>NW_028324152.1:7805805-9079466 GCF_054372755.1 Phalangium opilio | reverse complement strand
TTAATCTTTGCTTCTATAACCATAAAGGCCTTAAAAATAAACTCAATCAATACTACTTTATTTACAACAAAAAAAAATAAAATCTTAATTTATACTCTAATATTGAATATAGGGGGGATACCCCCCTTACTAGGGTTTTACCCGAAGCTAATAGTCCTATCAATATTAATCAAATTAAATTGAATAATCCTAAGTATAATTCTTATCATAAGAGCTATAATAAATTTATTCTTCTACATTCGCTTGAGCTATGTAGCCCTAATACTAAATTCTTTCTCAAAAAAAAATATTTTTCAAATTTCCTCAAGATACTCCCCTTATTTTATTATTATTTTATTAAGAGGGCCAGTAATCAACATATTTTACTAAAGCTTTAAGTTAAACTAAACTATAAACCTTCAAAGTTTAAAATAAATTTTTTTAAGCTTTAGAAAACTCTCCTTAAAATTTGCAATTTTAAATTCTAAATAAAATATAAAGCCAAAACTTTTAGTAAAAGGCTTTTAAAGCCATAAATAAATTTACAATTTATCTCTTATTTTTCAGACATTTTACCGCGATGAATATTTTCTACCAACCACAAAGATATTGGTACAATATACATAATTTTTGGGATATGGGCTGCAATAATTGGGACAGCCCTTAGTATACTAATCCGAGCTGAATTAGGACAACCTGGGTCAATAATAAATGATGATCAAATTTATAATGTTATTGTAACTGCCCATGCCTTTGTTATAATTTTCTTTATAGTAATACCTATTATAATTGGGGGATTTGGAAACTGATTAGTCCCACTAATACTAGGAGCCCCTGATATAGCCTTCCCCCGACTTAATAATATAAGATTTTGATTGCTTCCCCCTTCTTTTTTACTATTACTATCATCAACAATAGTAGAAAACGGGGCAGGAACAGGGTGAACAGTATACCCCCCCTTATCAAGAAATATTGCTCATACAGGAGCATATGTCGATCTAACTATTTTTTCATTACACTTAGCAGGTGTATCCTCAATTTTAGGGGCTATCAATTTTATTACTACAATTATTCTGAGAGAGCGGTAGCTCTCTTAGATATGACTTCATACTGCTCTTAATGTATAAGGAGGGTTTTTTGTTTGGATGTAGATTTTTTTGTATTGCATTAACTGTTTTGAAAAAATTCCACAGAACTACAATTCTGGCCCACAATATGTGGTTAAAATTTCAAAGATATCCATTAATTAGTTAATTTTATAAAAAATAAAGTTGCTAAGGGTGGTTTTCATTTCCATAAAATTTTTCACACCTTTTTTGAAAAACAGGAATTTTTCCCATAGATATAACATGGGAAATTTTAAGAAAAAAACATTCCGGTTAATCCTATTTTAGAAAAACTATACGTTTGTTAGACTTGAAAACGGTTTTAAATGGAAGGTACAACACTTAACGTGGCGCTAAGCAATTTTCATTAACTATAATTAAGTCTAAGTATGTTTAAATTTATATTTTCAAAACCATTCCAATCTGCGATATTTAAGCAGTGAAAAGAGTCAGTTTATGATGTTAGCACTTTTAAAGCTATTTGGTTCATATTTCGGGGTGGTTGAAAAACAAGGGGACCTAGCTTTGTGTGAGCTAACAAGTTAAGTTGGAAAAGGTCCCCCACACTAATAAACTATGTAACCAACTGCCTTTGGTACTTGTGGGTACTTGTAGGTACTTGTGGGTGCTTGTAGGTACTTGTGGGTGCTTGTAGGTACTTTTGGATGCTTGTAGGTACTTTTGGATGATTGTAAGTGCTTGTAGGTACTTGTGGGTACTTGTGGGTGCTTGTAGGTACTTGTGGGTGCTTCTAGGTACTTGTGGGTGCTTGTAGGTACTTGTGGGTGCTTGTAGGTACTTGTGGGTGCTTGTAGGTACTTGTGGGTGCTTGTAGGTACTTGTGGGTGCTTGAAGGTACTTGTGGGTGATTGTAATTGCTTGTAGGTACTTGTGGGTGCTTGTAGGTACTTGTGGGTGCTTGTGGGTACTTGTGGGTGCTTGTGGGTACTTGTGGGCGCTTGTTGGTGCTTGTGGGCGCTTGTGGGTGCTTGTGGGCGCTTGTGGGTGCTTGTGGGTACTTGTGGGTGCTTGTAGGTACTTGTGGGTACTTGTAGGTACTTGTGGGTGCTTGTAGGTACTTGTGGGTGCTTGTAGGTACTTGTGGGTGCTTGTAGGTACTTGTGGGTGCTTGTAGGTACTTGTGGGTGCTTGTAGGTACTTGTGGGTGCTTGTAGGTACTTTTGGGTGCTGGTAGGTGCTTGTGGGTGCTTATGGGTACTGGTGGGTGCTTATGGGTACTTGTGGGTGCTTATGGGTACTTGTGGGTGCTTGTGGGTACTTGTGGGTGCTTGTAGGTACTTGTGGGTGCTTGTAGGTACTTGTATGTGCTTGTAGGTACTTGTGGGTGCTTGTAGGTACTTGTGGGTGCTTGAAGGTACTTGTGGGTGATTGTAATTGCTTGTAGGTACTTGTGGGTGCTTGTAGGTACTTGTGGGTGCTTGTGGGTACTTGTGGGTGCTTGTGGGTACTTGTGGGCGCTTGTTGGTGCTTGTGGGCGCTTGTGGGTGCTTGTGGGCGCTTGTGGGTGCTTGTGGGTACTTGTGGGTGCTTGTGGGTGCTTGTAGGTACTTGTGGGTGCTTGTAGGTACTTGTGGGTGCTTGAAGGTACTTGTGGGTGCTTGTAGGTACTTGTGGGTGCTTGTAGGTACTAGTGGGTGCTTGTAGGTACTTGTGGGTGCTTGTAGGTACTTGTGGGTGCTTGTAGGTACTTGTGGGTGCTTGTAGGTACTTTTGGGTGCTGGTAGGTGCTTGTGGGTGCTTATGGGTACTGGTGGGTGCTTATGGGTACTTGTGGGTGCTTATGGGTACTTGTGGGTGCTTGTGGGTGCTTGTAGGTACTTGTGGGTGCTTGTAGGTACTTGTGGGTGCTTGTGGGTACTTGTGGGTGCTTGTAGGTACTTGTGGCTGCTTGTAAGTACTTGTGGGTGCTTGTAGGTACTTGTGGGTGCTTGTAGGTACTTGTGGGTGCTTGTAGGTACTTGTGGGTACTTATGGGTACTTGTGGGTGCCTCTAGGTACTTGTGGGTGCTTGTGGGTACTTGTGGGTGCTTGTAGGTACTTGTGGGTGCTTGTAGGTACTTGTGGGTGCTTGTAGGTACTTGTGGGTACTTGTGGGTGCTTGTGGGTACTTGTGGGTGCTTGTAGGTACTTGTGGGTGCTTGTAGGTACTTGTGGGTGCTTGTGGGTACTTGTGGGTGCTTGTAGGTACTTGTGGCTGCTTGTAAGTACTTGTGGGTGCTTGTAGGTACTTGTGGGTGCTTGTAGGTACTTGTGGGTGCTTGTAGGTACTTGTGGGTACTTATGGGTACTTGTGGGTGCCTCTAGGTACTTGTGGGTGCTTGTAGGTACTTGTGGGTGCTTGTAGGTACTTGTGGGTGCTTCTAGGTACTTGTGGGTGCTTGTAGGTACTTGTGGGTGCTTGTGGGTGCTTGTAGGTACTTGTGGGTGCTTGTGGGTACTTGTGGGTGCTTGTAGGTACTTGTGGGTGCTTCTAGGTACTTGTGGGTGCTAGTAGGTACTTGTGGGTGCTTGTAGGTACTTGTGGGTGCTTGTAGGTACTTGTGGGTGCTTGTCGGTACTTGTGGGTGCTTGTCGGTACTTGTGGGTGCTTGTGGGTACTTGTGGGTGCTTGTAGGTACTTGTGGGTACTTGTGGGTGCTTGTAGGTACTTGTGGTTGCTTGTGGGTACTTGTGGGTGCTTGTAGGTACTTGCCCCGGGTGCTTGTAGGTACTTGTGGGTGCTTGTGGGTACTTGCCCCGGGTGCTTGTTGGTACTTGCCCCGGGTGCTTGTGGGTACTTGCCCCGGGTGCTTGTGGGTACTTGCTCCGGGTGCTTGTAGGTACTTGCTCCGGGTGTTTGTAGGTACTTTTGCTACATAAAAGTTTGAAATTGACAATCTCGGATCGTCTTTGTGAAGTTTTAAGGATATCCGAATTTGAAGTTTTAAGGATATCCGAAATTCATATTGGCCTTATGACAATTTTGAGCTAAATGTTAAACGTTCATAAATCAGCATTTTTAATAATTTCGTAAAATTGTCAATTTGGTCCTATTTCTGGGGTAAAAAAATGTGTTAAGTTAATTACAATAAGAATACAAAGTTTTATTGATTTACGTTTTTTTAAGTATCATTATAAATAAATGTCTGATTGAGCTAAATTTATGGTCCCCTTTATATATGTTTCTGCTTAGTGCAGATTTTGAAAATGTAAAACAATTTCTTAACATTCTTAATTAAAATGAAGACAGAAGGAACAGATATTAATCAAAAATGTCTTGATTAGAATCAAGACCTAAAAAGTATCGATAAGACTGAAGTTATCACTTGTCTGAAGGATCAGATATTAATTTTTCTTTTTAATTGAAACTTAAATGCATGCTTAAGAAAAAACAACGTTCCATTACCGTTTTCCGTTGAAATAAATTATTTTACTGGTAATCAATTTCAAAAATTTACTTATCTCGGCTTTTCGACCATAATTCCATTACCCGTAAACATTTTATCATTACATAAATTACTTTTGGGAGATAACGTGTCAAAATAACCTATAAAACAATAAAAAACTGTAATAGCGGTCTGTTTAGCCATGACAAGAACCTTTTAAAATTTTCAAGCACTATATAACCCTTTCGAGACTAACAGGACCTGAGCAAACTATAGCTTAACCTGCTACTAGTACGACCAGGGAGAATTGATGTAAACTGGAGTTGAAATTTCATCATGTGCGACATCGGCCTTGAAATTCTCCCATAGTCCCAGTGTGTGTAGAACATAATTTTTTCGCTGTTATCTGCCAAAATCAATCTTTCTTGGTAGTGCCGCCTCGACCTCACTTGAATTTTTCATGATATATTAAGGTTTGAACGAACAAAATTCTAGATTACCATTTTCACTACCATGTCCCTCTGCTAACTTGAAGCAAACTTTCCTCTCTTTTTGCTGCTCATTACCGGTGCCATTCCCTTGACTTTCTGTTCGTTATAACTACTATCATGAGTTTATTTAATTCAAACCAAAATATAAAAAAAATCGGATTTTTTTCCTTTTGTGCTACTTAGAATTTACAAATGTATATAACGTTGTCCGTGCCATATCAAATAGTCTCTAACCATTGTTAGAAACTAGAGAGAGAAATTGGGCAGTAACACTGATCATGCCCTGAACTATGAGAAAGAACAATACGACGGTTGACTAAAGTACACTTGATATTACATCATTTTGCAAAACCGCGAGTAAAAATCTTACTGTCCCTATTGAATTTGGCGCCATTGGTTTTAGAATAATTAAAATGTTCCACTGCGAAGCGTGCCGGTCACGAATGGGGATGTAACGTCTTTAGGAACCTTTTAAAATGCAAAACCATACACGTACTCTCCCAAAAGTAATTAATGTAATGATAAAATGTTTTCGGGGAATGGAATTGTGGTCGAAAAGCCGAGATAAGTAAATTTTTGAAATTGATTACCAGTAAAATAATTTATTTCAACGGAAAACGGTAATGGAACGTTGTTTTTTTCTTAAGCATGCATTTAAGTTTCAATTAAAAAGAAAAATTAATATCTGATCCTTCAGACAAGTGATAACTTCTGTCTTATCGATACTTTTTAGGTCTTGATTCTAATCAAGACATTTTTGATTAATCAATATACGAACACAAGGAATAATTATAGAACGAATACCTCTTTTTGTTTGATCAGTAAAAATTACAGCTATTTTACTTCTTCTATCTTTACCTGTTTTAGCAGGTGCTATCACAATACTTCTTACAGATCGGAATTTTAATACATCCTTCTTCGATCCCGCAGGAGGAGGAGACCCTATTCTTTACCAGCATTTATTTTGATTTTTTGGGCACCCAGAAGTTTATATTCTTATCCTACCTGGATTTGGAATAATCTCTCATATCATTAGTCACCAAACAGGAAAAAAAGAACCTTTTGGAACTTTAGGGATAATCTATGCTATATTAGCAATTGGGGTATTAGGTTTTGTTGTGTGAGCCCACCACATATTCACAGTAGATGTTGATACACGAGCTTACTTTACAGCAGCCACAATAATTATTGCAGTACCAACAGGTATTAAAATTTTTAGATGACTAGCCACAATTCATGGTGCAAAGCTAAATATAGATCCATCATTATATTGAGCTTTAGGTTTTGTATTCTTATTTACTATTGGAGGATTAACAGGTGTGATCTTAGCTAACTCATCATTAGATATTGTGCTTCATGACACCTACTATGTAGTTGCTCATTTTCATTATGTTTTATCTATAGGTGCGGTATTTGCTATTATTGGGGGTATTACACATTGATTCCCCTTATTTTTAGGAGTTGCAATAAACCCCCGATGACTAAAAACACATTTTATAATTATATTTTTGGGAGTTAATTTAACATTTTTTCCCCAACATTTCTTAGGTTTAAATGGGATACCTCGACGATACTCAGATTACCCAGATGCCTATACTTCATGGAACGTAATTTCTTCACTGGGCTCTATACTTTCAACTATCGCCTTAATTTTCTTCATTTTTATCATTTGAGAAAGCTTAGTATCCCAACGATTAATCTTATTTTCATCCCATATACCCTCTTCTATTGAGTGGAATAACCCCCTTCCTCCAGAGGACCATACCTATAGCCAATTAGCTATTACTACTACTTAAAACATAATGGCAACCTGAAACAAAATTTTATTCCCAGATGCTGCTTCCCCTATCATAGAACAAATAATATTTTTTCATGATCATACAATAGTTATCCTTACATTAATTACTATTTTAGTAGCTTACATACTAACAAATACTTTATTTAATAAATCCTTTAATCGATATCTTTTAGAAGGGCAAGAAATTGAAACATTCTGAACAATCGTGCCAGCTTTTATACTAATTTTTATCGCTTTCCCATCATTACAAATCTTATACTTAATAGATGAAACCAGAAGACCTAATTTAACAATTAAAACAATTGGGCACCAATGATACTGATCATATGAATATTCAGATTTCAAACAAATTTCATTTGATTCTTACATAACTCCTTTAGATGAAGAAATACCAATATCAACATTCCGATTATTAGATGTGGATAATCGAACAATCATTCCTACAAATATTAACATCCGAATACTAATTACTGCAGCTGATGTAATCCACTCTTGAGCAATACCTTCCCTAGGAATTAAAGCAGATGCTATACCAGGACGAATTAATCAAGTGCCTATAATCTCTAATCGTTCAGGTTTATTCTTTGGGCAATGTTCAGAAATTTGTGGGGCTAACCATAGTTTTATACCTATTATCATTGAAAGAATCCCTGTTAAGCATTTTATCAACTGAATTAACAATTCTGACTCATTAAGTGGCTGAAACTTTTAAGCAATGGTCTCTTAAACCATACTATGGGAATTTCCCCCCTTAATGAAAGAAAATAGTTAAAACCTTATAACAATATCTTGTCAAGATATAATTACTTTAAGTTTTTCTTAATACCTCAAATATTCCCTATAAACTGATGATTACTATCACTTCTCCCTCTCACTCTAACCATATTAAATCTAATTAACATAACTTTTAATAAATCCCTAAGATCAGAAAAACATCTTAGAAAAAAAAATATTAAAAAAACATTAAACTGAAAATGATAACAAATTTTTTTCTACATTCGACCCCTCAACTTCATCTAATTTATCAATAAACTGATTATCCCTATTTATCCCATCTCTTATACTACCCCACATTTTTTGGACCAAAAATAATCGTTTCTCAATTAATACAAAAAAAAATTTTTACACTTTACACCTAGAATTTAAAAATCTTTTAAATTGGACATTTACTAATGGGATCACAAGTCTAATTTTAAGATTAATTTGACTCCTAGCAATTAATAATCTAATAGGTTTAATACCCTACATTTTTACAGCTACAAGCCATATAGTAATTTCATTGACCTTAGCCTTACCCTTATGGCTAACTCTAATACTATTCGGCTGGATTAATAATACAAATAAAATATTTGCCCATCTTCTACCTAATGGTACACCCCCAGCTTTAATAATATTTATAATTTTAATTGAAACTGTAAGAAACATCATCCGACCCATTACCCTTTCAATTCGGCTGTCAGCTAACATAATTGCTGGACATCTTTTATTAACTTTATTGGGGAACCAAGGTACAATTATAAATATAAAAAATAACTTTTTAATTATTAATACACAATTAGTATTACTAACTTTAGAACTAGCCGTAGCTATTATCCAAGGTTATGTATTTATTATCTTAATCTCATTGTACACAACAGAAGTACATTAACTACTTTATGAAAAATTTCCACCCATTCCATATTGTTGACCAAAGCCCTTGACCTCTCACCGCTGCCCTAGGAGCACTATTTATGACATCTGGAACAATTAGTTGAATTCACATTAAATCTCCTCTACTTATAACCCTAGGATTTTTCCTAATTATCATTACAAGATTCCAATGATGACGAGACATTCACCGAGAAGCTACACTTCAAGGGAACCATACATCTAAAGTTATTATTGGATTGCAATGAGGAATAATCCTATTTATTATCTCTGAAGTATTTTTTTTGTTTCATTTTTTTGGGCATTTTTACATAGAAGTCTATCACCAAATGTAGAAATTGGAATGATATGACCCCCAAAAGGAATTGAACCTTTTAATCCCTTACAAATTCCACTATTAAATACAACTATCCTCCTATCTTCTGGGATTTCAATTACATGGACACATCATAGTATTCTAAATAATAACTTAAGCCAAGCTAAAAAATCACTTTTAGTGACTATTTTACTAGGGGGCTATTTTACTAAAAAATCACTTTTAGTGACTATTTTACTAGGGGGCTATTTTACTATTCTACAAGCCTGAGAATATATTGAAGCCCCTTTTACTATTGCTGATTCAATTTATGGCACTACATTTTTTGTGGCAACAGGATTTCATGGATTACATGTGTTAATTGGGACCACCTTTCTTCTAATTACAATAATCCGATTAGCTAACCTCCACTTATCTAAAACTCACCATTTTGGGTTTGAAGCAGCAGCATGATACTGACATTTTGTTGATGTAGTATGACTATTATTATATTCTTTAATCTATTGATGAGGAGGGTATTTATTTAGTATAAAAAGTACATTTAGCTTCCAACTAAAAAGTTTTATTTAAAAATAAATAATATTTATATTAATGCTTACAACAGCTCTTATTCTAAGAATAATAGTCATACTACTATCCTCAAATCTAGCCAAATTACAAAACCCTTCCCTAGAAAAAAATTCTCCATTCGAATGTGGATTTAACCCTTCTTATAAAACGCGAGTACCTTTCTCTTTACAGTTTTTCTTAATTGCTTTAATCTTTATTATTTTTGATGTAGAAATCATCTTAATTATACCTTCACCTTTATTCCTATTTAAATCTTATATTATAAGAATCTCAGTGTTTAGATTAATCTTTATTGTCACTCTAGGATTACTTCATGAATGAAAAGAAGGGAGATTAAATTGAGTTTAGGTTAGTATTTAAAATTTATAAAATCTGATTTGCACTTAGAAATTGTGCCCCACCTAGCCTTTTAATAAAAGTGAAATTTTATCACATTCAGTTTCGACCTGAAAATTTGAATTAACATTCTTATTTTAGAAGAAACCAATAAGGAGGTATCTTAATGTTAATAAGAATAAAGACTAATAAAGTCCTTCTAAAGAAGTTAAAATTTTTAAAGCCGCTAACTTTAACTCTGTTTATTAATCAAAAACATAACTTCTAATTTTTCTATAGTGTAATTAAAACACCTGATTTTTTCATAATCAAAATACTCTAAAGTTAGAAATACAAAAAATTTAATTTATTTAAGAGAATCCCTTCTATCTTGACTGCTTCAAAATCATATTATAAATTTAACTACTTAAATAAAAACTTAATAAAAAAATTAAACCTAATAAAAGTAAAAGAATTTGAACAAACAAGGTATTATAATATATCCGCTGAAAAACACCCCCTCATAAACATAAAAATTTTTCAACTCCTGATCCCCCAAAAATTTCTCCCCAACCTAAATCTCCTTTTACAAAAAAAACTCTATTAAGCTTAAAAAAATTACTTATAAAAAACGAAGCCAGACTTAATAAAAACCACATAGAAATAAAATAATAAAAAATAATTCTACGATAAAGATTTATGGACATTTCTCTAATTGGTAATCAAAACCAAAAAATTAAAAAAACACCAATTAACGTAAATATTTTATCACCAAGAGACAAAACAACTAAAGCACTATAATCAAATAATAACCAACTCATTACACCACCAAAAATTACCCCTAGTACTGAAAGGAAAAAAATAGAAAAGTTTATCTCTTTTCTTTCAGAGTAATTAAAAAAATTTACCCCTATATACCCATTTAATAACAAATTATAAATTAAACGGGATCTATAAATAATTGTTGAAAAAACCCCTAAAAAAATAAAGATATATAATAACCCACACCCCTCTATTAAAAATAACTCAATAATTAAATCCTTTGAATAAAAACCACAACTAAAAGGGATACCCCCTAATCTTAAAAAACTTAACAATATACCATAACCTAGCATAGGAGAAAAATTTAACAAACCCCCTAATATCCGAATATCTTGTAATCCATTACCCCCATGAATCATTGAACCAGCACATAAAAATAATAAAGCCTTAAAAATTGCATGAGTCAATATATGAAAATAAGCTCACTCCCAAAGACCTAAAGATAAACTAAACATTATTAAGGCTAACTGACTTAAAGTTGATAAAGCAATGACCCTTTTAAAATCTATTTCTATACATGCCCCCACCCCTGATATTAATAAAGTTAAAAATGAAATATATATTATTACCCCACCATACACTCTGAATAAAAAATGTGGCACACTCCATGTCTTGCGCCACAATTGTCACATCGTGCAAATTTTTTCAAATCTCGCGATAAATTGATTCAACACGGAGCGTGCCAAGAGAAAATTGTTGATAAAAAGGCGGGGCGCTACGCGATTGGTCGGAGATGCCTATTTAAAATTATCCATGAAATTTCAAACTAATTGTCGTTTAAAAATCGTTCGGTGTTATTTCCTGGATGTTTCACGATGCAGATTGGTCTTATAGAAGAATCAATAAAAAAATTACTTTATTTTCCACTTCACCATCCCTTTAATGAACGTCTGATTTGTTTCAAAGTATTGCGCCACAAGACCAATCATATATATATGCATAAAGTGTCATAACATCTAACAAGCATTATTACGACAAAGATTCGATACTCGATTATGAATTATCGCCACTCGAACCAAGTTTGCCAGATTTTGAATAAAGGCTGATTACTCGTGACCTATTCAACCGAATTGAATTTGGTGAACACTTTTCAAATATGAATCGACCCCAAGGAATCCGAAAATTGCATTTATATCCTCGAGAATCCAATATTTTCAAAGTTGATAATTTTGACATTTCCGGTTTCCGGTATAAGTATGCAAAGGACAACTTTGGAACGGGTAAAATATGAAAGAGGAATGCAAAACTTTTATAACGCACTTTATTCCAGAGCGCTAGCTTGAATAGTTTTTGAAATATAGTAAAATATGTGCGAAAAACGCAACGCGCAAAGACTTTTTTAACAGTCTGTACTTACCGCCATTAAGACCGCTACGCGCCTAAACATACTGCCCTCGATCTTGACAAACTACCCGGAGGGGTAAATATAATAATGACTCGCGACGGAAATCAAGGAGCACATACTGAGGAAATATAGCTATGAAATTTTAAACACCCACTGAAACATTTAGAATTCTCATACCAGGATAGAAATATATTTGAAGCGAGCTCCAATTTTAAAAATAAACAACGATATTTTGCTAAATTGCGTAGATTATTTCGGAAGTAAATAAAGATAAACAATAATATTTTGGAAAAGGTGTAACATTATTTGGGAAGTAAATGAAGATAAACCACAATATTTTGGAAAAGGCGTAACATTATTTGGGAAATAAATGAAGATAAACAACAATATTTTGGAAAAGGCGTAACATTATTTGGGAAGTAAATGAAGATAAACAACAATATTTTGGAAAAGGCGTAACATTATTTGGGAAATAAATGAAGATAAACCACAATATTTTGGAAAAGGCGTAACATTATTTGGGAAGTAAATGAAGATAAACCACAATATTTTGGAAAAGGCGTAACATTATTTGGGAAATAAATGAAGATAAACAACAATATTTTGGAAAAGGCGTAACATTATTTGGGAAGTAAATGAAGATAAACAACAATATTTTGGAAAAGGCGTAACATTATTTGGGAAGTAAATGAAGATAAACCACAATATTTTGGAAAAGGCGTAACATTATTTGGGATGATAAACAACATATTTTGGAAAGGCGGTCACTTATTTGGAAAATTATATAAAATTTGCTTAAAATGTGGCACTTAGCGTTACCCGAGAAACACCACATGGAGGTGGCCACACGTCGTTTCTCATGGCTAGTTTTGTTTAGGCAGGTCCCCTTGCCTACTGCCGTATATATTTACTGAAATTCCACCAAATCTCCTAAAAATCGGTAAATAATAAATTAATTAAGATGACTCAATTCGAGAACCAAAATATCTAGTAGCTCCATCCAAATATTTTATAAGTCCTGAATGAATATCATATGAATAAAATCTACCCAGATTTTCCGGTTTTTTCATGTAGATGAAAAGATCTGCAACCTTACGTTCGTCCTGCCTTGAACAATCTTTCCAACGAACGATTATTGTTTATCTTCATTTACTTCCCAAATAATGTTACGCTTTTTCCAAAATATCATTGTTTATCTTCATTTACTTCCCAAATAATGTTACGCCTTTTCCAAAATATTATTGTTTATCTTCATTTACTTCCCAAATAATGTTACGCCTTTTCCAAAATATTGTGGTTTATCTTCATTTACTTCCGAAATAATCTACGCAATTTAGCAAAATATCGCTGTTTATTTTTAAAATTGGAGCTTCCTTGAAATATTTCTCTACCCTGGTATGAGAATTGTAAATGTTTCAGCGGGTGTTTAAAATTTCATAGCTGTATTTCCGCAGTATGTGCTCCTTGATTTCGGTCGCGAGTCCTTGTTATTATATTTACCCCCCCCCCGAGTAGTTTTTCAAGATCGAGGGCAGAATGCGTTTAGGCGCGTAGCGGTCTTAATGGCGGTAAGTACATGCAATTTTAAAATTTTAAAAAAAAATTTTCACCAACTTGCGGCGGGTTTAGAATTTTTTCACTATTTTTTTCGAACTCCCCGTGGCCTAATTAATCAGAATCAAGTGTTGGTTGGGTTAGGTAGGTAAAGTAAAATCCTACCTTGGATTTAAATTCTGACAACTTTGTCAGCTTTCTACTAATTTTTTGGGAACTGAAGTTTGAATACACCTTTCCATTAATGGGGGTAGGAAAACCGTAATTGTCGGCAAAGACCAAATAAAAATATCTAAATGGACTAGTCAAGATTTCGCTATTTTGTGTATTTTACATTTTGTTAGTCCGGCAGCCCTGTAACGTGCACCGCGTTTCGGCTATCGGCAGTAGCAGACGGTTTTGTTTGGAAAAGTTTAGCCAAGGGTTAACCGCTTAAGTGAAGTTTCAGCTTGCCGTTTCGCAACTTTAAAAGCCAAGACTAAATAGAGCTAGGCATTTTCTATCCATTATCCACAAATTGGTGGATAACCGATTATTTATAAACAAAGTTGTGGATTATAATACGATTTAACATGTAAGATCTGTGGATAATTTTCGAGTATGGCTAAAGATAAAATAACGTGGAACATGGGTAGATAATGCCGAGCTCTAAGACTAAATGCGCTCAGTGCTCATAATCATATAGATCGGTTTCCTATCAGAAACCGCACTAAAGGCCTGGCAGCCCGGTTGTATAAAAGCCCTACTTTCCCGAAAAGAGTGGGGGAAAGCAAATTATGGAATAAATGGAACGGAGTATTGTTTAAATTTTACTGTTTTTCAAACTACTATATATACGAATTGTTTCCATTTTTATTGTAAGTAGATTCTAATACATGTATTTACAACATTACTGTGTATAATCCCGTGAATCCTACGCGATTCTTTTTATGCACAATAAACAAACTATTCTATTCTATTCTATTCTGAAACTTTCCTTAGCTAATTCACTATGTTGTTCTTTTTCAATTTCCTTTTCTGACTGTATGCCTTGCTCATTTAAGTTTTTCTCAGGTATAATTCCAAGCTTAATAGCTTCATTCGACATGGCAAAAGTTGGGTCTGAAAATAGATAACACATACAAAACTGACCAGTAACTTAGCCAAGGCTTAAGCTTTAAAACCCAATAACCTTTTAAGCTCCATAGTAATATCGAAAAAATTTCATAAAATACTTACCAGACATATTCTTTCACATTCATTCTCTGCAACACCGATTTTATATACATTTCCGAAGCTATCTGTTAAGTTAACTACACGAAATCCCTCCGGGAGATAACTTGCCGCCATCGCTGATACGTCACTAATTGCGTTGCTCAACGAAGTAATCGGCCTTTATAGCCGATGACTTCCATGCCTGTTCGCTTACAATCGTGACGTCAAACCGGAAGCTCCGAAAATCGTTCAGTGGCGAATGCGCATTCAACGCAGCCTCCATTGAGCGTTACTGAACGCGCCCTACATTCAAATCTGACATTCGGACAAGACTGTCCAGATTCCAAAGAATCCCGACTACCTTAACCTACATTACATTAGGCATTGGCATTAAACTATAGCAGACGACCTGAAAATAAAGAAATAAGTGAACTATATTTTCGTGCCAACTTACACATGTACCTTGTGTAAAACTACGCGAAAGTAACTCTCCGCCGCGGAATAAGACCAACTCTTCCCGTCGCTTTGTAAGGGGACGGAAATCTTGACTTGAATATGGGAGAACTCATTTTCCCCGTTGCGGGTTAGACTCCAGGCTTCTAGCTCTTCACTTTCTTTATCTATGTGCCTTTGCTAAAACCTTGTAGTAGGCCTACTAATATATTCACCGAAAAGTGGCTTCACTCTACGATACTATAACCTTGAAAAACGTACAGAAATTTTCAAACAGTCATGACTATGCTACTCTAGAATCAATCTTTCCTCCTCCAAGGTTCAATATAAGTTGAGATAAAAATTTAATGTTTATAGATAACCATATCGGCGAAATATATTCCTTTTATTCGAGAAGGCGTAACATCCTGATTGTACTAATTCTTTTTGCGATTAGCTAAAGTAGCATAAAAGGCAAGTAAAGATAATATAAAGTGAGACACTAAGATTTATGTTTTCGTAGTACCACGATTGAATGGAGGGGAGTTGGAATGGCTAAGGTCAAATCATAATAGGCGTGAAATGATCTTGGAAACATCTGGTGTGGCTTATTTTATGTAAGCGACGTCATAGACTGACGAAATACGATTATTTCCCCCTTAAATATTTTCATTGGCTGCCAAAAAAGTGAAAATTCTTTTGCTTACTCCACCCTCTATCCGCTCGGCTCCTAGTTTGAAACGACTAGAAATTTACTGCCTTCAGGAGATGGCTAAGCCGACGATTGGGGAGGAGCTACACATTTCAAATAAATAAATAAATAAATAAGGCCTCGCGATATGTTTCCACCATCAAGGGAACACCAGGAGCCCCTTTGGCCATTTCAACCCCCCTCCATACATTCCTGGTAGTACCTATTATAATGTTAAATCTGGCCTTCTCTCGTTTGAATATTTTTCTTTCTTTGTTGCAAACCTGGAAAAGATTTTTGGTTTATCTGCATAGCCGGACATGTATTCAGACGCAAGTTTTCCCCTAGTATACCATGGGATACGTGCGGAATTAGTGTGTTAATTTATTGTAACCAAAATGAGATAAACGCGTTTTAACGTTTGGAAATTGAAATCCATGGCAAGGCTTAAGAAGTTTCAAGCAGTTGAAAATCAAGCGAGTACTTAAGAACTTATTTATTCACAACCTCGCTGTAATGCAAGTTGAAGTTACTCTTCTAAGTTAGCGACGTTAGCACCTTTCTAACAAGTCGTCCAATTTAAAATTGTATTATAATACCAAGATGGTTTTACCAACCCTCCGAAATTACGTGTTAAAAGCTGTAGTACAGTGGAGTGAACCAGATAGCATGTTGGAAACACAAGAAATCCGACTGTAAACTATGCATTTGGTATTCAGGGAGTTCCGATCGAATATTTCCCTTGCCCGACGAACATCGTAAGTAAGGGCTACAATGCTTGTGTTATTGATGGATAGCGCCATTCTAAATGGAGACACATACGAATAAAATATTGATACAGACGATTATCGTTCTCGCCCTTTTTTTACCTCTCCGGGTGACGATGAGGTCACGGAGAGGTATTACACTGGACTTGTCTATGTGAGTGTGTCTGTCACCACGTTCGCGGAAAAAATATTTTAGTTTCTACTCCCGTCGTTAGGGTTAAGAAGTACGCGACAACAGTCTAGGGTTACGAGAAACGTCTAGTCTCCCAATGGCAGGGCTTCCACAAAGGTCATCACAATTGCGGGTTTTCCTAAAATTGTGAATCAATCCCCATAAATATCATAAATTTCCAAAAATTGTTAAAGTGGCATACGATCGAATTCAAACGTTAACAATAGCTATGTTTAAAATTATTTCAGAAAAAATGTTTCTTAAAACGATTTAACTAGAATTAAGGTAAATTAGTGACGATTAAAATAATTAATATCAATTATATTTAATTAAGAAAAACCTCTTAATTGCGTCTCGACTCGGAGAGGTTTATTTTGGATTCCAAACTTATTTCTATTAACCTTATTGTATCAAAAACACCGTAAGAGCAATAAGTATGACACTTGACACTGACATGACGCTACATTTCTTCACGAAGGGATTGTCTTATGTTATACACATAGCTGTAAAATCGTATTAATTCACGGTTTATTTTTTGTCTCACAAAAAGGGTCGCTTCTATGAAAGTTTCTATTATAAAGAAATTATATCTTATTCGGAAACACACAAAAAAACCATCACTAATTTTTATCATTTAGTGCCCTACATACTGATTGATTTGTTACTTATGATTAAAAATAAAAATCGAGATAGTGATATCTGAAGTAAAAAGTTATCTAACCTTGAAAAAATAAATATTAAAGGTAACATCGCATATAGATAGTTGGCAGTCCGTAAGAAAGGGTTCCTAACAGCAGGTTCAAAATCGAAATATCAGGATGCTTTTGCCATCATCTTCTGCTCTTTTAGTCGGAGCGATCATTTCAGCTATTTCGTATTACAATGTAAGGAAAGAACGACATATTACACCAAGGGTAGTAGATAACTTTGAGAAATACTACGACTATGTTGTTGGTAAGTAATTATGGTTGAATTTAAAAAATAGGCAATCCAACACGCATTCGCTATTACCAAATTGATGAAAAGTTTTATTTGGAAAAGTTTAAAACGAGAATGAATATAACGTAGCGTTTTAATTTAAGTTGGTGCAGGATCAGCCGGTGCTACTGTGGCCAGCAGGTTATCCGAAGACCATGACATAAAAGTTCTCCTAATTGAAGCCGGAGGACAACCAAACGTTCAAGCCGAGATACCATTGTTAACCTTGGCAAATCTACGTTCAAACCTAGACTGGGGTTACAACAGCGTTCCGCAAGAAAACGGTTGTCTAGGACAAAAAGAAAAGGTGATTTACTGTAATCTAGACCGGTGGATATAGAGATGTGAGTCGGCAATTTACCGTCCCTAAACTACCGGTAATTTACCAAATACCGCGTAAATTACGGATTTATATCTTACCGTAATTTTAGAATGGTTATTTACCGGTAAATTACAAAATTACCGCTGTAATAAGCCTATTAAAACATAAAATACCATAAATTACGATAATTTTTGTAATTTCAAAATTTTAATCGGTAATTTTTCGGTAATTTACCCGGTAAATTGCCATTTTTAAAAATTACCGTAATTTCACATCTCTAGGTGGTTATGTTAGACTTGTGTGCAGACTGCTGTTACATATTTTCCTTTGCAAAATTCCTTGACTCTTCCAATGTTTCTTTAAGTGTCTAAGTCCAATTTAATGACTAAATTTAGCACTTGGTTGAAAAGTATATTAATTTATACATATCAACTATTGTTTCGCAGAGTGCAGTTTAGGAAGCACTGATTTAGATTATTCAAAACATTTATGGCCAGAATAGTTCTAGCGGAGTTGTCAGTCCTACGGTGGTCTACCAAATCTTCCGTTCATGTTTGCTAACGGTACGGATGAAAAAACATTTATCTTGAAGGCTGCCAATTAGGTTTGCCCTACACCTGTGAGTTTACACTGCTTCCTCACTTAAAATGGACAATATAACATCTGATAAATCGTGCCAAGGGCGGGAATTCAAAAGAGTTTACCGATGGTTCGAAGAATGCTGAATAGTAACCCGTACAAACATTTATGGCTGCATTTTGCTTTTATGTAGCTTATTCAGAATCTGCAAAATATTGCAAATATACTGGAATATTCTGGAATATACCTGAAAAAGGTTCAACTTCAGAGAAAATTTAGATGAATTCCAGAGAGCACTTTTTTTTGGCAGAAAAAATAGCTTCCGCTGGCTAACTCAGTACAGCTAATATACAAACAAAATTTAGCTACTCTAGAGTCTTAAATAGCTTCCTTACACGTCGAAAACAGAGGTGAGACAGCAATTCCCGTTAGAAATCAAGTTGTTCGTGGCTCACTACAGGTAACTTCCAGTTATATTGTATGCATGTTACAATCAGAAATAGCTAAGTTTGTAGGATCATTGCAGGTGCATTTGAGATACTTTGTAGGATCATTGTAGGCGCGTTTCAGATACTTTGTAGGGTAATTGCAGGCGCGTTTCAGATACTTTGTAGGATAATTGCAGACACGCTTCATATACTTTTAAGGATAATTGCAGGCGCGTTTCAGATACTTTGTAGGATAATTGCAGACACGTTTCAGATACTTTGCAGGATAATTGCAGGTGCGTTTCAGATACTTTGTAGGATAATTGCAGGCGCGTTTCAGATACTTTGTAGGATAATTGCAGGCGCGTTTCAGATACTTTGTAGGATAATTTCTGGCGCGATTCAGATGCTTTGCAGGATAACTGCATGCGTGTTTCAGATACTTTGTAAGATATTTGCAGGCGCGATTCAGATACTTGGTAGGATAATTGCAGGTGCGGTTCAGATACTTTTTAGGATAATTGCAGGCGCGTTTCAGATACTTTGTAGGATAATTTCAGGCGTGATTCAGATGCTTTGCAGGATAACTGCATGCGTGTTTCAGATACTTTGTAAGATATTTAAAGGCGCGATTCAGATACTTTGTTGGATAATTGCAGGCGCGATTCAGATACTTTGTAGGATAATTGCAGGCGCGATTCAGATATTTGCAGGATCATAAAAGGCGCGTTTCAGATACTTTGTAGGATAATTGCAGGCGCGATTCAGATACTTTGCAGGATCATAAAAGGCGCGTTTCAGATGCTTTACAGGATCATAAAAGGCGCGTTTCAGATACTTTGCAGGGTCATTGCAGGCGCGTTTCAGATACTTTGTAGTATAATTACAGGTGCGTTTCAGAGACTTTATAGGATAATTGCAGGTGCGTTTCAGATACTTTGTAGTATAATTACAGGTGCGTTTCAGATACTTTATAGGATAATTGCAGGTGCGTTTCAGATACTTTGTAGGATCATTGCAGGCGCGACTTTGCAGTGTCATTGCAGCCGCGTTTCAGATACTTTTCAGGGTCATTGCAGCCGCGTTTCAGACACTTTGCAGTGTCATTGCAGCCGCGTTTCAGATACTTTATAGGATAATTGCAGGTGCGGTTCAGATACATTGCAGGATCATTGCAGGCGCGATTCAGATACATTGCAGGATCATAAATGGCGCGTTTCAGTCACTTTGTAGGATAATTGCAGGCGCGTTTCAGATACTTTGTAGGATAACTGTAGGATAAATGCAGGTGCGTTTCAGATACTTTGCAAGATCATTGCAGGTGCGTTTCAGATACTTTGCAGGATCCTAAAAGGCGCTGTTCAGTCACTTCGTAGGATAATTTTAGGCGCGTTTCAGATACTTTGTAGGATAATTGCAGGCACGTTCAGATACTTTGCATCATCATCGCAGCTGCGTTTCAGATACTTTGCATGATAATTGCAGGCACGTTCAGATACTTTTCAGGGTCATTGCAGCCTCGTTTCAGATACTTTGCAGGGTCATTGCAGGCGCGTTTCAGATACTTTGCAGGGTCATTGCGGGCGCGTTTCAGATACACACTGAGAAACTAATGTCAAAGAAACAATAGTTTTCACCATTTTTTTGATTGTTTAATGCTGTTATCCAGAAAAACCTCTAACAAGCCTTAATATATACAGGTAGTCGCTGTTTTTTGAAATTACATTACCTTAATTTTAAATATACAGCAAAACATTGTTCTTTTTTATGTTAACGACTGTGGAAAAAACAGCTAGTTTTTATTTCTCAAACGGAAGTGCAGGATATGTTATTATTAATAGAACGTTGCTGTTTTCCGGGGAAAAAGTATTCTGCCGTGAAGAATACAGTAGTGTAAAATTAAAAACACAGATAGTTACACTATTAAGTATAAATTTAACGTATATTTTACTGTATAATCCACCGTAAATTAAAGTTTTGCATACTATAAATTGAACATTAAGTACTTTACTTTAAACCTTGAAGCACTTTATTTTAAACCTTGAAGCACTTTATTTTAAACCTTGAAGCACTTTATTTTAAACCTTGAAGCACTTTATTTTAAACCTTGAAGCGCTTTAATTTAAACCTTGAAGCAATATAACCTAATCTTACCTAACCATGCTAAGCCTTTTGGAAAAGGTCCGCGTTTATTATGAAAGGACCCATATGAAAATAAAAATATTTTGGAAAGTCAGTGAATCGCTAATTTTAAAACCAATTTTTTAACTTTGCAATTTCTCTTCTTCATTATAATTTCAACCTACTTATTTCTAAAATAGAGTAGTGTCGGTAGAGAGGGGAGTAGACGGTGTATCCCTCCCTCTAGGCGCGCTTTTGTAAGAGGGGATACTATACGTGCCTGGTAGGGGGATGACTTTGAGCTAAGAGATAGAAGGGTATGACGTTTGCATACGTAGAACTGACATTACTCTATTGACCGAAAATGTGTAAAACGTGTTAGGCGACACTCTGAAACGTGTTAGGCGACATTCTTAAAAGCGTTATGCGACACTCTTAAAAGCGTTATGCGACACTCTTGGAGTGGCGTCGCTAGGCCTTTTATGGGGGCTATAGCGCCCCCAAATTTCAAAGTTAGAACCCTCAAAATAATCCGAACACTAACTTCTAAATCGTCGACTTTAGTTACAGTTAGAGAAATTTCAGCTTCAAAAACGTCGTTAGTATCAAACTGTTCCAAGTTCTCGCACTTCCATGGATTTTCTTTTTTTTAAATATGGTAGAGTAGATTAGGTCAAACGTGTTTCTGGTGCTCGAAAAACTCTTCGTGAAAAGAGATATTTAAATTTGACGAATACGTCTGTATCTACTGCTGGGATATTAGGGCCTCCAAAACCAATTTAATACCCGATGCATTTATACTAATTTATAACTTTCTGCCTTTTTCAGAAGTTATTAAGTCGATGAAAATTACCAACTTACCATGCAGTTTCATGCTGGATTTTAAGTCGATCAAGTGACCAACTTTTTAGGTAGTTTCATATTGATGCGAGAACTACCCTTGCTTGTTAGAACTGTCCTCGTATGTCCTCTCAAGGTTGAACCTTGCTAATCACATAGTGCTATTTGCTGATAAATCAGCCAGGAAGGTGTCATACGACACTCTGAAAGCGTTATTTAAACTCGGAAAGGTGTTATGCTGCACCCTTTAAGGAATTGCGCAACACTCATATGGGAGTAAAAATTAACTTTTAGTTCGATATCAGAGTTAAAAAAGTGAAGTGTTGCACCATTTTATTCTTATCTTTGACACTAATTGCTCAAATAAGTTTTAATAAACCCTTTCTGGGGTGTAAATGAACACCAGTAATGGTGTCAAATTTGGACCCATATAAACTACTTTTAAAGATGTTAAAGCACACCGCATTTTCTAAGAATGTATAACAGCAACCAGTATAAATTTACCCTAATGGACAGCCCGTTAAAAACACCTAGTCGTCTTATATAAATGACAAGTTGCATCTTAACCAACAGAGCTTAATGTTTTTAATAAAGGTTTGAGTGCTTTTAGTTTAACAGCAAAGAGCGTCTTCATCAAAATAAGCTCCGGGATTTAAAACTGTTCTAAGAGCTGTTATTTTTACAGCAACCCTATTTTTTAGTGTACCATAGTGTGTTTTTATTTTCACAGTAAACCACGTTTTAATCCACAGTGCTTAGTGAGTTTAAAACCACATATTTTGCTGTTAGTTTTACAGCAGCAGAAATTTTATGTAACTGTGATTTATTGGTAGTAAAACAGCATATAGTGTTGGTTTTTTTATTCACCCCTACAATATAATCAACGGTTAAGACTGTCTTTGAAACAACCACTGAAGCGGTTATTTTAAAAGCTACAAACGCCCCTGAATACACGAACAATTAATACTTAAAACTGTTAGTTCCACTGTTTAGAAAAACAGTATTGTTGACGGTATTAAAAACAGGGAGGATAAGCAATTAAATTAACATCATCTTGATGGCATACGCTATTGCCATTACCATAGTGTTTATTTTACAGCATTTTTATTCTGTGTGTACTTTGTAGAATAATTGCAGGCACGATTCAGATACTTTGTAGGATCATTGCAGGTGCGTTTCAGATACTTTGTAGGATAATTGCACACGTTTTTCAGATACTTTGTAGGATAATTGCAGGCGCGTTTCAGATACTTTGCAGGATCATTGCAGGCGCGACTTTGCAAAGTCATTGCAGCCGCGCTTCAGATACTTTGCAGTGTCATTGCAGCCGCGTTTCAGATACTTTGCAGTGTCATTGCAGCCGCGTTTCAGATACTTTATAGGATAATTGCAGGTGCGTTTCAGATACATTGCAGGATCATTGCAGGCGCGATTCAGATACATTGCAGGATCATAAATGGCGCGTTTCAGTCACTTTGTAGGATAATTGCAGGCGCGTTTCAGATACTTTGTAGGATAATTGTAGGATAAATGCAGGTGCGTTTCAGATACTTTGCAAGATCATTGCAGGTGCGTTTCAGATACTTTGCAGGATCATTGCAGGCGCGATTCAGATACTTTGCAGGATCCTAAAAGGCGCTGTTCAGTCACTTCGTAGGATAATTTTAGGCGCGTTTCAGATACTTTGTAGGATAATTGCAGGCACGTTCAGATACTTTGCAGGGTCATTGCAGGCGGGTTTCAGATACTTTGCAGGGTCATTGCGGGCGCGTTTCAGATACTTTGTAGAATAATTGCAGGCGCGTTTCAGATACTTTGCATCATCATCGCAGCTGCGTTTCAGATACTTTGCATGATAATTGCAGGCACGTTCAGATACTTTTCAGGGTCATTGCAGCCTCGTTTCAGATACTTTGCAGGGTCATTGCAGGCGCGTTTCAGATACTTTGCAGGGTCATTGCGGGCGCGTTTCAGATACTTTGTAGAATAATTGCAGGCACGATTCAGATACTTTGTAGGATCATTGCAGGTGCGTTTCAGATACTTTGTAGGATAATTGCACACGTTTTTCAGATACTTTGTAGGATAATTGCAGGAGCGTTTCAGATACTTTGCAGGATCATTGCAAGCGCGTTACAGATACTTTGCAGGGTCATTTCTGGCTCGTTTCTGATATTCTTTAGTGTTGAAATTTTGGAATTTCATTTTTAAAAAATTAATTTTTACCTCTCCGAGTGACGATGACGTCACGGAGAGGTATAACATTATATGTGTGTTTGTGTGTCTGTCACCGCGTTCGCAGTTGGAAAATCGGAGCCAACGTGTTCGCAGAAAGATACTTTGGTTTCTACTCCACTACCCTCGTTAGGGTTAAGATGTACACGGCGATCGCCTAGGGTTACGAGAAACGTTAAGCTTCTAAATGGCAAGGCTTCCACCAAATATTCAGGCAATTGCGGGTTTTCTTATCAATTATTGTGAATCAGTCGATCGCCTTATATACCATAAATTTCCAAACATTGTGAAAGGCTTACGCTTGAGTTCTAACGTCAACAATAGCTATGCTTAAAACGCTTTTAGGAATGAAGTTTCTTAAAACGATTTAACTAGAATTAATGTAAATTAATGATGATCAAATTAATAAATATCAATTATATTTAATTAAATATTTAAGAAAGATTCTGAATTGCGTCTCAACTCGAAGAGGCTTATTTAGGATTCCCAACTTGCACTTCTGTTTAATATCTAGGAAATTTCCAAATCAGTTGAAATTAGAGTCTTCTCATACAAAAATTTTAAGCTGTAATTTATCTGCATACACGCTTTTTTATAGCTACCACGCTGAAATATGTATACATTAAGGCTACAGTTTCTGAGGCAGATAAACGCGAAATTGTCACAGGAATTCCTGAACTGCAAATTATCTGCCGTTTCAACATTTTCTGTTTGTTAACTGTTAATTTTCTATACTGGCAGAAATATGCAGCGCCATTCTGCAAAAGCGATGAAAAAGTAGAAATCCAGCTGCCAAATTAAAATTGCAATTTGACCACATTTATAGGCATGTTACAGGTCTGAAAACGTGATGGAAAAGTAGAAATCCAGCTGCCAATTTAAACCTGCAACTCGACCACATTTATAGATATGTTACATGTCTGCAAATGTGATTTAAAAGTAGAAATCCAGCTGCCAATTTAAAACTGCAATTTGACCACGTTTATAGGCACGTTACAGGTCCGCAAAAGTGATGGAAAAGTAGAAATCCAGCTGTCAATTTAAAACTGCAATTAGACTATATTTATAGACATGTGACAGGTCTGCAAAAGTGATGAAAAAGTAGAAATACCAGCTGCTAGATTAAAACTGCAACTTGACCACATTTATAGACATGTTACAGGCCTGCAAATGTGATGGAACAGTAGAAACCCAGCTGCCAATTTAAAACTGAAATTCGACCACATTTATAGACATATTGCAGGCAGGGCCGGAAATAAGCACAGGACACTGGACATTGTCCAATAAAATTTTAAAATGTCCCATAATTTTGTTTAAAACTAAGGGGGTCACTGGACATTTTGACCAATAAATTTTCCCAAGTTTTGATAGCTTGACTATGGAGATGCGACACTATTTTTGCACATTCCAGTGGACAATGTCCTATAAATTTTCCAGTCAAACAGGGGGTCACTGGACACATGTCCTATAAGAAATTTTTCTTATTTCCGGCCCTGATTGCAGGTATTCAAAAGTGGAAATCAGTCTGCCAGTTAGTTTAAAACTGTAATTGTACGTAATAGATAGAATAGAATTTTATTTTCATTTCTGCAAAATCGTTGCATAAGTAGAAAAAAATCAAAGCGATTAAACAGAAGTATCTCCGGTTTAATGTCTAGACAATTTCCGCAGCTATCGAACCACCCTTATTAAATAAAATTCTTTTCTATAACCCTTTGAAATATGTACAATTACAGTTTTGTAATAGCTGGCAGACGGATTTCTACTTTTGAATAGCTGCAAAATGTCTGTAAATGTGCTCAAGTTACAGTTTTAAACTGGCAGGTGGAGTTCTACTTTTCCATCTCATTTGCAGGCCTGTAATATGTCTATAAATGCGGTCAAGTTGCAGTTTTAAACTAGCAGCTGGTATTTCTACTTTTTCATCAATTTTGCAGACCTGTAAAATGTCAATAAATATAGTCAAATTGCAGTTTTAAATTGGCAGCTGGATTTCTACTTTTCATCACATTTACAGATCTGTGACATGTCTATAAATGTGGTCAAATTACGGTTTTAAACTAGCAGTTGTTAATTCTACTTTTGCATCGCGTTTGCAGACTGAGAAACTAATGTCAAAGAAACAATAGTTTTCACCATTTTTTTGATTGTTTAATGCTGTTATCCAGAAAAACCTCTAACAAGCCTTAATATATACAGGTAGTCGCTGTTTTTTGAAATTACATTACCTTAATTTTAAATATACAGCAAAACATTGTTCTTTTTTATGTTAACGACTGTGGAAAAAACAGCTAGTTTTTATTTCTCAAACGGAAGTGCAGGATATGTTATTATTAATAGAACGTTGCTGTTTTCCGGGGAAAAAGTATTCTGCCGTGAAGAATACAGTAGTGTAAAATTAAAAACACAGATAGTTACACTATTAAGTATAAATTTAACGTATATTTTACTGTATAATCCACCGTAAATTAAAGTTTTGCATACTATAAATTGAACATTAAGTACTTTACTTTAAACCTTGAAGCACTTTATTTTAAACCTTGAAGCACTTTATTTTAAACCTTGAAGCACTTTATTTTAAACCTTGAAGCACTTTATTTTAAACCTTGAAGCGCTTTAATTTAAACCTTGAAGCAATATAACCTAATCTTACCTAACCATGCTAAGCCTTTTGGAAAAGGTCCGCGTTTATTATGAAAGGACCCATATGAAAATAAAAATATTTTGGAAAGTCAGTGAATCGCTAATTTTAAAACCAATTTTTTAACTTTGCAATTTCTCTTCTTCATTATAATTTCAACCTACTTATTTCTAAAATAGAGTAGTGTCGGTAGAGAGGGGAGTAGACGGTGTATCCCTCCCTCTAGGCGCGCTTTTGTAAGAGGGGATACTATACGTGCCTGGTAGGGGGATGACTTTGAGCTAAGAGATAGAAGGGTATGACGTTTGCATACGTAGAACTGACATTACTCTATTGACCGAAAATGTGTAAAACGTGTTAGGCGACACTCTGAAACGTGTTAGGCGACATTCTTAAAAGCGTTATGCGACACTCTTAAAAGCGTTATGCGACACTCTTGGAGTGGCGTCGCTAGGCCTTTTATGGGGGCTATAGCGCCCCCAAATTTCAAAGTTAGAACCCTCAAAATAATCCGAACACTAACTTCTAAATCGTCGACTTTAGTTACAGTTAGAGAAATTTCAGCTTCAAAAACGTCGTTAGTATCAAACTGTTCCAAGTTCTCGCACTTCCATGGATTTTCTTTTTTTTAAATATGGTAGAGTAGATTAGGTCAAACGTGTTTCTGGTGCTCGAAAAACTCTTCGTGAAAAGAGATATTTAAATTTGACGAATACGTCTGTATCTACTGCTGGGATATTAGGGCCTCCAAAACCAATTTAATACCCGATGCATTTATACTAATTTATAACTTTCTGCCTTTTTCAGAAGTTATTAAGTCGATGAAAATTACCAACTTACCATGCAGTTTCATGCTGGATTTTAAGTCGATCAAGTGACCAACTTTTTAGGTAGTTTCATATTGATGCGAGAACTACCCTTGCTTGTTAGAACTGTCCTCGTATGTCCTCTCAAGGTTGAACCTTGCTAATCACATAGTGCTATTTGCTGATAAATCAGCCAGGAAGGTGTCATACGACACTCTGAAAGCGTTATTTAAACTCGGAAAGGTGTTATGCTGCACCCTTTAAGGAATTGCGCAACACTCATATGGGAGTAAAAATTAACTTTTAGTTCGATATCAGAGTTAAAAAAGTGAAGTGTTGCACCATTTTATTCTTATCTTTGACACTAATTGCTCAAATAAGTTTTAATAAACCCTTTCTGGGGTGTAAATGAACACCAGTAATGGTGTCAAATTTGGACCCATATAAACTACTTTTAAAGATGTTAAAGCACACCGCATTTTCTAAGAATGTATAACAGCAACCAGTATAAATTTACCCTAATGGACAGCCCGTTAAAAACACCTAGTCGTCTTATATAAATGACAAGTTGCATCTTAACCAACAGAGCTTAATGTTTTTAATAAAGGTTTGAGTGCTTTTAGTTTAACAGCAAAGAGCGTCTTCATCAAAATAAGCTCCGGGATTTAAAACTGTTCTAAGAGCTGTTATTTTTACAGCAACCCTATTTTTTAGTGTACCATAGTGTGTTTTTATTTTCACAGTAAACCACGTTTTAATCCACAGTGCTTAGTGAGTTTAAAACCACATATTTTGCTGTTAGTTTTACAGCAGCAGAAATTTTATGTAACTGTGATTTATTGGTAGTAAAACAGCATATAGTGTTGGTTTTTTTATTCACCCCTACAATATAATCAACGGTTAAGACTGTCTTTGAAACAACCACTGAAGCGGTTATTTTAAAAGCTACAAACGCCCCTGAATACACGAACAATTAATACTTAAAACTGTTAGTTCCACTGTTTAGAAAAACAGTATTGTTGACGGTATTAAAAACAGGGAGGATAAGCAATTAAATTAACATCATCTTGATGGCATACGCTATTGCCATTACCATAGTGTTTATTTTACAGCATTTTTATTCTGTGTGTACTTTGTAGAATAATTGCAGGCACGATTCAGATACTTTGTAGGATCATTGCAGGTGCGTTTCAGATGCTTTGTAGGATAATTGCACACGTTTTTCAGATACTTTGTAGGATAATTGCAGGCGCGTTTCAGATACTTTGCAGGATCATTGCAGGCGCGACTTTGCAAAGTCATTGCAGCCGCGCTTCAGATACTTTGCAGTGTCATTGCAGCCGCGTTTCAGATACTTTGCAGTGTCATTGCAGCCGCGTTTCAGATACTTTATAGGATAATTGCAGGTGCGTTTCAGATACATTGCAGGATCATTGCAGGCGCGATTCAGATACATTGCAGGATCATAAATGGCGCGTTTCAGTCACTTTGTAGGATAATTGCAGGCGCGTTTCAGATACTTTGTAGGATAATTGTAGGATAAATGCAGGTGCGTTTCAGATACTTTGCAAGATCATTGCAGGTGCGTTTCAGATACTTTGCAGGATCATTGCAGGCGCGATTCAGATACTTTGCAGGATCCTAAAAGGCGATGTTCAGTCACTTCGTAGGATAATTTTAGGCGCGTTTCAGATACTTTGTAGGATAATTGCAGGCACGTTCAGATACTTTGCAGGGTCATTGCAGGCGGGTTTCAGATACTTTGCAGGGTCATTGCGGGCGCGTTTCAGATACTTTGTAGAATAATTGCAGGCGCGTTTCAGATACTTTGCATCATCATCGCAGCTGCGTTTCAGATACTTTGCATGATAATTGCAGGCACGTTCAGATACTTTTCAGGGTCATTGCAGCCTCGTTTCAGATACTTTGCAGGGTCATTGCAGGCGCGTTTCAGATACTTTGCTGGGTCATTGCGGGCGCGTTTCAGATACTTTGTAGAATAATTGCAGGCACGATTCAGATACTTTGTAGGATCATTGCAGGTGCGTTTCAGATACTTTGTAGGATAATTGCACACGTTTTTCAGATACTTTGTAGGATAATTGCAGGAGCGTTTCAGATACTTTGCAGGATCATTGCAAGCGCGTTACAGATACTTTGCAGGGTCATTTCTGGCTCGTTTCTGATATTCTTTAGTGTTGAAATTTTGGAATTTCATTTTTAAAAAATTAATTTTTACCTCTCCGAGTGACGATGACGTCACGGAGAGGTATAACATTATATGTGTGTTTGTGTGTCTGTCACCGCGTTCGCAGTTGGAAAATCGGAGCCAACGTGTTCGCAGAAAGATACTTTGGTTTCTACTCCACTACCCTCGTTAGGGTTAAGATGTACACGGCGATCGCCTAGGGTTACGAGAAACGTTAAGCTTCTAAATGGCAAGGCTTCCACCAAATATTCAGGCAATTGCGGGTTTTCTTATCAATTATTGTGAATCAGTCGATCGCCTTATATACCATAAATTTCCAAACATTGTGAAAGGCTTACGCTTGAGTTCTAACGTCAACAATAGCTATGCTTAAAACGCTTTTAGCAGGAGCAGATGACAAAGGAGTCTCGGACGCTAGCTTCCATAATGTAGAGGGCAATGGGATCGGCGAACGTCACGGTTATTAACCAAAATCATTACGCCAGTGCCACCTCTCGTAGGAAATTTGAGCATTATTTTCATACCAATAGCGTTGCTGCAGAGTCTCGAAAGGAGATCTGGGAAATCGCGTCTGGAGCCTCTCTTTAAAAATACGTATCGTCTGCTTATAATTAGCCTAGGCTTAACGAGTATTAGAGTTAAAAAATGGATTTCAACGACTTTTTAATCTTTTTTTTTAGACTAAAATTGATAATGAAAAGCCCAGCGGGTAACGTATGTACACTATTAAAAAACTAAAATGTGTTTCAGTGCCAAATTTTTCTAAATTTCTTCTTGAATTAAATGATAGCTACAAGAGGTTGGGAAAAGAAATCACTCACGTATTTTTTAAAACCCAAAAAGTAAGAGACAGTGATTTCGTTTCCAACCTCTTGTAGCCGTCAATTAATTCCTACCCTTAAGGTCACAAAATGTAGTCTTATCTTTTATCTTAATACCAACGATTACAGCTGTTTGAATAATGTAATTATATTGTGTATATTTATGTCGCGATCGGGTAAGTAGCCACCCGTTAGTCCGTTATTACAAAAATAAATTCCCAGCAGACTTTGGTGCCAGATATAATCCACCAAAAGCATCGTCTGCTATAATGTCTGATAGCGCCTCTATGGCAAACGATACCGCTACAGCTGTGACGTACGCGGGTCCCATTGCCCTCTATATTGTGGAAGCTAGCGTCCGAGACTCCTTTGTCATCTGCTCCTGCTTTTAGGAATGAAGTTTCTTAAAACGATTTAACTAGAATTAATGTAAATTAATGATGATCAAATTAATAAATATCAATTATATTTAATTAAATATTTAAGAAAGATTCTGAATTGCGTCTCAACTCGAAGAGGCTTATTTAGGATTCCCAACTTGCACTTCTGTTTAATATCTAGGAAATTTCCAAATCAGTTGAAATTAGAGTCTTCTCATACAAAAATTTTAAGCTGTAATTTATCTGCATACACGCTTTTTTATAGCTACCACGCTGAAATATGTATACATTAAGGCTACAGTTTCTGAGGCAGATAAACGCGAAATTGTCACAGGAATTCCTGAACTGCAAATTATCTGCCGTTTCAACATTTTCTGTTTGTTAACTGTTAATTTTCTATACTGGCAGAAATATGCAGCGCCATTCTGCAAAAGCGATGAAAAAGTAGAAATCCAGCTGCCAAATTAAAATTGCAATTTGACCACATTTATAGGCATGTTACAGGTCTGAAAACGTGATGGAAAAGTAGAAATCCAGCTGCCAATTTAAACCTGCAACTCGACCACATTTATAGATATGTTACATGTCTGCAAATGTGATTTAAAAGTAGAAATCCAGCTGCCAATTTAAAACTGCAATTTGACCACGTTTATAGGCACGTTACAGGTCCGCAAAAGTGATGGAAAAGTAGAAATCCAGCTGTCAATTTAAAACTGCAATTAGACTATATTTATAGACATGTGACAGGTCTGCAAAAGTGATGAAAAAGTAGAAATACCAGCTGCTAGATTAAAACTGCAACTTGACCACATTTATAGACATGTTACAGGCCTGCAAATGTGATGGAACAGTAGAAACCCAGCTGCCAATTTAAAACTGAAATTCGACCACATTTATAGACATATTGCAGGCAGGGCCGGAAATAAGCACAGGACACTGGACATTGTCCAATAAAATTTTAAAATGTCCCATAATTTTGTTTAAAACTAAGGGGGTCACTGGACATATTGACCAATAAATTTTCCCAAGTTTTGATAGCTTGACTATGGAGATGCGACACTATTTTTGCACATTCCAGTGGACAATGTCCTATAAATTTTCCAGTCAAACAGGGGGTCACTGGACACATGTCCTATAAGAAATTTTTCTTATTTCCGGCCCTGATTGCAGGTATTCAAAAGTGGAAATCAGTCTGCCAGTTAGTTTAAAACTGTAATTGTACGTAATAGATAGAATAGAATTTTATTTTCATTTCTGCAAAATCGTTGCATAAGTAGAAAAAAATCAAAGCGATTAAACAGAAGTATCTCCGGTTTAATGTCTAGACAATTTCCGCAGCTATCGAACCACCCTTATTAAATAAAATTCTTTTCTATAACCCTTTGAAATATGTACAATTACAGTTTTGTAATAGCTGGCAGACGGATTTCTACTTTTGAATAGCTGCAAAATGTCTGTAAATGTGCTCAAGTTACAGTTTTAAACTGGCAGGTGGAGTTCTACTTTTCCATCTCATTTGCAGGCCTGTAATATGTCTATAAATGCGGTCAAGTTGCAGTTTTAAACTAGCAGCTGGTATTTCTACTTTTTCATCAATTTTGCAAACCTGTAAAATGTCAATAAATATAGTCAAATTGCAGTTTTAAATTGGCAGCTGGATTTCTACTTTTCCATCACATTAACAGATCTGTGACATGTCTATAAATGTGGTCAAATTACGGTTTTAAACTAGCAGTTGTTAATTCTACTTTTGCATCGCGTTTGCAGAATCGCGCTGTATATTTCTTCCAGTACAGACGATTAACAGTTAACAAACAGAAAATGTAGAAACGGCAGACAATTTGCAGTTCTGGAATTGCTGTGAAAATTTCGCGTTTTTCGAGCTGCAGAAAATGTAGCCTTTATGTATACCTATTACAGCGTGGTAGCGATAAAAAGCGCGTATGCACATGAATTACAGCTTAAAATTTTTGTACGGGAAGAGAAGATACGTAGAATCTCATTTTGTACATTTGTTAATGAATGAAATTTTTGTTTATTTACTATACAAAAAACTGCGTTCACGGAACATAGACGTAATACTTGTCATTTTGTTATGAGCTATAAATTTTTTAAAACAATTTTAGATAAAATATTATAAATCTTTTTGATAGTTTAAATAAAATAAGATGCTAAGTTGGTTAGGTTGAGCGAGAAGTGGAGCTAATTAAAACTAGACTAGTTTCTAACAATAATATGGGTTAACTATTACACGTGTTTGGAACTAATGGTGAAAATGCCAAATTTTCCTGAAAGATATTGCATGTTCTCTGCATTAACGAGACAAAAGTAACTGTTTCCGTTTCAAGCAAATCTCGGATGTGGATTAGTTCAAGCAAAAGCCACTAAATGCTACCATACTCGCGGGATGGAATTACGTGGACCGCTAAGCACAAAAAGTCTATATTTTATCTCAGCCTTCGTGGATAAGCTCTGATTGGTTCCTACATTTGGAAAGGTAAAGTTGGTGTGTAGAACATTGGACAGCATGTTAGGTGCGCCGCAGGAGCCGATATTTGCTTTCAGAGAGGAATTCAAGATACTGTCGTAAAGCAGACGCGAGATGCTAGAGAGATATTGATACTACGCTCTACGGAAGGTTTCTATCCACCCTTCACTCTCCTTTTTAGCCACATACGATTAGCTTGACCTGATGTGTAGAAGAAGAAGATGATTATGTAGAAGATGTTTCGTTCGTTATTTTGAAATAGCACTTCGTAAGGACTTCTAGGTGGCGCTGGCTCCATACTTTTCTTGTCAACGATTTTTAAATTCATAATATTTATTTTCTTCTCTACCACCACCGGGAATCGAACCCGAGATCTACGGCACACCAGCCTGATACTATACTGTCGCCTCTACAATCGCTTGTTGAAAAAGGGTTGCAGAGATAGTAGGAAAGAGAACGAAAGTAAATAAGAACGGCCCGAGCTGTGCTGAGTGAGCTCCAAGAGAGAGAGAGCGGAGCCTTCGAGATATATAGGCCCGTGACTATCGCGAAGCGAGAATATTTTTTCAACTAAATTAGTTCGCCGTGTTTTCTCACTTGGGAGCACTTTTAGTATCGTAAAATAAAAATAAGTTAAGCCTGGTGACTCCGTCGACTGCTAGAATATTAGGGCTAGGCATAGACGTAGAGCGGTGAAACCGAGGTCGCGGATAGTAAAAAATGTTTTAGAATATTTTAGAAGACCTTTATTAAACAATCATGCCAAAGACGTAGAGGATAAAAAGCAAAGGTTAAAAAAAATTAAAGGTTACGAAGGAGTATAAATATTCCTCTTTTGGTATAATAAAACTGTGAATTAGCATCGCCAAGAAGTTTTGTTTTACTAAAAAAACAACAATGTTAAAATCTCATAATTAATTTTGTTGTCCACACAATCTAACTAGGACTGTTCACGAGCCGAGCTGAGCGAGCATTTTAAAAGCTCGGCTCGGCTCGAGTCAAAAAAACGGCGGCTCGGCTCGACTCGAGCCAAGCTGGGTCTTGGCTCGGCTCTAGCTCGGCTAAGCTCGAAAATGATCATGACATGTTTAAAAAAAATTGCTACTACCAACGTCAAACTTGAGAATGACTATAAATGCCATCCCATGTTTAGGAATGTAGTGGTTCAGTAAAACCCGCTCTTTAAAATATGCTCAAGGTTAGAGACGAGAGATTTTTCCCACGCTTTATTTCATGTAAAAATACAACGGAACGCTATTAGTGGAGAGAATAAAGACTAAAAGGAAAGCACTATATCAGTGACTAAGCTCGCGAGCCGGCTCGCGAGTCGGCTCGGCTCAATGCCTATCGGCTCGGCTCGGCTCGACCCTAAAAAAGCTCGCTCGTTAATTAATCGAGCCGCAAAAGTGGCGGCTCGGCTCGGCTCGAACTCGGCTCGCTCGTCACGAGCCCGAGCTGGCTCGAGCTCGTGAACAGTCCTAAATCTAACCAAAAGATTCAATAAAAAATAAATAGCCCCTAAAACAATTACGTTAATTTAAGAGTTAAACTTTTCTCTTTCATAAATTTTTTATAATTGGCCCCTAAAATATCAAGGACAATTTATGGAAGACCCCTTTCGCAACTGTAATAAAAGCGCCACCTAGAACGCAAATTGGGTGAAAATATTTCCTCTATGAAACTGGATATTTCCCCACATAAAAATCGACCCGCACGGGCCTAGATATCTCGGAGGCTCCGGAGAGAGAGGAATAGGATATAGAAGCGGTACGAGCGGGCGAGGATTCTATAGAAGCGCGCTTTGTCAATTTTGCCCATAGATCTTTTGGTTTCGTCTTCGCTACATGCCTTAATAGTAGTAGTACTAGTAATTAGTAACGGGCGATATGTGATTCACTTTGCTAAGCAGCCATTGAAAAATTATTTCCCCTGACCCGTATATTAGGGGATATTTCACTAGAAGTATATTTATTGTAGTAGGGATAGCGAGAGTACGTAAACGATGTGGCTTCAATATAAGCTAAACCATCTTGTTTTCTATTTCTTTCCATGAAACTGCATGAACGGACTTTCTAGTCCTGGCTGAAGATTACACCATTAGACTTAAAAGGCAGATTAAAAATATTTGTTTTCTTAATTCCGCAGAGATGTTTCTATCCAAGAGGCAAAATGTTGGGTGGATCTTCAGGGCTAAATTATATGCAATATGTGCGAGGGAATAGCAAAGACTACGACTTCTGGGCGGAACTTGGAGCCAAAGGTTGGGCCTGGAAAGACGTTTTACCATATTTCATCAAATCGGAAGGCAATCAAGCTGAACCTGGAACTATTGATGAAGATTATCGCGGACGCGATGGTCCATTGACCGTCAACGTTTCGCCGGTTAAGAGTGCTATTGGCGATGCTTTTTTCGAAGCGACATCCATTCTAGGTTACGACAAGTTGGACATTAACGGTCGAAACCAAACAGGTATTTACAAAAATTAAAGGAAAAAATTAGTTTTATTTCTGATATTCTATAATGCTACAAGTTCCAAATCTTTTTAAAAAATTGGACCACATTGACGAACGGTATTCATTTGTGATGGGCACTGATGGCCGATGTCGTAAATTAATCGTGGATCTCAGTTTTATGGGAACCAATATCGATTTTAACCTATTATTTCAACATTATTTATGAAAAAATAAAACCGATATCAATAGATAAATCGGTAAATTAAGCTGCAACCGATATATATTGGTTACCGATACCGATATCATATCTGTTTATGTCCATAACTAGTATTCATAAATTTCTAAGTTTCCAAATAGTCGCTATTTGCCATATCCCTTGTGGATATGGTCTAAAAGAAAACAAATGTCTTCGGTGCTTGCTATTTACCGAATTGAGTGGTGCCGTATATTCAACAAACAACGAACGCCATTAGTTGAATAGAGCTTTAGATTTGTTATACGTAAAATTGCGATTATCTGAAGCTCCATTTATAAAAATCATTGGCTAGCTTAGTTGATAGAATCCCCAACTAGTCTCAGGTTCTTGATATGAAACCTAAGCCCATTCTACACAGATACACTGGAATGATAACCTAAAAACCCTCGTTCTTCAAATTCCATCGCCTGTCATCGCCTCTAGCGAGAGAGTCTCGAAACTTTTCGATTCATAGATCATGTTACGGCTATGGTTTAAGTCGAGAATATTTCAATATTGGTCGAAGCGTGGCGCTGACCTATTGATCACATGAAATTAAAATAAAACTGTTTTTTTTTAAATTATTTTTTTGCCACTGTCAGAGTTGTCTTCTTGTTCTTTGTACGCTTCAGCCTTTCAGGCCTTGAAGCAGATGCGCTCAATCAGTCTTTAGTATGTAGTTAACTTTGTGAAGGAAGTGAGGTTTACTTGGAAAGTTAAGGAAGGTGTGTTCGGGTCAAGTCACCTTCGTCAGACACGGAGCCGTCAGAATTTAGGATAGGATCGCAGACATGTGTCGCATTACAGAAAAATTTGCCACCCAGAAAATTTACTTACAGGAGCACGCCACACTGCCAACCAGAATAATCCTCCCTATAAGAAAAACAAGCTGGTTCAGCAACCAGGACATTTTTGCACACCCAATCAATTTATAGGACATTGGTCCAGTGAGGCAGTGACCCCTATAAGTGTCTCAAAGTTATCTTATTTCCGTCCCTGCTTAAAATAAAACCGACGAAATAAATCACAGCTAGAAAAGGTTGAATTGGGGCGGAAATAAGTTAAATACATTTGGCCTCCTGGAAATTCGTGAGAGCGGAAATAAGCGGAACACTTGAAATGTATCCAGGGACACTATTCTCTAAAAATTTCAATGATTAAATACCCAAATCCAAATGTAAACATTAGGGTTGGTTCCATAAGGAGAGAGAGCTTAAAACCTTATTCTCTAACCCAAATCCAAATCGACATTTGAATCTCCCGCCAAACATTTCACCATCTCAAATTATTCTCTTATTTCTTTAACCCAAATCGACATTTGAATCTCCCGCGAAACACTTACTCAAATGTACGTCACTTCCTCTTTCATTGCATAATTTTATTTCAGCATAAATTACACTAAGGCAGTAAATTAATTACCTACGATAAATTAATTTATTACTTTAAAATTAGAATTTTATTCATTATAAAACTAAGCTTTTCCTGAAGGTTTTGAACCGTTTAATTGAAATTATTTAAACTATTAGTGATGATCAATTGGCCAATATCGTAAATTAACCGATGTCAATACCAATTTATTTAAAATCAATGAAACGAAAATATCAATATCAAACAATTATCCATTGGAAAAGATATCAAGCTATTCTTTAATTTAAATTTCTCAGGTTAAGTTTCAAAAGAAGATGAATTTTATTATTTTCTGACAGCAAAATTGGCAGCTTCTTTGCATAATTCCCGAAGTTTTTCTATTCCAAAATAAAAATGTTAACGTTTTGTGATATTAAAGGAGAAATATAAATATAATTTTCGTTTCTTTTGAACTAGTTTCTATAAAGGAACTTTAAACAAATGGCCATTTGTATGAGTACACTTACCGATAATGGATTTTACTAATCTAGACAATTACTACGTCTTTTAATTAATATTTTATAAACACTACCTGAATATTTTTTTAAATATGAAAGATTATATTTTTATTTTAGATTAATGAGTTAAAAAAATTGGTATCCGTGTTTCAGTTAAGCTTTGATATTGACATCGGTTAATTTACGATATCGGCTAACGATCCTAGTCTGTTTATAACATTAAATCGGAACTTCACTTGACGCAATCTTCTAAGGAGCTATGACTATAATTTTGTTTAATTATAAGATTTTTAGCGTAATGTTTAAGCAATACGTTTAATCTTGAAAAGGGAGTGAAAGTACTAAAATAATTTTTTTTATAAAACTAATTAACTATGAACATTTTTAACCATTTTTGGATATAATCGATTGTAACACACTTGTCATTAAATTTTCAGGGCTTATACTTAGCTTGAAAAATCGATATTTAAATCTAAGTAGGAGATTCAGTTAAGATTTGATATTCGGCTCTAAACTAAGCCTTAATAACAATGTTTAGTAAATAAATCATTATTAATGATTTATTTACTAAAGTTACATTAATCGCAACGTTTAGAGCCCGGCATTATCTATCCATTATCCAAGTTATTTTATCTTCATCCATACTCGAAAATTATCCATATAACTCACATGCTAAATCGTATTATAATCCACAACTTTGTTTATAAATAATCGGTTATCCACCAATTTGTGGATAATGGATAGATAATGCCGAGCTCTAAACATTAATCACAATGTTTAGTAAATAATACAATTAATCGCAGTGTCTACAAAAATTATACTTAGCTTGAAAAATTGATATTTAAATCTAAGTAGGAAATTCAGTTAAGATTTGATAATTTTCGTTTTATTTGAACTAGTTTCTATATAGGAACTTAACTCAATTGGCCATTTGTATACACTTACCGACAATTGATTTCACTAATCGGGCCAATTACTGCGTCTTTTAATTAATATTTCATAAATACTACCTGAATAAATTCAGTTAAGCAAAGGCTTATAGCATTGCCGTCGTCCCGCGTACATAATATAAGACTCCCGGTCTACCGTAAAATCTGGCGTGTTTAGACCAGAGATCTCTCCTTCGTTTATTCTCAGTATCATCTTAAGCTAAAAATACGAGGTTCCCTACGTACATAATTTACGATACCCCTGATAACGCGCGCGGTCTCTAGAGCCGCGCCAATACGAGGTTACTAACCCGCACCCCGCGAGAGCGCTCGGCATTCGAGGGATCAGGCAACTAGCGTAATACGCTTCCCATCGTACACGCTCAGATAGACTTTATTACGGAGCGGCTTTCCCCTCGACAACTAGAAACGCACGACGCCATTCGAGGGATCAGGCACTGGCGTATTCCCCCGGTATTACCTTTTTGGTGGTTTTATTGCCGTAAATTCGGGAGATATGCCTTTAATCCGTTCTAATATTGAAATAAAACTATAAAAAGTAATCCCGAGTGTATTTCCGCGTTAAAAGCGTAATACGCTTCCCATCTTACACCCTCAGAAAGACTTTATTACAGAGTGGCTTCTCCCTCGTCAATTGTCCCGTATAGAGACTAACATTTTTGCTCCGCCACTAGATGGCGTGTGCAAAAATAAAAACGCGACGTGTGCTGTGTGGATTTCCAAATACTTCCTACAAGCTTCCGTCCAGAGTAGAGGTATAATTCAGGCCGACGACTCTTTCGTACAGGGGCCCCTGGGAAGTTGGCATACCGAAAAAAAGGACTATCACCCACTAAATCCTAACAGCAGCCAAATACTTTTGACTAATTTATCTGTTGAGTTGGTTATTAAGGCACAATAATTCTTTTGGTAACTCAGAGCTTGTGATAAAGCGCCGAACCACAATTGCGACACGTTTTTGTAATTGACCAATAAAACTGGCAGTTTATTGTTTAAGTTTAAAGCTACATGTGAATTTTGATCTGAGGATAGCGAGTAGGTAACGAATGATCTCGGGTTACAATAATCGTGAGTTTATATGCATTTCTTATCAGTGACAAGAATAGGTCAATAATAGTACGAATAGGTTAACTAGTTCATTATCTATACGTAGCATTATCTTTATTAGATTTATCTCAATTTCATTTAAGGTTTTTCAAAACCAATTTTTCAGGCTTTGCTCGAAGCGAAATGACTATCAGAAATGGACTGCGATGCAGCACATCCGCTGCATATTTGGGTCCAGCGAGTCAAAGCAAGAATTTCGATGTTCTGACAAACGCTCACGTAACTAAGATTGTTCTTGACTCGGACAAACGAGCCACCGGCGTTGAATTTGACTACAAGGGAAAGAAATCTATTGTCAGCGCCAAGGGGGAAGTAATATTAAGTGCGGGTGCCATTAACACCCCTCAACTGCTCATGCTTTCCGGAATTGGACCCAAGGAGGACCTGGAGGCGCTCAATGTAAGTTGAAGTTCACAATATTTGTTCTTTGTCATAATATAAAAGTTTTTATGAGGGACTGAAATGAACAGAAACTCTATCATTGATACCTATTGATAAAATAATAACTAAATCATTAGCAACCAAATATCCAAAGATGTTGCTCTAAGCGTCGAAAGTTGCAATGCTAAGGCCAAAGCTCATTTTTGAAAAAAAGGCGGTTGACGAACTTTTTCTAAGTTGTTGAGTCTTCATGAAAATGGCGTCAGCTGGAGCTCGTGAATATTCATAGAAATTTAACTGGCCTCAGAGGGTCTTGGACTTACACAGTTGGAATGGAATGATGAGCTAAAAACCGTCGTTCTTCTAATGGCATCGCCTGTCGTCGCCCCTAGCGGGAGAGTCCCGAAACCTTTCGACTCGTAGATAATGGTATGGCTATGGTTTGAGTCGAAAAACTTCTAATAATGGTTGAAATGTGACGCTTGAGAAGTGCTACCCTATAAGAACGACGCAACGTCCATCTGTGTTTGATGGTCTAAGCTAAAACACTTATGAAATAGTATATCATAAACTTGGGCTCAATTGTTTTTAAAACATCCCAAAATATGTTCCAAACAAGTATATTTTGAAGTTTGTGTACAAACTAGTACAGCTATTACAAATTTCGACCAAAATTATGAGCAAAGAAAAATCATACTGCTTCAGCCAACCGATTAGCAACGTGACGGTGAAACCGGAAGTGAAAGAATTCGCTTATCCATAAATCGAACTTCGTTGACGACTTGAAATTTCCAATCATATAAATATTTTTGTTGTTTGTTTTATTTTTTCAGATTCCTGTCGTGGTAGATTTACCTGGTGTAGGGAAGAACCTTCAGGATCATATCGTGGTCATGGCACTTGAATTTAAAATCAACACTTCTAATATCGCGACCAATTATGAAGAAGTAGCCAATGATCCTGGAAAACTTGAAGCCTTTTTAAAGACCGGAAAGGGTACGCTTAATATAAATTGGATTCATTTGAATTGCACCTAAATATCAAGAACTTGCGTTTATTCGCACGAAACGAAATTGGGGAAGCTGAGGCGCGTTAATATGTGATATTAAATAAATTAATCTATCTTAAGTGCCAGTATAATTATGGTAAATATCACAACGTTCATTTTGATCATTAGTGAAAATTGAGCGCAGGTTTTCTACAAGGAGGGTATACAAGAAATAACAACCAATTCAGTTCTCTTTTAAAGGGAGTATAAAACAAATGAGACATATTTGTTTACGTAATTTACTCCATTTTTTCCTATCGTATGTCAAACATGTTGTCAAAATGTGCTAATTAAATTATCCATTTTAATCTATATACTGTCGTTAAAATAGTGTCAGTTTTAAGGTTGTTATTTATAATTTCAGGTGATTTTGGTTCAATTGGTGTTGAGGCGTATGGTTTTATGTTTTCTGATCCCAAAGAAGCTGAGACCGCTTGGCCAGATATTCAATTATATTTTTTAAATGGTCCAAGTTTGTCCGAAGGAAGTTCTACTAAAAGCATGTTCAATCCAGGTGAAAAGGTACTGTACATGAAAGAACTTTAGTAGTGTTCAGGTAAATTTAATATAACTTGTATCTATTTAAATTGAAGTGATTCAGTTATAGTCTCGAAAACAATGCAATGAGTTTCATGTTGCCCAAAATTAGAGATTTGATCGGGAAATTTTGGTCCCTATAGTTTCGTTAAAGGAAAAGGTCAGGTAACATAACATTGTACATTAAAATACAGCCTTTTTCTAAATATAAAAGGAAAAATATTAAAAAATAAGTGATCTCTTTTAAAAACGAGGACTACTACGACGCAATTTGTAAAGTGGCGTCTGCTAAATCGAGCCTTACCCTCAGCCTGTGAGAATTCGCGTTTGGGGTAAGTCGTTCGATTTAGCTAACGTCACTAAACCAATGGCTGCGCAATAGTCCACGTTTTTAAAAGAGACCGCTTATTTTTTTAATATTATTCCTTTTTTATAAATTTTATTTTGTAATAAGAGAATATATATTTTTTCGTTTTTCGCTCTTTAGAGCTGGAAAACGATTGTTTAGTCCCCTTACGACTAGCGCCTTTACCCCTTTTCTTCCCCAGTTTTTGGTGTGACCTGTCGCATTTGGGTGTTAAACTAATTTTCCCGTGAATATTCCACTTAAATTTTCTTTTAGTTGACATTGTTTGTAGGTAGCGTGACAAATTTTTCTTAAAATGAAATTGTTTTACTCCCCGACCGTGTATGGGATTCGGAAAAGTTAAGCCGGGGCAACCCTTCAATAAATTTATTAGTGAATAATTCTAGACACTAGAAGCCGCGCAAAACTGTAATGTGGCAGGGTCCCTCTTGTTTTTAAATGTTTCCTTTTGGAAAAAAGGTCGTTCTTTTAAGGAATAATATTGTGTTACCTAACCTTTTCCTTTAAATTACCAAATAAAGCTCAAAATTAGTTTCATAAAGTTCCTTCATTTTACTATTTTACTTAGTTTGAAAGTTATTTTAGTAACTGTTATTACGGTCAGGCCTTTTGAGAGTACCACTATTACTCATATACATAAATAAGAACAATAACAATGACATTATTCATTCAAGTAATGTGCAATTTTCTTATGAAAACTTGTTTCCTGGCTATGGGGTTTGCCTTTTATTAAAGTTAGTCATTGAGTGACATATTCATTGTTATTGTGCTACATACATTAACACTTTGTTTCAATATGTTTAACCTAACCTTAGAAACAGGATGAATTAAATAACACAAGCATACTTGTTCCCATTTAAATATTCATATTTAACATATACAACAGGTTGTTTCTGAGAAGTCTACCATAAATTAATGGGTGTGTTCTTTGGGTCAGACTGAGTGGAAAGTATCGAAGAGCAAGGGGTCTACAACAATTGGTTACGGAGATATGTACTCACTCAAATTGGCCACTAAACAAGGTCAAGCACATAGTCTTCAATCTATGAACGTTATCTTTATCTTGAAGAATTGTAATATCAAATGGATAGGGGTGTGCATACGCTGCTAAACTAAAGCAATTTAGTCCATATGTGTGACTATATTTATGTTTAAAAGGGCCAACTTTCTGGGAGCCCATATCTCCGAAACAATGAGACGTAGATTATACGTTCCAGTAAATAAATTCTCAAATGGTTGGACCCTAAAAGAACAACCTTTCATTTATGGCAGACACATCAAAAAACACCATGTATACAAATAACCGACAATTTCTTTTCGTTTCAGCTATTAAAAACCTTCCGCTCATATGGTGCTGGAGATGGGTTTGTTATTTTCGTATCACTTATGCGTCCTAAGAGCTCTGGTACTGTAACATTAGCTTCTGCCGATCCGTATGACGCTCCATTGATTGATCCGAAGTTTTTTAGTCATGATGATGATTTACGTCGAATTGCTGCAGGTGTTTATGAAAATTTATTTTGTAATGTAAATATCGATAATAATTTAAGAGGCGTCCTTAAGATATTTCGGGGAAAAGCTGCTTGTTTTAGGAATTGCTTACTTTTTTAACGACGGCTTAAAGAATAGTTCAGTCGCATATACAGAAAAAAATATATATATGGTTATATGACATCAGTATTTTAGTAATAACATTTTAGTTGCCAAAACTTAGGCTCTTAAGCGTCAAGTTTCAAAAGTCTATTATTCTTAGGCATTTGGTTCGCAGTATTTGTGGATTTCACATTATACAAATTGCAGAAATGATAAGGGTCCAGCATCGCAACATTATTTTGAAATCAAACGAACCTGCACGTTCGGCTTTTTTTAGTTCTTAGTAAACTTCCTAAAACGTCGTTACCAGTTAATTAAATTGTGATACAGTAAATGGTGACCTAGTAAAATGTTACTATTCACGAATTTGACAATTTTGGCAGAGCATGTTGTTACATACATCATAGTTGAGAATAATTTCAAAACGATGCCTTTCATAGCTCCATCACAAACATTTTTTGAGATAACTGAAGTCCAAGTTGTAATTTTTAGAGTAGAACTATTTTGAGTCCAACAAATTAAAGGAAGAATTTGTCCTGCCTTAGTATTTTTTGGTGAGTTAGTTTTTTAACATCATTCAGGGGGAGTATAGGTCATGTGATATAATTTTTTGTTACTTCCGGTTTCTCGATTGATAAGATAATACGAGTAAATTAAGTTAGTTGCCAACAACCTCTCGCGATGTTCAGTTAGATTTTTAATAACTTTAACAAAATTAATCATGTTTGATTCCGCTGCGTAATTCTTTAATGATATAGTATAAACCTTTACATGGTAGCTGAGCGTGGTTAATCCTGGACAGTATAACAAAGGCTTAGAGAAAAATGAACAGCAAAGGCTTAATAAAGATTACGCGTAAACGAGACAACAAATAATTATTATGGCTACAGGATATTCGCTCTCACTCGGAAATATACGTAAATTAGAAGGACAGAATTACAATGCATGGGCGTTTGCGACTGAACTATTTTTACGCTCCCAGAACCTCTGGGGCATTGTAATGGGAACTGAAGCAACTCCAAGTGCAACTGATGTGACAGCTCTTAGTCAATATGAAGAAAGGAAAGGACGAGCTTTCGCTATTATTGGGATGGCACTTAGCGATGACAATAGATGTTTCATTGATGGACAAACCGACCCAAAATTTATATGGGACAAGTTAAAGAACATCTATATACCGAAGTCACGAGCAAGAATAGCAGTATTGAGAAGACAATTATACACCGTCAATTACCAACCTGGAGAATCAATGGCCGCGTTTCTGGGAAGAGTCGACTTTGCAAAGAACCAACTTATTGAAGCAGGGAAAAAAATACCGGATACTGATATAACGTATCTATTGATTGGAACATTACCCGATACTTATAGTTCTTTGGTACAATATATATATCAATTAAGTGACGCTGACTTCACGTCAACAAAGATTAAAGAAAAATTGATGGCTGAATACGGCAGGACAACGAGCAGAACACTACAGAGGCTTTCTCAACACACGTTAAATATAAAGGAGCTGTACATCGACCGCAACAAGAGACAAAAGAAAGAAGTCAATCTTTCACCCGGCAACAGTCCACTAATAGAAATAATCATGATCGATGCCAAGGCGAAGATACTCACTATCAAAGTGCAAGTAAATTAGAATGTTACAACTGCGGCAAGATTGGGCATAGAAGTTACGAATGCCGTTCCTATGTTAGAGGTAGGCCAAGGCATCGAACACCACGTTCAAGGGCACAGCGAGGTAGTAGAGGGGAATTCTACGTATCAGCCTGTTATACTGATAGTAATGAGGCCGCATGGATTATTGATTCAGCATCAACTCATCATATATGCAACCAAAGAGACTGGTTCACAAATTACAAGCCAATGCAATTTGACATCAACTTAGGAGAAGGAAGTGCAACGGCGGAAGGCAAAGGAGATGTGTGGATAGAAGTCAAGATAAAGCAGAAGGTCAACCAATTCCAGCTGAAGGATGTAATATACGCCCCAACATGCAAAGAAATTTGATGTCCATAAGATTAATGGATGAAGCTGGATACAAGAGCGTCTTTAAAGGACGAAGCTGTAACGTATTCATCCATACGGTGATTTGGCTTTCGAAGCGCTCTTACAAGACAAGTTTTACCTCCTCCAAGCATCCCCACTAACACAAGGGGAAGAGGAAACCCAAGTATATTGCACCGGCAGTAACACGAACGAATTGGCTAAATGGCATCAACGTTTGGGTCACGTTAATGAAGCCGATCTAAAGACGATGATGAACCAAAAAATGTTGAGAGGACTTCAACCAATAACAGGAGATCTGAAGACATGTAGCGCCTGCATGATAAACAAAAGTCATGCACAATCTTATCATCCGACGGAAGGAATAAAAAGTCGAGAAAAATTAGAACTAGTACAAGCTGACGTTTGGGGTCCGGCACCTGTAAACTCATTGGGAGGTGCTCGATACTATTTATCACTGGTGGACGATTATAGTAGATATATTACCGTATATATCATGCACAGAAAAGATGAGGTCCTACAACATGTTGATACATATCGAAGAAGAGCTGAAAAAGAAACCGGAAAAACGCTTAAGAACATCCGCACGGATAGTGGAATGGAATTTTGTTAAAGGAAATTCGAGGAATATTGTAGAAAGAACGGGATAAAACATGAAAGAACGGACGTTTATTCACCTCAAATGAATGGCGTCGCCGAACGTATCAACAGAACCATCATTGATATGACGCGGACCCTCATGAATGACGCGAAACTACCCGAATCACTGTGGGCTGAACTTGTACTAACGTCAGTTTACATCAAAAATCGTCTAAAGCATAGTAAACTCGAACATGAAGTACCGGTAGAAATATGGACATCTCGCAAGCCAAGTAGCCGGCATTTACGTAGAATAGGATGTGAAGCGCACATGTTTATTCATCGTCAGCAAAGAAAAAACAAGTTTCACCCAAGAGCGAAACGAGGAATATTAATTGGATATGCTCGAAAAACCCTAGGCTATCGAATATGGTTTCCAGAAGAAGGCACAGTAAAGGAAACCAAACATGCCCGAATCGATGAACGAAAGATCGGAATGAAGAGTACAGAACAGCAAAATAATACGATGGAGATGTACTGGTCAGATCAGGAACCAAAAGCACCTATCTCGAACCCACCTAATCCAATAAATCCAATAAACAAAGAGATACTTCCTCGTATGAATGAAGATAATCAAACATCTACAGATGATGAGGATAGCGCAAAATTGCCACCGGGCTGGAAACAAGAAATAGTAATACGTCAAACTGGGAAATCTGCAGGAATGCAAGACGTATATTATCGTTATCGTGGAGGTAGACGATTAAGGTCTGTACGGGAAGTCAGAAAATATTGCGCAGCTAAGAAGATACCGTACGATGCAACACTGTTTCTATTTGGACAAGGGGTACAACCCATGACCAGCAAATCAGAGTCAACATTGTGTACCCAAGAAACGATTGACAATACGATACCATCAAATGCGACTGAAAATATGACCGAATCATTCACGAATAGCGAAGAACAGGGCGATATAGACGATGATGTATTCTACGAATCACACTATACCGAAATTCAAGTCCCTAAAACATTTGATGAAGCAATCAAGTCAGAACAACGTGAAGAGTGGTACGCAGCAATGAAGGAAGAAGTCGCCACTTTAAATAAACGTGAAGTTATGGATACGGTACAACAACCCGAACATTTACATATCATAGGATGCAGATGGATCTATACCATAAAAAAGCAGATCAACGATCAGATCCAATATAAAGCTCGACTAGTGGCACAAGGTTTCAACATGATCCAGGGACTCGATTACGATCAAGCATTCTCTCCTGTCGTTAACTTCACTCTTATCCGATTCTTTATCGCACTATTTGTGGTCATGTTAGGTTGGAAACACTGCCACCTAGACGTCAAGAACGCGTATCTGTATGGCAAATTAGATAAAGAAGTGCATATGAAACTAATACCAGGGTTTCATTCAGTGGACCCTACCAAGTTTTGTTTGCGCCTGAAGAAGGCTTTGTATGGACTACCACAAAGTGGTCGACATTGGCACGACGAACTTGAAAACACGTTTACGAAGATAGGATTTCGCAAATTAAGAGGAACAAACTGCGTTTATTACGTCCCTATGAAGATCGTCATTTTAGTCTATGTCGACGACTTCGCGGTGCTGGCAAATACACAAGAAAACCTAGAATACGCTGAAAAACAAATCTCCGGGATTTACACCATTAAGAACTTGGGTCCTATAAGAAAGTTCTTAGGTGTCACTTGTGAAGTGCTGGAAGAAGGCGGGATTAAATTAACCCAAGAAGAATTCGCACGGCGAATACCGAAGAAATTTAATATCAATTGCGATGAACCAAGCAGTTTACCATTACCGACTGGTGCCAATCTCACAAGACAGGATTGTCCAACAGAAGAAAGGGACATGCTAGATGAATTTCCGTATCAAGCTATAATTGGATCATTATTATTCCTGGCTCAACGGACTAGACCCGATATTCTATATTCGGTTATAGCCTTATCGCAGTCCTTTGCGATAATCAGTCGGCGATATATTTTTAGAAGAACGCTGTAGAGACACATAGGACAAAGCATATCGATATCCGATACCATTTAATCAGGGAAAAATTAGCGGATAACGAGTTCACGATAAGACATGTACCATCGAAAGCCAATGTAGCCGACGTCTTTACGAAAACACTATCAAAACTAAACTTTAATAACTGCGTGGACTTGTTAACACTTAAAAACCATTTATATCATATTGTTAAATTATTATCCAAAGTGTATAATGTTCCTAATAATATATTAAATGTATATTGTTAAAAAGGGGGAGTCTTGTTGGTGAGTTAGTTTTTTAACATCATTCAGGGGGAGTATAGGTCATGTGATATAATTTTTTGATACTTCCGGTTTCTCGATTGATAAGATAATACGAGTAAATTAAGTTAGTTGCCAACAAGCTCTCGCGATGTTCAGTTAGATTTTTAATAACTTTAACAAAATTAATCATGTTTGATTCCGCTGCGTAATTCTTTAAAGAATTACGGGGTCGACTAATCTGCAGGTCCTCTGAATGTCTGAAATGCAGTCCACGGTAGGAAACCTACTATTTGTAGTATGCAGGTTCGGTTCACATTTACAAATATAAGAAAGCAATTCTAAAATTAATTGCCTAACATACAGACGAGCAAAATTAAAGTTTCAACTCTGAAATCTTTTGACTAAAATGCAGTACTCTGAAATGCAGTCCTCGAAAATTATTAATTACAACTCTGAAATCGGTTGACTAAAATGCAGTACTCTGAAATGCAGTCCTAAAAAATCCGAATTTCAACTCTGAAATCTTTTAACTAAAACGCAGTACTCTGCAGTGCAGTCCTCGAATATTATTATTTTAAACTCTGAAATCATTTGACTAAAACGCGGTACTCTGAAATGCAGTCCTCGAAAATTATTATTTTTAACTCTGAAATCTTTTGACTAAAATGCAGTACTCTGAAATGCAGTCCTCGAAAATTATTATATAAACTCTGAAATCTATTGACTAAAACGCAGTACTCTGAAATGCAGTCCTCGAAAATTATTAATTTCAACTCTGAAATCGGTCGACTAAAATGCAGTACTCTGAAAAGCAGTCCATGAAAATAATAAATTTCAACTCTGAAATCTTTTGACTAAAACGCAGTACTCTGAAATGCAGTCCTCGAAAACTATTAATTTCAACTCTGAAATCTCTTGACTAAAATGCAGTACTCAGAAAGGCAGTTCTCGAAAACTATTAATTTCAACTCTGAAATCTTTTGACTAAAAGGCAGTACTCTGAAATGCAGTCCTCGAAAATTATATTTTGAACTCTGAAATCTTTTGACTGAAACGCAGTACTCTGAAATGCAGTCCACGAAAATAATAAATTTCAACTCTGAAATCTTTTGACTAAAACGCAGTACTCTGAAATGCAGTCCTCGAAAACTATTAATTTCAACTCTGAAATCTCTTGACTAAAATGCAGTACTCAGAAAGGCAGTTCTCGAAAACTATTAATTTCAACTCTGAAATCTTTTGACTAAAAGGCAGTACTCTGAAATGCAGTCCTCGAAAATTATTATTTTGAACTCTGAAATCTTTTGACTGAAACGCAGTACTCTGAAATGCAGTCCTTGAAAATTATTAATTTCAACTCTGAAATCTTTTGACTAAAACACAGTACTCTGAAATGCAGTCCTCTAAAACTATTAATTTTATCTCTGAAATCTTTTGACTAAAAGGCAGTACTCTGATATGCAGTCCTCGAAAACTAATTCCAACTCTGAAATCGGTTGACTAAAATGGAGTACGCTGAAAAGCAGTTTAGTCAAAAGATTTCAGAGTTGAAATTTATTATTTTCTTGGACTGTTTTTCAGAGTACTGCATTTTTGTCACCCGATTTCAGAGTTGAAATTAATAATTTTCGAGGACTGCATTTCAGAGTACTGCATTTTAGTCAACCGATTTCAGAGTTGAAATTAATAGTTTTAGAGGACTGCATTTCAGAGTACTGCGTTTTAGTCAAGAGATTTCAGAGTTGAAATTAATAATTTTCGAGGACTGCATTTCAGAGTACTGCATTTTAGTCAACCGATTTCAGAGTTGAAATTTATTATTTTCGTGGACTGCTTTTCAGAGTACTGCACTTTAGTCAACCGATTTCAGAGTTGAAATTAATAATTTTCGAGGACTGCATTTCAGAGTACTGCGTTTTAGTCAAAAGATTTCAGAGTTGAAATTAATAATTTTCGAGGACTCCATTACAGAGTACTGCATTTTAGTCAACCGATTTCAGAGTTGTAATTTATTACTTTCGTGGACAGCTTTTCAGAGTACTGAACTTTAGTCAACCGATTTCAGAGTTGAAATTAATAATTTTCGAGGACTGCATTTCAGAGTACTGCGTTTTAGTCAAAAGATTTCAGAGTTGTATTTAATAATTTTCGTGGACTGCATTTCAGAGTACTGCGTTTTAGTCAAAAGATTTCAGAGTTGAAATTAATAATTTTCGAGGACTGCATTTCAGAGTACTGCATTTTACTCAACCGATTTCAGAGTTGAAATTAATAATTTTCGAGGACTGCATTTCAGAGTACTGCATTTTAGTCAAGAGATTTCAGAGTTGAAATTAATAGTTTTCGAGGACTGCATTTCAGAGTACTGCATTTTAGTCAAGAGATTTCAGAGTTGAAATTAATAATTTTCGAGGACTGCATTTCAGAGTACTGCATTTTAGTCAAGAGATTTCAGAGTTGAAATTAATAGTTTTCGAGGACTGCATTTCAGAGTACTGCATTTTAGTCAAGAGATTTCAGAGTTGAAATTAATAGTTTTCGAGGACTGCATTTCAGAGTACTGCATTTTAGTCAATAGATTTCAGAGTTGAAATTAATAGTTTTCGAGGACTGCATTTCAGAGTACTGCATTTTAGTCAATAGATTTCAGAGTTTAAATAATAAGTTTCGAGGACTGCATTTCAGAGTACTGCATTTTAGTCAAAAGATTTCAGAGTTGAAATTAATAGTTTTCGAGGACTGCATTTCAGAGTACTGCATTTTAGTCAATAGATTTCAGAGTTTAAATAATAATTTTCGAGGACTGCATTTCAGAGTACTGCATTTTAGTCAACCGATTTCAGAGTTGTAATTTTTTACTTTCGTGGACAGCTTTTCAGAGTACTGAACTTTAGTCAACCGATTTCAGAGTTGAAATTAATAATTTTCGAGGACTGCATTTCAGAGTACTGCGTTTTAGTCAAAAGATTTCAGAGTTGTATTTAATAATTTTCGTGGACTGCATTTCAGAGTACTGCGTTTTAGTCAAAAGATTTCAGAGTTGAAATTAATAATTTTCGAGGACTGCATTTCAGAGTACTGCATTTTACTCAACCGATTTCAGAGTTGAAATTAATAATTTTCGAGGACTGCATTTCAGAGTACTGCATTTTAGTCAAGAGATTTCAGAGTTGAAATTAATAGTTTTCGAGGACTGCATTTCAGAGTACTGCATTTTAGTCAAGAGATTTCAGAGTTGAAATTAATAATTTTCGAGGACTGCATTTCAGAGTACTGCATTTTAGTCAAGAGATTTCAGAGTTGAAATTAATAGTTTTCGAGGACTGCATTTCAGAGTACTGCATTTTAGTCAAGAGATTTCAGAGTTGAAATTAATAGTTTTCGAGGACTGCATTTCAGAGTACTGCATTTTAGTCAATAGATTTCAGAGTTGAAATTAATAGTTTTCGAGGACTGCATTTCATAGTACTGCATTTTAGTCAATAGATTTCAGAGTTTAAATAATAAGTTTCGAGGACTGCATTTCAGAGTACTGCATTTTAGTCAATAGATTTCAGAGTTGAAATTAATAGTTTTCGAGGACTGCATTTCAGAGTACTGCATTTTAGTCAATAGATTTCAGAGTTTAAATAATAAGTTTCGAGGACTGCATTTCAGAGTACTGCATTTTAGTCAAAAGATTTCAGAGTTGAAATTAATAGTTTTCGAGGACTGCATTTCAGAGTACTGCATTTTAGTCAATAGATTTCAGAGTTGAAATTAATAGTTTTCGAGGACTGCATTTCAGAGTACTGCATTTTAGTCAATAGATTTCAGAGTTTAAATAATAATTTTCGAGGACTGCATTTCAGAGTACTGCATTTTAATCAAAAGATTTCAGGGTTGAGACTCTAATTTTGTTCGACTGCAATGAATTTTAGAATTGCTTTCTTATATTTGTAAATATGAACCGAACCTGCATACTACAAATAGTAGGTTTCCTACCGTGGACTGCATTTCAGACATTCAGAGTACCTGCAGATTAGTCGACCAAATAGTAAAAACCTTTACAGTATTCAGAACAGAAAAATGGTATTGTTTCCGTGTAACACATGATTTATCCAATCGACTTGTTAATATTAATTGTTGAAACATTTTTAGAAAGGATCTCCGTTGAAGCTGAACTATTTCACAAAGGAGTTTTAGAGTAGCCCGGAACTCCCCGTTCCGTATATTAAAATAAGTAGTCTTGTAACATGAAGTCTCCTAATCATTTTTATTATGTTATTTACGATGGTTTTACATACCCAGAGTGGCTATGAATTTTTTCAGTGCCTTTATACAATTCTAGACGCTGTGTTATTGATTCTGCGTTAAAAGATCGAAGCTGAGTAAAAATTGAAATTCATATTCATATTTGCTGCTCAATTCTGTTACAGGGATGAAATTTAGTCTGGATCTAGTTAAAACGGAACCTTTTCAAAGGCTTGGTGCGTATTGGCCTGATGTACAGTTTGAAGGTTGTGATTACGCCAAAGAAAGTGTGGAACAACTTGAATGCATCGCTAATGTGGCCAGTCAACCCAGTTACCATCCGACATGCACTTGCAAAATAGGCGATATTGAAAAAGACGAAACCGCTGTCGTTAATCATGAACTCAAGTAATTTTCGAATGAGTTACCAATGTCGAATATAAATTTCAGAAAGTGAAGCAAAGCTGTAGTTTATAGTACGATTTGAGAACACGAGCTCTCCTCTTCTATCTAGCTTTCTGGTCGAAAAAGTATAAATCGACCAATGACATCTTTTTCCTCTCTAGCTCAGGAGAAATTTACGGTTTTAGAATAATATACTTCTTGTTGATCTTAGGCCTAGTAGCTCAGATCAGATCTGGTAGATGTAATTCGGTTTGACTGTGTTATTCAAACTTGAGTTTTCAACTCAGTATCCTTAGAAAGCTCTACTTACGTTCTGTTTTTTATTTGTCTTGGTAAAATCACCAAATTGGATTACTTAAAAATAAGAAGTGCGGTTGATTCGTAATTAACTTCTAGGCAGTTCAACATCAACAGACGTCACAATTTAATGAAAAGCCCGCAAGGGTACCTTGTACCATTCCATTTTTAAATTGCTTTTTACAATTCACAAAAATTAATTTTGTAACATGTTGTAGCTTTCCTTTAATACGAAATTATTTTTCTCATTTGTAATTACAGAGTTTATAAAGTAAATGGTCTTCGGGTTGTAGACGCTTCCGTTATGCCGAAAATTGTTTCTGGAAATACAAATGCTCCAGCAATCATGATTGCGGAAAAAGCTGCCGATTTGATCAAGATTTCCAGGACGAACGATGGTGAAAAGCTTCGTGTTGAACTCTGAATGTACTAAACTCTTCATGAGCCGCAGATTAGAACTGCATCGAAATAAGATTGTTTGAGATGTTACACGGTCACATCTGTTAACTAATTAATCCATAATAAAGCATCTACTTACCTTTTCCATTTAATATCGAGATTTAAGAAGGCGAAAATTTGATAAAAATGAACACAACTCTGTCTGTCTTAAATTGAACGATTTAACTGTTCGAGCACGTTAGGCCTGCATAAAAGTTTTCCACGTTAAGCATGGTTTTCACTTGACCGAAAAAATCTGCTTTGCATCTGGACGTCAAACGTCAGATTTGTTTTTACGTTGGTGCCCAGCAGTATAGTGTTTTTACTTAGTGTAGTTGCCGCAAATAATGGAACCAAGGCTTAACAGATAAACTGATTATTGCATCAATTGCGGCCCATCTATTTTCTTTCTTTTCTGTAATCTTTGTGTCTAATATCATCAAGATATGGATGGTTCCCAACCTCTTCAATATAACTTTCAGCATTGAACTTCGGCATTCTCTGGGATTTGTACTAGTAACTGACTCGATTAGGAACTAAATAAATAAAAACATGGCTGACCGCGGACGTCCTTTTCCGAACAAGCGTGGTCTGAAATGACGTCACGTCTCAAGCTTATTGCTGATTGGCTCGCGCAGCGCGTTAACGTTGAACACGACCGAAAAAATGGAAAGCTAATATCGCCACACTCAACGTAATTTTTGCCCAGCGTAACTATGTTTTATTTCCGTTGTCGCTTAACGTTACGCCAAGTGGAAACCATGCTTTAACATGATAGGTAAAATTTATGATTTGACTTTCAAGTTCTTCACTTCTCCCAGAGTAATTTCTAGGTGTTGGTTCGTAATATTTACATCATGGAAAGTTCCGGATTTTTTTGTGTTCATAAAGTGTCATCGTGTTTCCTGAGGTTGGATAATAATGTGTTCCAATGGGTGTTGAGGCCTCTACTGCTTCATACTAATCGTTTTATCTTCAATTCGGTAGGACGTACGTATATTTCGAGGCTTTCCTTAGGTAATTCCTTAAAATTAGATCAGAGATTATGAGAAATGGTGAAAATAGCACATACTAGCCTAATTGAAATAAACTTTGACGACTCCGAGCCTAACAGAACCGTTTGTTACCATGCTCTTCAATAGAAATTCATAAATTCCTCCAAAGAAGCAAACACACAGAAGGGGGAGGTTTTTTTATCTCGCGCTAAGACGCAAAAACAGACGGACCCCAAGTTCACAACACGCTAGAGGCTAGCCAACCACACTGCTTCAAACGGTGCTTCTTGCCTAGAGATAAAAACCTTTTCATTGTGTTTTCGTTTCTCTGGATGTAACTTATGGATTGGTCTAAAATTTATAAAGATTTAGCCGGAACCAAAAATTCAAAACGTATATCGAAGATGTGTGCACAAGCGATACTAGTTCCGTGGTAAGGAATCTAAGCCATGAAGACGAACTTTTACCTGTACGAACTAGCATACATTCATGTTTCGATGCCAAACAGAAGAGTTAGCCGAGTAACTCGGTAGCTTCATGCTCCAAAGTTAATTGTAGTGGATTCCTTATATGTTGCTATCGTATGCTTTAGTTGCGAAAGAGCCTTAATTTCCAAACTAAAGATTATTTTATGGAAGCGTTAAAGATTATAAAGAGAAATTTTAACGAGTATGTGGTAAAATCATCTTCATTTATCTAAACCATGCTCGGTTTTTTCCTTTGCACTAATATCTAAACTCAGAATTAATATACGTAAGAAATTAGTATTTCAAATTGGTTTGTCAATCGGAGTCCCGGTAATTGAAAAGAATTGACAAACGATCAGCCAAACATCCTTGGCTACAGCGCCATTATTTAGGTTGTTTGAGCCCTTTTTGAGGTCGCGAGCCTACAATGCCCACAGAACGAAAACGCCGCCAGTCCGCCCCTGCATACAACACCCTCGTACAACACGAAGTACAATGCAACACCCGATGGCGAAGCTCCTTAGTTTTTTATAAAACCATTTCCCATACCGAACTTATGATCTTAAATATACAGGGTGTTTTTGAAAGGTCCATCACAAATTAAGGAGCGTGTTTATTGGACCAAACTGAGTGAAACGTATCAAAGAACATGGGGTCTACAACATTTAGTTTCGGAGATATGGCACCCCAAACATTTGCCCCAAAAACGAGAAAATATCCCAAAATGTGGAGTAAGGGTTATTGCCATTACCCAACCTGTTTCGAAGTCATAGACAATTTAAATAGCCTTGAATTTGAGAAACACTACTGTAACTTTAGATAGCAGAAGGGTATAAATGGGTAGAAGTACGCGTACGGCGGTAATGTAAAGCTAATATCAAGTGTCATAGTGTTTTAAGATTCCTCAGCACCCAGTAAAATGGTTTCGATTGAAGGTTGAGTTTGTTCATTACGTTAGTGTTTGATGTGTCACAGAGAAAACGCCATGATACGATCCCAATATAAATTTTTTATTAGTTCTTAATTCTTAATCTGTAACAAATAACTACTACAAGAATTGTTCAAAGTGTTCACCACCCGCGCTAAGGCAAACTTGAACACGCCTTACAAAAGATTCCCTAACACGTTGCAAAATGGCTGGAGTATCGCGAATAGTTTGACAGGCGTAAACGATTCGTCGACGAAGCTCGTCCACATCAGGTACTTCACTCTGATAAACTATGTCTTTCAAGTGGCCCCAAAGGAAGAAATCGCACGGGTTAAGGTCGGGTGATCGAGCAGGCCATTCCACTGGTCCACCTCGACCTATCCACCGAAAAGGGAACGTCGCGTTAAGGTGAGCCCTGACAGCGAGACTGAAATGTGGTGGTGCACCGTCATGCACGAACCACATTCTGCGCACCAAACCCAAGGGCACGTCGTCAAGTAATTCCGGTAAAACGTCTTGTATGAATTGTAGGTACGCCTCACCGTTTAACCTGGGCTGTAGAAAATATGGTACTCGCTCCTGGTTCGTCCTCGAAAATAGGAAGGACTTTGCCTTCTACGGCCTCTGGGATTTCTTGCGCTCTAGGTTGAGGTCCAGCCGGTGGGATTCATCATTCCTGTCTTAAACGTCTGTCCACAGCCTCTAACGTCAGTCGGTTTGGTAAGCGTCTTTGCGGAAATCTTTCCTGATAGAAACGTACAGCTGCCACAGCATTCCCCTCGGCTAGTCCATACATAAGATGCATATCCGCATATTCGGCATTTGTGAAGACTTTCATTGTTATCAGAGGTCAGGGCTTGTACGTGGTTTTTATTAAAATCGTTTTGCTAGTGGTGTCTGCCTCAGGTCAACGTTCCGATAAAACGCTTTTCTATTTAAAACAAAGTGCAAGCCATGTTTTTTAAGGAAGGAAAAACAAAGTTGTATGAAGATACGTTTTTTACGAAAGGACTTAAAGACGGGTCTAATACATGTACTGGTATTATTACCTTCACATTTCAACTAAGCGACGTCGTATAGCAATGAATATATTTACAAATGCCGAATATGCGGATATGCACCTAATGTATGGACTAGCCGAGGGGAATGCTGCGGCAGCTGTACGTTTTTACAGAAGTTTATGACTTCTTATCCTGGGAAGTATTGGACTCTAACCATATCCGGAACCATCTCTGTTAGCCAACTTCTTATTAGGTCCGATCACCGCGCCACCTACGGCATTTCCCTCATTTTGAGTTGGCAGGCTGATTTGCGCGCCAGCAGCGGGCAAGAAACGAAACTTTAAGGTGTGTCCTGTGGTTTGAGGTAACGAATCAGAAACGGTGACAAGAACAGCTGTTTTAATAGACTGCTAGAAATTCCGGTCAAACCAGTGTGGGGTCCTAGGCCCACGGACTGTAATGGATTTTCATAGAGTTCTAGCCAGACGGCTTTTCAACGATTGGCGCTGAAGAAGTTTTGAACACGCCCCACAGTTTGAGTGCCACAGCCTCTCGGCGTGGGATTTTTTTCAGTAGATTAGATAGTTTTCCTAGTGGGGAGGAAACTTTCGACCCTCTTTCACGATTGCCATAGGCAATTTTGACTTGCAGGGATGGATACTATATAATGCCTTAGTGTCCAATACTTCCCAGGATAAGAAGTCATCAACTTCTGGTTTTTATCAGGAAAGATTTCCGCAAAGACGCTTACCAAACCGACTGACGTTCGAGGCTGTGGACAGACGTTTACGACAGGACCGACGAATCCAACCGGCTGGACCTCAACCTAGAGGACAAGAAGTCCCAGACTCCGTAGAAGACGAAGTCCTTACTATTTTCGAGGACGAACCAGAAGCAAGTACCCGCCAGGTGGGTAAGCGATTAGGCGTTGGTCACGTGCTCGTGTGGAAAATCCTCAAAAGTCACCAGTTTCATCCTTACCATTTTCAAAAGGTTCAAGGTTGGAATCCCGTGGACTACCCACGACGCACGGCGTTTTGCCAGTGGTTTCTGCCTTAGATAAAACGCCATTGATTTCCCGCGTAGTCTGTGTTACGTTTTACAAAAGAGACTTATTAAAGTTAAAAAGCATTTTATTAGGCATTCAGTTAATCAGCTCACGATCCGATAACTAGTGCCGCGTCGGTGTTAAGTTCGGTCTTTTTACATCTCATATAAAGAAGTTACATTTTTAATCTTAATTTTAGTTATTATCAATTTGTCCTTTGACCCTCTTATAACATCCTTCTTTCGTAATTTTACATGTTTCAATCATATACACAATAATAGATCTAGGAACAATAAATCTTACAATAAATAATACAAGGTTAATAAAATTTTGCAATTATACATTAATATCTTTTAATATTCTGAGAGAGCGGTAGCTCTCTTAGATATGACTTCATACTGCTCTTAATGTATAAGGAGGGTTTTTTGTTTGGATGTAGATTTTTTTGTATTGCATTAAATGTTTTGAAAAAATTTCACAGAACTACAATTCTGGCCCACAATATGTGGTTACAATTTCAAAGAGATCCATTAATTAGTTAATTTTATAAAAAATAAAGTTGCTAAGGGTGGTTTTCATTTCCATAAAATTTTTAACACCTTTTTTATGAAAAACAGGAATTTTTCCCATAGATATAACATGGGAAATTTTAAGAAAGAAACATTCCGGTTAATCCGATTTTAGAAAAACTATACGTTTGTTAGACTTAAAAACGGTTTTAAACGGAAGGTACAACACCTAACATTCCGCTAAGCAATTTTCATTGACTATAATTAAGTCTAAGTATGTTTAAAATTAAATTTTCAAAACCATTCCAATCTGCGATATTTAAGCAGTGTAAAGAGTCAGTTTATGATGTTAGGACTTTTAAAGCTATTTGGTTCATATTTCGTGGCGGTTGAAAAACAAGGGGACCTAGCTTTGTGTGAGCTAACAAGTTAAAATGGAAAAGGTCCACCACACTAAACTGCCTTTGGTACTTGTGGGTGCTTGTAGGTACTTGTGGGTGCTTGTAGGTGCTTGTGGGTGCTTTTAGGTACTTATGGATGCTTGTAGGTACTTGTGGGTGCTTGTAGGTACTAATGGATGCTTGTAGGTACTTGTGGGTGCTTGTAGGTACTTGTGGGTGCTTGTAGGTAATTGTGGGTGCTTTTAGGTACTTGTGGGTGGTTGTAGGTACTTGTGGGTGCATGTAGGTACTTGTGGGTGCTTGTAGGTACTTGTGGGTGCTTGTAGGTACTTGTGGGTGCTTGTAGGTACTTGTGGGTGCTTGTAGGTACTTGTGGGTACTTGTAGGTACTTGTGGGTACAGACTGTTAAAGAAGTCTTTGCGCGTGGCGTTTTTCACACATATATTACTATATTTCAAAAACTGTTCAAGCTAGCGCTCTGGAATAAAGTGCGTTATAAAAGGTTTGCATTCCTCTTTCATATTTTACCCGTTCCACAGTTGTCCTTTGCATACTTATACCGGAAACCGGAAATGTGAAAATTATCAACTTTGAAAATTTTGGATTCCCGAGGATATAAATGCGATTTTCGGATTCCTTGGGGTTGATTCATATTTGAAAAGTGTTAACCCAATTCAATTCGGATGAATAGGTCACGAGTAATCAGCCTTTATTCAAAATCTGGCAAACTTGGTTAGAGTGGCGATAATTCATAATCGAGTATCGAATCTTTGTCGTAATAATGCTTGTTAGATGTTATGGCACCTTATGCGTATATATATTATTGGTCTTGTGGCGCAATACTTTGAAACAAATCAGACGTTCATTAAAGGGATGGTGAAGTGGAAAATAAAGTAATTTTTATTGATTCTTCTATAAGACCAATCTGCATAGTGAAACCTCCAGGAAAAGACACCAAACGATTTTTAAACGACAATTAGTTTGAAATTTCATGGATAATTTTAAATAAGGATATCCGACCAATCGCGTAGCGTCCCGCCTTTTTATCAACAATTTTCTCTTGGCACGCTCCGTGTTGAATCAATTTATCGCGAGATTTGAAAAAATTTGCACGATGTGACAATTGTGGCGCGAGACATGGAGTGTGCCAAGATAATTTTGTTACCAAGAAGGCACGGCGTTACGGGATTAGTCGGAGTTCCTTATTTAAAACTATTCTTAAATTCCTAGCCTAATTTGAATATTAAAATCAATGGGAGGTATTTCCTAAATTTTTCATTGTGCAGACTGGTCTTATAATTAGTAGAAGAATCGATAAAAAACACCTTGATTTCCACTTCCCGCTCCCTTTAAGAGAAAACTCGCGTCTTTTGAAGAGGAGAAGCGGTTTGAAAATATTGTTATTTGGGCCATGATATCATAATATTTAGAACTCATATTAATTACGTCTAGGTCTTCAGCCCGATTCATTGCAGCCTAGTGAAAATCTCATTCATGATGGCATATGCGCTTCACGAGATCCCTTCAAATAGACATATTCGACTATTCCATATAAGAAACAACTTCAGTTCTAAGCATGGAACGTTCGCTACGCGATTGAGCTTCGCTAAACGAAGCCTGGGGTTGCCCATAGCCTCCCGCGTTTAGCGCAAATGTGAGGCCATTGAAAGATTTTTATTTTAGAAGCAGAAATAGGGAACAGAGTAATCTGGGCGCGCGTCAAAGTCCCGGACCCCCTTCCTCGGGACGGTGGGATATGAAAGAAGAGGCGGGTCATAGCGACAGAGGTAAAAAGGAACTACGTATTTTTCGCCGTCCCAGTCAGCAACGTCATAAAAACCTAGTTTAAGTGACCCAATTTGAAATTTTAAACTTTTTATTACGTGTTGGAGGGAGGGGCTCTATACTGGGCTCTGAGTCGGACTGAATTAAACACTAACCGTTCTCCAATCCTACTTCTAAAATTAAATCTATCTCTATTGAGGCTTAATAATAAAGCCGACCGCAACCAAAGCATAAGCAAAGGCGTATTTTACAACTGACATTCAAAGCTACCGATGGAAAAGCCTAAAAATTAAATGAAACAAAAAAAATGAGTGCCGGTAACAATGATCACAACGGAAAATAAAAGCTAACAGCTAAAACGAACCCGAACGGTAAATACTTGAAGTTGGTGTCTCTGCGCTGCTGGTCTGCTACTCCTTTCGTTTAATTTCAATGGCAAAAATACTAACTTTGGGAGGTATTGGGAAATTAGGCCATTTTGTGTTTTAAGACTTTTATTGTGTAGTTAAGAAAACGACCCTGTTTAAAGAAACATTGGATAATTTTTAATATTTAGTTAAAAGTTGAAATTTATTTATAAAATTTTGACGAAAATTTTCAAATAACAAGACTTCCTAAGAGTTTCAAATTGAAGAATGTTCGTGTGCTATATTGAACTACTTTTTACAAAAAAGACAGTCACTTTCAGTTTCAATTCTTGCTTGATATTTTATTGGACATCCCCTAGCCGTTAAAGGTGGGATGAAGTGGAAAATAAAGTGATTTTTTGATCCATTTTTCTTATTATATTATGCACAGTGAAACATTCAGGAAATACAGTCTCCGAATGATTTTAAAATTCAAATTAGGTTCAGATTTTAAAGATAATTTGAAATAAGCACCACTGACTAATAGCTTAACGCCCTGCCTTCCTGTTAACAAAATTTCCGTTGCACTCGAGCCACGAGAGTCACATCGCGAGCAACTTTTATTAAATCTCGCGATAAATTTCATTCGGCAATTAGCGTGCCACGAGAATTTTGTCAATAGGAAAGCAGGGCGTTACGCGATGGGTCGGAGGTCATTATTTCAAATTATCCATAAAATCTGAACCTAATTGGAATTTCAAAATCATTCGGAGATATTTCCTGGATGTTTCACTATGCAGAATGGTCTTATTATTATTAGAAGAATTATTTGATTTTTCATTTCACCCTCCCATTAAACACTTTCTCAATCGTATTCTAAAAGACAGACATAAACTCTAATGAAATTAGGAGGTAAAGCATTGTAATATTAACAAGATGGCCCAAGGGTTGGGCCTTAATATTAATTTTACACGGCTCACGTGACCCCCCGTATAGTTGACAACTAAAAACATTTCTGAAACACAATCGTGTATCCCTTTAATTTCTAATAACGTCACATTTCAAATAATATTAATGAAACTAAATTGTGCACCCCACTAAAGTATAATTTTTAAAAACCATACGAATCAAATAATGTATTTAAACAAAATCCTGGATCCCCTAAACCAGAAATCACTATGACCGTAAAGCGTCCCCTCTATTTTACGAAACCTAACCTAACCATCCAGCATAATCTCTGATGTATCACGCGCACAAAGTGCAGTAGTGCACGAAAATTATCATCTTGTTTCCCTTCACTCAAAAAAGCCCGCGAGATTTAAACTACCTTTCTTTCCTCTCTCTCCGAGCGGGATGCCCCCTCTCCCTCTTCCCCCTCTCACTAATACACGGCTCACCTGACCCCCCGTATAGTTGATTTCCAATAAATCGTACAACTAAAAACATTTCTGAAACACAATCGTGTATCCCTTTAATTTCTAATAACGTCACATTTCAAATAATATTTATGAAACTAAATTGTGCACCCCACTAAAGTATAATTTTTAAAAACCATACGAATCAAATAATGTATTTAAACAAAATCCTGGATCCCCTAAACCACAAATCACTATGACCGTAAAGCGTCCCCTCTATTTTACGAAACCTAACCTAACCATCCAGCATAATCTCTGATGTATCACGCGCACAAAGTGCAGTAGTGCACGAAAATTATCATCTTGTTTCCCTTCACTCAAAAAAGCCCGCGAGATTTAAACTACCTTTCTTTCCTCTCTCTCCGAGCGGGATGCCCCCTCTCCCTCTTCCCCCTCTCACTAATACACGGCTCACGTCACCCCCCGTATAGTTGATTTCCAATAAATCGTACAACTAAAAACATTTCTGAAACACAATCGTGTATCCCTTTAATTTCTAATAACGTCACATTTCAAATAATATTTATGAAACTAAATTGTGCACCCCACTAAAGTATAATTTTTAAAAACCATACGAATCAAATAATGTATTTAAACAAAATCCTGGATCCCCTAAACCAGAAATCACTATGACCGTAAAGCGTCCCCTCTATTTTACGAAACCTAACCTAACCATCCAGCATAATCTCTGATGTATCACGCGCACAAAGTGCAGTAGTGCACGAAAATTATCATCTTGTTTCCCTTCACTCAAAAAAGCCCGCGAGATTTAAACTACCTTTCTTTCCTCTCTCTCCGAGCGGGATGCCCCCTCTCCCTCTTCCCCCTCTCACTAATATACCAGGCAGGCAGTTCTCTCTCTACGCGGAGCTTCGTATCGCCACCGCGTACGCTAGCGATCTCTCTCTCTCATCGTAAGCGTACGTTTCGCGGACGCGACCGGTTTCCCTCTCTTATCGTAAGCGTTCGTTTCGCGGACGCGTCCGGCACAGGGACAGGGACAGGGGTTTTGGTGCCGTTTCTTAAATTTTACCGTAATTAAAATTACGTGTAAAATTAAAAATAGAGATCCGCCCTGTTCGCTGGTATTTTTCTCTCCGTATGAGTAACCAGCCCACGTCGTGACCGGTATTAATATTAAAAACATTGTTTTAGTGTATGGTTTCAACCTTATCAGGACAATTGCCCAGCCCATACGTCCCGATTCGTTGCAAGATTTCTGGAGAACGAAGGAATTGAAGCTTTGGATTGACCCGCTCTTTCGCCCGACTTGAACCCGATTTAGCGTTTATGTCTGTCATTTACTGAAAGATTAAAAATGTGTTTAAGGGCTAAGGGAGGTTAAGTAAAATACAATTAAAACTGAAAGTGACAGTCAACGCAGACGGTATTTCCTGGGTGTTTCACTATGCAAAATGGTCTTATAATTAGAAGACGAATCGATAAAAAATCTTTATCCTCCCTTTAAGGACTAGGGTATGTCCAATAAAACATCAAGCAGCAATTCGAGCTGAAAGTAACTGTCTTGTTTGTATAAAATAGTTCAATAAAGCCCTCGAGCATTCTTCAATTTGAAACTCGAAGGAAGTCTTGTTATTTGAAAATTTTCCTCCAATTTCATAAATATTTTACAACTTTTAACTAGTTATCAATAATGATATTAATAGTTATCCAAAATTTCTTTAAAAAGGCTAGTTTTCTTTCCTACACAATAGAAGTCTTAAAACACAAAACGACCTAATATCCCAATACCTCCCAAAGTTAGTATTTTTGCCATAGAAAATAAACGAAAGGAGTAGCGGACCAGCAGCGCAGAGAGACCAACTTCAAGTGTTTTCCGTTCGGTTTTGTTTTAGCTGTTAGCTGTTATTTTCAGTTGTGATCATTGTTACCGGCATTAATTTTTTTTAATTTAATTTTTAGGTTTTTCCATCGGTAGCTTTGAACGTCAGTTGTGAAATACGCCTTTGCCCATGCTTTGGTTGCGGTCGGCTATATTATTATGCCTCAATAGAGATAGATTTAATTTTAGAAGTAGGATTGGAGAAAGGTTAGTGTTTAATTCAGTCCGACTCATAGCCCAGTATAGAGCCCTCCCTCTAACGTGTGATGAAAAGTTTATATTTTCTGATTGCTCACTTAAACTACACGTTTTGCTGACGTTGCTGACGGGATCGGCGAAAAATACGTAATTCCTTTTTACCTTTGTCACTATGACCATCCTCATCTTTCATATCCAAACTTTCCGTGGAATTTGACACTCTCATAGATTACTCTATTCTCTATTCCCACTTCTAAAATTAAATCTATCCCTGGCCTCACATTCGCGCTAAACGCGGGAGGCTATAGCCCAACCTCAGGCTCCGTTTAGAGAAGCTCAATCGCGTATCGAACCTTCCTAGCATAGAAGCCATCTCCTCTGAAGTTGTTTCATGTATGGAATAGTCGAATTTGTCTATTTGAAGGGATCTCGTGGTGCGCATATGCCATCATGAATGAGATTTTCACTGGGCTGCAATGAGTCGGGCTGAAGACCCAAACGTAATTAATGTGAGTTCTAAATATTATGATATCATGGCCCAAATAACAATATTTTGAAACCGCTTCTACTCTTCAAAAGACGCGAGTGGGAAGTGGAAAATAAAGTGATTTTTTATTGATTCCCCTACTAATCATGAGACCAGTATGCATAATGAAAAATTCAGGAAATACCTCCCACTGATATTAATATTCAAATTAGGTTAAGATTTTAAGAATAATTTCAAGAAAGGAACTCCGACCAATCGCGTAACGCCGTGCCTTTTTGTTAAAAAAATTCTCGTGGCACGCTCCATGTCTCGCGCCACAATTGTCTTATCGCGCAAATTTTTTCAAGTCAATTATTCATGAAATTTCAAACTAATCGTAGTTTAAAAATCGTTCGGTGTTATTTCTTGGACGTTTCACTGTCTTGTGGAAAAATCAATAAAAAATACTTTATTTTCCACTTCACCATCCCTTTAATGAACGTCTGATTTGTTTCAAAGTATTGCGCCACAAGACCAATCATATATATATGCATAAGGTGCCATAACATCTAACAAGCATTATTACGACAAAGATACGATACTCGATTATGAATTATCGCCACTCTAACCAAGTTTGCCAGATTTTGAATAAAGGCTGATTACTCGTGACCTATTCATCCGAATTGAATTTGGTTAACACTTTTCAAATATGAATCGACCCCAAGGAACCCAAAAATCGCATTTATATCCTCGAGAATCCAATATTTTCAAAGTTGATAATTTTGACATTTCCGGTTTCCGGTATAGGTATGCAAAGGACAACTGTGGAACGGGTAAAATATGAAAGAGGAATGCAAAACTTTTATAACGCACTTTATTCCAGAGCGCTAGCTTGAATAGTTTTGGAAATATAGTAAAATATGTGCGAAAAACGCAACGCGCAAAGACTTTTTTAACAGTCTGTACTTGTAGGTACTTGTGGGTGCTTGTGGGTAGTGGGTACTTGTGGGTACTTGTAGGTACTTGTGGGTACTTGTAGGTACTTGTGGGTGCTTGTGGGTACTTGTGGGTGCTCATGGGTACTTGTTGGTGCTTGTGGGTACTTGTGTGTGCTTGTGGGTACTTGTGGGTGCTTGTAGGTACCTGTAGGTGCTTGTAGGTACCTGTGGCTACTTGTGGGTGCTTGTGGGTGCTTGTGGGTACTCGTGGGTGCTTCTAGGTACTTGTGGGTGCTTGTGGGTACTTATGGGTACTTGTGGGTGCTTGAGGGTGCTTGTGGGTACTTATGGGTACTTGTGGGTACTTATGGGTACTTGAAGGTACTTATGGGTGCTTGTAGGTACTTGTGGGTGCTTGTAGGTACTTGTGGGTGCTTCTAGGTACTTGTGGGTGCTTGTGGGACTTATGGGTACTTGTGGGTGCTTGAGGGTGCTTGTGGGTACTTATGGGTACTTGTGGGTACTTATGGGTACTTGAAGGTACTTATGGGTGCTTGTAGGTACTTGTGGGTGCTTGTAGGTACTTGTGGGTGCTTGTAGGTACTTGTGGGTGCTTCTAGGTATTTCTACGTACTTGTGGGTGCTTCTAGGTACTTGTGGGTGCTTGTAGGTACTTGTGGGTACTTGTGGGTGCTTGTGGGTGCTTGTAGGTACTTGTGGGTACTTGTGGTTGCTTGTGGGTACTTGTGGTTGCTTGTGGGTGCTTGTGGGTACTTGTGGGTGCTTGTAGGTACTTGTGGGTGCTTGTAGGTACTTGTGGGTACTTGTGGTTGCTTGTGGGTACTTGTGGTTGCTTGTGGGTACTTGTGGGTACTTGTGGGTGCTTGTAGGTACTTGCCCCGGGTGCTTGTAGGTACTTTTCCCCGGGTGCTTGTAGGTACTTGTGGGTGCTTGTAGGTACTTGCCCCGGGTGCTTGTAGGTACTTGCTCCGGGTGCTTGTAGGTACTTGCTCCGGGTTCTTGTTGGTACTTTTGCTACATAAAAGTTTGAAATTGACAATCTCGGATCGTCTGTGTGAAGTTTTAAGGATATCCGAATTTCATATTGGCCTTATGACAATTTTGAGCTAAATGTTAAACGGACATAAATCAGCATTTTTAAAAATTTTGTAAAATTGTCAATTTGGTCCTATTTCTGGGGTAAAAAATGTATTATGTTAATTACAATATAAATACAAACTTTTATTGATTTAAGTTTTTTTTAAGTATCATTATAAATAAATGTCTGATTGAGCTAGATTTATGGTCCCCTTTATATATGTTTCTGCTTAGTGCAGATTTTGAAAATGTAAAACAGTTTCTTAACATTCTTAATTAAAATGGAGACTGAAGGAACAGATATTTATCAAAAATGTCTTGATTAGAATCAAGACCTAAAAAGTATCGATAAGACTGAGGTTATCACTTGTCTGAAGGATCAGATATTAATCTTTCTTTTTAATTGAAACTTAAATGCATGCTTAAGAAAAAACAACGTTCCATTACCGTTTTCCGTTGAAATAAATTATTTTACTGGTAATCAATTTCAAAAATTTACTTATCTCGGCTTTTCGACCACAATTCCATTCCCCGAAAACATTTTATCATTAAATTAATTACTTTTGGGAGATAACGTGTCAAAATAACCTATAAAACAATAAAAAACTGTAATAGCGGTCTGTTTAGCCATGACAAGAACCTTTTAAAAGTTTCAAGCACTATATAACCCTTTCGAGACTAACAGGACCTGAGCAAACTATAGCTTAACCTGCTCTTAGTACGACCAGGGAGAATTGATGTAAACTGGAGTTGAAATTTCATCATGTGCGACCTCGGCCTTGAAACTCGCTGTTATCTGCCAAAATCAATCTTTCTTGGTAGTGCTGTCTCCTCACTTGAATTTTTCATGATATTTTAAGGTTTGAACGAACAAAATTCTAGATTACCATTTTCACTACCATGTCCCTCTGCTAACTTGAAGCAAACTTTCCTCTCTTTTTGCTGTTCATTACCGGTGCCATTTCCTTGACTTTCTATTCGTTATAACTACTATCATGAGTTTATTATATTCAAACCAAAATATAAAAAAATTGGATTTTTTTCCATTTGTGCTACTTAGAATTTACAAATGTATATAACGTTGTCCGTGCCATATCAAATAGTCTCTAACCATTGTTAGAAACTAGAGAGAGAAATTGGGCAGTAACACTGATCATGCCCTGAACTATGAGAAAGTACAATACGACGGTTGACTAAAGTACACTTGATATTACATCATTTTGCAAAACCGCGAGTAAAAATCTTACTTTCCCTTTTGAATTTGGCGCCATTTGATTTAGAATAATTAAAATGTTCCACTGCGAACACCATCAACCCTTTGGTTAACAGCCGAACGCGCTAACCATTGCGCCACGGAAGCTCAAAAATTAAACGGTCGTCAGGTATTGTGGAAAAACTTTGGCTTTCTACGTTACATTTGAGATCCCACAACACCGCTCCCGGGTGGGCTCGAACCACAAACCTATTGGTTAACAGCCGAACGCGCTAACCATTGAGCCACGAAAGCTCAGAAATTAAATGGTTGTCACGTACTGTGGAAAAGTTTTGACATTTTACGCTTCATCTGAGACCACACAACACCTCTTCCGGGTGGGCTCGAACCACCAAGCCTTTCGGCTAACAGCCGAACGCGCTAACCATTGCGCCACGGAAGCCCAAAGATTAAATTTTCGTCAGGTATTGTGGAAAAACTTTGGATTTTTACGTCACATCTGAGAGCTCACAACACCGCTCACGGATGGGCTCGAACCCCCAACCTTTCGGTTAACAGCCGAACGCGCTAACCTTTGCGCCACGGAAGCCCAAAAATTCAATGGTCGTCACGTATTGTGGAAAAACGTAGGCTTTTTTCGATACATTTGAGATCCCACAACACCGCTCCCGGTTGGGCTCGAATCACCAACCTTTCAGTTAACAGCCGAACGCGCTAACCATTGCGCCACGGAAGCCCAAAAACTAAGTGGTCGTCAGGTATTGTGGAAAAACTTTGGCTTTTTACGTTACATTTGAGACTTCACAACACCGCTCCCGGGTGGGCTCCAACAACTAACCTTTTGGTTAACAGCCGAACGCGCTAACCATTGAACCACGGAAGCCCAAAATTAAACGGTCGTCAGGTATTGTGGAAAAACTTTGGCTTTTTACGTTACATTTTAGACTTCACAACACCGCTCCCGGGTGGACTCGAACCACCAACCTTTTGGTTAACATCCGAACGCGCTAACAATGGAGCCAAGGAAGCTCAGATATGAAATGGTCGTCAGGTATTGTGGAAAAACTTTGACTTTTTACGTCACATCTGAGACCTCACAACACCGCCCCCGGGTGGGCTCGAACACCCAACCTATTGGTTAACAGCCGAACGCGCTAACCATTAAGCTACGGAAGCTCAGAAAATAAATGGTTGTCACGTATTGTGGAAAAGGTTTGACATTTTACGCTACATCTGAGACCCCACAACACCTCTCCCGGGTGGGCTCGAACCACCAGCCTTTCGGTTAACAGTCGAACGCGCTAACCATTGCGCCACGGAAGCCCAAAAATTAAATGGTCGTCAGGTATTGTGGAGAAACTTAGGCTTTTTTCGATACATTTGAGATCCCACAACACCGCTCCCGGATGGGCTCAAACCACCAACCTTTCAGTTAACAGCCGAACGCGCTAACCATTGCGCCACGGAAGCCCAAAAATTAAATGGTCGTCAGGTATTGTGGAAAAACTTTGGCATTTTGCATTACATTTGAGATCCCACAACACCGCTCCCGGGTGGGTTCGAACCACCAACCTATTGGTTAACAGCCGAACGCGCTAACCATTGCGCCACGGAAGCCCAAAAATTTAATGGTCGTCAGGTATTGTGGAAAAACCTTGGCTTTTTACGTTACAATTGAGACTTCACAACACCGCTCCCGGGTGGGCTCGAACCACCAACCTTTTGGTTAACAGCCGAACGCGCTAACCATTGCACCACGGAAGCCCGAAAATTAAACGGTCGTCAGGTATTGTGGGAAAACTTTGGCTTTTTACGTCACATCTGAGACTTCACAACACCGCTCCCGGATGGGCTCGAACCACAAACCTTTTGAATAAAAGCCGAACGCGCTAACCATTGCGCCACGGAAGCCCAAAAACTAAATGTTCGTCAGTTATTTTTAAAAAAACTCTGAATTTTACGTTACATCAAAGACCTCACAACACCGCTCCCGGATGGGCTCGAACCACCAACCTTTCGGTTAACAGCCGACGGCGCTAACCATTGCGCCACGGAAGCCCAAAAATTAAATGGTCGTCAGGTATTGTGGAAAAACTTTAGCTTTTTACGTCACATTTGAGAGCTCACAACACCGCTCACGGATGGGCTCGAACCACCAAACTTTCGGTTAACAGCCGAACGCGCTAACCATTGCGCCACGGAAGCTCAGAAATTAAATGGTTGTCACGTATTGTGGAAAAGTTTTGACATTTTACGCTACATCTGAGACCGCACAACACCTCTCCCGGGTGGGCTCGAACCACCAAGCCTTTCGGCTAACAGCCGAACGCGCTAACCATTGCTACACGGAAGCCCAAAGATTAAATGTTCGTCAGGTATTGTGGAAAAACTTTGACTTTTTACGTCATATCTGAGACCTCACAACACCGCTCACGGATGGGCTCGAACCACCAACCTTTCGGTTAACAGCCGAACGCGCAAACCATTGCGCCACCGAAGCCCATGAATTAAATGGTCGTCAGGTATTGTGGAGAAACTTTGGCTTTTTACGATACATTTGAGATCCCACAACACCGCTCCCGGGTGGGCTCGAACACCCAACCTATTGGTTAACAGCCGAACGCGCTAACCATTGCGCCACGGAAGCCCAAAAATTAAATGGTCGTCAGGTATTGTGGAAAAACTTTGGCTTTTTACGTTACATTTGATACTTCACAACACCGCTCCCGGGTGGGCTCCAACCACCAACCTTATGGTTAACAGCCGAACGCGCTAACCATTGCACCACGGAAGCCCAAAAATTAAACGGTCGTCAGGTATTGTGGAAAAACTTTGGCTTTTTACGTTACTTTTGAGACTTCACAAAACCGCTCCCGGGTGGGCTCGAACCACCAACCTTTTGGTTAACATCCGAACGCGCTAACCATGGAGCCAAGGAAGCTCAGAAATGAAATAGTCGTTAGGTATTGTGGAAAAACTTTGACTTTTTACGTTACATCTGAGACCTCACAACACCGCCCCCGGATGGGCTCGTACCACCAACCTTTTGGTTTTATATCCGAACGCGCTAACCATGGAGCCAAGGAAGCTCAGAAATGAAATGGTCGTCAGGTATTGTGGAGAAACTTTGGCTTTTTACGATACATTTGAGATCCCACAACACCGCTCCCGGGTGGGCTCGAACACCCAACCTATTGGTTAACAGCCGAACGCGCTAACCATTGAGCTACGGAAGTTCAGAAATTAAATGGTTGTCACGTATTGTGGAAAAGTTTTGACATTTTACGCTACATCTGAGACCGCACAACACCTCTCCCGGGTGGGCTCGAACCACCAAGCCTTTCGGCTAACAGCCGAACGCGCTAACCATTGCTACACGGAAGCCCAAAGATTAAATGTTCGTCAGGTATTGTGGAAAAACTTTGACTTTTTACGTCATATCTGAGACCTCACAACACCGCTCACGGATGGGCTCGAACCACCAACCTTTCGGTTAACAGCCGAACGCGCAAACCATTGCGCCACCGAAGCCCAAGAATTAAATGGTCGTCAGGTATTGTGGAGAAACTTTGGCTTTTTACGATACATTTGAGATCCCACAACACCGCTCCCGGGTGGGCTCGAACACCCAACCTATTGGTTAACAGCCGAACGCGCTAACCATTGCGCCACGGAAGCCCAAAAATTAAATGGTCGTCAGGTATTGTGGAAAAACTTTGGCTTTTTACGTTACATTTGATACTTCACAACACCGCTCCCGGGTGGGCTCCAACCACCAACCTTATGGTTAACAGCCGAACGCGCTAACCATTGCACCACGGAAGCCCAAAAATTAAACGGTCGTCAGGTATTGTGGAAAAACTTTGGCTTTTTACGTTACTTTTGAGACTTCACAAAACCGCTCCCGGGTGGGCTCGAACCACCAACCTTTTGGTTAACATCCGAACGCGCTAACCATGGAGCCAAGGAAGCTCAGAAATGAAATAGTCGTTAGGTATTGTGGAAAAACTTTGACTTTTTACGTTACATCTGAGACCTCACAACACCGCCCCCGGATGGGCTCGTACCACCAACCTTTTGGTTTTATATCCGAACGCGCTAACCATGGAGCCAAGGAAGCTCAGAAATGAAATGGTCGTCAGGTATTGTGGAGAAACTTTGGCTTTTTACGATACATTTGAGATCCCACAACACCGCTCCCGAGTGGGCTCGAACACCCAACCTATTGGTTAACAGCCGAACGCGCTAACCATTGAGCTACGGAAGTTCAGAAATTAAATGGTTGTCACGTATTGTGGAAACGTTTTGACATTTTAAGCTACATCTGAGACCCCACAACACCTCTTCCGGGTGGGCTCGAACCACCAGCCTTTCGGTTAACAGTCGAACGCGCTAACCATTGCGCCACGGAAGCCCAAAAATTAAATGGTCGTCAGTTATTTTTAAAAAAACTCTGAATTTTACGTTACATCTAAGACCTCACAACACCGCTCCCGGATGGGCTCGAACCACCAATCTTTCGGTTAACAGCCGAACGCGCTAACCATTGAGCTACGGAAGCTCAGGAATTAAATGGTTGTCACGTATTGTGGAAAAGTTTTGACATTTTACGCTACATCTGAGACCCCACAACACCTCTTCCGGGTGGGCTCGAACCACCAGCCTTTCGGTTAACAGTCGAACGCGCTAACCATTGCGCCACGGAAGCCCAAAAATTAAATGGTCGTCAGTTATTTTTAAAAAAACTCTGAATTTTACGTTACATCTAAGACCTCACAACACCGCTCACGGATGGGTTCGAACCACCAAACTTTCGGTTAACAGCCGAACGCGCTAACCATTGCGCCACGGAAGCTCAGAAATTAAATGGTTGTCACGTATTGTGGAAAAGTTTTGACATTTTACGCTACATCTGAGACCGCACAACACCTCTCCCGGGTGGGCTCGAACCACCAAGCCTTTCGGCTAACAGCCGAACGCGCTAACCATTGCTACACGGAAGCCCAAAGATTAAATGTTCGTCAGGTATTGTGGAAAAACTTTGACTTTTTACGTCATATCTGAGACCTCACAACACCGCTCACGGATGGGCTCGAACCACCAACCTTTCGGTTAACAGCCGAACGCGCAAACCATTGCGCCACCGAAGCCCAAGAATTAAATGGTCGTCAGGTATTGTGGAGAAACTTTGGCTTTTTACGATACATTTGAGATCCCACAACACCGCTCCCGGGTGGGCTCGAACACCCAACCTATTGGTTAACAGCCGAACGCGCTAACCATTGCGCCACGGAAGCCCAAAAATTAAATGGTCGTCAGGTATTGTGGAAAAACTTTGGCTTTTTACGTTACATTTGATACTTCACAACACCGCTCCCGGGTGGGCTCCAACCACCAACCTTATGGTTAACAGCCGAACGCGCTAACCATTGCACCACGGAAGCCCAAAAATTAAACGGTCGTCAGGTATTGTGGAAAAACTTTGGCTTTTTACGTTACTTTTGAGTCTTCACAAAACCGCTCCCGGGTGGGCTCGAACCACCAACCTTTTGGTTAACATCCGAACGCGCTAACCATGGAGCCAAGGAAGCTCAGAAATGAAATAGTCGTTAGGTATTGTGGAAAAACTTTGACTTTTTACGTTACATCTGAGACCTCACAACACCGCCCCCGGATGGGCTCGTACCACCAACCTTTTGGTTTTATATCCGAACGCGCTAACCATGGAGCCAAGGAAGCTCAGAAATGAAATGGTCGTCAGGTATTGTGGAGAAACTTTGGCTTTTTACGATACATTTGAGATCCCACAACACCGCTCCCGGGTGGGCTCGAACACCCAACCTATTGGTTAACAGCCGAACGCGCTAACCATTGAGCTACGGAAGTTCAGAAATTAAATGGTTGTCACGTATTGTGGAAACGTTTTGACATTTTAAGCTACATCTGAGACCCCACAACACCTCTTCCGGGTGGGCTCGAACCACCAGCCTTTCGGTTAACAGTCGAACGCGCTAACCATTGCGCCACGGAAGCCCAAAAATTAAATGGTCGTCAGTTATTTTTAAAAAAACTCTGAATTTTACGTTACATCTAAGACCTCACAACACCGCTCCCGGATGGGCTCGAACCACCAATCTTTCGGTTAACAGCCGAACGCGCTAACCATTGAGCTACGGAAGCTCAGGAATTAAATGGTTGTCACGTATTGTGGAAAAGTTTTGACATTTTACGCTACATCTGAGACCCCACAACACCTCTTCCGGGTGGGCTCGAACCACCAGCCTTTCGGTTAACAGTCGAACGCGCTAACCATTGCGCCACGGAAGCCCAAAAATTAAATGGTCGTCAGTTATTTTTAAAAAAACTCTGAATTTTACGTTACATCTAAGACCTCACAACACCGCTCCCGGATGGGCTCGAACCACCAACCTTCCCTTACAAAAATCTTCTTAAGAGTTCTAAAGGAATTTCTTTGGAACCCTACGGAGCCCTTGGGATCATTTTCTAAAGAAACTATTTCCAAAGACTTCCTTGGAATTTCCTAAAGAATTCTTGAGATAAATTTCCAAAGAATGTCTTGGGATTATTTTCCAAAGAAATTTTTTAAGAATTCTAAAGTTAAATTTCCAAAGAATGTCTTGGGATTATTTTCCAAAGACATTCTTTAGGAATTCTAAAGATAAATTTCCAAAGAATGTCTTGGGTTTATTTTCCAAAGAAATTCTTTAGGAATTCTAAAGATAAATTTCCAAAGAATGTATAAGGTTTATTTTCTAAAGAAATTCTTTAGGAATTCTAGAGATAAATTTCCAAAGAATGTCTTGGGATTATTTTCTAAAGAAATCTTTAGGAATTCTAGAGATATATTTCTTAAGAATGTCTTGGGATTATTTTCTAAAGAAATTCTTTAGAAATTCTAAAGATAAATCTCCAAAGAATGTAAAAGGTTTATTTTCTAAAGAAATTCCTAAGTAATTCTAGAGATAAATTTCCTAAGAATGTCTTGGAATTAGTTTTCCAAAGAAATTCTTAAGGAATTTTAGACTAAATTTCCTAAGAATGTCTAGGGATTATTTTCTAAAGGAATTCTTTAGGAACTCTAGAGCTAAATTTCCAAAGAAGATCTAGGGTTTATTTTCCAAAGAAATTCGTTTGGAATTCAAGAGATATATTTCCAAAGAAGGTCTAGGGTTTATTTTCCAACGAAATTAGTTAAGAATTTTAGAGATGAATTTCAAAGGGCCAGATATATTGCAATTATGCTTTACGTATAATTATCTCAAAATATTTTTACCCAAATTGTTTAGCTAAAGTTTTCCTTAACTTAATGGTTAAAAAATTTAAAAACTAGAGGTGTGCGGTTAACCGTTTCAATTGAATAATTCAATCGAATACCGAACCGAATAATTCGATTCGGTATTCGATAAGCCCATTTTCACTATTCGATTCGAATATCGAATACCGAACTGACTATTCGGTTAAAGTTCGACTACCATAAATTTAGGTCCTTGGCTCTAGAGAGACCCACCTTATTTAAAAAAATTTCATCCAATTTTATTTGTCTCCCATCAAAAACTACCAGCAAGTGCATAGGAAAATTTTAAGAAATACTTGACCACCAATGAGGAGGGGTATTTTGAAATTTAGGAGCTTCTAATGTTCTTCTCCTTACTTTGTATTGACTATTGGCGAATATTAGGGTTACTACCCGATTAACCGCGAATAGTTGGCCTAGTATTCGCGAATATTAGGGTTAAATATTCGCGGTTACTAGGCTTAACTATTCGCGATTAATCGGGAAGGAAAAAAATTACCAAGGCCCAACTATTCGGTATTCGATTTGGAATAAACTATTCGATTCGGTATTTGATAAGGAAAATTTTTTGGTATTCGATAACCGGTTCGATACCCAAAAAGTGGTATTCGCACACCCCTATTAAAAACGTTTAACGAAGACTTGTTCCGTAGCTAAGGCTCAGCATGTGCTGAAATGAAATGTTATATTTACATATTTTTTCTTTTTTTTTTGCCTTTAATAATCCGTGAGGTGTTTATTTAAAGGATAAAATAGATTAAAAGTAAAGTAAGAGTAATTAAAATCGTTGTTTAGATTTACATGGAATCTAAGCTGGCAGTCGGAATTGTTGCTTAATTCTCTTATGGCATGTTTCATCTTTATTTCGAGCGTAATTAGAGTCCAAAATAAATATTTTTTTAGAAATATTGTAGAGATAATTAGGTTAAACGCGTTTCTGGTACTCAAAAAACTCTCAATGAATATACATCATTAAATTTAACAACAACGTATGGATCTACTGCTTGGCCATTAAAGCCTCCAAAACCCACTTAGTACCCTATACAATTGCACAAGGTTTAAACTTTCCGCCGTTTACGGATGTTTAAAAGTCTGACTTTATAAGCAATTTCACACTGCATGCGAGAATTTCCCTCGCTGTAAGGGGTGTAATTCACCATATAAGAACTGTACTCCCAGTATTGGGATATGGTTCTGCATGTGAGAGCTATCCTCGTTTCTAGGGACTAAATTAATTTACCCCATAACCTTCTCTATATGTTCCCCAAGAAAATAACATAGATATTTCCAAAGACATTTCCAAGTAAATTCCCAACACATTTCCCAAGTAAATTCCGAAGATATTTCTCAAGAAAATTCCAAAGATATTTCCCAAGGAAATTCCAAAGATATTTCCCAAGGAAATTCCTAAGACATTTTCCAAAGAAATTCCAAAGACATTTCCCAAGGAAATTCCTAAGACATTTCCCAAGGAAATTCCAAAGACATTTCCCAAGGAAATTCCAAAGAGGTTTCCCAAGAAAATTCCAAAGATATTTCCCATGAAAATTGCAAAGATATTTCTCAAGAAAATTCCAATGATATTTCTCAAGAAAATTCCAAAGATATTTCCCAAGAAAATTCCAAAGATATTTCCCATGAAAATTCCAAAGATATTTCCCAAGAAATTTCCAAAGATATTTCCAAAGTAATTTCCAAAGAAAAAGAGGCCAATATTCCCCAATTTCCAAAAGAACGCCTTAAGGATTTCCAAAGCAATTTCCCAAGGAATTTTCTTAAGAGTTCTTAAGAAGATTTTTGTAAGGGAATTTCGGTTAACAGCCGAACGCGCTAACCATTGAGCTACGGAAGCTCAGGAATTAAATGGTTGTCACGTATTGTGGAAAAGTTTTGACATTTTACGCTACATCTGAGACCCCACAACACCTCTTCCGGGTGGGCTCGAACCACCAGCCTTTCGGTTAACAGTCGAACGCGCTAACCATTGCGCCACGGAAGACCAAAAATTAAATGGTCGTCAGGTATTGTGGAGAAACTTAGGCTTTTTTCGATACATTTGAGATCCAACAACACCGCTCCCGGATGGGCTCGAACCACCAACCTTTCAGTTAACAGCCGAACGCGCTAACCTTTGCGCCACGGAAGCCCAAAAATTAAATGGTCGTCAGGAATTGTGGAAAAACTTTGGCATTTTGCATTACATTTGAGATCCCACAACACCGCTCCCGGATGGGCTCGAATCACCAACCTATTGGTTAACAGCCGAACGCGCTAACCATTGCGCCACGGAAGCCCAAAAATTAAATGGTCGTCAGGTATTGTGGAAAAACTTTGGCTTTTTACGTTACATTTGAGACTTCACAACACCGCTCCCGGGTGGGCTCCAACCACCAACCTTTTGGTTAACATCCGAACGCGCTAACCATGGAGCCAAGGAAGCTCAGAAATGAAATGGTCGTCAGGTATTGTGGAAAAACTTTAATTTTTACGTTACATCTGAGACCTCACAACACCGCTCCCGGATGGGCTCGAACCACCATCCTTTCGGTTAACAGCCGAACGCGCTAACCATTGCGCCACGGAAGCCCAAAAATTAAATGGTCGTCAGGTATTGTGGAAAAACTTTGGCTTTTTACGTTACATTTGATACTTCACAACACCGCTCCCGGGTGGGCTCCAACCACCAACCTTATGGTTAACAGCCGAACGCGCTAACCATTGCGCCACGGAAGACCAAAAATTAAATGGTCGTCAGGTATTGTGAAAAACTTTGGCTTTCTACGTTACATTTGATACTTCACAACACCGCTCCCGGGTGGGCTCGAACCACCAACCTTTTGGTTAACATCCGAACGCGCTAACAATGGAGCCAAGGAAGCTCAGAAATGAAATGGTCGTCAGGTATTGTGGAAAAACTTTGACTTTTTACGTCACATCTGAGACCTCACATCACCGCCCCCGGGTGGGCTCGAACACCCAACCTATTGGTTAACAGCCGAACGCGCTAACCATTGAGCTACGGAAGCTCAGAAATTAAATGATTGTCACGTATTGTGGAAAGTTTTGACATTTTACGCTACATCTGAGACCCCACAACACCTCTCCCGGGTGGGCTCGAACCACCAGCCTTTCGGTTAACAGTCGAACGCGCTAACCATTGCGCCACGGTAGCCCAAAAATTAAATGGTCGTCAGGTATTGTGGAGAAACTTAGGCTTTTTTCGATACATTTGAGATCCCACAACACCGCTCCCGGATGGGCTAAAACCACCAACCTTTCAGTTAACAGCCGAACGCGCTAACAATTGCGCCACGGAAGCCAAAAAATTAAATGGTCGTCAGGTATTGTGGAAAAACTTTGGCATTTTGCATTACATTTGAGATCCCACAACACCGCTCCCGGGTGGGTTCGAACCACCAACCTATTGGTTAACAGCCGAACGCGCTAACCATTGCGCCACGGAAGCCCAAAAATTAAATGGTCGTCAGGTATTGTGGAAAAACCTTGTCTTTTTACGTTACATTTGAGACTTCACAACACCGCTCCCGGGTGGGCTCGAACCACTAACCTTTTGGTTAACATCCGAACGCGCTAACCATGGAGCCAAGGAAGCTCAGAAATGAAATAGTCGTTAGGTATTGTGGAAAAACTTTGACTTTTTACGTTACATCTGAGACCTCACAACACCGCCCCCGGATGGGCTCGAACCACCATCCTTTCGGTTAACAGCCGAACGCGCTAACCATTGCGCCACGGAAGCCCAAAAATTAAATGGTCGTCAGGTATTGTGGAAAATTTTGCCTTTTTACGTTACATTTGATACTTCAAAACACCGCTCCCGGGTGGGCTCCAACCACCATCCTTATGGTTAACAGCCGAACGCGCTAACCATTGCACCACGGAAGCCCAAAAATTAAACGGTCGTCAGGTATTGTGGAAAAACTTTGGCTTTTTACGTTACATTTGAGACTTCACAACACCGCTCCCGGGTGGGCTCGAACCACCAACCTTTTGGTTAACATCCGAACGCGCTAACCATGGAGCCAAGGAAGCTCAGAAATGAAATGGTCGTTAGGTATTGTGGAAAAACTTAGACTTTTTACGTTACATCTGAGACCTCACAACACCGCCCCCGGATGGGCTCGTACCACCAACCTTTTGGTTAACATCCGAACGCGCTAACCATGGAGCCAAGGAAGCTCAGAAATGAAATGGTCGTCAGGTATTGTGGAGAAACTTTGGCTTTTTACGATACATTTTAGATCCCACAACACCGCTCCCGGGTGGGCTCGAACACCCAACCTATTGGTTAACAGCCGAACGCGCTAACCATTGAGCTACGGAAGTTCAGAAATTAAATGGTTGTCACGTATTGTGGAAAAGTTTTGACATTTTAAGCTACATCTGAGACCCCACAACACCTCTTCCGGGTGGGCTCGAACCACCAGCCTTTCGGTTAACAGTCGAACGCGCTAACCATTGCGCCACGGAAGCCCAAAAATTAAATGGTCGTCAGGTATTGTGGAGAAACTTAGGCTTTTTTCGATACATTTGAGATCCAACAACACCGCTCCCGGATGGGCTCGAACCACCAACCTTTCAGTTAACAGCCGAACGCGCTAACCATTGCGCCACGGAAGCCCAAAAATTAAATGGTCGTCAGGAATTGTGGAAAAACTTTGGCATTTTGCATTACATTTGAGATCCCACAACACCGCTCCCGGATTAGCTCGAATCACCAACCTATTGGTTAACAGCCGAACGCGCTAACCATTGCGCCACGGAAGCCCAAAAATTAAATGGTCGTCAGGTATTGTGGAAAAACCTTGTCTTTTTACGTTACATTTGAGACTTCACAACACCGCTCCCGGGTGGGCTCGAACCACCAACCTATTGGTTAACATCCGAACGCGCTAACCATGGAGCCAAGGAAGCTCAGAAATGAAATAGTCGTTAGGTATTGTGGAAAAACTTTGACTTTTTACGTTACATCTGAGACCTCACAACACCGCTCCCGGATGGGCTCGAACCACCATCCTTTCGGTTAACAGCCGAACGCGCTAACCATTGCGCCACGGAAGCCCAAAAATTAAATGGTCGTCAGGTATTGTGGAAAATTTTGCCTTTTTACGTTACATTTGATACTTCACAACACCGCTCCCTGGTGGGCTCCAACCACCATCCTTATGGTTAACAGCCGAACGCGCTAACCATTGCACCACGGAAGCCCAAAAATTAAACGGTCGTCAGGTATTGTGGAAAAACTTTGGCTTTTTACGTTACATTTGAGACTTCACAACACCGCTCCCGGGTGGGCTCGAACCACCAACCTTTTGGTTAACATCCGAACGCGCTAACCATGGAGCCAAGGAAGCTCAGAAATGAAATGGTCGTTAGGTATTGTGGAAAAACTTTGACTTTTTACGTTACATCTGAGACCTCACAACACCGCCCCCGGATGGGCTCGTACCACCAACCTTTTGGTTAACATCCGAACGCGCTAACCATGGAGCCAAGGAAGCTCAGAAATGAAATGGTCGTCAGGTATTGTGGAGAAACTTTGGCTTTTTACGATACATTTGAGATCCCACAACACCGCTCCCGGGTGGACTCGAACACCCAACCTATTGGTTAACAGCCGAACGCGCTAACCATTGAGCTACGGAAGTTCAGAAATTAAATGGTTGTCACGTATTGTGGAAAAGTTTTGACATTTTAAGCTACATCTGAGACCCCACAACACCTCTTCCGGGTGGGCTCGAACCACCAGCCTTTCGGTTAACAGTCGTACGCGCTAACCATTGCGCCACGGAAGCCCAAAAATTAAATGGTCGTCAGGTATTGTGGAGAAACTTAGGCTTTTTTCGATACATTTGAGATCCAACAACACCGCTCCCGGATGGGCTCGAACCACCAACCTTTCAGTTAACAGCCGAACGCGCTAACCATTGCGCCACGGAAGCCCAAAAATTAAATGGTCGTCAGGAATTGTGGAAAAACTTTGGCATTTTGCATTACATTTGAGATCCCACAACACCGCTCCCGGATTAGCTCGAATCACCAACCTATTGGTTAACATCCGAACGCGCTAACCATGGAGCCAAGGAAGCTCAGAAATGAAATAGTCGTTAGGTATTGTGGAAAAACTTTGACTTTTTACGTTACATCTGAGACCTCACAACACCGCCCCCGGATGGGCTCGTACCACCAACCTTTCGGTTAACAGCCGAACGCGCTAACCATTGCGCCACGGAAGCCCAAAAATTAAATGGTCGTCAGGTATTGTGGAAAAACTTTGGCTTTTTACGTTACATTTGATACTTCACAACACCGCTCCCGGGTGGGCTCCAACCACCAACCTTATGGTTAACAGCCGAACGCGCTAACCATTGCGCCACGGAAGACCAAAAATTAAATGGTCGTCAGGTATTGTGAAAAACTTTGGCTTTCTACGTTACATTTGATACTTCACAACACCGCTCCCGGGTGGGCTCGAACCACCAACCTTTTGGTTAACATCCGAACGCGCTAACAATGGAGCCAAGGAAGCTCAGAAATGAAATGGTCGTCAGGTATTGTGGAAAAACTTTGACTTTTTACGTCACATCTGAGACCTCACATCACCGCCCCCGGGTGGGCTCGAACACCCAACCTATTGGTTAACAGCCGAACGCGCTAACCATTGAGCTACGGAACCTCAGAAATTAAATGATTGTCACGTATTGTGGAAAGTTTTGACATTTTACGCTACATCTGAGACCCCACAACACCTCTCCCGGGTGGGCTCGAACCACCAGCCTTTCGGTTAACAGTCGAACGCGCTAACCATTGCGCCACGGTAGCCCAAAAATTAAATGGTCGTCAGGTATTGTGGAGAAACTTAGGCTTTTTTCGATACATTTGAGATCCCACAACACCGCTCCCGGATGGGCTAAAACCACCAACCTTTCAGTTAACAGCCGAACGCGCTAACAATTGCGCCACGGAAGCCAAAAAATTAAATGGTCGTCAGGTATTGTGGAAAAACTTTGGCATTTTGCATTACATTTGAGATCCCACAACACCGCTCCCGGGTGGGTTCGAACCACCAACCTATTGGTTAACAGCCGAACGCGCTAACCATTGCGCCACGGAAGCCCAAAAATTAAATGGTCGTCAGGTATTGTGGAAAAACCTTGTCTTTTTACGTTACATTTGAGACTTCACAACACCGCTCCCGGGTGGGCTCGAACCACCAACCTTTTGGTTAACATCCGAACGCGCTAACCATGGAGCCAAGGAAGCTCAGAAATGAAATAGTCGTTAGGTATTGTGGAAAAACTTTGACTTTTTACGTTACATCTGAGACCTCACAACACCGCCCCCGGATGGGCTCGAACCACCATCCTTTCGGTTAACAGCCGAACGCGCTAACCATTGCGCCACGGAAGCCCAAAAATTAAATGGTCGTCAGGTATTGTGGAAAATTTTGCCTTTTTACGTTACATTTGATACTTCACAACACCGCTCCCGGGTGGGCTCCAACCACCATCCTTATGGTTAACAGCCGAACGCGCTAACCATTGCACCACGGAAGCCCAAAAATTAAACGGTCGTCAGGTATTGTGGAAAAACTTTGGCTTTTTACGTTACATTTGAGACTTCACAACACCGCTCCCGGGTGGGCTCGAACCACCAACCTTTTGGTTAACATCCGAACGCGCTAACCATGGAGCCAAGGAAGCTCAGAAATGAAATGGTCGTTAGGTACTGTGGAAAAACTTTGACTTTTTACGTTACATCTGAGACCTCACAACACCGCCCCCGGATGGGCTCGTACCACCAACCTTTTGGTTAACATCCGAACGCGCTAACCATGGAGCCAAGGAAGCTCAGAAATGAAATGGTCGTCAGGTATTGTGGAGAAACTTTGGCTTTTTACGATACATTTGAGATCCCACAACACCGCTCCCGGGTGGGCTCGAACACCCAACCTATTGGTTAACAGCCGAACGCGCTAACCATTGAGCTACGGAAGTTCAGAAATTAAATGGTTGTCACGTATTGTGGAAAAGTTTTGACATTTTAAGCTACATCTGAGACCCCACAACACCTCTTCCGGGTGGGCTCGAACCACCAGCCTTTCGGTTAACAGTCGAACGCGCTAACCATTGCGCCACGGAAGCCCAAAAATTAAATGGTCGTCAGGTATTGTGGAGAAACTTAGGCTTTTTTCGATACATTTGAGATCCAACAACACCGCTCCCGGATGGGCTCGAACCACCAACCTTTCAGTTAACAGCCGAACGCGCTAACCATTGCGCCACGGAAGCCCAAAAATTAAATGGTCGTCAGGAATTGTGGAAAAACTTTGGCATTTTGCATTACATTTGAGATCCCACAACACCGCTCCCGGATTAGCTCGAATCACCAACCTATTGGTTAACATCCGAACGCGCTAACCATGGAGCCAAGGAAGCTCAGAAATGAAATAGTCGTTAGGTATTGTGGAAAAACTTTGACTCTTTACGTTACATCTGAGACCTCACAACACCGCTCCCGGATGGGCTCGAACCACCATCCTTTCGGTTAACAGCCGAACGCGCTAACCATTGCGCCACGGAAGCCCAAAAATTAAATGGTCGTCAGGTATTGTGGAAAATTTTGCCTTTTTACGTTACATTTGATACTTCACAACACCGCTCCCGGGTGGGCTCCAACCACCATCCTTATGGTTAACAGCCGAACGCGCTAACCATTGCACCACGGAAGCCCAAAAATTAAACGGTCGTCAGGTATTGTGGAAAAACTTTGGCTTTTTACGTTACATCTGAGAGCTCACAAGACCGCTCACGGATGGGCTCGAACCACCAACCTTTCGGTTAACAGCCGCCGAACGCGCTAACCTTTACGCCACGGAAGCCCAAAAATTAAATGGTCGTTAGGTATTGTGGAAAAACTTTGACTTTTTACGTTACATCTGAGACCTCACAACACCGCCCCCGGGTGGGCTCGAACCACCAACCTTTTGTTTAGCATCCGAACGCGCTAACCTTGGAGCCAAGGAAGCTCAGAAATGCAATGGTCGTCAGGTATTGTGGAAAAACTCTGACTTTTTACGTCACATCTGGACCTCACAACACCGCCCCCGGATGGGCTCGTACCACCAACCTTTTGGTTAACATCCGAACGCGCTAACCATGGAGCCACGGAAGCCCAAAAATTAAATGGTCGTCAGGTATTGTGGAAAAACTTTGGCTTTTTACGTTACATTTGATACTTCACAACACCGCTCCCGGGTGGGCTCCAACCACCAACCTTATGGTTAACAGCCGAACGCGCTAACCATTGCGCCACGGAAGACCAAAAATTAAATGGTCGTCAGGTATTGTGAAAAACTTTGGCTTTCTACGTTACATTTGATACTTCACAACACCGCTCCCGGGTGGGCTCGAACCACCAACCTTTTGGTTAACATCCGAACGCGCTAACAATGGAGCCAAGGAAGCTCAGAAATGAAATGGTCGTCAGGTATTGTGGAAAAACTTTGACTTTTTACGTCACATCTGAGACCTCACATCACCGCCCCCGGGTGGGCTCGAACACCCAACCTATTGGTTAACAGCCGAACGCGCTAACCATTGAGCTACGGAAGCTCAGAAATTAAATGATTGTCACGTATTGTGGAAAGTTTTGACATTTTACGCTACATCTGAGACCCCACAACACCTCTCCCGGGTGGGCTCGAACCACCAGCCTTTCGGTTAACAGTCGAACGCGCTAACCATTGCGCCACGGTAGCCCAAAAATTAAATGGTCGTCAGGTATTGTGGAGAAACTTAGGCTTTTTTCGATACATTTGAGATCCCACAACACCGCTCCCGGATGGGCTAAAACCACCAACCTTTCAGTTAACAGCCGAACGCGCTAACAATTGCGCCACGGAAGCCAAAAAATTAAATGGTCGTCAGGTATTGTGGAAAAACTTTGGCATTTTGCATTACATTTGAGATCCCACAACACCGCTCCCGGGTGGGTTCGAACCACCAACCTATTGGTTAACAGCCGAACGCGCTAACCATTGCGCCACGGAAGCCCAAAAATTAAATGGTCGTCAGGTATTGTGGAAAAACCTTGTCTTTTTACGTTACATTTGAGACTTCACAACACCGCTCCCGGGTGGGCTCGAACCACCAACCTTTTGGTTAACATCCGAACGCGCTAACCATGGAGCCAAGGAAGCTCAGAAATGAAATAGTCGTTAGGTATTGTGGAAAAACTTTGACTTTTTACGTTACATCTGAGACCTCACAACACCGCCCCCGGATGGGCTCGAACCACCATCCTTTCGGTTAACAGCCGAACGCGCTAACCATTGCGCCACGGAAGCCCAAAAATTAAATGGTCGTCAGGTATTGTGGAAAATTTTGCCTTTTTACGTTACATTTGATACTTCACAACACCGCTCCCGGGTGGGCTCCAACCACCATCCTTATGGTTAACAGCCGAACGCGCTAACCATTGCACCACGGAAGCCCAAAAATTAAACGGTCGTCAGGTATTGTGGAAAAACTTTGGTTTTTACGTTACATTTGAGACTTCACAACACCGCTCCCGGGTGGGCTCGAACCACCAACCTTTTGGTTAACATCCGAACGCGCTAACCATGGAGCCAAGGAAGCTCAGAAATGAAATGGTCGTTAGGTACTGTGGAAAAACTTTGACTTTTTACGTTACATCTGAGACCTCACAACACCGCCCCCGGATGGGCTCGTACCACCAACCTTTTGGTTAACATCCGAACGCGCTAACCATGGAGCCAAGGAAGCTCAGAAATGAAATGGTCGTCAGGTATTGTGGAGAAACTTTGGCTTTTTACGATACATTTGAGATCCCACAACACCGCTCCCGGGTGGGCTCGAACACCCAACCTATTGGTTAACAGCCGAACGCGCTAACCATTGAGCTACGGAAGTTCAGAAATTAAATGGTTGTCACGTATTGTGGAAAAGTTTTGACATTTTAAGCTACATCTGAGACCCCACAACACCTCTTCCGGGTGGGCTCGAACCACCAGCCTTTCGGTTAACAGTCGAACGCGCTAACCATTGCGCCACGGAAGCCCAAAAATTAAATGGTCGTCAGGTATTGTGGAGAAACTTAGGCTTTTTTCGATACATTTGAGATCCAACAACACCGCTCCCGGATGGGCTCGAACCACCAACCTTTCAGTTAACAGCCGAACGCGCTAACCATTGCGCCACGGAAGCCCAAAAATTAAATGGTCGTCAGGAATTGTGGAAAAACTTTGGCATTTTGCATTACATTTGAGATCCCACAACACCGCTCCCGGATTAGCTCGAATCACCAACCTATTGGTTAACATCCGAACGCGCTAACCATGGAGCCAAGGAAGCTCAGAAATGAAATAGTCGTTAGGTATTGTGGAAAAACTTTGACTCTTTACGTTACATCTGAGACCTCACAACACCGCTCCCGGATGGGCTCGAACCACCATCCTTTCGGTTAACAGCCGAACGCGCTAACCATTGCGCCACGGAAGCCCAAAAATTAAATGGTCGTCAGGTATTGTGGAAAATTTTGCCTTTTTACGTTACATTTGATACTTCACAACACCGCTCCCGGGTGGGCTCCAACCACCATCCTTATGGTTAACAGCCGAACGCGCTAACCATTGCACCACGGAAGCCCAAAAATTAAACGGTCGTCAGGTATTGTGGAAAAACTTTGGCTTTTTACGTTACATCTGAGAGCTCACAAGACCGCTCACGGATGGGCTCGAACCACCAATCTTTCGGTTAACAGCCGCCGAACGCGCTAACCTTTACGCCACGGAAGCCCAAAAATTAAATGGTCGTTAGGTATTGTGGAAAAACTTTGACTTTTTACGTTACATCTGAGACCTCACAACACCGCCCCCGGGTGGGCTCGAACCACCAACCTTTTGTTTAGCATCCGAACGCGCTAACCTTGGAGCCAAGGAAGCTCAGAAATGCAATGGTCGTCAGGTATTGTGGAAAAACTCTGACTTTTTACGTCACATCTGGACCTCACAACACCGCCCCCGGATGGGCTCGTACCACCAACCTTTTGGTTAACATCCGAACGCGCTAACCATGGAGCCAAGGAAGCTCAGAAATGAAATGGTCGTCAGGTATTGTGGAGAAACTTTGGCTTTTTACGATACATTTGAGATCCCACAACACCGCTCCCGGGTGGGCTCGAACACCCAACCTATTGGTTAACAGCCGAACGCGCTAACCATTGAGCTACGGAAGTTCAGAAATTAAATGGTTGTCACGTATTGTGGAAAAGTTTTGACATTTTAAGCTACATCTGAGACCCCACAACACCTCTTCCGGGTGGGCTCGAACCACCAGCCTTTCGGTTAACAGTCGAACGCGCTAACCATTGCGCCACGGAAGCCCAAAAATTAAATGGTCGTCAGGTATTGTGGAGAAACTTAGGCTTTTTTCGATACATTTGAGATCCAACAACACCGCTCCCGGATGGGCTCGAACCACCAACCTTTCAGTTAACAGCCGAACGCGCTAACCATTGCGCCACGGAAGCCCAAAAATTAAATGGTCGTCAGGAATTGTGGAAAAACTTTGGCATTTTGCATTACATTTGAGATCCCACAACACCGCTCCCGGATTAGCTCGAATCACCAACCTATTGGTTAACATCCGAACGCGCTAACCATGGAGCCAAGGAAGCTCAGAAATGAAATAGTCGTTAGGTATTGTGGAAAAACTTTGACTTTTTACGTTACATCTGAGACCTCACAACACCGCTCCCGGATGGGCTCGAACCACCATCCTTTCGGTTAACAGCCGAACGCGCTAACCATTGCGCCACGGAAGCCCAAAAATTAAATGGTCGTCAGGTATTGTGGAAAATTTTGCCTTTTTACGTTACATTTGATACTTCACAACACCGCTCCCGGGTGGGCTCCAACCACCATCCTTATGGTTAACAGCCGAACGCGCTAACCATTGCACCACGGAAGCCCAAAAATTAAACGGTCGTCAGGTATTGTGGAAAAACTTTGGCTTTTTACGTTACATCTGAGAGCTCACAAGACCGCTCACGGATGGGCTCGAACCACCAACCTTTCGGTTAACAGCCGCCGAACGCGCTAACCTTTACGCCACGGAAGCCCAAAAATTAAATGGTCGTTAGGTATTGTGGAAAAACTTTGACTTTTTACGTTACATCTGAGACCTCACAACACCGCCCCCGGGTGGGCTCGAACCACCAACCTTTTGTTTAGCATCCGAACGCGCTAACCTTGGAGCCAAGGAAGCTCAGAAATGCAATGGTCGTCAGGTATTGTGGAAAAACTCTGACTTTTTACGTCACATCTGGACCTCACAACACCGCCCCCGGATGGGCTCGTACCACCAACCTTTTGGTTAACATCCGAACGCGCTAACCATGGAGCCACGGAAGCCCAAAAATTAAATGGTCGTCAGGTATTGTGGAAAAACTTTGGCTTTTTACGTTACATTTGATACTTCACAACACCGCTCCCGGGTGGGCTCCAACCACCAACCTTATGGTTAACAGCCGAACGCGCTAACCATTGCGCCACGGAAGACCAAAAATTAAATGGTCGTCAGGTATTGTGAAAAACTTTGGCTTTCTACGTTACATTTGATACTTCACAACACCGCTCCCGGGTGGGCTCGAACCACCAACCTTTTGGTTAACATCCGAACGCGCTAACAATGGAGCCAAGGAAGCTCAGAAATGAAATGGTCGTCAGGTATTGTGGAAAAACTTTGACTTTTTACGTCACATCTGAGACCTCACATCACCGCCCCCGGGTGGGCTCGAACACCCAACCTATTGGTTAACAGCCGAACGCGCTAACCATTGAGCTACGGAAGCTCAGAAATTAAATGATTGTCACGTATTGTGGAAAGTTTTGACATTTTACGCTACATCTGAGACCCCACAACACCTCTCCCGGGTGGGCTCGAACCACCAGCCTTTCGGTTAACAGTCGAACGCGCTAACCATTGCGCCACGGTAGCCCAAAAATTAAATGGTCGTCAGGTATTGTGGAGAAACTTAGGCTTTTTTCGATACATTTGAGATCCCACAACACCGCTCCCGGATGGGCTAAAACCACCAACCTTTCAGTTAACAGCCGAACGCGCTAACAATTGCGCCACGGAAGCCAAAAAATTAAATGGTCGTCAGGTATTGTGGAAAAACTTTGGCATTTTGCATTACATTTGAGATCCCACAACACCGCTCCCGGGTGGGTTCGAACCACCAACCTATTGGTTAACAGCCGAACGCGCTAACCATTGCGCCACGGAAGCCCAAAAATTAAATGGTCGTCAGGTATTGTGGAAAAACCTTGTCTTTTTACGTTACATTTGAGACTTCACAACACCGCTCCCGGGTGGGCTCGAACCACCAACCTTTTGGTTAACATCCGAACGCGCTAACCATGGAGCCAAGGAAGCTCAGAAATGAAATAGTCGTTAGGTATTGTGGAAAAACTTTGACTTTTTACGTTACATCTGAGACCTCACAACACCGCCCCCGGATGGGCTCGAACCACCATCCTTTCGGTTAACAGCCGAACGCGCTAACCATTGCGCCACGGAAGCCCAAAAATTAAATGGTCGTCAGGTATTGTGGAAAATTTTGCCTTTTTACGTTACATTTGATACTTCACAACACCGCTCCCGGGTGGGCTCCAACCACCATCCTTATGGTTAACAGCCGAACGCGCTAACCATTGCACCACGGAAGCCCAAAAATTAAACGGTCGTCAGGTATTGTGGAAAAACTTTGGCTTTTTACGTTACATTTGAGACTTCACAACACCGCTCCCGGGTGGGCTCGAACCACCAACCTTTTGGTTAACATCCGAACGCGCTAACCATGGAGCCAAGGAAGCTCAGAAATGAAATGGTCGTTAGGTACTGTGGAAAAACTTTGACTTTTTACGTTACATCTGAGACCTCACAACACCGCCCCCGGATGGGCTCGTACCACCAACCTTTTGGTTAACATCCGAACGCGCTAACCATGGAGCCAAGGAAGCTCAGAAATGAAATGGTCGTCAGGTATTGTGGAGAAACTTTGGCTTTTTACGATACATTTGAGATCCCACAACACCGCTCCCGGGTGGGCTCGAACACCCAACCTATTGGTTAACAGCCGAACGCGCTAACCATTGAGCTACGGAAGTTCAGAAATTAAATGGTTGTCACGTATTGTGGAAAAGTTTTGACATTTTAAGCTACATCTGAGACCCCACAACACCTCTTCCGGGTGGGCTCGAACCACCAGCCTTTCGGTTAACAGTCGAACGCGCTAACCATTGCGCCACGGAAGCCCAAAAATTAAATGGTCGTCAGGTATTGTGGAGAAACTTAGGCTTTTTTCGATACATTTGAGATCCAACAACACCGCTCCCGGATGGGCTCGAACCACCAACCTTTCAGTTAACAGCCGAACGCGCTAACCATTGCGCCACGGAAGCCCAAAAATTAAATGGTCGTCAGGAATTGTGGAAAAACTTTGGCATTTTGCATTACATTTGAGATCCCACAACACCGCTCCCGGATTAGCTCGAATCACCAACCTATTGGTTAACATCCGAACGCGCTAACCATGGAGCCAAGGAAGCTCAGAAATGAAATAGTCGTTAGGTATTGTGGAAAAACTTTGACTCTTTACGTTACATCTGAGACCTCACAACACCGCTCCCGGATGGGCTCGAACCACCATCCTTTCGGTTAACAGCCGAACGCGCTAACCATTGCGCCACGGAAGCCCAAAAATTAAATGGTCGTCAGGTATTGTGGAAAATTTTGCCTTTTTACGTTACATTTGATACTTCACAACACCGCTCCCGGGTGGGCTCCAACCACCATCCTTATGGTTAACAGCCGAACGCGCTAACCATTGCACCACGGAAGCCCAAAAATTAAACGGTCGTCAGGTATTGTGGAAAAACTTTGGCTTTTTACGTTACATCTGAGAGCTCACAAGACCGCTCACGGATGGGCTCGAACCACCAACCTTTCGGTTAACAGCCGCCGAACGCGCTAACCTTTACGCCACGGAAGCCCAAAAATTAAATGGTCGTTAGGTATTGTGGAAAAACTTTGACTTTTTACGTTACATCTGAGACCTCACAACACCGCCCCCGGGTGGGCTCGAACCACCAACCTTTTGTTTAGCATCCGAACGCGCTAACCTTGGAGCCAAGGAAGCTCAGAAATGCAATGGTCGTCAGGTATTGTGGAAAAACTCTGACTTTTTACGTCACATCTGGACCTCACAACACCGCCCCCGGATGGGCTCGTACCACCAACCTTTTGGTTAACATCCGAACGCGCTAACCATGGAGCCAAGGAAGCTCAGAAATGAAATGGTCGTCAGGTATTGTGGAGAAACTTTGGCTTTTTACGATACATTTGAGATCCCACAACACCGCTCCCGGGTGGGCTCGAACACCCAACCTATTGGTTAACAGCCGAACGCGCTAACCATTGAGCTACGGAAGTTCAGAAATTAAATGGTTGTCACGTATTGTGGAAAAGTTTTGACATTTTAAGCTACATCTGAGACCCCACAACACCTCTTCCGGGTGGGCTCGAACCACCAGCCTTTCGGTTAACAGTCGAACGCGCTAACCATTGCGCCACGGAAGCCCAAAAATTAAATGGTCGTCAGGTATTGTGGAGAAACTTAGGCTTTTTTCGATACATTTGAGATCCAACAACACCGCTCCCGGATGGGCTCGAACCACCAACCTTTCAGTTAACAGCCGAACGCGCTAACCATTGCGCCACGGAAGCCCAAAAATTAAATGGTCGTCAGGAATTGTGGAAAAACTTTGGCATTTTGCATTACATTTGAGATCCCACAACACCGCTCCCGGATTAGCTCGAATCACCAACCTATTGGTTAACATCCGAACGCGCTAACCATGGAGCCAAGGAAGCTCAGAAATGAAATAGTCGTTAGGTATTGTGGAAAAACTTTGACTTTTTACGTTACATCTGAGACCTCACAACACCGCTCCCGGATGGGCTCGAACCACCATCCTTTCGGTTAACAGCCGAACGCGCTAACCATTGCGCCACGGAAGCCCAAAAATTAAATGGTCGTCAGGTATTGTGGAAAATTTTGCCTTTTTACGTTACATTTGATACTTCACAACACCGCTCCCGGGTGGGCTCCAACCACCATCCTTATGGTTAACAGCCGAACGCGCTAACCATTGCACCACGGAAGCCCAAAAATTAAACGGTCGTCAGGTATTGTGGAAAAACTTTGGCTTTTTACGTTACATCTGAGAGCTCACAAGACCGCTCACGGATGGGCTCGAACCACCAACCTTTCGGTTAACAGCCGCCGAACGCGCTAACCTTTACGCCACGGAAGCCCAAAAATTAAATGGTCGTTAGGTATTGTGGAAAAACTTTGACTTTTTACGTTACATCTGAGACCTCACAACACCGCCCCCGGGTGGGCTCGAACCACCAACCTTTTGTTTAGCATCCGAACGCGCTAACCTTGGAGCCAAGGAAGCTCAGAAATGCAATGGTCGTCAGGTATTGTGGAAAAACTCTGACTTTTTACGTCACATCTGGACTTCACAACACCGCTCCCGGATGGGCTCGAACCATAAACCTTTTGAATAACATCTGAACGCGCTAACCATTGCGCCACGGAAGCCCAAAAATTAAATGTTCGTCAGTTATTTTTAAAAAACTCTGAATTTTAAGTTACATCTAAGACCTCACAACACCGCTCCCGGATGGGCTCGACCCACCAACCTTTCGGTTAACAGCCGACGGCGTTAACCATTGCGGAACGGAAGCCCAAAGATTAAATGATCGTCACGTAATGTGGAAAAACTTTGGATTTTTACGTTACATGTGAGATCTCACAACACCGCTCCCGTGTGGGCTCGAACCACCAACCTTTCGGTTAACAGTCGAACGCGCTAACCATTGCGCCACGGAAGCCCAAAAATTAAATTGTCGTCAGGTATTGTGGAAAAACTTTGGCTTTTTACGTTACATTTGAGACTTCACAACACCGCTCCCGGGTGGGCTCGAACCACCAACCTTTTGGTTAACATCCGAACGCGCTAACCATGGAGCCAAGGAAGCTCAGAAATGAAATGGTCGTTAGGTATTGTGGAAAAACTTTGACTTTTTACGTTACATCTGAGACCTCACAACACCGCCCCCGGATGGGCTCGTACCACCAACCTTTTGCTTAAAATCCGAACGCGCTAACCATGGAGCCAAGGAAGCTAAGAAATGAAATGGTCGTCAGGTATTGTGGAGAAACTTTGGCTTTTTACGATACATTTGAGATCCCACAACACCGCTCCCGGGTGGGCTCGAACACCCAACCTATTGATTAACAGCCGAACGCGCTAACCATTGAGCTACGGAAGTTCAGAAATTAAATGGTTGTCACGTATTGTGGAAAAGTTTTGACATTTTAAGCTACATCTGAGACCCCACAACACCTCTTCCGGGTGGGCTCGAACCACCAGCCTTTCGGTTAACAGTCGAACGCGCTAACCATTGCGCCACGGAAGCCCAAAAATTAATTGGTCGTCAGTTATTTTTAAAAAAAACTCTGAATTTTACGTAACATCTAAGACGTCACAACACCGCTCCCGGATGGGCTCGAACCACCAACCTTTCGGTTAACAGCCGAACGCGCTAACCATTGAGCTACGGAAGCTCAGAAATTTAATGGTTATCACGTATTGTGGAAAAGTTTTGACATTTTACGCTACATCTGAGACCCCACAACACCTCTTCCGGGTGGGCTCGAACCACCAGCCTTTCGGTTAACAGTCGAACGCGCTAACCATTGCGCCACGGAAGCCCAAAAATTAAATGGTCGTCAGGTATTGTGGAGAAACTTAGGCTTTTTTTGATACATTTGAGATCCAACAACACCGCTCCCGGATGGGCTCGAACCACCAACCTTTCAGTTAACAGCCGAACGCGCTAACCATTGCGCCACGGAAGCCCAAAAATTAAAGGGTCGTCAGGAATTGTGGAAAAACTTTGGCATTTTGCATTACATTTGAGATCCCACAACACCGCTCCCGGATGGGCTCGAATCACCAACCTATTGGTTAACAGTCGAACGCGCTAACCATTGCGCCACGGAAGCCCAAAAATTAAATGGTCGTCAGGTATTGTGGAAAAACTTTGGCTTTTACGTTACATTTGAGACTTCACAACACCGCTCCCGGGTGGGCTCGAACCACCAACCTTTTGGTTAACATCCGAACGCGCTAACCATGGAGCCAAGGAAGCTCAGAAATGAAATGGTCGTTAGGTATTGTGGAAAAACTTTGACTTTTTACATTACATCTGAGACCTCACAACACCGCCCCCGGATGGGCTCGTACCACCAACCTTTTGGTTAACATCCGAACGCGCTAACCATGGAGCCAAGGAAGCTCAGAAATTAAATGGTCGTCAGGTATTGTGGAGAAACTTTGGCTTTTTACGATACATTTGAGATCCCACAACACCGCTCCCGGGTGGGCTCGAACACCCAACCTATTGGTTAACAGCCGAACGCGCTAACCATTGAGCTACGGAAGTTCAGAAATTAAATGGTTGTCACGTATTGTGGAAAAGTTTTGACATTTTAAGCTACATCGGAGACCCCACAACACCTCTTCCGGGTGGGCTCGAACCACCAGCCTTTCGATTAACAGTCGAACGCGCTAACCATTGCGCCACGGAAGCCCAAAAATTAATTGGTCGTCAGTTATTTTTAAAAAAAACTCTGAATTTTACGTAACATCTAAGACGTCACAACACCGCTCCCGGATGGGCTCGAACCACCAACCTTTCGGTTAACAGCCGAACGCGCTAACCATTGAGCTACGGAAGCTCAGAAATTTAATGGTTATCACGTATTGTGGAAAAGTTTTGACATTTTACGCTACATCTGAGACCCCACAACACCTCTTCCGGGTGGGCTCGAACCACCAGCCTTTCGGTTAACAGTCGAACGCGCTAACCATTGCGCCACGGAAGCCCAAAAATTAAATGGTCGTCAGGTATTGTGGAGAAACTTAGGCTTTTTTCGATACATTTGAGATCCAACAACACCGCTCCCGGATGGGCTCGAACCACCAACCTTTCAGTTAACAGCCGAACGCGCTAACCATTGCGCCACGGAAGCCCAAAAATTAAAGGGTCGTCAGGAATTGTGGAAAAACTTTGGCATTTTGCATTACATTTGAGATCCCACAACACCGCTCCCGGATGGGCTCGAATCACCAACCTATTGGTTAACAGCCGAACGCGCTAACCATTGCGCCACGGAAGCCCAAAAATTAAATGGTCGTCAGGTATTGTGGAAAAACTTTGGCTTTTACGTTACATTTGAGACTTCACAACACCGCTCCCGGGTGGGCTCGAACCACCAACCTTTTGGTTAACATCCGAACGCGCTAACCATGGAGCCAAGGAAGCTCAGAAATGAAATGGTCGTTAGGTATTGTGGAAAAACTTTGACTTTTTACATTACATCTGAGACCTCACAACACCGCCCCCGGATGGGCTCGTACCACCAACCTTTTGGTTAACATCCGAACGCGCTAACCATGGAGCCAAGGAAGCTCAGAAATTAAATGGTCGTCAGGTATTGTGGAGAAACTTTGGCTTTTTACGATACATTTGAGATCCCACAACACCGCTCCCGGGTGGGCTCGAACACCCAACCTATTGGTTAACAGCCGAACGCGCTAACCATTGAGCTACGGAAGTTCAGAAATTAAATGGTTGTCACGTATTGTGGAAAAGTTTTGACATTTTAAGCTACATCTGAGACCCCACAACACCTCTTCCGGGTGGGCTCGAACCACCAGCCTTTCGGTTAACAGTCGAACGCGCTAACCATTGCGCCACGGAAGCCCAAAAAATAAATGGTCGTCAGTTATTTTAAAAAAAAACTCTGAATTATACGTTACATCTAAGACCTCACAACACGGCTCCCGGATGGGCTCGAACCACCAACCTTTCGGTTAACAGCCGAACGCGCTAACCATTGAGCTACGGAAGCTCAGAAATTAAATGGTTGTCACGTATTGTGGAAAAGTTTTGACATTTTACGCTACATCTGAGACCCCACAACACCTCTTCCGGGTAGGCTCGAACCACCAGCCTTTCGGTTAACAGTCGAACGCGCTAACCATTGCGCCACGGAAGCCCAAAAATTAAATGGTCGTCAGGTATTGTGGAAAAACTTTGGCTTTTTACGTTGCATGTGAGATCTCACAACACCGCTCCCGTGTGGGCTCGAACCACCAACCTTTCGGTTAACAGCCGAACGCGCTAACCATTGAGCCACGGAAGCCCAAAAATTAAATTTTCGTCAGGTATTGTGGAAAAACTTTGACTTTTTACGTCACATCTGAGACCTCACAACACCGCTCCCGGGTGGGCTCGAACCACCAGCCTTTCGGTTAACAGCCGAACGCGCTAACCATTGCGCCACGGAAGCCCAAAAATTAAATGTTCGTCAGGTATTGTGGAAAAACTTTAACTTTTTACGTCACATCTGAGAGCTCACAAGACCGCTCACGGATGGGCTCGAACCACCAACCTTTCGGTTAACAGCCGCCGAACGCGCTAACCTTTACGCCACGGAAGCCCAAAAATTAAATGGTCGTCAGGTATTGTGGAAAAACTTTGGCTTTTTACGTTACATTTGAGACTTCACAACACCGCTCCCGGGTGGGCTCGAACCACCAACCTTTTGGTTAACAGCCGAACGCGCTAACCATTGCACCACGGAAGCCCAAAAATTAAACGGTCGTCAGGTATTGTGGGAAAACTTTGGCTTTTTACGTCACATCTGAGACTTCACAACACCGCTCCCGGATGGGCTCGAACCACAAACCTTTTGAATAAAAGCCGATCGCGCTAACCATTGCGCCACGGAAGCCCAAAAACTAAATGTTCGTCTGTTATTTTTAAAAAAACTCTGAATTTTACGTTACATCTAAGACCTCACAACACCGCTCCCGGATGGGCTCGAACCACCAACCTTTCGGTTAACAGCCGACGGCGCTAACCATTGCGCCACGGAAGCCCAAAAATTAAATGGTCGTCAGGTATTGTGGAAAAACTTTAGCTTTTTACGTCACATTTGAGAGCTCACAACACCGCTCACGGATGGGCTCGAACCACCAACCTTTCGGTTAACAGCCGAACGCGCTAACCATTGCGCCACGGAAGCTCAGAAATTAAATGGTTGTCACGTATTGTGGAAAAGTTTTGACATTTTACGCTACATCTGAGACCGCACAACACCTCTCCCGGGTGGGCTCGAACCACCAAGCCTTTCGGCTAACAGCCGAACGCGCTAACCATTGCTACACGGAAGCCCAAAGATTAAATGTTCGTCAGGTATTGTGGAAAAACTTTGACTTTTTACGTCATATCTGAGACCTCACAACACCAATCACGGATGGGCTCGAACCACCAACCTTTCGGTTAACAGCCGAACGCGCAAACCATTGCGCCACCGAAGCCCAAGAATTAAATGGTCGTCAGGTATTGTGGAGAAACTTTGGCTTTTTACGATACATTTGAGATCCCACAACACCGCTCCCGGGTGGGCTCGAACACCCAACCTATTGGTTAACAGCCGAACGCGCTAACCATTGAGCTACGGAAGTTCAGAAATTAAATGGTTGTCACGTATTGTGGAAAAGTTTTGACATTTTAAGCTACATCTGAGACCCCACAACACCTCTTCCGGGTGGGCTCGAACCACCAGCCTTTCGGTTAACAGTCGAACGCGCTAACCATTGCGCCACGGAAGCCCAAAAAATAAATGGTCGTCAGTTATTTTAAAAAAAAACTCTGAATTATACGTTACATCTAAGACCTCACAACACGGCTCCCGGATGGGCTCGAACCACCAACCTTTCGGTTAACAGCCGAACGCGCTAACCATTGAGCTACGGAAGCTCAGAAATTAAATGGTTGTCACGTATTGTGGAAAAGTTTTGACATTTTACGCTACATCTGAGACCCCACAACACCTCTTCCGGGTAGGCTCGAACCACCAGCCTTTCGGTTAACAGTCGAACGCGCTAACCATTGCGCCACGGAAGCCCAAAAATTAAATGGTCGTCAGGTATTGTGGAAAAACTTTGGCTTTTTACGTTGCATGTGAGATCTCACAACACCGCTCCCGTGTGGGCTCGAACCACCAACCTTTCGGTTAACAGCCGAACGCGCTAACCATTGAGCCACGGAAGCCCAAAAATTAAATTTTCGTCAGGTATTGTGGAAAAACTTTGACTTTTTACGTCACATCTGAGACCTCACAACACCGCTCCCGGGTGGGCTCGAACCACCAGCCTTTCGGTTAACAGCCGAACGCGCTAACCATTGCGCCACGGAAGCCCAAAAATTAAATGTTCGTCAGGTATTGTGGAAAAACTTTAACTTTTTACGTCACATCTGAGAGCTCACAAGACCGCTCACGGATGGGCTCGAACCACCAACCTTTCGGTTAACAGCCGCCGAACGCGCTAACCTTTACGCCACGGAAGCCCAAAAATTAAATGGTCGTCAGGTATTGTGGAAAAACTTTGGCTTTTTACGTTACATTTGAGACTTCACAACACCGCTCCCGGGTGGGCTCGAACCACCAACCTTTTGGTTAACAGCCGAACGCGCTAACCATTGCACCACGGAAGCCCAAAAATTAAACGGTCGTCAGGTATTGTGGGAAAACTTTGGCTTTTTACGTCACATCTGAGACTTCACAACACCGCTCCCGGATGGGCTCGAACCACAAACCTTTTGAATAAAAGCCGATCGCGCTAACCATTGCGCCACGGAAGCCCAAAAACTAAATGTTCGTCAGTTATTTTTAAAAAAACTCTGAATTTTACGTTACATCTAAGACCTCACAACACCGCTCCCGGATGGGCTCGAACCACCAACCTTTCGGTTAACAGCCGACGGCGCTAACCATTGCGCCACGGAAGCCCAAAAATTAAATGGTCGTCAGGTATTGTGGAAAAACTTTAGCTTTTTACGTCACATTTGAGAGCTCACAACACCGCTCACGGATGGGCTCGAACCACCAACCTTTCGGTTAACAGCCGAACGCGCTAACCATTGCGCCACGGAAGCTCAGAAATTAAATGGTTGTCACGTATTGTGGAAAAGTTTTGACATTTTACGCTACATCTGAGACCGCACAACACCTCTCCCGGGTGGGCTCGAACCACCAAGCCTTTCGGCTAACAGCCGAACGCGCTAACCATTGCTACACGGAAGCCCAAAGATTAAATGTTCGTCAGGTATTGTGGAAAAACTTTGACTTTTTACGTCATATCTGAGACCTCACAACACCAATCACGGATGGGCTCGAACCACCAACCTTTCGGTTAACAGCCGAACGCGCAAACCATTGCGCCACCGAAGCCCAAGAATTAAATGGTCGTCAGGTATTGTGGAGAAACTTTGGCTTTTTACGATACATTTGAGATCCCACAACACCGCTCCCGGGTGGGCTCGAACACCCAACCTTTTGGTTAACAGCCGAACGCGCTAACCATTGCGCCACGGAAGCCCAAAAATTAAATGGTCGTCAGGTATTGTGGAAAAACTTTGGCTTTTTACGTTACATTTGATACTTCACAACACCGCTCCCGGGTGGGCTCCAACCACCAACCTTATGGTTAACAGCCGAACGCGCTAACCATTGCACCACGGAAGCCCAAAAATTAAACGGTCGTCAGGTATTGTGGAAAAACTTTGGCTTTTTACGTTACTTTTGAGACTTCACAAAACCGCTCCCGGGTGGGCTCGAACCACCAACCTTTTGGTTAACATCCGAACGCGCTAACCATGGAGCCAAGGAAGCTCAGAAATGAAATAGTCGTTAGGTATTGTGGAAAAACTTTGACTTTTTACGTTACATCTGAGACCTCACAACACCGCCCCCGGATGGGCTCGTACCACCAACCATTTGGTTTTATATCCGAACGCGCTAGCCATGGAGCCAAGGAAGCTCAGAAATGAAATGGTCGTCAGGTATTGTGGAGAAACTTTGGCTTTTTACGATACATTTGAGACCTCACAACACCGCTCACGGATGGGCTCGAACCACCAACCTTTCGGTTAACAGCCGAACGCGCTAACCATTGCGCCACGGAAGCTCAGAAATTAAATGGTTGTCACGTATTGTGGAAAAGTTTTGACATTTTACGCTACATCTGAGACCGCACAACACCTCTCCCGGGTGGGCTCGAACCACCAAGCCTTTCGGCTAACAGCCGAACGCGCTAACCATTGCTACACGGAAGCCCAAAGATTAAATGTTCGTCAGGTATTGTGGAAAAACTTTGACTTTTTACGTCATATCTGAGACCTCACAACACCGCTCACGGATGGGCTCGAACCACCAACCTTTCGGTTAACAGCCGAACGCGCAAACCATTGCGCCACCGAAGCCCAAGAATTAAATGGTCGTCAGGTATTGTGGAAAAACTTTGGCTTTTTACGTTACATTTGATACTTCACAAAACCGCTCCCGGGTGGGCTCGAACCACCAACCTTTTGGTTAACATCCGAACGCGCTAACCATGGAGCCAAGGAAGCTCAGAAATGAAATAGTCGTTAGGTATTGTGGAAAAACTTTGACTTTTTACGTTACATCTGAGACCTCACAACACCGCCCCCGGATGGGCTCGTACCACCAACCATTTGGTTTTATATCCGAACGCGCTAACCATGGAGCCAAGGAAGCTCAGAAATGAAATGGTCGTCAGGTATTGTGGAAAAACTTTGGCTTTTTACGTTACATTTGATACTTCACAACACCGCTCCCGGGTGGGCTCCAACCACCAACCTTATGGTTAACAGCCGAACGCGCTAACCATTGCACCACGGAAGCCCAAAAATTAAACGGTCGTCAGGTATTGTGGAAAAACTTTGGCTTTTTACGTTACTTTTGAGACTTCACAAAACCGCTCCCGGGTGGGCTCGAACCACCAACCTTTTGGTTAACATCCGAACGCGCTAACCATGGAGCCAAGGAAGCTCAGAAATGAAATAGTCGTTAGGTATTGTGGAAAAACTTTGACTTTTTACGTTACATCTGAGACCTCACAACACCGCCCCCGGATGGGCTCGTACCACCAACCATTTGGTTTTATATCCGAACGCGCTAGCCATGGAGCCAAGGAAGCTCAGAAATGAAATGGTCGTCAGGTATTGTGGAGAAACTTTGGCTTTTTACGATACATTTGAGACCTCACAACACCGCTCACGGATGGGCTCGAACCACCAACCTTTCGGTTAACAGCCGAACGCGCTAACCATTGCGCCACGGAAGCTCAGAAATTAAATGGTTGTCACGTATTGTGGAAAAGTTTTGACATTTTACGCTACATCTGAGACCGCACAACACCTCTCCCGGGTGGGCTCGAACCACCAAGCCTTTCGGCTAACAGCCGAACGCGCTAACCATTGCTACACGGAAGCCCAAAGATTAAATGTTCGTCAGGTATTGTGGAAAAACTTTGACTTTTTACGTCATATCTGAGACCTCACAACACCGCTCACGGATGGGCTCGAACCACCAACCTTTCGGTTAACAGCCGAACGCGCAAACCATTGCGCCACCGAAGCCCAAGAATTAAATGGTCGTCAGGTATTGTGGAAAAACTTTGGCTTTTTACGTTACATTTGATACTTCACAAAACCGCTCCCGGGTGGGCTCGAACCACCAACCTTTTGGTTAACATCCGAACGCGCTAACCATGGAGCCAAGGAAGCTCAGAAATGAAATAGTCGTTAGGTATTGTGGAAAAACTTTGACTTTTTACGTTACATCTGAGACCTCACAACACCGCCCCCGGATGGGCTCGTACCACCAACCATTTGGTTTTATATCCGAACGCGCTAACCATGGAGCCAAGGAAGCTCAGAAATGAAATGGTCGTCAGGTATTGTGGAGAAACTTTGGCATTTTGCATTACATTTGAGATCCCACAACACCGCTCCCGGGTGGGTTCGAACCACCAACCTATTGGTTAACAGCCGAACGCGCTAACCATTGCGCCACGGAAGCCCAAAAATTTAATGGTCGTCAGGTATTGTGGAAAAACCTTGGCTTTTTACGTTACATTTGAGACTTCACAACACCGCTCCCGGGTGGGCTCGAACCACCAACCTTTTGGTTAACAGCCGAACGCGCTAACCATTGCACCACGGAAGCCCAAAAATTAAACGGTCGTCAGGTATTGTGGGAAAACTTTGGCTTTTTACGTCACATCTGAGACTTCACAACACCGCTCCCGGATGGGCTCGAACCACAAACCTTTTGAATAAAAGCCGAACGCGCTAACCATTGCGCCACGGAAGCCCAAAAACTAAATGTTCGTCAGTTATTTTTAAAAAAACTCTGAATTTTACGTTACATCTAAGACCTCACAACACCGCTCCCGGATGGGCTCGAACCACCAACCTTTCGGTTAACAGCCGACGGCGCTAACCATTGCGCCACGGAAGCCCAAAAATTAAATGGTCGTCAGGTATTGTGGAAAAACTTTAGCTTTTTACGTCACATTTGAGAGCTCACAACACCGCTCACGGATGGGCTCGAACCACCAACCTTTCGGTTAACAGCCGAACGCGCTAACCATTGCGCCACGGAAGCTCAGAAATTAAATGGTTGTCACGTATTGTGGAAAAGTTTTGACATTTTACGCTACATCTGAGACCGCACAACACCTCTCCCGGGTGGGCTCGAACCACCAAGCCTTTCGGCTAACAGCCGAACGCGCTAACCATTGCTACACGGAAGCCCAAAGATTAAATGTTCGTCAGGTATTGTGGAAAAACTTTGACTTTTTACGTCATATCTGAGACCTCACAACACCAATCACGGATGGGCTCGAACCACCAACCTTTCGGTTAACAGCCGAACGCGCAAACCATTGCGCCACCGAAGCCCAAGAATTAAATGGTCGTCAGGTATTGTGGAAAAGTTTTGACATTTTACGCTACATCTGAGACCGCACAACACCTCTCCCGGGTGGGCTCGAACCACCAAGCCTTTCGGCTAACAGCCGAACGCGCTAACCATTGCTACACGGAAGCCCAAAGATTAAATGTTCGTCAGGTATTGTGGAAAAACTTTGACTTTTTACGTCATATCTGAGACCTCACAACACCGCTCACGGATGGGCTCGAACCACCAACCTTTCGGTTAACAGCCGAACGCGCAAACCATTGCGCCACCGAAGCCCAAGAATTAAATGGTCGTCAGGTATTGTGGAGAAACTTTGGCTTTTTACGATACATTTGAGATCCCACAACACCGCTCCCGGGTGGGCTCGAACACCCAACCTTTTGGTTAACAGCCGAACGCGCTAACCATTGCGCCACGGAAGCCCAAAAATTAAATGGTCGTCAGGTATTGTGGAAAAACTTTGGCTTTTTACGTTACATTTGATACTTCACAACACCGCTCCCGGGTGGGCTCCAACCACCAACCTTATGGTTAACAGCCGAACGCGCTAACCATTGCACCACGGAAGCCCAAAAATTAAACGGTCGTCAGGTATTGTGGAAAAACTTTGGCTTTTTACGTTACTTTTGAGACTTCACAAAACCGCTCCCGGGTGGGCTCGAACCACCAACCTTTTGGTTAACATCCGAACGCGCTAACCATGGAGCCAAGGAAGCTCAGAAATGAAATAGTCGTTAGGTATTGTGGAAAAACTTTGACTTTTTACGTTACATCTGAGACCTCACAACACCGCCCCCGGATGGGCTCGTACCACCAACCATTTGGTTTTATATCCGAACGCGCTAACCATGGAGCCAAGGAAGCTCAGAAATGAAATGGTCGTCAGGTATTGTGGAGAAACTTTGGCTTTTTACGATACATTTGAGATCCCACAACACCGCTCCCGGGTGGGCTCGAACACCCAACCTATTGGTTAACAGCCGAACGCGCTAACCATTGAGCTACGGAAGTTCAGAAATTAAATGGTTGTCACGTATTGTGGAAACGTTTTGACATTTTAAGCTACATCTGAGACCCCACAACACATCTTCCGGGTGGGCTCGAACCACCAGCCTTTCGGTTAACAGTCGAACGCGCTAACCATTGCGCCACGGAAGCCCAAAAATTAAATGGTCGTCAGTTATTTTTAAAAAAACTCTGAATTTTACGTTACATCTAAGACCTCACAACACCGCTCCCGGATGGGCTCGAACCACCAATCTTTCGGTTAACAGCCGAACGCGCTAACCATTGAGCTACGGAAGCTCAGGAATTAAATGGTTGTCACGTATTGTGGAAAAGTTTTGACATTTTACGCTACATCTGAGACCCCACAACACCTCTTCCGGGTGGGCTCGAACCACCAGCCTTTCGGTTAACAGTCGAACGCGCTAACCATTGCGCCACGGAAGCCCAAAAATTAAATGGTCGTCAGTTATTTTTAAAAAAACTCTGAATTTTACGTTACATCTAAGACCTCACAACACCGCTCCCGGATGGGCTCAAACCACCAACCTTCCCTTACAAAAATCTTCTTAAGAGTTCTAATGGAATTTCTTTGGAACCCTACGGAGCCCTTGGGATCATTTTCTAAAGAAACTATTTCCAAAGACTTCCTTGGAATTTCCTAAAGAATTCTTGAGATAAATTTCCAAAGAATGTCTTGGGATTATTTTCCAAAGAAATTTTTTAAGAATTCTAAAGTTAAATTTCCAAAGAATGTCTTGGGATTATTTTCCAAAGACATTCTTTAGGAATTCTAAAGATAAATTTCCAAAGAATGTCTTGGGTTTATTTTCCAAAGAAATTCTTTAGGAATTCTAAAGATAAATTTCCAAAGAATGTATAAGGTTTATTTTCTAAAGAAATTCTTTAGGAATTCTAGAGATAAATTTCCAAAGAATGTCTTGGGATTATTTTCTAAAGAAATCTTTAGGAATTCTAGAGATATATTTCTTAAGAATGTCTTGGGATTATTTTCTAAAGAAATTCTTTAGAAATTCTAAAGATAAATCTCCAAAGAATGTAAAAGGTTTATTTTCTAAAGAAATTCCTAAGTAATTCTAGAGATAAATTTCCTAAGAATGTCTTGGAATTATTTTTCCCAAGAAATTCTTAAGGAATTTTAGACTAAATTTCCTAAGAATGTCTAGGGATTATTTTCTAAAGGAATTCTTTAGGAACTCTAGAGCTAAATTTCCAAAGAAGATCTAGGGTTTATTTTCCAAAGAAATTCGTTTGGAATTCAAGAGATATATTTCCAAAGAAGGTCTAGGGTTTATTTTCCAACGAAATTAGTTAAGAATTTTAGAGATGAATTTCAAAGGGCCAGATATATTGCAATTATGCTTTACGTATAATTATCTCAAAATATTTTTACCCAAATTGTTTAGCTAAAGTTTTCCTTAACTTAATGGTTAAAAAATTTAAAAACTAGAGGTGTGCGGTTAACCGTTTCAATTGAATAATTCGATCGAATACCGAACCGAATAATTCGATTCGGTATTCGATAAGCCCATTTTCACTATTCGATTCGAATATCGAATACCGAACTGACTATTCGGTTAAAGTTCGACTACCATAAATTTAGGTCCTTGGCTCTAGAGAGACCCACCTTATTTAAAAAAATTTCATCCAATTTTATTTGTCTCCCATCAAAAACTACCAGCAAGTGCATAGGAAAATTTTAAGAAATACTTGACCACCAATGAGGAGGGGTATTTTGAAATTTAGGAGCTTCTAATGTTCTTCTCCTTACTTTGTATTGACTATTGGCGAATATTAGGGTTACTACCCGATTAACCGCGAATAGTTGGCCTAGTATTCGCGAATATTAGGGTTAAATATTCGCGGTTACTAGGCTTAACTATTCGCGATTAATCGGGAAGGAAAAAAATTACCAAGGCCCAACTATTCGGTATTCGATTTGGAATAAACTATTCGATTCGGTATTTGATAAGGAAAATTTTTTGGTATTCGATAACCGGTTCGATACCCAAAAAGTGGTATTCGCACACCCCTATTAAAAACGTTTAACGAAGACTTGTTCCGTAGCTAAGGCTCAGCATGTGCTGAAATGAAATGTTATATTTACATATTTTTTCTTTTTTTTTGCCTTTAATAATCCGTGAGGTGTTTATTTAAAGGATAAAATAGATTAAAAGTAAAGTAAGAGTAATTAAAATCGTTGTTTAGATTTACATGGAATCTAAGCTGGCAGTCGGAATTGTTGCTTAATTCTCTTATGGCATGTTTCATCTTTATTTCGAGCGTAATTAGAGTCCAAAATAAATATTTTTTTAGAAATATTGTAGAGATAATTAGGTTAAACGCGTTTCTGGTACTCAAAAAACTCTCAATGAATATACATCATTAAATTTAACAACAACGTATGGATCTACTGCTTGGCCATTAAAGCCTCCAAAACCCACTTAGTACCCTATACAATTGCACAAGGTTTAAACTTTCCGCCGTTTACGGATGTTTAAAAGTCTGACTTTATAAGCAATTTCACACTGCATGCGAGAATTTCCCTCGCTGTAAGGGGTGTAATTCACCATATAAGAACTGTACTCCCAGTATTGGGATATGGTTCTGCATGTGAGAGCTATCCTCGTTTCTAGGGACTAAATTAATTTACCCCATAACCTTCTCTATATGTTCCCCAAGAAAATAACATAGATATTTCCAAAGACATTTCCAAGTAAATTCCCAACACATTTCCCAAGTAAATTCCGAAGATATTTCTCAAGAAAATTCCAAAGATATTTCCCAAGGAAATTCCAAAGATATTTCCCAAGGAAATTCCTAAGACATTTTCCAAAGAAATTCCAAAGACATTTCCCAAGGAAATTCCTAAGACATTTCCCAAGGAAATTCCAAAGACATTTCCCAAGGAAATTCCAAAGAGGTTTCCCAAGAAAATTCCAAAGATATTTCCCATGAAAATTGCAAAGATATTTCTCAAGAAAATTCCAAAGATATTTCTCAAGAAAATTCCAAAGATATTTCCCAAGAAAATTCCAAAGATATTTCCCATGAAAATTCCAAAGATATTTCCCAAGAAATTTCCAAAGATATTTCCAAAGTAATTTCCAAAGAAAAAGAGGCCAATATTCCCCAATTTCCAAAAGAACGCCTTAAGGATTTCCAAAGCAATTTCCCAAGGAATTTTCTTAAGAGTTCTTAAGAAGATTTTTGTAAGGGAATTTCGGTTAACAGCCGAACGCGCTAACCATTGAGCTACGGAAGCTCAGGAATTAAATGGTTGTCACGTATTGTGGAAAAGTTTTGACATTTTACGCTACATCTGAGACCCCACAACACCTCTTCCGGGTGGGCTCGAACCACCAGCCTTATGGTTAACAGCCGAACGCGCTAACCATTGCACCACGGAAGCCCAAAAATTAAACGGTCGTCAGGTATTGTGGAAAAACTTTGGCTTTTTACGTTACATTTGAGACTTCACAACACCGCTCCCGGGTGGGCTCGAACCACCAACCTTTTGGTTAACATCCGAACGCGCTAACCATGGAGCCAAGGAAGCTCAGAAATGAAATGGTCGTTAGGTATTGTGGAAAAACTTTGACTTTTTACGTTACATCTGAGACCTCACAACACCGCCCCCGGATGGGCTCGTACCACCAACCTTTTGGTTAACATCCGAACGCGCTAACCATGGAGCCAAGGAAGCTCAGAAATGAAATGGTCGTCAGGTATTGTGGAGAAACTTTGGCTTTTTACGATACATTTGAGATCCCACAACACCGCTCCCGGGTGGGCTCGAACACCCAACCTATTGGTTAACAGCCGAACGCGCTAACCATTGAGCTACGGAAGTTCAGAAATTAAATGGTTGTCACGTATTGTGGAAAAGTTTTGACATTTTAAGCTACATCTGAGACCCCACAACACCTCTTCCGGGTGGGCTCGAACCACCAGCCTTTCGGTTAACAGTCGAACGCGCTAACCATTGCGCCACGGAAGCCCAAAAATTAAATGGTCGTCAGGTATTGTGGAGAAACTTAGGCTTTTTTCGATACATTTGAGATCCAACAACACCGCTCCCGGATGGGCTCGAACCACCAACCTTTCAGTTAACAGCCGAACGCGCTAACCATTGCGCCACGGAAGCCCAAAAATTAAATGGTCGTCAGGAATTGTGGAAAAACTTTGGCATTTTGCATTACATTTGAGATCCCACAACACCGCTCCCGGATTAGCTCGAATCACCAACCTATTGGTTAACAGCCGAACGCGCTAACCATTGCACCACGGAAGCCCAAAAATTAAACGGTCGTCAGGTATTGTGGAAAAACTTTGGCTTTTTACGTTACATTTGAGACTTCACAACACCGCTCCCGGGTGGGCTCGAACCACCAACCTTTTGGTTAACATCCGAACGCGCTAACCATGGAGCCAAGGAAGCTCAGAAATGAAATGGTCGTTAGGTATTGTGGAAAAACTTTGACTTTTTACGTTACATCTGAGACCTCACAACACCGCCCCCGGATGGGCTCGTACCACCAACCTTTTGGTTAACATCCGAACGCGCTAACCATGGAGCCAAGGAAGCTCAGAAATGAAATGGTCGTCAGGTATTGTGGAGAAACTTTGGCTTTTTACGATACATTTGAGATCCCACAACACCGCTCCCGGGTGGGCTCGAACACCCAACCTATTGGTTAACAGCCGAACGCGCTAACCATTGCGCCGCGGAAGCCCAAAAATTAAATGGTCGTCAGGTATTGTGGAGAAACTTAGGCTTTTTTCGATACATTTGAGATCCAACAACACCACTCCCGGATGGGCTCGAACCACCAACCTTTCAGTTAAAAGCCGAACGCGCTAACCATTGCGCCACGGAAGCCCAAAAATTAAATGGTCGTCAGGAATTGTGGAAAAACTTTGGCATTTTGCATTACATTTGACATCCCACAACACCGCTCCCGGATTAGCTCGAATCACCAACCTATTGGTTAACAGCCGAACGCGCTAACCATTGCGCCACGGAAGCCCAAAAATTAAATGGTCGTCAGGTATTGTGGAAAAACTTTGGCTTTTTACATTACATTTGAGACTTCACAACACCGCTCCCGGGTGGGCTCGAACCACCAACCTTTTGGTTAACAGCCGAACGCGCTAACCATTGCACCACGGAAGCCCAAAAATTAAACGGTCGTCAGGTATTGTGGGAAAACTTTGGCTTTTTACGTTACATTTGAGATCCCACAACACCGCTCCCGGGTGGGCTTGAACCACAAACCTATTGGTTAACAGCCGAACGCGCTAACCACTGAGACACGGAAGCTCAGAAATTAAGTGGTTGTCACGTATTGTGGAAACGTTTTGACATTTTACGCTACATCTGAGACCGCACAACACCTCTCCCAGGTGGGCTCGAACCACCAGCCTTTCGGTTAACAATCGAACGCGCTAACCATTGCGCCACGGAAGCCCAAAAATTAAATGGTCGTCAGGTATTGTGGAAAAACTTTGGCTTTTTACGTTACATTTGAGACTTCACAACACCGCTCCCGGATGGGCTCGAACCACAAACCTTTTGAATAACCGCTAAACGCGCTAACCATTGCGCCACGGAAGCCCAAAAATTAAATGTTCGTCAGTTATTTTTAAAAAAACTCTGAATTTTACGTTACATCAAAGACCTCACAACACCGCTCCCGGATGGGCTCGAACCACCAACCTTTCGGTTAACAGCCGACGGCGTTAACCATTGCGGAACGGAAGCCCAAAGATTAAATGATCGTCAGGTATTGTGGAAAAACTTTGACTTTTTACGTCACATCTGAGACTTCACAACACGACTCCCGGGTGGGCTCGAACCACCAACCTTTTGTTTAGCATCCGAACGCGCTAACCTTGGAGCCAAGGAAGCTCAGAAATGCAATGGTCGTCAGGTATTGTGGAAAAACTCTGACTTTTTACGTCACATCTGGACTTCACAACACCGCTCCCGGATGGGCTCGAACCATAAACCTTTTGAATAACATCTGAACGCGCTAACCATTGCGCCACGGAAGCCCAAAAATTAAATGTTCGTCAGTTATTTTTAAAAAACTCTGAATTTTAAGTTACATCTAAGACCTCACAACACCGCTCCCGGATGGGCTCGACCCACCAACCTTTCGGTTAACAGCCGACGGCGTTAACCATTGCGGAACGGAAGCCCAAAGATTAAATGATCGTCACGTAATGTGGAAAAACTTTGGATTTTTACGTTACATGTGAGATCTCACAACACCGCTCCCGTGTGGGCTCGAACCACCAACCTTTCGGTTAACAGTCGAACGCGCTAACCATTGCGCCACGGAAGCCCAAAAATTAAATTGTCGTCAGGTATTGTGGAAAAACTTTGGCTTTTTACGTTACATTTGAGACTTCACAACACCGCTCCCGGGTGGGCTCGAACCACCAACCTTTTGGTTAACATCCGAACGCGCTAACCATGGAGCCAAGGAAGCTCAGAAATGAAATGGTCGTTAGGTATTGTGGAAAAACTTTGACTTTTTACGTTACATCTGAGACCTCACAACACCGCCCCCGGATGGGCTCGTACCACCAACCTTTTGGTTAACATCCGAACGCGCTAACCATGGAGCCAAGGAAGCTAAGAAATGAAATGGTCGTCAGGTATTGTGGAGAAACTTTGGCTTTTTTCGATACATTTGAGATCCAACAACACCGCTCCCGGATGGGCTCGAACCACCAACCTTTCAGTTAACAGCCGAACGCGCTAACCATTGCGCCACGGAAGCCCAAAAATTAAAGGGTCGTCAGGAATTGTGGAAAAACTTTGGCATTTTGCATTACATTTGAGATCCCACAACACCGCTCCCGGGTGGGCTCGAACACCCAACCTATTGGTTAACAGCCGAACGCGCTAACCATTGAGCTACGGAAGTTCAGAAATTAAATGGTTGTCACGTATTGTGGAAAAGTTTTGACATTTTAAGCTACATCTGAGACCCCACAATACCTCTTCCGGGTGGGCTCGAACCACCAGCCTTTCGGTTAACAGTCGAACGCGCTAACCATTGCGCCAAGGAAGCCCAAAAAATAAATGGTCGTCAGTTATTTTAAAAAAAAACTCTGAATTGTACGTTACATCTAAGACCTCACAACACCGCTCCCGGATGGGCTCGAACCACCAACCTTTCGGTTAACAGCCGAACGCGCTAACCATTGAGCTACGGAAGCTCAGAAATTAAATGGTTGTCACGTATTGTGGAAAAGTTTTGACATTTTACGCTACATCTGAGACCCCACAACACCTCTTCCGGGTGGGCTCGAACCACCAGCCTTTCGGTTAACAGTCGAACGCGCTAACCATTGCGCCACGGAAGCCCAAAAATTAAATGGTCGTCAGGTATTGTGGAAAAACTTTGGCTTTTTACGTTGCATGTGAGATCTCACAACACCGCTCCCGTGTGGGCTCGAACCACCAACCTTTCGGTTAACAGCCGAACGCGCTAACCATTGCGCCACGGAAGCCCAAAAATTAAATTTTCGTCAGGTATTGTGGAAAAACTTTGACTTTTAACGTCACATCTGAGACCTCACAACACCGCTCCCGGGTGGGCTCGAACCACCAGCCTTTCGGTTAACAGCCGAACGCGCTAACCATTGCGCCACGGAAGCCCAAAAATTAAATGTTCGTCAGGTATTGTGGAAAAACTTTAACTTTTTACGTCACATCTGAGAGCTCACAAGACCGCTCACGGATGGGCTCGAACCACCAACATTTCGGTTAACAGCCGCCGAACGCGCTAACCTTTACGCCACGGAAGCCCAAAAATTAAATGGTCGTCAGGTATTGTGGAAAAACTTTGACTTTTTACGTCACATCTGAGACTTCACAACACGGCTCCCGGGTGGGCTCGAACCACCAACCTTTTGTTTAGCATCCGAACGCGCTAACCTTGGAGCCAAGGAAGCTCAGAAATGCAATGGTCGTCAGGTATTGTGGAAAAACTCTGACATTTTACGTCACATCTGGACTTCACAACACCGCTCCCGGATGGGCTCGAACCACCAACCTTTCGGTTAACAGCCGAACGCGCTAACCATTGAGCTACGGAAGCTCAGAAATTAAATGGTTGTCACGTATTGTGGTAAAGTTTTGACATTTTACGCTACATCTGAGACCCCACAACACCTCTTCCGGGTGGGCTCGAACCACCAGCCTTTCGGTTAACAGTCGAACGCGCTAACCATTGCGCCACGGAAGCCCAAAAATTAAATGGTCGTCAGGTATTGTGGAAAAACTTTGGCTTTTTACGTTGCATGTGAGATCTCACAACACCGCTCCCGGGTGGGCTCGAACCACCAGCCTTTCGGTTAACAGCCGCCGAACGCGCTAACCTTTACGCCACGGAAGCCCAAAAATTAAATGGTCGTCAGGTATTGTGGAAAAACTTTGGCTTTTTACGTTACATTTGAGATCTTACAACACCGCTCTCGGGTGGGCTCGAACCACCAACCTTTCGGTTAACAGCCGACGGCGTTAACCATTGCGCCACGGAAGCTCAAAAATTAAACGGTCGTCAGGTATTGTGGAAAAAATTTGGCTTTTTACGTTACATTTGAGATCCCACAACACCGCTCCCGGGTGGGCTCGAACCACAAACCTATTGGTTAACAGCCGAACGCGCTAACCATTGAGTCACGGAAGCTCAGAAAGTAAATGGTTGTCACGAATTGTGGAAAAGTTTTGACATTTTTCGCTACATCTGAGACCGCACAACACCTCTCCCGGGTGGGCTCGAACCAACAAGCCTTTCGGCTAACAGCCGAATGCGCTAACCATTGCGCCACGGAAGCCCAAAAATTAAATGGTCGTCAGGTATTGTGGAAAAACTTTGGCATTTTGCATTACATTTGAGATCCCACAACACCGCTCCCGGGTGGGCTCGAACCAACAACCTATTGGTTAACAGCCGAACGCGCTAAACATTGCGCCACGGAAGCCCAAAAATTAAATGGTCGTCAGTAATTGTGGAAAAACTTTGGATTTTTACGTTACATGTGAGATCTCACAACACCGCTCCCGGGTGGGCTCGAACAACCAACCTTTCGTTTAACAGCCGAACGCGCTTACCATTGCGCCACGGAAGCCCAAAAATAAATGTTCGTCAGGTATTGTGGAAAAACGTTAACTTTTTACGTCACATCTGAGAGCTCACAACACCGCTCACGGATGGGCTCGAACCACCAACCTTTCGGTTTACAGCCGAACGCGCTAACCTTTGCGCCACGGAAGCCCAAAAATTAAATGGTCGTCAGGTATTGTGGAAAAACTTTGGCTTTTTACGTTACATTTGAGATCTTACAACACCGCTCCCGGGTGGGCTCGAACCACCAACCTTTCGGTTAACAGCCGAACGCGCTAACCATTGCGCCACGGAAGCTCAAAAATTAAACGGTCGTCAGGTATTGTGGAAAAAATTTGGCTTTTTACGTTACAAATGAGATCCCACAACACCGCTCCCGGGTGGGCTCGAACCACAAACCTATTGGTTAACAGCCGAACGCGCTAACCATTGAGTCACGGAAGCTCAGAAATTAAATGGTTGTCACGAATTGTGGAAAGGTTTTGACATTTTTCGCTACATCTGAGACCGCACAACACCTCTCCCAGGTGGGCTCGAACCAACAAGCCTTTCGGATAACAGCCGAACGCGCTAACCATTGCGCCACGGAAGCCCAAGAATTAAATGGTCGTCAGGTATTGTGGAAAAACTTTGGCATTTTGCATTACATTCGAGATCCCACAACACCGCTCCCGGGTGGGCTCGAACCACCAACCTATTGGTTAACAGCCGAACGCGCTAAACATTGCGCCACGGAAGCCCAAAAATTAAATGGTCGTCAGGTATTGTGGAAAAACTTTGGCTTTATACGTTACATTTGAGACTTCACAACACCGCTCCCGGGTGGGCTCGAACCACCAACCTTTTGGTTAACAGCCGAACGCGCTAACCATTGCGCCACGGAAGCCCAAAGATTAAATTTTCGTCAGTAATTGTGGAAAAACTTTGGATTTTTACGTTACATGTGAGATCTCACAACACCGCTCCCGGGTGGGCTCGAACCACCAACCTTTCGTTTAACAGCCGAACGCGCTAACCATTGCGCCACGGAAGCCCAAAAATAAATGTTCGTCAGGTATTGTGGAAAAACGTTAACTTTTTACGTCACATCTGAGAGCTCACAACACCGCTCACGGATGGGCTCGAACCACCAACCTTTCGGTTTACAGCCGAACGCGCTAACCTTTGCGCCACGGAAGCCCAAAAATTAAATGGTCGTCAGGTATTGTGGAAAAAATTTGGCTTTTTACGTTACATTTGAGATCTTACAACACCGCTCCCGGGTGGGCTCGAACCACCAACCTTTCGGTTAACAGCCGAACGCGCTAACCATTGCGCCACGGAAGCTCAAAAATTAAACGGTCGTCAGGTATTGTGGAAAAAATTTGGCTTTTTACGTTACATTTGAGATCCCACAACACCGCTCCCGGGTGGGCTCGAACCACAAACCTATTGGTTAACAGCCGAACGCGCTAACCATTGAGTCACGGAAGCTCAGAAATTAAATGGTTGTCACGAATTATGGAAAAGTTTTGACATTTTTCGCTACATCTGAGACCGCACAACACCTCTCCCAGGTGGGCTCGAACCAACAAGCCTTTCGGCTAACAGCCGAACGCGCTAACCATTGCGCCACGGAAGCCCAAGAATTAAATGGTCGTCAGGTATTGTGGAAAAACTTTGGCATTTTGCATTACATTCGAGATCCCACAACACCGCTCCCGGGTGGGCTCGAACCACCAACCTATTGGTTAACAGCCGAACGCGCTAAACATTGCGCCACGGAAGCCCAAAAATTAAATGGTCGTCAGGTATTGTGGAAAAACTTTGGCTTTATACGTTACATTTGAGACTTCACAACAACGCTCCCGGGTGGGCTCGAACCACCAACCTTTTGGTTAACAGCCGAACGCGCTAACCATTGCGCCACGGAAGCCCAAAGATTAAATTTTCGTCAGTAATTGTGGAAAAACTTTGGATTTTTACGTTACATGTGAGATCTCACAACACCGCTCCCGGGTGGGCTCGAACCACCAACCTTTCGTTTAACAGCCGAACGCGCTAACCATTGCGCCACGGAAGCCCAAAATTTAAATGTTCGTCAGGTATTGTGGAAAAACTTTGGATTTTTACGTTACATGTGAGATCTCACAACACCGCTCCCGAGTGGGCTCGAACCACCAACCTTTCGGTTAACAGCCGAACGCGCTAACCATTGCACCACGGAAGCCCAAAATTTAAATTTTCGTCAGGTATTGTGGAAAAACTTTGACTTTTTACGTCATATCTGAGACCTCACAACACCGCTCACGGATGGGCTCGAACCACCAACCTTCCGGTTAACAGCCCACGGCGCTAACCATTGCGCAACGGCAGCCCGAAGATTAAATGTTCGTCAGGTATTGTGGAAAAACTTTGGATTTTTACGTTACATTTGAGATCCCACTACACCGCTGCCGGGTGGGCTTGAACCACCAAACTTTTGGTTAACATCCGAACGAGCTAACCATGGAGCCAAGAAAGCTCAGAAATGAAATGGTCGTCAGGTTTTGTGGAAAAACTTTGACTTTTTACGTTACATCTAAGACCTCAAAACACCGCTCCCGGATGGGCTCGAACCACCAACCTTTCGGTTGACAGCCGACGGCGCTAACCATTGCGCAACGGAAACCCAAAGATTAATTGTTCGTCAGGTATTGTGGAAAAACTCTGAATTTTACGTTACATCTAAGACCTCACAACACCGCTCCCGGATGGGCTCGAACCACCAACCTTCCGGTTAACAGCCCACGGCGCTAACCATTGCGCAACGGCAGCCCGAAGATTAAATGTTCGTCAGGTATTGTGGAAAAACTTTGGATTTTTACGTTACATTTGAGATCTCACAACACCGCTCCCGGGTGGGCTCCAACCACTAACCTTTTGGTTAACAGCCGAACGCGCTAACCATTGCACCACGGAAGCCCAAAATTAAACGGTCGTCAGGCATTGTGGAAAAACTTTGGCTTTTTAAGTTACATTTTAGACTTCACAACACCGCTCCCGGGTGGACTCGAACCACCAACCTTTTGGTTAACATCCGAACGCGCTAACAATGGAGCCAAGGAAGCTCAGAAATGAAATGGTCGTCAGGTATTGTGGAAAAACTTTGGCTTTCTACGTTACATTTGAGATCCCACTACACCGCTGCCGGGTGGGCTTGAACCACCAAACTTTTGGTTAACATCCGAACGAGCTAACCATGGAGCCAAGAAAGCTCAGAAATGAAATGGTCGTCAGGTTTTGTGGAAAAACTTTGACTTTTTACGTTACATCTAAGACCTCAAAACACCGCTCCCGGATGGGCTCGAACCACCAACCTTTCGGTTGACAGCCGACGGCGCTAACCATTGCGCAACGGAAACCCAAAGATTAATTGTTCGTCAGGTATTGTGGAAAAACTCTGAATTTTACGTTACATCTAAGACCTCACAACACCGCTCCCGGATGGGCTCGAACCACCAACCTTCCGGTTAACAGCCCACGGCGCTAACCATTGCGCAACGGCAGCCCGAAGATTAAATGTTCGTCAGGTATTGTGGAAAAACTTTGGATTTTTACGTTACATTTGAGATCTCACAACACCGCTCCCGGGTGGGCTCCAACCACTAACCTTTTGGTTAACAGCCGAACGCGCTAACCATTGCACCACGGAAGCCCAAAATTAAACGGTCGTCAGGCATTGTGGAAAAACTTTGGCTTTTTAAGTTACATTTTAGACTTCACAACACCGCTCCCGGGTGGACTCGAACCACCAACCTTTTGGTTAACATCCGAACGCGCTAACAATGGAGCCAAGGAAGCTCAGAAATGAAATGGTCGTCAGGTATTGTGGAAAAACTTTGACTTTTTACGTCACATCTGAGACCTCACAACACCGCTCCCAGGTGGGTTCGAACCGCCAACCTGTTGGTTAACAGCCGAACGCGCTAACCATTGCGCCACGGAAGCCCAAAAATTAAATGGTCGTCAGGTATTGTGGAAAAACCTTGGCTTTTTACGTTACATTTGAGACTTCACAACACCGCTCCCGGGTGGGCTCGAACCACCAACCTTTCGGTTAACAGCCGAACGCGCTAACCATTGCGCCACGGAAGCCCAAGAATTAAGTGGTCGTCAGGTATTATGGAGAAACTTTGGCTTTTTACGATACATTTGAGATCCCACAACACCGCTCCCGGGTGGGCTCGAACACACAACCTATTGGTTAACAGCCGAACGCGCTAACCATTGAGCTACGGAAGCTCAGAAATTAAATGGTTGTCACGTATTGTGGAAACGTTTTGACATTTTACGCTACATCTGACACCCCACAACACATCTCCCGGGTGGGCTCGAACCACCAGCTTTCGGTTAACAGCCGAACGCGCTAACCATTGCGCCACGGAAGCCCAAAATTTAAATGTTCGTCAGGTATTGTGGAAAAACTTTGGATTTTTACGTTACATGTGAGATCTCACAACACCGCTCCCGAGTGGGCTCGAACCACCAACCTTTCGGTTAACAGCCGAACGCGCTAACCATTGCACCACGGAAGCCCAAAATTTAAATTTTCGTCAGGTATTGTGGAAAAACTTTGACTTTTTACGTCATATCTGAGACCTCACAACACCGCTCACGGATGGGCTCGAACCACCAACCTTCCGGTTAACAGCCCACGGCGCTAACCATTGCGCAACGGCAGCCCGAAGATTAAATGTTCGTCAGGTATTGTGGAAAAACTTTGGATTTTTACGTTACATTTGAGATCTCACAACACCGCTCCCGGGTGGGCTCCAACCACTAACCTTTTGGTTAACAGCCGAACGCGCTAACCATTGCACCACGGAAGCCCAAAATTAAACGGTCGTCAGGCATTGTGGAAAAACTTTGGCTTTTTAAGTTACATTTTAGACTTCACAACACCGCTCCCGGGTGGACTCGAACCACCAACCTTTTGGTTAACATCCGAACGCGCTAACAATGGAGCCAAGGAAGCTCAGAAATGAAATGGTCGTCAGGTATTGTGGAAAAACTTTGACTTTTTACGTCACATCTGAGACCTCACAACACCGCTCCCAGGTGGGTTCGAACCACCAACCTGTTGGTTAACAGCCGAACGCGCTAACCATTGCGCCACGGAAGCCCAAAAATTAAATGGTCGTCAGGTATTGTGGAAAAACCTTGGCTTTTTACGTTACATTTGAGACTTCACAACACCGCTCCCGGGTGGGCTCGAACCACCAACCTTTCGGTTAACAGCCGAACGCGCTAACCATTGCGCCACGGAAGCCCAAGAATTAAGTGGTCGTCAGGTATTGTGGAGAAACTTTGGCTTTTTACGATACATTTGAGATCCCACAACACCGCTCCCGGGTGGGCTCGAACACCCAACCTATTGGTTAACAGCCGAACGCGCTAACCATTGAGCTACGGAAGCTCAGAAATTAAATGGTTGTCACGTATTGTGGAAAAGTTTTGACATTTTACGCTACATCTGACACCCCACAACACATCTCCCGGGTGGGCTCGATCCACCAGCTTTCGGTTAACAGCCGAACGCGCTAACCATTGCGCCACGGAAGCCCAAAATTTAAATGTTCGTCAGGTATTGTGGAAAAACTTTGGATTTTTACGTTACATGTGAGATCTCACAACACCGCTCCCGAGTGGGCTCGAACCACCAACCTTTCGGTTAACAGCCGAACGCGCTAACCATTGCACCACGGAAGCCCAAAATTTAAATTTTCGTCAGGTATTGTGGAAAAACTTTGACTTTTTACGTCATATCTGAGACCTCACAACACCGCTCACGGATGGGCTCGAACCACCAACCTTTCGGTTAACAGCCGAACGCGCTAACCATTGCGCCACGGAAGCCCAAGAATTAAATGGTCGTCAGGTATTGTGGAGAAACTTTGGCTTTTTACGATACATTTGAGATCCCACTACACCGCTCCCGGGTGGGCTCGAACACCCAACCTATTGGTTAACAGCCGAACGCGCTAACCATTGAGCTACGGAAGCTCAGAAATTAAATGGTTGTCACGTATTGTGGAAAAGTTTTGACATTTTACGCTACATCTGACACCCCACAACACATCTCCCGGGTGGGCTCGAACCACCAGCTTTCGGTTAACAGTCGAACGCGCTAACCATTGCGCCACGGAAGCCCAAAAATTAAATGGTCGTCAGGTATTGTGGAGAAACTTAGGCTTTTTTCGATACATTTGAGATCCCACAACACCGCTCCCGGATGGGCTCGAACCACCAACCTTTCGGTTAACAGCCGAACGCGCTAACCATTGCGCCACGGAAGCTCAAAAATTAAACGGTCGTCAGGTATTGTGGAAAAACTTTGGCTTTTTACGTTACATTTGATACTTCACAGCACCGCTCCCGGGTGGGCTCCAACCACCAACCTTTTGGTTAACAGCCGAACGCGCTAACCATTGCACCACGGAAGCCCAAAAATTAAACGGTCGTCAGGTATTGTGGAAAAACTTTGGCTTTTTACGTTACATTTGAGACTTCACAACACCGCTCCCGGGTGGGCTCGAACCACCAACCCTTTGGTTAACATCCGAACGCGCTAACCACGGAGCCAAGGAAGCTCAGAAATGAAATGGTCGTCAGGTATTGTGGAAAAACTTTGACTTTTTACGTTACATCTGAGACCTCACAACACCGCCCCCGGATGGGCTCGAACCACCATCCTTTCGGTTAACAGCCGAACGCGCTAACCATTGCGCCACGGAAGCCCAAGAATTAAATGGTCGTCAGATATTGTGGAGAAACTTTGACTTTTTACGTCACATCTGAGAGCTCACAACACCGCTCACGGATGGGCTCGAACCACCAACCTTTCGGTTAACAGCCGAACGCGCTAACCTTTGCGCCACGGAAGCCCAAAAATTAAATGGTCGTCAGGTATTGTGGAAAAACTTTGGCTTTTTACGTTACATTTGAGATCTTACAATACCGCTCCCGGGTGGGCTTGAACCACCAACCTTTCGGTTAACAGCCGAACGCGCTAACCATTGCGCCACGGAAACCCAAAAATTAAATGGTCGTCACGTATTGTGGAAAAACTTTGACTCTTTACGTCACATCTGAGACCTCACAACACCGCTCACGGATGGGCTCGAACCACCAACCTTTCGGTTAACAGCCGAACGCGCTAACCATTGCGCCACGGAAGCCCAAAAATTAAATGGTCGTCAGGTATTGTGGAAAAACTTTGGCTATTTACACTACATTTGAGATCTTACAACACCGCTCCCGGGTGGGCTCGAACCACCAACCCTTCGGTTATCAGCCTAACGCGCTAACCATTACGCCACGGAAGCTCAAAAATTAAACGGTCGTCAGGTATTGTGGAAAAAATTTGGCTTTTTACGTTACATTTGAGATCCCAAAACACCGCTCCCGGGTGGGCTCGAACCACAAACCTATTGGTTAACAGCCGAACGCGCTAACCATTGAGCCACGGAAGCTCAGAAATTAAATGGTTGCATGAGTTAATAATATGTTAGCTCCCTATAAGTTACTCAGGCTCCATAGGCGTAATGTATCCAGCGATTTCTTCTCATTTCGCCCACGCGGGAAAAAATCCGAATGTTGCGCTCTCTCTTGTCGAAAAAAAAATCCCGCTCGTACGGCTCCTCGACCTCGAGTCGTCGACTACATTATCACCAGTGTTTTAGTCGTGAATTTTTATATTTTATAATTTAACATTAAATCATGGCGTTGTGTCAGTACTGAGACAAAAAAATGCAGGAACTCAATGCAATTTGCTGATATTGATAAAGAATGCTAAAGATAAGAGTTGTTATTGTGGCTTGAAACCAGAAAATTATACAACTGAGCTAAATCCAATCCACTGATCTCTTGACTGTTTTCTTAACCGAGGCTACTGAGCGAAATATTCGGCTGCTTAAATAGCTCCGATATCATTGGCTAGCTTCCACTGCACGCGCTTCCGGGGAAAAACCGGAAAGAAGAGAAAATAAGATTGTCGTTCACGTGGCGGCCGCAGAGCGTCGCATATAATTGGAAAGCCGGCGGCACGGAAGAAAACGCTGGAGTATAAAAATGAATTGCCTGAGTAACTTATAGGGAGCTGACATATTATTAACTCATGATGGTTGTCACGAATTGTGGAAAAGTTTTGACATTTTACGCTACATCTGAGACCGCACAACACCTCTCCCAGGTGGGCTCGAACCAACAAGCCTTTCGGCTAACAGCCGAACGCGCTAACCATTGCGCCACGGAAGCCCAAAAATTAAATGGTCGTCAGGTATTGTGGAGAAACTTAGGCTTTTTTCGATACATTTGAGATCCCACAACACCGCTCACGGATGGGCTCGAACCACCAACCTTTCGGTTAACAGCCGAACGCGCTAACCTTTGCGCCACGGAAGCCTAAAAATTAAATGGTCGTCAGGTATTGTGGAAAAACTTTGGCTTTTTACGTTACATTTGAGATCTTACAACACCGCTCCCGGGTGGGCTCGAACCACCAACCTTTCGGTTAACAGCCGAACGCGCTAACCATTGCGCCACGGAAGCTCAAAAATTAAACGGTCGTCAGGTATTGTGGAAAAACTTTGGCTTTTTACGTTACATTTGAGATCCCACAACACCGCTCCCGGGTGGGCTCGAACCACAAACCTATTATATAACAGCCGAACGCGCTAACCATTGAGCCACGGAAGCTCAGAAATTTAATGGTTGTCACGTATTGTGGAAAGGTTTTGACATTTTACGATACATCTGAGACCGCACAACACCTCTCCCGGGTGGCTCGAACCACCAAGCCTTTCGGCTAACAGCCGAATGCTCTAACCATTGCGCCACGTAAGCCCAAAAATTAAATGGTCGTCACGTATTGTGGAAAAACTTTGACTTTTTACGTTACATCTGATACCTCACAACACCGCTCCCGCATGGGCTCGAACCCCCAACCTTTCGGTTAACAGCCGAACGCGCTAACCATTGCGCCACGGAAGCTCAAAAATTAAACGGTCGTCAGGTATTGTGGAAAAACTTTGGCTTTTTACGTTACATTTGAGATCCCACAACACCGCTCCCGGGTGGGCTCGAACCACAAACCTATTATATAACAGCAGAACGCGCTAAACATTGAGCCACGGAAGCTCAGAAATTAAATGGTTGTCACGTATTGTGCAAAAGTTTTGACATTTTACGCTACATCTGAGACCGCACAACACCTCTCCCGGGTGGGCTCGAACCACCAAGCCTTTCGGCTAACAGCCGAACGCGCTGACCATTGCACCACGGAAGCCCAAAGATTAAATTTTCGTCAGGTATTCTGGAAAATTTTGGATTTTTACGTTACATGTGAGATCTCACAACACCGCTCCCGGATGGGCTCGAACCACAAACCTTTTGAATAACAGCTGAACGCGCTAACCATTGCGCCACGGAAGCCCAAAAATTAAATTTTCGTCAGTTATTTTTAAAAAACTCTGAATTTTACGTTACATCTCAGACCTCACAAAACCACTTCCGGGTGGGCTCGAACCACCAGCCTCTCGGTTAACAGCCGAACGCGCTAACCATTGCGCCACGGAAGCTCAAAAATTTAATGTTCGTCAGTTATTGTGGAAAAACTCTGAATTTTACGTTACATCTAAGACCTCAAAACACCGCTCCCGGATGGGCTCGAACCACCAACCTTTCGGTTGACAGCCGACGGCGCTAACCATTGCGCAACGGAAACCCAAAGATTAATTGTTCGTCAGGTATTGTGGAAAAACTCTGAATTTTACGTTACATCTAAGACCTCACAACACCGCTCCCGGATGGGCTCGAACCACCAACCTTCCGGTTAACAGCCCACGGCGCTAACCATTGCGCAACGGCAGCCCAAAGAGTAAATGTTCGTCAGGTATTGTGGAAAAACTTTGGATTTTTACGTTACATTTGAGATCTCACAACACCGCTCCCGGGTGGGCTCCAACCACTAACCTTTTGGTTAACAGCCGAACGCGCTAACCATTGCACCACGGAAGCCCAAATTAAACGGTCGTCAGGTATTGTGGAAAAACTTTGACTTTTTACGTCACATCTGAGACCTCACAATACCGCCCCCGGGTGGGCTCGAACACCCAATCTATTGGTTAACAGCCGAACGCGCTAACCATTGAGCTACGGAAGCTCAGAAATTAAATGGTTGTCACGTATTGTGGAAAAGTTTTGACATTTTACGCTACATCTGAGACCCCACAACACCTCTCCCGGGTGGGCTCGAACCACCAGCCTTTCGGTTAACAGTCGAACGCGCTAACCATTGCGCCACGGAAGCCCAAAAATTAAATGGTCGTCAGGTATTGTGGAGAAACTTAGGCTTTTTTCGATACATTTGAGATCCCACAACACCGCTCCCGGATGGGCTCGAACCACCAACCTTTCAGTTAACAGCCGAACGCGCTAACCATTGCGCCACGGAAGCCCAAAAATTAATTGTTCGTCAGGTATTGTGGAAAAACTCTGAATTTTACGTTACATCTAAGACCTCACAACACCGCTCCCGGATGGGCTCGAACCACCAACCTTCCGGTTAACAGCCCACGGCGCTAACCATTGCGCAACGGCAGCCCAAAGAGTAAATGTTCGTCAGGTATTGTGGAAAAACTTTGGATTTTTACGTTACATTTGAGATCTCACAACACCGCTCCCGGGTGGGCTCCAACCACTAACCTTTTGGTTAACAGCCGAACGCGCTAACCATTGCACCACGGAAGCCCAAATTAAACGGTCGTCAGGTATTGTGGAAAAACTTTGACTTTTTACGTCACATCTGAGACCTCACAATACCGCCCCCGGGTGGGCTCGAACACCCAATCTATTGGTTAACAGCCGAACGCGCTAACCATTGAGCTACGGAAGCTCAGAAATTAAATGGTTGTCACGTATTGTGGAAAAGTTTTGACATTTTACGCTACATCTGAGACCCCACAACACCTCTCCCGGGTGGGCTCGAACCACCAGCCTTTCGGTTAACAGTCGAACGCGCTAACCATTGCGCCACGGAAGCCCAAAAATTAAATGGTCGTCAGGTATTGTGGAGAAACTTAGGCTTTTTTCGATACATTTGAGATCCCACAACACCGCTCCCGGATGGGCTCGAACCACCAACCTTTCAGTTAACAGCCGAACGCGCTAACCATTGCGCCACGGAAGCCCAAAAATTAAATGGTCGTCAGGTATTGTGGAAAAACTTTGGCATTTTGCATTACATTTGAGATCCCACAACACCGCTCCCGGGTGGGTTCGAACCACCAACCTATTGGTTAACAGCCGAACGCGCTAACCATTGCGCCACGGAAGCCCAAAAATTAAATGGTCGTCAGGTATTGTGGAAAAACCTTGGCTTTTTACGTTACATTTGAGACTTCACAACACCGCTCCCGGATGGGCTCGAACCACAAACCTTTTGTATAAAAGCCGAACGCGCTAACCATTGCGCCACGGAAGCCCAAAAACTAAATGTTCGTCAGTTATTTTTAAAAAACTCTGAATTTTACGTTACATTTGAGAGCTCACAACACCGCTCACGGATGGGCTCGAACCACCAACCTTTCGGTTAACAGCCGAACGCGCCAACCATTGCGCCACGGAAGCTCAGAAATTAAATGGTTGTCACGTATTGTGGAAAAGTTTTGACATTTTACGCTACATCTGAGACCGCACAACACCTCTCCCGGGTGGGCTCGAACCACCAAGCCTTTCGGCTAACAGCCGAACGCGCTAACCATTGCTACACGGAAGCCCAAAGATTAAATGTTCGTCAGGTATTGTGGAAAAACTTTGGATTTTTACGTTACATGTGTGATCTCACAACACCGCTTTCGGGTGGGCTCGAACCACCAACCTTTCGGTTAACAGCCGAACGCGCTAACCATTGCGCCACGGAAGCCCAAAATTTAAATGTTCGTCAGGTATTGTGGAAAAACTTTGACTTTTTACGTCATATCTGAGACCTCACAACACCGCTCACGGATGGGCTCGAACCACCAACCTTTCGGTTAACAGCCGAACGCGCTAACCATTGCGCCACGGAAGCCAAAAAATTAAATGGTCGTCAGGTATTGTGGAAAAACTTTGACTTTTTACGTCACATCTGAGAGCTCACAACACCGCTCACGGATGGGCTCGAACCACCAACCTTTCGGTTAACAGCCGAACGCGCTAACCTTTGCGCCACGGAAGCCCAAAATTTAAATGGTCGTCAGGTATTGTGGAAAAATTTGGCTTTTTACGTTACATTTGAGATCTTACAACACCGCTCCCGGGTGGGCTCAAACCACCAACCTTTCGGCTAACAGCCGAACGCGCTAACCATTGCGCCACGGAAGCTCAAAAATTAAACGGTCGTCAGGAATTGTGGAAAAACTTTGGCTTTTTACGTTACATTTGATACTTCACAACACCGCTCCCGGGTGGGCTCCAACCACCAACCTTTTGGAAAACAGCCGAACGCGCTAACCATTGCACCACGGAAGCCCAAAAATTAAAAGGTCGTCAGGTATTGTGGAAAAACTTTCACTTTTTACGTTACATTCTAGACTTCACAACACCGCTCCCGGGTGGACTCGAACCACCAACCTTTTGGTTAACATCCGAACGCGCTAACAATGGAGCCAAGGAAGCTCAGAAATGAAATGGTCGTCAGGTATTGTGGAAAAACTTTGACTTTTTACGTCACATCTGAGACCTCACAACACCGCCCTAGGGTGGGCTCGAACACCCAACCTATTGGTTAACAGCCGAACGCGCTAACCATTGAGCTACGGAAGCTCAGAAATTAAATGGTTGTCACGTATTGTGGAAAAGTTTTGACATTTTACGCTACATCTGAGACCCCACAACACCTCTCCCGGGTGGGCTCGAACCACCAGCCTTTCGGTTAACAGTCGAACGCGCTAACCATTGCGCCACGGAAGCCCAAAAATTAAATGGTCGTCAGGTATTGTGGAGAAACTTAGGCTTTTTTCGATACATTTGAGATCCCACAACACCGCTCCCGGATGGGCTCGAACCACCAACCTTCCGGTTAACAGCCCACGGCGCTAACCATTGCGCAACGGCAGCCCAAAGACTAAATGTTCGTCAGGTATTGTGGAAAAGCTTTGGATTTTTACGTTACATGTGAGATCTCACAACACCGCTCCCGGGTGGGCTCGAACCACCAACCTTTCGGTTAACAGCCGAACGCGCTAACCATTGCGCCACGGAAGCCAAAAATTAAATGGTCGTCAGGTATTGTGGAAAAACTTTGACTTTTTACGTCACATCTGAGAGCTCACAACACCGCTCACGGATGGGCTCGAACCACCAACCTTTCGGTTAACAGCCGAACGCGCTAACCTTTGCGCCACGGAAGCCCAAAATATAAATGGTCGTCAGGTATTGTGGAAAAACTTTGGCTTTTTACGTTACATTTGAGATCTTACAACACCGCTCCCGGGTGGGCTCGAACCACCAACCTTTCGGTTAACAGCCGAACGCGCTAACCATTGCGCCACGGAAGCTCAAAAATTAAACGGTCGTCAGGTATTGTGGAAAAACTTTGGCTTTTTACGTTACATTTGATACTTCACAACACCGCTCCCGGGTGGGCTCCAACCACCAACCTTTTGGTTAACAGCCGAACGCGCTAACCATTGCACCACGGAAGCCCAAAAATTAAACGGTCGTCAGGTATTGTGGAAAAACTTTCACTTTTTACGTTACATTCTAGACTTCACAACACCGCTCCCGGATGGGCTCGAACCACAAACCTTTTGAATAACAGCTGAACGCGCTAACCATTGCGCCACGGAAGCACAAAAATTTAATGTTCGTCAGTTATTGTGGAAAAACTCTGAATTTTACGTTACATCTAAGACCTCAAAACACCGCTCCCGGATGGGCTCGAACCACCAACCTTTCGGTTGACAGCCGACGGCGCTAACCATTGCGCAACGGAAACCCAAAGATTAATTGTTCGTCAGGTATTGTGGAAAAACTCTGAATTTTACGTTACATCTAAGACCTCACAACACCGCTCCCGGATGGGCTCGAACCACCAACCTTCCGGTTAACAGCCCACGGCGCTAACCATTGCGCAACGGCAGCCCAAAGATTAAATGTTCGTCAGGTATTGTGGAAAAACTTTGGATTTTTACGTTACATTTGAGATCTCACAACACCGCTCCCGGGTGGGCTCCAACCACTAACCTTTTGGTTAACAGCCGAACGCGCTAACCATTGCACCACGGAAGCCCAAAATTAAACGGTCGTCAGGTATTGTGGAAAAACTTTGGCTTTTTACGTTACATTTTAGACTTCACAACACCGCTCCCGGGTGGACTCGAACCACCAACCTTTTGGTTAACATCCGAACGCGCTAACAATGGGGCCAAGGAAGCTCAGAAATGAAATGGTCGTCAGGTATTGTGGAAAAACTTTGACTTTTTACGTCACATCTGAGACCTCACAACACCGCCCCCGGGTGGGCTCGAACACCCAACCTATTGGTTAACAGCCGAACGCGCTAACCATTGAGCTACGGAAGCTCAGAAATTAAATGGTTGTCACGTATTGTGGAAAAGTTTTGACATTTTACGCTACATCTGAGACCCCACAACACCTCTCCCGGGTGGGCTCGAACCACCAGCCTTTCGGTTAACAGTCGAACGCGCTAACCATTGCGCCACGGAAGCCCAAAAATTAAATGGTCGTCAGGTATTGTGGAGAAACTTTAGCTTTTTTCGATACATTTGAGATCCCACAACACCGCTCTCGGATGGGCTCGAACCACCAACCTTTCAGTTAACAGCCGAACGCGCTAACCATTGCGCCACGGAAGCCCAAAAATTAAATGGTCGTCAGGTATTGTGGAAAAACCTTGGCTTTTTACGTTACATTTGAGACTTCACAACACCGCTCCCGGGTGGGCTCGAACCACCAACCTTTTGGTTAACAGCCGAACGCGCTAACCATTGCACCACGGAAGCCCAAAAGTTAAACGGTCGTCAGGTATTGTCGGAAAACTTTGGTTTTTTACGTCACATCTGAGACTTCACAACACCGCTCCCGGATGGGCTCGAACCACAAACCTTTTGAATAAAAGCCGAACGCGCTAACCATTGCGCCACGGAAGCCCAAAAACTAAATGTTCGTCAGTTATTTTTAAAAAAACTCTGAATTTTACGTTACATCTAAGACCTCACAACACCGCTCCCGGATGGGCTCGAACCACCAACCTTTCGGTTAACAGCCGACGGCGCTAACCATTGCGCCACGGAAGCCCAAAAATTAAATGGTCGTCAGGTATTGTGGAAAAGTTTTGACATTTTACGCTACATCTGAGACCGCACAACACCTCTCCCGGGTGGGCTCGAACCACCAAGCCTTTCGGCTAACAGCCGAACGCGCTAACCATTGCTACACGGAAGCCCAAAGATTAAATGTTCGTCAGGTATTGTGGAAAAACTTTGGATTTTTACGTTACATGTGTGATCTCACAACACCGCTCCCGGGTGGGCTCGAACCACCAACCTTTCGGTTAACAGCCGAACGCGCTAACCATTGCGCCACGGAAGCCCAAGAATTAAATGATCGTCAGGTATTGTGGAGAAACTTTGGCTTTTTACGATACATTTGAGATCCCACAACACCGCTCCCGGGTGGGCTCGAACACCCAACCTATTGGTTAACAGCCGAACGCGCTAACCATTGAGCTATGGAAGCTCAGAAATTAAATGGTTGTCACGTATTGTGGAAAAGTTTTGACATTTTACGCTACATCTGACACCCCACAACACCTCTCCCGGGTGGGCTCGAACCACCAGCCTTTCGGTTAACAGTCGAACGCGCTAACCATTGCGCCACGGAAGCCCAAAAATTAAATGGTCGTCAGGTATTGTGGAAAAACTTTGGCTTTTTACGTTACATTTGAGATCTTACAACACCGCTCCCGGGTGGGCTCGAACCACCAACCTTTCGGTTAACAGCCGAGCGCGCTAACCATTGCGCCACGGAAGCTCAAAAATTAAACGGTCGTCAGGTATTGTGGAAAAACTTTGGCTTTTTACGTTACATTTGATACTTCACAACACCGCTCCCGGGTGGGCTCCAACCACCAACCTTTTGGTTAACAGCCGAACGCGCTAACCATTGCACCACGGAAGCCCAAAAATTAAACGGTCGTCAGGTATTGTGGAAAAACTTTCGCTTTTTACGTTACATTCTAGACTTCACAACACCGCTCCCGGGTGGACTCGAACCACCAACCTTTTGGTTAAGATCCGAACGCGCTAACAATGGAGCCAAGGAAGCTCAGAAATGAAACGGTCGTCAGGTATTGTGGAAAAACTTTGACTTTTTACGTCACATCTGAGACCTCACAACACCGCCCTAGGGTGGGCTCGAACACCCAACCTATTGGTTAACAGCCGAACGCGCTAACCATTGAGCTACGGAAGCTCAGAAATTAAATGGTTGTCACGTATTGTGGAAAAGTTTTGACATTTTACGCTACATCTGAGACCCCACAACACCTCTCCCGGGTGGGCTCGAACCACCAGCCTTTCGGTTAACAGTCGAACGCGCTAACCATTGCGCCACGGAAGCCCAAAAATTAAATGGTCGTCAGGTATTGTGGAGAAACTTTAGCTTTTTTCGATACATTTGAGATCCCACAACACCGCTCTCGGATGGGCTCGAACCACCAACCTTTCAGTTAACAGCCGAACGCGCTAACCATTGCGCCACGGAAGCCCAAAAATTAAATGGTCGTCAGGTATTGTGGAAAAACCTTGGCTTTTTACGTTACATTTGAGACTTCACAACACCGCTCCCGGGTGGGCTCGAACCACCAACCTTTTGGTTAACAGCCGAACGCGCTAACCATTGCACCACGGAAGCCCAAAAGTTAAACGGTCGTCAGGTATTGTCGGAAAACTTTGGTTTTTTACGTCACATCTGAGACTTCACAACACCGCTCCCGGATGGGCTCGAACCACAAACCTTTTGAATAAAAGCCGAACGCGCTAACCATTGCGCCACGGAAGCCCAAAAACTAAATGTTCGTCAGTTATTTTTAAAAAAACTCTGAATTTTACGTTACATCTAAGACCTCACAACACCGCTCCCGGATGGGCTCGAACCACCAACCTTTCGGTTAACAGCCGACGGCGCTAACCATTGCGCCACGGAAGCCCAAAAATTAAATGGTCGTCAGGTATTGTGGAAAAACTTTGCCTTTTTACGTTACATTTGAGAGCTCACAACACCGCTCACGGATGGGCTCGAACCACCAACCTTTCGGTTAACAGCCGAACGCGCTAACCATTGCACCACGGAAGCTCAGAAATTAAATGGTTGTCACGTATTGTGGAAAAGTTTTGACATTTTACGCTACATCTGAGACCGCACAACACCTCTCCCGGGTGGGCTCGAACCACCAAGCCTTTCGGCTAACAGCCGAACGCGCTAACCATTGCTACACGGAAGCCCAAAGATTAAATGTTCGTCAGGTATTGTGGAAAAACTTTGGATTTTTACGTTACATGTGTGATCTCACAACACCGCTCCCGGGTGGGCTCGAACCACCAACCTTTCGGTTAACAGCCGAACGCGCTAACCATTGCGCCACGGAAGCCCAAGAATTAAATGATCGTCAGGTATTGTGGAGAAACTTTGGCTTTTTACGATACATTTGAGATCCCACAACACCGCTCCCGGGTGGGCTCGAACACCCAACCTATTGGTTAACAGCCGAACGCGCTAACCATTGAGCTATGGAAGCTCAGAAATTAAATGGTTGTCACGTATTGTGGAAAAGTTTTGACATTTTACGCTACATCTGACACCCCACAACACCTCTCCCGGGTGGGCTCGAACCACCAGCCTTTCGGTTAACAGTCGAACGCGCTAACCATTGCGCCACGGAAGCCCAAAAATTAAATGGTCGTCAGGTATTGTGGAAAAACTTTGGCTTTTTACGTTACATTTGAGATCTTACAACACCGCTCCCGGGTGGGCTCGAACCACCAACCTTTCGGTTAACAGCCGAGCGCGCTAACCATTGCGCCACGGAAGCTCAAAAATTAAACGGTCGTCAAATATTGTGGAAAAACTTTGGCTTTTTACGTTACATTTGATACTTCACAACACCGCTCCCGGGTGGGCTCCAACCACCAACCTTTTGGTTAACAGCCGAACGCGCTAACCATTGCACCACGGAAGCCCAAAAATTAAACGGTCGTCAGGTATTGTGGAAAAACTTTCGCTTTTTACGTTACATTCTAGACTTCACAACACCGCTCCCGGGTGGACTCGAACCACCAACCTTTTGGTTAAGATCCGAACGCGCTAACAATGGAGCCAAGGAAGCTCAGAAATGAAACGGTCGTCAGGTATTGTGGAAAAACTTTGACTTTTTACGTCACATCTGAGACCTCACAACACCGCCCTAGGGTGGGCTCGAACACCCAACCTATTGGTTAACAGCCGAACGCGCTAACCATTGAGCTACGGAAGCTCAGAAATTAAATGGTTGTCATGTATTGTGGAAAAGTTTTGACATTTTACGCTACATCTGAGACCCCACAACACCTCTCCCGGGTGGGCTCGAAACACCAGCCTTTCGGTTAACAGTCGAACGCGCTAACCATTGCGCCACGGAAGCCCAAAAATTAAATGGTCGTCAGGTATTGTGGAGAAACTTAGGCTTTTTTCGATACATTTGAGATCCCACAACACCGCTCCCGGATGGGCTCGAACCACCAACCTTTCAGTTAACAGCCGAACGCGCTAACCATTGCGCCACGGAAGCCCAAAAATTAAATGGTCGTCAGGTATTGTGGGAAAACTTTGGCATTTTGCATTACATTTGAGATCCCACAACACCGCTCCCGGGTGGGTTCGAACCACCAACCTATTGGTTAACAGCCGAACGCGCTAACCATTGCGCCACGGAAGCCCAAAAATTAAATGGTCGTCAGGTATTGTCGGAAAACTTTGGCTTTTTACGTCACATCTGAGACTTCACAACACCGCTCCCGGATGGGCTCGAACCACAAACCTTTTGAATAAAAGCCGAACGCGCTAACCATTGCGCCACGGAAGCCCAAAAACTAAATGTTCGTCAGTTATTTTTAAAAAACTCTGAATTTTACGTTACATCTAAGACCTCACAACACCGCTCCCGGATGGGCTCGAACCACCAACCTTTCGGTTAACAGCCGAACGCGCAAACCATTGCGCCACGGAAGCTCAGAAATTAAATGGTTGTCACGTATTGTGGAAAAGTTTTGACATTTTACGCTACATCTGAGACCGCTCAACACCTCTCCCGGGTGGGCTCGAACCACCAAGCCTTTCGGCTAAAAGCCGAACGCGCTAACCATTGCTACACGGAAGCCCAAAGATTAAATGTTCGTCAGGTATTGTGGAAAAACTTTGGATTTTTACGTTACATGTGTGATCTCACAACACCGCTCCCGGGTGGGCTCGAACCACCAACCTTTCGGTTAACAGCCGAACGCGCTAACCATTGCGCCACGGAAGCCCAAGAATTAAATGGTCGTCAGGTATTGTGGAGAAACTTAGGCTTTTTTCGATACATTTGAGATCCCACAACACCGCTCCCGGATGGGCTCGAACCACCAACCTTTCAGTTAACAGCCGAACGCGCTAACCATTGCGCCACGGAAGCCCAAAATTTAAATTTTCGTCAGGTATTGTGGAAAAACTTTGGCTTTTTACGTTACATTTGAGATCTTACAACACCGCTCCCGGGTGGGCTCGAACCACCAACCTTTCGGTTAACAGCCGAACGCGCTAACCATTGCACCACGGAAGCCCAAAAATTAAATTTTCGTCAGGTATTGTGGAAAAACTTTGGCTTTTTACGTTACATTTGAGATCTTACAACACCGCTCCCGGGTGGGCTCGAACCACCAACCTTTCGGTTAACAGCCGAACGCGCTAACCATTGCACCACGGAAGCCCAAAAATTAAACGGTCGTCAGGTATTGTGGAAAAACTTTCGCTTTTTACGTTACATTTGAGACTTCACAACACCACTCCCGGGTGGGCTCGAACCACCAACCTTTTGGTTAACATCCGAACGCGCTAACCATGGAGCCAAGGAAGCTCAGAAATGAAATGGTCGTCAGGTATTGTGGAAAAACTTTGACTTTTTACGTTACATCTGAGACCTCACAACACCGCCTCCGGATGGGCTCGAACCACCATCCTTTCGGTTAACAGCTGAACGCGCTAACCATTGCGCCACGGAAGCCCAAGAATTAAATGGTCGTCAGGTATTGTGGAGAAACTTTGACTTTTTACGTCACATCTGAGAGCTCACAACACCGCTCATGGATGGGCTCGAACCACCAACCTTTCGGTTAACAGCCGAACGCGCTAACCTTTGCGCCACGGAAGCCCAAAAATTAAATGGTCGTCAGGTATTGTGGAAAAACTTTGGCTTTTTACGTTACACTTGAGATCCCACAACACCGCTCCCGGGTGGGCTCGAACCACAAACCTATTAGATAACAGCCGAACGCGCTAACCATTGAGCCACGGAAGCTCAGAAATTTAATGTTTGTCAGGTATTGTGGAAAAACTTTGGCTTTTTACGTTACATTTGAGATCTTACAACACCGCTCCCGGGTGGGCTCGAACCACCAACCTTTCGGTTAACAGCCGAACGCGCTAACCATTGCACCACGGAAGCCCAAAAATTAAACGGTCGTCAGGTATTGTGGAAAAACTTTCGCTTTTTACGTTACATTTGAGACTTCACAACACCACTCCCGGGTGGGCTCGAACCACCAACCTTTTGGTTAACATCCGAACGCGCTAACCATGGAGCCAAGGAAGCTCAGAAATGAAATGGTCGTCAGGTATTGTGGAAAAACTTTGACTTTTTACGTTACATCTGAGACCTCACAACACCGCCTCCGGATGGGCTCGAACCACCATCCTTTCGGTTAACAGCTGAACGCGCTAACCATTGCGCCACGGAAGCCCAAGAATTAAATGGTCGTCAGGTATTGTGGAAAAACTTTGGCTTTTTACGTTACACTTGAGATCCCACAACACCGCTCCCGGGTGGGCTCGAACCACAAACCTATTAGATAACAGCCGAACGCGCTAACCATTGAGCCACGGAAGCTCAGAAATTTAATGTTTGTCACGTATTGTGGAAAAGTTTTGACATTTTACGCTACATCTGAGACCGCACAACACCGCTCCCGGATGGGCTCGAACCACCAACCTTTCAGTTAACAGCCGAACGCGCTAACCATTGCGCCACGGAAGCCCAAAAATTAAATGGTCGTCAGGTATTGTGGAAAAACTTTGGCTTTTTACGTTACATTTGATACTTCACAACACCGATCCCGGGTGGGCTCCAACCACCAACCTTATGGTTAACAGCCGAACGCGCTAACCATTGCACCACGGAAGCCCAAAAATTAAACGGTCGTCAGGTATTGTGGAAAAACTTTGGCTTTTTACGTTACATTTGAGATCTTACAACACCGCTCCCGGGTGGGCTTGAACCACCAACCTTTCGGTTAACAGCCGAACGCGCTAACCATTGCGCCACGGAAGCTCAAAAATTAAACGGTCGTCAGGTATTGTGTAAAAACTTTGGCTTTTTACGTTACACTTGAGATCCCACAACACCGCTCCCGGGTGGGCTCGAACCACAAACCTATTAGATAACAGCCGAACGCGCTAACCATTGAGCCACGGAAGCTCAGAAATTTAATGTTTGTCACGTATTGTGGAAAAGTTTTGACATTTTACGCTACATCTGAGACCGCACAACACCGCTCCCGGATGGGCTCGAACCACCAACCTTTCAGTTAACAGCCGAACGCGCTAACCATTGCGCCACGGAAGCCCAAAAATTAAATGGTCGTCAGGTATTGTGGAAAAACTTTGGCTTTTTACGTTACATTTGATACTTCACAACACCGATCCCGGGTGGGCTCCAACCACCAACCTTATGGTTAACAGCCGAACGCGCTAACCATTGCACCACGGAAGCCCAAAAATTAAACGGTCGTCAGGTATTGTGGAAAAACTTTGGCTTTTTACGTTACATTTGAGACTTCACAACACCGCTCCCGGGTGGGCTCGAACCAGGTTAACATCCGAACGCGCTAACCATGGAGCCAAGGAAGCTCAGAAATGAAATGGTCGTCAGGTATTGTGGAAAAACTTTGACTTTTTACGTTACATCTGAGACCTCACAACACCGCTCCCGGGTGGGCTCGAACCACAAACCTATTAGATAACAGCCGAACGCGCTAACCATTGAGCCACGGAAGCTCAGAAATTTAATGGTTGTCACGTATTGTGGAAAAGTTTTGACATTTTACGCTACATCTGAGACCGCACAACACCGCTCCCGGATGGGCTCGAACCACCAACCTTTCAGTTAACAGCCGAACGCGCTAACCATTGCGCCACGGAAGCCCAAAAATTAAATGGTCGTCAGGTATTGTGGAGAAACTTTCGCTTTTTACGTTACATTTGAGACTTCACAACACCGCTCCCGGGTGGGCTCGAACCACCAACCTTTTGGTTAACATCCGAACGCGCTAACCATGGAGCCAAGGAAGCTCAGAAATGAAATGGTCGTCAGGTATTGTGGAATAACTTTGACTTTTTACGTTACATCTGAGACCTCACAACACCGCCCCCGGATGGGCTTGAACCACCAACCTTTCGGTTAACAGCCGAACGCGCTAACCATTGCGCCACGGAAGCTCAAAAATTAAACGGTCGTCAGGTATTGTGGAAAAACTTTGGCTTTTTACGTTACACTTGAGATCCCACAACACCGCTCCCGGGTGGGCTCGAACCACAAACCTATTAGATAACAGCCGAACGCGCTAACCATTGAGCCACGGAAGCTCAGAAATTTAATGGTTGTCACGTATTGTGGAAAAGTTTTGACATTTTACGCTACATCTGAGACCGCACAACACCGCTCCCGGATGGGCTCGAACCAACAACCTTTCAGTTAACAGCCGAACGCGCTAACCATTGCGCCACGGAAGCCCAAAAATTAAATGGTCGTCAGGTATTGTGGAGAAACTTTCGCTTTTTACGTTACATTTGAGACTTCACAACACCGCTCCCGGGTGGGCTCGAACCACCAACCTTTTGGTTAACATCCGAACGCGCTAACCATGGAGCCAAGGAAGCTCAGAAATGAAATGGTCGTCAGGTATTGTGGAATAACTTTGACTTTTTACGTTACATCTGAGACCTCACAACACCGCCCCCGGATGGGCTCGAACCACCATCCTTTCGGTTAACAGCCGAACGCGCTAACCATTGCGCCACGGAAGCCCAAGAATTAAATGGTCGTCAGGTATTGTGGAGAAACTTTGACTTTTTACGTCACATCTGAGAGCTCACAACACCGCTCACGGATGGGCTCGAACCACCAACCTTTCGGTTAACAGCCGAACGCGCTAACCTTTGCGCCACGGAAGCCCAAAAATTAAATGGTCGTCAGGTATTGTGGAAAAACTTTGGCTTTTTACTTTACATTTGAGATCTTACAACACCGCTCCCGGGTGGGCTTGAACCACCAACCTTTCGGTTAACAGCCGAACGCGCTAACCATTGCGCCACGTAAGCTCAAAAATTAAACGGTCGTCAGGTATTGTGGAAAAACTTTGGCTTTTTACGTTACACTTGAGATCCCACAACACCGCTCCCGGGTGGGCTCGAACCACAAACCTATTAGATAACAGCCAAACGCGCTAACCATTGAGCCAAGGAAGCTCAGAAATTTAATTGTTGTCACGTATTGTGGAAACGTTTTGACATTTTACGCTACATCTGAGACCGCACAACACCTCTCCCGGGTGGGCTTGAACCACCAAGCCTTTCGGCTAACAGCCGAACGCGCTAACCATTGCGCCACGGAAGCCCAAAAATTAAATGGTCGTCACGTATTGTGGAAAAACTTAGGCTTTTTTCGATACATTTGAAATCCCACAACACCGCTCCCGGATGGGCTCGAACCACCAACCTTTCAGTTAACAGCCGAACGCGCTAATCATTGCGCCACGGAAGCCCAAAAATTAAATGGTCGTCAGGTATTGTGGAAAAACTTTGGCTTTTTACGTTACATTTGATACTTCACAACACCGCTCCCGGGTGGGCTCCAACCACCAACCTTATGGTTAACAAACGAACGCGCTAACCATTGCACCACGGAAGCCCAAAAATTAAACGGTCGTCAGGTATTGTGGAAAAACTCTGTCTTTTTACGTTACATTTGAGACTTCACAACACCGCCCCCGGGTGGGCTCGAACCACCAACCTTTTGGTTAACATTCGAACGCGCTAACCATGGAGCCAAGGAAGCTCAGAAATGAAATGGTCGTTAGGTATTGTGGAAAACTTTGACTTTTTACGTTACATCTGAGACCTCACAACACCGCCCCCGGATGGGCTCGTACCACCAACCTTTTGGTTAACATCCGAACGCGCTAACCATGGAGCCAAGGAAGCTCAGAAATGAAATGGTCGTCAGGTATTGTGGAGAAACTTTGGCTTTTTACGATACATTTGAGATCCCACAACACCACTCCCGGGTGGGCTCGAACACCCAACCTATTGGTTAACAGCCGAACGCGCTAACCATTGAGCTACGGAAGTTCAGAAAATAAATGGTTGTCACGTATTGTGGAAAAGTTTTGACATTTTAAGCTACATCTGAGACCTCACAACACCGCTCCCGGATGGGCTCGAACCATCAACCTTTCGGTTAACAGCCGAACGCGCTAACCATTGCGCCACGGAAGCCCAAAAATTAAATGTTCGTCAGGTATTGTGGAAAAACTTTAACTTTTTACGTCACATCTGAGACCTCACAACACCGCTCCCGGGTGGGCTCGAACCACCAAACTTTCGGTTAACAGCCGAACGCGCTAACCATTGCGCCACGGAAGCCCAAAAATTAAATGTTCGTCAGGTATTGTGGAAAAACTTTAACTTTTTACGTCACATCTGAGAGCTCACAACAACGCTCACGGATGGGCTCGAACCACCAACCTTTCGGTTAACAGCCGAACGCGCTAACCTTTGCGCCACGGAAGCCCAAAAATTAAATGTTCGTCAGGTATTGTGGAAAAACTTTAACTTTTTACGTCACATCTGAGAGCTCACAACAACGCTCACGGATGGGCTCGAACCACCAGCCTTTCGGTTAACAGCCGAACGCGCTAACCTTTGCGCCACGGAAGCCCAAAAATTAAATGTTCGTCAGGTATTGTGGAAAAACTTTAACATTTTACGTCACATCTGAGAGCTCACAACACCGCTCACGGATGGGCTCGAACCACCAACCTTTCGGTTAACAGCCGAACGCGCTAACCTTTGCGCCACGGAAGCCCAAAAATTAAATGGTCGTCAGGTATTGTGGAAAAACTTTGGCTTTTTACGTTGCATGTGAGATCTCACAACACAGCTCCCGTGTGGGCTCGTACCACCAACCTTTCGGTTAACAGCCGAACGCGCTAACCATTGCGCCACGGAAGCCCAAAAATTAAATTTTCGTCAGGTATTGTGGAAAAACTTTGACTTTTTACGTCACATCTGAGACCTCACAACACCGCTCCCGGGTGGGCTCGAACCACCAGCCTTTCGGTTAACAGCCGAACGCGCTAACCATTGCGCCACGGAAGCCCAAAAATTAAATGTTCGTCAGGTATTGTGGAAAAACTTTAACTTTTTACGTCACATCTGAGAGCTCACAACACCGCTCACGGATGGGCTCGAACCACCAACCTTTCGGTTAACAGCCGAACGCGCTAACCATTGCGCCACGGAAGCCCAAAAATTAAATGTTCGTCAGGTATTGTGGAAAAACTTTAACTTTTTACGTCACATCTGAGAGCTCACAACACCGCTCACGGATGGGCTCGAACCACCAACCTTTCGGTTAACAGCCGAACGCGCTAACCTTTGCGCCACGGAAGCTCAGAAATTTAATGGTTGTCACGCATTGTGGAAAAGTTTTGACATTTTACGCTACATCTGAGACCGCACAACACCTCTCCCGGGTGGGCTTGAACCACCAAGCCTTTCGGCTAACAGCCGAACGCGCTAACCATTGCGCCACGGAAGCCCAAAAATTAAATGGTCGTCACGTATTGTGGAAAAACTTTGGCTTTTTACGTTACACTTGAGATCCCACAACACCGCTCCCGGGTGGGCTCGAACCACAAACCTATTAGATAACAGCCAAACGCGCTAACGATTGAGCCACGGAAGCTCAGAAATTTAATGGTTGTCACGCATTGTGGAAAAGTTCTGACATTTTACGCTACATCTGAGACCGCACAACACCTCTCCCGGGTGGGTTTGAACCACCAAGCCTTTCGGCTAACAGCCGAACGCGCTAACCATTGCGCCACGGAAGCCCAAAAATTAAATGGTCGTCACGTATTGTGGAAAAACTTAGGCTTTTTTCGATACATTTGAAATCCAACAACACCGCTCCCGGATGGGCTCGAAAAACCAACCTTTCAGTTAACAGCCGAACGCGCTAACCATTGCACCACGGAAGCCCAAAAATTAAACGGTCGACAGGTATTATGGAAAAACTTTGGCTTTTTACGTTACATTTGAGACTTCACAACACCGTACCCGGGTGGGCTCGAACCAGGTTAACATCCGAACGCGCTAACCATGGAGCCAAGGAAGCTCAGAAATGAAATGGTCGTCAGGTATTGTGGAAAAACTTTGACTTTTTACGTTACATCTGAGACCTCACAACACCGCTCCCGGGTGGGCTCGAACCACAAACCTATTAGATAACAGCCGAACGCGCTAACCATTGAGCCACGGAAGCTCAGAAATTTAATGGTTGTCACGTATTGTGGAAAAGTTTTGACATTTTACGCTACATCTGAGACCGCACAACACCGCTCCCGGATGGGCTCGAACCACCAACCTTTCAGTTAACAGCCGAACGCGCTAAACATTGCGCCACGGAAGCCCAAAAATTAAATGTTCGTCAGGTATTGTGGAAAAACTTTAACTTTTTACGTCACATCTGATAGCTCACAACACCGCTCACGGATGGGCTCGAACCACCAACCTTTCGGTTAACAGCCGAACGCGCTAACCATTGCGCCACGGAAGCCCAAAAATTAAATGTTCGTCAGGTATTGTGGAAAAACTTTAACTTTTTACGTCACATCTGAGAGCTCACAACACCGCTCCCGGGTGGGCTTGAACCACCAACCTTTCGGTTAACAGCCGAACGCGCTAACCATTGCGCCACGGAAGCTCAAAAATTAAACGGTCGTCAGGTATTGTGGAAAAACTTTGGCTTTTTACGTTACACTTGAGATCCCACAACACCGCTCCCGGGTGGGCTCGAACCACAAACCTATTAGATAACAGCCAAACGCACTAACGATTGAGCCACGGAAGCTCAGAAATTTAATGGTTGTCACGCATTGTGGAAACGTTTTGACATTTTACGATACATCTGAGACCGCACATTACCTCTCCCGGGTGGGTTTGAACCACAAAGCCTTTCGGCTAACAGCCGAACGCGCTAACCATTGCGCCACGGAAGCCCAAAAATTAAATGGTCGTCAGGTATTGTGGAAAAACTTTGGCTTTTTACGTTACATTTGAGATCTTACAACACCGCTCCCGGGTGGGCTTGAACCACCAACCTTTCGGTTAACAGCCGAACGCGCTAACCATTGCGCCACGGAAGCTCAAAAATTAAACGGTCGTCAGGTAGTGTGGAAAAACTTTGGCTTTTTACGTTACACTTGAGATCCCACAACACCGCTCCCGGGTGGGCTCGAACCACAAACCTATTAGACAACAGCCAAACGCGCTAACCATTGAGCCACAGAAGCTCAGAAATATAATGGTTGTCACGTATTGTGGAAAAGTTTTGACATTTTACGCTACATCTGAGACCGCACAACACCTCTCCCGGGTGGGCTTGAACCACCAAGCCTTTCGGCTAACAGCCGAACGCGCTAACCATTGCGCCACGGAAGCCCAAAAATTAAATGGTCGTCACGTATTGTGGAAAAACTTAGGCTTTTTTCGATACATTTGAAATCCAACAACACCGCTCCCGGATGGGCTCGAACCACCAACCTTTCAGTTAACAGCCGAACGCGCTAACCATTGCGCCACGGAAGCCCAAAAATTAAATGGTCGTCAGGTATTGTGGAAAAACTTTGGGTTTTTACGTTACATTTGATTCTTCACAACACCGCTCCCGGGTGGGCTCCAACCACCAACCTTATGGTTAACAGCCGAACGCGCTAACCATTGCACCACGGAAGCCCAAAAATTAAACGGTCGTCAGGTATTGTGGAAAAACTTTGGCTTTTTACGTTACATTTGAGACTTCACAACACCGCTCCCGGGTGGGCTCGAACCACCAACCTTTTGGTTAACATCCGAACGCGCTAACCATGGAGCCAAGGAAGCTCAGATATGAAATGGTCGTCAGGTATTGTGGAAAAACTTTGACTTTTTACGTTACATCTGAGACCTCACAACACCGCTCCCGGGTGGGCTGGAACCACCAGCCTTTCGGTTAACAGCCGAACGCGCTAACCATTGCGCCACGGAAGCCCATAAATTAAATGTTCGTCAGGTATTGTGGAAAAACTTTAACTTTTTACGTCACATCTGAGAGCTCACAACACCACTCACGGATGGGCTCGAACCACCAACCTTTCGGTTAACAGCCGAACGCGCTAACCATTGCGCCACGGAAGCCCAAAAATTAAATGTTCGTCAGGTATTGTGGAAAAACTTTAACTTTTTACGTCACATCTGAGAGCTCACAACAACGCTCACGGATGGGCTCGAACCACCAACCTTTCGGTTAACAGCCGAACGCGCTAACCTTTGCGCCACGGAAGCCCAAAAATTAAATGTTCGTCAGGTATTGTGGAAAAACTTTAACTTTTTACGTCACATCTGAGAGCTCACAACAACGCTCACGGATGGGCTCGAACCACCAACCTTTCGGTTAACAGCCGAACGCGCTAACCTTTGCGCCACGGAAGCCCAAAAATTAAATGTTCGTCAGGTATTGTGGAAAAACTTTAACTTTTTACGTCACATCTGAGAGCTCACAACACCGCTCACGGATGGGCTCGAACCACCAACCTTTCGGTTAACAGCCGAACGCTCTAACCTTTGCGCCACGGAAGCCCAAAAATTAAATGGTCGTCAGGTATTGTGGAAAAACTTTGGCTTTTTACGTTGCATGTGAGATCTCACAACACAGCTCCCGTGTGGGCTCGAACCACCAACCTTTCGGTTAACAGCCGAACGCGCTAACCATTGCGCCACGGAAGCCCAAAAATTAAATTTTCGTCAGGTATTGTGGAAAAACTTTGACTTTTTACGTCAAATCTGAGACCTCACAACACCGCTCCCGGGTGGGCTCGAACCACCAGCCTTTCGGTTAACAGCCGAACGCGCTAACCATTGCGCCACGGAAGCCCAAAAATTAAATGTTCGTCAGGTATTGTGGAAAAACTTTAACTTTTTACGTCACATCTGATAGCTCACAACACCGCTCACGGATGGGCTCGAACCACCAACCTTTCGGTTAACAGCCGAACGCGCTAACCATTGCGCCACGGAAGCCCAAAAATTAAATGTTCGTCAGGTATTGTGGAAAAACTTTAACTTTTTACGTCACATCTGAGAGCTCACAACACCGCTCCCGGGTGGGCTTGAACCACCAACCTTTCGGTTAACAGCCGAACGCGCTAACCATTGCGCCACGGAAGCTCAAAAATTAAACGGTCGTCAGGTATTGTGGAAAAACTTTGGCTTTTTACGTTACACTTGAGATCCCACAACACCGCTCCCGGGTGGGCTCGAACCACAAACCTATTAGATAACAGCCAAACGCACTAACGATTGAGCCACGGAAGCTCAGAAATTTAATGGTTGTCACGCATTGTGGAAACGTTTTGACATTTTACGATACATCTGAGACCGCACATTACCTCTCCCGGGTGGGCTTGAACCACAAAGCCTTTCGGCTAACAGCCGAACGCGCTAACCATTGCGCCACGGAAGCCCAAAAATTAAATGGTCGTCAGGTATTGTGGAAAAACTTTGGCTTTTTACGTTACATTTGAGATCTTACAACACCGCTCCCGGGTGGGCTTGAACCACCAACCTTTCGGTTAACAGCCGAACGCGCTAACCATTGCGCCACGGAAGCTCAAAAATTAAACGGTCGTCAGGTAGTGTGGAAAAACTTTGGCTTTTTACGTTACACTTGAGATCCCACAACACCGCTCCCGGGTGGGCTCGAACCACAAACCTATTAGACAACAGCCAAACGCGCTAACCATTGAGCCACAGAAGCTCAGAAATATAATGGTTGTCACGTATTGTGGAAAAGTTTTGACATTTTACGCTACATCTGAGACCGCACAACACCTCTCCCGGGTGGGCTTGAACCACCAAGCCTTTCGGCTAACAGCCGAACGCGCTAACCATTGCGCCACGGAAGCCCAAAAATTAAATGGTCGTCACGTATTGTGGAAAAACTTAGGCTTTTTTCGATACATTTGAAATCCAACAACACCGCTCCCGGATGGGCTCGAACCACCAACCTTTCAGTTAACAGCCGAACGCGCTAACCATTGCGCCACGGAAGCCCAAAAATTAAATGGTCGTCAGGTATTGTGGAAAAACTTTGGGTTTTTACGTTACATTTGATTCTTCACAACACCGCTCCCGGGTGGGCTCCAACCACCAACCTTATGGTTAACAGCCGAACGCGCTAACCATTGCACCACGGAAGCCCAAAAATTAAACGGTCGTCAGGTATTGTGGAAAAACTTTGGCTTTTTACGTTACATTTGAGACTTCACAACACCGCTCCCGGGTGGGCTCGAACCACCAACCTTTTGGTTAACATCCGAACGCGCTAACCATGGAGCCAAGGAAGCTCAGATATGAAATGGTCGTCAGGTATTGTGGAAAAACTTTGACTTTTTACGTTACATCTGAGACCTCACAACACCGCTCCCGGGTGGGCTGGAACCACCAGCCTTTCGGTTAACAGCCGAACGCGCTAACCATTGCGCCACGGAAGCCCATAAATTAAATGTTCGTCAGGTATTGTGGAAAAACTTTAACTTTTTACGTCACATCTGAGAGCTCACAACACCACTCACGGATGGGCTCGAACCACCAACCTTTCGGTTAACAGCCGAACGCGCTAACCTTTGCGCCACGGAAGCCCAAAAATTAAATGGTCGTCAGGTATTGTGGAAAACTTTGGCTTTTTACGTTACATTTGAGATCTTACAACACCGCTCCCGGGTGGGCTTGAACCACCAATCTTTCGGTTACCAGCCGAACGCGCTAACCATTGCGCCACGGAAGCTCAAAAATTAAACGGTCGTCAGGTATTGTGGAAAAACTTTGGCTTTTTACGTTACACTTGAGATCCCACAACACCGCTCCCGGGTGGGCTCGAACCACAAACCTATTAGACAACAGCCAAACGCGCTAACCATTGAGCCACAGAAGCTCAGAAATTTAATGGTTGTCACGTATTGTGGAAAAGTTTTGACATTTTACGCTACATCTGAGACCGCTCAACACCTCTCCCGGGTGGGCTTGAACCACCAAGCCTTTCGGCTAACAGCCGAACGCGCTAACCATTGCGCCACGGAAGCCCAAAAATTAAATGGTCGTCACGTATTGTGGAAAAACTTAGGTTTTTTTCGATACATTTGAAATCCAACAACACCGCTCCCGGATGGGCTCGAACCACCAACCTTTCAGTTAACAGCCGAACGCGCTAACCATTGCGCAACGGAAGCCCAAAAATTAAATGGTCGTCAGGTATTGTGGAAAAACTTTGGGTTTTTACGTTACATTTGATTCTTCACAACACCGCTCCCGGGTGGGCTCCAACCACCAACCTTATGGTTAACAGCCGAACGCGCTAACCATTGCACCACGGAAGCCCAAAAATTAAACGGTCGTCAGGTATTGTGGAAAAACTTTGGCTTTTTACGTTACATTTGAGACTTCACAACACCGCTCCCGGGTGGGCTCGAACCACCAACCTTTTGGTTAACATCCGAACGCGCTAACCATGGAGCCAAGGAAGCTCAGATATGAAATGGTCGTCAGGTATTGTGGAAAAACTTTGACTTTTTACGTTACATCTGAGACCTCACAACACCGCTCCCGGGTGGGCTGGAACCACCAGCCTTTCGGTTAACAGCCGAACGCGCTAACCATTGCGCCACGGAAGCCCATAAATTAAATGTTCGTCAGGTATTGTGGAAAAACTTTAACTTTTTACGTCACATCTGAGAGCTCACAACACCGCTCACGGATGGGCTCGAACCACCAACCTTTCGGTTAACAGCCGAACGCGCTAACCTTTGCGCCACGGAAGCCCAAAAATTAAATGGTCGTCAGGTATTGTGGAAAAACTTTGGCTTTTTACGTTACATTTGAGATCTTACAACACCGCTCCCGGGTGGGCTTGAACCACCAACCTTTCGGTTAACAGCCGAACGCGCTAACCATTGCGCCACGGAAGCTCAAAAATTAAACGGTCGTCAGGTATTGTGGAAAAACTTTGGCTTTTTACGTTACACTTGAGATCCCACAACACCGCTCCCGGGTGGGCTCGAACCACAAACCTATTAGATAACAGCCAAACGCGCTAACGATTGAGCCACGGAAGCTCAGAAATTTAATGGTTGTCACGCATTGTGGAAACGTTTTGACATTTTACGCTACATCTGAGAACGCACAACACCTCTCCCGGGTGGGCTTGAACCACAAAGCCTTTCGGCTAACAGCCGAACGCGCTAACCATTGCGCCACGGAAGCCCAAAAATTAAATGGTCGTCACGTATTGTGGAAAAACTTAGGCTTTTTTCGATACATTTGAAATCCAACAACACCGCTCCCGGATGGGCTCGAAAAACCAACCTTTCAGTTAACAGCCGAACGCGCTAACCTTTGCGCCACGGAAGCCCAAAAATTAAATGGTCGTCAGGTATTGTGGAAAAACTTGGCTTTTTACGTTACATTTGAGATCTTACAACACCGCTCCCGGGTGGGCTTGAACCACCAACCTTTCGGTTAACAGCCGAACGCGCTAACCATTGCGCCACGGAAGCTCAAAAATTAAACGGTCGTCAGGTATTGTGGAAAAACTTTGGCTTTTTACGTTACACTTGAGATCCCACAACACCGCTCCCGGGTGGGCTCGAACCACAAACCTATTAGATAACAGCCAAACGCGCTAACGATTGAGCCACGGAAGCTCAGAAATTTAATGGTTGTCACGCATTGTGGAAAAGTTTTGACATTTTACGCTACATCTGAGACCGCACAACACCTCTCCCGGGTGGGCTTGAACCACAAAGCCTTTCGGCTAACAGCCGAACGCGCTAACCATTGCGCCACGGAAGCCCAAAAATTAAATGGTCGTCACGTATTGTGGAAAAACTTAGGCTTTTTTCGATACATTTGAAATCCAACAACACCGCTCCCGGATGGGCTCGAAAAACCAACCTTTCAGTTAACAGCCGAACGCGCTAACCATTGCGCCACGGAAGCCCAAAAATTAAATGGTCGTCAGGTATTGTGGAAAAACTTTGACTTTTTACGTTACATTTGAGACTTCACAACACCGCTCCCGGGTGGGCTCGAACCACCAACCTTTTTTTTAACATCCGAACGCGCTAACCATGGAGCCAAGGAAGCTCAGATATGAAATGGTCGTCAGGTATTGTGGAAAAACTTTGGCTTTTTACGTTACATTTGAGACTTCACAACACCGCTCCCGGGTGGGCTCGAACCACAAACCTATTAGATAACAGCCAAACGCGCTAACGATTGAGCCACGGAAGCTCAGAAATTTAATGGTTGTCACGCATTGTGGAAAAGTTTTGACATTTTACGCTACATCTGAGACCGCACAACACCTCTCCCGGGTGGGCTTGAACCACCAAGCCTTTCGGCTAACAGCCGAACGCGCTAACCATTGCGCCACGGAAGCCCAAAAATTAAATGGTCGTCACGTATTGTGGAAAAACTTAGGCTTTTTTCGATACATTTGAAATCAGACAACACCGCTCCCGGATGGGCTCGAAAAACCAACCTTTCAGTTAACAGCCGAACGCGCTAACCATTGCGCCACGGAAGCCCAAAAATTAAATGGTCGTCAGGTATTGTGGAAAAACTTTGGGTTTATACGTTACATTTGATACTTCACAACACCGCTCCCGGGTGGGCTCCAACCACCAACCTTATGGTTAACAGCCGAACGCGCTAACCATTGCACCACGGAAGCCCAAAAATTAAACGGTCGTCAGGTATTGTGGAAAAACTTTGGCTTTTTACGTTACATTTGAGACTTCACAACACCGCTCCCGGGTGGGCTCGAACCACAAACCTATTAGATAACAGCCAAACGCGCTAACGATTGAGCCACGGAAGCTCAGAAATTTAATGGTTGTCACGCATTGTGGAAAAGTTTTGACATTTTACGCTACATCTGAGACCGCACAACACCTCTCCCGGGTGGGCTTGAACCACCAAGCCTTTCGGCTAACAGCCGAACGCGCTAACCATTGCGCCACGGAAGCTCAAAAATTAAACGGTCGTCAGGTATTGTGGAAAAACTTTGGCTTTTTACGTTACACTTGAGGTCCCACAACACCGCTCCCGGGTGGGCTCGAACCACAAACCTATTAGATAACAGCCAAACGCGCTAACGATTGAGCCACGGAAGCTCAGAAATTTAATGGTTGTCACGCATTGTGGAAAGGTTTTGACATTTTACGCTACATCTGAGACCGCACAACACCTCTCCCGGGTGGGCTTGAACCACAAAGCCTTTCGGCTAACAGCCGAACGCGCTAACCATTGCGCCACGGAAGCCCAAAAATTAAATGGTCGTCACGTATTGTGGAAAAACTTAGGTTTTTTTCGATACATTTGAAATCCAACAACACCGCTCCCGGATGGGCTCGAACCACCAACCTTTCAGTTAACAGCCGAACGCGCTAACCATTGCGCAACGGAAGCCCAAAAATTAAATGGTCGTCAGGTATTGTGGAAAAACTTTGGGTTTTTACGTTACATTTGATTCTTCACAACACCGCTCCCGGGTGGGCTCCAACCACCAACCTTATGGTTAACAGCCGAACGCGCTAACCATTGCACCACGGAAGCCCAAAAATTAAACGGTCGTCAGGTATTGTGGAAAAACTTTGGCTTTTTACGTTACATTTGAGACTTCACAACACCGCTCCCGGGTGGGCTCGAACCACCAACCTTTTGGTTAACATCCGAACGCGCTAACCATGGAGCCAAGGAAGCTCAGATATGAAATGGTCGTCAGGTATTGTGGAAAAACTTTGACTTTTTACGTTACATCTGAGACCTCACAACACCGCTCCCGGGTGGGCTGGAACCACCAGCCTTTCGGTTAACAGCCGAACGCGCTAACCATTGCGCCACGGAAGCCCATAAATTAAATGTTCGTCAGGTATTGTGGAAAAACTTTAACTTTTTACGTCACATCTGAGAGCTCACAACACCGCTCACGGATGGGCTCGAACCACCAACCTTTCGGTTAACAGCCGAACGCGCTAACCTTTGCGCCACGGAAGCCCAAAAATTAAATGGTCGTCAGGTATTGTGGAAAAACTTTGGCTTTTTACGTTACATTTGAGATCTTACAACACCGCTCCCGGGTGGGCTTGAACCACCAACCTTTCGGTTAACAGCCGAACGCGCTAACCATTGCGCCACGGAAGCTCAAAAATTAAACGGTCGTCAGGTATTGTGGAAAAACTTTGGCTTTTTACGTTACACTTGAGATCCCACAACACCGCTCCCGGGTGGGCTCGAACCACAAACCTATTAGATAACAGCCAAACGCGCTAACGATTGAGCCACGGAAGCTCAGAAATTTAATGGTTGTCACGCATTGTGGAAACGTTTTGACATTTTACGCTACATCTGAGAACGCACAACACCTCTCCCGGGTGGGCTTGAACCACAAAGCCTTTCGGCTAACAGCCGAACGCGCTAACCATTGCGCCACGGAAGCCCAAAAATTAAATGGTCGTCACGTATTGTGGAAAAACTTAGGCTTTTTTCGATACATTTGAAATCCAACAACACCGCTCCCGGATGGGCTCGAAAAACCAACCTTTCAGTTAACAGCCGAACGCGCTAACCTTTGCGCCACGGAAGCCCAAAAATTAAATGGTCGTCAGGTATTGTGGAAAAACTTGGCTTTTTACGTTACATTTGAGATCTTACAACACCGCTCCCGGGTGGGCTTGAACCACCAACCTTTCGGTTAACAGCCGAACGCGCTAACCATTGCGCCACGGAAGCTCAAAAATTAAACGGTCGTCAGGTATTGTGGAAAAACTTTGGCTTTTTACGTTACACTTGAGATCCCACAACACCGCTCCCGGGTGGGCTCGAACCACAAACCTATTAGATAACAGCCAAACGCGCTAACGATTGAGCCACGGAAGCTCAGAAATTTAATGGTTGTCACGCATTGTGGAAAAGTTTTGACATTTTACGCTACATCTGAGACCGCACAACACCTCTCCCGGGTGGGCTTGAACCACAAAGCCTTTCGGCTAACAGCCGAACGCGCTAACCATTGCGCCACGGAAGCCCAAAAATTAAATGGTCGTCACGTATTGTGGAAAAACTTAGGCTTTTTTCGATACATTTGAAATCCAACAACACCGCTCCCGGATGGGCTCGAAAAACCAACCTTTCAGTTAACAGCCGAACGCGCTAACCATTGCGCCACGGAAGCCCAAAAATTAAATGGTCGTCAGGTATTGTGGAAAAACTTTGACTTTTTACGTTACATTTGAGACTTCACAACACCGCTCCCGGGTGGGCTCGAACCACCAACCTTTTTTTTAACATCCGAACGCGCTAACCATGGAGCCAAGGAAGCTCAGATATGAAATGGTCGTCAGGTATTGTGGAAAAACTTTGACTTTTTACGTTACATCTGAGACCTCACAACACCGCTCCCGGGTGGGCTGGAACCACCAGCCTTTCGGTTAACAGCCGAACGCGCTAACCATTGCGCCACGGAAGCCCATAAATTAAATGTTCGTCAGGTATTGTGGAAAAACTTTAACTTTTTACGTCACATCTGAGAGCTCACAACACCGCTCACGGATGGGCTCGAACCACCAACCTTTCGGTTAACAGCCGAACGCGCTAACCTTTGCGCCACGGAAGCCCAAAAATTAAATGGTCGTCAGGTATTGTGGAAAAACTTTGGCTTTTTACGTTACATTTGAGATCTTACAACACCGCTCCCGGGTGGGCTTGAACCACCAACCTTTCGGTTAACAGCCGAACGCGCTAACCATTGCGCCACGGAAGCTCAAAAATTAAACGGTCGTCAGGTATTGTGGAAAAACTTTGGCTTTTTACGTTACACTTGAGATCCCACAACACCGCTCCCGGGTGGGCTCGAACCACAAACCTATTAGATAACAGCCAAACGCGCTAACGATTGAGCCACGGAAGCTCAGAAATTTAATGGTTGTCACGCATTGTGGAAACGTTTTGACATTTTACGCTACATCTGAGAACGCACAACACCTCTCCCGGGTGGGCTTGAACCACAAAGCCTTTCGGCTAACAGCCGAACGCGCTAACCATTGCGCCACGGAAGCCCAAAAATTAAATGGTCGTCACGTATTGTGGAAAAACTTAGGCTTTTTTCGATACATTTGAAATCCAACAACACCGCTCCCGGATGGGCTCGAAAAACCAACCTTTCAGTTAACAGCCGAACGCGCTAACCTTTGCGCCACGGAAGCCCAAAAATTAAATGGTCGTCAGGTATTGTGGAAAAACTTGGCTTTTTACGTTACATTTGAGATCTTACAACACCGCTCCCGGGTGGGCTTGAACCACCAACCTTTCGGTTAACAGCCGAACGCGCTAACCATTGCGCCACGGAAGCTCAAAAATTAAACGGTCGTCAGGTATTGTGGAAAAACTTTGGCTTTTTACGTTACACTTGAGATCCCACAACACCGCTCCCGGGTGGGCTCGAACCACAAACCTATTAGATAACAGCCAAACGCGCTAACGATTGAGCCACGGAAGCTCAGAAATTTAATGGTTGTCACGCATTGTGGAAAAGTTTTGACATTTTACGCTACATCTGAGACCGCACAACACCTCTCCCGGGTGGGCTTGAACCACAAAGCCTTTCGGCTAACAGCCGAACGCGCTAACCATTGCGCCACGGAAGCCCAAAAATTAAATGGTCGTCACGTATTGTGGAAAAACTTAGGCTTTTTTCGATACATTTGAAATCCAACAACACCGCTCCCGGATGGGCTCGAAAAACCAACCTTTCAGTTAACAGCCGAACGCGCTAACCATTGCGCCACGGAAGCCCAAAAATTAAATGGTCGTCAGGTATTGTGGAAAAACTTTGGGTTTTTACGTTACATTTGATACTTCACAACACCGCTCCCGGGTGGGCTCCAACCACCAACCTTATGGTTAACAGCCGAACACGCTAACCATTGCACCACGGAAGCCCAAAAATTAAACGGTCGTCAGGTATTGTGGAAAAACTTTGGCTTTTTACGTTACATTTGAGACTTCACAACACCGCTCCCGGGTGGGCTCGAACCACAAACCTATTAGATAACAGCCAAACGCGCTAACGATTGAGCCACGGAAGCTCAGAAATTTAATGGTTGTCACGCATTGTGGAAAAGTTTTGACATTTTACGCTACATCTGAGACCGCACAACACCTCTCCCGGGTGGGCTTGAACCACCAAGCCTTTCGGCTAACAGCCGAACGCGCTAACCATTGCGCCACGGAAGCCCAAAAATTAAATGGTCGTCACGTATTGTGGAAAAACTTAGGCTTTTTTCGATACATTTGAAATCAGACAACACCGCTCCCGGATGGGCTCGAAAAACCAACCTTTCAGTTAACAGCCGAACGCGCTAACCATTGCGCCACGGAAGCCCAAAAATTAAATGGTCGTCAGGTATTGTGGAAAAACTTTGGGTTTATACGTTACATTTGATACTTCACAACACCGCTCCCGGGTGGGCTCCAACCACCAACCTTATGGTTAACAGCCGAACGCGCTAACCATTGCACCACGGAAGCCCAAAAATTAAACGGTCGTCAGGTATTGTGGAAAAACTTTGGCTTTTTACGTTACATTTGAGACTTCACAACACCGCTCCCGGGTGGGCTCGAACCACAAACCTATTAGATAACAGCCAAACGCGCTAACGATTGAGCCACGGAAGCTCAGAAATTTAATGGTTGTCACGCATTGTGGAAAAGTTTTGACATTTTACGCTACATCTGAGACCGCACAACACCTCTCCCGGGTGGGCTTGAACCACCAAGCCTTTCGGCTAACAGCCGAACGCGCTAACCATTGCGCCACGGAAGCTCAAAAATTAAACGGTCGTCAGGTATTGTGGAAAAACTTTGGCTTTTTACGTTACACTTGAGGTCCCACAACACCGCTCCCGGGTGGGCTCGAACCACAAACCTATTAGATAACAGCCAAACGCGCTAACGATTGAGCCACGGAAGCTCAGAAATTTAATGGTTGTCACGCATTGTGGAAAGGTTTTGACATTTTACGCTACATCTGAGACCGCACAACACCTCTCCCGGGTGGGCTTGAACCACAAAGCCTTTCGGCTAACAGCCGAACGCGCTAACCATTGCGCCACGGAAGCCCAAAAATTAAATGGTCGTCACGTATTGTGGAAAAACTTAGGCTTTTTTCGATACATTTGAAATCCAACAACACCGCTCCCGGATGGGCTCGAAAAACCAACCTTTCAGTTAACAGCCGAACGCGCTAACCATTGCGCCACGGAAGCCCAAAAATTAAATGGTCGTCAGGTATTGTGGAAAAACTTTGGGTTTTTACGTTACATTTGATACTTCACAACACCGCTCCCGGGTGGGCTCCAACCACCAACCTTATGGTTAACAGCCGAACGCGCTAACCATTGCACCACGGAAGCCCAAAAATTAAACGGTCGTCAGGTATTGTGGAAAAACTTTGGCTTTTTACGTTACATTTGAGACTTCACAACACCGCTCCCGGGTGGGCTCGAACCACAAACCTATTAGATAACAGCCAAACGCGCTAACCATGGAGCCAAGGAAGCTCAGATATGAAATGGTCGTCAGGTATTGTGGAAAAACTTTGACTTTTTACGTTACATTTGAGATCTTTTAACACCGCTCCCGGGTGGGCTCGAACCACCAGCCTTTCGGTTAACAGCCGAACGCGCTAACCATTGCGCCACGGAAGCCCATAAATTAAATGTTCGTCAGGTATTGTGGAAAAACTTTAACTTTTTACGTCACATCTGAGAGCTCATAACACCGCTCACGGATGGGCTCGAACCACCAACCTTTCGGTTAACAGCCGAACGCGCTAACCTTTGCGCCACGGAAGCCCAAAAATTAAATGGTCGTCAGGTATTGTGGAAAAACTTTGGCTTTTTACGTTACATTTGAGATCTTACAACACCGCTCCCGGGTGGGCTTGAACCACCAACCTTTCGGTTAACAGCCGAACGCGCTAACCATTGCGCCACGGAAGCTCAAAAATTAAACGGTCGTCAGGTATTGTGGAAAAACTTTGGCTTTTTACGTTACACTTGAGATCCCACAACACCGCTCCCGGGTGGGCTCGAACCACAAACCTATTAGATAACAGCCAAACGCGCTAACGATTGAGCCACGGAAGCTCAGAAATTTAATGGTTGTCACGTATTGTGGAAAAGTTTTGACATTTTACGCTACATCTGAGACCGCACAACACCTCTCCCGGGTGGGCTTGAACCACCAAGCCTTTCGGCTAACAGCCGAACGCGCTAACCATTGCGCCACGGAAGCCCAAAAATTAAATGGTCGTCACGTATTGTGGAGAAACTTTGGCTTTTTACGATACATTTGAGATCCCACAACACCGCTCCCGGGTGGGCTCGAACACCCAACGTATTGGTTAACAGCCGAACGCGCTAACCATTGAGCTACGGAAGTTCAGAAATTAAATGGTTGTCACGTATTGTGGAAACGTTTTGACATTTTAAGCTACATCTGAGACCCCACAACACCTCTTCCGGGTGGTCTTGAACCACCAGCCTTTCGGTTAACAGTCGAACGCGCTAACCATTGCGCCACGGAAGCCCAAAAATTAAATGGTCGTCAGGTATTGTGGAGAAACTTGGGCTTTTTTCGATACATTTGAGATCCAACAACACCGCTCCCGGATGGGCTCGAACCAGCAACCTTTCAGTTAACAGCCGAACGCGCTAACCATTGCGCCACGGAAGCCCAAAAATTAAATATTCGTCAGGTATTGTGGAAAAACTTTGGCTTTTTACGTTACATTTGAGACTTCACAACACCGCTCCCGGGTGGGCTCGAACCACCAACCTTTTGGTTAACATCCGAACGCGCTAACCATGGAGCCAAGGAAGCTCAGAAATGAAATGGTCGTCAGGTATTGTGGAAAAACTTTGACTTTTTACGTTACATCTGAGACCTCACAACACCGCTCCCGGATGGGCTCGAATCACCATCCTTTCGGTTAACAGCCGAACGCGCTAACCATTGCGCCACGGAAGCCCAAAAATTAAATGGTCGTCAGGTATTGTGGAAAAACTTTGGCTTTTTACGTTACATTTGATACTTCACAACACCGCTCCCGGGTGGGCTCGAACCACCAACCTTTTGGTTAACATCCGAACGCGCTAACCATGGAGCCAAGGAAGCTCAGAAATGAAATGGTCGTTAGGTATTGTGGAAAAACTTTGACTTTTTACGTTACATCTGAGACCTCACAACACCGCCCCCGGATGGGCTCGTACCACCAACCTTTTGGTTAACATCCGAACGCGCTAACCATGGAGCCAAGGAAGCTCAGAAATGAAATGGTCGTCAGGTATTGTGGAGAAACTTTGGCTTTTTACGATACATTTGAGATCCCACAACACCGCTCCCGGGTGGGCTCGAACCATCAGCCTTTCGGTTAACAGTCGAACGCGCTAACCATTGCGCCACGGAAGCCCAAAAATTAAATGGTCGTCAGTTATTTTTAAAAAAACTCTGAATTTTACGTTACATCTAAGACCTCACAACACCGCTCCCGGATGGGCTCGAACCACCAACCTTTCGGTTAACAGCCGAACGCGCTAACCATTGAGCTACGGAAGCTCAGAAATTAAATGGTTGTCACGTATTGTGGAAAAGTTTTGACATTTTACGCTACATCTGAGACCCCACAACACCTCTTCCGGGTGGGCTCGAACCACCAGCCTTTCGGTTAACAGTCGAACGCGCTAACCATTGCGCCACGGAAGCCCAAAAATTAAATGGTCGTCAGGTATTGTGTAGAGACTTAGGCTTTTTTCGATACATTTGAGATCCAACAACACCGCTCCCGGATGGGCTCGAACCACCAACCTTTCAGTTAACAGCCGAACGCGCTAACCATTGCGCCACGGAAGCCGAAACATTAAATGGTCGTCAGGAATTGTGGAAAAACTTTGGCATTTTGCATTACATTTGATATCCCACAACACCGCTCCCGGGTGGGCTTGAACCACAAACCTAATGGTTAACAGCCGAACGCGCTAACCACTGAGACACGGAAGCTCAGAAATTAAGTGGTTGTCACGTATTGTGGAAAAACTTTGGCATTTTGCATTACATTTGAGATCCCACAACACCGCTCCCGGGTGGGCTCGAACCACCAACCTTTTGGTTAACAGCCGAACGCGCTAACCATTGCACCACGGAAGCCCAAAATTTAAACGGTCGTCAGGTATTGTGGGAAAACTTTGCCTTTTTACGTCACAACTGAGACTTCACAACACCGCTCCCGGATGGGCTCGAACCACAAACCTTTTGAATAACAGCCGAACGCGCTAACCATTGCGCTACGGAAGCCCAAAAATTAAATGTTCGTCAGTTATTTTTAAAAAACTCTGAATTTTACGTTACATCTAAGACCTCACAACACCGCTCCCGGATGGTATCGAACCACCAACCTTTCGGTTAACAGCCGACGGCGTTAACCATTGCGCAACGGAAGCCCAAAGATTCAATGTTCGTCAGGTATTGTGGAAAAACTTTGGATTTTTACGTTACATGTGAGATTTCACAGCATCGCTCCCGGGTGGGCTCGAACCACCAACCTTTTGGTTAACATCCGAACGCGCTAACCATGGAGCCAAGGAAGCTCAGAAATTAAATGGTCGTCAGGTATTGTGGAGAAACTTAGGCTTTTTTCGATACATTTGAGATCCAACAACACCGCTCCCGGATGGGCTCGAACCAGCAACCTTTCAGTTAACAGCCAAACGCGCTAACCATTGCGCCACGGAAGCCCAAAAATTAAATGTTCGTCAGGTATTGTGGAAAAACTTTGGCTTTTTACGTTACATTTGAGACTTCACAACACCGCTCCCGGGTGGGCTCGAACCACCAACCTTTTGGTTAACATCCGAACGCGCTAACCATGGAGCCAAGGAAGCTCAGAAATGAAATGGTCGTCAGGTATTGTGGAAAAACTTTGACTTTTTACGTTACATCTGAGACCTCACAACACCGCTCCCGGATGGGCTCGAATCACCATCCTTTCGGTTAACAGCCGAACGCGCTAACCATTGCGCCACGGAAGCCCAAAAATTAAATGGTCGTCAGGTATTGTGGAAAAACTTTGGCTTTTTACGTTACATTTGATACTTCACAACACCGCTCCCGGGTGGGCTCGAACCACCAACCTTTTGGTTAACATCCGAACGCGCTAACCATGGAGCCAAGGAAGCTCAGAAATGAAATGGTCGTTAGGTATTGTGGAAAAACTTTGACTTTTTACGTTACATCTGAGACCTCACAACACCGCCCCCGGATGGGCTCGTACCACCAACCTTTTGGTTAACATCCGAACGCGCTAACCATGGAGCCAAGGAAGCTCAGAAATGAAATGGTCGTCAGGTATTGTGGAGAAACTTTGGCTTTTTACGATACATTTGAGATCCCACAACACCGCTCCCGGGTGGGCTCGAACCATCAGCCTTTCGGTTAACAGTCGAACGCGCTAACCATTGCGCCACGGAAGCCCAAAAATTAAATGGTCGTCAGTTATTTTTAAAAAAACTCTGAATTTTACGTTACATCTAAGACCTCACAACACCGCTCCCGGATGGGCTCGAACCACCAACCTTTCGGTTAACAGCCGAACGCGCTAACCATTGAGCTACGGAAGCTCAGAAATTAAATGGTTGTCACGTATTGTGGAAAAGTTTTGACATTTTACGCTACATCTGAGACCCCACAACACCTCTTCCGGGTGGGCTCGAACCACCAGCCTTTCGGTTAACAGTCGAACGCGCTAACCATTGCGCCACGGAAGCCCAAAAATTAAATGGTCGTCAGGTATTGTGTAGAGACTTAGGCTTTTTTCGATACATTTGAGATCCAACAACACCGCTCCCGGATGGGCTCGAACCACCAACCTTTCAGTTAACAGCCGAACGCGCTAACCATTGCGCCACGGAAGCCGAAACATTAAATGGTCGTCAGGAATTGTGGAAAAACTTTGGCATTTTGCATTACATTTGATATCCCACAACACCGCTCCCGGGTGGGCTTGAACCACAAACCTAATGGTTAACAGCCGAACGCGCTAACCACTGAGACACGGAAGCTCAGAAATTAAGTGGTTGTCACGTATTGTGGAAAAACTTTGGCATTTTGCATTACATTTGAGATCCCACAACACCGCTCCCGGGTGGGCTCGAACCACCAACCTTTTGGTTAACAGCCGAACGCGCTAACCATTGCACCACGGAAGCCCAAAATTTAAACGGTCGTCAGGTATTGTGGGAAAACTTTGCCTTTTTACGTCACAACTGAGACTTCACAACACCGCTCCCGGATGGGCTCGAACCACAAACCTTTTGAATAACAGCCGAACGCGCTAACCATTGCGCTACGGAAGCCCAAAAATTAAATGTTCGTCAGTTATTTTTAAAAAACTCTGAATTTTACGTTACATCTAAGACCTCACAACACCGCTCCCGGATGGTATCGAACCACCAACCTTTCGGTTAACAGCCGACGGCGTTAACCATTGCGCAACGGAAGCCCAAAGATTCAATGTTCGTCAGGTATTGTGGAAAAACTTTGGATTTTTACGTTACATGTGAGATTTCACAGCATCGCTCCCGGGTGGGCTCGAACCACCAACCTTTTGGTTAACATCCGAACGCGCTAACCATGGAGCCAAGGAAGCTCAGAAATTAAATGGTCGTCAGGTATTGTGGAGAAACTTAGGCTTTTTTCGATACATTTGAGATCCAACAACACCGCTCCCGGATGGGCTCGAACCAGCAACCTTTCAGTTAACAGCCAAACGCGCTAACCATTGCGCCACGGAAGCCCAAAAATTAAATGTTCGTCAGGTATTGTGGAAAAACTTTGGCTTTTTACGTTACATTTGAGACTTCACAACACCGCTCCCGGGTGGGCTCGAACCACCAACCTTTTGGTTAACATCCGAACGCGCTAACCATGGAGCCAAGGAAGCTCAGAAATGAAATGGTCGTCAGGTATTGTGGAAAAACTTTGACTTTTTACGTTACATCTGAGACCTCACAACACCGCTCCCGGATGGGCTCGAATCACCATCCTTTCGGTTAACAGCCGAACGCGCTAACCATTGCGCCACGGAAGCCCAAAAATTAAATGGTCGTCAGGTATTGTGGAAAAACTTTGGCTTTTTACGTTACATTTGATACTTCACAACACCGCTCCCGGGTGGGCTCGAACCACCAACCTTTTGGTTAACATCCGAACGCGCTAACCATGGAGCCAAGGAAGCTCAGAAATGAAATGGTCGTTAGGTATTGTGGAAAAACTTTGACTTTTTACGTTACATCTGAGACCTCACAACACCGCCCCCGGATGGGCTCGTACCACCAACCTTTTGGTTAACATCCGAACGCGCTAACCATGGAGCCAAGGAAGCTCAGAAATGAAATGGTCGTCAGGTATTGTGGAGAAACTTTGGCTTTTTACGATACATTTGAGATCCCACAACACCGCTCCCGGGTGGGCTCGAACCATCAGCCTTTCGGTTAACAGTCGAACGCGCTAACCATTGCGCCACGGAAGCCCAAAAATTAAATGGTCGTCAGTTATTTTTAAAAAAACTCTGAATTTTACGTTACATCTAAGACCTCACAACACCGCTCCCGGATGGGCTCGAACCACCAACCTTTCGGTTAACAGCCGAACGCGCTAACCATTGAGCTACGGAAGCTCAGAAATTAAATGGTTGTCACGTATTGTGGAAAAGTTTTGACATTTTACGCTACATCTGAGACCCCACAACACCTCTTCCGGGTGGGCTCGAACCACCAGCCTTTCGGTTAACAGTCGAACGCGCTAACCATTGCGCCACGGAAGCCCAAAAATGAAATGGTCGTCAGGTATTGTGTAGAGACTTAGGCTTTTTTCGATACATTTGAGATCCAACAACACCGCTCCCGGATGGGCTCGAACCACCAACCTTTCAGTTAACAGCCGAACGCGCTAACCATTGCGCCACGGAAGCCGAAACATTAAATGGTCGTCAGGAATTGTGGAAAAACTTTGGCATTTTGCATTACATTTGATATCCCACAACACCGCTCCCGGGTGGGCTTGAACCACAAACCTAATGGTTAACAGCCGAACGCGCTAACCACTGAGACACGGAAGCTCAGAAATTAAGTGGTTGTCACGTATTGTGGAAAAACTTTGGCATTTTGCATTACATTTGAGATCCCACAACACCGCTCCCGGGTGGGCTCGAACCACCAACCTTTTGGTTAACAGCCGAACGCGCTAACCATTGCACCACGGAAGCCCAAAATTTAAACGGTCGTCAGGTATTGTGGGAAAACTTTGCCTTTTTACGTCACAACTGAGGCTTCACAACACCGCTCCCGGATGGGCTCGAACCACAAACCTTTTGAATAACAGCCGAACGCGCTAACCATTGCGCTACGGAAGCCCAAAAATTAAATGTTCGTCAGTTATTTTTAAAAAACTCTGAATTTTACGTTACATCTAAGACCTCACAACACCGCTCCCGGATGGTATCGAACCACCAACCTTTCGGTTAACAGCCGACGGCGTTAACCATTGCGCAACGGAAGCCCAAAGATTCAATGTTCGTCAGGTATTGTGGAAAAACTTTGGATTTTTACGTTACATGTGAGATTTCACAACATCGCTCCCGGGTGGGCTCGAACCACCAACCTTTCGGTTAACAGCCGAACGCGCTAACCATTGCGCCACGGAAGCCCAAAAATTAAATGGTCGTCAGGTATTGTGGAAAAACTTTGGCTTTTTACGTTACATTTGATACTTCACAACACCGCTCCCGGGTGGGCTCGAACCACCAACCTTTTGGTTAACATCCGAACGCGCTAACCATGGAGCCAAGGAAGCTCAGAAATGAAATGGTCGTTAGGTATTGTGGAAAAACTTTGACTTTTTACGTTACATCTGAGACCTCACAACACCGCCCCCGGATGGGCTCGTACCACCAACCTTTTTGTTAACATCCGAACGCGCTAACCATGGAGCCAAGGAAGCTCAGAAATGAAATGGTCGTCAGGTATTGTGGAGAAACTTTGGCTTTTTACGATACATTTGAGATCCCACAACACCGCTCCCGGGTGGGCTCGAACCATCAGCCTTTCGGTTAACAGTCGAACGCGCTAACCATTGCGCCACGGAAGCCCAAAAATTAAATGGTCGTCAGTTATTTTTAAAAAAACTCTGAATTTTACGTTACATCTAAGACCTCACAACACCGCTCCCGGATGGGCTCGAACCACCAACCTTTCGGTTAACAGCCGAACGCGCTAACCATTGAGCTACGAAAGCTCAGAAATTAAATGGTTGTCACGTATTGTGGAAAAGTTTTGACATTTTACGCTACATCTGAGACCCCACAACACCTCTTCCGGGTGGGCTCGAACCACCAGCCTTTCGGTTAACAGTCGAACGCGCTAACCATTGCGCCACGGAAGCCCAAAAATTAAATGGTCGTCAGGTATTGTGTAGAGACTTAGGCTTTTTTCGATACATTTGAGATCCAACAACACCGCTCCCGGATGGGCTCGAACCACCAACCTTTCAGTTAACAGCCGAACGCGCTAACCATTGCGCCACGGAAGCCGAAACATTAAATGGTCGTCAGGAATTGTGGAAAAACTTTGGCATTTTGCATTACATTTGAGATCCCACAACACCGCTCCCGGGTGGGCTTGAACCACAAACCTAATGGTTAACAGCCGAACGCGCTAACCACTGAGACACGGAAGCTCAGAAATTAAGTGGTTGTCACGTATTGTGGAAAAACTTTGGCATTTTGCATTACATTTGAGATCCCACAACACCGCTCCCGGGTGGGCTCGAACCACCAACCTTTTGGTTAACAGCCGAACGCGCTAACCATTGCACCACGGAAGCCCAAAATTTAAACGGTCGTCAGGTATTGTGGGAAAACTTTGCCTTTTTACGTCACAACTGAGACTTCACAACACCGCTCCCGGATGGGCTCGAACCACAAACCTTTTGAATAACAGCCGAACGCGCTAACCATTGCGCTACGGAAGCCCAAAAATTAAATGTTCGTCAGTTATTTTTAAAAAACTCTGAATTTTACGTTACATCTAAGACCTCACAACACCGCTCCCGGATGGTGTCGAACCACCAACCTTTCGGTTAACAGCCGACGGCGTTAACCATTGCGCAACGGAAGCCCAAAGATTCAATGTTCGTCAGGTATTGTGGAAAAACTTTGGATTTTTACGTTACATGTGAGATTTCACAACATCGCTCCCGGGTGGGCTCGAACCACCAACCTTTCGGTTAACAGCCGAACGCGCTAACCATTGCGCCACGGAAGCCCTAAAATTAAACGGTCGTCGGGTATTGTGGAAACACTTTGGCTTTTTACGTTACATTTGAGATCTTACAACACCGCTCCCGGGTGGGCTCGAACCACCAACCTTTCGGTTAATAGCCGAACGCGCTAACCATTACGCCACGGAAGCCCAAAAATTTAACGGTCGTCAGGTATTGTGGGAAAACTTTGGCTTTTTACGTTACATTTGAGATCTTTTAACACCGCTCCCGGGTGGGCTCGAAACACAAACCCTTCGGTTAACAGCCGAGGGCGCTAACCATTGCGCCACGGAAGCTCAGAAATTAAATGGTTGTCACGTATTTTGGAAAAGTTTTGACATTTTACGCTACATCTGAGACCACACAACACCTCTCCCAGGTGGGCTCGAACCAACAAGCCTTTCGGCTAACAGCCGAACGCGCTAACCATTGCGCCACGGAAGCCCAAAAATTTAATGGTCGTCACGTATTGTGGAAAAACTTTGACTCTTTACGCCACATCTGAGACCTCACAACACCGCTCACGGATGGGCTCGAACCACCAACCTTTCGGTTAACAGCCGAACGCGCTAACCATTGCGCCACGGAAGCCCAAAAATTAAATGGTCGTCAGGTATTGTGGAAAAAATTTGGCTTTTTACGTTACATTTGAGATCCCACAACACCGCTCCCGGGTGGGCTCGAACCACAAACCTATTGGTTAACAGACGAACGCGCTAACCATTGAGCCACGGAAGCTCAGAAATTAAATGGTTGTCACGAATTGTGGAAAAGTTTTGACATTTTACGCTACATCTGAGACCGCACAACACCTCTCCCAGGTGGGCTCGAACCAACAAGCCTTTCGGCTAACAGCCGAACGCGCTAACCATTGCGCCACGGAAGCCAAAAGATTTAATTTTCTTCAGGTATTGTGGAAAAACTTTGGATTTTTACGTTACATGTGAGATCTCACAACACCACTCCCGGGTGGGCTCGAACCACAAACCTTTTGGTTAACATCCGAACGCGCTAACCATGGAGCCAAGGAAGCTCCGAAATGAAATGGTCGTCAGGTATTGTGGAAAAACTTCGACTTTTTACGTCACATCTGAGACCTCACAACACCGCTCCCGGATTGGCTCGAACCACAAACCTTTTGGTTAACATCCGAACGCGCTAACCATGGAGCCAAGGAAGCTCCGAAATGAAATGGTCGTCAGGTATTGTGGAAAAACTTCGACTTTTTACGTCACATCTGAGACCTTGCAACACCGCTCCCGCATGGGCTCGAACCACCAACCTTTCAGTTAACAGCCGAATGCGCTAACCATTGCGCCACGGAAGCTCAGAAATTAAATGGTTGTCACGTATTGTGGAAAAGTTTTGACATTTTACGCTACATCTGAGACCGCACAACACCTCTCCCGGGTGGGCTCGAACCACCAAGCCTTTCGGCTAACAGCCGAACGCGCTAACCATTGCGCCTCGGAAGCCCAAAGATTAAATTTTCGTCAGGTATTGTGGAAAAAATTTGACTTTTTACGTCACATCTGAGACCTCACAACACCTCTCACGGATGGGCTCGAACCACCAACCTTTCGGTTAACAGCCGAAAGCGCTAACCATTGCGCCACGGAAGCTCAAAAATTAAACGGTCGTCAGGTATTGTGGAAAAAATTTGGCTTTTTACGTTACAATTGAGATCCCACAACACCGCTCCCGGGTGGGCTCGAACCACAAACCTATTGGTTAACAGCCGAACGCGCTAACCATTGAGCCACGGAAGCTCAGAAATTAAATGGTTGTCACGTATTTTGGAAAATTTTTGACATTATACGCGACATCTGAGACCACACAACACCTCTCCCAGGTGGGCTCGAACCAACAAGCCTTTCGGCTAACAGCCGAGCGCGCTAACCATTGCGCCACGGAAGCCCAAAGATTAAATTTTCGTCAGGTATTGTGGAAAAACTTTGGCTTTTTACGTTACATTTGAGATCTTACAACACCGCTCCCGGGTGGGCTCGAACCACCAACCTTTCGGTTAACAGCCGAACGCGCTAACCATTGCGCCACGGAAGCTCAAAAATTAAACGGTCGTCAGGTATTGTGGAAAAACTTTGGCTTTTTACGTTACATTTGAGATCCCACATCACCGCTCCCGGGTGGGCTCGAACCACAAACCTATTAGATAACAGCCGAACGCACTAACCATAGAGCCACGGAAGCTCAGAAATTTAATGGTTGTCACGTATTGTGGAAAAGTTTTGACATTTTACGCTACATCTGAGACCGCACAACACCTCTCCCGGGTGGGCTCGAACCACCAAGCCTTTCGGCTAACAGCCGAACGCGCTAACCATTGCGCCACGGAAACCCAAAACTTAAATGGTCGTCACGTATTGTGGAAAAACTTGGGGTTTTTTCGATACTTTTGAAATCCCACAACACCGCTCCCGGATGGGCTCGAACCACCAACCTTTCAGTTAACAGCCGAACGCGCTAACCATTGCGCCACGGAAGCCCAAAAATTAAATGGTCGTCAGGTATTGTGGAAAAACTTTGGCTTTTTACGTTACATTTGATACTTCACAACACCGCTCCCGGGTGGGCTCCAACCACCAACCTTATGGTTAACAGCCGAACGCGCTAACCATTGCACCACGGAAGCCCAAAAATTAAACGGTCGTCAGGTATTGTGGAAAAACTTTGGCTTTTTACGTTACATTTGAGACTTCACAACACCTCTCCCGGGTGGGCTCGAACCACCAAGCCTTTCGGCTAACAGCCGAACGCGCTAACCATTGCGCCACGGAAACCCAAAAATTAAATGGTCGTCACGTATTGTGGAAAAACTTTGACTCTTTACGTCACATCTGAGACCTCACAACACCGCTCACGGATGGGCTCGAACCACCAACCTTTCGGTTAACAGCCGAACGCGCTAACCATTGCGCCACGGAAGCCCAAAAATTAAATGGTCGTCAGGTATTGTGGAAAAACTTTGGCTTTTTACGCTACATTTGAGATCTTACAACACCGCTCCCGGGTGGGCTCGAACCACCAACCTTTCAGTTAACAGCCGAACGCGCTAACCATTGCGCCACGGAAGCCCAAAAATTAAATGGTCGTCAGGTATTGTGGAAAAAGTTTGGCATTTTGCATTACATTTGAGATCCCACAACACCGCTCCCGGGTGGGTTCGAACCACCAACCTATTGGTTAACAGCCGAACGCGCTAACCATGGCGCCACGGAAGCCCAAAAATTAAATGGTCGTCAGGTATTGTGGAAAAACCTTGGCTTTTTACGTTACATTTGAGACTTCACAACACCGCTCCCGGGTGGGCTCGAACCACCAACCTTTTGGTTAACAGCCGAACGCGCTAACCATTGCACCACGGAAGCCCAAAAATTAAACGGTCGTCAGGTATTGTGGGAAAACTTTGGCTTTTTACGTCACATCTGAGACTTTACAACACCGCTCCCGGATGGGCTCGAACCACAAACCTTTTGAATAAAAGCCGAACGCGCTAACCATTGCGCCACGGAAGCCCAAAAACTAAATGTTCGTCAGTTATTTTTAAAAAACTCTGAATTTTACGTTACATCTAAGACCTCACAACACCGCTCCCGGATGGGCTCGAACCACCAACCTTTCGGTTAACAGCCGACGGCGCTAACCATTGCGCCACGGAAGCCCAAAAATTAAATGGTCGTCAGGTATTGTGGAAAAACTTTGGCTTTTTACGTTACATTTGAGAGCTCACAACACCGCTCACGGATGGGCTCGAACCACCAACCTTTCGGTTAACAGCCGAACGCGCTAACCATTGCGCCACGGAAGCTCAGAAATTAAATGGTTGTCACGTATTGTGGAAAAGTTTTGACATTTTACGCTACATCTGAGACCGCACAACACCTCTCCCGGGTGGGCTCGAACCACCAAGCCTTTCGGCTAACAGCCGAACGCGCTAACCATTGCTACACGGAAGCCCAAAGATTAAATGTTCGTCAGGTATTGTGGAAAAACTTTGACTTTTTACGTCATATGTGAGACCTCACAACACCGCTCACGGATGGGCTCGAACCACCAACCTGTCGGTTAACAGCCGAGCGCGCTAACTTTTGCGCCACGGAAGCCCAAAATTTAAATGTTCGTCAGGTATTGAGGAAAAACTTTGATTTTTTACGTCATATCTGAGACCTCACAACACCGCTCACGGATGGGCTCGAACCACCAACCTTTCGGTTAACAGCCGAACGCGCTAACCATTGCGCCACGGAAGCCCAAGAATTAAATGGTCGTCAGGTATTGTGGAGAAACTTAGGCTTTTTTCGACACATTTGAGATCCCACAACACCGCTCCCGGATGGGCTCGAACCACCAACCTTTCAGTTAACAGCCGAACGCGCTAACCATTGCGCCACGGAAGCCAAAAAATTAAATGGTCGTCAGGTATTGTGGAAAAACTTTGACTTTTTACGTCACATCTGAGAGCTCACAACACCGCTCACGGATGGGCTCGAACCACCAACCTTTCGGTTAACAGCCGAACGCGCTAACCTTTGCGCCACGGAAGCCCAAAAATTAAATGGTCGTCAGGTATTGTGGAAAAACTTAGGCTTTTTACGTTACATTTGAGATCTTACAACACCGCTCCCGGGTGGGCTCGAACCACCAACCTTTCGGTTAACAGCCGAACGCGCTAACCATTGCGCCACGGAAGCTCAAAAATTAAACGGTCGTCAGGTATTGCGGAAAAACTTTGGCTTTTTACGTTACATTTGATACTTCACAACACCGCTCCCGGGTGGGCTCCAACCACCAACCTTTTGGTTAACAGCCGAACGCGCTAACCATTGCACCACGGAAGCACAAAAATTAAACGGTCGTCAGGTATTGTGGAAAAACTTTCGCTTTTTACGTTACATTTGAGACTTCACAACACCGCTCCCGGGTGGTCTCGAATAGAGCTCGGCATTTTCGATCAATTATCCACTTTATTTTATCTTTATCCATACCCGAAAATTATCCACAGAACTTACATGTTAAATCGTATTATAATCCACAAATTTGTTTATAAATAATCGGTTATCCACCAATTTGTGGATAATTGATCGAAAATGCCGAGCTCTAGTCTCGAACCACCAACCTTTTGGTTAACATCCGAACGCGCTAACCATGGAGCCAAGGAAGCTCAGAAATGAAATGGTCGTCAGGTATTGTGGAAAAACTTTGACTTTTTACGTTACATCTGAGACCTCACAACACCGCCCCCGGATGGGCTCGAACCACCATCCTTTCCGTTAACAGCCGAACGCGCTAACCATTGCGCCACGGAAGCCCAAGAATTAAATGGTCGTCAGGTATTGTGGAGAAACTTTGACTTTTTACGTCACATCTGAGAGCTCACAACACCGCTCACGGATGGGCTCGAACCACAAACCTTTTGAATAACAGCTGAACGCGCTAACCATTGCGCCGCGGAAGCTCAAAAATTTAATGTTCGTCAGTTATTGTGGAAAAACTCTGAATTTTACGTTACATCTAAGACCTCAAAACACCGCTCCCGGATGGGCTCGAACCACCAACCTTTCGGTTGACAGCCGACGGCGCTAACCATTGCGCAACGGAAACCCAAAGATTAATTGTTCGTCAGGTATTGTGGAAAACTCTGAATTTTACGTTACATCTAAGACCTCACAACACCGCTCCCGGATGGGCTCGAACCACCAACCTTCCGGTTAACAGCCCACGGCGCTAACCATTGCGCAACGGCAGCCCAAAGATTAAATGTTCGTCAGGTATTGTGGAAAAACTTTGGATTTTTACGTTACATTTGAGATCTCACAACACCGCTCCCGGGTGGGCTCCAACCACTAACCTTTTGAATAACAGCTGAACGCGCTAACCATTGCGCCGCGGAAGCTCAAAAATTTAATGTTCGTCAGTTATTGTGGAAAAACTCTGAATTTTACGTTACATCTAAGACCTCAAAACACCGCTCCCGGATGGGCTCGAACCACCAACCTTTCGGTTAACAGCCCACGGCGCTAACCATTGCGCAACGGCAGCCCAAAGATTAAATGTTCGTCAGGTATTGTGGAAAAACTTTGGATTTTTACGTTACATTTGAGATCTCACAACACCGCTCCCGGGTGGGCTCCAACCACTAACCTTTTGGTTAACAGCCGAACGCGCTAACCATTGCACCACGGAAGCCCAAAATTAAACGGTCGTCAGGTATTGTGGAAAAACTTTGGCTTTTTACGTTACATTTTAGACTTCACAACACCGCTCCCGGGTGGACTCGAACCACCAACTTTTGGTTAACATCCGAACGCGCTAACAATGGAGCCAAGGAAGCTCAGAAATGAAATGGTCGTCAGGTATTGTGGAAAAACTTTGACTTTTTACGTCACATCTGAGACCTCACAACACCGCCCCCGGGTGGGCTCGAACACCCAACCTATTGGTTAACAGCCGAACGCGCTAACCATTGAGCTACGGAAGCTCAGAAATTAAATGGTTGTCACGTATTGTGGAAAAGTTTTGACATTTTACGCTACATCTGAGACCCCACAACACCTATCCCGGGTGGGCTCGAACCACCAGCCTTTCGGTTAACAGTCGAACGCGCTAACCATTGCGCCACGGAAGCCCAAAAATTAAATGGTCGTCAGGTATTGTGGAGAAACTTAGGCTTTTTTCGATACATTTGAGATCCCACAACACCGCTCCCGGATGGGCTCGAACCACCAACCTTTCAGTTAACAGCCGAACGCGCTAACCATTGCGCCACGGAAGCCCAAAAATTAAATGTTCGTCAGGTATTGTGGAAAAACTTCGGATTTTTACGTCACATCTGAGACTTCACAACACCGCTCCCGGATGGGCTCGAACCACAAACCTTTTGAATAAAAGCCGAACCCGCTAACCATTGCGCCACGGAAGCCCAAAAACTAAATGTTCGTCAGTTATTTTTAAAAAACTCTGAATTTTACGTTACATCTAAGACCTCACAACACCGCTCCCGGATGGGCTCGAACCACCAACCTTTCGGTTAACAGCCGACGGCGCTAACCATTGCGCCACGGAAGCCCAAAAATTAAATGGTCGTCAGGTATTGTGGAAAAACTTTGGCTTTTTACGTTACATTTGAGAGCTCACAACACCGCTCACGGATGGGCTCGAACTACCAACCTTTCGGTTAACAGCCGAACGCGCTAACCATTGCGCCACGGAAGCTCAGAAATTAAATGGTTGTCACGTATTGTGGAAAAGTTTTGACATTTTACGCTACATCTGAGACCGCACAACACCTCTCCCGGGTGGGCTCGAACCACCAAGCCTTTCGGCTAACAGCCGAACGCGCTAACCATTGCTACACGGAAGCCCAAAGATTAAATGTTCGTCAGGTATTGTGGAAAAACTTTGACTTTTTACGTCATATGTGAGACCTCACAACACCGCTCACGGATGGGCTCGAACCACCAACCTGTCGGTTAACAGCCGAACGCGCTAACTTTTGCGCCACGGAAGCCCAAAATTTAAATGTTCGTCAGGTATTGTGGAAAAACTTTGACTTTTTACGTCATATCTGAGACCTCACAACACCGCTCACGGATGGGCTCGAACCACCAACCTTTCGGTTAACAGCCGAACGCGCTAACCATTGCGCCACGGAAGCCCAAGAATTAAATGGTCGTCAGGTATTGTGGAGAAACTTAGGCTTTTTTCGACACATTTGAGATCCCACAACACCGCTCCCGGATGGGCTCGAACCACCAACCTTTCAGTTAACAGCCGAACGCGCTAACCATTGCGCCACGGAAGCCAAAAAATTAAATGGTCGTCAGGTATTGTGGAAAAACTTTGACTTTTTACGTCACATCTGAGAGCTCACAACACCGCTCACGGATGGGCTCGAACCACCAACCTTTCGGTTAACAGCCGAACGCGCTAACCTTTGCGCCACGGAAGCCCAAAAATTAAATGGTCGTCAGGTATTGTGGAAAAACTTAGGCTTTTTACGTTACATTTGAGATCTTACAACACCGCTCCCGGGTGGGCTCGAACCACCAACCTTTCGGTTAACAGCCGAACGCGCTAACCATTGCGCCACGGAAGCTCAAAAATTAAACGGTCGTCAGGTATTGTGGAAAAACTTTGGCTTTTTACGTTACATTTGATACTTCACAACACCGCTCCCGGGTGGGCTCCAACCACCAACCTTTTGGTTAACAGCCGAACGCGCTAACCATTGCACCACGGAAGCACAAAAATTAAACGGTCGTCAGGTATTGTGGAAAAACTTTCGCTTTTTACGTTACATTTGAGACTTCACAACACCGCTCCCGGGTGGTCTCGAACCACCAACCTTTTGGTTAACATCCGAACGCGCTAACCATGGAGCCAAGGAAGCTCAGAAATGAAATGGTCGTCAGGTATTGTGGAAAAACTTTGACTTTTTACGTTACATCTGAGACCTCACAACACCGCCCCCGGATGGGCTCGAACCACCATCCTTTCCGTTAACAGCCGAACGCGCTAACCATTGCGCCACGGAAGCCCAAGAATTAAATGGTCGTCAGGTATTGTGGAGAAACTTTGACTTTTTACGTCACATCTGAGAGCTCACAACACCGCTCACGGATGGGCTCGAACCACAAACCTTTTGAATAACAGCTGAACGCGCTAACCATTGCGCCACGGAAGCTCAAAAATTTAATGTTCGTCAGTTATTGTGGAAAAACTCTGAATTTTACGTTACATCTAAGACCTCAAAACACCGCTCCCGGATGGGCTCGAACCACCAACCTTTCGGTTGACAGCCGACGGCGCTAACCATTGCGCAACGGAAACCCAAAGATTAATTGTTCGTCAGGTATTGTGGAAAAACTCTGAATTTTACGTTACATCTAAGACCTCACAACACCGCTCCCGGATGGGCTCGAACCACCAACCTTCCGGTTAACAGCCCACGGCGCTAACCATTGCGCAACGGCAGCCCAAAGATTAAATGTTCGTCAGGTATTGTGGAAAAACTTTAGATTTTTACGTTACATTTGAGATCTCACAACACCGCTCCCGGGTGGGCTCCAACCACTAACCTTTTGGTTAACAGCCGAACGCGCTAACCATTGCACCACGGAAGCCCAAAATTAAACGGTCGTCAGGTATTGTGGAAAAACTTTGGCTTTTTACGTTACATTTTAGACTTCACAACACCGCTCCCGGGTGGACTCGAACCACCAACTTTTGGTTAACATCCGAACGCGCTAACAATGGAGCCAAGGAAGCTCAGAAATGAAATGGTCGTCAGGTATTGTGGAAAAACTTTGACTTTTTACGTCACATCTGAGACCTCACAACACCGCCCCCGGGTGGGCTCGAACACCCAACCTATTGGTTAACAGCCGAACGCGCTAACCATTGAGCTACGGAAGCTCAGAAATTAAATGGTTGTCACGTATTGTGGAAACGTTTTGACATTTTACGCTACATCTGAGACCCCACAACACCTTTCCCGGTTGGGCTCGAACCACCAGCCTTTCGGTTAACAGTCGAACGCGCTAACCATTGCGCCACGGAAGCCCAAAAATTAAATGGTCGTCAGGTATTGTGGAGAAACTTAGGCTTTTTTCGATACATTTGAGATCCCACAACACCGCTCCCGGATGGGCTCGAACCACCAACCTTTCAGTTAACAGCCGAACGCGCAAACCATTGCGCCACGGAAGCCCAAAAATTAAATGGTCGTCAGGTATTGTGGAGAAACTTTGACTTTTTACGTCACATCTGAGAGCTCACAACACCGCTCACGGATGGGCTCGAACCACAAACCTTTTGAATAACAGCTGAACGCGCTAACCATTGCGCCACGGAAGCTCAAAAATTTAATGTTCGTCAGTTATTGTGGAAAAACTCTGAATTTTACGTTACATCTAAGACCTCAAAACACCGCTCCCGGATGGGCTCGAACCACCAACCTTTCGGTTGACAGCCGACGGCGCTAACCATTGCGCAACGGAAACCCAAAGATTAATTGTTCGTCAGGTATTGTGGAAAAACTCTGAATTTTACGTTACATCTAAGACCTCACAACACCGCTCCCGGATGGGCTCGAACCACCAACCTTCCGGTTAACAGCCCACGGCGCTAACCATTGCGCAACGGCAGCCCAAAGATTAAATGTTCGTCAGGTATTGTGGAAAAACTTTGGATTTTTACGTTACATTTGAGATCTCACAACACCGCTCCCGGGTGGGCTCCAACCACTAACCTTTTGGTTAACAGCCGAACGCGCTAACCATTGCACCACGGAAGCCCAAAATTAAACGGTCGTCAGGTATTGTGGAAAAACTTTGGCTTTTTACGTTACATTTTAGACTTCACAACACCGCTCCCGGGTGGACTCGAACCACCAACTTTTGGTTAACATCCGAACGCGCTAACAATGGAGCCAAGGAAGCTCAGAAATGAAATGGTCGTCAGGTATTGTGGAAAAACTTTGACTTTTTACGTCACATCTGAGACCTCACAACACCGCCCCCGGGTGGGCTCGAACACCCAACCTATTGGTTAACAGCCGAACGCGCTAACCATTGAGCTACGGAAGCTCAGAAATTAAATGGTTGTCACGTATTGTGGAAAAGTTTTGACATTTTACGCTACATCTGAGACCCCACAACACCTCTCCCGGGTGGGCTCGAACCACCAGCCTTTCGGTTAACAGTCGAACGCGCTAACCATTGCGCCACGGAAGCCCAAAAATTAAACGGTCGTCAGGTATTGTGGAAAAACTTTGGCTTTTTACGTTACATTTGAGACTTCACAACACCGCTCCCGGGTGGGCTCCAACCACCAACCTTATGGTTAACAGCCGAACGCGCTAACCATTGCACCACGGAAGCCCAAAAATTAAACGGTCGTCAGGTATTGTGGAAAAACTTTGGCTTTTTACGTTACATTTGAGACTTCACAACACCGCTCCCGGGTGGGCTCGAACCACCAACCTTTTGGTTAACATCCGAACGCGCTAACCATGGAGCCAAGGAAGCTCAGAAATGAAATGGTCGTCAGGTATTGTGGAAAAACTTTGACTTTTTACGTTACATCTGAGACCTCACAACACCGCTCCCGGATGGGCTCGAACCACCATCCTTTCGGTTAAAAGCCGAACGCGCTAACCATTGCGCCACGGAAGCCCAAAAATTTAATGTTCGTCAGGTATTGTGGAAAAACTTTGACTTTTTACGTCACATCTGAGACCTCACAACACCGCTCACGGATGGGCTCGAACCACCAACCTTTCGGTTAACAGCCGAACGCGCTAACCATTGCGCCACGGAAGCCCAAAAATTAAATGGTCGTCAGGTATTGTGGAAAAACCTTGGCTTTTTACGTTACATTTGAGACTTCACAACACCGCTCCCGGGTGGGCTCGAACCACCAACCTTTTGGTTAACAGCCGAACGCGCTAACCATTGCACAACGGAAGCCCAAAAATTAAACGGTCGTCAGGTATTGTGGGAAAACTTTGGCTTTTTACGTCACATCTGAGACTTCACAACACCGCTCCCGGATGGGCTCGAACCACAAACCTTTTGAATAAAAGCCGAACGCGCTAACCATTGCGCCACGGAAGCCCAAAAACTAAATGTTCGTCAGTTATTTTTAAAAAAACTCTGAATTTTACGTTACATCTAAGACCTCACAACACCGCTCCCGGATGGGCTCGAACCACCAACCTTTCGGTTAACAGCCGACGGCGCTAACCATTGCGCCACGGAAGCCCAAAAATTAAATGGTCGTCAGGTATTGTGGAGAAACTTAGGCTTTTTTCGATACATTTGAGATCCCACAACACCGCTCCCGGATGGGCTCGAACCACCAACCTTTCGGTTAACAGCCGAACGCGCTAACCATTGCGCCACGGAAGCCCAAAATTTAAATGTTCGTCAGGTATTGTGGAAAAACTTTGGATTTTTACGTTACATGTGAGATCTCACAACACCGCTCCCGAGTGGGCTCGAACCACCAACCTTTCGGTTAACAGCCGAACGCGCTAACCATTGCGCCACGGAAGCCCAAAATTTAAATTTTCGTCAGGTATTGTGGAAAAACTTTGGATTTTTACGTCACATCTGAGACCTCACAACACCGCTCACGGATGGGCTCGAACCACCAACCTTTCGGTTAACAGCCGACGGCGCTAACCATTGCGCCACGGAAGCCCAAAAATTAAATGGTCGTCAGGTATTGTGGAAAAACCTTGGCTTTTTACGTTACATTTGAGACTTCACAACACCGCTCCCGGGTGGGCTCGAACCACCAACCTTTTGGTTAACAGCCGAATGCGCTAACCATTGCACCACGGAAGCCCAAAAATTAAACGGTCGTCAGGTATTGTGGGAAAACTTTGGCTTTTTACGTTACATTTGAGACTTCACAACACCGCTCCCGGGTGGGCTCGAACCACCAACCTTTTGGTTAACAGCCGAACGCGCTAACCATTGCACCACGGAAGCCCAAAAATTAAACGGTCGTCAGGTATTGTGGGAAAACTTTGGCTTTTTACGTCACATCTGAGACTTCACAACACCGCTCCCGGATGGGCTCGAACCACAAACCTTTTGAATAAAGCCGAACGCGCTAACCATTGCGCCACGGAAGCCCAAAAACTAAATGTTCGTCAGTTATTTTTAAAAAACTCTGAATTTTACGTTACATCTAAGACCTCACAACACCGCTCCCGGATGGGCTCGAACCACCAACCTTTCGGTTAACAGCCGACGGCGCTAACCATTGCGCCACGGAAGCCCAAAAATTAAATGGTCGTCAGGTATTGTGGAGAAACTTAGGCTTTTTTCGATACATTTGAAATCCCACAACACCGCTCCCGGATGGGCTCGAACCACCAGCCTTTCAGTTAACAGCCGAACGCGCTAACCATTGCGCCACGGAAGCCCAAAATTTAAATGTTCGTCAGTTATTGTGGAAAAACTTTGGATTTTTACGTTACATGTGAGATCTCACAACACCGCTCCCGAGTGGGCTCGAACCACCAACATTTCGGTTAACAGCCGAACGCGCTAACCATTGCGCCACGGAAGCCCAAAATTTAAATTTTCGTCAGGTATTGTGGAAAAACTTTGGATTTTTACGTCACATCTGAGACCTCACAACACCGCTCACGGATGGGCTCGAACCACCAACCTTTCGGTTATCAGCCGAACGCGCTAACCATTGCGCCACGGAAGCCAAAAAATTAAATGGTCGTCAGGTATTGTGGAAAAACTTTGGCTTTTTACGTTACATTTGATACTTCACAACACCGCTCCCGGGTGGGCTCCAACCACCAACCTTTCAGTTAACAGCCGAACGCGCTAACCATTGCGCCACGGAAGCCCAAAAATTAAATGGTCGTCAGGTATTGTGGAAAAACTTTGGCTTTTTACGTTACATTTGATACTTCACAACACCGCTCCCGGGTGGGCTCCAACCACCAACCTTATGGTTAACAGCCGAACGCGCTAACCATTGCACCACGGAAGCCCAAAAATTAAACGGTCGTCAGGTATTGTGGAAAAACTTTTGATTTTTACGTCACATCTGAGACCTCACAACACCGCTCACGGATGGGCTCGAACCACCAACCTTTCGGTTATCAGCCGAACGCGCTAACCATTGCGCCACGGAAGCCCAAAAATTAAATGGTCGTCAGGTATTGTGGAAAAACTTTGGCTTTTTACGTTACATTTGATACTTCACAACACCGCTCCCGGGTGGGCTCCAACCACCAACCTTATGGTTAACAGCCGAACGCGCTAACCATTGCACCACGGAAGCCCAAAAATTAAACGGTCGTCAGGTATTGTGGAAAAACTTTTGATTTTTACGTCACATCTGAGACCTCACAACACCGCTCACGGATGGGCTCGAACCACCAACCTTTCGGTTATCAGCCGAACGCGCTAACCATTGCGCCACGGAAGCCAAAAAATTAAATGGTCGTCAGGTATTGTGGAAAAACTTTGACTTTTTACGTCACATCTGAGAGCTCACAACACCGCTCACGGATGGGCTCGAACCACCAACCTTTCGGTTAACAGCCGAACGCGCTAACCTTTGCGCCACGGAAGCCCAAAAATTAAATGGTCGTCAGGTATTGTGGAAAAACTTTGGCTTTTTACGTTACATTTGAGATCTTACAACACCGCTCCCGGGTGGGCTCGAACCACCAACCTTTCGGTTAACAGCCGACGGCGTTAACCATTGCGCAACGGAAGCCCAAAGATTCAATGTACGTCAGGTATTGTGGAAAAACTTTGGCTTTTTACGTTACATTTGATACTTCACAACACCGCTCCCGGGTGGGCTCCAACCACCAACCTTATGGTTAACAGCCGAACGCGCTAACCATTGCACCACGGAAGCCCAAAAATTAAACGGTCGTCAGGTATTGTGGAAAAACTTTGGTTTTTTACGTTACATTTGAGACTTCACAACACCGCTCCCGGGTGGGCTCGAACCACCAACCTTTTGGTTAACATCCGAACGCGCTAACCATGGAGCCAAGGAAGCTCAGAAATGAAATGGTCGTCAGGTATTGTGGAAAAACTTTGACTTTTTACGTTACATCTGAGACCTCACAACACCGCTCCCGGATGGGCTCGAACCACCATCCTTTCGGTTAACAGCCGAACGCGCTAACCATTGAGCTACGGAAGCTCAGAAATTAAATGGTTGTCACGTATTGTGGAAAAGTTTTGATATTTTACGCTACATCTGAGACCCCACAACACCTCTTCCGGGTGGGCTCGAACCACCAGCCTTTCGGTTAACAGTCGAACGCGCTAACCATTGCGCCACGGAAGCCCAAAAATTAAATGGTCGTCAGGTATTGTGGAGAATTTTTGGCTTTTTACGTTACATTTGAGATCTTACAACACCGCTCCCGGGTGGGCTCGAACCACCAACCTTTCGGTTAACAGCCGAACGCGCTAACCATTGCGCCACGGAAGCTCAAAAATTAAATGGTCGTCAGGTATTGTGGAAAAACTTTGGATTTTTACGTTACATGTGAGATCTCACAACACCGCTCCCGAGTGGGCTCGAACCACCAACCTTTCGGTTAACAGCCGAACGCGCTAACCATTGCGCCACGGAAGCCCAAAATTTAAATTTTCGTCAGGTATTGTGGAAAAACTTTGGATTTTTACGTCACATCTGAGACCTCACAACACCGCTCACGGATGGGCTCGAACCACCAACCTTTCGGTTATCAGCCGAACGCGCTAACCATTGCGCCACGGAAGCCAAAAAATTAAATGGTCGTCAGGTATTGTGGAAAAACTTTGGCTTTTTACGTTACATTTGATACTTCACAACACCGCTCCCGGGTGGGCTCCAACCACCAACCTTTCAGTTAACAGCCGAACGCGCTAACCATTGCGCCACGGAAGCCCAAAAATTAAATGGTCGTCAGGTATTGTGGAAAAACTTTGGCTTTTTACGTTACATTTGATACTTCACAACACCGCTCCCGGGTGGGCTCCAACCACCAACCTTATGGTTAACAGCCGAACGCGCTAACCATTGCACCACGGAAGCCCAAAAATTAAACGGTCGTCAGGTATTGTGGAAAAACTTTTGATTTTTACGTCACATCTGAGACCTCACAACACCGCTCACGGATGGGCTCGAACCACCAACCTTTCGGTTATCAGCCGAACGCGCTAACCATTGCGCCACGGAAGCCCAAAAATTAAATGGTCGTCAGGTATTGTGGAAAAACTTTGGCTTTTTACGTTACATTTGATACTTCACAACACCGCTCCCGGGTGGGCTCCAACCACCAACCTTATGGTTAACAGCCGAACGCGCTAACCATTGCACCACGGAAGCCCAAAAATTAAACGGTCGTCAGGTATTGTGGAAAAACTTTTGATTTTTACGTCACATCTGAGACCTCACAACACCGCTCACGGATGGGCTCGAACCACCAACCTTTCGGTTATCAGCCGAACGCGCTAACCATTGCGCCACGGAAGCCAAAAAATTAAATGGTCGTCAGGTATTGTGGAAAAACTTTGACTTTTTACGTCACATCTGAGAGCTCACAACACCGCTCACGGATGGGCTCGAACCACCAACCTTTCGGTTAACAGCCGAACGCGCTAACCTTTGCGCCACGGAAGCCCAAAAATTAAATGGTCGTCAGGTATTGTGGAAAAACTTTGGCTTTTTACGTTACATTTGAGATCTTACAACACCGCTCCCGGGTGGGCTCGAACCACCAACCTTTCGGTTAACAGCCGACGGCGTTAACCATTGCGCAACGGAAGCCCAAAGATTCAATGTACGTCAGGTATTGTGGAAAAACTTTGGCTTTTTACGTTACATTTGATACTTCACAACACCGCTCCCGGGTGGGCTCCAACCACCAACCTTATGGTTAACAGCCGAACGCGCTAACCATTGCACCACGGAAGCCCAAAAATTAAACGGTCGTCAGGTATTGTGGAAAAACTTTGGTTTTTTACGTTACATTTGAGACTTCACAACACCGCTCCCGGGTGGGCTCGAACCACCAACCTTTTGGTTAACATCCGAACGCGCTAACCATGGAGCCAAGGAAGCTCAGAAATGAAATGGTCGTCAGGTATTGTGGAAAAACTTTGACTTTTTACGTTACATCTGAGACCTCACAACACCGCTCCCGGATGGGCTCGAACCACCATCCTTTCGGTTAACAGCCGAACGCGCTAACCATTGAGCTACGGAAGCTCAGAAATTAAATGGTTGTCACGTATTGTGGAAAAGTTTTGATATTTTACGCTACATCTGAGACCCCACAACACCTCTTCCGGGTGGGCTCGAACCACCAGCCTTTCGGTTAACAGTCGAACGCGCTAACCATTGCGCCACGGAAGCCCAAAAATTAAATGGTCGTCAGGTATTGTGGAGAATTTTTGGCTTTTTACGTTACATTTGAGATCTTACAACACCGCTCCCGGGTGGGCTCGAACCACCAACCTTTCGGCTAACAGCCGAACGCGCTAACCATTGCGCCACGGAAGCTCAAAAATTAAATGGTCGTCAGGTATTGTGGAAAAACTTTGGCTTTTTACGTTACATTTGAGATCTTACAACACCGCTCCCGGGTGGGCTCGAACCACCAACCTTTCGGTTAACAGCCGACGGCGTTAACCATTGCGCAACGGAAGCCCAAAGATTCAATGTACGTCAGGTATTGTGGAAAAACTTTGGCTTTTTACGTTACATTTGATACTTCACAACACCGCTCCCGGGTGGGCTCCAACCACCAACCTTATGGTTAACAGCCGAACGCGCTAACCATTGCACCACGGAAGCCCAAAAATTAAACGGTCGTCAGGTATTGTGGAAAAACTTTGGTTTTTTACGTTACATTTGAGACTTCACAACACCGCTCCCGGGTGGGCTCGAACCACCAACCTTTTGGTTAACATCCGAACGCGCTAACCATGGAGCCAAGGAAGCTCAGAAATGAAATGGTCGTCAGGTATTGTGGAAAAACTTTGACTTTTTACGTTACATCTGAGACCTCACAACACCGCTCCCGGATGGGCTCGAACCACCATCCTTTCGGTTAACAGCCGAACGCGCTAACCATTGAGCTACGGAAGCTCAGAAATTAAATGGTTGTCAAGTATTGTGGAAAAGTTTTGATATTTTACGCTACATCTGAGACCCCACAACACCTCTTCCGGGTGGGCTCGAACCACCAGCCTTTCGGTTAACAGTCGAACGCGCTAACCATTGCGCCACGGAAGCCCAAAAATTAAATGGTCGTCAGGTATTGTGGAGAATTTTTGGCTTTTTACGTTACATTTGAGATCTTACAACACCGCTCCCGGGTGGGCTCGAACCACCAACCTTTCGGTTAACAGCCGAACGCGCTAACCATTGCGCCACGGAAGCTCAAAAATTAAATGGTCGTCAGGTATTGTGGAAAAACTTTGGCTTTTTACGTTACATTTGAGATCTTACAACACCGCTCCCGGGTGGGCTCGAACCACCAACCTTTCGGTTAACAGCCGACGGCGTTAACCATTGCGCAACGGAAGCCCAAAGATTCAATGTACGTCAGGTATTGTGGAAAAACTTTGGCTTTTTACGTTACATTTGATACTTCACAACACCGCTCCCGGGTGGGCTCCAACCACCAACCTTATGGTTAACAGCCGAACGCGCTAACCATTGCACCACGGAAGCCCAAAAATTAAACGGTCGTCAGGTATTGTGGAAAAACTTTGGTTTTTTACGTTACATTTGAGACTTCACAACACCGCTCCCGGGTGGGCTCGAACCACCAACCTTTTGGTTAACATCCGAACGCGCTAACCATGGAGCCAAGGAAGCTCAGAAATGAAATGGTCGTCAGGTATTGTGGAAAAACTTTGACTTTTTACGTTACATCTGAGACCTCACAACACCGCTCCCGGATGGGCTCGAACCACCATCCTTTCGGTTAACAGCCGAACGCGCTAACCATTGAGCTACGGAAGCTCAGAAATTAAATGGTTGTCACGTATTGTGGAAAAGTTTTGATATTTTACGCTACATCTGAGACCCCACAACACCTCTTCCGGGTGGGCTCGAACCACCAGCCTTTCGGTTAACAGTCGAACGCGCTAACCATTGCGCCACGGAAGCCCAAAAATTAAATGGTCGTCAGGTATTGTGGAGAATTTTTGGCTTTTTACGTTACATTTGAGATCTTACAACACCGCTCCCGGGTGGGCTCGAACCACCAACCTTTCGGTTAAGAGCCGAACGCGCTAACCATTGCGCCACGGAAGCTCAAAAATTCAACGGTCGTCAGGTATTGTGGAAAAACTTTGGCTTTTTACGTTACATTTGATACTTCACAACACCGCTCCCGGGTGGGCTCCAACCACCAACCTTTTGGTTAACAGCCGAACGCGCTAACCATTGCACCACGGAAGCCCAAAAATTAAACGGTCGTCAGGTACTGTGGAAAAACTTTGGCTTTTTACGTTACATTTGAGACTTCACAACACCGCTCCCGGGTGGGCTTGAACCACCAAGCCTTTCGGCTAACAGCGGAACGCGCTAACCATTGCGCCACGGAAGCCCAAAAATTAAATGGTCGTCACGTATTGTGGAAAAACTTAGGCTTTTTTCGATACATTTGAAATCCCACAACACCGCTCCCGGATGGGCTCGAACCACCAACCTTTCAGTTAACAGCCGAACGCGCTAACCATTGCGCCACGGAAGCCCAAAAATTAAATGGTCGTCAGGTATTGTGGAAAAACTTTGGCTTTTTACGTTACATTTGATACTTCACAACACCGCTCCCGGGTGGGCTCGAACCACCAACCTTTTGGTTAACAGCCGAACGCGCTAACCATTGCGCCACGGAAGCCCAAAAATTAAATGTTCGTCAGTTATTTTTAAAAAACTCTGAATTTTACGTTACATCTAAGACCTCACAACACCGCTCCCGGATGGGCTCGAACCACCAACCTTTCGGTTAAAAGCCGACGGCGCTAACCATTGCGCCACGGAAGCCCAAAAATTTAATGTTCGTCAGGTATTGTGGAAAAACTTTGACTTTTTACGTCACATCTGAGACCTCACAACACCGCTCACGGATGGGCTCGAACCACCAACCTTTCGGTTAACAGCCGAACGCGCTAACCATTGCACCACGGAAGCCCAAAAATTAAACGGTCGTCAGGTATTGTGGGAAAACTTTGGCTTTTTACGTCACATCTGAGACTTCACAACACCGCTCCCGGATGGGCTCGAACCACAAACCTTTTGAATAAAAGCCGAACGCGCTAACCATTGCGCCACGGAAGCCCAAAAACTAAATGTTCGTCAGTTATTTTTAAAAAAACTCTGAATTTTACGTTACATCTAAGACCTCACAACACCGCTCCCGGATGGGCTCGAACCACCAACCTTTCGGTTAACAGCCGACGGCGCTAACCATTGCGCCACGGAAGCCCAAAAATTAAATGGTCGTCAGGTATTGTGGAGAAACTTAGGCTTTTTTCGATACATTTGAGATCCCACAACACCGCTCCCGGATGGGCTCGAACCACCAACCTTTCAGTTAATAGCCGAACGCGCTAACCATTGCGCCACGGAAGCCCAAAATTTAAATGTTCGTCAGGTATTGTGGAAAAACTTTGGATTTTTACGTTACATGTGAGATCTCACAACACCGCTCCCGAGTGGGCTCGAACCACCAACCTTTCGGTTAACAGCCGAACGCGCTAACCATTGCGCCACGGAAGCCCAAAATTTAAATTTTCGTCAGGTATTGTGGAAAAACTTTGGATTTTTACGTCACATCTGAGACCTCACAACACCGCTCACGGATGGGCTCGAACCACCAACCTTTCGGTTAACAGCCGAACGCGCTAACCATTGCGCCACGGAAGCCCAAAAATTAAATGGTCGTCAGGTATCGTGGAATAACCTTGGCTTTTTACGTTACATTTGAGACTTCACAACACCGCTCCCGGGTTGGCTCGAACCACCAACCTTTTGGTTAACAGCCGAACGCGCTAACCATTGCACCACGGAAGCCCAAAAATTAAACGGTCGTCAGGTATTGTGGGAAAACTTTGGCTTTTTACGTCACATCTGAGACTTCACAACACCGCTCCCGGATGGGCTCGAACCACAAACCTTTTGAATAAAAGCCGAACGCGCTAACCATTGCGCCACGGAAGCCCAAAAACTAAATGTTCGTCAGTTATTTTTAAAAAAACTCTGAATTTTACGTTACATCTCACAACACCGCTCCCGGATGGGCTCGAACCACCAACCTTTCGGTTAACAGCCGACGGCGCTAACCATTGCGCCACGGAAGCCCAAAAATTAAATGGTCGTCAGGTATTGTGGAGAAACTTAGGCTTTTTTCGATACATTTGAGATCCCACAACACCGCTCCCGGATGGGCTCGAACCACCAACCTTTCAGTTAATAGCCGAACGCGCTAACCATTGCGCCAAGGAAGCCCAAAATTTAAATGTTCGTCAGGTATTGTGGAAAAACTTTGGATTTTTACGTTACATGTGAGATCTCACAACACCGCTCCCGAGTGGGCTCGAACCACCAACCTTTCGGTTAACAGCCGAACGCGCTAACCATTGCGCCACGGAAGCCCAAAATTTAAATTTTCGTCAGGTATTGTGGAAAAACTTTGGATTTTTACGTCACATCTGAGACCTCACAACACCGCTCACGGATGGGCTCGAACCACCAACCTTTCGGTTAACAGCCGACGGCGCTAACCATTGCGCCACGGAAGCCCAAAAATTTAATGTTCGTCAGGTATTGTGGAAAAACTTTGACTTTTTACGTCACATCTGAGACCTCACAACACCGCTCACGGATGGGCTCGAACCACCAACCTTTCGGTTAACAGCCGAACGCGCTAACCATTGCGCCACGGAAGCCCAAAAATTAAATGGTCGTCAGGTATTGTGGAATAACCTTGGCTTTTTACGTTACATTTGAGACTTCACAACACCGCTCCCGGGTTGGCTCGAACCACCAACCTTTTGGTTAACAGCCGAACGCGCTAACCATTGCACCACGGAAGCCCAAAAATTAAACGGTCGTCAGGTATTGTGGGAAAACTTTGGCTTTTTACGTCACATCTGAGACTTCACAACACCGCTCCCGGATGGGCTCGAACCACAAACCTTTTGAATAAAAGCCGAACGCGCTAACCATTGCGCCACGGAAGCCCAAAAACTAAATGTTCGTCAGTTATTTTTAAAAAAACTCTGAATTTTACGTTACATCTCACAACACCGCTCCCGGATGGGCTCGAACCACCAACCTTTCGGTTAACAGCCGACGGCGCTAACCATTGCGCCACGGAAGCCCAAAAATTAAATGTTCGTCAGGTATTGTGGAGAAACTTAGGCTTTTTTCGATACATTTGAGATCCCACAACACCGCTCCCGGATGGGCTCGAACCACCAACCTTTCAGCTAACAGCCGAACGCGCTAACCATTGCGCCACGGAAGCCCAAAATTTAAATGTTCGTCAGGTATTGTGGAAAAACTTTGGATTTTTACGTTACATGTGAGATCTCACAACACCGCTCCCGAGTGGGCTCGAACCACCAACCTTTCGGTTAACAGCCGAACGCGCTAACCATTGCGCCACGGAAGCCCAAAATTTAAATTTTCGTCAGGTATTGTGGAAAAACTTTGGATTTTTACGTCACATCTGAGACCTCACAACACCGCTCACGGATGGGCTCGAACCACCAACCTTTCGGTTAACAGCCGACGGCGCTAACCATTGCGCCACGGAAGCCCAAAAATTTAATGTTCGTCAGGTATTGTGGAAAAACTTTGACTTTTTACGTCACATCTGAGACCTCACAACACCGCTCACGGATGGGCTCGAACCACCAACCTTTCGGTTAACAGCCGAACGCGCTAACCATTGCGCCACGGAAGCCCAAAAATTAAATGGTCGTCAGGTATTGTGGAATAACCTTGGCTTTTTACGTTACATTTGAGACTTCACAACACCGCTCCCGGGTTGGCTCGAACCACCAACCTTTTGGTTAACAGCCGAACGCGCTAACCATTGCACCACGGAAGCCCAAAAATTAAACGGTCGTCAGGTATTGTGGGAAAACTTTGGCTTTTTACGTCACATCTGAGACTTCACAACACCGCTCCCGGATGGGCTCGAACCACAAACCTTTTGAATAAAAGCCGAACGCGCTAACCATTGCGCCACGGAAGCCCAAAAACTAAATGTTCGTCAGTTATTTTTAAAAAAACTCTGAATTTTACGTTACATCTCACAACACCGCTCCCGGATGGGCTCGAACCACCAACCTTTCGGTTAACAGCCGACGGCGCTAACCATTGCGCCACGGAAGCCCAAAAATTAAATGGTCGTCAGGTATTGTGGAGAAACTTAGGCTTTTTTCGATACATTTGAGATCCCACAACACCGCTCCCGGATGGGCTCGAACCACCAACCTTTCAGTTAACAGCCGAACGCGCTAACCATTGCGCCACGGAAGCCCAAAATTTAAATGTTCGTCAGGTATTGTGGAAAAACTTTGGATTTTTACGTTACATGTGAGATCTCACAACACCGCTCCCGAGTGGGCTCGAACCACCAACCTTTCGGTTAACAGCCGAACGCGCTAACCATTGCGCCACGGAAGCCCAAAATTTAAATTTTCGTCAGGTATTGTGGAAAAACTTTGGATTTTTACGTCACATCTGAGACCTCACAACACCGCTCACGGATGGGCTCGAACCACCAACCTTTCGGTTAACAGCCGACGGCGCTAACCATTGCGCCACGGAAGCCCAAAAATTAAATGGTCGTCAGGTATTGTGGAGAAACTTAGGCTTTTTTCGATACATTTGAGATCCCACAACACCGCTCCCGGATGGGCTCGAACCACCAACCTTTCAGTTAACAGCCGAACGCGCTAACCATTGCGCCACGGAAGCCCAAAATTTAAATGTTCGTCAGGTATTGTGGAAAAACTTTGGATTTTTACGTTACATGTGAGATCTCACAACACCGCTCCCGAGTGGGCTCGAACCACCAACCTTTCGGTTAACAGCCGAACGCGCTAACCATTGCGCCACGGAAGCCCAAAATTTAAATTTTCGTCAGGTATTGTGGAAAAACTTTGGATTTTTACGTCACATCTGAGACCTCACAACACCGCTCACGGATGGGCTCGAACCACCAACCTTTCGGTTAACAGCCGACGGCGCTAACCATTGCGCCACGGAAGCCCAAAAATTAAATAGTCGTCAGGTATTGTGGAGAAACTTAGGCTTTTTTCGATACATTTGAGATCCCACAACACCGCTCCCGGATGGGCTCGAACCACCAACCTTTCAGTTAACAGCCGAACGCGCTAACCATTGCGCCACGGAAGCCCAAAATTTAAATGTTCGTCAGGTATTGTGGAAAAACTTTGGATTTTTACGTTACATGTGAGATCTCACAACACCGCTCCCGAGTGGGCTCGAACCACCAACCTTTCGGTTAACAGCCGAACGCGCTAACCATTGCGCCACGGAAGCCCAAAATTTAAATTTTCGTCAGGTATTGTGGAAAAACTTTGGATTTTTACGTCACATCTGAGACCTCACAACACCGCTCACGGATGGGCTCGAACCACCAACCTTTCGGTTAACAGCCGACGGCGCTAACCATTGCGCCACGGAAGCCCAAAAATTAAATGGTCGTCAGGTATTGTGGAGAAACTTAGGCTTTTTTCGATACATTTGAGATCCCACAACACCGCTCCCGGATGGGCTCGAACCACCAACCTTTCAGTTAACAGCCGAACGCGCTAACCATTGCGCCACGGAAGCCCAAAATTTAAATGTTCGTCAGGTATTGTGGAAAAACTTTGGATTTTTACGTTACATGTGAGATCTCACAACACCGCTCCCGAGTGGGCTCGAACCACCAACCTTTCGGTTAACAGCCGAACGCGCTAACCATTGCGCCACGGAAGCCCAAAATTTAAATTTTCGTCAGGTATTGTGGAAAAACTTTGGATTTTTACGTCACATCTGAGACCTCACAACACCGCTCACGGATGGGCTCGAACCACCAACCTTTCGGTTAACAGCCGACGGCGCTAACCATTGCGCCACGGAAGCCCAAAAATTAAATGGTCGTCAGGTATTGTGGAAAAACTTTGACTTTTTACGTCACATCTGAGACCTCACAACACCGCTCACGGATGGGCTCGAACCACCAACCTTTCGGTTAACAGCCGAACGCGCTAACCATTGCGCCACGGAAGCCCAAAAATTAAATGGTCGTCAGGTATTGTGGAAAAACCTTGGCTTTTTACGTTACATTTGAGACTTCACAACACCGCTCCCGGGTGGGCTCGAACCACCAACCTTTTGGTTAACAGCCGAACGCGCTAACCATTGCACCACGGAAGCCCAAAAATTAAACGGTCGTCAGGTATTGTGGGAAAACTTTGGCTTTTTACGTCACATCTGAGACTTCACAACACCGCTCCCGGATGGGCTCGAACCACCAACCTTTCGGTTATCAGCCGAACGCGCTAACCATTGCGCCACGGAAGCCAAAAAATTAAATGGTCGTCAGGTATTGTGGAAAAACTTTGACTTTTTACGTCACATCTGAGATCTTACAACACCGCTCACGGATGGGCTCGAACCACCAACCTTTCGGTTAACAGCCGAACGCGCTAACCATTGCGCCACGGAAGCTCAAAAATTAAACGGTCGTCAGGTATTGTGGAAAAACTTTGGCTTTTTACGTTACATTTGATACTTCACAACACCGCTCCCGGGTGGGCTCCAACCACCAACCTTTTGGTTAACAGCCGAACGCGCTAACCATTGCACCACGGAAGCCCAAAAATTAAACGGTCGTCAGGTATTGTGGAAAAACTTTCGCTTTTTACGTTACATTTGAGACTTCACAACACCGCTCCCGGGTGGGCTCGAACCACCAACCTTTTGGTTAAGAGCCGAACGCGCTAACATTTGCACCACGGAAGCCCAAAAATTAAACGGTCGTCAGGTATTGTGGGAAAACTTTGGCTTTTTACGTCACATCTGAGACTTCACAACACCGCTCCCGGATGGGCTCGAACCAAAAACCTTTTGAATAAAAGCCGAACGCGCTAACCATTGCGCCACGGAAGCCCAAAAACTAAATGTTCGTCAGTTATTTTTAAAAAAAACTCTGAATTTTACGTTACATCTCACAACACCGCTCCCGGATGGGCTCGAACCACCAACCTTTCGGTTAACAGCCGACGGCGCTAACCATTGCGCCACGGAAGCCCAAAAATTTAAATGTTCGTCAGGTATTGTGGAAAAACTTTGGATTTTTACGTTACATGTGAGATCTCACAACACCGCTCCCGAGTGGGCTCGAACCACCAACCTTTCGGTTAACAGCCGAACGCGCTAACCATTGCGCCACGGAAGCCCAAAATTTAAATTTTCGTCAGGTATTGTGGAAAAACTTTGGATTTTTACGTCACATCTGAGACCTCACAACACTGCTCACGGATGGGCTCGAACCACCAACCTTTCGGTTAACAGCCGACGGCGCTAACCATTGCGCCACGGAAGCCCAAAAATTTAATGTTCGTCAGGTATTGTGGAAAAACTTTGACTTTTTACGTCACATCTGAGACCTCACAACACCGCTCACGGATGGGCTCGAACCACCAACCTTTCGGTTAACAGCCGAACGCGCTAACCATTGCGCCACGGAAGCCCAAAAATTAAATGGTCGTCAGGTATTGTGGAAAAACCTTGGCTTTTTACGTTACATTTGAGACTTCACAACACCGCTCCCGGGTGGGCTCGAACCACCAACCTTTTGGTTAACAGCCGAACGCGCTAACCATTGCACCACGGAAGCCCAAAAATTAAACGGTCGTCAGGTATTGTGGGAAAACTTTGGCTTTTTACGTCACATCTGAGACTTCACAACACCGCTCCCGGATGGGTTCGAACCACAAACCTTTTGAATAAAAGCCGAACGCGCTAACCATTGCGCCACGGAAGCCCAAAAACTAAATGTTCGTCAGTTATTTTTAAAAAAACTCTGAATTTTACGTTACATCTAAGACCTCGCAACACCGCTCCCGGATGGGCTCGAACCACCAACCTTTCGGTTAACAGCCGACGGCGCTAACCATTGCGCCACGGAAGCCCAAAAATTAAATGGTCGTCAGGTATTGTGGAGAAACTTAGGCTTTTTTCGATACATTTGAAATCCCACAACACCGCTCCCGGATGGGCTCGAACCACCAACCTTTCAGTTAACAGCCGAACGCGCTAACCATTGCGCCACGGAAGCCCAAAATTTAAATGTTCGTCAGGTATTGTGGAAAAACTTTGGATTTTTACGTCACATCTGAGACCTCACAACACCGCTCACGGATGGGCTCGAACCACCAACCTTTCGGTTATCAGCCGAACGCGCTAACCATTGCGCCACGGAAGCCAAAAAATTAAATGGTCGTCAGGTATTGTGGAAAAACTTTGACTTTTTACGTCACATCTGAGAGCTCACAACACCGCTCACGGATGGGCTCGAACCACCAACCTTTCGGTTAACAGCCGAACGCGCTAACCTTTGCGCCACGGAAGCCCAAAAATTAAATGGTCGTCAGGTATTGTGGAAAAACTTTGGCTTTTTACGTTACATTTGAGATCTTACAACACCGCTCCCGGGTGGGCTCGAACCACCAACCTTTCGGTTAACAGCCGAACGCGCTAACCATTGCGCCACGGAAGCTCAAAAATTAAACGGTCGTCAGGTATTGTGGAAAAACTTTGGCTTTTTACGTTACATTTGATACTTCACAACACCGCTCCCGGGTGGGCTCCAACCACCAACCTTTTGGTTAACAGCCGAACGCGCTAACCATTGCACCACGGAAGCCCAAAAATTAAACGGTCGTCAGGTATTGTGGAAAAACTTTCGCTTTTTACGTTACATTTGAGACTTCACAACACCGCTCCCGGGTGGGCTTGAACCACCAAGCCTTTCGGCTAACAGCGGAACGCGCTAACCATTGCGCCACGGAAGCCCAAAAATTAAATGGTCGTCACGTATTGTGGAAAAACTTAGGCTTTTTTCGATACATTTGAAATCCCACAACACCGCTCCCGGATGGGCTCGAACCACCAACCTTTCAGTTAACAGCCGAACGCGCTAACCATTGCGCCACGGAAGCCCAAAAATAAAATGGTCGTCAGGTATTGTGGAAAAACTTTGGCTTTTTACGTTACATTTGATACTTCACAACACCGCTCCCGGGTGGGCTCCAACCACCAACCTTATGGTTAACAGCCGAATGCGCTAACCATTGCACCACGGAAGCCCAAAAATTGAACGGTCGTCAGGTATTGTGGAAAAACTTTGGCTTTTTACGTTTCATTTGAGACTTCACAACACCGCTCCCGGGTGGGCTTGAACCACCAAGCCTTTCGGCTAACAGCGGAACGCGCTAACCATTGCGCCACGGAAGCCCAAAAATTAAATGGTCGTCACGTATTGTGGAAAAACTTAGGCTTTTTTCGATACATTTGAAATCCCACAACACCGCTCCCGGATGGGCTCGAACCACCAACCTTTCAGTTAACAGCCGAACGCGCTAACCATTGCGCCACGGAAGCCCAAAAATTAAATGGTCGTCAGGTATTGTGGAAAAACTTTGGCTTTTTACGTTACATTTGATACTTCACAACACCGCTCCCGGGTGGGCTCCAACCACCAACCTTATGGTTAACAGCCGAATGCGCTAACCATTGCACCACGGAAGCCCAAAAATTGAACGGTCGTCAGGTATTGTGGAAAAACTTTGGCTTTTTACGTTTCATTTGAGACTTCACAACACCGCTCCCGGGTGGGCTCGAACCACCAACCTTTTGGTTAACATCCGAACGCGCTAACCATGGAGCCAAGGAAGCTCAGAAATGAAATGGTCGTCAGGTATTGTGGAAAAACTTTGACTTTTTACGTTACATCTGAGACCTCACAACACCGCTCCCGGATGGGCTCGAACCACCATCCTTTCGGTTAACAGCCGAACGCGCTAACCATTGAGCTACGGAAGCTCAGAAATTAAATGGTTGTCACGTATTGTGGAAAAGTTTTGATATTTTACGCTACATCTGAGACCCCACAACACCTCTTCCGGGTGGGCTCGAACCACCAGCCTTTCGGTTAACAGTCGAACGCGCTAACCATTGCGCCACGGAAGCCCAAAAATTAAATGGTCGTCAGGTATTGTGGAGAAACTTAGGCTTTTTTCGATACATTTGAGACTTCACAACACCGCTCCCGGGTGGGCTCGAACCACCAACCTTTTGGTTAACAGCCGAACGCGCTAACCATTGCGCCACGGAAGCCCAAAAATTAAATGTTCGTCAGTTATTTTTAAAAAACTCTGAATTTTACGTTACATCTAAGACCTCACAACACCGCTCCCGGATGGGCTCGAACCACCAACCTTTCGGTTAAAAGCCGACGGCGCTAACCATTGCGCCACGGAAGCCCAAAAATTTAATGTTCGTCAGGTATTGTGGAAAAACTTTGACTTTTTACGTCACATCTGAGACCTCACAACACCGCTCACGGATGGGCTCGAACCACCAACCTTTCGGTTAACAGCCGAACGCGCTAACCATTGCGCCACGGAAGCCCAAAAATTAAATGGTCGTCAGGTATTGTGGAAAAACTTTGGCTTTTTACGTTACATTTGAGATCTTACAACACCGCTCCCGGGTGGGCTCGAACCACCAACCTTTCGGTTAACAGCCGACGGCGTTAACCATTGCGCAACGGAAGCCCAAAGATTCAATGTACGTCAGGTATTGTGGAAAAACTTTGGCTTTTTACGTTACATTTGATACTTCACAACACCGCTCCCGGGTGGGCTCCAACCACCAACCTTATGGTTAACAGCCGAATGCGCTAACCATTGCACCACGGAAGCCCAAAAATTGAACGGTCGTCAGGTATTGTGGAAAAACTTTGGCTTTTTACGTTTCATTTGAGACTTCACAACACCGCTCCCGGGTGGGCTTGAACCACCAAGCCTTTCGGCTAACAGCGGAACGCGCTAACCATTGCGCCACGGAAGCCCAAAAATTAAATGGTCGTCACGTATTGTGGAAAAACTTAGGCTTTTTTCGATACATTTGAAATCCCACAACACCGCTCCCGGATGGGCTCGAACCACCAACCTTTCAGTTAACAGCCGAACGCGCTAACCATTGCGCCACGGAAGCCCAAAAATTAAATGGTCGTCAGGTATTGTGGAAAAACTTTGGCTTTTTACGTTACATTTGATACTTCACAACACCGCTCCCGGGTGGGCTCCAACCACCAACCTTATGGTTAACAGCCGAATGCGCTAACCATTGCACCACGGAAGCCCAAAAATTGAACGGTCGTCAGGTATTGTGGAAAAACTTTGGCTTTTTACGTTTCATTTGAGACTTCACAACACCGCTCCCGGGTGGGCTCGAACCACCAACCTTTTGGTTAACATCCGAACGCGCTAACCATGGAGCCAAGGAAGCTCAGAAATGAAATGGTCGTCAGGTATTGTGGAAAAACTTTGACTTTTTACGTTACATCTGAGGCCTCACAACACCGCTCCCGGATGGGCTCGAACCACCATCCTTTCGGTTAACAGCCGAACGCGCTAACCATTGAGCTACGGAAGCTCAGAAATTAAATGGTTGTCACGTATTGTGAAAAAGTTTTGATATTTTACGCTACATCTGAGACCCCACAACACCTCTTCCGGGTGGGCTCGAACCACCAGCCTTTCGGTTAACAGTCGAACGCGCTAACCATTGCGCCACGGAAGCCCAAAAATTAAATGGTCGTCAGGTATTGTGGAGAAACTTAGGCTTTTTTCGATACATTTGAGACTTCACAACACCGCTCCCGGGTGGGCTCGAACCACCAACCTTTTGGTTAACAGCCGAACGCGCTAACCATTGCGCCACGGAAGCCCAAAAATTAAATGTTCGTCAGTTATTTTTAAAAAACTCTGAATTTTACGTTACATCTAAGACCTCACAACACCGCTCCCGGATGGGCTCGAACCACCAACCTTTCGGTTAAAAGCCGACGGCGCTAACCATTGCGCCACGGAAGCCCAAAAATTTAATGTTCGTCAGGTATTGTGGAAAAACTTTGACTTTTTACGTCACATCTGAGACCTCACAACACCGCTCACGGATGGGCTCGAACCACCAACCTTTCGGTTAACAGCCGAACGCGCTAACCATTGCGCCACGGAAGCCCAAAAATTAAATGGTCGTCAGGTATTGTGGAAAAACTTTGGCTTTTTACGTTACATTTGAGATCTTACAACACCGCTCCCGGGTGGGCTCGAACCACCAACCCTTCGGATAACAGCCGAAGGCGCTAACCATTGCGCCACGGAAGCTCAAAAATTAAACGGTCGTCAGGTATTGTGGAAAAAATTTGGCTTTTTACGTTACATTTGAGACTTCACAACACCGCTCCCGGGTGGGCTTGACCACCAAGCCTTTCGGCTAACAGCGGAACGCGCTAACCATTGCGCCACGGAAGCCCAAAAATTAAATGGTCGTCACGTATTGTGGAAAAACTTAGGCTTTTTTCGATACATTTGAAATCCCACAACACCGCTCCCGGATGGGCTCGAACCACCAACCTTTCAGTTAACAGCCGAACGCGCTAACCATTGCGCCACGGAAGCCCAAAAATTAAATGGTCGTCAGGTATTGTGGAAAAGCTTTGGCTTTTTACGTTACATTTGATACTTCACAACACCGCTCCCGGGTGGGCTCCAACCACCAACCTTATGGTTAACAGCCGAACGCGCTAACCATTGCACCACGGAAGCCCAAAAATTAAACGGTCGTCAGGTATTGTGGAAAAACTTTGGCTTTTTACGTTACATTTGATACTTCACAACATCGCTCCCGGGTGGGCTCGAACCACCAACCTTTTGGTTAACATCCGAACGCGCTAACCATGGAGCCAAGGAAGCTCAGAAATGAAATGGTCGTCAGGTATTGTGGAAAAACTTTGACTTTTTACGTTACATCTGAGACCTCACAACACCGCTCCCGGATGGGTTCGAACCACCATCCTTACGGTTAACAGCCGAACGCGCTAACCATTGAGCTACGGAAGCTCAGAAATTAAATGGTTGTCACGTAATGTGGAAAAGTTTTGACATTTTACGCTACATCTGAGACCCCACAACACCTCTTCCGGGTGGGCTCGAACCACCAGCCTTTCGGTTAACAGTCGAACGCGCTAACCATTGCGCCACGGAAGCCCAAAAATTAAATGGTCGTCAGGTATTGTGGAGAAACTTAGGCTTTTTTCGATACATTTGAGACTTCACAACACCGCTCCCGGGTGGGCTCGAACCACCAACCTTTCGGTTAAAAGCCGACGGCGCTAACCATTGCGCCACGGAAGCCCAAAAATTTAATGTTCGTCAGGTATTGTGGAAAAACTTTGACTTTTTACGTCACATCTGAGACCTCACAACACCGCTCACGGATAGGCTCGAACCACCAACCTTTCGGTTAACAGCCGAACGCGCTAACCATTGCGCCACGGAAGCCCAAAAATTAAATGGTCGTCAGGTATTGTGGAAAAACTTTGGCTTTTTACGTTACATTTGAGATCTTACAACACCGCTCCCGGGTGGGCTCGAACCACCAACCCTTCGGTTAACAGCCGAAGGCGCTAACCATTGCGCCACGGAAGCTCAAAAATTAAACGGTCGTCAGGTATTGTGGAAAAAATTTGGCTTTTTACGTTACAATTGAGATCCCAAAACACCGCTCCCGGGTGGGCTCGAACCACAAACCTATTGGTTAACAGCAGAACGCGCTAACCATTGCGCCACGGAAGCTCAGAAATTAAATGGTTGTCACGTATTTTGGAAAAGTTTTGACATTTTACGCTACATCTGAGACCACACAACACCTCTCCCAGGTGGGCTCGAACCAACAAGCCTTTCGGCTAACAGCCGAACGCGCTAACCATTGCGCCACGGAAGCCCAAAGATTAAATTTTCGTCAGGTATTGTGGAAAAACTTTGGCTTTTTACGTTACATTTGATACTTCACAACACCGCTCCCGGGTGGGCTCGAACCACCAACCTTTTGGTTAACATCCGAACGCGCTAACCATGGAGCCAAGGAAGCTCAGAAATGAAATGGTCGTCAGGTATTGTGGAAAAACTTTGACTTTTTACGTTAAATCTAAGACCTCACAACACCGCTCCCGGATGGGCTCGAACCACCAACCCTTCGGTTAACAGCCGAACGCGCTAACCATTGCCCCCGGAAGCTCAAAAATTAAACGGTCGTCACGTATTGTGGAAAAGTTTTGACATTTTACGCTTCATCTGAGACCACACAACACCTCTCCCGGGTGGGCTTGAACCACCAAGCCTTTCGGCTAACAGCCGAACGCGCTAACCATTGCGCCACGGAAGCCCAAAGATTAAATTTTCGTCAGGTATTGTGGAAAAACTTTGGATTTTTACGTTACATTTGAGATCCCACAACACCGCTCCCGGGTGGGCTCGAACCACAAACTTATTGGTAAACAGCCGAACGCGCTAACCATTAATCCACGGAAGCTCAGAAATTAAACGGTCGTCAGGTATGGTGGAAAAACTTTGACTTTTTACGTTAAATTTGAGATCCCACAACACCGCTCCCGGGTGTGCTCGAACCACAAACCTATTAGATAACAGCCGAACGCGCTAACCATTGCGCCACGGAAGCCCAAAAATTAAATGTTCGTCAGTTATTTTTAAAAAACTCTGAATTTTACGTTACATCTAAGACCTCACAACACCGCTCCCGGATGGGCTCGAACCACCAACCTTTCGGTTAACAGCCGACGGCGCTAACCATTGCGCCACGGAAGCCCAAAAATTTAATGTTCGTCAGGTATTGTGGAAAAACTTTGACTTTTTACGTCACATCTGAGACCTCACAACACCGCTCACGGATGGGCTCGAACCACCAACCTTTCGGTTAACAGCCGAACGCGCTAACCATTGCGCCACGGAAGCCCAAAAATTAAATGGTCGTCAGGTATTGTGGAAAAACTTTGGCTTTTTCCGTTACATTTGAGATCTTACAACACCGCTCCCGGGTGGGCTCGAACCACCAACCCTTCGGTTAACAGCCGAACGCGCTAACCATTGCCCCTCGGAAGCTCAAAAATTAAACGGTCGTCACGTATTGTGGAAAAATTTTGACATTTTACGCTTCATCTGAGACCACACAACACCTCTCCCGGGTGGGCTTGAACCACCAAGCCTTTCGGCTAACAGCCGAACGCGCTAACCATTGCGCCACGGAAGCCCAAAGATTAAATTTTCGTCAGGTATTGTGGAAAAACTTTGGATTTTTACGTCACATCTGAGAGCTCACAACACCGCTCACGGATGGGCTCGAACCACCAACCTTTCGGTTAACAGCCGAACGCGCTAACCATTGAGCTACGGAAGCTCAGACATTAAATGGTTGTCACGTATTGTGGAAAAGTTTTGACATTTTACGCTACATCTGAGACCCCACAACACCTCTTCCGGGTGGGCTCGAACCACCAGCCTTTCGGTTAACAGTCGAACGCGCTAACCATTGCGCCACGGAAGGCCAAAAATTAAATGGTCGTCAGGTATTGTGGAGAAAATTAGGCTTTTTTCGATACATTTGAGACTTCACAACACCGCTCCCGGGTGGGCTCGAACCACCAACCTTTTGATTAACAGCCGAACGCGCTAACCATTGCGCCACGGAAGCCCAAAAATTAAATGTTCGTCAGTTATTTTTAAAAAACTCTGAATTTTACGTTACATCTAAGACCTCACAACACCGCTGCCGGATGGGCTCGAACCACCAACCTTTCGGTTAACAGCCGACGGCGCTAACCATTGCGCCACGGAAGCCCAAAAATTTAATGTTCGTCAGGTATTGTGGAAAAACTTTGGCTTTTTACGTTACATTTGAGATCTTACAACACCGCTCCCGGGTGGGCTCGAACCACCAACCCTTCGGTTAACAGCCGAAGGCGCTAACCATTGCGCCACGGAAGCTCAAAAATTAAACGGTCGTCAGGTGTTGTGGAAAAAATTTGGCTTTTTACGTTACAATTGAGATCCCAAAACACCGCTCCCGAGTGGGCTCGAACCACAAACCTATTGGTTAACAGCCGAACGCGCTAACCATTGCGCCACGGAAGCTCAGAAATTAAATGGTTGTCACGTATTTTGGAAAAGTTTTGACATTTTACGCTACATCTGAGACCACACAACACCACTCCCAGGTGGGCTCGAACCAACAAGCCTTTCGGCTAACAGCCGAACGCGCTAACCATTGCGCCACGGAAGCCCAAAGATTAAATTTTCGTCAGGTATTGTGGAAAAACTTTGGATTTTTACGTTACATGTGAGATCTCACAACACCGCTCCCGGGTGGGCTCGAACCACCAACCTTTCGGTTAACAGCCGAACGCGCTAACCATTGCGCCACGGAAGCCCAAAAATTAAATGTTCGTCAGGTATCGTGGAAAAACTTTAACTTTTTACGTCACATCTGAGAGCTCACAACACCGCTCACGCATGGGCTCGAACCACCAACCTTTCGGTTAACAGCCGAACGCGCTAATCATTGCGCCACGGAAGCTCAAAAATTAAACGGTCGTCAGGTATTGTGGAAAAACTTTGGCTTTTTACGTTACATTTGAGATCCCACAACACCGCTCCCGGGTGGGCTCGAACCACAAACCTATTAGATAACAGCCGAACGCGCTAACCATTGAGCCACGGAAGCTCAGAAATGTAATGGTTGTCACGTATTGTGGAAAAGTTTTGACATTTTACGCTACATCTGAGACCGCACAACACCTCTCCCGGGTGGGCTCGAACCACCAAGCCTTTCGGCAAACAGCCGAACGCGCTAACCATTGCGCCACGGAATCCCAAAAATTAAATGGTCGTCACGTATTGTGGAAAAACTTTGACTCTTTACGTCACATCAGAGACCTCACAACACCGCTCACGGATGGGCTCGAACCACCAACCTTTCGGTTAACAGCCGAACGCGCTAACCATTGCGCCACGGAAGCCCAAAAATTAAATGGTCGTCAGGTATTGTGGAAAAACTTTGGCTTTTTACGTTACATTTGAGATCTTACAACACCGCTCCCGGGTGGGCTCGAACCACCAACCCTTCGGTTAACAGCCGAACGCGCTAACCATTGCCCCCGGAAGCTCAAAAATTAAACGGTCGTCACGTATTGTGGAAAAGTTTTGACATTTTACGCTTCATCTGAGACCACACAACACCTCTCCCGGGTGGGCTTGAACCACCAAGCCTTTCGGCTAACAGCCGAACGCGCTAACCATTGCGCCACGGAAGCCCAAAGATTAAATTTTCGTCAGGTATTGTGGAAAAACTTTGGATTTTTACGTCACATCTGAGAGCTCACAACACCGCTCACGGATGGGCTCGAACCACCAACCTTTCGGTTAACAGCCGAACGCGCTAACCTTTGCGCCACGGAAGCCCAAAATATAAATGGCCGTCAGGTATTGTGGAAAAACTTTAACTTTTTACGTCACATCTGAGAGCTCACAACACCGCTCACGGATGGGCTCGAACCACCAACCTTTCGGTTAACAGCCGAACGCGCTAACCTTTGCGCCAAGGAAGCCCAAAAATTAAATGGTCGTCAGGTATTGTGGAAAAACTTTGGCTTTTTACGTTACATTTTAGATCTTACAACACCGCTCCCGGGTGGGCTCGAACCACCAACCTTTCGGTTAACAGCCGAACGCGCTAACAATGGAGCCAAGGAAGCTCAGAAATTAAATGGTTGTCACGTATTGTGGAACAGTTTTGACTTTTTACGCTACATCTGAGACCCCACAACACCACTTCCGGGTGGGCTCGAACCACCAGCCTCTCGGTTAACAGCCGAACGCGCTAACCATGGAGCCAAGGAAGCTCAGAAATGAAGTGGTCGTCAGGTATTGTGGAAATACTTTGGTTTTTTACGTTACATTTGAGATCCCACAACACCGCTCCCGGGTGGGCTCGAACCACAAACTTATTGGTAAACAGCCGAACGCGCTAACCATTGAGCCACGGAAGCTCAGAAATTAAACGGTCGTCAGGTATGGTGGAAAAACTTTGACTTTTTACGTTAAATTTGAGATCCCACAACACCGCTCCCGGGTGTGCTCGAACCACAAACCTATTAGATAAAAGCCGAACGCGCTAACCATTGCGCCACGGAAGCCCAAAAATTAAATGTTCGTCAGTTATTTTTAAAAAACTCTGAATTTTACGTTACATCTAAGACCTCACAACACCGCTCCCGGATGGGCTCGAACCACCAACCTTTCGGTTAACAGCCGACGGCGCTAACCATTGCGCCACGGAAGCCCAAAAATTTAATGTTCGTCAGGTATTGTGGAAAAACTTTGACTTTTTACGTCACATCTGAGACCTCACAACACCGCTCACGGATGGGCTCGAACCACCAACCTTTCGGTTAACAGCCGAACGCGCTAATCATTGCGCCACGGAAGCTCAAAAATTAAACGGTCGTCAGGTATTGTGGAAAAACTTTGGCTTTTTACGTTACATTTGAGATCCCACAACACCACTCCCGGGTGGGCTCGAACCACAAACCTATTAGATAACAGCCGAACGCGCTAACCATTGAGCCACGGAAGCTCAGAAATGTAATGGTTGTCACGTATTGTGGAAAAGTTTTGACATTTTACGCTACATCTGAGACCGCACAACACCTCTCCCGGGTGGGCTCGAACCACCAAGCCTTTCGGCAAACAGCCGAACGCGCTAACCATTGCGCCACGGAATCCCAAAAATTAAATGGTCGTCACGTATTGTGGAAAAACTTTGACTCTTTACGTCACATCAGAGACCTCACAACACCGCTCACGGATGGGCTCGAACCACCAACCTTTCGGTTAACAGCCGAACGCGCTAACCATTGCGCCACGGAAGCCCAAAAATTAAATGGTCGTCAGGTATTGTGGAAAAACTTTGGCTTTTTACGTTACATTTGAGATCTTACAACACCGCTCCCGGGTGGGCTCGAACCACCAACCCTTCGGTTAACAGCCGAACGCGCTAACCATTGCCCCCGGAAGCTCAAAAATTAAACGGTCGTCACGTATTGTGGAAAAGTTTTGACATTTTACGCTTCATCTGAGACCACACAACACCTCTCCCGGGTGGGCTTGAACCACCAAGCCTTTCGGCTAACAGCCGAACGCGCTAACCATTGCGCCACGGAAGCCCAAAGATTAAATTTTCGTCAGGTATTGTGGAAAAACTTTGGATTTTTACGTCACATCTGAGAGCTCACAACACCGCTCACGGATGGGCTCGAACCACCAACCTTTCGGTTAACAGCCGAACGCGCTAACCTTTGCGCCACGGAAGCCCAAAATATAAATGGCCGTCAGGTATTGTGGAAAAACTTTAACTTTTTACGTCACATCTGAGAGCTCACAACACCGCTCACGGATGGGCTCGAACCACCAACCTTTCGGTTAACAGCCGAACGCGCTAACCTTTGCGCCAAGGAAGCCCAAAAATTAAATGGTCGTCAGGTATTGTGGAAAAACTTTGGCTTTTTACGTTACATTTTAGATCTTACAACACCGCTCCCGGGTGGGCTCGAACCACCAACCTTTCGGTTAACAGCCGAACGCGCTAACAATGGAGCCAAGGAAGCTCAGAAATTAAATGGTTGTCACGTATTGTGGAACAGTTTTGACTTTTTACGCTACATCTGAGACCCCACAACACCACTTCCGGGTGGGCTCGAACCACCAGCCTCCTGGTTAACAGCCGAACGCGCTAACCTTTGCGCCACGGAAGCCCAAAAATTAAATGGCCGTCAGGTATTGTGGAAAAACTTTAACTTTTTACGTCACATCTGAGAGCTCACAACACCGCTCCCGGGTGGGCTCGAACCACCAACCTTTCGGTTAACAGCCGAACGCGCTAACAATGGAGCCAAGGAAGCTCAGAAATTAAATGGTTGTCACGTATTGTGGAACAGTTTTGACTTTTTACGCTACATCTGAGACCCCACAACACCACTTCCGGGTGGGCTCGAACCACCAGCCTCCTGGTTAACAGCCGAACGCGCTAACCATGGAGCCAAGGAAGCTCAGAAATGAAATGGTCGTCAGGTATTGTGGAGAAACTTTGGTTTTTTACGTTACATTTGAGATCCCACAACACCGCTCCCGGGTGGGCTCGAACCACAAACTTATTGGTAAACAGCCGAACGCGCTAACCATTGAGCCACGGAAGCCCAAAAATTTAATGTTCGTCAGGTATTGTGGAAAAACTTTGACTTTTTACGTCACATCTGAGACCTCACAACACCGCTCACGGATGGGCTCGAACCACCAACCTTTCGGTTAACAGCCGAACGCGCTAACCATTGCGCCACGGAAGCCCAAAAATTAAATGGTCGTCAGGTATTGTGGAAAAACTTTGGCTTTTTACGTTACATTTGAGATCTTACAACACCGCTCCCGGGTGGGCTCGAACCACCAACCCTCCGGTTAACAGCCGAAGGCGCTAACCATTGCGCCACGGAAGCTCAAAAATTAAACGGTCGTCAGGTATTGTGGAAAAACTTTGACTTTTTACGTCACATCTGAGACCTCACAACACCGCTCACGGATGGGCTCGAACCACCAACCTTTCGGTTAACAGCCGAACGCGCTAACCATTGCGCCACGGAAGCCCAAAAATTAAATGGTCGTCAGGTATTGTGGAAAAACTTTGGCTTTTTACGTTACATTTGAGATCTTACAACACCGCTCCCGGGTGGGCTCGAACCACCAACCCTTCGGTTAACAGCCGAAGGCGCTAACCATTGCGCCACGGAAGCCCAAAAATTAAATGTTCGTCAGGTATTGTAGAAAAACTTTAACTTTTTACGTCACATCTGAGAGCTCACAACACCGCTCACGCATGGGCTCGAACCACCAACCTTTCGGTGAACAGCCGAACGCGCTAACCTTTGCGCCAAGGAAGCCCAAAAATTAAATGGTCGTCAGGTATTGTGGAAAAACTTTGGCTTTTTACGTTACATTTTAGATCTTACAACACCGCTCCCGGGTGGGCTCGAACCACCAACCTTTCGGTTAACAGCCGAACGCGCTAACAATGGAGCCAAGGAAGCTCAGAAATTAAATGGTTGTCACGTATTGTGGAACAGTTTTGACTTTTTACGCTACATCTGAGACCCCACAACACCACTTCCGGGTGGGCTCGAACCACCAGCCTCCTGGTTAACAGCCGAACGCGCTAACCTTTGCGCCACGGAAGCCCAAAAATTAAATGGCCGTCAGGTATTGTGGAAAAACTTTAACTTTTTACGTCACATCTGAGAGCTCACAACACCGCTCCCGGGTGGGCTCGAACCACCAACCTTTCGGTTAACAGCCGAACGCGCTAACAATGGAGCCAAGGAAGCTCAGAAATTAAATGGTTGTCACGTATTGTGGAACAGTTTTGACTTTTTACGCTACATCTGAGACCCCACAACACCACTTCCGGGTGGGCTCGAACCACCAGCCTCCTGGTTAACAGCCGAACGCGCTAACCATGGAGCCAAGGAAGCTCAGAAATGAAATGGTCGTCAGGTATTGTGGAGAAACTTTGGTTTTTTACGTTACATTTGAGATCCCACAACACCGCTCCCGGGTGGGCTCGAACCACAAACTTATTGGTAAACAGCCGAACGCGCTAACCATTGAGCCACGGAAGCCCAAAAATTTAATGTTCGTCAGGTATTGTGGAAAAACTTTGACTTTTTACGTCACATCTGAGACCTCACAACACCGCTCACGGATGGGCTCGAACCACCAACCTTTCGGTTAACAGCCGAACGCGCTAACCATTGCGCCACGGAAGCCCAAAAATTAAATGGTCGTCAGGTATTGTGGAAAAACTTTGGCTTTTTACGTTACATTTGAGATCTTACAACACCGCTCCCGGGTGGGCTCGAACCACCAACCCTCCGGTTAACAGCCGAAGGCGCTAACCATTGCGCCACGGAAGCTCAAAAATTAAACGGTCGTCAGGTATTGTGGAAAAACTTTGACTTTTTACGTCACATCTGAGACCTCACAACACCGCTCACGGATGGGCTCGAACCACCAACCTTTCGGTTAACAGCCGAACGCGCTAACCATTGCGCCACGGAAGCCCAAAAATTAAATGGTCGTCAGGTATTGTGGAAAAACTTTGGCTTTTTACGTTACATTTGAGATCTTACAACACCGCTCCCGGGTGGGCTCGAACCACCAACCCTTCGGTTAACAGCCGAAGGCGCTAACCATTGCGCCACGGAAGCCCAAAAATTAAATGTTCGTCAGGTATTGTAGAAAAACTTTAACTTTTTACGTCACATCTGAGAGCTCACAACACCGCTCACGCATGGGCTCGAACCACCAACCTTTCGGTGAACAGCCGAACGCGCTAACCTTTGCGCCACGGAAGCCCAAAAATTAAATGGTCGTCAGGTATTGTGGAAAATCTTTGGCTTTTTACGTTGCATGTGAGATCTCACAACACCGCTCCCGTGTGGGCTCGAACCACCAACCTTTCGGTTAACAGCCGAACGCGCTAACCATTGCGCCACGGAAGCTCAAAAATTAAACGGTCTTCAGGTATTGTGGAAAAACTTTGGCTTTTTACGTTACATTTGAGATCCCACAACACCGCTCCCGGGTGGGCTCGAACCACCAACCTTTCGTTTAACAGCCGAACGCGCTAACCATTGCGCCACGGAAGCTCAGAAATTAAATGGTTGTCACGTATTGTGGAAAAGTTTTGACATTTTACTATACATCTGAGACCGCACAACACCTCTCCCGGGTGGGCTCGAACCACCAAGCCTTTCGGCTAACAGCCGAACGCGCTAACCATTGCTACACGGAAGCCCAAAGATTAAATGTTCGTCAGGTATTGGTGAAAATCTTTGGTTTTTTACGTTACATGTGAGATCTCACAACACCGCACCCGGGTGGGCTCGAACCGCCAACCTTTCGGTTAACAGCCGAACGCGCTAACCATTGCGCCACGGAAGCCCAAAATTCAAATGTTCGTTAGGTATTGTGGAAAAACTTTGACTTTTTACGTCACATCAGAGACCTCATAACACCGCTCACGGATGGGCTCGAACCACCAACCTTTCGGTTAAAAGCCGAACGCGCTAACCATTGCGCCACGGAAGCCCAAAAATTAAATGGTCGTCAGGTATTGTGGAAGAACTTTGACTTTTTACGTTACATTTGAGATCCCACAACACCGCTCCCGGGTGGGCTCGAACCACAAACCTATTAGATAACAGACGAACGAGCTAACCATTGAGCCACGGAAGCTCAGAAATTTAATGGTTGTCACGTATTGTGGAAAAGTTTTGACATTTTATGCTACATCTGAGACCGAACAACACCTCTCCCGGGTGGGCTTGAACCACCAAGCCTTTCGGCTAACAGCCGAACGCGCTAACCATTGCGCCACGGAAGCCCAAAAATTAAATGGTCGTCACGTATTGTGGAACGGATGGGCTCGAACCACCAACCTTTCGTTTAACTTCGGTGATCGGACGAGAACCGGTGTTTTCAGCGTGATATGGCCGTTGCCGAGAGTGCTAGTTAATAATTCGAATATAAATTAAGTGAGACAAATTTACCTTCATCCTTTAAAACAATAACAAAAAGAAAATATGTTTGCTTTTTTGAAATCTATTGGAATTTAAAAGAGGAAAAAAAAGTGAAGAAGCCAACGGCACGCAGTGTTCCTAAGTGGTCTCCCTCCCAAGTACTCTCCCTCCCAAGTACTGACTGCGCTCGACGCTGCTTAACTTCGGTGATTAGACGAGAACCGGTGTTTTCAGCGTGATATGGCCGTAGCCGAGAGTGCTAGTTAATAATTCGAATTTAAATTAAGTGCGACAAATTAACCTTCATCTTTTTAAAACAATAACAAATAGAAAATATGTTTGCTTTTTTCATGTCTATTGGAATTTAAAAGAGGAAAAAAAGTGAAAAAGCCAACGGCACGCAGTGTTCCTAAGTGGTCTCCCTCCCAAGTACTGACTGCGCTCGACGCTGCTTAACTTCGGTGCTCGGTCGAGAACCGGTGTATTCAGCGTGACATGGCCGTTGCCGAGAGTGCTAGTTAATAATTTGAATTTAATTAACCTTCATCTTATAAAACAATAACAAAAAGAAGGTATGTTTGCTTTTTTCATATCTGGTGGATTTTAAAAGAGGAAACAAAAAGGAAAAGCCGAACGGCACGCAGTGTTCCCAAGTACTCGCTGCGGTCGACGCTGCTTAACTTCCGTGATCGGACGAGAACCGGTGATTTCAGCGTGATATGGCCGTTGCCGAGAGTGCTAGTTAATAATTCGAATTTAAATTAAGTGAGACAAATTAACCTTCATCTTTTTAAAACAATAACAAAAAGAAAATATGTTTCCTTTTTTGAAATCCATTGGAATTTAAAAGTGGAAAAAAAGAGAAAAAGCCAACGGCACGCACTGTTCCTAAGTGGTCTCCCTCCCAAGTACTGACTTCGCTCGACGCTGCTTAACTTCGGTGATCGGACGAGAACCGGTGTTCTCAGCGTGATATGGCCGTTGCCGAGAGTGCTAGTTAATAATTCGAATTTAAATTAAGTGAGACAAATTAACCTTCATCTTTTTAAAACAATAACAAAAAGAAAATATGTTTCCTTTTTTGAAATCCATTGGAATTTAAAAGAGGAAAAAAAGAGAAAAAGCCAACGGCACACACTGTTCCTAAGTGGTCTCCCTCCCAAGTACTGACTTCGCTCGACGCTGCTTAACTTCGGTGATCGGACGAGAACCGGTGTTCTCAGCGTGATATGGCCGTTGCCGAGAGTGCTAGTTAATAATTCGAATTTAAATTAAGTGAGACAAATTAACCTTCATCTTTTTAAAACAATAACAATAAGAAAATATGTTTGCTCTTTTCATATCTATTGGAATTTAAAAGAGGAAAAAAAGTGAAAAAGCCAACGGCACACAGTGTTCCTAACTGGTCTCCCTCCCAAGTACTGACTGCGCTCGACGTTGCTTAACTTCGGTGATCGGACGAGAACCGGTGTTTTCAGCGGGATATGGCCGTTGCCGAGAGTGCTAGTTAATAATTCGAATTTAAATTAAGTGCGACAAATTAACCTTCATCTTTTTAAAACAATAACAAATAGAAAATATGTTTGCTTTTTTCATATCTATTGGAATTTAAAAGAGGAAAAAAAGTGAAAAAGCCAACGGCACGCAGTGTTCCTAAGTGGTCTCCCTCCCAAGTACTGACTGCTCTCGACGCTGCTTAACTTCGGTGATCGGACGAGAACCGGTGTATTCAGCGTGACATGGCCGTTGCCGAGAGTCCTAGTTAATAATTTGAATTTAATTATCCTTCCTCTTATAAAACAATAACAAAAAGAAGGTATGTTTGCTTTTATCATATCTGGTGGATTTTAAAAGAGGAAACAAAAAGGAAAAAGCGATCGGCACGCAGTGTTCCCAAGTACTCGCTGCGCTCGACGCTGCTTAACTTCCGTGATCGGACGAGAACCGGTGTTTTCAGCGTGATATGGCCGTTGCCGAGAGTGCAAGTTAATAATTGGAATTTAAATTAAGTGAGACAAATTAACCTTCATCTTTTTAAAACAATAACAAAAAGAAAATATGCTTCCTTTTTTGAAATCCATTGGAATTTAAAAGAGGAAAAAAAGAGAAAAAGCCAACGGCACGCACTGTTCCTAAGTGGTCTCCCTCCCAAGTACTGACTTCGCTCGACGCTGCTTAACTTCGGTGATCGGACGAGAACCGGTGTTCTCAGCGTGATATGGCCGTTGCCGAGAGTGCTAGTTAATAATTCGAATTTAAATTAAGTGAGACAAATTAACCTTCATCTTTTTAAGACAATAACAAAAAGAAAATATGTTTGCTCTTTTCATATCTATTGGAATTTAAAAGAGGAAAAAAAGTGAAAAAGCCAACGGCACACAGTGTTCCTAACTGGTCTCCCTCCCAAGTACCGACTGCGCTCGACGCTGCTTAACTTCGGTGATCGGACGAGAACCGGTGTTTTCAGCGGGATATGGCCGTTGGCGAGAGTGCTAGTTAATAATTCGAATTTAAATTAAGTGCGACAAATTAGCCTTCATCTTTTAAAAACAATAACAAATAGAAAATATGTTTGCTTTTTTCATATCTATTGGAATTTAAAAGAGGAAAAAAAGTGAAAAAGCCAACGGCACGCAGTAATCATAAGTGGTCTCCCTCCCAAGTACTGACTGCGCTCGACACTGCTTAACTTCGGTGATCGGACGAGAACCGGTGTATTCAGCGTGACATGGCCGTTGCCGAGAGTCCTAGTTAATAATTTGAATTTAATTATCCTTCCTCTTATAAAACAATAACAAAAAGAAGGTATGTTTGCTTTTTTCATATCTGGTGGATTTCAAAAGAGGAAACAAAAAGGAAAAAGCGAACGGCACGCAGTGTTCCCAAGTACTCGCTGCGCTCGACGCTGCTTAACTTCCGTGATCGGACGAAAACCGGTGTTTTCAGCGTGATATGGCCGTTGCTGAGAGTGCTAGTTAATAATTCGAATTTAAATTAAGTGAGAGAAATTAACCTTCATCTTTTTAAAACAATAACAAAAAGAAAATATGTTTCCTTTTTTGAAATCCATTGGAATTTAAAAGAGAAAAAAAAGAGAAAAAGCCAACGGCACGCACTGTTCCTATTTGGTCTCCCTCCCAAGTACCGACTGCGCTCGACGCTGCTTAACTTCGGTGATCGGACGAGAACCGGTGTTTTCAGCGGGATATGGCCGTTGCCGAGAGTGCTAGTTAATAATTCGAATTTAAATTAAGTGCGACAAATTAGCCTTCATCTTTTTAAAACAATAACAAATAGAAAATATGTTTGCTTTTTTCATATCTATTGGATTTAAAAGACAAAAAAAAAAAGTGAAAAAGCTAACGGCACGCAGTGTTCCTAAGTGGTCTCCCTCCCAAGTACTGACTGCGCTCGACGCTGCTTAACTTCAGTGATCCGACGAGAACCGGTGTTTTCAGCGTGATATGGCCGTTGCCGAGAGTGCTACTTAATAATTTGAATTTAATTAACCTTCATCTTTATAAAACAATAACAAAAAGAAGATATGTTTGCTTTTTTCATTTCTGGTGGAATTTAAAAGAGGAAACAAAAAGGAAAAAGCCAACGGCACGCAGTGTTCCCAAGTACTAAGTGCAGTCGACGCTGCTTAACTTCGGTGATCGGACGAGAACCGGTGTTTTCAGCGTGATATGGCCGTTGCTGAGAGTGCTAGCTAATAATTCGAATTTAAATTAAGTGAGACAAATTAACCTTCATCTTTTTAAAACAATAACAAAAAGAAAATATGTTTCCTTTTTTGAAATCCATTGGAATTTAAAAGAGGAAAAAAAGAGAAAAAGCCAACGGCACGCACTGTTCCTAAGTGGTCTCCCTCCCAAGTACTGACTTCGCTCGACGCTGCTTAACTGCGGTGATCGGACGAGAACCGGTGTTCTCAGCGTAATATGGCATTGCCGAGAGTGCTACTTAATAATTTGAATTTAATTAACCTTCATCTTTATAAAACAATAACAAAAAGAAGATATGTTTGGTTTTTTCATATCTGGTGGAATTTAAAAGAGGAAACAGAAAGGAAAAAGCCAACGGCACGCAGTGTTCCCAAGTACTGACTGCGCTAGACGCTGCTTAACTTCGGTGATCGGACGAGAACCGGTGTTTTCAGCGTGATATGAGCCCACCCGTGAGAGGTGTTGTGGGGTGTCAGATGTAGCGTAAAATGTCAAAACGTTTCCACAATACGTGACAACCATTTAATTTCTGAGCTTCCGTAGCTCAATGGTTAGCGCGTTCGGCTGTTAACCAATAGGTTGGGTGTTCGAGCCCACCCGGGAGCGGTGTTGTGGGATCTCAAATGTATCGTAAAATGCCAAAGTTTCTCCACAATACCTGACGACCATTTAATTATTGGGCTTCCGTGGCGCAATGGTTAGCGCGTTCGGCTGTTAACCGAAAGGTTGGTGGTTCGAGCCCATCCGTGAGCGGTGTTGTGAGGTCTCAGATATGACGTAAAAAGTGAAAGTTTTTCCACAATACCTGACGAACATTTAAATTTTGGGCTTCCGTGGCGCAATGGTTAGTGCGTTCGGCTGTTAACCGAAAGGTTGGTGGTTCGAGCCCACCCGGGAGCGGTGTTGTGAGATCTCACATGTAACGTAAAAATCCAAAGTTTTTCCACAATACCTGACGAACATTTAATCTTTGGGCTTCCGTGTAGCAATGGTTAGCGCGTTCGGCTGTTAGCCGAAAGGCTTGGTGGTTCGAGCCCACCCGGGAGAGGTGTTGTGCGGTCTCAGATGTAGCGTAAAATGTCAAAACTTTTCCACAATACGTGACAACCATTTAATTTCTGAGCTTCCGTGGCGCAATGGTTAGCGCGTTCGGCTGTTAACCGAAAGGTTGGTGGTTCGAGCCCATCCGTGAGCGGTGTTGTGAGCTCTCAAATGTAACGTAAAAAGCCAAAGATTTTCCACAATACCTGACGACCATTTAATTTCTGAGCTTCCGTGGCGCAATGGTTAGCGCCGTCGGCTGTTTACCGAAAGGTTGGTGGTTCGAGCCCATCCGGGAGCGGTGTTGTGAGGTCTTAGATGTAACGTAAAAAGCCAAAGTTTTTCCACAATACGTGACGACCATTGAATTTTTGGGCTTCCGTGGCGCAAAGGTTAGCGCGTTCAGCTGTTAACCGAAAGGTTGGTGGTTTGAGCCCATCCGTGAGCGGTGTTGTGATATCTCAGATGTGACGTAAAAATTCAAAGTTTTTCCATAATACCTGACGACCATTTCATTTCTGAGCTTCCTTGGCTCCATTGTTAGCGCGTTCGGATGTTAACCAAAAGGTTGGTGGTTCGAGTCCACCCGGGAGCGTTGTTGTGAAGTCTAAAATGTAACGTAAAAAGCCAAATATCTTCCACAATACCTGACGACCATTTAACTTTTGGGCTTCCGTGGCGCAATGGTTAGCGCGTTCGGCTGTTAACTGAAAGGTTGGTGGTTCGAGCCCAACCGGGAGCGGTGTTGTGGGATCTCAAATGTATCGAAAAAAGCCTAAGTTTTTCCACAATACGTGACGACCATTGAATTTTTGGGCTTCCGTGGCGCAAAGGTTAGCGCGTTCGGCTGTAAGCCGAAAGGCTTGGTGGTTCGAGCCCACCCGGGAGAGGTGTTGTGTGGTCTCAGATGAAGCGTAAAATGTCAAAACTTTTCCACAGTACGTGACAACCATTTAATTTCTGAGCTTTCGTGGCTCAATGGTTAGCGCGTTCGGCTGTTAACCAATAGGTTTGTGGTTCGAGCCCACCCGGGAGCGGTGTTGTGGGATCTCAAATGTAACGTAAAAAGCCAAAGTTTTTCCACAATACCTGACGACCGTTTAATTTTTGAGCTTCCGTGGCGCAATGGTTAGCGCGTTCGGCTGTTAACCGAATGGTTGGTGGTTCGAGCCCACCCGGGAGCGGTGTTGTGGGATCTCAAATGTAACGTAAAAAGCCAAAGTTTTTCCACAATACCTGACGACCGTTTAATTTTGGGCTTCCGTGGTGCAATGGTTAGCGCGTTCGGCTGTTAACCAAAAGGTTAGTGGTTGGAGCCCACCCGGGAGCGGTGTTGTGAAGTCTCAAATGTAACGTAAAAAGCCAAAGTTTTTCCACAATACGTGACAACCATTGAATTTTTGGGCTTCCGTGGCGCAAAGGTTAGCGCGTTCGGCTGTTAACCGAAAGGTTGGTGGTTCGAGCCCATCCGTGAGCGGTGTTGTGAGCTCTCAGATGTGACGTAAAAATCCAAAGTTTTTCCACAATACCTGACGAAAATTTAATCTTTGGGCTTCCGTGGCGCAATGGTTAGCGCGTTCGGCTGTAAGCCGAAAGGCTTGGTGGTTCGAGCCCACCCGGGAGAGGTGTTGTGTGGTCTCAGATGAAGCGTAAAATGTCAAAACTTTTCCACAGTACGTGACAACCATTTAATTTCTGAGCTTTCGTGGCTCAATGGTTAGCGCGTTCGGCTGTTAACCAATAGGTTTGTGGTTCGAGCCCACCCGGGAGCGGTGTTGTGGGATCTCAAATGTAACGTAAAAAGCCAAAGTTTTTCCACAATACCTGACGACCGTTTAATTTTTGAGCTTCCGTGGCGCAATGGTTAGCGCGTTCGGCTGTTAACCGAATGGTTGGTGGTTCGAGCCCACCCGGGAGCGGTGTTGTAAGATCTCAAATGTAACGTAAAAAGTCATATTTTCTTTTTGTTAATGTTTTAAAAAGATGAAGGTTAATTTGTCTCACTTAATTTAAATTCGAATTATTAACTAGCACTCTCGGGAACGGCCATATCACGCTGAAAACATCGGTTCTCGTCCGATCACCAAAGTTAAGCAGCGTCGAGCGCAGTCAGTACTTGGAAACACTGCGTGCCGTTGGCTTTTTCCTTTTTGTTTCCTCTTTTAAATTCCAGCAGATATGAAAAAAGCAAACATATTTTCTTTTTGTTATTTATTTATTTATAAAGATGAAGGTTAATAAAATTCAAATTATTAACTAGCACTCTCGGCAACGGCCATATCACGCTGAAAACACCGGTTCTCGTCCGATCACCGAAGTTAAGCAGCGTCTAGCGCAGTCAGTACTTGGGAACACTGCGAGCCGTTGGCTTTTTCCTTTCTGTTTCCTCTTTTAAATTCCACCAGATATGAAAAAACCAAACATATCTTCTTTTTGTTATTGTTTTATAAAGATGAAGGTTAATTAAATTCAAATTATTAAGTAGCACTCTCGGCAACGGCCATATCACGCTGAAAACACCGGTTCTCGTCCGATCACCGAAGTTAAGCAGCGTCGAGCGCAGTCAGTACTTGGGAGGGAGACCACTTAGGAACACTGCGTGCCGTTGGCTTTTTCACTTTTTTTTCCTCTTTTAAATTCCAATAGATATGAAAAGAGCAAACATTTTCTTTTTGTTATTGTTTTAAAAATATGAAGGTTAATTTGTCTCACTCAATTTAAATTCGATTTATTAACTAGCACTCTCGGCAACGGCCATATCACGCTGAAAACACCGGTTCTCGTCCGATCACCGAAGTTAAGTAGCGTCGAGCGCAGTCAGTACTTGGGAACACTGCGTGTCTTTGGCTTTTCCTTTTTGTTTCCTCTTTTAAATTCCACCAGATATGAAAAATCCAAACATATGTTCTTTTTGTTATTGTTTTATAAATATGAAGGTTAATTAAATTCGAATTATTAAGTAGCACTCTCGGCAATGCCATATCACGCTGAGAACACCGGTTCTCGTCCGATCACCGCAGTTAAGCAGCGTCGAGCGAAGTCAGTACTTGGGAGGGAGATCACTTAGGAACAGTGCGTGCCGTTGGCTTTTTCTCTTTTTTTCCTCTTTTAAATTCCAATGGATTTCAAAAAAGTAAACATATTTTCTTTTTGTTATTGTTTTAAAAAGATGAAGGTTAATTTGTCTCACTTAATTTAAATTCGAATTATTAACTAGCACTCTCGGCAACGGCCATATCACGCTGAAAACACCGGTTCTCGTCCGATCACGGAAGTTAAGCAGCGTCGAGCGCAGCGAGTACTTGGGAACACTGCGTGACGTTCGCTTTTTCCTTTTTGTTTCCTCTTGTTAAAATCCACCAGATATGAAAAAAGCAAACATACCTTCTTTTTGTTATTGTTTTATAAGAGGAAGGATAATTAAATTCAAATTATTAACTAGGACTCTCGGCAACGGCCATGTCACGCTGAATACACCGGTTCTCGTCCGATCACCGAAGTTAAGCAGCGTCGAGCGCAGTCAGTACTTGGGAGGGAGACCACTTAGGAACACTGCGTGCCGTTGGCTTTTTCACTTTTTTTCCTCTTTTAAATTCCAATAGATATGAAAAAAGCAAACATATTTTCTATTTGTTATTGTTTTAAAAAGATGAAGGTTAATTTGTCGCACTTAATTTAAATTCGAATTATTAACTAGCACTCTCGGCAACGGCCATATCCCGCTGAAAACACCGGTTCTCGTCCGATCACCGAAGTTAAGCAGCGTCGAGCGCAGTCAGTACTTGGGAGGGAGACCAGTTAGGAACACTGTGTGCCGTTGGCTTTTTCACTTTTTTTTCCTCTTTTAAATTCCAATAGATATGAAAAGAGCAAACATATTTTCTTTTTGTTATTGTTTTAAAAAGATGAAGGTTAATTTGTCTCACTTAATTTAAATTCGAATTATTAACTAGCACTCTCGGCAACGGCCATATCACGCTGAGAACACCGGTTCTCGTCCGATCACCGAAGTTAAGCAGCGTCGAGCGAAGTCAGTACTTGGGAGGGAGACCACTTAGGAACAGTGCGTGCCGTTGGCTTTTTCTCTTTTTTTCCTCTTTTAAATTCCAATGGATTTCAAAAAAGGAAACATATTTTCTTTTTGTTATTGTTTTAAAAAGATGAAGGTTAATTTGTCTCACTTAATTTAAATTCGAATTATTAACTAGCACTCTCGGCAACGGCCATATCACGCTGAAAACACCGGTTCTCGTCCGATCACGGAAGTTAAGCAGCGTCGAGCGCAGCGAGTACTTGGGAACACTGCGTGCCGATCGCTTTTTCCTTTTTGTTTCCTCTTTTAAAATCCACCAGATATGATAAAAGCAAACATACCTTCTTTTTGTTATTGTTTTATATGAGGAAGGATAATTAAATTCAAATTATTAACTAGGACTCTCGGCAACGGCCATGTCACGCTGAATACACCGGTTCTCGTCCGATCACCGAAGTTAAGCAGCGTCGAGAGCAGTCAGTACTTGGGAGGGAGACCACTTAGGAACACTGCGTGCCGTTGGCTTTTTCACTTTTTTTCCTTTTTTAAATTCCAATAGATATGAAAAAAGCAAACATATTTTCTATTTGTTATTGTTTTAAAAAGATGAAGGTTAATTTGTCGCACTTAATTTAAATTCGAATTATTAACTAGCACTCTCGGCAACGGCCATATCCCGCTGAAAACACCGGTTCTCGTCCGATCACCGAAGTTAAGAAGCGTCGAGCGCAGTCAGTACTTGGGAGGCAGACCAGTTAGGAACACTGTGTGCCGTTGGCTTTTTCACTTTTTTTTCCTCTTTTAAATTCCAATAGATATGAAAAGAGCAAACATATTTTCTTTTTGTTATTGTTTTAAAAAGATGAAGGTTAATTTGTCTCACTTAATTTAAATTCGAATTATTAACTAGCACTCTCGGCAACGGCCATATCACGCTGAGAACACCGGTTCTCGTCCGATCACCGAAGTTAAGCAGCGTCGAGCGAAGTCAGTACTTGGGAGGGAGACCACTTAGGAACAGTGCGTGCCGTTGGCTTTTTCTCTTTTTTTCCTCTTTTAAATTCCAATGGATTTCAAAAAAGGAAACATATTTTCTTTTTGTTATTGTTTTAAAAAGATGAAGGTTAATTTGTCTCACTTAATTTAAATTCGAATTATTAACTAGCACTCTCGGCAACGGCCATATCACGCTGAAAACACCGGTTCTCGTCCGATCACGGAAGTTAAGCAGCGTCGAGCGCAGCGAGTACTTGGGAACACTGCGTGCCGATCGCTTTTTCCTTTTTGTTTCCTCTTTTAAAATCCACCAGATATGATAAAAGCAAACATACCTTCTTTTTGTTATTGTTTTATAAGAGGAAGGATAATTAAATTCAAATTATTAACTAGGACTCTCGGCAACGGCCATGTCACGCTGAATACACCGGTTCTCGTCCGATCACCGAAGTTAAGCAGCGTCGAGAGCAGTCAGTACTTGGGAGGGAGACCACTTAGGAACACTGCGTGCCGTTGGCTTTTTCACTTTTTTTCCTTTTTTAAATTCCAATAGATATGAAAAAAGCAAACATATTTTCTATTTGTTATTGTTTTAAAAAGATGAAGGTTAATTTGTCGCACTTAATTTAAATTCGAATTATTAACTAGCACTCTCGGCAACGGCCATATCCCGCTGAAAAAACCGGTTCTCGTCCGATCACCGAAGTTAAGAAGCGTCGAGCGCAGTCAGTACTTGGGAGGGAGACCAGTTAGGAACACTGTGTGCCGTTGGCTTTTTCACTTTTTTTCCTCTTTTAAATTCCAATAGATATGAAAAGAGCAAACATATTTTCTTTTTGTTATTGTTTTAAAAAGATGGTTAATTTGTCTCACTTAATTTAAATTCGAATTATTAACTAGCACTCTCGGCAACGGCCATATTACGCTGAGAACACCGGTTCTCGTCCGATCACCGAAGTTAAGCAGCGTCGAGCGAAGTCAGTACTTGGGAGGGAGACCACTTAGGAACAGTGCGTGCCGTTGGCTTTTTCTCTTTTTTTCCTCTTTTAAATTCCAATGGATTTCAAAAAAGGAAACATATTTTCTTTTTGTTATTGTTTTAAAAAGATGAAGGTTAATTTGTCTCACTTAATTTAAATTCGAATTATTAACTAGCACTCTCGGCAACGGCCATATCACGCTGAAAACACCGGTTCTCGTCCGATCACGGAAGTTAAGCAGCGTCGAGCGCAGCGAGTACTTGGGAACACTGCGTGCCGATCGCTTTTTCCTTTTTGTTTCCTCTTTTAAAATCCACCAGATATGATAAAAGCAAACATACCTTCTATTTGTTATTGTTTTATAAGAGGAAGGATAATTAAATTCAAATTATTAACTAGGACTCTCGGCAACGGCCATGTCACGCTGAATACACCGGTTCTCGTCCGATCACCGAAGTTAAGCAGCGTCGAGAGCAGTCAGTACTTGGGAGGGAGACCACTTAGGAACACTGCGTGCCGTTGGCTTTTTCACTTTTTTTCCTTTTTTAAATTCCAATAGATATGAAAAAAGCAAACATATTTTCTATTTGTTATTGTTTTAAAAAGATGAAGGTTAATTTGTCGCACTTAATTTAAATTCGAATTATTAACTAGCACTCTCGGCAACGGCCATATCCCGCTGAAAAAACCGGTTCTCGTCCGATCACCGAAGTTAAGAAGCGTCGAGCGCAGTCAGTACTTGGGAGGGAGACCAGTTAGGAACACTGTGTGCCGTTGGCTTTTTCACTTTTTTTTCCTCTTTTAAATTCCAATAGATATGAAAAGAGCAAACATATTTTCTTTTTGTTATTGTTTTAAAAAGATGAAGGTTAATTTGTCTCACTTAATTTAAATTCGAATTATTAACTAGCACTCTCGGCAACGGCCATATCACGCTGAGAACACCGGTTCTCGTCCGATCACCGAAGTTAAGCAGCGTCGAGCGAAGTCAGTACTTGGGAGGGAGACCACTTAGGAACAGTGCGTGCCGTTGGCTTTTTCTCTTTTTTTCCTCTTTTAAATTCCAATGGATTTCAAAAAAGGAAACATATTTTCTTTTTGTTATTGTTTTAAAAAGATGAAGGTTAATTTGTCTCACTTAATTTAAATTCGAATTATTAACTAGCACTCTCGGCAACGGCCATATCACGCTGAAAACACCGGTTCTCGTCCGATCACGGAAGTTAAGCAGCGTCGAGCGCAGCGAGTACTTGGGAACACTGCGTGCCGTTCGCTTTTTCCTTTTTGTTTTCTCTTGTTAAAATCCACCAGATATGAAAAAAGCAAACATACCTTCTTTTTGTTATTGTTTTATAAGAGGAAGGATAATTAAATTCAAATTATTAACTAGGACTCTCGGCAACGGCCATGTCACGCGGAATACACCGGTTCTCGTACGATCACCGAAGTTAAGCAGCGTCGAGCGCAGTCAGTACTTGGGAGGGAGACCACTTAGGAACACTGCGTGCCGTTGGCTTTTTCACTTTTTTTCCTCTTTTAAATTCCAATAGATATGAAAAAAGCAAACATATTTTCTATTTGTTATTGTTTTAAAAAGATGAAGGTTAATTTGTCGCACTTAATTTAAATTCGAATTATTAACTAGCACTCTCGGCAACGGCCATATCCCGCTGAAAACACCGGTTCTCGTCCGATCACCGAAGTTAAGCAGCGTCGAGCGCAGTCAGTACTTGGGAGGGAGACCAGTTAGGAACACTGTGTGCCGTTGGCTTTTTCACTTTTTTTTCCTCTTTTAAATTCCAATAGATATGAAAAGAGCAAACATATTTTCTTTTTGTTATTGTTTTAAAAAGATGAAGGTTAATTTGTCTCACTTAATTTAAATTCGAATTATTAACTAGCACTCTCGGCAACGGCCATATCACGCTGAGAACACCGGTTCTCGTCCGATCACCGAAGTTAAGCAGCGTCGAGCGAAGTCAGTACTTGGGAGGGAGACCACTTAGGAACAGTGCGTGCCGTTGGCTTTTTCTCTTTTTTTCCTCTTTTAAATTCCAATGGATTTCAAAAAAGGAAACATATTTTCTTTTTGTTATTGTTTTAAAAAGATGAAGGTTAATTTGTCTCACTTAATTTAAATTCGAATTATTAACTAGCACTCTCGGCAACGGCCATATCACGCTGAAAACACCGGTTCTCGTCCGATCACGGAAGTTAAACAGCGTCGAGCGCAGCGAGTACTTGGGAACACTGCGTGCCGTTCGCTTTTTCCTTTTTGTTTCCTCTTGTTAAAATCCACCAGATATGAAAAAAGCAAACATACCTTCTTTTTGTTATTGTTTTATAAGAGGAAGGATAATTAAATTCAAATTATTAACTAGGACTCTCGGCAACGGCCATGTCACGCGGAATACACCGGTTCTCGTCCGATCACCGAAGTTAAGCAGCGTCGAGCGCAGTCAGTACTTGGGAGGGAGACCACTTAGGAACACTGCGTGCCGTTGGCTTTTTCACTTTTTTTCCTCTTTTAAATTCCAATAGATATGAAAAAAGCAAACATATTTTCTATTTGTTATTGTTTTAAAAAGATGAAGGTTAATTTGTCGCACTTAATTTAAATTCGAATTATTAACTAGCACTCTCGGCAACGGCCATATCCCGCTGAAAACACCGGTTCTCGTCCGATCACCGAAGTTAAGAAGCGTCGAGCGCAGTCAGTACTTGGGAGGGAGACCAGTTAGGAACACTGTGTGCCGTTGGCTTTTTCACTTTTTTTTCCTCTTTTAAATTCCAATAGATATGAAAAGAGCAAACATATTTTCTTTTTGTTATTGTTTTAAAAAGATGAAGGTTAATTTGTCTCACTTAATTTAAATTCGAATTATTAACTAGCACTCTCGGCAACGGCCATATCACGCTGAGAACACCGGTTCTCGTCCGATCACCGAAGTTAAGCAGCGTCGAGCGAAGTCAGTACTTGGGAGGAAGACCACTTAGGAACAGTGCGTGCCGTTGGCTTTTTCTCTTTTTTTCCTCTTTTAAATTCCAATGGATTTCAAAAAAGGAAACATATTTTCTTTTTGTTATTGTTTTAAAAAGATGAAGGTTAATTTGTCTCACTTAATTTAAATTCGAATTATTAACTAGCACTCTCGGCAACGGCCATATCACGCTGAGAACACCGGTTCTCGTCCGATCACCGAAGTTAAGCAGCGTCGAGCGAAGTCAGTACTTGAAGGGAGACCACTTAAAAACAGTGCGTGCCGTTGGCTTTTTCTCTTTTTTTCCTCTTTTAAATTCCAATGGATTTCAAAAAAGGAAACATATTTTCTTTTTGTTATTGTTTTAAAAAGATGAAGGTTAATTTGTCTCACTTAATTTAAATTCGAATTATTAACTAGCACTCTCGGCAACGGCCATATCACGCTGAGAACACCGGTTCTCGTCCGATCACCGAAGTTAAGCAGCGTCGAGCGAAGTCAGTACTTGAAGGGAGACCACTTAAAAACAGTGCGTGCCGTTGGCTTTTTCTCTTTTTTTCCTCTTTTAAATTCCAATGGATTTCAAAAAAGGAAACATATTTTCTTTTTGTTATTGTTTTAAAAAGATGAAGGTTAATTTGTCTCACTTAATTTAAATTCGAATTATTAACTAGCACTCTCGGCAACGGCCATATCACGCTGAAAACACCGGTTCTCGTCCGATCACGGAAGTTAAGCAGCGTCGAGCGCAGCGAGTACTTGGGAACACTGCGTGCCGTTCGCTTTTTCCTTTTTGTTTTCTCTTGTTAAAATCCACCAGATATGAAAAAAGCAAACATACCTTCTTTTTGTTATTGTTTTATAAGAGGAAGGATAATTAAATTCAAATTATTAACTAGGACTCTCGGCAACGGCCATGTCACGCGGAATACACCGGTTCTCGTACGATCACCGAAGTTAAGCAGCGTCGAGCGCAGTCAGTACTTGGGAGGGAGACCACTTAGGAACACTGCGTGCCGTTGGCTTTTTCACTTTTTTTCCTCTTTTAAATTCCAATAGATATGAAAAAAGCAAACATATTTTCTATTTGTTATTGTTTTAAAAAGATGAAGGTTAATTTGTCGCAATTAATTTAAATTCGAATTATTAACTAGCACTCTCGGCAACGGCCATATCCCGCTGAAAACACCGGTTCTCGTCCGATCACCGAAGTTAAGCAGCGTCGAGCGCAGTCAGTACTTGGGAGGGAGACCAGTTAGGAACACTGTGTGCCGTTGGCTTTTTCACTTTTTTTTCCTCTTTTAAATTCCAATAGATATGAAAAGAGCAAACATATTTTCTTTTTGTTATTGTTTTAAAAAGATGAAGGTTAATTTGTCTCACTTAATTTAAATTCGAATTATTAACTAGCACTCTCGGCAACGGCCATATCACGCTGAGAACACCGGTTCTCGTCCGATCACCGAAGTTAAGCAGCGTCGAGCGAAGTCAGTACTTGGGAGGGAGACCACTTAGGAACAGTGCGTGCCGTTGGCTTTTTCTCTTTTTTTCCTCTTTTAAATTCCAATGGATTTCAAAAAAGGAAACATATTTTCTTTTTGTTATTGTTTTAAAAAGATGAAGGTTAATTTGTCTCACTTAATTTAAATTCGAATTATTAACTAGCACTCTCGGCAACGGCCATATCACGCTGAAAACACCGGTTCTCGTCCGATCACGGAAGTTAAACAGCGTCGAGCGCAGCGAGTACTTGGGAACACTGCGTGCCGTTCGCTTTTTCCTTTTTGTTTCCTCTTGTTAAAATCCACCAGATATGAAAAAAGCAAACATACCTTCTTTTTGTTATTGTTTTATAAGAGGAAGGATAATTAAATTCAAATTATTAACTAGGACTCTCGGCAACGGCCATGTCACGCGGAATACACCGGTTCTCGTCCGATCACCGAAGTTAAGCAGCGTCGAGCGCAGTCAGTACTTGGGAGGGAGACCACTTAGGAACACTGCGTGCCGTTGGCTTTTTCACTTTTTTTCCTCTTTTAAATTCCAATAGATATGAAAAAAGCAAACATATTTTCTATTTGTAATTGTTTTAAAAAGATGAAGGTTAATTTGTCGCACTTAATTTAAATTCGAATTATTAACTAGCACTCTCGGCAACGGCCATATCCCGCTGAAAACACCGGTTCTCGTCCGATCACCGAAGTTAAGAAGCGTCGAGCGCAGTCAGTACTTGGGAGGGAGACCAGTTAGGAACACTGTGTGCCGTTGGCTTTTTCACTTTTTTTCCTCTTTTAAATTCCAATAGATATGAAAAGAGCAAACATATTTTCTTTTTGTTATTGTTTTAAAAAGATGAAGGTTAATTTGTCTCACTTAATTTAAATTCGAATTATTAACTAGCACTCTCGGCAACGGCCATATCACGCTGAGAACACCGGTTCTCGTCCGATCACCGAAGTTAAGCAGCGTCGAGCGAAGTCAGTACTTGGGAGGAAGACCACTTAGGAACAGTGCGTGCCGTTGGCTTTTTCTCTTTTTTTCCTCTTTTAAATTCCAATGGATTTCAAAAAAGGAAACATATTTTCTTTTTGTTATTGTTTTAAAAAGATGAAGGTTAATTTGTCTCACTTAATTTAAATTCGAATTATTAACTAGCACTCTCGGCAACGGCCATATCACGCTGAGAACACCGGTTCTCGTCCGATCACCGAAGTTAAGCAGCGTCGAGCGAAGTCAGTACTTGAAGGGAGACCACTTAAAAACAGTGCGTGCCGTTGGCTTTTTCTCTTTTTTTCCTCTTTTAAATTCCAATGGATTTCAAAAAAGGAAACATATTTTCTTTTTGTTATTGTTTTAAAAAGATGAAGGTTAATTTGTCTCACTTAATTTAAATTCGAATTATTAACTAGCACTCTCGGCAACGGCCATATCACGCTGAGAACACCGGTTCTCGTCCGATCACCGAAGTTAAGCAGCGTCGAGCGAAGTCAGTACTTGGGAGGGAGACCACTTAGGAACAGTGCGTGCCGTTGGCTTTTTCTCTTTTTTTCCTCTTTTAAATTCCAATGGATTTCAAAAAAGGAAACATATTTTCTTTTTGTTATTGTTTTAAAAAGATGAAGGTTAATTTGTCTCACTTAATTTAAATTCGAATTATTAACTAGCACTCTCGGCAACGGCCATATCACGCTGAAAACACCGGTTCTCGTCCGATCACGGAAGTTAAGCAGCGTCGAGCGCAGCGAGTACTTGGGAACACTGCTTGCCGTTGGCTTTTTCCTTTCTGTTTCCTCTTTTAAATTCCACTAGATATGAAAAAAGCAAACATACCTTCTTTTTGTTATTGTTTTATAAGATGAAGGTTAATTAAATTCAAATTATTAACTATCACTCTCGGCAACGGCCATATCACGCTGATAACACCGGTTCTCGTCCGATCACCGAAGTTAAGCAGCGTCGAGCGCAGTCAGTACTTTGGAGGGAGACCACTTAGGAACACTGCGTGCCGTTAGCTTTTTCACTTTTTTTTTGTCTTTTAAATCCAATAGATATGAAAAAAGGAAACATATTTTCTTTTTGTTATTGTTTTAAAAAGATGAAGGTTAATTTGTCTCACTTAATTTAAATTCAAATTATTAACTACCACTCTCGGCCACGGCGATAACACGCTGAAAACACCGGTTCTCGTCCGATCACCGAAGTTAAGTAGCGTCGAGCGCAGTCAGTACTTGGGAACACTGCGTGTCTTTGGCTTTTCCTTTTTGTTTCCTCTTTTAAATTCCACCAGATATGCAAAATCCAAACATATGTTCTTTTTGTTATTGTTTTATGAATATGAAGGTTAATTAAATTCGAATTATTAAGTAGCACTCTCGGCAATGCCATATCACGCTGAGAACACCGGTTCTCGTCCGATCACCGCAGTTAAGCAACGTCGAGCGAAGTCAGTACTTGGGAGGGAGACCACTTAGGAACAGTGCGTGCCGTTGGCTTTTTCACTTTTTTTTCCTCTTTTAAATTCCAATAGATATGAAAAGAGCAAACATATTTTCTTTTTGTTATTGTTTTAAAAATATGAAGGTTAATTTGTCTCACTCAATTTAAATTCGATTTATTAACTAGCACTCTCGGCAACGGCCATATCACGCTGAAAACACCGGTTCTCGTCCGATCACCGAAGTTAAGTAGCGTCGAGCGCAGTCAGTACTTGGGAACACTGCGTGTCTTTGGCTTTTCCTTTTTGTTTCCTCTTTTAAATTCCACCAGATATGAAAAATCCAAACATATGTTCTTTTTGTTATTGTTTTATAAATATGAAGGTTAATTAAATTCGAATTATTAAGTAGCACTCTCGGCAATGCCATATCACGCTGAGAACACCGGTTCTCGTCCGATCACCGCAGTTAAGCAACGTCGAGCGAAGTCAGTACTTGGGAGGGAGACCACTTAGGAACAGTGCGTGCCGTTGGCTTTTTCTCTTTTTTTCCTCTTTTAAATTCCAATGGATTTCAAAAAAGGAAACATATTTTCTTTTTGTTATTGTTTTAAAAAGATGAAGGTTAATTTGTCTCACTTAATTTAAATTCGAATTATTAACTAGCACTCTCGGCAACGGCCATATCCCGCTGAAAACACCGGTTCTCGTCCGATCACCGAAGTTAAGCAGCGTCGAGCGAACAGTACTTGGGAGGGAGACCAGTTAGGAACACTGTGTGCCGTTGGCTTTTTCACTTTTTTTCCTCTTTTAAATTCCAATAGATATGAAAAGAGCAAACATATTTTCTTTTTGTTATTGTTTTAAAAAGATGAAGGTTAATTTGTCTCACTTAATTTAAATTCGAATTATTAACTAGCACTCTCGGCAACGGCCATATCACGCTGAAAAAACCGGTTCTCGTCCGATCACCGAAGTTAAGCAGCGTCGAGCGAAGTCAGTACTTGGGAGGGAGACCACTTAGGAACAGTGCGTGCCGTTGGCTTTTTCTCTTTTTTTCCTCTTTTAAATTCCAATGGATTTCAAAAAAGGAAACATATTTACTTTTTGTTATTGTTTTAAAAAGATGAAGGTTAATTTGTCTCACTTAATTTAAATTCGAATTATTAACTAGCACTCTCGGCAACGGCCATATCACGCTGAAAACACCGGTTCTCGTCCGATCACGGAAGTTAAGCAGCGTCGAGCGCAGCGAGTACTTGGGAACACTGCTTGCCGTTGGCTTTTTCCTTTCTGTTTCCTCTTTTAAATTCCACCAGATATGAAAAAAGCAAACATACCTTCTTTTTGTTATTGTTTTATAAGATGAAGGTTAATTAAATTCAAATTATTAACTATCACTCTCGGCAACGGCCATATCACGCTGAAAACACCGGTTCTCGTCCGATCACCGAAGTTAAGCAGCGTCGAGCGAAGTCAGTACTTGGGAGGGAGACCACTTAGGAACACTGCGTGCCGTTAGCTTTTTCACTTTTTTTTTGTCTTTTAAATCCAATAGATATGAAAAAAGGAAACATATTTTCTTTTTGTTATTGTTTTAAAAAGATGAAGGTTAATTTGTCTCACTTAATTTAAATTCGAATTATTAACTACCACTCTCGGCCACGGCGATAACACGCTGAAAACACCGGTTCTCGTCGGATCACCGAAGTTAAGTAGCGTCGAGCGCAGTCAGTACTTGGGAACACTGCGTGTCTTTGGCTTTTCCTTTTTGTTTCCTCTTTTAAATTCCACCAGATATGCAAAATCCAAACATATGTTCTTTTTGTTATTGTTTTATAAATATGAAGGTTAATTAAATTCGAATTATTAAGTAGCACTCTCGGCAATGCCATATCACGCTGAGAACACCGGTTCTCGTCCGATCACCGCAGTTAAGCAACGTCGAGCGAAGTCAGTACTTGGGAGGGAGACCACTTAGGAACAGTGCGTGCCGTTGGCTTTTTCACTTTTTTTTCCTCTTTTAAATTCCAATAGATATGAAAAGAGCAAACATATTTTCTTTTTGTTATTGTTTTAAAAATATGAACGTTAATTTGTCTCACTCAATTTAAATTCGATTTATTAACTAGCACTCTCGGCAACGGCCATATCACGCTGAAAACACCGGTTCTCGTCCGATCACCGAAGTTAAGTAGCGTCGAGCGCAGTCAGTACTTGGGAACACTGCGTGTCTTTGGCTTTTCCTTTTTGTTTCCTCTTTTAAATTCCACCAGATATGAAAAATCCAAACATATGTTCTTTTTGTTATTGTTTTATAAATATGAAGGTTAATTAAATTCGAATTATTAAGTAGCACTCTCGGCAATGCCATATCACGCTGAGAACACCGGTTCTCGTCCGATCACCGCAGTTAAGCAACGTCGAGCGAAGTCAGTACTTGGGAGGGAGACCACTTAGGAACAGTGCGTGCCGTTGGCTTTTTCTCTTTTTTTCCTCTTTTAAATTCCAATGGATTTCAAAAAAGGAAACATATTTTCTTTTTGTTATTGTTTTAAAAAGATGAAGGTTAATTTGTCTCACTTAATTTAAATTCGAATTATTATCTAGCACTCGGCAACGGCCATATCACGCTGAAAACACCGGTTCTCGTCCGATCACGGAAGTTAAGCAGCGTCGAGCGCAGCGAGTACTTGGGAACACTGCGTGCCGTTCGCTTTTTCCTTTTTGTTTCCTCTTTTAAAATCCACCAGATATGAAAAAAGCAAACATACCTTCTTTTTGTTATTGTTTTATAAGAGGAAGGATAATTAAATTCAAATTATTAACTAGGACTCTCGGCAACGGCCATGTCACGCTGAATACACCGGTTCTCGTCCGATTACCGAAGTTAAGCAGCGTCGAGCGCAGTCAGTACTTGGGAGGAAGACCCTTAGGAACACTGCGTGCCGTTGGGTTTTTCACTTTTTTTCCTCTTTTAAATTCCAATAGATATGAAAAAAGCAAACATATTTTCTATTTGTTATTGTTTTAAAAAGATGAAGGTTAATTTGTCGCACTTAATTTAAATTCGAATTATTAACTAGCACTCTCGGGAACGGTCATATCCCGCTGAAAACACCGGTTCTCGTCCGATCACCGAAGTTAAGAAGCGTCGAGCGCAGTCAGTACTTGGGAGGGAGACCAGTTAGGAACACTGTGTTCCGTTGGCTTTTTCACTTTTTTTTCCTCTTTTAAATTCCAATAGATATGAAAAGAGCAAACATATTTTCTTTTTATTATTGTTTTAAAAAGATGAAGGTTAATTTGTCTCACTTATTTTAAATTCGAATTATTAACTAGCACTTTCGGAAACGGCCATATCACGCTGAGAACACCGGTTCTCGTCCGATCACCGAAGTTAAGCAGTGTCGAGCGAAGTCAGTACTTGGGAGGGAGACCTCTTAGGAACAGTGCGTGCCGTTGGCTTTTTCTCTTTTTTTCCTCTTTTAAATTCCAATGGATTTCAAAAAAGGAAACATATTTTCTTTTTGTTATTGTTTTAAAAAGATGAAGGTTAATTTGTCTCACTTAATTTAAATTCGAATTATTAACTACCACTCTCGGCCACGGCGATAACACGCTGAGAACACCGGATCTCGTCCGATCACCGAAGTTAAGCAGCGTCGAGCGCAGTCAGTACTTGGGAGGGAGACCACTTAGGAACACTGCGTGCCGTTGGCTTTTTCACTTTTTTTTCCTATTTTAAATTCCAATAGATATGAAAAGAGCAAACATATTTTCTTTTTGTTATTGTTTTAAAAATATGAAGATTAATTTGTCTCACTCAATTTAAATTCGATTTATTAACTAGCACTCTCGGCAACGGCCATATCACGCTGAAAACACCGGTTCTCGTCCGATCACCGAAGTTAAGTAGCGTCGAGCGCAGTCAGTACTTGGGAACACTGCGTGTCTTTGGCTTTTCCTTTTTGTTTCCTCTTTTAAATTCCACCAGATATGAAAAATCCAAACATATGTTCTTTTTGTTATTGTTTTATAAATATGAAGGTTAATTAAATTCGAATTATTAAGTAGCACTCTCGGCAATGCCATATCACGCTGAGAACACCGGTTCTCGTCCGATCACCGCAGTTAAGCAGCGTCGAGCGAAGTCAGTACTTGGGAGGAAGACCACTTAGGAACAGTGCGTGCCGTTGGCTTTTTCTCTTTTTTTCCTCTTTTAAATTCCAATGGATTTCAAAAAAGGAAACATATTTTCTTTTTGTTATTGTTTTAAAAAGATGAAGGTTAATTTGTCTCACTTAATTTAAATTCGAATTATTAACTAGCACTCTCGGCCACGGCGATAACACGCTGAGAACACCGGTTCTCGTCCGATCACGGAAGTTAAGCAGCGTCGAGCGCAGCGAGTACTTGGGAACACTGCGTGCCGTTCGCTTTTTCCTTTTTGTTTCCTCTTTTAAAATCCACCAGATATGAAAAAAGCAAACATACCTTCTTTTTGTTATTAATTTATAAGAGGAAGGATAATTAAATTCAAATTATTAACTAGGACTCTCGGCAACGGCCATGTCACGCTGAATACACCGGTTCTCGTCCGATCACCGAAGTTAAGCAGCGTCGAGCGCAGTCAGTACTTGGGAGGAAGACCACTTGGGAACACTGCGTGCCGTTGGCTTTTTCACTTTTTTTCCTCTTTTAAATTCCAATAGATATGAAAAAAGCAAACATATTTTCTATTTGTTATTGTTTTAAAAAGATGAAGGTTAATTTGTCGCACTTAATTTAAATTCGAATTATTAACTAGCACTCTCGGCAACGGACATATCCCGCTGAAAACACCGGTTCTCGTCCGATCACCGAAGTTAAGAAGCGTCGAGCGCAGTCAGTACTTGGGAGGGAGACCAGTTAGGAACACTGTGTTCCGTTGGCTTTTTCACTTTTTTTCCTCTTTTAAATTCCAATAGATATGAAAAGAGCAAACATATTTTCTTTTTATTATTGTTTTAAAAAGATGAAGGTTAATTTGTCTCACTTAATTTAAATTCGAATTATTAACTAGCACTCTCGGCAACGGCCATATCACGCTGAGAACACCGGTTCTCGTCCGATCACCGAAGTTAAGCAGCGTCGAGCGAAGTCAGTACTAGGGAGGGAGACCACTTAGGAACAGTGCGTGCCGTTGGCTATTTCTCTTTTTTTCCTCTTTTAAATTCCAATGGATTTCAAAAAAGGAAACATATTTTCTTTTGTTATTGTTTTAAAAAGATGAAGGTTAATTTGTCTCACTTAATTTAAATTCGAATTATTAACTAGCACTCTCGGCAACGGCCATATCCCGCTGAAAACACCGGTTCTCGTCCGATCACCGAAGTTAAGAAGCGTCGAGCGCAGTCAGTACTTGGGAGGGAGACCAGTTAGGAACACTGCGTGCCGTTGGCTTTTTCCTTTCTGTTTCCTCTTTTAAATTCCACCAGATATGAAAAAAGCAAACATACCTTCTTTTTGTTATTGTTTTATAAGATGAAGGTTAATTAAATTCAAATTATTAACTAGCACTCTCGGCAACGGCCATATCACGCTGAAAACACCGGTTCTCGTCCGATCACCGAAGTTAAGCAGCGTCGAGCGCAGTCAGTACTTGGGAGGGAGACCATTTAGGAACACTGCGTGCCGTTAGCTTTTTCACTTTTTTTTTGTCTTTTAAATCCAATAGATATGAAAAAAGGAAACATATTTTCTTTTTGTTATTGTTTTAAAAAGATGAAGGTTAATTTGTCTCACTTAAGTTAAATTCGAATTATTAACTACCACTCTCGGCCACGGCGATAACACGCTGAGAACACCGGATCTCGTCCGATCACCGAAGTTAAGCAGCGTCGAGCGAAGTCAGTACTTGGGAGGGAGACCACTTAGGAACAGTGCGTGCCGTTTTCTTTTTCTCTTTTTTTCCTCTTTTAAATTCCAATGGATTTCAAAAAAGGAAACATATTTTCTTTTTGTTATTGTTTTAAAAAGATGAAGGTCAATTTGTCTCACTTAATTTAAATTCGAATTATTATCTAGCACTCTCGGCAACGGCCATATCACGCTGAGAACACCGGTTCTCGTCCGATCACCGAAGTTAAGCAGCGTCGAGCGAAGTCAGTACTTGGGAGGGAGACCACTTAGGAACAGTGCGTGCCGTTGGCTTTTTCTCTTTTTTTCCTCTTTTAAATTCCAATGGATTTCAAAAAAGGAAACATATTTTCTTTTTGTTATTGTTTTAAAAAGATGAAGGTTAATTTGTCTCACTTAATTTAAATTCGAATTATTAACTAGCACTCTCGGCAACGGCCATATCACGCTGAAAACACCGGTTCTCGTCCGATCACGGAAGTTAAGCAGCGTCGAGCGCAGCGAGTACTTGGGAACACTGCGTGCCGTTGGCTTTTTCCTTTCTGTTTCCTCTTTTAAATTCCACCAGATATGAAAAAAGCAAACATACCTTCTTTTTGTTATTGTTTTATAAGATGAAGGTTAATTAAATTCAAATTATTAACTAGCACTCTCGGCAACGGCCATATCACGCTGAAAACACCGGTTCTCGTCCGATCACCGAAGTTAAGCAGCGTCGAGCGCAGTCAGTACTTGGGAGGGAGACCACTTAGGAACACTGCGTGCCGTTAGCTTTTTCACTTTTTTTTTGTCTTTTAAATCCAATAGATATGAAAAAAGGAAACATATTTTCTTTTTGTTATTGTTTTAAAAAGATGAAGGTTAATTTGTCTCACTTAATTTAAATTCGAATTATTAACTACCACTCTCGGCCACGGCGATAACACGCTGAGAACACCGGATCTCGTCCGATCACCGAAGTTAAGCAGCGTCGAGCGCAGTCAGTACTTGGGAGGGAGACCACTCAGGAACACTGCGTGCCGTTGGCTTTTTCACTTTTTTTTCCTCTTTTAAATTCCAATAGATATGAAAAGAGCAAACATATTTTCTTTTTGTTATTGTTTTATAAATATGAAGGTTAATTTGTCTCACTCAATTTAAATTCGATTTATAAACTAGCATTCTCGGCAACGGCCATATCAGGCTGAAAACACCGGTTCTCGTCCGATCACCGAAGTTAAGTAGCGTCGAGCGCAGTCAGTACTTGGGAACACTGCGTGTCTTTGGCTTTTCCTTTTTGTTTCCTCTTTTAAATTCCACCAGATATGAAAAATCCAAACATATGTTCTTTTTGTTATTGTTTTATAAATATGAAGGTTAATTAAATTCGAATTATTAAGTAGCACTCTCGGCAACGGCCATATCGCGCTGAAAACACCGGTTCTCGTCCGATCACGGAAGTTAAGCAGCGTCGAGCGCAGCGAGTACTTGGGAACACTGCGTGCCGATCGCTTTTTCCTTTTTGTTTCCTCTTTTAAAATCCACCAGACATGATAAAAGCAAACATACCTTCTTTTTGTTATTGTTTTATAAGAGGAAGGATAATTAAATTCAAATTATTAACTAGGACTCTCGGCAACGGCCATGTCACGCTGAATACACCGGTTCTCGTCCGATCACCGAGGTTAAGCAGCGTCGAGAGCAGTCAGTACTTGGGAGGGAGACCACTTAGGAACACTGCGTGCCGTTGGCTTTTTCACTTTTTTTCCTTTTTTAAATTCCAATAGATATGAAAAAAGCAAACATATTTTCTATTTGTTATTGTTTTAAAAAGATAAAGGTTAATTTGTCGCACTTAATTTAAATTCGAATTATTAACTAGCACTCTCGGCAACGGCCATATCCCGCTGAAAACACCGGTTCTTGTCCGATCACCGAAGTTAAGAAGCGTCGAGCGCAGTCAGTACTTGGGAGGGAGACCAGTTAGGAACACTGTGTTCCGTTGGCTTTTTCACTTTTTTTCCTCTTTTAAATTCCAATAGATATGAAAAAAGCAAACATATTTTCTATTTGTTATTGTTTTAAAAAGATGAAGGTTAATTTGTCTCACTTAATTTAAATTCGAATTATTAACTAGCACACTCGGCAACGGCCATATCCCGCTGAAAACACCGGTTCTCGTCCGATCACCGAAGTTAAGCAGCGTCGAGCGAAGTCAGTACTTGGGAGGGAGACCAGTTAGGAACACTGTGTGCCGTTGGCTTTTTCACTTTTTTTCCTCTTTTAAATTCCAATAGATATGAAAAGAGCAAACATATTTTCTTTTTGTTATTGTTTTAAAAAGATGAAGGTTAATTTGTCTCACTTAATTTAAATTCGAATTATTAACTAGCACTCTCGGCAACGGCCATATCACGCTGAGAACACCGGTTCTCGTCCGATCACCGAAGTTAAGCAGCGTCGAGCGAAGTCAGTACTTGGGAGGGAGACCACTTAGGAACAGTGCGTGCCGTTGGCTTTTTCTCTTTTTTTCCTCTTTTAAATTCCAATGGATTTCAAAAAAGGAAACATATTTTCTTTTTGTTATTGTTTTAAAAAGATGAAGGTTAATTTGTCTCACTTAATTTAAATTCGAATTATTAACTAGCACTCTCGGCAACGGCCATATCACGCTGAGAACACCGGTTCTCGTCCGATCACCGAAGTTAAGCAGCGTCGAGCGAAGTCAGTACTTGGGAGGGAGACCACTTAGGAACAGTGCGTGCCGTTGGCTTTTTCTCTTTTTTTCCTCTTTTAAATTCCAATGGATTTCAAAAAAGGAAACATATTCTACAGGGCCGGTAGGCCCTTGTAGATATGACTTGATACCCGTTTGTAATGCTAAACGAAAAAATCACCTTTTTAGGGTTAGCGTCCCATAGAAAAAGCATTACATTTTACCAGGTTTTTTGGGGAAATTGTCATAGGCGATACGGAAAAACTACAGCGAAGTTAGTTTTCGGAATACTTTCAAATTAACAAGAATTTACTAAATGAGAAACTTACCTGCTTAGATTTTAAATAATTGAAGTCTAATTTTTGTAATTTAACTAATTAATTATGCCTCGAGTTCCCTATTTCATAGCAGACGACAGTAGGAAAGTTTATTTCATAGCAGCATAGCCCACTCGATCCGCGCTCTCGGACGCTGCGCTGCTCAAGCGCGAGCAGCTTGCGTCGTGATGCGCGTGATCGAGTGGGCTATGATAGCAGACGACAGTAAGGCAACGCTAATTTTTTTTTTGATATTTCATCCGAGCTCTAACACCGTTATTTGGATTTTCTAATGAACTATAACGCCCTTGAAAAGCAAAATTGTTTTTATCAGGTCCAATTTTCGTCTAAAAAAGTAATTCAGGTAAATAATTACAGTTAATAGAGGTTTTAATATCGTTTGAAGTAATTTTTCGACGTTCGTTTTGGCCAAGGCTTAAGTTGAATTTTGGAAAGTCTTTGTAATATACTCTTTATAGCGTCTTTCGTCCTTTAAGATTATAAAAAAAGCTGATTTCCAGCTCTGTTTTGGAATTTGATTTAGTCTGCTTCGTTTCATGCTAGAAACATATCCTAAGTTCCTAACCCTAGGATTTACACTTTAAAATACTACTGGAAAGATGACAAAAGTGTTTTCGCTTCGCAGTTAAGACAGTGGTGTTTACGTAAGCGCAGTTAATTCGACACTTCCATATGAGGTATACAGGGTTTCATTATTTTTTAAATATATATTAATTTTATTTTGGCTATTCTCAGTGAGCATTCATATGTTAGAACGCAATTTCGGATTTTTGTGGTCTCCCAAGTCTCCAAAACAGTAAGTTTAACATTTTAGGGAAAATTATTATAAAAATCAAGAATATGTATATCATCAAGGGTATAAATAGGCAACCTAAGACCCATTTGATTTATGATGTAGTACATCATGTTAGGTTTAGATACAGGGTTAAGCTTATGTTAGGCTAGGTTGTTATGAGCGGCTAAATGTTCACCTGTTTTTGGAATTATCAAGTTGTTGCTAATTATCTTGTTTATTTCCACAAATTTTCTAAAAAAAATGGTATTTTAGCTTCTTTCTACCCTAAAAGGAGGCGCACTTTTAGCCATAATCAATGCACTTATTTAAAAAGTAAACAGTTCTACGAAATTAACTTTACGATTTTGAAAAGGCTATTAATTTTATTTAATACTCACTAATATCTCGTGCGATCATTATAATTAATGTATGACAATCTAAAGATGATTTCGATTTATATTTTATTCAAAACCGCTAATAGCATTTTCGGTTCCTTAGATAATAGGGACGGGAAATGACATTTTCAGCCTGTTACGAGTTGACTACTGCCTTAAGACTGAAGTGACAGATATTATACAAAAACGTCTTTGTTTGGACCAAGACCGAAAAAACCAACGATATGAGTGAGGTTTATCAATTGACTGAAGTTCAGATATTGAAATTTTTCTTTAAGTATTTTTAGTAGTTTAATCCTTAATCACTAATTAATTCAATCAACTGATTTTACTTTTAATCGATCTATTCCCTCTAAATTTATTCAAAAAATTGCATATCTCCGCTTTTTCAAGAACAATTCCATTTTCCGAAAACATTTTATCATGAAATTAATTATTTTGAAGGGATTTCTTATCGATGTTCCTTAACTTGTAAGGACCTTGACGGACATTGGTTTAAATGTTAGTGGCTTGAGAAATTTTCAAGTTTGCACCAAAAAATGTTTTTTCAACGGTTTCAATTTGTTGAGAAGACTGATATTCGATAAAATATGATTAAGAGTAATTTATTTTGCTCGGACTAATAAAATAATATCGTTTATCAAAGGAAAAGGAACAACTTTTGTCCCATGTGGTACCTTTTAGTAGGTAGCTCTCCTTTCATGGACGGGAAAAATATTTTATAAGCATAAAAATAACCAAAAGTTAGTGTAAAGATTCCATAAAAAGAAAAATTTCTCAGTACTGTACAATGTAATTTTATATTCTTTTCAGCGGAATTAATACATAAATCACTTCACTCTAAACGAGTTATGATATAAAATTTTGCAGTCATCCGTGCTTGCAGTGTATGGGTGCTCTTCTTAGAAATTCAGTAGAATATTTCAAATATTAATTATTGATCCCTCTAAACGTACTCCCTTCAAAATAATTAATTTCATGATAAAATGTTTTCGGAAAATGGAATTGTTCTTGAAAAAGCGGAGATATGCAATTTTTTGAATAAATTTAGAGGGAATAGATCGATTAAAAGTAAAATCAGTTGATTGAATTAATTAGTGATTAAGGATTAAACTACTATAAATACTTAAAGAAAAATTTCAATATCTGAACTTCAGTCAATTGATAAACCTCACTCATATTGTTGGTTTTTTCGGTCTTGGTCCAAACAAAGACGTTTTTGTATAATTTTCTTTTTGTTATTGTTTTAAAATGATGAACGTTAATTTGTCTCACTTAATTTAAATTCGAATTATTAACTAGCACTCTCGGCAACGGCCATATCACGCTGAAAACACCGGTTCTCGTCCGATCACGGAAGTTAAGCAGCGTCGAGCGCAGCGAGTACTTGGGAACACTGCGTGCCGATCGCTTTTTCCTTTTTGTTTCCTCTTTTAAAATCCACCAGATATGATAAAAGCAAACATACCTTCTTTTTGTTATTGTTTTATAAGAGGAAGGATAATTAAATTCAAATTATTAACTAGGACTCTCGGCAACGGCCATGTCACGCTGAATACACCGGTTCTCGTCCGATCACCGAAGTTAAGCAGCGTCGAGAGCAGTCAGTACTTGGGAGGGAGACCACTTAGGAACACTGCGTGACGTTGGCTTTTTCACTTTTTTTCCTCTTTTAAATTCCAATAGATATGAAAAAAGCAAACATATTTTCTATTTGTTATTGTTTTAAAAAGATGAAGGTTTATTTGTCGCACTTAATTTAAATTCGAATTATTAACTAGCACTCTCGGCAACGGCCATATCACGCTGAAAACACCGGTTCTCGTCCGATCACGGAAGTTAAGCAGCGTCGAGCGCAGCGAGTACTTGGGAACACTGCGTGCCGTTCGGTTTTTCCTTTTTGTTTCCTCTTTTAAAATCCACCAGATATGAAAAAAGCAAACATAACTTCTTTTTGTTATTGTTTTATAAGATGAAGGTTAATTAAATTCAAATTATTAACTAGCACTCTCGGCAACGGCCATGTCACGCTGAATACACTGGTTCTCGACCGATCACCGAAGTTAAGCAGCGTCGAGCGCAGTCAGTACTTGGGAGGGAGACCACTTAGGAACACTGCGTGCCGTTGGCTTTTTCACTTTTTTTCCTCTTTTAAATTCCAATAGATATGAAAGAAGCAAACATATTTTCTATTTGTTATTGTTTTAAAAAGATGAAGGTTAATTTGTCGCACTTAATTTAAATTCGAATTATTAACTAGCACTCTCGGCAACGGCCATATCACGCTGAAAACACCGGTTCTCGTCCGATCACCGAAGTTAAGCAGCGTCGAGCGCAGTCAGTACTTGGAAATTCTGCGTGCCGTTGGCTTTTTCACATTTGTTTCCTCTTTTAAATTCCACCAGATATGAAAAAGCAAACATATCTTCTTTTTGTTATTGTTTTATAAAGATGAAGGTTAATTAAATTCAAATTATTAAATAGCACTCTCGGCAAGGGCCATATCACGCTGAAAACACCGGTTCTCGTCTAATCACCGAAGTTAAGCAGCGTCGAGCGCAGTCAGTACTTGGGAGGGAGAGTACTTGGGAGGGAGACCACTTAGGAACACTGCGTGCCGTTGGCTTCTTCACTTTTTTTTCCTCTTTTAAATTCCAATAGATTTCAAAAAAGCAAACATATTTTCTTTTTGTTATTGTTTTAAAAAGATGAAGGTAAATTTGTCTCACTTAATTTATATTCGAATTATTAACTAGCACTCTCGGCAACGGCCATATCACGCTGAAAACACCGGTTCTCGTCCGATCACCGAAGTTAAGCAGCGTCGAGCGCAGTCAGTACTTGGGAGGGAGACCACTTAGTAACACTGCGTGCCGTTGGCTTTTTCACTTTTTTTCCTCTTTTAAATTCCAATCGATATGAAAAAAGCAAACATATTTTCTTTATGTTATTGTTGTTTTAAAATGATGAAGTTTAATTTGAGACTTCATAACACCGCTCCCGGGTGGGCTCGAACCACGAACCTTTCCGTTAACATCCGAACGCGCAAACCATGGAGCTAAGGAAGCTCAGAAATGAAATGGTCGTCTGGTATAGTGGAAAAACTTTGGCTTTTTACGTCACATCTGAGAGCTCACAACACCGCTCACGGATGGGCTCGAACCACCAACCTTTCGTTTAACAGCCGAACGCGCTAACCATTGCGCCACGGAAGCTCAGAAATTAAATGGTTGTCACGTATTGTGGAAAAGTTTGGACATTTTACGCTACATCTGAGACCGCACAACACCTCTCCCGGGTGGGCTCGAACCACCAAGCCTTTCGGCTAACAGCCGAACGCGCTAACCATTGCTACACGGAAGCCCAAAGATTAAATGGTCGTCAGGTATTGTGGAAAAACTTTGGCTTTTTACGTTACATTTGAGACTTCACAACACCGCTCCCGGGTGGGCTCGAACCACCAACCTTTTGGTTAATAGCCGAACGCGCTAACCATTGCACCACGGAAGCCCAAAAATTAAACGGTCGTCAGGTATTGTGGGAAAACTTTGGCTTTTTACGTCACATCTGAGACTTCACAACACCGCTCCCGGATGGGCTCGAACCACAAACCTTTTGAATAACAGCCGAACGCGCTAACCATTGCGCCACGGAAGCCCAAAAATTAAATGTTCGTCAGTTATTTTTAAAAAACTCTGAATTTTACGTTACATCTAAGACCTCACAACACCGCTCCCGGATGGGCTCGAACCACCAACCTTTCGGTTAACAGCCGACGGCGCTAACCATTGCTACACGGAAGCCCAAAAATTAAATGGTCGTCAGGTATTGTGGAAAAACTTTGGCATTTTGCATAACATTTGAGATCCCACAACACCGCTCCCGGGTGGGCTCGAACCACCAACCTATTGGTTAACAGCCGAACGCGCTAACCATGGCGCCACGGAAGCCCAAAAGTTAAATGGTCGTCAGGTATTGTGGAAAAACTTTGGCTTTTTACGTTACATTTGAGACTTCACAACACCGCTCCCGGGTGGGCTCGAACCACCAACCTTAAGGTTAACTGCCGAACGCGCTAACCATTGCACCACGGAAGCCCAAAAATTAAACGGTCGTCAGGTATTGTGGGAAAACTTTGCCTTTTTACGTCACAACTGAGACTTCACAACACCGCTCCCGGATGGGCTCGAACCACAAACCTTTTGAATAACAGCCGAACGCGCTAACCATTGCGCCACGGAAGCCCAAAAATTAAATGTTCGTCAGTTATTTTTAAAAAACTCTGAATTTTACGTTACATCTAAGACCTCACAACACCGCTCCCGGATGGAATCGAACCACCAACCTTTCGGTTAACAGCCGAACGCGCTAACCATTGCGCCTCGGAAGCCCAAAGATTAAATTTTCGTCAGGTATTGTGGAAAAACTTTGGATTGTTACGTTACATGTGAGATTTCACAACACCGCTCCCGGGTGGGCTCGAACCACCAACCTTTCGGTTAACAGCCGAACGCGCTAACCATTGCGCCACGGAAGCCCAAAAATTAAATGGTCGTCAGGTATTGTGGAAAAACTTTGGCTTTTTACGTTACATTTGAGATCTTACAACACCGCTCCCGGGTGGGCTCGAAACACAAACCCTTCGGTTAACAGCCGAAGGCGCTAACCATTGCGCCACGGAAGCTCAAAAATTAAACGGTCGTCAGGTATTGTGGAAAAAATTTGGCTTTTTACGTTACAATTGAGATCCCACAACACCGCTTCCGGGTGGGCTCGAACCACAAACCTATTGGTTAACAGCCGAACGCGCTAACCATTGAGCCACGGAAGCTCAGAAATTAAATGGTTGTCACGTATTTTGGAAAAGTTTTGACATTTTACGCTACATCTGAGACCACACAAAACCTCTCCCAGGTGGGCTCTAACCAACAAGCCTTTCGGCTAACAGCCGAACGCGCTAACCATTGCGCCACGGAAGCCCAAAGATTAAATTTTCGTCAGTAATTGTGGAAAAACTTTGGATTTTTACGTTACATGTGAGATCTCACAACACCGCTCACGGATGGGCTCGAACCACCAACCTTTCGGTTAACAGCCGAACGCGCTAACCATTGCGCCACGGAAGCGCAAAAATTTAATGGTCGTCACGTATTGTGGAAAAACTTTGACTCTTTACGCCACATCTGAGACCTCACAACACCGCTCACGGATGGGCTCGAACCACCAACCTTTCGGTTAACAGCCGAACGCGCTAACCATTGCGCCACGGAAGCCCAAAAATTAAATGGTCGTCAGGTATTGTGGAAAAACTTTGGCTTTTTACGCTACATTTGAGATCTTACAACACCGCTCCCGGGTGGGCTCGAACCACCAACCCTTCGGTTATCAGCCGAACGCGCTAACCATTGCGCCACGGAAGCTTAAAAATTAAACGGTCGTCAGGTATTGTGGAAAAAATTTGGCTTTTTACGTTACATTTGAGATCCCACAACACCGCTCCCGGGTGGGCTCGAACCACAAACCTATTGGTTAACAGCCGAACGCGCTAACCATTGAGCCACGGAAGCTCAGAAATTAAATGGTTGTCACGAATTGTGGAAAAGTTTTGACATTTTACGCTACATCCGAGACCGCACAACACCTCTCCCAGGTGGGCTCGAACCAACAAGCCTTTCGGCTAACAGCCGAACGCGCTAACCATTGCGCCACGGAAGCCCAAAAATTATAAGGTTGTCACGTTATGTGGAAAAACTTGGGCTTTTTACGTTACATTTGAGACTTCACAACACCGCTCCTGGGTGGCCTCGAACCACCAAACTTTTGGTTAACATCCGAAGGAGCTAACCATGGAGCCAAGAAAGCTCAGAAATGAAATGGTCGTCAGGTATTGTGGAAAAACTTTGACTTTTTACGTCACATCTGAGAACTCACAACACCGCTTCCGGGTGGGCTCGAACCACCAGCCTCTCGGTTAACAGCCGAATGCGCTAACCATTGAGCCACGGAAGCTCAGAAATTAAATGATTGTCACGTATTGTGGAAATCTTTGACTTTTTACGCTACATCTGAGACCCCACAACACCACTTCCGGGAGGGCTCGAACCACCAGCCTCTCGGTTAACAGCCGAACGCGCTAACCATTGCGCCACGGAAGCCCAAAAATTAAACGGTCGTCAGGTATTGTGGAAAAACTTTGGCTTTTTACGTTACATTTGAGACTTCACATCACCGCTCCCGGGTGGGCTCGAACCACCAACCTTTTGAATAACAGCTGAACGCGCTAACCATTGCGCCACGGAAGCCCAAAAATTAAATTTTCGTCAGTTATTTTTAAAAAACTCTGAATTTTACGTTACATCTCAGACCTCACAAAACCACTTCCGGGTGGGCTCGAACCACCAGCCTCTCGGTTAACAGCCGAACGCGCTAACCATGCGCCACGGAAGCTCAAAAATTTAATGTTCGTCAGTTATTGTGGAAAAACTCTGAATTTTACGTTACATCAAAGACCTCAAAACACCGCTCCCGGATGGGCTCGAACCACCAACCTTTCGGTTAACAGCCGACGGCGCTACCCATTGCGCAACGGAAGCCCAAAGATTAAATGTTCGTCAGGTATTGTGGAAAAACTCTGAATTTTACGTTACATCTAAGACCTCACAACACCGCTCCCGGATGGGCTCGAACCACCAACCTTCCGGTTAACAGCCCACGGCGCTAACCATTGCGCAACGGCAGCCCAAAGATTAAATGTTCATCAGGTATTGTGGAAAAACTTTGGATTTTTACGTTACATTTGAGATCTCACAACACCGCTCCCGGGTGGGCTCGATCCACCAACCGTTCGGTTAACAGCCGAACGCGCTAACCATTGCGCCACGGAAGGCCAAAAATTAAATGGTTGTCAGGTATTGTGGAAAAACTTTGGGTTTTTACGTTACATTTGAGATACCACAACACCATTCCCGGGTGGGCTCGAACCACAAACCTATTGGTTAAAAGCCGAACGCGCTAACCATTGAGCCACGGAAGCTCAAAAATTTGATAGTTGTCACGTATTGTGGAAAGGTTTTGACATTTTACGTCACATCTGAGACCTCACAACACCGCTCACGGATGGGCTCGAACCACCAGCCTTTAGGTTAACAGCCGAACGCGCTAACCATTGCGCCACGGAAGCCCAAAAATTATAAGGTTGTCACGTTATGTGGAAAAACTTTTGCTTTTTACGTTACATTTGAGACTTCACAACACCGCTCCTGGGTGGCCTCGAACCACCAAACTTTTGGTTAACATCCGAACGAGCTAACCATGGAGCCAAGAAAGCTCAGAAATGAAATGGTCGTCAGGTATTGTGGAAAAACTTTGACTTTTTACGTCACATCTGAGACCTTGCAACACCGCTCCCGGATGGGCTCGAACCACAAACCTTTTGAATAACAGCTGAACGCGCTAACCATTGCGCCACGGAAGCTCAAAAATTTAATGTTCGTCAGTTATTGTGGAAAAACTCTGAATTTTACGTTACATCTAAGACCTCACAACACCGCTCCCGGATGGGCTCGAACCACCAACCTTCCGATTAACAGCCCACGGCGCTAACCATTGCGCAACGGCAGCCCAAAGATTAAATGTTCGTCAGGTATTGTGGAAAAACTTTGGATTTTTACGTTACATTTGCGATCTCACAACACCGCTCCCGGGTGGGCTCCAACCACTAACCTTTTGGTTAACAGCCGAACGCGCTAACCATTGCACCAGGGAAGCCCAAAATTAAACGGTCGTCAGGTTTTGTGGAAAAACTTTGGCTTTTTACGTTACATTTTAGACTTCACAACACCGCTCCCGGGTGGACTCGAACCACCAACCTTTTGGTTATCATCCGAACGCGCTAACAATGGAGCCAAGGAAGCTCAGAAATGAAATGGTCGTCTGGTATTGTGGAGAATCTTTGGCTTTTTACGATACATTTGAGATCCCACAACACCGCTCCCGGGTGGGCTCGAACACCCAACCTATTGGTTAACAGCCGAACGCGCTAACCATTGAGCTACGGAAGCTCAGAAATTAAATGGTTGTCACGTATTGTGGAAAAGTTTTGACATTTTACGCTACATCTGACACCCCACAACACCTCTCCCGGGTGGGCTCGAACCACCAGCCTTTCGGTTAACAAACGAACGCGCTAACCATTGCGCCACGGAAGCCCAAAAATTAAATGGTCGTCAGGTATTGTGGAGAAACTTAGGCTTTTTTCGATACATTTGAGATCCCACAACACCGCTCCCGGATGGGCTCGAACCACCAACCTTTCAGTTAACAGCCGAACGCGCTAACCATTGCGCCACGGAAGCCCAAAATTTAAATTTTCGTCAGGTATTGTGGAAAAACTTTGGATTTTTACGTTACATGTGAGATTTCACAACACCGCTCCCGAGTGGGCTCGAACCACCAACCTTTCGGTTAACAGCCGAACGCGCTAACCATTGCGCCACGGAAGCCCAAAATTTAAATTTTCGTCAGGTATTGTGGAAAAACTTTGGATTTTTACGTCACATCTGAGACTGAGACCTCACAACACCGCTCACGGATGGGCTCGAACCACCAACCTTTCGGTTATCAGCCGAACGCGCTAACCATTGCGCCACGGAAGCCAAAAAATTAAATGGTCGTCAGGTATTGTTGAAAAACTTTGACTTTTTACGTCACATCTGAGAGCTCACAACACCGCTCACGGATGGGCTCGAACCACCAACCTTTCGGTTAACAGCCGAACGCGCTAACCTTTGCGCCACGGAAGCCCAAAAATTAAATGGTCGTCAGGTATTGTGGAAAAACTTTGGCTTTTTACGTTACATTTGAGATCTTACAACACCGCTCCCGGGTGGGCTCGAACCACCAACCTTTCGGTTAACAGCCGAACGCGCTAACCATTGAGCTACGGAAGCTCAGAAATTAAATGGTTGTCACGTATTGTGGAAAAGTTTTGACATTTTACGCTACATCTGAGACCCCACAACACCTCTTCCGGGTGGGCTCGAACCACCAGCCTTTCGGTTAACAGTCGAACGCGCTAACCATTGCGCCACGGAAGCCCAAAAATTAAATGGTCGTCAGGTATTGTGGAGAAATTTAGGCTTTTTTCGATACATTTGAGATCCAACAACACCGCTCCCGGATGGGCTCGAACCACCAACCTTTCAGTTAACAGCCGAACGCGCTAACCATTGCGCCACGGAAGCCCAAAAATTAAATGGTCGTCAGGAATTGTGGAAAAACTTTGGCATTTTGCATTACATTTGAGATCCCACAACACCGCTCCCGGATGGGCTCGAATCACCAACCTATTGGTTAACAGCCGAACGCGCTAACCATTGCGCCACGGAAGCCCAAAAATTAAATGGTCGTCAGGTATTGTGGAAAAACTTTGGCTTTTTACGTTACATTTGAGACTTCACAGCACCGCTCCCGGGTGGGCTCGAACCACCAACCTTTTGGTTAACAGCCGAAAGCGCTAACCATTGCACCACGGAAGCCCAAAAATTAAACGGTCGTCAGGTATTGTGGGAAAACTTTGGCTTTTTACGTCACATCTGAGACTTCACAACACCACTCGCGGATGGGCTCGAACCACAAACCTTTTGAATAACAGCCGAACGCGCTAACCATTGCGCTACGGAAGCCCAAAAATTAAATGTTCGTCAGTTATTTTTAAAAAACTCTGAATTTTACGTTACATCTAAGACCTCACAACACCGCTCCCGGATGGGCTCGAACCACCAACCTTTCGGTTAACAGCCGACGGCGCTAACCATTGCGCCACGGAAGCCCAAAAATTTTATGTTCGTCAGGTATTGTGGAAAAACTTTGACTTTTTACGTCACATCTGAGACCTCACAACACCGCTCACGGATGGGCTCGAACCACCAACCTTTCGGTTAACAGCCAAACGCGCTAACCATTGCGCCACGGAAGCCCAAAAATTAAATGGTCGTCAGGTATTGTGGAAAAACTTTGGCTTTTTACGTTACATTTGAGATCTTACAACACCGCTCCCGGGTGGGCTCGAACCACCAACCCTTCGGTTAACAGCCGAAGGAGCTAACCATTGCGCCACGGAAGCTCAAAAATTAAACGGTCGTCAGGTATTGTGGAAAAAATTTGGCTTTTTACGTTACAATTGAGATCCCACAACACCGCTCCCGGGTGGGCTCGAACCACACACCTATTGGTTAACAGCCGAACGCGCTAACCATTGTGCCACGGAAGCTCAGAAATTAAATGTTTGTCACGTATTTTGGAAAAGTTTTGACATTTTACGCTACATCTGAGACCACACAACACCTCTCCCAGGTGAGCTCGAACCAACAAGCCTTTCGGCTAACAGTCGAAAGCGCTAACCATTGCGCCAAGGAAGCCCAAAGATTAAATTTTCGTCAGGTATTGTGGAAAAACTCTGAATTTTACGTTACATCTAAGACCTCACAACACCGCTCCCGGATGGGCTCGAACCACCAACCTTCCGATTAACAGCCCACGGCGCTAACCATTGCGCAACGGCAGCCCAAAGATTAAATGTTCGTCAGGTATTGTGGAAAAACTTTGCATTTTTACGTTACATTTGAGATCTCACAACACCGCTCCCGGGTGGGCTCCAACCACTAACCTTTTGGTTAACAGCCGAACGCGCTAACCATTGCACCACGGAAGCCCAAAATTAAACGGTCGTCAGGTATTGTGGAAAAACTTTGGCTTTTTACGTTACATTTTAGACTTCACAACACCGCTCCCGGGTGGACTCGAACCACCAACCTTTTGGTTAACATCCGAACGCGCTAACAATGGAGCCAAGGAAGCTCAGAAATTAAATGGTTGTCTCGTATTGTGGAAAAGTTTTGACATTTTACGCTACATCTGAGACCCCACAACACCTCTTCCGGGTGGGCTCGAACCACCAGCCTTTCGGTTAACAGTCGAACGCGCTAACCATTGCGCCACGGAAGCCCAAAAATTAAATGGTCGTCAGGTATTGTGGAGAAACTTAGGCTTTTTTCGATACATTTGAGATCCCACAACACCGCTCCCGGATGGGCTCGAACCACCAACCTTTCAGTTAACAGCCTAACGCGCTAACCATTGCGCCACGGAAGCCCAAAATTTAAATGTTCGTCAGGTATTGTGGAAAAACTTTGGATTTTTACGTTACATGTGAGATCTCACAACACCTCTCCCGAGTGGGCTCGAACCACCAACCTTTCGGTTAACAGTCGAACGCGCTAACCATTGCGCCACGGAAGCCCAAAATTTAAATTTTCGTCAGGTATTGTGGAAAAACTTTGGATTTTTACGTCACATCTGAGACCTCACAACACCGCTCACGGATGGGCTCGAACCACCAACCTTTCGGTTATCAGCCGAACGCGCTAACCATTGCGCCACGGAAGCCAAAAAATTAAATGGTCGTCAGGTATTGTTGAAAAACTTTGACTTTTTACGTCACATCTGAGAGCTCGCAACACCGCTCACGGATGGGCTCGAACCACCAACCTTTCGGTTAACAGCCGAACGCGCTAACCTTTGCGCCACGGAAGCCCAAAATTTAAATGGTCGTCAGGTATTGTGGAAAAACTTTGGCTTTTTACGTTACATTTGAGATCTTACAACACCGCTCCCGGGTGGGGTCGAACCACCAACCTTTCGGTTAACAGCCGAACGCGCTAACCATTGAGCTACGGAAGCTCAGAAATTAAATGGTTGTCACGTATTGTGGAAAAGTTTTGACATTTTACGCTACATCTGAGACCCCACAACACCTCTTCCGGGTGGGCTCGAACCACCAGCCTTTCGGTTAACAGTCGAACGCGCTAACCATTGCGCCACGGAAGCCCAAAAATTAAATGGTCGTCAGTTATTGTGGAGAAACTTAGGCTTTTTTCGATACATTTGAGATCCAAAAACACCGCTCCCGGATGGGCTCGAACCACCAACCTTTCAGTTAACAGCCGAACGCGCTAACCATTGCGCCACGGAAGCCCAAAAATTAAATGGTCGTCAGTTATTTTTAAAAAAACTCTGAATTTTACGTTACATCTAAGACCTCACAACACCGCTCCCGGATGGGCTCGAACCACCAGCCTTTCGGTTAACAGCCGAACGCGCTAACCATTGAGCTACGGAAGCTCAGAAATTAAATGGTTGTCACGTATTGTGGAAAAGTTTTGACATTTTACGCTACATCTGAGACCCCACAACACCTCTTCCGGGTGGGCTCGAACCACCAGCCTTTCGGTTAACAGTCGAACGCGCTAACCATTGCGCCACGGAAGCCCAAAAATTAAATGGTCGTCAGGTATTGTGGAGAAACTTAGGCTTTTTTCGATACATTTGAGATCCCACAACACCGCTCCCGGATGGGCTCGAACCACCAACCTTTCAGTTAACAGCCGAACGCGCTAACCATTGCGCCACGGAAGCCCAAAATTTAAATGGTTGTCAGGTATTGTGGAAAAACTTTGGCTTTTTACGTTACATTTGAGATACCACAACACCATTCCCGGGTGGGCTCGAACCACAAACCTATTGGTTAACAGCCGAACGCGCTAACCATTGAGCCACGGAAGCTCAAAAATTTGATAGTTGTCACGTATTGTGGAAAGGTTTTGACATTTTACGTCACATCTGAGACCTCACAACACCGCTCACGGATGGGCTCGAACCACCAGCCTTTAGGTTAACAGCCGAACGCGCTAACCATTGCGCCACGGAAGCCCAAAAATTATAAGGTTGTCACGTTATGTGGAAAAACTTGGGCTTTTTACGTTACATTTGAGACTTCACAACACCGCTCCTGGGTGGCCTCGAACCACCAAACTTTTGGTTAACATCCGAAGGAGCTAACCATGGAGCCAAGAAAGCTCAGAAATGAAATGGTCGTCAGGTATTGTGGAAAAACTTTGACTTTTTACGTCACATCTGAGAACTCACAACACCGCTTCCGGGTGGGCTCGAACCACCAGCCTCTCGGTTAACAGCCGAACGCGCTAACCATTGAGCCACGGAAGCTCAGAAATTAAATGATTGTCACGTATTGTGGAAATCTTTGACTTTTTACGCTACATCTGAGACCCCACAACACCACTTCCGGGAGGGCTCGAACCACCAGCCTCTCGGTTAACAGCCGAACGCGCTAACCATTGCGCCACGGAAGCCCAAAAATTAAATGATTGTCACGTATTGTGGAAAAGTTTTGACTTTTTACGCTACATCTGAGACCCCACAACACCACTTCCGGGTGGTTTCGAACCACCAGCCTCTCGGTTAACAGCCGAAGGCGCTAACCATTGCGCCACGGAAGCCCAAAAATTAAACGGTCGTCAGGTATTGTGGAAAAACTTTGGCTTTTTACGTTACATTTGAGACTTCACATCACCGCTCCCGGGTGGGCTCGAACCACCAACCTTTTGAATAACAGCTGAACGCGCTAACCATTGCGCCACGGAAGCCCAAAAATTAAATTTTCGTCAGTTATTTTTAAAAAACTCTGAATTTTACGTTACATCTCAGACCTCACAAAACCACTTCCGGGTGGGCTCGAACCACCAGCCTCTCGGTTAACAGCCGAACGCGCTAACCATGCGCCACGGAAGCTCAAAAATTTAATGTTCGTCAGTTATTGTGGAAAAACTCTGAATTTTACGTTACATCAAAGACCTCAAAACACCGCTCCCGGATGGGCTCGAACCACCAACCTTTCGGTTAACAGCCGACGGCGCTACCCATTGCGCAACGGAAGCCCAAAGATTAAATGTTCGTCAGGTATTGTGGAAAAACTCTGAATTTTACGTTACATCTAAGACCTCACAACACCGCTCCCGGATGGGCTCGAACCACCAACCTTCCGGTTAACAGCCCACGGCGCTAACCATTGCGCAACGGCAGCCCAAAGATTAAATGTTCATCAGGTATTGTGGAAAAACTTTGGATTTTTACGTTACATTTGAGATCTCACAACACCGCTCCCGGGTGGGCTCGATCCACCAACCGTTCGGTTAACAGCCGAACGCGCTAACCATTGCGCCACGGAAGGCCAAAAATTAAATGGTTGTCAGGTATTGTGGAAAAACTTTGGGTTTTTACGTTACATTTGAGATACCACAACACCATTCCCGGGTGGGCTCGAACCACAAACCTATTGGTTAAAAGCCGAACGCGCTAACCATTGAGCCACGGAAGCTCAAAAATTTGATAGTTGTCACGTATTGTGGAAAGGTTTTGACATTTTACGTCACATCTGAGACCTCACAACACCGCTCACGGATGGGCTCGAACCACCAGCCTTTAGGTTAACAGCCGAACGCGCTAACCATTGCGCCACGGAAGCCCAAAAATTATAAGGTTGTCACGTTATGTGGAAAAACTTGGGCTTTTTACGTTACATTTGAGACTTCACAACACCGCTCCTGGGTGGCCTCGAACCACCAAACTTTTGGTTAACATCCGAACGAGCTAACCATGGAGCCAAGAAAGCTCAGAAATGAAATGGTCGTCAGGTATTGTGGAAAAACTTTGACTTTTTACGTCACATCTGAGACCTTGCAACACCGCTCCCGGATGGGCTCGAACCACAAACCTTTTGAATAACAGCTGAACGCGCTAACCATTGCGCCACGGAAGCTCAAAAATTTAATGTTCGTCAGTTATTGTGGAAAAACTCTGAATTTTACGTTACATCTAAGACCTCACAACACCGCTCCCGGATGGGCTCGAACCACCAACCTTCCGATTAACAGCCCACGGCGCTAACCATTGCGCAACGGCAGCCCAAAGATTAAATGTTCGTCAGGTATTGTGGAAAAACTTTGGATTTTTACGTTACATTTGAGATCTCACAACACCGCTCCCGTGTGGGCTCCAACCACTAACCTTTTGGTTAACAGCCGAACGCGCTAACCATTGCACCAGGGAAGCCCAAAATTAAACGGTCGTCAGGTTTTGTGGAAAAACTTTGGCTTTTTACGTTACATTTTAGACTTCACAACACCGCTCCCGGGTGGACTCGAACCACCAACCTTTTGGTTATCATCCGAACGCGCTAACAATGGAGCCAAGGAAGCTCAGAAATGAAATGGTCGTCTGGTATTGTGGAGAATCTTTGGCTTTTTACGATACATTTGAGATCCCACAACACCGCTCCCGGGTGGGCTCGAACACCCAACCTATTGGTTAACAGCCGAACGCGCTAACCATTGAGCTACGGAAGCTCAGAAATTAAATGGTTGTCACGTATTGTGGAAAAGTTTTGACATTTTACGCTACATCTGACACCCCACAACACCTCTCCCGGGTGGGCTCGAACCACCAGCCTTTCGGTTAACAAACGAACGCGCTAACCATTGCGCCACGGAAGCCCAAAAATTAAATGGTCGTCAGGTATTGTGGAGAAACTTAGGCTTTTTTCGATACATTTGAGATCCCACAACACCGCTCCCGGATGGGCTCGAACCACCAACCTTTCAGTTAACAGCCGAACGCGCTAACCATTGCGCCACGGAAGCCCAAAATTTAAATTTTCGTCAGGTATTGTGGAAAAACTTTGGATTTTTACGTTACATGTGAGATTTCACAACACCGCTCCCGAGTGGGCTCGAACCACCAACCTTTCGGTTAACAGCCGAACGCGCTAACCATTGCGCCACGGAAGCCCAAAATTTAAATTTTCGTCAGGTATTGTGGAAAAACTTTGGATTTTTACGTCACATCTGAGACTGAGACCTCACAACACCGCTCACGGATGGGCTCGAACCACCAACCTTTCGGTTATCAGCCGAACGCGCTAACCATTGCGCCACGGAAGCCAAAAAATTAAATGGTCGTCAGGTATTGTTGAAAAACTTTGACTTTTTACGTCACATCTGAGAGCTCACAACACCGCTCACGGATGGGCTCGAACCACCAACCTTTCGGTTAACAGCCGAACGCGCTAACCTTTGCGCCACGGAAGCCCAAAAATTAAATGGTCGTCAGGTATTGTGGAAAAACTTTGGCTTTTTACGTTACATTTGAGATCTTACAACACCGCTCCCGGGTGGGCTCGAACCACCAACCTTTCGGTTAACAGCCGAACGCGCTAACCATTGAGCTACGGAAGCTCAGAAATTAAATGGTTGTCACGTATTGTGGAAAAGTTTTGACATTTTACGCTACATCTGAGACCCCACAACACCTCTTCCGGGTGGGCTCGAACCACCAGCCTTTCGGTTAACAGTCGAACGCGCTAACCATTGCGCCACGGAAGCCCAAAAATTAAATGGTCGTCAGGTATTGTGGAGAAATTTAGGCTTTTTTCGATACATTTGAGATCCAACAACACCGCTCCCGGATGGGCTCGAACCACCAACCTTTCAGTTAACAGCCGAACGCGCTAACCATTCCGCCACGGAAGCCCAAAAATTAAATGGTCGTCAGGAATTGTGGAAAAACTTTGGCATTTTGCATTACATTTGAGATCCCACAACACCGCTCCCGGATGGGCTCGAATCACCAACCTATTGGTTAACAGCCGAACGCGCTAACCATTGCGCCACGGAAGCCCAAAAATTAAATGGTCGTCAGGTATTGTGGAAAAACTTTGGCTTTTTACGTTACATTTGAGACTTCACAGCACCGCTCCCGGGTGGGCTCGAACCACCAACCTTTTGGTTAACAGCCGAAAGCGCTAACCATTGCACCACGGAAGCCCAAAAATTAAACGGTCGTCAGGTATTGTGGGAAAACTTTGGCTTTTTACGTCACATCTGAGACTTCACAACACCACTCGCGGATGGGCTCGAACCACAAACCTTTTGAATAACAGCCGAACGCGCTAACCATTGCGCTACGGAAGCCCAAAAATTAAATGTTCGTCAGTTATTTTTAAAAAACTCTGAATTTTACGTTACATCTAAGACCTCACAACACCGCTCCCGGATGGGCTCGAACCACCAACCTTTCGGTTAACAGCCGACGGCGCTAACCATTGCGCCACGGAAGCCCAAAAATTTTATGTTCGTCAGGTATTGTGGAAAAACTTTGACTTTCTACGTCACATCTGAGACCTCACAACACCGCTCACGGATGGGCTCGAACCACCAACCTTTCGGTTAACAGCCAAACGCGCTAACCATTGCGCCACGGAAGCCCAAAAATTAAATGGTCGTCAGGAATTGTGGAAAAACTTTGGCATTTTGCATTACATTTGAGATCCCACAACACCGCTCCCGGATGGGCTCGAATCACCAACCTATTGGTTAACAGCCGAACGCGCTAACCATTGCGCCACGGAAGCCCAAAAATTAAATGGTCGTCAGGTATTGTGGAAAAACTTTGGCTTTTTACGTTACATTTGAGACTTCACAGCACCGCTCCCGGGTGGGCTCGAACCACCAACCTTTTGGTTAACAGCCGAAAGCGCTAACCATTGCACCACGGAAGCCCAAAAATTAAACGGTCGTCAGGTATTGTGGGAAAACTTTGGCTTTTTACGTCACATCTGAGACTTCACAACACCACTCGCGGATGGGCTCGAACCACAAACCTTTTGAATAACAGCCGAACGCGCTAACCATTGCGCTACGGAAGCCCAAAAATTAAATGTTCGTCAGTTATTTTTAAAAAACTCTGAATTTTACGTTACATCTAAGACCTCACAACACCGCTCCCGGATGGGCTCGAACCACCAACCTTTCGGTTAACAGCCGACGGCGCTAACCATTGCGCCACGGAAGCCCAAAAATTTTATGTTCGTCAGGTATTGTGGAAAAACTTTGACTTTCTACGTCACATCTGAGACCTCACAACACCGCTCACGGATGGGCTCGAACCACCAACCTTTCGGTTAACAGCCAAACGCGCTAACCATTGCGCCACGGAAGCCCAAAAATTAAATGGTCGTCAGGTATTGTGGAAAAACTTTGGCTTTTTACGTTACATTTGAGATCTTACAACACCGCTCCCGGGTGGGCTCGAACCACCAACCCTTCGGTTAACAGCCGAAGGAGCTAACCATTGCGCCACGGAAGCTCAAAAATTAAACGGTCGTCAGGTATTGTGGAAAAAATTTGGCTTTTTACGTTACAATTGAGATCCCACAACACCGCTCCCGGGTGGGCTCGAACCACACACCTATTGGTTAACAGCCGAACGCGCTAACCATTGTGCCACGGAAGCTCAGAAATTAAATGTTTGTCACGTATTTTGGAAAAGTTTTGACATTTTACGCTACATCTGAGACCACACAACACCTCTCCCAGGTGAGCTCGAACCAACAAGCCTTTCGGCTAACAGTCGAAAGCGCTAACCATTGCGCCAAGGAAGCCCAAAGATTAAATTTTCGTCAGGTATTGTGGAAAAACTCTGAATTTTACGTTACATCTAAGACCTCACAACACCGCTCCCGGATGGGCTCGAACCACCAACCTTCCGATTAACAGCCCACGGCGCTAACCATTGCGCAACGGCAGCCCAAAGATTAAATGTTCGTCAGGTATTGTGGAAAAACTTTGGATTTTTACGTTACATTTGAGATCTCACAACACCGCTCCCGGGTGGGCTCCAACCACTAACCTTTTGGTTAACAGCCGAACGCGCTAACCATTGCACCACGGAAGCCCAAAATTAAACGGTCGTCAGGTATTGTGGAAAAACTTTGGCTTTTTACGTTACATTTTAGACTTCACAACACCGCTCCCGGGTGGACTCGAACCACCAACCTTTTGGTTAACATCCGAACGCGCTAACAATGGAGCCAAGGAAGCTCAGAAATGAAATGGTCGTCTGGTATTGTGGAGAATCTTTGGCTTTTTACGATACATTTGAGATCCCACAACACCGCTCCCGGGTGGGCTCGAACACCCAACCTATTGGTTAACAGCCGAACGCGCTAACCATTGAGCTACGGAAGCTCAGAAATTAAATGGTTGTCACGTATTGTGGAAAAGTTTTGACATTTTACGCTACATCTGACACCCCACAACACCTCTCCCGGGTGGGCTCGAACCACCAGCCTTTCGGTTAACAGTCGAACGCGCTAACCATTGCGCCGCGGAAGCCCAAAAATTAAATGGTCGTCAGGTATTGTGGAGAAACTTAGGCTTTTTTCGATACATTTGAGATCCCACAACACCGCTCCCGGATGGGCTCGAACCACCAACCTTTCAGTTAACAGCCGAACGCGCTAACCATTGCGCCACGGAAGCCCAAAATTTAAATGTTCGTCAGGTATTGTGGAAAAACTTTGGATTTTTACGTTACATGTGAGATCTCACAACACCGCTCCCGAGTGGGCTCGAACCACCAACCTTTCGGTTAACAGCCGAACGCGCTAACCATTGCGCCACGGAAGCCCAAAATTTAAATATTCGTCAGGTATTGTGGAAAAACTTTGGATTTTTACGTCACATCTGAGACCTCACAACACCGCTCACGGATGGGCTCGAACCACCAACCTTTCGGTTATCAGCCGAACGCGCTAACCATTGCGCCACGGAAGCCAAAAAATTAAATGGTCGTCAGGTATTGTTGAAAAACTTTGACTTTTTACGTCACATCTGAGAGCTCACAACACCGCTCACGGATGGGCTCGAACCACCAACCTTTCGGTTAACAGCCGAACGCGCTAACCTTTGCGCCACGGAAGCCCAAAAATTAAATGGTCGTCAGGTATTGTGGAAAAACTTTGGCTTTTTACGTTACATTTGAGATCCCACAACACCGCTCCCGGGTGGGCTCGAACCACCAACCTTTCGGTTAACAGCCGAACGCGCTAACCATTGAGCTACGGAAGCTCAGAAATTAAATGGTTGTCTCGTATTGTGGAAAAGTTTTGACATTTTACGCTACATCTGAGACCCCACAACACCTCTTCCGGGTGGGCTCGAACCACCAGCCTTTCGGTTAACAGTCGAACGCGCTAACCATTGCGCCACGGAAGCCCAAAAATTAAATGGTCGTCAGGTATTGTGGAGAAACTTAGGCTTTTTTCGATACATTTGAGATCCCACAACACCGCTCCCGGATGGGCTCGAACCACCAACCTTTCAGTTAACAGCCTAACGCGCTAACCATTGCGCCACGGAAGCCCAAAATTTAAATGTTCGTCAGGTATTGTGGAAAAACTTTGGATTTTTACGTTACATGTGAGATCTCACAACACCTCTCCCGAGTGGGCTCGAACCACCAACCTTTCGGTTAACAGCCGAACGCGCTAACCATTGCGCCACGGAAGCCCAAAATTTAAATTTTCGTCAGGTATTGTGGAAAAACTTTGGATTTTTACGTCACATCTGAGACCTCACAACACCGCTCACGGATGGGCTCGAACCACCAACCTTTCGGTTATCAGCCGAACGCGCTAACCATTGCGCCACGGAAGCCAAAAAATTAAATGGTCGTCAGGTATTGTTGAAAAACTTTGACTTTTTACGTCACATCTGAGAGCTCACAACACCGCTCACGGATGGGCTCGAACCACCAACCTTTCGGTTAACAGCCGAACGCGCTAACCTTTGCGCCACGGAAGCCCAAAATTTAAATGGTCGTCAGGTATTGTGGAAAAACTTTGGCTTTTTACGTTACATTTGAGATCTTACAACACCGCTCCCGGGTGGGCTCGAACCACCAACCTTTCGGTTAACAGCCGAACGCGCTAACCATTGAGCTACGGAAGCTCAGAAATTAAATGGTTGTCACGTATTGTGGAAAAGTTTTGACATTTTACGCTACATCTGAGACCCCACAACACCTCTTCCGGGTGGGCTCGAACCACCAGCCTTTCGGTTAACAGTCGAACGCGCTAACCATTGCGCCACGGAAGCCCAAAAATTAAATGGTCGTCAGTTATTGTGGAGAAACTTAGGCTTTTTTCGATACATTTGAGATCCAAAAACACCGCTCCCGGATGGGCTCGAACCACCAACCTTTCAGTTAACAGCCGAACGCGCTAACCATTCCGCCACGGAAGCCCAAAAATTAAATGGTCGTCAGTTATTTTTAAAAAAACTCTGAATTTTACGTTACATCTAAGACCTCACAACACCGCTCCCGGATGGGCTCGAACCACCAGCCTTTCGGTTAACAGCCGAACGCGCTAACCATTGAGCTACGGAAGCTCAGAAATTAAATGGTTGTCACGTATTGTGGAAAAGTTTTGACATTTTACGCTACATCTGAGACCCCACAACACCTCTTCCGGGTGGGCTCGAACCACCAGCCTTTCGGTTAACAGTCGAACGCGCTAACCATTGCGCCACGGAAGCCCAAAAATTAAATGGTCGTCAGTTATTGTGGAGAAACTTAGGCTTTTTTCGATACATTTGAGATCCAAAAACACCGCTCCCGGATGGGCTCGAACCACCAACCTTTCAGTTAACAGCCGAACGCGCTAACCATTGCGCCACGGAAGCCCAAAAATTAAATGGTCGTCAGTTATTTTTAAAAAAACTCTGAATTTTACGTTACATCTAAGACCTCACAACACCGCTCCCGGATGGGCTCGAACCACCAGCCTTTCGGTTAACAGCCGAACGCGCTAACCATTGAGCTACGGAAGCTCAGAAATTAAATGGTTGTCACGTATTGTGGAAAAGTTTTGACATTTTACGCTACATCTGAGACCCCACAACACCTCTTCCGGGTGGGCTCGAACCACCAGCCTTTCGGTTAACAGTCGAACGCGCTAACCATTGCGCCACGGAAGCCCAAAAATTAAATGGTCGTCAGGTATTGTGGAGAAACTTAGGCTTTTTTCGATACATTTGAGATCCAACAACACCGCTCCCGGATGGGCTCGAACCACCAACCTTCCAGTTAACAGCCGAACGCGCTAACCATTGCGCCACGGAAGCCCAAAAATTAAATGGTCGTCAGGAATTGTGGAAAAACTTAGGCATTTTGCATTACATTTGAGATCCCACAACACCGCTCCCGGATGGGCTCGAATCACCAACCTATTGGTTAACAGCCGAACGCGCTAACCATTGCGCCACGGAAGCCCAAAAATTAAATGGTCGTCAGGTATTGTGGAAAAACTTTGGCTTTTTACGTTACATTTGAGACTTCACAACACCGCTCCCGGGTGGGCTCGAACCACCAACCTTTTGGTTAACAGCCGAACGCGCTAACCATTGCACCACGGAAGCCCAAAAATTAAACGGTCGTCAGGTATTGTGGGAAAACTTTGGCTTTTTACGTCACATCTGAGACTTCACAACACCACTCGCGGATGGGCTCGCACCACAAACCTTTTGAATAACAGCCGAACGCGCTAACCATTGCGCTACGGAAGCCCAAAAATTAAATGTTCGTCAGTTATTTTTAAAAAACTCTGAATTTTACGTTACATCTAAGACCTCACAACACCGCTCCCGGATGGGCTCGAACCACCAACCTTTCGGATAACAGCCGACGGCGCTAACCATTGCGCCACGGAAGCCCAAAAATTTTATGTTCGTCAGGTATTGTGGAAAAACTTTGACTTTTTTAGTCACATCTGAGACCTCACAACACCGCTCACGGATGGGCTCGAACCACCAACCTTTCGGTTAACAGCCGAACGCGCTAACCATTGAGCTACGGAAGCTCAGAAATTAAATGGTTGTCACGTATTGTGGAAAAGTTTTGACATTTTACGCTACATCTGAGACCCCACAACACCTCTTCCGGGTGGGCTCGAACCACCAGCCTTTCGGTTAACAGTCGAACGCGCTAACCATTGCGCCACGGAAGCTCAAAAATTAAACGGTCGTCAGGTATTGTGGAAAATATTTGGCTTTTTACGTTACAATTGAGATCCCACAACACCGCTCCCGGGTGGGCTCGAACCACAAACCTTTCAGTTAACAGCCGAACGCGCTAACCATTGCGCCACGGAAGCCCAAAAATAAAATGGTCGTCAGGAATTGTGGAAAAACTTTGGCATTTTGCATTACATTTGAGATCCCACAACACCGCTCCCGGATGGGCTCGAATCACCAACCTATTGGTTAACAGCCGAACGCGCTAACCATTGCGCCACGGAAGCCCAAAAATTAAATGGTCGTCAGGTATTGTGGAAAAACTTTGGCTTTTTACGTTACATTTGAGACTTCACAACACCGCTCCCGGGTGGGCTCGAACCACCAACCTTTTGGTTAACAGCCGAACGCGCTAACCATTGCACCACGGAAGCCCAAAAATTAAACGGTCGTCAGGTATTGTGGGAAAACTTTGGCTTTTTACGTCACATCTGAGACTTCACAACACCACTCGCGGATGGGCTCGAACCACAAACCTTTTGAATAACAGCCGAACGCGCTAACCATTGCGCTACGGAAGCCCAAAAATTAAATGTTCGTCAGTTATTTTTAAAAAACTCTGAATTTTACGTTACATCTAAGACCTCACAACACCGCTCCCGGATGGGCTCGAACCACCAACCTTTCGGTTAACAGCCGACGGCGCTAACCATTGCGCCACGGAAGCCCAAAAATTTTATGTTCGTCAGGTATTGTGGAAAAACTTTGACTTTTTACGTCACATCTGAGACCTCACAACACCGCTCACGGATGGGCTCGAACCACCAACCTTTCGGTTAACAGCCAAACGCGCTAACCATTGCGCCACGGAAGCCCAAAAATTAAATGGTCGTCAGGTATTGTGGAAAAACTTTGGCTTTTTACGTTACATTTGAGATCTTACAACACCGCTCCCGGGTGGGCTCGAACCACCAACCCTTCGGTCAACAGCCGAAGGCGCTAACCATTGCGCCACGGAAGCTCAAAAATTAAACGGTCGTCAGGTATTGTGGAAAAAAATTGGCTTTTTACGTTACAATTAAGATCCCACAACACCGCTCCCGGGTGGGCTCGAACCAAGGGGGGCCCATAGGAGCTTTTCGCGCGCCGAGTTTTCGATTTTCCAGACAACCAGCGCGTTGGTTTACAAAGCTAGCACGGAGAGGCTTATAAAATATCTTACGTATGTCTGTCAGCCATCCAGTCTTTTCAGAAACTACGTTATAGTGTAAATGTTGGCCAAAGTTTTTCCACAATACCTGACGACCATTGAACTTTTGGGCTTCCGTGGCGCCATGGTTAGCGCGTTCGGCTGTTAACCAATAGGTTGGTGGTTCGAGCCCACCCGGGAGCGGTGTTGTGGGATCTCAAATGTTATGCAAAATGCCAAAGTTTTTCCACAATACCTGACGACCATTTAATTTTTGGGCTTCCGTGTAGCAATGGTTAGCGCCGTCGGCTGTTAACCGAAAGGTTGGTGGTTCGAACCCATCCGGGAGCGGTGTTGTGAGGTCTTAGATGTAACGTAAAATTCAGAGCTTTTTAAAAATAACTGACGAACATTTAATTTTTGGGCTTCCGTGGCGCAATGGTTAGCGCGTTCTTCTGTTGTTCAAAAGGTTTGTGGTTCGAGCCCATCCGGGAGCGGTGTTGTGAAGTCTCAGATGTGACGTAAAAAGCCAAAGTTTTCCCACAATACCTGACGACCGTTTAATTTTTGGGCTTCCGTGGTGCAATGGTTAGCGCGTTCGGCTGTTAACCAAAAGGTTGGTGGTTCGAGCCCACCCGGGAGCGGTGTTGTGAAGTCTCAAATGTAACGTAAAAAGCCAAAGTTTTTCCACAATACCTGACGTACATTGAATCTTTGGGCTTCCGTTGCGCAATGGTTAACGCCGTCGGCTGTTAACCGAAAGGTTGGTGGTTCGAGCCCACCCGGGAGCGGTGTTGTGAGGTCTTAGATGTAACGTAAAATTCAGAGTTTTTCCACAATACCTGACGAACATTTAATCTTTGGGCTTCCGTGTAGCAATGGTTAGCGCGTTCGGCTGTTAGCCGAAAGGCTTGGTGGTTCGAGCCCACCCGGGAGAGGTGTTGTGCGGTCTCAGATGTAGCGTAAAATGTCCAAACTTTTCCACAATACGTGACAACCATTTAATTTCTGAGCTTCCGTGGCGCAATGGTTAGCGCGTTCGGCTGTTAAACGAAAGGTTGGTGGTTCGAGCCCATCCGTGAGCGGTATTGTGAGCTCTCAGATGTGACGTAAAAAGCCAAAGTTTTTCCACTATACCAGACGACCATTTCATTTCTGAGCTTCCTTGGCTCCATGGTTTGCGCGTTCGGATGTTAACGGAAAGGTTCGTGGTTCGAGCCCACCCGGGAGCGGTGTTATGAAGTCTCAAATTAAACTTCATCATTTTAAAACAATAACATAAAGAAAATATGTTTGCTTTTTTCATATCGATTGGAATTTAAAAGAGGAAAAAAAGTGAAAAAGCCAACGGCACGCAGTGTTACTAAGTGGTCTCCCTCCCAAGTACTGACTGCGCTCGACGCTGCTTAACTTCGGTGATCGGACGAGAACCGGTGTTTTCAGCGTGATATGGCCGTTGCCGAGAGTGCTAGTTAATAATTCGAATATAAATTAAGTGAGACAAATTTACCTTCATCTTTTTAAAACAATAACAAAAAGAAAATATGTTTGCTTTTTTGAAATCTATTGGAATTTAAAAGAGGAAAAAAAAGTGAAGAAGCCAACGGCACGCAGTGTTCCTAAGTGGTCTCCCTCCCAAGTACTCTCCCTCCCAAGTACTGACTGCGCTCGACGCTGCTTAACTTCGGTGATTAGACGAGAACCGGTGTTTTCAGCGTGATATGGCCCTTGCCGAGAGTGCTATTTAATAATTTGAATTTAATTAACCTTCATCTTTATAAAACAATAACAAAAAGAAGATATGTTTGCTTTTTCATATCTGGTGGAATTTAAAAGAGGAAACAAATGTGAAAAAGCCAACGGCACGCAGAGTTTCCAAGTACTGACTGCGCTCGACGCTGCTTAACTTCGGTGATCGGACGAGAACCGGTGTTTTCAGCGTGATATGGCCGTTGCCGAGAGTGCTAGTTAATAATTCGAATTTAAATTAAGTGCGACAAATTAACCTTCATCTTTTTAAAACAATAACAAATAGAAAATATGTTTGCTTTTTTCATATCTATTGGAATTTAAAAGAGGAAAAAAAGTGAAAAAGCCAACGGCACGCAGTGTTCCTAAGTGGTCTCCCTCCCAAGTACTGACTGCGCTCGACGCTGCTTAACTTCGGTGATCGGTCGAGAACCGGTGTAATCAGCGTGACATGGCCGTTGCCGAGAGTGCTAGTTAATAATTTGAATTTAATTAACCTTCATCTTATAAAACAATAACAAAAAGAAGTTATGTTTGCTTTTTTCATATCTGGTGGATTTTAAAAGAGGAAACAAAAAGGAAAAACCGAACGGCACGCAGTGTTCCCAAGTACTCGCTGCGCTCGACGCTGCTTAACTTCCGTGATCGGACGAGAACCGGTGTTTTCAGCGTGATATGGCCGTTGCCGAGAGTGCTAGTTAATAATTCGAATTTAAATTAAGTGCGACAAATAAACCTTCATCTTTTTAAAACAATAACAAATAGAAAATATGTTTGCTTTTTTCATATCTATTGGAATTTAAAAGAGGAAAAAAAGTGAAAAAGCCAACGTCACGCAGTGTTCCTAAGTGGTCTCCCTCCCAAGTACTGACTGCTCTCGACGCTGCTTAACTTCGGTGATCGGACGAGAACCGGTGTATTCAGCGTGACATGGCCGTTGCCGAGAGTCCTAGTTAATAATTTGAATTTAATTATCCTTCCTCTTATAAAACAATAACAAAAAGAAGGTATGTTTGCTTTTATCATATCTGGTGGATTTTAAAAGAGGAAACAAAAAGGAAAAAGCGATCGGCACGCAGTGTTCCCAAGTACTCGCTGCGCTCGACGCTGCTTAACTTCCGTGATCGGACGAGAACCGGTGTTTTCAGCGTGATATGGCCGTTGCCGAGAGTGCTAGTTAATAATTCGAATTTAAATTAAGTGAGACAAATTAACCTTCATCATTTTAAAACAATAACAAAAAGAAAATTATACAAAAACGTCTTTGTTTGGACCAAGACCGAAAAAACCAACGATATGAGTGAGGTTTATCAATTGACTGAAGTTCAGATATTGAAATTTTTCTTTAAGTATTTATAGTAGTTTAATCCTTAATCACTAATTAATTCAATCAACTGATTTTACTTTTAATCGATCTATTCCCTCTAAATTTATTCAAAAAATTGCATATCTCCGCTTTTTCAAGAACAATTCCATTTTCCGAAAACATTTTATCATGAAATTAATTATTTTGAAGGGAGTACGTTTAGAGGGATCAATAATTAATATTTGAAATATTCTACTGAATTTCTAAGAAGAGCACCCATACACTGCAAGCACGGATGACTGCAAAATTTTATATCATAACTCGTTTAGGGTGAAGTGATTTATGTATTAATTCCGCTGAAAAGAATATAAAATTACATTGTACAGTACTGAGAAATTTTTCTTTTTATGGAATCTTTACACTAACTTTTGGTTATTTTTATGCTTATAAAATATTTTTCCCGTCCATGAAAGGAGAGCTACCTACTAAAAGGTACCACATGGGACAAAAGTTGTTCCTTTTCCTTTGATAAACGATATTATTTTATTAGGCCGAGCAAAATAAATTACTCTTAATCATATTTTATCGAATATCAGTCTTCTCAACAAATTGAAACCGTTGAAAAAACATTTTTTGGTGCAAACTTGAAAATTTCTCAAGCCACTAACATTTAAACCAATGTCCGTCAAGGTCCTTACAAGTTAAGGAACATCGATAAGAAATCCCTTCAAAATAATTAATTTCATGATAAAATGTTTTCGGAAAATGGAATTGTTCTTGAAAAAGCGGAGATATGCAATTTTTTGAATAAATTTAGAGGGAATAGATCGATTAAAAGTAAAATCAGTTGATTGAATTAATTAGTGATTAAGGATTAAACTACTAAAAATACTTAAAGAAAAATTTCAATATCTGAACTTCAGTCAATTGATAAACCTCACTCATATCGTTGGTTTTTTCGGTCTTGGTCCAAACAAAGACGTTTTTGTATAATATCTGTCACTTCAGTCTTAAGGCAGTAGTCAACTCGTAACAGGCTGAAAATGTCATTTCCCGTCCCTATTATCTAAGGAACCGAAAATGCTATTAGCGGTTTTGAATAAAATATAAATCGAAATCATCTTTAGATTGTCATACATTAATTATAATGATCGCACGAGATATTAGTGAGTATTAAATAAAATTAATAGCCTTTTCAAAATCGTAAAGTAAATTTCGTAGAACTGTTTACTTTTTAAATAAGTGCATTGATTATGGCTAAAAGTGCGCCTCCTTTTAGGGTAGAAAGAAGCTAAAATACCTTTTTTTTTAGAAAATTTGTGGCAATAAACAAGATAATTAGCAACAACTTGATAATTCCAAAAACAGGTGAACATTTAGCCGCTCATAACAACCTAGCCTAACATAAGCTTAACCCTGTATCTAAACCTAACATGATGTACTACATCATAAATCAAATGGGTCTTAGGTTGCCTATTTATACCCTTGATGATATACATATTCTTGATTTTTATAATAATTTTCCCTAAAATGTTAAACTTACTGTTTTGGAGACTTGGGAGACCACAAAAATCCGAAATTGCGTTCTAACATATGAATGCTCACTGAGAATAGCCAAAATAAAATTAATATATATTTAAAAAATAATGAAACCCTGTATACCTCATATGGAAGTGTCGAATTAACTGCGCTTACGTAAACACCACTGTCTTAACTGCGAAGCGAAAACACTTTTGTCATCTTTCCAGTAGTATTTTAAAGTGTAAATCCTAGGGTTAGGAACTTAGGATATGTTTCTAGCATGAAACGAAGCAGACTAAATCAAATTCCAAAACAGAGCTGGAAATCAGCTTTTTTTATAATCTTAAAGGACGAAAGACGCTATAAAGAGTATATTACAAAGACTTTCCAAAATTCAACTTAAGCCTTGGCCAAAACGAACGTCGAAAAATTACTTCAAACGATATTAAAACCTCTATTAACTGTAATTATTTACCTGAATTACTTTTTTAGACGAAAATTGGACCTGATAAAAACAATTTTGCTTTTCAAGGGCGTTATAGTTCATTAGAAAATCCAAATAACGGTGTTAGAGCTCGGATGAAATATCAAAAAAAAAAATTAGCGTTGCCTTACTGTCGTCTGCTATCATAGCCCACTCGATCACGCGCATCACGACGCAAGCTGCTCGCGCTTGAGCAGCGCAGCGTCCGAGAGCGCGGATCGAGTGGGCTATGCTGCTATGAAATAAACTTTCCTACTGTCGTCTGCTATGAAATAGGGAACTCGAGGCATAATTAATTAGTTAAATTACAAAAATTAGACTTCAATTATTTAAAATCTAAGCAGGTAAGTTTCTCATTTAGTAAATTCTTGTTAATTTGAAAGTATTCCGAAAACTAACTTCGCTGTAGTTTTTCCGTATCGCCTATGACAATTTCCCCAAAAAACCTGGTAAAATGTAATGCTTTTTCTATGGGACGCTAACCCTAAAAAGGTGATTTTTTCGTTTAGCATTACAAACGGGTATCAAGTCATATCTACAAGGGCCTACCGGCCCTGTAGAATATGTTTCCTTTTTTGAAATCCATTGGAATTTAAAAGAGGAAAAAAAGAGAAAAAGCCAACGGCACGCACTGTTCCTAAGTGGTCTCCCTCCCAAGTACTGACTTCGCTCGACGCTGCTTAACTTCGGTGATCGGACGAGAACCGGTGTTCTCAGCGTGATATGGCCGTTGCCGAGAGTGCTAGTTAATAATTCGAATTTAAATTAAGTGAGACAAATTAACCTTCATCTTTTTAAAACAATAACAAAAAGAAAATATGTTTCCTTTTTTGAAATCCATTGGAATTTAAAAGAGGAAAAAAAGAGAAAAAGCCAACGGCACGTACTGTTCCTAAGTGGTCTCCCTCCCAAGTACTGACTTCGCTCGACGCTGCTTAACTTCGGTGATCGGACGAGAACCGGTGTTCTCAGCGTGATATGGCCGTTGCCGAGAGTGCTAGTTAATAATTCGAATTTAAATTAAGTGAGACAAATTAACCTTCATCTTTTTAAAACAATAACAAAAAGAAAATATGTTTGCTCTTTTCATATCTATTGGAATTTAAAAGAGGAAAAAAAGTGAAAAAGCCAACGGCACACAGCGTTCCTAACTGGTCTCCCTCCCAAGTACTGACTTCGCTCGACGCTGCTTAACTTCGGTGATCGGACGAGAACCGGTGTTTTCAGCGGGATATGGCCGTTGCCGAGTGTGCTAGTTAATAATTCGAATTTAAATTAAGTGAGACAAATTAACCTTCATCTTTTTAAAACAATAACAAATAGAAAATATGTTTGCTTTTTTCATATCTATTGGAATTTAAAAGAGGAAAAAAAGTGAAAAAGCCAACGGAACACAGTGTTCCTAACTGGTCTCCCTCCCAAGTACTGACTGCGCTCGACGCTTCTTAACTTCGGTGATCGGACAAGAACCGGTGTTTTCAGCGGGATATGGCCGTTGCCGAGAGTGCTAGTTAATAATTCGAATTTAAATTAAGTGCGACAAATTAACCTTTATCTTTTTAAAACAATAACAAATAGAAAATATGTTTGCTTTTTTCATATCTATTGGAATTTAAAAAAGGAAAAAAAGTGAAAAAGCCAACGGCACGCAGTGTTCCTAAGTGGTCTCCCTCCCAAGTACTGACTGCTCTCGACGCTGCTTAACCTCGGTGATCGGACGAGAACCGGTGTATTCAGCGTGACATGGCCGTTGCCGAGAGTCCTAGTTAATAATTTGAATTTAATTATCCTTCCTCTTATAAAACAATAACAAAAAGAAGGTATGTTTGCTTTTATCATGTCTGGTGGATTTTAAAAGAGGAAACAAAAAGGAAAAAGCGATCGGCACGCAGTGTTCCCAAGTACTCGCTGCGCTCGACGCTGCTTAACTTCCGTGATCGGACGAGAACCGGTGTTTTCAGCGCGATATGGCCGTTGCCGAGAGTGCTACTTAATAATTCGAATTTAATTAACCTTCATATTTATAAAACAATAACAAAAAGAACATATGTTTGGATTTTTCATATCTGGTGGAATTTAAAAGAGGAAACAAAAAGGAAAAGCCAAAGACACGCAGTGTTCCCAAGTACTGACTGCGCTCGACGCTACTTAACTTCGGTGATCGGACGAGAACCGGTGTTTTCAGCCTGATATGGCCGTTGCCGAGAATGCTAGTTTATAAATCGAATTTAAATTGAGTGAGACAAATTAACCTTCATATTTATAAAACAATAACAAAAAGAAAATATGTTTGCTCTTTTCATATCTATTGGAATTTAAAAGAGGAAAAAAAAGTGAAAAAGCCAACGGCACGCAGTGTTCCTGAGTGGTCTCCCTCCCAAGTACTGACTGCGCTCGACGCTGCTTAACTTCGGTGATCGGACGAGATCCGGTGTTCTCAGCGTGTTATCGCCGTGGCCGAGAGTGGTAGTTAATAATTCGAATTTAAATTAAGTGAGACAAATTAACCTTCATCTTTTTAAAACAATAACAAAAAGAAAATATGTTTCCTTTTTTCATATCTATTGGATTTAAAAGACAAAAAAAAAGTGAAAAAGCTAACGGCACGCAGTGTTCCTAAGTGGTCTCCCTCCCAAGTACTGACTGCGCTCGACGCTGCTTAACTTCGGTGATCGGACGAGAACCGGTGTTTTCAGCGTGATATGGCCGTTGCCGAGAGTGCTAGTTAATAATTTGAATTTAATTAACCTTCATCTTATAAAACAATAACAAAAAGAAGGTATGTTTGCTTTTTTCATATCTGGTGGAATTTAAAAGAGGAAACAGAAAGGAAAAAGCCAACGGCACGCAGTGTTCCCAAGTACTCGCTGCGCTCGACGCTGCTTAACTTCCGTGATCGGACGAGAACCGGTGTTTTCAGCGTGATATGGCCGTTGCCGAGAGTGCTAGTTAATAATTCGAATTTAAATTAAGTGAGACAAATTAACCTTCATCTTTTTAAAACAATAACAAAAAGAAAATATGTTTCCTTTTTTGAAATCCATTGGAATTTAAAAGAGGAAAAAAAGAGAAAAAGCCAACGGCACGCACTGTTCCTAAGTGGTCTCCCTCCCAAGTACTGACTTCGCTCGACGCTGCTTAACTTCGGTGATCGGACGAGAACCGGTGTTCTCAGCGTGATATGGCCGTTGCCGAGAGTGCTAGTTAATAATTCGAATTTAAATTAAGTGAGACAAATTAACCTTCATCTTTTTAAAACAATAACAAAAAGAAAATATGTTTCCTTTTTTGAAATCCATTGGAATTTAAAAGAGGAAAAAAAGAGAAAAAGAAAACGGCACGCACTGTTCCTAAGTGGTCTCCCTCCCAAGTACTGACTTCGCTCGACGCTGCTTAACTTCGGTGATCGGACGAGATCCGGTGTTCTCAGCGTGTTATCGCCGTGGCCGAGAGTGGTAGTTAATAATTCGAATTTAACTTAAGTGAGACAAATTAACCTTCATCTTTTTAAAACAATAACAAAAAGAAAATATGTTTCCTTTTTTCATATCTATTGGATTTAAAAGACAAAAAAAAAGTGAAAAAGCTAACGGCACGCAGTGTTCCTCAGTGGTCTCCCTCCCAAGTACTGACTGCGCTCGACGCTGCTTAACTTCGGTGATCGGACGAGAACCGGTGTTTTCAGCGTGATATGGCCGTTGCCGAGAGTGCTAGTTAATAATTTGAATTTAATTAACCTTCATCTTATAAAACAATAACAAAAAGAAGGTATGTTTGCTTTTTTCATATCTGGTGGAATTTAAAAGAGGAAACAGAAAGGAAAAAGCCAACGAACCACCAACCTTTCGGTTAACAGCCGAACGCGCTAACCATTGCGCCACGGAAGCTCAAAAATTAAACGGTCGTCAGGTATTGTGGAAAAAATTTGGCTTTTTACGTTACAATTGAGATCCCACAACACCGCTTCCGGGTGGGCTCGAACCACAAACCTATTGGTTAACAGCCGAACGCGCTAACCATTGAGCCACGGAAGCTCAGAAATTAAATGGTTGTCACGTATTTTGGAAAAGTTTTGACATTTTACGCTACATCTGAGACCACACAAAACCTCTCCCAGGTGGGCTCTAACCAACAAGCCTTTCGGCTAACAGCCGAACGCGCTAACCATTGCGCCACGGAAGCCCAAAGATTAAATTTTCGTCAGTAATTGTGGAAAAACTTTGGATTTTTACGTTACATGTGAGATCTCACAACACCGCTCACGGATGGGCTCGAACCACCAACCTTTCGGTTAACAGCCGAACGCGCTAACCATTGCGCCACGGAAGCGCAAAAATTTAATGGTCGTCACGTATTGTGGAAAAACTTTGACTCTTTACGCCACATCTGAGACCTCACAACACCGCTCACGAATGGGCTCGAACCACCAACCTTTCGGTTAACAGCCGAACGCGCTAACCATTGCGCCACGGAAGCCCAAAAATTAAATGGTCGTCAGGTATTGTGGAAAAACTTTGGCTTTTTACGCTACATTTGAGATCTTACAACACCGCTCCCGGGTGGGCTCGAACCACCAACCCTTCGGTTATCAGCCGAACGCGCTAACCATTGCGCCACGGAAGCTTAAAAATTAAACGGTCGTCAGGTATTGTGGAAAAAATTTGGCTTTTTACGTTACATTTGAGATCCCACAACACCGCTCCCGAGTGGGCTCGAACCACAAACCTATTGGTTAACAGCCGAACGCGCTAACCATTGAGCCACGGAAGCTCAGAAATTAAATGGTTGTCACGAATTGTGGAAAAGTTTTGACATTTTACGCTACATCCGAGACCGCACAACACCTCTCCCAGGTGGGCTCGAACCAACAAGCCTTTCGGCTAACAGCCGAACGCGCTAACCATTGCGCCACGGAAGCCCAAAAATTAAAAGGTCGTCAGGTATTGTGGAAAAACTTTGACTTTTTACGTCACACTTGAGACCTCACAACACCGCTCCCGGATGGGCTCGAACCACAAACCTTTTGGTTAACATCCGAACGCGCTAACCATGGAGCCAAGGAAGCTCAGAAATGAAATGGTCGTCAGGTATTGTGGAAAAATTTCGACTTTTTACGTCACATCTGAGACCATGCAACACCGCTCCCGCATGGGCTCGAACCACCAACCTTTCAGTTAACAGCCGAATGCGCTAACCATTGAGCCACGGAAGCTCAGAAATTAAATGGTTGTCACGTATTGTGGAAAAGTTTTGACATTTTACTCTACATCTGAGACCGCACAACACCTCTCCCGGGTGGGCTCGAACCACCAAGCCTTTCGGCTAACAGCCGAACGCGCTAACCATTGCGCCTCGGAAGCCCAAAAATTTAATGTTCGTCAGGTATTGTGGAAAAACTTTGGCTTTCTACGTTACATTTGAGATCTTACAACACCGCTCCCGGGTGGGCTCGAACCACCAACCTTTCGGTTAACAGCCGAACGCGCTAACCATTGCGCCACGGAAGCTCAAAAATTAAACGGTCGTCAGGTATTGTGGAAAAACTTTGGCTTTCTACGTTACATTTGAGATCCCACAACACCGCTCCCGGGTGGGCTCGAACCACAAACCTATTGGTTAACAGCCGAACGCGCTAACCATTGCGCCACGGAAGCTCGAAAATTAAACGGTCGTCAGGTATTGTGGAAAAACTTTGGCTTTCTACGTTACATTTGAGATCCCACAGCACCGTTCCCGGGTGGGCTCTAACCACAAACCTATTAGATAACAGCCGAACGCGCTAACCATTGAGCCACGGAAGCTCAGAAATTTAATGGTTGTCACGTATTGTGGAAAGGTTTTGACATTTTACGCTACATCTGAGACCGCACAACACCTCTCCCGGGTGGGCTTGAACCACCAAGCCTTTCGGCTAACAGCCGAACGCGCTAACCATTGCACCACGCAAGCCCAAAAATTTAATGTTCGTCAGGTATTGTGGAAAAAATTTGACTTTTTACGTCACATCTGAGACCTCACAACACCGCTCACGGATGGGCTCGAACCACCAACCTTTCGGTTAACAGCCGAAGGCGCTAACCATTGCGCCACGGAAGCTCAAAAATTAAACGGTCGTCAGGTATTGTGGAAAAACTTTGGCTTTATACGTGACATTTGAGATCCCACAACACCGCTCCCGGGTGGGCTCGAACCACAAACAGCCGAATTGGTTAACAGCCGAACGCGCTAACCATTGAGCCACGGAAGCTCAGAAATTAAATGGTTGTCACGTATTTTGGAAAAGTTTTGACATTTTACGCTACATCTGAGACCGCACAACACCTCTCCCAGGTGGGCTCGAACCAACAAGTCTTTCGGCTAACAGCCGAACGCGCTAACCATTGCGCCACGTAAGCCCAAAAATTAAATGGTCGTCACGTATTGTGGAAAAACTTTGACTTTTTACGTTACATCTGAGACCTCACAACACCGCTCCCGCATGGGCTCGAACCACCAACCTTTCAGTTAACAGCCGACGGCGCTAACCATTGCGCAACGGAAGCCCAAAGATTAAATGTTCGTCAGGTATTGTGGAAAAACTCTGAATTTTACGTTACATCTAAGACCTCACAACACCGCTCCCGGATGGGCTCGAACCACAAACCTTTTGAATAACAGCTGAACGCGCTAACCATTGCGCCACGGAAGCCCAAAAATTAAATTTTCGTTAGTTATTTTTAAAAAACTCTGAATTTTACGTTACATCTCAGACCTCACAAAACCACTTCCGGGTGGGCTCGAACCACCAGCCTCTCGGTTAACAGCCGAACGCGCTAACCATTGCGCCACGGAAGCTCAAAAATTTAATGTTCGTCAGTTATTGTGGAAAAACTCTGAATTTTACGTTACATCTAAGACCTCAAAACACCGCTCCCGGATGGGCTCGAACCACCAACCTTTCGGTTGACAGCCGACGGCGCTAACCATTGCGCAACGGAAGCCCAAAGATTAAATGTTCGTCAGGTATTGTGGAAAAACTCTGAATTTTACGTTACATCTAAGACCTCACAACACCGCTCCCGGATGGGCTCGAACCACAAACCTTTTGAATAACAGCTGAACGCGCTAACCATTGCGCCACGGAAGCCCAAAAATTAAATTTTCGTTAGTTATTTTTAAAAAACTCTGAATTTTACGTTACATCTAAGACCTCACAACACCGCTCCCGGATGGGCTCGAACCACCAACCTTCCGGTTAACAGCCCACGGCGCTAACCATTGCGCAACGGCAGCCCAAAGATTAAATGTTCGTCAGGTATTGTGGAAAAACTTTGGATTTTTACGTTACATTTGAGATCTCACAACACCGCTCCCGGGTGGGCTCCAACCACTAACCTTTTGGTTAACAGCCGAACGCGCTAACCATTGCACCACGGAAGCCCAAAATTAAACGGTCGTCAGGTATTGTGGAAAAACTTTGGCTTTTTACGTTACATTTTAGACTTCACAACACCGCTCCCGGGTGGACTCGAACCACCAACCTTTTGGTTAACATCCGAACGCGCTAACAATGGAGCCAAGGAAGCTCAGAAATGAAATGGTCGTCAGGTATTGTGGAAAAACTTTGACTTTTTACGTCACATCGGAGACCTCACAACACCGCCCCCGGGTGGGCTCGAACACCCAACCTATTGGTTAACAGCCGAACGCGCTAACCATTGGGCTACGGAAGCTCAGAAATTAAATGGTTGTCACGTATTGTGGAAAAGTTTTGACATTTTACGCTACATCTGAGACCCCACAACACCTCTCCCGGGTGGGCTCGAACCACCAGCCTTTCGGTTAACAGTCGAACGCGCTAACCATTGCGCCACGGAAGCCCAAAAATTAAATGGTCGTCAGGTATTGTGGAGAAACTTAGGCTTTTTTCGATACATTTGAGATCCCACAACACCGCTCCCGGTGGGGTTCGAACCACCAACCTATTGGTTAACAGCCGAACGCGCTAACCATTGCGCCACGGAAGCCCAAAAATTAAATGGTCGTCAGGTATTGTGGAAAAACCTTGGCATTTTACGTTACATTTGAGACTTCACAACACCGCTCCCGGGTGGGCTCGAACCACCAACCTTTTGGTTAACAGCCGAACGCGCTAACCATTGCACCACGGAAGCCAAAAAATTAAACGGTCGTCAGGTATTGTGGGAAAACTTTGGCTTTTTACGTCACATCTGAGACTTCACAACACCGCTCCCGGATGGGCTCGAACCACAAACCTTTTGAATAAAAGCCGGACGCGCTAACCATTGCGCTACGGAAGCCCAAAAACTAAATGTTCGTCAGTTATTTTTAAAAAACTCTGAATTTTACGTTACATCTAAGACCTCACAACACCGCTCCCGGATGGGCTCGAACCACCAACCTTTCGGTTAACAGCCGACGGCGCTAACCATTGCGCCACGGAAGCCCAAAAATTAAATGGTCGTCAGGTTTTGTGGAAAAGTTTTGACATTTTACGCTACATCTGAGACCGCACAACACCTCTCCCGGGTGGGCTCGAACCACCAAGCCTTTCGGCTAACAGCCGAACGCGCTAACCATTGCTACACGGAAGCCCAAAGATTAAATGTTCGTCAGGTATTGTGGAAAAACTTTGGATTTTTACGTTACATGTGAGATCTCACAACACCTCTCCCGGGTGGGCTCGAACCACCAACCTTTCGGTTAACAGCTGAACGCGCTAACCATTGCGCCACGGAAGCCCAAAATTTAAATGTTCGTCAGGTATTGTGGAAAAACTTTGACTTTTTACGTCATATCTGAGACCTCACAACACCGCTCACGGATGGGCTCGAACCACCAACCTTTCGGTTAACAGCCGAACGCGCTAACCATTGCGCCACGGAAGCCCAAGAATTAAATGGTCGTCAGGTATTGTGGAGAAACTTTGGCTTTTTACGATACATTTGAGATCCCACAACACCGCTCCCGGATGGGCTCGAACCACCAACCTTTCGGTTGACAGCCGACGGCGCTAACCATTGCGCAACGGAAGCCCAAAGATTAAATGTTCGTCAGGTATTGTGGAAAAACTCTGAATTTTACGTTACATCTAAGACCTCACAACACCGCTCCCGGATGGGCTCGAACCACAAACCTTTTGAATAACAGCTGAACGCGCTAACCATTGCGCCACGGAAGCCCAAAAATTAAATTTTCGTTAGTTATTTTTAAAAAACTCTGAATTTTACGTTACATCTAAGACCTCACAACACCGCTCCCGGATGGGCTCGAACCACCAACCTTCCGGTTAACAGCCCACGGCGCTAACCATTGCGCAACGGCAGCCCAAAGATTAAATGTTCGTCAGGTATTGTGGAAAAACTTTGGATTTTTACGTTACATTTGAGATCTCACAACACCGCTCCCGGGTGGACTCGAACCACCAACCTTTTGGTTAACATCCGAACGCGCTAACCATTGCACCACGGAAGCCCAAAATTAAACGGTCGTCAGGTATTGTGGAAAAACTTTGGCTTTTTACGTTACATTTTAGACTTCACAACACCGCTCCCGGGTGGACTCGAACCACCAACCTTTTGGTTAACATCCGAACGCGCTAACAATGGAGCCAAGGAAGCTCAGAAATGAAATGGTCGTCAGGTATTGTGGAAAAACTTTGACTTTTTACGTCACATCGGAGACCTCACAACACCGCCCCCGGGTGGGCTCGAACACCCAACCTATTGGTTAACAGCCGAACGCGCTAACCATTGAGCTACGGAAGCTCAGAAATTAAATGGTTGTCACGTATTGTGGAAAAGTTTTGACATTTTACGCTACATCTGAGACCCCACAACACCTCTCCCGGGTGGGCTCGAACCACCAGCCTTTCGGTTAACAGTCGAACGCGCTAACCATTGCGACACGGAAGCCCAAAAATTAAATGGTCGTCAGGTATTGTGGAGAAACTTAGGCTTTTTTCGATACATTTGAGATCCCACAACACCGCTCCCGGATGGGCTCGAACCACCAACCTTTCGGTTGACAGCCGACGGCGCTAACCATTGCGCAACGGAAACCCAAAGATTAATTGTTCGTCAGGTATTGTGTGAAAAACTCTGAATTTTACGTTACATCTAAGACCTCACAACACCGCTCCCGGATGGGCTCGAACCACCAACCTTCCGGTTAACAGCCCACGGCGCTAACCATTGCGCAACGGCAGCCCAAAGATTAAATGTTCGTCAGGTATTGTGGAAAAACTTTGGATTTTTACGTTACATTTGAGATCTCACAACACCGCTCCCGGGTGGGCTCCAACCACTAACCTTTTGGTTAACAGCCGAACGCGCTAACCATTGCACCACGGAAGCCCAAAATTAAACGGTCGTCAGGTATTGTGGAAAAACTTTGGCTTTTTACGTTACATTTTAGACTTCACAACACCGCTCCCGGGTGGACTCGAACCACCAACCTTTTGGTTAACATCCGAACGCGCTAACAATGGAGCCAAGGAAGCTCAGAAATGAAATGGTCGTCAGGTATTGTGGAAAAACTTTGACTTTTTACGTCACATCGGAGACCTCACAACACCGCCCCCGGGTGGGCTCGAACACCCAACCTATTGGTTAACAGCCGAACGCGCTAACCATTGGGCTACGGAAGCTCAGAAATTAAATGGTTGTCACGTATTGTGGAAAAGTTTTGACATTTTACGCTACATCTGAGACCCCACAACACCTCTCCCGGGTGGGCTCGAACCACCAGCCTTTCGGTTAACAGTCGAACGCGCTAACCATTGCGCCACGGTAGCCCAAAAATTAAATGGTCGTCAGGTATTGTGGAGAAACTTAGGCTTTTTTCGATACATTTGAGATCCCACAACACCGCTCCCGGTGGGGTTCGAACCACCAACCTATTGGTTAACAGCCGAACGCGCTAACCATTGCGCCACGGAAGCCCAAAAATTAAATGGTCGTCAGGTATTGTGGAAAAACCTTGGCATTTTACGTTACATTTGAGACTTCACAACACCGCTCCCGGGTGGGCTCGAACCACCAACCTTTTGGTTAACAGCCGAACGCGCTAACCATTGCACCACGGAAGCCAAAAAATTAAACGGTCGTCAGGTATTGTGGGAAAACTTTGGCTTTTTACGTCACATCTGAGACTTCACAACACCGCTCCCGGATGGGCTCGAACCACAAACCTTTTGAATAAAAGCCGGACGCGCTAACCATTGCGCTACGGAAGCCCAAAAACTAAATGTTCGTCAGTTATTTTTAAGAAACTCTGAATTTTACGTTACATCTAAGACCTCACAACACCGCTCCCGGATGGGCTCGAACCACCAACCTTTCGGTTAACAGCCGACGGCGCTAACCATTGCGCCACGGAAGCCCAAAAATTAAATGGTCGTCAGGTTTTGTGGAAAAGTTTTGACATTTTACGCTACATCTGAGACCGCACAACACCTCTCCCGGGTGGGCTCGAACCACCAAGCCTTTGGGCTAACAGCCGAACGCGCTAACCATTGCTACACGGAAGCCCAAAGATTAAATGTTCGTCAGGTATTGTGGAAAAACTTTGGATTTTTACGTTACATGTGAGATCTCACAACACCTCTCCCGGGTGGGCTCGAACCACCAACCTTTCGGTTAACAGCTGAACGCGCTAACCATTGCGCCACGGAAGCCCAAAATTTAAATGTTCGTCAGGTATTGTGGAAAAACTTTGACTTTTTACGTCATATCTGAGACCTCACAACACCGCTCACGGATGGGCTCGAACCACCAACCTTTCGGTTAACAGCCGAACGCGCTAACCATTGCGCCACGGAAGCCCAAGAATTAAATGGTCGTCAGGTATTGTGGAGAAACTTTGGCTTTTTACGATACATTTGAGATCCCACAACACCGCTCCCGGGTGGGCTCGAACACCCAATCTATTGGTTAACAGCCGAACGCGCTAACCATTGAGCTACGGAAGCTCAGAAATTAAATGGTTGTCACGTATTGTGGAAAAGTTTTGACATTTTACGCTACATCTGACACCCCACAACACCTCTCCCGGGTTGGCTCGAACCACCAGCCTTTCGGTTAACAGTCGAACGCGCTAACCATTGCGCCACGGAAGCCCAAAAATTAAATGGTCGTCAGGTATTGTGGAGAAACTTAGGCTTTTTTCGATACATTTGAGATCCCACAACACCGCTCCCGGATGGGCTCGAACCACCAACCTTTCAGTTAACAGCCGAACGCGCTAACCATTGCGCCACGGAAGCCCAAAATTTAAATGGTTGTCAGGTATTGTGGAAAAACTTTGGCTTTTTACGTTACATTTGAGATACCACAACACCATTCCCGGGTGGGCTCGAACCACAAACCTATTGGTTAACAGCCGAACGCGCTAACCATTGAGCCACGGAAGCTCAAAAATTTGATAGTTGTCACGTATTGTGGAAAGGTTTTGACATTTTACGTCACATCTGAGACCTCACAACACCGCTCACGGATGGGCTCGAACCACCAGCCTTTAGGTTAACAGCCGAACGCGCTAACCATTGCGCCACGGAAGCCCAAAAATTATAAGGTTGTCACGTTATGTGGAAAAACTTGGGCTTTTTACGTTACATTTGAGACTTCACAACACCGCTCCTGGGTGGCCTCGAACCACCAAACTTTTGGTTAACATCCGAAGGAGCTAACCATGGAGCCAAGAAAGCTCAGAAATGAAATGGTCGTCAGGTATTGTGGAAAAACTTTGACTTTTTACGTCACATCTGAGAACTCACAACACCGCTTCCGGGTGGGCTCGAACCACCAGCCTCTCGGTTAACAGCCGAACGCGCTAACCATTGAGCCACGGAAGCTCAGAAATTAAATGATTGTCACGTATTGTGGAAATCTTTGACTTTTTACGCTACATCTGAGACCCCACAACACCACTTCCGGGTGGGCTCGAACCACCAGCCTCTCGGTTAACAGCCGAACGCGCTAACCATTGCGCCACGGAAGCCCAAAAATTAAATGATTGTCACGTATTGTGGAAAAGTTTTGACTTTTTACGCTACATCTGAGACCCCACAACACCACTTCCGGGTGGTTTCGAACCACCAGCCTCTCGGTTAACAGCCGAAGGCGCTAACCATTGCGCCACGGAAGCCCAAAAATTAAACGGTCGTCATTTATTGTGGAAAAACTTTGGCTTTTTACGTTACATTTGAGACTTCACATCACCGCTCCCGGGTGGGCTCGAACCACCAACCTTTTGAATAACAGCTGAACGCGCTAACCATTGCGCCACGGAAGCCCAAAAATTAAATTTTCGTCAGTTATTTTTAAAAAACTCTGAATTTTACGTTACATCTCAGACCTCACAAAACCACTTCCGGGTGGGCTCGAACCACCAGCCTCTCGGTTAACAGCCGAACGCGCTAACCATGCGCCACGGAAGCTCAAAAATTTAATGTTCGTCAGTTATTGTGGAAAAACTCTGAATTTTACGTTACATCAAAGACCTCAAAACACCGCTCCCGGATGGGCTCGAACCACCAACCTTTCGGTTAACAGCCGACGGCGCTACCCATTGCGCAACGGAAGCCCAAAGATTAAATGTTCGTCAGGTATTGTGGAAAAACTCTGAATTTTACGTTACATCTAAGACCTCACAACACCGCTCCCGGATGGGCTCGAACCATCAACCTTCCGGTTAACAGCCCACGGCGCTAACCATTGCGCAACGGCAGCCCAAAGATTAAATGTTCATCAGGTATTGTGGAAAAACTTTGGATTTTTACGTTACATTTGAGATCTCACAACACCGCTCCCGGGTGGGCTCGATCCACCAACCGTTCGGTTAACAGCCGAACGCGCTAACCATTGCGCCACGGAAGCCCAAAAATTATAAGGTTGTCACGTTATGTGGAAAAACTTGGGCTTTTTACGTTACATTTGAGACTTCACAACACCGCTCCTGGGTGGCCTCGAACCACCAAACTTTTGGTTAACATCCGAACGAGCTAACCATGGAGCCAAGAAAGCTCAGAAATGAAATGGTCGTCAGGTATTGTGGAAAAACTTTGACTTTTTACGTCACATCTGAGACCTTGCAACACCGCTCCCGGATGGGCTCGAACCACAAACCTTTTGAATAACAGCTGAACGCGCTAACCATTGCGCCACGGAAGCTCAAAAATTTAATGTTCGTCAGTTATTGTGGAAAAACTCTGAATTTTACGTTACGTCTAAGACCTCAAAACACCGCTCCCGGATGGGCTCGAACCACCAACCTTTCGGTTGACAGCCGACGGCGCTAACCATTGCGCAACGGAAACCCAAAGATTAATTGTTCGTCAGGTATTGTGGAAAAACTCTGAATTTTACGTTACATCTAAGACCTCACAACACCGCTCCCGGATGGGCTCGAACCACCAACCTTCCGATTAACAGCCCACGGCGCTAACCATTGCGCAACGGCAGCCCAAGGATTAAATGTTCGACAGGTATTGTGGAAAAACTTTGGATTTTTACGTTACATTTGAGATCTCACAACACCGCTCCCGGGTGGGCTCCAACCACTAACCTTTTGGTTAACAGCCGAACGCGCTAACCATTGCACCAGGGAAGCCCAAAATTAAACGGTCGTCAGGTTTTGTGGAAAAACTTTGGCTTTTTACGTTACATTTTAGACTTCACAACACCGCTCCCGGGTGGACTCGAACCACCAACCTTTTGGTTAACATCCGAACGCGCTAACAATGGAGCCAAGGAAGCTCAGAAATGAAATGGTCGTCTGGTATTGTGGAGAATCTTTGGCTTTTTACGATACATTTGAGATCCCACAACACCGCTCCCGGGTGGGCTCGAACACCCAACCTATTGGTTAACAGCCGAACGCGCTAACCATTGAGCTACGGAAGCTCAGAAATTAAATGGTTGTCACGTATTGTGGAAAAGTTTTGACATTTTACGCTACATCTGACACCCCACAACACCTCTCCCGGGTGGGCTCGAACCACCAGCCTTTCGGTTAACAAACGAACGCGCTAACCATTGCGCCACGGAAGCCCAAAAATTAAATGGTCGTCAGGTATTGTGGAGAAACTTAGGCTTTTTTCGATACATTTGAGATCCCACAACACCGCTCCCGGATGGGCTCGAACCACCAACCTTTCAGTTAACAGCCGAACGCGCTAACCATTGCGCCACGGAAGCCCAAAATTTAAATTTTCGTCAGGTATTGTGGAAAAACTTTGGATTTTTACGTTACATGTGAGATTTCACAACACCGCTCCCGAGTGGGCTCGAACCACCAACCTTTCGGTTAACAGCCGAACGCGCTAACCATTGCGCCACGGAAGCCCAAAATTTAAATGGTCGTCAGGTATTGTGGAAAAACTTTGGCTTTTTACGTTACATTTGAGATCTTACAACACCGCTCCCGGGTGGGCTCGAACCACCAACCTTTCGGTTAACAGCCGAACGCGCTAACCATTGAGCTACGGAAGCTCAGAAATTAAATGGTTGTCACGTATTGTGGAAAAGTTTTGACATTTTACGCTACATCTGAGACCCCACAACACCTCTTCCGGGTGGGCTCGAACCACCAGCCTTTCGGTTAACAGTCGAACGCGCTAACCATTGCGCCACGGAAGCCCAAAAATTAAATGGTCGTCAGGTATTGTGGAGAAATCTAGGCTTTTTTCGATACATTTGAGATCCAACAACACCGCTCCCGGATGGGCTCGAACCACCAACCTTTCAGTTAACAGCCGAACGCGCTAACCATTGCGCCACGGAAGCCCAAAAATTAAATGGTCGTCAGGAATTGTGGAAAAACTTTGGCATTTTGCATTACATTTGAGATCCCACAACACCGCTCCCGGATGGGCTCGAATCACCAACCTATTGGTTAACAGCCGAACGCGCTAACCATTGCGCCACGTAAGCCCAAAAATTTTATGTTCGTCAGGTATTGTGGAAAAACTTTGACTTTTTACGTCACATCTGAGACCTCACAACACCGCTCACGGATGGGCTCGAACCACCAACCTTTCGGTTAACAGCCAAACGCGCTAACCATTGCGCCACGGAAGCCCAAAAATTAAATGGTCGTCAGGTATTGTGGAAAAACTTTGGCTTTTTACGTTACATTTGAGATCTTACAACACCGCTCCCGGGTGGGCTCGAACCACCAACCCTTCGGTTAACAGCCGAAGGCGCTAACCATTGCGCCACGGAAGCTCAAAAATTAAACGGTCGTCAGGTATTGTGGAAAAAATTTGGCTTTTTACGTTACAATTGAGATCCCACAACACCGCTCCCGGGTGGGCTCGAACCACACACCTATTGGTTAACAGCCGAACGCGCTAACCATTGTGCCACGGAAGCTCAGAAATTAAATGTTTGTCACGTATTTTGGAAAAGTTTTGACATTTTACGCTACATCTGAGACCACACAACACCTCTCCCAGGTGAGCTCGAACCAACAAGCCTTTCGGCTAACAGTCGAAAGCGCTAACCATTGCGCCAAGGAAGCCCAAAGATTAAATTTTCGTCAGGTATTGTGGAAAAACTCTGAATTTTACGTTACATCTAAGACCTCACAACACCGCTCCCGGATGGGCTCGAACCACCAACCTTCCGATTAACAGCCCACGGCGCTAACCATTGCGCAACGGCAGCCCAAAGATTAAATGTTCGTCAGGTATTGTGGAAAAACTTTGGATTTTTACGTTACATTTGAGATCTCACAACACCGCTCCCGGGTGGGCTCCAACCACTAACCTTTTGGTTAACAGCCGAACGCGCTAACCATTGCACCACGGAAGCCCAAAATTAAACGGTCGTCAGGTATTGTGGAAAAACTTTGGCTTTTTACGTTACATTTTAGACTTCACAACACCGCTCCCGGGTGGACTCGAACCACCAACCTTTTGGTTAACATCCGAACGCGCTAACAATGGAGCCAAGGAAGCTCAGAAATGAAATGGTCGTCTGGTATTGTGGAGAATCTTTGGCTTTTTACGATACATTTGAGATCCCACAACACCGCTCCCGGGTGGGCTCGAACACCCAACCTATTGGTTAACAGCCGAACGCGCTAACCATTGAGCTACGGAAGCTCAGAAATTAAATGGTTGTCACGTATTGTGGAAAAGTTTTGACATTTTACGCTACATCTGACACCCCACAACACCTCTCCCGGGTGGGCTCGAACCACCAGCCTTTCGGTTAACAGTCGAACGCGCTAACCATTGCGCCGCGGAAGCCCAAAAATTAAATGGTCGTCAGGTATTGTGGAGAAACTTAGGCTTTTTTCGATACATTTGAGATCCCACAACACCGCTCCCGGATGGGCTCGAACCACCAACCTTTCAGTTAACAGCCGAACGCGCTAACCATTGCGCCACGGAAGCCCAAAATTTAAATGTTCGTCAGGTATTGTGGAAAAACTTTGGATTTTTACGTTACATGTGAGATCTCACAACACCGCTCCCGAGTGGGCTCGAACCACCAACCTTTCGGTTAACAGCCGAACGCGCTAACCATTGCGCCACGGAAGCCCAAAATTTAAATATTCGTCAGGTATTGTGGAAAAACTTTGGATTTTTACGTCACATCTGAGACCTCACAACACCGCTCACGGATGGGCTCGAACCACCAACCTTTCGGTTATCAGCCGAACGCGCTAACCATTGCGCCACGGAAGCCAAAAAATTAAATGGTCGTCAGGTATTGTTGAAAAACTTTGACTTTTTACGTCACATCTGAGAGCTCACAACACCGCTCACGGATGGGCTCGAACCACCAACCTTTCGGTTAACAGCCGAACGCGCTAACCTTTGCGCCACGGAAGCCCAAAAATTAAATGGTCGTCAGGTATTGTGGAAAAACTTTGGCTTTTACGTTACATTTGAGATCCCACAACACCGCTCCCGGGTGGGCTCGAACCACCAACCTTTCGGTTAACAGCCGAACGCGCTAACCATTGAGCTACGGAAGCTCAGAAATTAAATGGTTGTCTCGTATTGTGGAAAAGTTTTGACATTTTACGCTACATCTGAGACCCCACAACACCTCTTCCGGGTGGGCTCGAACCACCAGCCTTTCGGTTAACAGTCGAACGCGCTAACCATTGCGCCACGGAAGCCCAAAAATTAAATGGTCGTCAGGTATTGTGGAGAAACTTAGGCTTTTTTCGATACATTTGAGATCCCACAACACCGCTCCCGGATGGGCTCGAACCACCAACCTTTCAGTTAACAGCCTAACGCGCTAACCATTGCGCCACGGAAGCCCAAAATTTAAATATTCGTCAGGTATTGTGGAAAAACTTTGGATTTTTACGTCACATCTGAGACCTCACAACACCGCTCACGGATGGGCTCGAACCACCAACCTTTCGGTTATCAGCCGAACGCGCTAACCATTGCGCCACGGAAGCCAAAAAATTAAATGGTCGTCAGGTATTGTTGAAAAACTTTGACTTTTTACGTCACATCTGAGAGCTCACAACACCGCTCACGGATGGGCTCGAACCACCAACCTTTCGGTTAACAGCCGAACGCGCTAACCTTTGCGCCACGGAAGCCCAAAAATTAAATGGTCGTCAGGTATTGTGGAAAAACTTTGGCTTTTACGTTACATTTGAGATCCCACAACACCGCTCCCGGGTGGGCTCGAACCACCAACCTTTCGGTTAACAGCCGAACGCGCTAACCATTGAGCTACGGAAGCTCAGAAATTAAATGGTTGTCTCGTATTGTGGAAAAGTTTTGACATTTTACGCTACATCTGAGACCCCACAACACCTCTTCCGGGTGGGCTCGAACCACCAGCCTTTCGGTTAACAGTCGAACGCGCTAACCATTGCGCCACGGAAGCCCAAAAATTAAATGGTCGTCAGGTATTGTGGAGAAACTTAGGCTTTTTTCGATACATTTGAGATCCCACAACACCGCTCCCGGATGGGCTCGAACCACCAACCTTTCAGTTAACAGCCTAACGCGCTAACCATTGCGCCACGGAAGCCCAAAATTTAAATGTTCGTCAGGTATTGAGGAAAAACTTTGGATTTTTACGTTACATGTGAGATCTCACAACACCTCTCCCGAGTGGGCTCGAACCACCAACCTTTCGGTTAACAGCCGAACGCGCTAACCATTGCGCCACGGAAGCCCAAAATTTAAATTTTCGTCAGGTATTGTGGAAAAACTTTGGATTTTTACGTCACATCTGAGACCTCACAACACCGCTCACGGATGGGCTCGAACCACCAACCTTTCGGTTATCAGCCGAACGCGCTAACCATTGCGCCACGGAAGCCAAAAAATTAAATGGTCGTCAGGTATTGTTGAAAAACTTTGACTTTTTACGTCACATCTGAGAGCTCACAACACCGCTCACGGATGGGCTCGAACCACCAACCTTTCGGTTAACAGCCGAACGCGCTAACCTTTGCGCCACGGAAGCCCAAAAATTAAATGGTCGTCAGGTATTGTGGAAAAACTTTGGCTTTTTACGTTACATTTGAGATCCCACAACACCGCTCCCGGGTGGGCTCGAACCACCAACCTTTCGGTTAACAGCCGAACGCGCTAACCATTGAGCTACGGAAGCTCAGAAATTAAATGGTTGTCTCGTATTGTGGAAAAGTTTTGACATTTTACGCTACATCTGAGACCCCACAACACCTCTTCCGGGTGGGCTCGAACCACCAGCCTTTCGGTTAACAGTCGAACGCGCTAACCATTGCGCCACGGAAGCCCAAAAATTAAATGGTCGTCAGGTATTGTGGAGAAACTTAGGCTTTTTTCGATACATTTGAGATCCCACAACACCGCTCCCGGATGGGCTCGAACCACCAACCTTTCAGTTAACAGCCTAACGCGCTAACCATTGCGCCACGGAAGCCCAAAATTTAAATGTTCGTCAGGTATTGTGGAAAAACTTTGGATTTTTACGTTACATGTGAGATCTCACAACACCTCTCCCGAGTGGGCTCGAACCACCAACCTTTCGGTTAACAGCCGAACGCGCTAACCATTGCGCCACGGAAGCCCAAAATTTAAATTTTCGTCAGGTATTGTGGAAAAACTTTGGATTTTTACGTCACATCTGAGACCTCACAACACCGCTCACGGATGGGCTCGAACCACCAACCTTTCGGTTATCAGCCGAACGCGCTAACCATTGCGCCACGGAAGCCAAAAAATTAAATGGTCGTCAGGTATTGTTGAAAAACTTTGACTTTTTACGTCACATCTGAGAGCTCACAACACCGCTCACGGATGGGCTCGAACCACCAACCTTTCGGTTAACAGCCGAACGCGCTAACCTTTGCGCCACGGAAGCCCAAAATTTAAATGGTCGTCAGGTATTGTGGAAAAACTTTGGCTTTTTACGTTACATTTGAGATCTTACAACACCGCTCCCGGGTGGGCTCGAACCACCAACCTTTCGGTTAACAGCCGAACGCGCTAACCATTGAGCTACGGAAGCTCAGAAATTAAATGGTTGTCACGTATTGTGGAAAAGTTTTGACATTTTACGCTACATCTGAGACCCCACAACACCTCTTCCGGGTGGGCTCGAACCACCAGCCTTTCGGTTAACAGTCGAACGCGCTAACCATTGCGCCACGGAAGCCCAAAAATTAAATGGTCGTCAGTTATTGTGGAGAAACTTAGGCTTTTTTCGATACATTTGAGATCCAACAACACCGCTCCCGGATGGGCTCGAACCACCAACCTTTCAGTTAACAGCCGAACGCGCTAACCATTGCGCCACGGAAGCCCAAAAATTAAATGGTCGTCAGTTATTTTTAAAAAAACTCTGAATTTTACGTTACATCTAAGACCTCACAACACCGCTCCCGGATGGGCTCGAACCACCAGCCTTTCGGTTAACAGCCGAACGCGCTAACCATTGAGCTACGGAAGCTCAGAAATTAAATGGTTGTCACGTATTGTGGAAAAGTTTTGACATTTTACGCTACATCTGAGACCCCACAACACCTCTTCCGGGTGGGCTCGAACCACCAGCCTTTCGGTTAACAGTCGAACGCGCTAACTATTGCGCCACGGAAGCCCAAAAATTAAATGGTCGTCAGGTATTGTGGAGAAACTTAGGCTTTTTTCGATACATTTGAGATCCAACAACACCGCTCCCGGATGGGCTCGAACCACCAACCTTCCAGTTAACAGCCGAACGCGCTAACCATTGCGCCACGGAAGCCCAAAAATTAAATGGTCGTCAGGAATTGTGGAAAAACTTAGGCATTTTGCATTACATTTGAGATCCCACAACACCGCTCCCGGATGGGCTCGAATCACCAACCTATTGGTTAACAGCCGAACGCGCTAACCATTGCGCCACGGAAGCCCAAAAATTAAATGGTCGTCAGGTATTGTGGAAAAACTTTGGCTTTTTACGTTACATTTGAGACTTCACAACACCGCTCCCGGGTGGGCTCGAACCACCAACCTTTTGGTTAACAGCCGAACGCGCTAACCATTGCACCACGGAAGCCCAAAAATTAAACGGTCGTCAGGTATTGTGGGAAAACTTTGGCTTTTTACGTCACATCTGAGACTTCACAACACCACTCGCGGATGGGCTCGAACCACAAACCTTTTGAATAACAGCCGAACGCGCTAACCATTGCGCTACGGAAGCCCAAAAATTAAATGTTCGTCAGTTATTTTTAAAAAACTCTGAATTTTACGTTACATCTAAGACCTCACAACACCGCTCCCGGATGGGCTCGAACCACCAACCTTTCGGTTAACAGCCGACGGCGCTAACCATTGCGCCACGGAAGCCCAAAAATTTTATGTTCGTCAGGTATTGTGGAAAAACTTTGACTTTTTTAGTCACATCTGAGACCTCACAACACCGCTCACGGATGGGCTCGAACCACCAACCTTTCGGTTAACAGCCGAACGCGCTAACCATTGAGCTACGGAAGCTCAGAAATTAAATGGTTGTCACGTATTGTGGAAAAGTTTTGACATTTTACGCTACATCTGAGACCCCACAACACCTCTTCCGGGTGGGCTCGAACCACCAGCCTTTCGGTTAACAGTCGAACGCGCTAACCATTGCGCCACGGAAGCTCAAAAATTAAACGGTCGTCAGGTATTGTGGAAAAAATTTGGCTTTTTACGTTACAATTGAGATCCCACAACACCGCTCCCGGGTGGGCTCGAACCACAAACCTTTCAGTTAACAGCCGAACGCGCTAACCATTGCGCCACGGAAGCCCAAAAATAAAATGGTCGTCAGGAATTGTGGAAAAACTTTGGCATTTTGCATTACATTTGAGATCCCACAACACCGCTCCCGGATGGGCTCGAATCACCAACCTATTGGTTAACAGCCGAACGCGCTAACCATTGCGCCACGGAAGCCCAAAAATTAAATGGTCGTCAGGTATTGTGGAAAAACTTTGGCTTTTTACGTTACATTTGAGACTTCACAACACCGCTCCCGGGTGGGCTCGAACCACCAACCTTTTGGTTAACAGCCGAACGCGCTAACCATTGCACCACGGAAGCCCAAAAATTAAACGGTCGTCAGGTATTGTGGGAAAACTTTGGCTTTTTACGTCACATCTGAGACTTCACAACACCACTCGCGGATGGGCTCGAACCACAAACCTTTTGAATAACAGCCGAACGCGCTAACCATTGCGCTACGGAAGCCCAAAAATTAAATGTTCGTCAGTTATTTTTAAAAAACTCTGAATTTTACGTTACATCTAAGACCTCACAACACCGCTCCCGGATGGGCTCGAACCACCAACCTTTCGGTTAACAGCCGACGGCGCTAACCATTGCGCCACGGAAGCCCAAAAATTTTATGTTCGTCAGGTATTGTGGAAAAACTTTGACTTTTTACGTCACATCTGAGACCTCACAACACCGCTCACGGATGGGCTCGAACCACCAACCTTTCGGTTAACAGCCAAACGCGCTAACCATTGCGCCACGGAAGCCCAAAAATTAAATGGTCGTCAGGTATTGTGGAAAAACTTTGGCTTTTTACGTTACATTTGAGATCTTACAACACCGCTCCCGGGTGGGCTCGAACCACCAACCCTTCGGTCAACAGCCGAAGGCGCTAACCATTGCGCCACGGAAGCTCAAAAATTAAACGGTCGTCAGGTATTGTGGAAAAAATTTGGCTTTTTACGTTACAATTAAGATCCCACAACACCGCTCCCGGGTGGGCTCGAACCACCAGCCTTTCGGTTAACAGCCGAACGCGTTAACCATTGCGCCACGGAAGCCCAAAAATTAAATGTTCGTCAGGTATTGTGGAAAAACTTTAACTTTTTACGTCACATCAGAGAGCTCACAACACCGCTCACGGATGGGCTCGAACCACCAACCTTTCGGTTAACAGCCGAACGCGCTAACCTTTGCGCCACGGAAGCCCAAAAATTAAATGGTCGTCAGGTATTGTGGAAAAACTTTGGCTTTTTACGTTACATTTGAGACTTCACAACACCGCTCCCGGGTGGGCTCGAACCACCAACCTTTTGGTTAACAACCGAACGCGCTAACCATTGCACCACGGAAGCCCAAAATTAAACGGTCGTCAGGTATTGTGGGAAAACTTTGGCTTTTTACGTCACATCTGAGACTTCACAACACCACTCCCGGATGGGCTCGAACCACAAACCTATTGGTTAACAGCCGAACGCGCTAACCATTGAGTCACGGAAGCTCAGAAATTTAATGGTTGTCACGTATTGTGGAAAAGTTTTGACATTTTACGCTACATCTGAGACCGCACAACACCTCTCCCGGGTGGGCTCGAACCACCAAGCCTTTCGGCTAACAGCCGAACGCGCTAACCATTGCGCCACGGAATCCCAAAAATTAAATGGTCGTCACGTATTGTGGAAAAACTTTGACTCTTTACGTCACATCAGAGACCTCACAACACCGCTCCCGGGTGGGCTCGAACCACCAACCTTTTGGTTAACAACCGAACGCGCTAACCATTGCACCACGGAAGCCCAAAAATTAAACGGTCGTCAGGTATTGTGGGAAAACTTTGGCTTTTTACGTCACATCTGAGACTTCACAACACCGCTCCCGGATGGGCTCGAACCACAAACCTATTGGTTAACAGCCGAACGCGCTAACCATTGAGTCACGGAAGCTCAGAAATTAAATGGTTGTCAAGAATTGTGGAAAAGTTTTGACATTTTACGCTACATCTGAGACCGCACAACACCTCTCCCAGGTGGGCTCGAACCAACAAGCCTTTCGGCTAACAGCCGAACGCGCTAACCATTGCGCCACGGAAGCCCAAAAATTAAATGGTCTTCAGGTATTGTGGAAAAACTTTGGCATTTTGCATTACATTTGAGATCCCACAACACCGGTCCCGGGTGGGCTCGAATCACCAACCTATTGGTTAACAGCCGAACGCGCTAACCATTGCGCCACGGAAGCCCAAAAATTAAATGGTCTTCAGTTATTGTGGAAAAACTTTGGCTTTTTACGTTACATTTGAGACTTCACAACACCGCTCCCGGGTGGGCTCGAACCACCAACCTTTTGGTTAACAGCCGAACGCGCTAACCATTGCACCACGGAAGCCCAAAAATTAAACGGTCGTCAGGTATTGTGGGAAAACTTTGGCTTTTTACGTCACATCTGAGACTTCACAACACCGCTCCCGGATGGGCTCGAACCACAAACCTTTTGAATAACAGCCGAACGCGCTAACCATTGCGCCACGGAAGCCCAAGATCTAAATGTTCGTCAGTTATTTTTAAAAAACTCTGAATTTTACGTTACATCTAAGACCTCACAACACCGCTCCCGGATGGGCTCGAACCACCAACCTTTCGGTTAACAGCCGACGGCGTTAACCATTGCGCAACGGAAGCCCAAAGATTCAATGTACGTCAGGTATTGTGGAAAAACTTTGGCTTTTTACGTTACATTTGAGACTTCACAACACCGCTCCCGGGTGGGCTCGAACCAACATCCTTTTGGTTAACAGCCGAACGCGCTAACCATTGCACCACGGAAGCCCAAAAATTAAACGGTCGTCAGGTATTGTGGGAAAACTTTGGCTTTTTACGTCACATCTGAGACTTCACAACACCGCTCCCGGATGGGCTCGAACCACAAACCTTTTGAACAACAGCCGAACGCGCTAACCATTGCGCCACGGAAGCCCAAAAATTAAATGTTCGTCAGTTATTTTTAAAAAGCTCTGAATTTTACGTTACATCTAAGACCTCACAACACCGCTCCCGGATGGGCTCGAACCACCAACCTTTCGGTTAACAGCCGACGGCGCTAACCATTGCGCCACGGAAGCCCAAAAATTAAATGTTCGTCAGTTATTTTTAAAAAACTCTGAATTTTACGTTACATCTAAGACCTCACAACACCGCTCCCGGATGGGGTCGAACCACCAACCTTTCGTTTAACAGCCGACGGTGTTAACCATTGCGCAACGGAAGCCCAAAGATTCAATGTTCGTCAGGTATTGTGGAAACACTTTGGCTTTTTACGTTACATTTGAGATCTTACAACACCGCTCCCGGGTGGGGTCGAACCACCAACCTTTCGGTTAACAGCCGAACGCGCTAACCATTGCGCCACGGAAGCCCTAAAATTAAACGGTCGTCAGGTATTGTGGAAAAAATTTGGCTTATTACGTTACATTTGAGATCCCACAACACCGCTCCCGGGTGGGCTCGAACCACAAACCTATTGGTTAACAGCCGAACGCGCTAACCATTGAGTCACGGAAGCTCAGAAATTAAATGGTTGTCACGAATTGTGGAAAATTTTTGACATTTTTCGCTACATCTGAGACCGCACAACACCTCTCCCAGGTGGGCTCGAACCAACAAGCCTTTCGGCTAACAGCCGAACGCGCTACCCGTTGCGCCACGGAAGCCCAAAAATTAAATGGTCGTCAGGTATTGTGGAAAAACTTTGGCATTTTGCATTACATTTGAGATCCCACAACACCGCTCCCGGGTGGGCTCGAACCACCAACCTATTGGTTAACAGCCGAACGCGCTAAACATTGCGCCACGGAAGCCCAAAAATTAAATGGTCTTCAGTTATTGTGGAAAAACTTTGGCTTTTTACGTTACATTTGAGACTTCACAACACCGCTCCCGGGTGGGCTGGAACCACCAACCTTTTGGTTAACAGCCGAACGCGCTAACCATTGCACCACGGAAGCCCAAAAATTAAACGGTCGTCAGGTATTGTGGGAAAACTTTGGCTTTTTACGTCACATCTGAGACTTCACAACACCGCTCCCGGATGGGCTCGAACCACAAACCTTTTGAATAACAGCCGAACGCGCTAACCATTGCGCCACGGAAGCCCAAAAATTAAATGTTCGTCAGTTATTTTTAAAAAACTCTGAATTTTACGTTACATCTAAGACCTCACAACACCGCTCCCGGATGGGGTCGAACCACCAACCTTTCGTTTAACAGCCGACGGCGTTAACCATTGCGCAACGGAAGCCCAAAGATTCAATGTTCGTCAGGTATTGTGGAAACACTTTGGCTTTTTACGTTACATTTGAGATCTTACAAACCCGCTCCCGGGTGGGCTCGAACCACCAACCTTTCGGTTAACAGCCGAACGCGCTAACCATTGCGCCACGGAAGCCCTAAAATTAAACGGTCGTCAGGTATTGTGGAAAAAATTTGGCTTATTACGTTACATTTGAGATCCCACAACACCGCTCCCGGGTGGGCTCGAACCACAAACCTATTGGTTAACAGCCGAACGCGCTAACCATTGAGTCACGGAAGCTCAGAAATTAAATGGTTGTCACGAATTGTGGAAAAGTTTTGACATTTTTCGCTACATCTGAGACCGCACAACACCTCTCCCAGGTGGGCTCGAACCAACAAGCCTTTCGGCTAACAGCCGAACGCGCTACCCGTTGCGCCACGGAAGCCCAAAAATTAAATGGTCGTCAGGTATTGTGGAAAAACTTTGGCATTTTGCATTACATTTGAGATCCCACAACACCGCTCCCGGGTGGGCTCGAACCACCAACCTGTTGGTTAACAGCCGAACGCGCTAACCATTGCACCACGGAAGCCCAAAAATTAAACGGTCGTCAGGTATTGTGGGAAAACTTTGGCTTTTTACGTCACATCTGAGACTTCACAACACCGCTCCCGGATGGGCTCGAACCACAAACCTTTTGAATAACAGCCGAACGCGCTAACCATTGCGCCACGGAAGCCCAAAAATTAAATGTTCGTCAGTTATTTTTAAAAAACTCTGAATTTTACGTTACATCTAAGACCTCACAACACCGCTCCCGGATGGGCTCGAACCACCAACCTTTCGGTTAACAGCCGACGGCGTTAACCATTGCGCAACGGAAGCCCAAAGATTCAATGTACGTCAGGTATTGTGGAAAAACTTTGGCTTTTTACGTTACATTTGAGACTTCACAACACCGCTCCCGGGTGGGCTCGAACCAACAACCTTTTGGTTAACAGCCGAACGCGCTAACCATTGCACCACGGAAGCCCAAAAATTAAACGGTCGTCAGGTATTGTGGGAAAACTTTGGCTTTTTACGTCACATCTGAGACTTCACAACACCGCTCCCGGATGGGCTCGAACCACCAACCTTTCGGTTAACAGCCGACGGCGCTAACCATTGCGCCACGGAAGCCCAAAAATTAAATGGTCGTCAGGTATTGTGGAAAAAATTTGGCTTTTTACGTTACATTTGAGATCTTACAACACCGCTCCCGGGTGGGCTCGAACCACCAACCTTTCGGTTAACAGCCGAACGCGCTAACCATTGCGCCACGGAAGATCAAAAATTAAACGGTCGTCAGGTATTGTGGAAAAACTTTGGCTTTCTACGTTACATTTGAGATCCCACAACACCGCTCCCGGGTGGGCTCGAACCACAAACCTATTAGATAACAGCCGAACGCGCTAACCATTGAGCCACGGAAGCTCAGAAATTTAATGGTTGTCACTTATTGTGGAAAAGTTTTGACATTTTACGCTACATCTGAGACCGCACAACACCTCTCCCGGGTGGGCTTGAACCACCAAGCCTTTCGGCTAACAGCCGAACGTGCTAACCATTGCGCCACGGAAGCCCAAAAATTTAATGGTCGTCACGTATTGTGGAAAAACTTTGACTCTTTACGCCACATCTGAGACCTCACAACACCGCTCACGGATGGGCTCGAACCACCAACCTTTCGGTTAACAGCCGAACGCGCTAACCATTGCGCCACGGAAGCCGAAAAACTAAATGGTCGTCAGGTATTGTGGAAAAACTTTGGCTTTTTACGCTACATTTGAGATCTTACAACACCGCTCCCGGGTGGGCTCGAACCACCAACCCTTCGGTTATCAGCCGAACGCGCTAACCATTGCGCCACGGAAGCCGAAAAATTTAATGGTCGTCAGGTATTGTGGAAAAAATTTGGCTTTTTACGTTACATTTGAGATCCCACAACACCCCTCCCGGGTGGGCTCGAACCACAAACCTATTGGTTAACAGCCGAACGCGCTAACCATTGAGCCACGGAAGCTCAGAAATTAAATGGTTGTCACGAATTGTGGAAACGTTTTGACATTTTACGCTACACCTGAGACCGCACAACACCTCTCCCAGGTGGGCTCGAACCAACCAGCCTTTCGGCTAACAGCCGAACGCGCTAACCATTGCGCCACGGAAGCCAAAAGATTTAATTTTCTTCAGGTATTGTGGAAAAACTTTGGATTTTTACGTTACATGTGAGATCTCACAACACCACTCCCGAGTGGGCTCGAACCACCAACCTTCCGGTTAACAGCCGAACGCGCTAACCATTGCGCCACGGAAGACCAAAAATTAAATGTTCGTCAGGTATTGTGGAAAAACTTTGACTTTTTACGTTACATTTGAGATCTTACAACACCGCTCCCGGGTGGGCTCGAACCACCAAACTTTCGGTTAACAGCCGAACGCGCTAACCATTGCGCCACGGAAGCTCAAAAATTAAACGGTCGTCAGGTATTGTGGAAAAACTTTGGCTTTATACGTTACATTTGAGATCCCACAACACCGCTCCCGGGTGGGCTCGAACCACAAACCTATTAGATAACAGCCGAACGCGCTAACCATTGAGCCACGGAAGCTCAGAAATTTAATGGTTGTCACGTATTGTGGAAAGGATTTGACATTTTACGCTACATCTGAGACCGCACAACACCTCTCCCGGGTGGCTCGAACCACCAAGCCTTTCGGCTAACAGCCGAATGCGCTAACCATGGAGCCAAGGAAGCTCAGAAATGAAATGGTCGTCAGGTATTGTGGAAAAACTTCGACTTTTTACGTCACATCTGAGACCTTGCAACACCGCTCCCGCATGGGCTCGAACCACCAACCTTTCAGTTAACAGCCGAATGCGCTAACCATTGAGCCACGGAAGCTCAGAAATTAAATGGTTGTCACGTATTGTGGAAAAGTTTTGACATTTTACGCTACATCTGAGACCGCACAACACCTCTCCCGGGTGGGCTCGAACCACCAAGCCTTTCGGCTAACAGCCGAACGCGCTAACCATTGCGCCTCGGAAGCCCAAAGATTAAATTTTCGTCAGGTATTGTGGAAAAACTTTGGATTGTTACGTTACATGTGAGATCTCACAACACCGCTCCCGGGTGGGCCCGAACCACCAACCTTTCGGTTAACAGCCGAACGCGCTAACCATTGCGCCACGGAAGCCCAAAAATTAAATGTTCGTCAGGTATTGTGGAAAAACTTAAACTTTTTACGTCACATCTGAGAGCTCACAACACCGCTCACGGATGGGCTCGAACCACCAACCTTTCGGTTAACAGCCGAACGCGCTAACCATTGCGCCACGGAAGCTCAAAAATTAATCGGTCGTCAGGTATTGTGGAAAAACTTTGGCTTTTTACGTTACATTTGAGATCCCACAACACCGCTCCCGGGTGGGGTCGAACCACAAACCTATTAGATAACAGCCGAACGCACTAACCATAGAGCCACGGAAGCTCAGAAATTTAATGGTTGTCACGTATTGTGGAAAAGTTTTGACATTTTACGCTACATCTGAGAAAGCACAACACCTCTCCCGGGTGGGCTCGAACCACCAAGCCTTTCGGCTAACAGCCGAACGCATAACCATTGCGCCACGGAAACCCAAAAATTAAATGGTCGTCACGTATTGTGGAAAAACTTTGACTCTTTACGTCACATCTGAGACCTCACAACACCGCTCACGGATGGGTTCGAACCACCAACCTTTCGGTTAACAGCCGAACGCGCTAACCATTGCGCCACGGAAGCCCAAAAATTAAATGGTCGTCAGGTATTGTGGAAAAACTTTGGTTTTTACGCTACATTTGAGATCTTACAACACCGCTCCCGGGTGGGCTCGAACCACCAACCCTTCGGTTACCAGCCGAACGCGCTAACCATTACGCCACGGAAGCTAAAAATTAAACGGTCGTCAGGTATTGTGGAAAAAATTTGGCTTTTTACATTACATTTGAGATCCCACAACACCGCTCCCGGGTGGGCTCGAACCACAAACCTATTGGTTAACAGCCGAACGCGCTAACCATTGAGCCACGGAAGCTCAGAAATTAAATGGTTGCATGAGTTAATAATATGTTAGCTCCCTATAAGTTACTCAGGCTCCATAGGCGTAATGTATCCAGCGATTTCTTCTCATTTCGCCCGCGCGGGAAAAAATCCGAATGTTGCGCTCTCTCTTGTCGAAAAAAAAATCCCGCTCGTACGGCTCCTCGACCTCGAGTCGTCGACTACATTTTCACCAGTGTTTTAGTCGTGAATTTTTATATTTTATAATTTAACATTAAATCATGGCATTGTGTCAGTACTGAGACAAAAAAATGCAGGAACTCAATGCAATTTGCCGATATTGATAAAGAATGCTAAAGATAAGAGTTGTTATTGTGGCTTGAAACCAGAAAATTATACAACTGAGCTAAATCCAATCCACTGATCTCTTGACTGTTTTCTTAACCGAGGCTACTGAGCGAAATATTCGGCTGCTTAAATAGCTCCGATATCATTGGCTAGCTTCCACTGCACGCGCTTCCGGGGAAAAACCGGAAAGAAGAGAAAATAAGATTGTCGTTCACGTGGCGGCCGCAGAGCGTCGCATATAATTGGAAAGCCAGCGGCGCGGAAGAAAACGCTGGAGTATAAAAATGAATTGCCTGAGTAACTTATAGGGAGCTGACATATTATTAACTCATGATGGTTGTCACGAATTGTGGAAAAGTTTTGCCATTTTACGCTACATCTGAGACCGCACAACACCTCTCCCGGGTGGCTCGAACCACCAAGCCTTTCGGCTAACAGCCGAATGCGCTAACCATTGCGCCACGTAAGCCCAAAATTTAAATGGTCGTCACGTATTGTGGAAAAACTTTGACTTTTTACGTTACATCTGAGACCTCACAACACCGCTCCCGCATGGGCTCGAACCACCAACCTTTCAGTTAACAGCCGAATGCGCTAACCATTGAGCCACGGAAGCTCAGAAATTAAATGGTTTCACGTATTGTGCAAAAGTTTTGACATTTTACGCTACATCTGAGACCGCACAACACCTCTCCCGGGTGGGCTCGATCCACCAAGCCTTTCGGCTAACAGCCGAACGCGCTAACCATTGCGCCACGGAAGCCCAAATATTAAATGTTCGTCAGGTATTGTGGAAAAATTTTGACTTTATACGTCACATCTGAGAGCTCACAACACCGCTCACGGATGGGCCCGAACCACCAACCTTTCGGTTAACAGCCGAACGCGCTAACCTTTGAGCCACGGAAGCCCAAAAATTAAATGGTCGTCAGGTATTGTGGAAAAACTTTGGCTTATTACGTTACAATTGAGATCTTTCAACACCGCTCCCGGGTGGGCTCGAACCACCAACCTTTCGGTTAAAAGTCTAACGCGCTAACCATTGCGCCACGGAAGCCCAAAAGTTAAATGGTTGTCAGGTATTGTGGAAAAACTCTGACTTTTTACGTTACATCTGAGACCTCACATCACCGCTCTTGGGTGGGCTCGAACCACCAACCTTTTGAATAACAGCTGAGCGCGCTAACCATTGCGCCACGGAAGCCCACAAATTATATGGTCGTCAGGAATTGTGGAAAAACTTTGGCTTTTTACGTTACATTTGAGATACCACAACACCATTCCCGGGTGGGCTCGAACCACAAACCTATTTGTTAACAGCCGACGGCGTTAACCATTGCGCAACGGAAGCCCAAAGTTTCAATGTTCGTCTGGTATAGTGGAAACACTTTGACTTTTTACGTTACATTTGAGATCTTACAACACCGCTCCCGGGTGGGCTCAACCACCAACCCTTCGGTTATCAGCCGAACTCGCTAACCTTTGCGCCACGGAAGCTCAAAAATTAAACGGTCGTCAGGTATTGTGGAAAAAATTTGGCTTTTTACGTTACATTTGAGATCCCACAACACCGCTCCCGGGTGGGCTCGAACCACAAACCTATTGGTTAACAGCCGAACGCGCTAACCATTGAGTCACGGAAGCTCAGAAATTAAATGGTTGTCACGAGTTGTGGAAAAGTTTTGACATTTTTCGCTACATCTGAGACCGCACAACACCTCTCCCAGGTGGGCTCGAACCAACAAGCCTTTCGGCTAACAGCCGAACGCCGCGCTAACCATTGCGCCACGGAAGCCCACAAATTATATGGTCGTCAGGAATTGTGGAAAAACTTTGGCTTTTTACGTTACATTTGAGATACCACAACACCAATCCCGGGTGGGCTCGAACCACAAACCTATTGGTTAACAGCCGACGGCGTTAACCATTGCGCAACGGAAGCCCAAAGATTCAATGTTCGTCAGGTATTGTGGAAACACTTTGGCTTTTTACGTTACATTTGAGATCTTACAACACCGCTCCCGGGTGGGCTCAACCACCAACCCTTCGGTTATCAGCCGAACTCGCTAACCTTTGCGCCACGGAAGCTCAAAAATTAAACGGTCGTCAGGTATTGTGGAAAAAATTTGGCTTTTTACGTTACATTTGAGATCCCACAACACCGCTCCCGGGTGGGCTCGAACCACAAACCTATTGGTTAACAGCCGAACGCGCTAACCATTGAGTCACGGAAGCTCAGAAATTAAATGGTTGTCACGAATTGTGGAAACGTTTTGACATTTTTCGCTACATCTGAGACCGCACAACACCTCTCCCAGGTGGGCTCGAACCAACAAGCCTTTCGGCTAACAGCCGAACGCGCTAACCATTGCGCCACGGAAGCCCAAAAATTAAATGGTCGTCAGGTATTGTGGAAAAACTTTGGCATTTTGCATTACATTTGAGATCCCACAACACCGCTCCCGGGTGGGCTCGAACCACCAACCTATTGGTTAACAGCCGATCGCGCTAAACATTGCGCCACGGAAGCCCAAAAATTAAACGGTCGTCGGGTATTGTGGAAACACTTTGGCTTTTTACGTTACATTTGAGATCTTACAACACCGCTCCCGGGTGGGCTCAACCACCAACCCTTCGGTTATCAGCCGAACTATCTAACCTTTGCGCCACGGAAGCTCAAAAATTAAACGGTCGTCAGGTATTGTGGAAAAAATTTGGCTTTTTACGTTACATTTGAGATCCCACAACACCGCTCCCGGGTGGGCTCGAACCACAAACCTATTGGTTAACAGCCGAACGCGCTAACCATTGAGTCACGGAAGCTCAGAAATTAAATGTTTGTCACGTATTTTGGAAAAGTTTTGACATTTTACGCTACATCTGAGACCACACAACACCTCTCCCAGGTGGGCTCGAACCAACAAGCCTTTCGGCTAACAGCCGAACGCGCTAACCATTGCGCCACGGAAGCCCAAAGATTAAATTTTCGTCAGTAATTGTGGAAAAACTTTGGATTTTTACGTTACATGTGAGATCTCACAACACCGCTCCCGGGTGGGCTCGAACCACCAACCTTTCGTTTAACAGCCGAACGCGCTAACCATTGCGCCACGGAAGCCCAAAAATTAAATGTTCGTCAGGTATTGTGGAAAAACTTTAACTTTTTACGTCACATCTGAGAGCTCACAACACCGCTCACGGATGGGCTCGAACCACCAACCTTTCGGTTTACAGCCGAACGCGCTAACCTTTGCGCCACGGAAGCCCAAAAATTAAATGGTCGTCAGGTATTGTGGAAAAACTTTGGCTTTTTACGTTACATTTGAGATCTTACAACACCGCTCCCGGGTGGGCTCGAACCACCAACCTTTCGGTTAACAGCCGAACGCGCTAACCATTGCGCCACGGAAGATCAAAAATTAAACGGTCGTCAGGTATTGTGGAAAAACTTTGGCTTTCTACGTTACATTTGAGATCCCACAACACCGCTCCCGGGTGGGCTCGAACCACAAACCTATTAGATAACAGCCGAACGCGCTAACCATTGAGCCACGGAAGCTCAGAAATTTAATGGTTGTCACGTATTGTGGAAAGGTTTTGACATTTTACGCTACATCTGAGACCGCACAACACCTCTCCCGGGTGGGCTTGAACCACCAAGCCTTTCGGCTAACAGCCGAACGCGCTAACCATTGCGCCACGGAAGCCCAAAAATTTAATGGTCGTCACGTATTGTGGAAAAACTTTGACTCTTTACGCCACATCTGAGACCTCACAACACCGCTCACGGATGGGCTCGAACCACCAACCTTTCGGTTAACAGCCGAACGCGCTAACCATTGCGCCACGGAAGCCGAAAAACTAAATGGTCGTCAGGTATTGTGGAAAAACTTTGGCTTTTTACGCTACATTTGAGATCTTACAACACCGCTCCCGGGTGGGCTCGAACCACCAACCCTTCGGTTATCAGCCGAACGCGCTAACCATTGAGCCACGGAAGCTCAGAAATTAAATGGTTGTCACGAATTGTGGAAACGTTTTGACATTTTACGCTACACCTGAGACCGCACAACACCTCTCCCAGGTGGGCTCGAACCAACAAGCCTTTCGGCTAACAGCCGAACGCGCTAACCATTGCGCCACGGAAGCCAAAAGATTTAATTTTCTTCAGGTATTGTGGAAAAACTTTGGATTTTTACGTTACATGTGAGATCTCACAACACCACTCCCGAGTGGGCTCGAACCACCAACCTTCCGGTTAACAGCCGAACGCGCTAACCATTGCGCCACGGAAGACCAAAAATTAAATGTTCGTCAGGTATTGTGGAAAAACTTTGACTTTTTACGTTACATTTGAGATCTTACAACACCGCTCCCGGGTGGGCTCGAACCACCAACCTTTCGGTTAACAGCCGAACGCGCTAACCATTGCGCCACGGAAGCTCAAAAATTAAACGGTCGTCACGAGTTGTGGAAAAGTTTTGACATTTTTCGCTACATCTGAGACCGCACAACACCTCTCCCAGGTGGGCTCGAACCAACAAGCCTTTCGGCTAACAGCCGAACGCCGCGCTAACCATTGCGCCACGGAAGCCCACAAATTATATGGTCGTCAGGAATTGTGGAAAAACTTTGGCTTTTTACGTTACATTTGAGATACCACAACACCAATCCCGGGTGGGCTCGAACCACAAACCTATTGGTTAACAGCCGACGGCGTTAACCATTGCGCAACGGAAGCCCAAAGATTCAATGTTCGTCAGGTATTGTGGAAACACTTTGGCTTTTTACGTTACATTTGAGATCTTACAACACCGCTCCCGGGTGGGCTCAACCACCAACCCTTCGGTTATCAGCCGAACTCGCTAACCTTTGCGCCACGGAAGCTCAAAAATTAAACGGTCGTCAGGTATTGTGGAAAAAATTTGGCTTTTTACGTTACATTTGAGATCCCACAACACCGCTCCCGGGTGGGCTCGAACCACAAACCTATTGGTTAACAGCCGAACGCGCTAACCATTGAGTCACGGAAGCTCAGAAATTAAATGGTTGTCACGAATTGTGGAAACGTTTTGACATTTTTCGCTACATCTGAGACCGCACAACACCTCTCCCAGGTGGGCTCGAACCAACAAGCCTTTCGGCTAACAGCCGAACGCGCTAACCATTGCGCCACGGAAGCCCAAAAATTAAATGGTCGTCAGGTATTGTGGAAAAACTTTGGCATTTTGCATTACATTTGAGATCCCACAACACCGCTCCCGGGTGGGCTCGAACCACCAACCTATTGGTTAACAGCCGATCGCGCTAAACATTGCGCCACGGAAGCCCAAAAATTAAACGGTCGTCGGGTATTGTGGAAACACTTTGGCTTTTTACGTTACATTTGAGATCTTACAACACCGCTCCCGGGTGGGCTCAACCACCAACCCTTCGGTTATCAGCCGAACTATCTAACCTTTGCGCCACGGAAGCTCAAAAATTAAACGGTCGTCAGGTATTGTGGAAAAAATTTGGCTTTTTACGTTACATTTGAGATCCCACAACACCGCTCCCGGGTGGGCTCGAACCACAAACCTATTGGTTAACAGCCGAACGCGCTAACCATTGAGTCACGGAAGCTCAGAAATTAAATGTTTGTCACGTATTTTGGAAAAGTTTTGACATTTTACGCTACATCTGAGACCACACAACACCTCTCCCAGGTGGGCTCGAACCAACAAGCCTTTCGGCTAACAGCCGAACGCGCTAACCATTGCGCCACGGAAGCCCAAAGATTAAATTTTCGTCAGTAATTGTGGAAAAACTTTGGATTTTTACGTTACATGTGAGATCTCACAACACCGCTCCCGGGTGGGCTCGAACCACCAACCTTTCGTTTAACAGCCGAACGCGCTAACCATTGCGCCACGGAAGCCCAAAAATTAAATGTTCGTCAGGTATTGTGGAAAAACTTTAACTTTTTACGTCACATCTGAGAGCTCACAACACCGCTCACGGATGGGCTCGAACCACCAACCTTTCGGTTTACAGCCGAACGCGCTAACCTTTGCGCCACGGAAGCCCAAAAATTAAATGGTCGTCAGGTATTGTGGAAAAACTTTGGCTTTTTACGTTACATTTGAGATCTTACAACACCGCTCCCGGGTGGGCTCGAACCACCAACCTTTCGGTTAACAGCCGAACGCGCTAACCATTGCGCCACGGAAGATCAAAAATTAAACGGTCGTCAGGTATTGTGGAAAAACTTTGGCTTTCTACGTTACATTTGAGATCCCACAACACCGCTCCCGGGTGGGCTCGAACCACAAACCTATTAGATAACAGCCGAACGCGCTAACCATTGAGCCACGGAAGCTCAGAAATTTAATGGTTGTCACGTATTGTGGAAAGGTTTTGACATTTTACGCTACATCTGAGACCGCACAACACCTCTCCCGGGTGGGCTTGAACCACCAAGCCTTTCGGCTAACAGCCGAACGCGCTAACCATTGCGCCACGGAAGCCCAAAAATTTAATGGTCGTCACGTATTGTGGAAAAACTTTGACTCTTTACGCCACATCTGAGACCTCACAACACCGCTCACGGATGGGCTCGAACCACCAACCTTTCGGTTAACAGCCGAACGCGCTAACCATTGCGCCACGGAAGCCGAAAAACTAAATGGTCGTCAGGTATTGTGGAAAAACTTTGGCTTTTTACGCTACATTTGAGATCTTACAACACCGCTCCCGGGTGGGCTCGAACCACCAACCCTTCGGTTATCAGCCGAACGCGCTAACCATTGAGCCACGGAAGCTCAGAAATTAAATGGTTGTCACGAATTGTGGAAACGTTTTGACATTTTACGCTACACCTGAGACCGCACAACACCTCTCCCAGGTGGGCTCGAACCAACAAGCCTTTCGGCTAACAGCCGAACGCGCTAACCATTGCGCCACGGAAGCCAAAAGATTTAATTTTCTTCAGGTATTGTGGAAAAACTTTGGATTTTTACGTTACATGTGAGATCTCACAACACCACTCCCGAGTGGGCTCGAACCACCAACCTTCCGGTTAACAGCCGAACGCGCTAACCATTGCGCCACGGAAGACCAAAAATTAAATGTTCGTCAGGTATTGTGGAAAAACTTTGACTTTTTACGTTACATTTGAGATCTTACAACACCGCTCCCGGGTGGGCTCGAACCACCAACCTTTCGGTTAACAGCCGAACGCGCTAACCATTGCGCCACGGAAGCTCAAAAATTAAACGGTCGTCAGGTATTGTGGAAAAACTTTGGCTTTATACGTTACATTTGAGATCCCACAACACCGCTCCCGGGTGGGCTCGAACCACAAACCTATTAGATAACAGCCGAACGCGCTAACCATTGAGCCACGGAAGCTCAGAAATTTAATGGTTGTCACGTATTGTGGAAAGGATTTGACATTTTACGCTACATCTGAGACCGCACAACACCTCTCCCGGGTGGCTCGAACCACCAAGCCTTTCGGCTAACAGCCGAATGCGCTAACCATGGAGCCAAGGAAGCTCAGAAATGAAATGGTCGTCAGGTATTGTGGAAAAACTTTGGCTTTTTACGTTACATTAGAGATCTTACAACACCGCTCCCGGGTGGGCTCGAACCACCAACCTTTCGGTTAACAGCCGAACGCGCTAACCATTGCGCCACGGAAGATCAAAAATTAAACGGTCGTCAGGTATTGTGGAAAAACTTTGGCTTTCTACGTTACATTTGAGATCCCACAACACCACTCCCGGGTGGGCTCGAACCACAAACCTATTAGATAACAGCCGAACGCGCTAACCATTGAGCCACGGAAGCTCAGAAATTTAATGGTTGTCACGTATTGTGGAAAAGTTTTGACATTTTACGCTACATCTGAGACCGCACAACACCTCTCCCGGGTGGGCTTGAACCACCAAGCCTTTCGGCTAACAGCCGAACGCGCTAACCATTGCGCCACGGAAGCCCAAAAATTTAATGGTCGTCACGTATTGTGGAAAAACTTTGACTCTTTACGCCACATCTGAGACCTCACAACACCGCTCACGGATGGGCTCGAACCACCAACCTTTCGGTTAACAGCCGAACGCGCTAACCATTGCGCCACGGAAGCCGAAAAACTAAATGGTCGTCAGGTATTGTGGAAAAACTTTGGCTTTTTACGCTACATTTGAGATCTTACAACACCGCTCCCGGGTGGGCTCGAACCACCAACCCTTCGGTTATCAGCCGAACGCGCTAACCATTGAGCCACGGAAGCTCAGAAATTAAATGGTTGTCACGAATTGTGGAAACGTTTTGACATTTTACGCTACACCTGAGACCGCACAACACCTCTCCCAGGTGGGCTCGAACCAACAAGCCTTTCGGCTAACAGCCGAACGCGCTAACCATTGCGCCACGGAAGCCAAAAGATTTAATTTTCTTCAGGTATTGTGGAAAAACTTTGGATTTTTACGTTACATGTGAGATCTCACAACACCACTCCCGAGTGGGCTCGAACCACCAACCTTCCGGTTAACAGCCGAACGCGCTAACCATTGCGCCACGGAAGACCAAAAATTAAATGTTCGTCAGGTATTGTGGAAAAACTTTGACTTTTTACGTTACATTTGAGATCTTACAACACCGCTCCCGGGTGGGCTCGAACCACCAACCTTTCGGTTAACAGCCGAACGCGCTAACCATTGCGCCACGGAAGCTCAAAAATTAAACGGTCGTCAGGTATTGTGGAAAAACTTTGGCTTTATACGTTACATTTGAGATCCCACAACACCGCTCCCGGGTGGGCTCGAACCACAAACCTATTAGATAACAGCCGAACGCGCTAACCATTGAGCCACGGAAGCTCAGAAATTTAATGGTTGTCACGTATTGTGGAAAGGATTTGACATTTTACGCTACATCTGAGACCGCACAACACCTCTCCCGGGTGGCTCGAACCACCAAGCCTTTCGGCTAACAGCCGAATGCGCTAACCATGGAGCCAAGGAAGCTCAGAAATGAAATGGTCGTCAGGTATTGTGGAAAAACTTTGGCTTTTTACGTTACATTAGAGATCTTACAACACCGCTCCCGGGTGGGCTCGAACCACCAACCTTTCGGTTAACAGCCGAACGCGCTAACCATTGCGCCACGGAAGATCAAAAATTAAACGGTCGTCAGGTATTGTGGAAAAACTTTGGCTTTCTACGTTACATTTGAGATCCCACAACACCACTCCCGGGTGGGCTCGAACCACAAACCTATTAGATAACAGCCGAACGCGCTAACCATTGAGCCACGGAAGCTCAGAAATTTAATGGTTGTCACGTATTGTGGAAAAGTTTTGACATTTTACGCTACATCTGAGACCGCACAACACCTCTCCCGGGTGGGCTTGAACCACCAAGCCTTTCGGCTAACAGCCGAACGCGCTAACCATTGCGCCACGGAAGCCCAAAAATTTAATGGTCGTCACGTATTGTGGAAAAACTTTGACTCTTTACGCCACATCTGAGACCTCACAACACCGCTCACGGATGGGCTCGAACCACCAACCTTTCGGTTAACAGCCGAACGCGCTAACCATTGCGCCACGGAAGCCGAAAAACTAAATGGTCGTCAGGTATTGTGGAAAAACTTTGGCTTTTTACGCTACATTTGAGATCTTACAACACCGCTCCCGGGTGGGCTCGAACCACCAACCCTTCGGTTATCAGCCGAACGCGCTAACCATTGAGCCACGGAAGCTCAGAAATTAAATGGTTGTCACGAATTGTGGAAACGTTTTGACATTTTACGCTACACCTGAGACCGCACAACACCTCTCCCAGGTGGGCTCGAACCAACAAGCCTTTCGGCTAACAGCCGAACGCGCTAACCATTGCGCCACGGAAGCCAAAAGATTTAATTTTCTTCAGGTATTGTGGAAAAACTTTGGATTTTTACGTTACATGTGAGATCTCACAACACCACTCCCGAGTGGGCTCGAACCACCAACCTTCCGGTTAACAGCCGAACGCGCTAACCATTGCGCCACGGAAGACCAAAAATTAAATGTTCGTCAGGTATTGTGGAAAAACTTTGACTTTTTACGTTACATTTGAGATCTTACAACACCGCTCCCGGGTGGGCTCGAACCACCAACCTTTCGGTTAACAGCCGAACGCGCTAACCATTGCGCCACGGAAGCTCAAAAATTAAACGGTCGTCAGGTATTGTGGAAAAACTTTGGCTTTATACGTTACATTTGAGATCCCACAACACCGCTCCCGGGTGGGCTCGAACCACAAACCTATTAGATAACAGCCGAACGCGCTAACCATTGAGCCACGGAAGCTCAGAAATTTAATGGTTGTCACGTATTGTGGAAAGGATTTGACATTTTACGCTACATCTGAGACCGCACAACACCTCTCCCGGGTGGCTCGAACCACCAAGCCTTTCGGCTAACAGCCGAATGCGCTAACCATGGAGCCAAGGAAGCTCAGAAATGAAATGGTCGTCAGGTATTGTGGAAAAACTTCGACTTTTACGTCACATCTGAGACCTTGCAACACCGCTCCCGCATGGGCTCGAACCACCAACCTTTCAGTTAACAGCCGAATGCGCTAACCATTGAGCCACGGAAGCTCAGAAATTAAATGTTTGTCACGTATTGTGGAAAAGTTTTGACATTTTACGCTACATCTGAGACCGCACAACACCTCTCCCGGGTGGGCTCGAACCACCAAGCCTTTCGGCTAACAGCCGAACGCGCTAACCATTGCGCCTCGGAAGCCCAAAGATTAAATTTTCGTCAGGTATTGTGGAAAAACTTTGGATTGTTACGTCACATCTGAGAGCTCACAACACCGCTCACGGATGGGCTCGAACCACCAACCTTTCGGTTAACAGCCGAACGCGCTAACCTTTGAGCCACGGAAGCCCAAAAATTAAACGGTCGTCAGGTATTGTGGAAAAACTTTGGCTTTTTACGTTACATTTGAGATCTTACAACACCGCTCCCGTGTGGGCTCGAACCACCAACCTTTCGGTTAACAGCCGAACGCGCTAACCATTGCGCCACGGAAGCTCAAAAATTAATCGGTCGTCAGGTATTGTGGAAAAACTTTGGCTTTTTATGTTACATTTGAGATCCCACAACACCGCTCCCGGGTGGGGTCGAACCACAAACCTATTAGATAACAGCCGAACGCACTAACCATAGAGCCACGGAAGCTCAGAAATTTAATGGTTGTCACGTATTGTGGAAAAACTTTGACTTTTTACGTTACATCTGAGACCTCACAACACCGCTCCCGCATGGGCTCGAACCACCAACCTTTCAGTTAACAGCCGAATGCGCTAACCATTGAGCCACGGAAGCTCAGAAATTAAATGGTTTCACGTATTGTGCAAAAGTTTTGACATTTTACGTTACATTTGAGATCTTACAACACCGCTCCCGTGTGGGCTCGAACCACCAACCTTTCGGTTAACAGCCGAACGCGCTAACCATTGCGCCACGGAAGCTCAAAAATTAATCGGTCGTCAGGTATTGTGGAAAAACTTTGGCTTTTTACGTTACATTTGAGATCCCACAACACCGCTCCCGGGTGGGGTCGAACCACAAATCTATTAGATAACAGCCGAACGCGCTAACCATTGCACCACGGAAGCCCAAAGATTAAATTTTCGTCAGGTATTGTGGAAAAGTTTGGATTTTTACGTTACATGTGAAATCTCACAACACCGCTCCCGGGTGGGCTCGAACCACCAACCTTTCGGTTAACAGCCGCACGCGCTAACCATTGCGCCACGGAAGCCCAAATATTAAATGTTCGTCAGGTATTGTGGAAAAACTTTGACTTTTTACGTCACATCTGAGAGCTCACAACACCGCTCACGGATGGGCCCGAACCACCAACCTTTCGGTTAACAGCCGAACGCGCTAACCTTTGAGCCACGGAAGCCCAAAAATTAAATGGTCGTCAGGTATTGTGGAAAAACTTTGGCTTTTTACGTTACAATTGATATCTTACAACACCGCTCCCGGGTGGGCTCGAACCACCAACCTTTCGGTTAAAAGCCTAACGCGCTAACCATTGCGCCACGGAAGCCCAAAAGTTAAATGGTTGTCAGGTATTGTGGAAAAACTCTGACTTTTTACGTTACATCTGAGACCTCACATCACCGCTCTTGGGTGGGCTCGAACCACCAACCTTTTGAATAACAGCTGAGCGCGCTAACCATTGCGCCACGGAAGCCCACAAATTATATGGTCGTCAGGAATTGTGGAAAAACTTTGGCTTTTTACGTTACATTTGAGATACCACAACACCATTCCCGGGTGGGCTCGAACCACAAACCTATTGGTTAACAGCCGAACGCGCTAACCATTGAGCCACGGAAGCTCAAAAATTTAATAGTTGTCACGTATTGTGGAAAAGTTTTGACATTTTACGACACATCTGAGACCTCACAACACCGCTCACGGATGGGCTCGAACCACCAGCCTTTAGGTTAACAGCCGAACGCGCTAACCATTGCGCCACGGAAGCCCAAAAACTATAAGGTTGTCACGTTATGTGGAAAAACTTGGGCTTTTTACGTTACATTTGAGACTTCACAACACCGCTCCTGGGTGGCCTCGAACCACCAAACTTTTGGTTAACATCCGAACGAGCTAACCATGGAGCCAAGAAAGCTCAGAAATGAAATGGTCGTCAGGTATTGCGGAAAAACTTTGACTTTTACGTCAAATCTGAGACCTTGCAACACCGCTCCCGGATGGGCTCGAACCACAAACCTTTTGAATAACAGCTGAACGCGCTAACCATTGCGCCACGGAAGCTCAAAAATTTAATGTTCGTCAGTTATTGTGGAAAACTCTGAATTTTACGTTACATCTAAGACCTCAAAACACCGCTCCCGGATGGGCTCGAACCACCTACCTTTCGGTTGACAGCCGACGGCGCTAACCATTGCGCAACAGAAACCCAAAGATTAATTGTTCGTCAGGTATTGTGGAAAAACTCTGAATTTTACGCTACATCTAAGACCTCACAACACCGCTCCCGGATGGGCTCGAACCACCAACCTTCCGGTTAACAGCCCACGGCGCTAACCATTGCGCAACGGCAGCCCAAAGATTAAATGTTCGTCAGGTATTGTGAAAAAACTTTAGATTTTTACGTTACATTTGAGATCTCACAACACCGCTCCCGGGTGGGCTCGATCCACCAATTTTTCGGTTAACAGCCGAACGCGCTAACCTTTGCGCCACGGAAGCCCAAAAATTAAATGGTCGTCAGGTATTGTGGAAAAACTTTGGCTTTTTACGTTACAATTGAGATCTTACAACACCGCTCCCGGGTGGGCTCGAACCACCAACCTTTCGGTTAACGGCCGAACGCGCTAACCATTGCGCCACGGAAGCCCAAAAATTAAACGGTCGTCAGATATTGTGGAAAAACTTTGGCTTTTTACGTTACATTTGAGACTTCACAACACCGCTCCTGGGAGGGCTCGAACCACCAAACTTTTGGTTAACATCCGAACGAGCTAACCATGGAGCCAAGAAAGCTCAGAAATGAAATGGTCGTCAGGTATTGTGGAAAAACTTTGACTTTTTACGTCACATCTGAGACCTTGCAACACCGCTCCCGGATGGGCTCGAACCACAAACCTTTTGAATAGCAGCGCTAACCATTGCGCCACGGAAGCTCAAAAATTTAATGTTCGTCAGTTATTGCGGAAAAACTCTGAATTTTACGTTACATCTAAGACCTCAAAACACCGCTCCCGGATGGGCTCGAACCACCTACCTTTCGGTTGACAGCCGACGGCGCTAACCATTGCGCAACAGAAACCCAAAGATTAATTGTTCGTCAGGTATTGTGGAAAAACTCTGAATTTTACGCTCATCTAAGACCTCACAACACCGCTCCCGGATGGGCTCGAACCACCAACCTTCCGGTTAACATCCCACGGCGCTAACCATTGCGCAACGGCAGCCCAAAGATTAAATGTTCGTCAGGTATTGTGAAAAAACTTTGGATTTTTACGTTACATTTGAGATCTCACAACACCGCTCCCGGGTGGGCTCGAACCACAAACCTTTTGAATAGCAGCGCTAACCATTGCGCCACGGAAGCTCAAAAATTTAATGTTCGTCAGTTATTGTGGAAAAACTCTGAATTTTACGTTACATCTAAAACCTCAAAACACCGCTCCCGGATGGGCTCGAACCACCAACCTTTCGGTTAACAGCCGACAGCGCTAACCATTGCGCAACGGAAGCCCAAAGATTAAATGTTCGTCATTTATTGTGGAAAAACTCTGAATTTTACGTTACATCTAAGACCTCACAACACCGCTCCCGGGTGGCCTCGATCCACCAACCTTCCGGTTAACAGCCGAACGCGCTAACCATTGCGCCACGGAAGCCCTGAAATTAAATGGTCGTCAGGTATTGTGGAAAAACTTTGGCTTTTTACGTTACATGTGATATCTCACAACACCGCTCCCGGGTGGGCTCGAACCACCAACCTTTTGAATAACAGCTGAGCGCGCTAACCATTGCGCCACGGAAGCCCAAAAATTACATGGTCGTCAGGAATTGTGGAAAAACTTTGGCTTTTTACGTTAAATTTGAGATACCACAACACCATTCCCGGGTCTGCTCGAACCAAAAACCTATTGGTTAACAGCCGAACGCGCTAACCATTGAGCCACGGAAGCTCAAAAATTTAATGGTTGTCACGTATTGTGGAAAAGTTTTGACATTTTACGTCACATCTTAGACCTCACAACACCGCTCACGGATGGGCTCGAACCACCAGCCTTTAGGTTAACAGCCGAACGCGCTAACCATTGCGCAACGGAAGCCCAAAAATTAAAAGGTCGTCAGGTATTTTGGAAAACTTTGACTTTTTACGTCACATCTGAGACGTCATAACACCGCTCCCGGATGGGCTCGAACCACAAACCTTATGAATAACAGCTGAACGCGCTAACCATTGCGCCACGGAAGCTCAAAAATTAAATGTTCGTCAGTTATTGTGGAAAAACTCTGAATTTTACGTTACATCTAAGACCTCACATCACCGCTCCGGATGGGCTCGAACCACCAACCTTTCGGTTAACAGCCAACGACGCTAACCATTGCGCCACGTAAGCTCAGAAATTAAATGGTTGTCCCGTTATGTGGAAAAACTTTTGCTTTTTACGTTACATTTGAGACTTCACAACACCGCTCCTGGGTGGCCTCGAACCACCAAACTTTTGGTTAACATCCGAACGAGCTAACCATGGAGCCAAGAAAGCTCAGAAATGAAATTGTCAGGTATTGTGGAAAAACTTTGACTTTTTACGTCACATCTGAGACCTCATAACACCGCTCCCGGATGGGCTCGAACCACAAACCTTTTGAATAACAGCTGAACGCGCTAACCATTGCGCCACGGAAGCCCAAAAATTAAATTTTCGTCAGTTATTTTTAAAAAACTCTGAATTTTACGTTACATCTCAGACCTCACAAAACCACTTCCGGGTGGGCTCGAACCACCAGCCTCTCGGTTAACAGCCGAACGCGCTAACCATTGCGCCACGGAAGCCCAAAAGTTAAATGGTTGTCAGGTATTGTGGAAAAACTCTGACTTTTTACGTTACATCAGAGACCTCACATCACCGCTCCCGGGTGGGCTCGAACCACCAACCTTTTGAATAACAGCTGAGCGCGCTAACCATTGCGCCACGGAAGCCCACAAATTATATGGTCGTCAGGAATTGTGGAAAAACTTTGGCTTTTTACGTTACATTTGAGATACCACAACACCATTCCCGGGTTGGCTCGAACCACAAACCTATTGGTTAACAGCCGAACGCGCTAACCATTGAGCCACGGAAGCTCAAAAATTTAATAGTTGTCACGTATTGTGGAAAGGTTTGACATTTTACGTCACATCTGAGACGTCACAACACCGCTCACGGATGGGCTCGAACCACCAGCCTTTAGGTTAACAGCCGAACGCGCTAACCATTGCGCCAAGGAAGCCCAAAAATTATAAGGTTGTCACGTTATGTGGAAAAACTTGGGCTTTTTACGTTATATTTGAGACTTCACAACACCGCTCCTGGGTGGCCTCGAACCACCAAACTTTTGGTTAACATCCGAACGAGCTAACCATGGAGCCAAGAAAGCTCAGAAATGAAATGGTCGTCAGGTATTGCGGAAAAACTTTGACTTTTTACGTCACATCTGAGACCTTGCAACACCGCTCCCGGCTGGGCTCGAACCACAAACCTTTTGAATAACAGCTGAACGCGCTAACCATTGCGCCACGGAAGCTCAAAAATTTAATGTTCGTCAGTTATTGTGGAAAAACTCTGAATTTTACGTTACATCTAAGACCTCAAAACACCGCTCCCGGATGGGCTCGAACCACCTACCTTTCGGTTGACAGCCGACGGCGCTAACCATTGCGCAAAAGAAACCCAAAGATTAATTGTTCGTCAGGTATTGTGGAAAAACTCTGAATTTTACGTTACATCTAAGACCTCACAACACCGCTCCCGGATGGGCTCGAACCACCAACCTTCCGGTTAACAGCCCACGGCGCTAACCATTGCGCAACGGCAGCCCAAAGATTAAATGTTCGTCAGGTATTGTGAAAAAACTTTGGATTTTTACGTTACATTTGAGATCTCACAACACCGCTCCCGGGTGGGCTCGATCCACCAATTTTTCGGTTAACAGCCGAACGCGCTAACCTTTGCGCCACGGAAGCCCAAAAATTAAATGGTCGTCAGGTATTGTGGAAAAACTTTGGCTTTTTACGTTACAATTGAGATCTTACAACACCGCTCCCGGGTGGGCTCGAACCACCAACCTTTTGGTTAACATCCGAACGCGCTAACCATGGAGCCAAGGAGGCTCAGAAATGAAATGGTCGTCAGGTATTACGGAAAAACTTTGACTTTTTACGTCACATCTGAGACTTCACAACACCGCTCCCGGATGGGCTCGAACCACAAACCTTTTGAATAACAGCTGAACGCGCTAACCATTGCGCCACGGAAGCCCAAAAATTAAATTTTCGTCAGTTATTTTTAAAAAACTCTGAATTTTACGTTACATCTCAGACCTCACAAAACCACTTCCGGGTGGGCTCGAACCACCAGCCTCTCGGTTAACAGCCGAACGCGCTAACCATTGCGCCACGGAACCCCAAAAATTAAATGATCGTCCGGTATTGTGGAAAAGTTTCGACTTTTTACGCTACAGCTGAGACCCCACAACACCGCTCCCGGATGGGCTCGAACCACCAACCTTTCAGTTAACAACCGAACGCGCTAACCATTGCGCCACGGAAGCCCAAAAATTAAATGTTCATCAGGTATTTTGGAAAAACTTTGGCTTTTTACGTTACATTTGAGATCTCACAACACCGCTCCATGTGGGCTTGATCCACCAACCTTTTGGTTAACGGCCGAACGCGCTAACCATTGCGCCACGGAAGCCCAAAAATTAAATGGTCGTCAGGTATTGTGGAAAAACTTTGGCTTTTTACGTTACATTTGAGACTTCACAACACCGCTCCTGGGTGGGCTCGAACCACCAAACTTTTGGTTAACATCCGAACGAGCTAACCATGGAGCCAAGGAGGCTCAGAAATGAAATGGTCGTCAGGTATTACGGAAAAACTTTGACTTTTTACGTCACATCTGAGACTTCACAACACCGCTCCCGGATGGGCTCGAACCACAAACCTTTTGAATAACAGCTGAACGCGCTTACCATTGCGCCACGGAAGCCCAAAAATTAAATTTTCGTCAGTTATTTTTAAAAAACTCTGAATTTTACGTTACATCTCAGACCTCACAAAACCACTTCCGGGTGGGCTCGAAAAACCAGCCTCTCGGTTAACAGCCGAACGCGCTAACCATTGCGCCACGGAACCCCAAAAATTAAATGATCGTCCGGTATTGTGGAAAAGTTTCGACTTTTTACGCTACAGCTGAGACACCACAACACCACTTCCGGGTGAGCTCGAACCACCAGCCTCTCGGTTAACAGCCGAACGCGCTAACCATTGAGCCACGGAAGCTCAGAAATTAAATGATTGTCACGTATTGTGGAAAAGTTTTGACTTTTTACGCTACATCTGAGACCCCACAACACCACTTCCGGGTGGGCTCGAACCACCAGCCTCTCGGTTAACAGCCGAACGCGCTAACCATTGCGCCAAGGAAGCCCAAAAATTAAACGGTCGTCAGGTATTGTGGAAAAACTTTGGCTTTTTACGTTACATTTGAGACTTCACATCACCGCTCCCGGGTGGGGTCGAACCACCAACCTATTGGTTAACAGCCGAACGCGCTAACCATTGAGCCACGGAAGCTCAGAAATTAAATGGTTGTCACGTATTGTGGAAAAGTTTTGACTTTTTACGCTACATCTGAGACCCCACAACACCACTTCCGGGTGGGCTCGAACCACCAGCCTCTCGGTTAACAGTCGAACGCGCTAACCATTGAGCCACGGAAGCTCAGAAATTAAATAATTGTCACGTATTGTGGAAAAGTTTTGACTTTTTACGCTACATCTGAGACCCCACAACACTACTTCCGGGTTTGCTCGAACCACCAGCCTCTCGGTTAACAGCCGAACGCGCTAACCATTGCGCCACGGAAGCCCAAAAATTAAACGGTCGTCAGGTATTGTGGAAAAACTTTGGCTTTTTACGTTACATTTGAGACTTCACATCACCGCTCCCGGGTGCGCTCGAACCACCAACCTTTTGGTTAACATCCGAACGCGCTAACCATGGAGCCAAGGAGGCTCAGAAATGAAATGGTCGTCAGGTATTACGGAAAAACTTTGACTTTTTACGTCACATCTGAGACTTCACAACACCGCTCCCGGATGGGCTCGAACCACAAACCTTTTGAATAACAGCTGAACGCGCTTACCATTGCGCCACGGAAGCCCAAAAATTAAATTTTCGTCAGTTATTTTTAAAAAACTCTGAATTTTACGTCACATCTCAGACCTCACAAAACCACTTCCGGGTGGGCTCGAACCACCAGCCTCTCGGTTAACAGCCGAACGCGCTAACCATTGCGCCACGGAAGCCCAAAAATTAAATGGTCGTCAGGTATTGTGGAAAAACTTTGACTTTTTACGTCACATCTGAGACCTCACAACACCGCTCCCGGATGGGCTCGAACCACCAACCTTTCAGTTAACAACCGAACGCGCTAACCATTGCGCCACGGAAGCCCAAAAATTAAATGTTCGTCAGGTATTTTGGAAAAACTTTGGCTTTTTACGTTACATTTGAGATCCCACAACACCGCTCCCGGATGGGCTCGAACCACCGACCTTTCGGTTAACAGCCGACGGCGCTTACCATTGCGCAACGGAAGCCCAAAGATTAAATGTTCGTCAGGTATTGTGGAAAAACTCTGAATTTTACGTTACATCTACGACCTCACAACACCGCTCCCGGATGGGCTCGAACCACCAACCTTCCGGTTAACAGCCGACGGCGCTAACCATTGCGCAACGGCAGCCCAAAGATTAAATGGTCGTCAGGTATTGTGGAAAATCTTTGGCTTTTTACGTTACATTTGAGACTTCACAACACCGCTCCTGGGTGGGCTCGAACCACCAAACTTTTGGTTAACATCCGAACGAGCTAACCATGGAGCCAAGAAAGCTCAGAAATGAAATGGTCGTCAGGTATTGTGGAAAAGCTTTGACTTTTTACGTCACATCTGAGACCTTGCAACACCGCTCCCGGATGGGCACGAACCACAAACCTTTTGAATAACAGCTGAACGCGCTAACCATTGCGCCACGGAAGCCCGAAAATTAAATGGTCGTCAGGTATTGTGGAAAAACTTTGGCTTTTTACGTTACATTTGAGATACCACAACACCGCTCCCGGGTGGGCTCGAACCACAAACCTATTGGTTAACAGCTGAACGCGCTAACCATTGAGCCACGGAAGCTCAGAAATTAAATGGTTGTCACGTATTGCGGAAAAGTTTTGACATTTTACGTCACATCTGAGGCCTCACAACATCGCACCCGGATGGGCTCGAACCACCAACTTTTCGGTTAACAGCCGAACGCACTAACCATTGCGCCACGGAAGCCCGAAAATTAAATGGTCGTCAGGTATTGTGGAAAAACTTTGGCTTTTTACGTTACATTTGAGATCACACAACACCGCACCCGGGTGGGCTCGAACCACAAACCTATTGGTTAACAGCTGAACGTGCTAACCATTGAGCCACGGAAGCTCAGAAATTAAATGGTCGTCAGGTATTGTGGAAAAACTTTGGCTTCTTACGTTACATTTGAGATCTTACAACACCGCTCCCAGGTGGGCTCGAACCACCAACGTTTCGGTTAACAGCCGAACGCGCTAACCATTGCGCCTCGGAAGCCCAAAAATTAAATGTTCGTCAGGTATTGTGGAAAAACTTTGGCTTTTTACGTTACATTTGAGATCCCACAACACCGCTCCCGGGTTGGCTTGAACCACAAACTTATTGGTTAACAGCGGAACGCGCTAACCATTGAGCCACGGAAGCTCAGAAATTAAATGGTTGTCACGTATTGTGGAAATGTTTTGACATTTTACGCTACAACTGAGACCGCACAACACCTCTCCCGGGTGGGCTCGAACCACCAGCCTTTAGGTTAACAGCCGAACGCGCTAACCATTGCGCCATGGAAGCCCAAAAATTAAATGGTCGTCAGGTATTGTGGAAAAACTTGGGCTTTTTACGTTACATGTGATATCTCACAACACCTCTCCCGGGTGGGCTCGAACCACCAGCCTTTAGGTTAACAGCCGAACGCGCTAACCATTGCGCCACGGAAGCCCAAAAATTAAAAGGTCGTCAGGTATTCTGGAAAAACTTTGACTTTTTACGTCACATCTGAGACCTCACAACACCGCTCCCGGGTGGGCTCGAACCACAAACCTATTGGTTAACAGCCGAACGCGCTAACCATTGAGCCACGGAAGCTCAGAAATTAAATGGTTGTCACGTATTGTGGAAAAGTTTTGACTTTTTACGCTACATCTGAGACCCCACAACACCACTTCCGGGTGGGCTCGAACCACCAGCCTCTCGGTTAACAGCCGAACGCGCTAACCATTGAGCCACGGAAGCTCAGAAATTAAATAATTGTCACGTATTGTGGAAAAGTTTTGACTTTTTACGCTACATCTGAGACCCCACAACACCACTTCCGGGTGGGCTCGAACCACCAGCCTCTCGGTTAACAGCCGAACGCGCTAACCATTGCGCCACGGAAGCCCAAAAATTAAACGGTCGTCAGGTATTGTGGAAAAACTTTGACTTTTTACGTTACATTTGAGATCCCACAACACCGCTCCCGGGTGGGCTCGAACCACCAACCTTTTGGTTAACATCCGAACGCGCTAACCATGGAGCCAAGGAGGCTCAGAAATGAAATGGTCGTCAGGTATTACGGAAAAACTTTGACTTTTTACGTCACATCTGAGACTTCACAACACCGCTCCCGGATGGGCTCGAACCACAAACCTTTTGAATAACAGCTGAACGCGCTAACCATTGCGCCACGGAAGCCCAAAAATTAAATTTTCGTCAGTTATTTTTAAAAAACTCTGAATTTTACGTCACATCTCAGACCTCACAAAACCCATTCCGGGTGGGCTCGAACCACCAGCCTCTCGGTTAACAGCCGAACGCGCTAACCATTGCGCCACGGAAGCCCAAAAATTAAATGGTCGTCAGGTATTGTGGAAAAACTTTGACTTTTTACGTCACATCTGAGACCTCACAACACCGCTCCCGGATGGGCTCGAACCACCAACCTTTCAGTTAACAACCGAACGCGCTAACCATTGCGCCACGGAAGCCCAAAAATTAAATGTTCGTCAGGTATTTGGAAAAACTTTGGCTTTTTACGTTACATTTGAGATCCCACAACACCGCTCCCGGATGGGCTCGAACCACCGACCTTTCGGTTAACAGCCGACGGCGCTTACCATTGCGCAACGGAAGCCCAAAGATTAAATGTTCGTCAGGTATTGTGGAAAAACTCTGAATTTTACGTTACATCTACGACCTCACAACACCGTTCCCGGATGGGCTCGAACCACCAACCTTCCGGTTAACAGCCGACGGCGCTAACCATTGCGCAACGGCAGTCCAAAGATTAAATGTTAGTCAGGTATTGTGGAAAAACTTTGGATTTTTACGTTACATTTGAGATCTCACAACACCGCTCCCGGGTGGGCTCGATCCACCAACCTTTTGGTTAACGGCCGAACGCGCTAACCATTGCGCCACGGAAGCCCAAAAATTAAATGGTCGTCAGGTATTGTGGAAAAACTTTGGCTTTTTACGTTACATTTGAGACTTCACAACACCGTTCCTGGGTGGGCTCGAACCACCAAACTTTTGGTTAACATCCGAACGAGCTAACCATGGAGCCAAGAAAGCTCAGAAATGAAATGGTCGTCAGGTATTGTGGAAAAGCTTTGACTTTTTACGTCACATCTGAGACCTTGCAACACTGCTCCCGGATGGGCACGAACCACAAACCTTTTATATAACAGCTGAACGCGCTAACCATTGCGCCACGGAAGCCCGAAAATTAAATGGTCGTCAGGTATTGTGGAAAAACTTTGGCTTTTTACGTTACATTTGAGATACCACAACACCGCTCCCGGGTGGGCTCGAACCACAAACCTTTTGGTTAACATCCGAACGCGCTACCATGGACCCAAGGAAGCTCAGAAATGAAATGGTCGTCAGGTATTGTGGAAAAACTTTGACTTTTTACGTCATATCTGAGACCTTGCAACACCGCTCCCGGATGAGCTCGAACCACAACCCTTTTGAATAACAGCCGAACGCGCTAACCATTGCGCCACGGAAGCCCAAAAATTATATGGTCGTCAGGAATTGTGGAAAAACTTTGGCTTATTACGTTACATTTGAGATACCACAACACCGCTCCCGGATGGGCTCGAACCACAAACCTTTCGGTTAACAGCCGACGGCGCTAACCATTGCGCCACGGAACCTCAGAAATTAAATGGTTGTCACGTTATGTGGAAAAACTTTGGCTTTTTACGTTACATTTGAGACTTCGCAACACTGCTCCTGGGTGGGCTCGAACCACCAAACTTTTGGTTAACATCCGAACGAGCTAACCATGGAGCCAAGAAAGCTCAGGAATGAAATGGTCGTCAGGTATTGTGGAAAAACTTTGACTTTTTACGTCACATCTGAGACCTTGCAACACCGCTCCCGGATGGGCTAGAACCACAAACCTTTCGGTTAACAGCCGACGGCGCTAACCATTGCGCCACGGAAGCTCAGAAATTAAATGGTTGTGACGTTATGTGGAAAAACTTGGGCTTTTTACGTTACATTTGAGACTTCACAACACCGCTCCCGGGTGGGCTCGAACCACCAACCTTAGTTAACATCCGAAAGCGCTAACCATGGAGCCAAGGAAGCTCAGAAATGAAATGGTCGTCAGGTATTGTGGAAAAGCTTTGATTTTTTACGTTACATCTGAGATCCTGACGACCATTTAATTTTTGGGCTTCCGTGGCGCAATGGTTAGCGCGTTCGACTGTTAAGCGAAAGATTGGTCGTTCGAGCCCATCCGTGAGCGGTGTTGTGAGGTCTCAGATGTGACGTAAAATGTCAAAACTTTTCCACAATACCTGACGACCATTTCATTTCTGAGCTTTCTTGGCTCCATGGTTAGCTCGTTCGGATGTTAACCAAAAGTTTGGTGGTTCGAGCCCACCCAGGAGCGGTGTTGTAAGATCTCAAATGTAACGTCAAAAGCCAAAGTTTTTCCACAATACCTGACGACCATTTAATTTTTGGGATTCCGTGGCGCAATGGTTAGCGCGTTCGGCTGTTAACCTAAAGGCTGGTGGTTCGAGCCCACCCGGGAGAGGTGTTGTGCGGTCTCAGATGTAGCGTAAAATGTCAAAACCTTTCCACAATACGTGACAACCATTTCATTTCTGAGCTTCCGTAGTTCAATGGTTAGCGCGTTCCGCTGTTAACCAATAAGTTTGTGGTTCAAGCCCACCCGGGAGCGGTGTTGTGGGATCTCAAATGTAGCGTAAAAAGCCAAAGTTTTTCCACAATACCTGACGAACACTTAATTTTTGGGCTTCCGTGGCGCAATGGTTAACGCGTTCGGCTGTTAACCGAAAAGTTGGTGGTTCGAGCCCACCTGGGAGCGGTGTTGTAAGATCTTAAATGTAACATAAAAAGCCAAGGTTTTTCCACAATACCTGACGACCATTTAATTTTTGGGCTTCCGTGGCGCAATGGTTAGCGCGTTCGGCTGTTAACCTAAAGGTTGGTGGTTCGAGCCCACCCGGGAGAGGTGTTGTGCGGTCTCAGATGTAGCGTAAAATGTCAAAACTTTTCCACAATACGTGACAACCATTTAATTTCTGAGCTTCCGTGGCTCAATGGTTAGCGCGTTCCGCTGTTAACCAATAAGTTTGTGGTTCAAGCCCACCCGGGAGCGGTGTTGTGGGATCTCAAATGTAACGTAAAAAGCCAAAGTTTTCCAGAATACCTTACGAACATTTAATTTTTGGGCTTCGGTGGCGCAATGGTTAGCGCGTTCGGCTGTTAACCGAAAAGTTGGTGGTTCGAGCCCACCTGGGAGCGGTTTTGTAAGATCTCAAATGTAACGTAAAAAGCCAAAGTTTTTCCACAATACCTGACGACCATTAAATTTTTGGGCTTCCGTGGCGCAATGGTTAGCGCGTTCGAATGTTAAGCGAAAGGTTGGTGGTTCGAGCCCATCCGTGAGCGGTGTTGTGAGGTCTCAGATGTGACGTGAAATGTCAAAACTTTTCCACAATACCTGACGACCATTTCATTTCTGAGCTTTCTTGGCTCCATGGTTAGCTCGTTCGGATGTTAACCTAAAGTTTGGTGATTCAAGCCCACCCGGAAGCGGTGTTGTGGGATCTCAAATGTAGCGTAAAAAGCCAAAGTTTTTCCACAATACCTGACGAACACTTAATTTTTGGGCTTCCGTGGCGCAATGGTTAACGCGTTCGGCTGTTAACCGAAAAGTTGGTGGTTCGAGCCCACCTGGGAGCGGTGTTGTAAGATCTTAAATGTAACATAAAAAGCCAAAGTTTTTCCACAATACCTGACGACCATTTAATTTTTGGGCTTCCGTGGCGCAATGGTTAGCGCGTTCGGCTGTTAACCTAAAGGTTGGTGGTTCGAGCCCACCCGGGAGAGGTGTTGTGCGGTCTCAGATGTAGCGTAAAATGTCAAAACGTTTCCACAATACGTGACAACCATTTAATTTCTGAGCTTCTGTGGCTCAATGGTTAGCACGTTCCGCTGTTAACCAATAAGTTTGTGGTTCAAGCCCACCCGGGAGCGGTGTTGTGGGATCTCAAATGTAACGTAAAAAGCCAAAGTTTTCCAGAATACCTTACGAACATTTAATTTTTGGGCTTCGGTGGCGCAATGGTTAGCGCGTTCGGCTGTTAACCGAAAAGTTGGTGGTTCGAGCCCACCTGGGAGCGGTTTTGTAAGATCTCAAATGTAACGTAAAAAGCCAAAGTTTTTCCACAATACCTGACGACCATTAAATTTTTGGGCTTCCGTGGCGAAATGGTTAGCGCGTTCGACTGTTAAGCGAAAGGTTGGTGGTTCGAGCCCATCCGTGAGCGGTGTTGTGAGGTCTCAGATGTGACGTGAAATGACAAAACTTTTCCACAATACCTGACGACCATTTCATTTCTGAGCTTTCTTGGCTCCATGGTTAGCTCATTCGGATGTTAACCAAAAGTTTGGTGATTCGAGCCCACCCAGGAGCGGTGTTGTAAGATCTCAAATGTAACGTAAAAAGCCCAAGTTTTTCCACAATACCTGACGACCATTTAATTTTTGGGCTTCCGTGGCGCAATGGTTAGCGCGTTCGACTGTTAAGCGAAAGGTTGGTGGTTAGAGCCCACCCAGGAGCGGTGTTGTAAGATCTCAAATGTAACGTCAAAAGCCAAAGTTTTTCCACAATACCTGACGACCATTTAATTTTTGGGCTTCCGTGGCGCAATGATTAGCGCGTTCGGCTGTTAAGCGAAAGGTTGGTGGTTCGAGACCACCCAGGAGCGGTGTTGTAAGATCTCAAATGTAACGTCAAAAGCCAAAGTTTTTCCAAAATACCTGACGACCATTTAATTTTTGGGCTTCCGTGGCGCAATGGTTAGCGCGTTCGGCTGTTAAGCGAAAGGTTGGTGGTTCGAACCCATCCGTGAGCGGTGTTGTGAGGTCTCAGATGTGACGTAAAATGTCAAAACTTTTCCGCAATACGTGACAACCATTTAATTTCTGAGCTTCCTTGGCTCAATGGTTAGCGCGTTCAGCTGTTAACCAATAGTTTTGTGGTTCGAGCCCGCCCCGGAGCGGTGTTGTGGGATCTCAAATGTAACGTAAAAAGCCAAAGTTTTTCCACAATACCTGACGACCATTTAATTTTTGGGCTTCCGTGGCGCAATGGTTAGTGCGTTCGGCTGTTAACCGAAAAGTTGGTGGTTCGAGCCCACCTGGGAGCGGTTTTGTAAGATCTCAAATGTAACGTAAAAAGCCAAAGTTTTTCCACAATACCTGACGACCATTTAATTTTTGGGCTTCCGTGGCGCAATGGTTAGCGCGTTCGACTGTTAAGCGAAAGGTTGGTGGTAAGAGCCCACCCAGGAGCGGTGTTGTAAGATCTCAAATGTAACGTCAAAAGCCAAAGTTTTTCCACAATACCTGACGACCATTTAATTTTTGGGCTTCCGTGGCGCAATGATTAGCGCGTTCGGCTGTTAAGCGAAAGGTTGGTGGTTCGAGACCACCCAGGAGCGGTGTTGTAAGATCTCAAATGTAACGTCAAAAGCCAAAGTTTTTCCAAAATACCTGACGACCATTTAATTTTTGGGCTTCCGTGGCGCAATGGTTAGCGCGTTCGGCTGTTAAGCGAAAGGTTGGTGGTTCGAACCCATCCGTGAGCGGTGTTGTGAGGTCTCAGATGTGACGTAAAATGTCCAAACGTTTCCACAATACCTGACGACCATTTCATTTCTGAGCTTTCTTGGCTCCATGGTTAGCTCGTTCGGATGTTAACCAAAAGTTTGGTGGTTCGAGCCCACCCAGGAGCGGTGCTGTAAGATCTCAAATGTAACGTCAAAAGCCAAAGTTTTTCCACAATACCTGACGACCATTTAATTTTTGGGCTTCCGTGGCGCAATGGAAAGCGCGTTCGGCTGTTAACCTAAAGGCTGGTGATTCGAGCCCACCCGGAAGAGGTGTTGCGCGGTCTCAGATGTAGCGTAAAATGTCAAAACTTTTCCACAATACGTGACAACCATTTAATTTCTGAGCTTTTGTGGCTCAATGGTTAGCGCGTTCCGCTGTTAACCAATAAGTTTGTGGTTCAAGCCCACCCGGGAGCGGTGTTGTGGGATCTCAAATGTAACGTAAAAAGCCAAAGTTTTCCAGAATACCTGACGAACATTCAATTTTTGGGCTTCCGTGGCGCAATGGTTAGCGCGTTCGGCTGTTAACCGAAAAGTTGGTGGTTCGACCCCACCTGGGAGCGGTTTTGTAAGATCTCAAATGTAACGTAAAAAGCCAAAGTTTTTCCACAATACCTGACGACCATTAAATTTTTGGGATTCCGTGGCGCAATGGTTAGCGCGTTCGACTGTTAAGCGAAAGGTTGGTGGTTCGAGCCCATCCGTGAGCGGTGTTGTGAGGTCTCAGATGTGACGTGAAATGACAAAACTTTTCCACAATACCTGACGACCATTTCATTTCTGAGCTTTCTTGGCTCCATGGTTAGCTCATTCGGATGTTAACCAAAAGTTTGGTGATTCGAGCCCACCCAGGAGCGGTGTTGTAAGATCTCAAATGTAACGTCATAAGCCAAAGTTTTTCCACAATACCTGACGACCATTTAATTTTTGGGCTTCCGTGGCGCAATGGTTAGCGCGTTCGGCTGTTAACCGAAAGGTTGGTGGTTCGAGCCCAAACGTGAGCGGTGTTGTGAGGTCTCAGATGTGACGTAAAATGTCAAAACTTTTCCGCAATACGTGACAACCATTTAATTTCTGAGCTTCCTTGGCTCAATGGTTAGCGCGTTCAGCTGTTAACCAATAGTTTTGTGGTTCGAGCCCGCCCCGGAGCGGTGTTGTGGGATCTCAAATGTAACGTAAAAAGCCAAAGTTTTTCCACAATACCTGACGACCATTTAATTTTTGGGCTTCCGTGGCGCAATGGTTAGTGCGTTCGGCTGTTAACCGAAAAGTTGGTGGTTCGAGCCCACCTGGGAGCGGTTTTGTAAGATCTCAAATGTAACGTAAAAAGCCAAAGTTTTTCCACAATACCTGACGACCATTTAATTTTTGGGCTTCCGTGGCGCAATGGTTAGCGCGTTCGACTGTTAAGCGAAAGGTTGGTGGTTCGAGCCCATCCGTGAGCGGTGTTGTGAGGTCTCAGATGTGACGTGAAATGACAAAACTTTTCCACAATACCTGACGACCATTTCATTTCTGAGCTTTCTTGGCTCCATGGTTAGCTCATTCGGATGTTAACCAAAAGTTTGGTGATTCGAGCCCACCCAGGAGCGGTGTTGTAAGATCTCAAATGTAACGTCATAAGCCAAAGTTTTTCCACAATACCTGACGACCATTTAATTTTTGGGCTTCCGTGGCGCAATGGTTAGCGCGTTCGGCTGTTAACCGAAAGGTTGGTGGTTCGAGCCCATACGTGAGCGGTGTTGTGAGGTCTCAGATGTGACGTAAAATGTCAAAACTTTTCCGCAATACGTGACAACCATTTAATTTCTGAGCTTCCTTGGCTCAATGGTTAGCGCGTTCAGCTGTTAACCAATAGTTTTGTGGTTCGAGCCCGCCCCGGAGCGGTGTTGTGGGATCTCAAATGTAACGTAAAAAGCCAAAGTTTTTCCACAATACCTGACGACCATTTAATTTTTGGGCTTCCGTGGCGCAATGGTTAGTGCGTTCGGCTGTTAACCGAAAAGTTGGTGGTTCGAGCCCACCTGGGAGCGGTTTTGTAAGATCTCAAATGTAACGTAAAAAGCCAAAGTTTTTCCACAATACCTGACGACCATTTAATTTTTGGGCTTCCGTGGCGCAATGGTTAGCGCGTTCGACTGTTAAGCGAAAGGTTGGTGGTTAGAGCCCACCCAGGAGCGGTGTTGTAAGATCTCAAATGTAACGTCAAAAGCCAAAGTTTTTCCACAATACCTGACGACCATTTAATTTTTGGGCTTCCGTGGCGCAATGATTAGCGCGTTCGGCTGTTAAGCGAAAGGTTGGTGGTTCGAGACCACCCAGGAGCGGTGTTGTAAGATCTCAAATGTAACGTCAAAAGCCAAAGTTTTTCCAAAATACCTGACGACCATTTAATTTTTGGGCTTCCGTGGCGCAATGGTTAGCGCGTTCGGCTGTTAAGCGAAAGGTTGGTGGTTCGAACCCATCCGTGAGCGGTGTTGTGAGGTCTCAGATGTGACGTAAAATGTCCAAACGTTTCCACAATACCTGACGACCATTTCATTTCTGAGCTTTCTTGGCTCCATGGTTAGCTCGTTCGGATGTTAACCAAAAGTTTGGTGGTTCGAGCCCACCCAGGAGCGGTGCTGTAAGATCTCAAATGTAACGTCAAAAGCCAAAGTTTTTCCACAATACCTGACGACCATTTAATTTTTGGGCTTCCGTGGCGCAATGGTTAGCGCGTTCGGCTGTTAACCGAAAGGTTGGTGGTTCGAGCCCATACGTGAGCGGTGTTGTGGGATCTCAAATGTAACGTAAAAAGCCAAAGTTTTTCCACAATACCTGACGAACATTTAATTTTTGGGCTTCCGTTGCGCAATGGTTAGCGCGTTCCGCTGTTAACCAATAAGTTTGTGGTTCAAGCCCACCCGGGAGCGGTGTTGTGGGATCTCAAATGTAACGTAAAAAGCCAAAGTTTTTCCACAATACCTGACGAACATTTAATTTTTGAGCTTCCGTGGCGCAATGGTTAGCGCGTTCGGCTGTTAACCGAAAAGTTGGTGGTTCGAGCCCACCTGGGAGCGGTGTTGTAAGATCTCAAATGTAACGTAAAAAGCTAAAGTTTTTCCACAATACCTGACGACCATTTAATTTTTGGGCTTCCGTGGCGCAATGGTTAGCGCGTTCGGCTGTTAACCTAAAGGCTGGTGGTTCGAGCCCACCCGGGAGAGGTGTTGTGCGGTCTCAGTGTAGCGTAAAATGTCAAAACTTTTCCACAATACGTGACAACCATTTAATTTCTGAGCTTTTGTGGCTCAATGGTTAGCGCGTTCCGCTGTTAACCAATAAGTTTGTGGTTCAAGCCCACCCGGGAGCGGTGTTGTGGGATCTCAAATGTAACGTAAAAAGCCAAAGTTTTTCCACAATACCTGACGAACATTTAATTTTTGAGCTTCCGTGGCGCAATGGTTAGCGCGTTCGGCTGTTAACCTAAAGGCTGGTGGTTCGAGCCCATCCGGGAGAGGTGTTGTGCGGTCTCAGTGTAGCGTAAAATGTCAAAAGTTTTCCACAATACGTGACAACCATTTAATTTCTGAGCTTCCGTGGCTCAATGGTTAGCGCGTTCCGCTGTTAACCAATAAGTTTGTGGTTCAAGCCCACCCGGAAGCGGTGTTGTGGGATCTCAAATGTAACGTAAAAAGCCAAAGTTTTCCAGAATACCTGACGAACATTTAATTTTTGGGCTTCCGTGGCGCAATGGTTAGCGCGTTCGGCTGTTAACCGAAAAGTTTGTGGTTCAAGCCCACCCGGGAGCGGTGTTGTGGGATCTCAAATGTAACGTAAAAAGCCAAAGTTTTTCCACAATACCTGACGAACATTTAATTTTTGAGCTTCCGTGGCGCAATGGTTAGCGCGTTCGGCTGTTAACCTAAAGGCTGGTGGTTCGAGCCCATCCGGGAGAGGTGTTGTGCGGTCTCAGTGTAGCGTAAAATGTCAAAAGTTTTCCACAATACGTGACAACCATTTAATTTCTGAGCTTCCGTGGCTCAATGGTTAGCGCGTTCCGCTGTTAACCAATAAGTTTGTGGTTCAAGCCCACCCGGGAGCGGTGTTGTGGGATCTCAAATGTAACGTAAAAAGCCAAAGTTTTCCAGAATACCTGACGAACATTTAATTTTTGGGCTTCCGTGGCGCAATGGTTAGCGCGTTCGGCTGTTAACCGAAAAGTTTGTGGTTCAAGCCCACCCGGGAGCGGTGTTGTGGGATCTCAAATGTAACGTAAAAAGCCAAAGTTTTTCCACAATACCTGACGAACATTTAATTTTTGAGCTTCCGTGGCGCAATGGTTAGCGCGTTCGGCTGTTAACCTAAAGGCTGGTGGTTCGAGCCCATCCGGGAGAGGTGTTGTGCGGTCTCAGTGTAGCGTAAAATGTCAAAAGTTTTCCACAATACGTGACAACCATTTAATTTCTGAGCTTCCGTGGCTCAATGGTTAGCGCGTTCCGCTGTTAACCAATAAGTTTGTGGTTCGAGCCCGCCCCGGAGCGGTGTTGTGGGATCTCAAATGTAACGTAAAAAGCCAAAGTTTTTCCACAATACCTGACGACCATTTAATTTTTGGGCTTCCGTGGCGCAATGGTTAGTGCGTTCGGCTGTTAACCGAAAAGTTGGTGGTTCGAGCCCACCTGGGAGCGGTTTTGTAAGATCTCAAATGTAACGTAAAAAGCCAAAGTTTTTCCACAATACCTGACGACCATTTAATTTTTGGGCTTCCGTGGCGCAATGGTTAGCGCGTTCGACTGTTAAGCGAAAGGTTGGTGGTTAGAGCCCACCCAGGAGCGGTGTTGTAAGATCTCAAATGTAACGTCAAAAGCCAAAGTTTTTCCACAATACCTGACGACCATTTAATTTTTGGGCTTCCGTGGCGCAATGATTAGCGCGTTCGGCTGTTAAGCGAAAGGTTGGTGGTTCGAGACCACCCAGGAGCGGTGTTGTAAGATCTCAAATGTAACGTCAAAAGCCAAAGTTTTTCCAAAATACCTGACGACCATTTAATTTTTGGGCTTCCGTGGCGCAATGGTTAGCGCGTTCGGCTGTTAAGCGAAAGGTTGGTGGTTCGAACCCATCCGTGAGCGGTGTTGTGAGGTCTCAGATGTGACGTAAAATGTCCAAACGTTTCCACAATACCTGACGACCATTTCATTTCTGAGCTTTCTTGGCTCCATGGTTAGCTCGTTCGGATGTTAACCAAAAGTTTGGTGGTTCGAGCCCACCCAGGAGCGGTGCTGTAAGATCTCAAATGTAACGTCAAAAGCCAAAGTTTTTCCACAATACCTGACGACCATTTAATTTTTGGGCTTCCGTGGCGCAATGGTTAGCGCGTTCGGCTGTTAACCGAAAGGTTGGTGGTTCGAGCCCATACGTGAGCGGTGTTGTGAGGTCTCAGATGTGACGTAAAATGTCAAAACTTTTCCGCAATACGTGACAACCATTTAATTTCTGAGCTTCCTTGGCTCAATGGTTAGCGCGTTCAGCTGTTAACCAATAGTTTTGTGGTTCGAGCCCACCCCGGAGCGGTGTTGTGGGATCTCAAATGTAACGTAAAAAGCCAAAGTTTTTCCACAATACCTGACGACCATTTAATTTTTGGGCTTCCGTGGCGCAATGGTTAGTGCGTTCGGCTGTTAACCGAAAAGTTGGTGGTTCGAGCCCACCTGGGAGCGGTGTTGTAAGATCTCAAATGTAACGTCAAAAGCCAAAGTTTTTCCACAATACCTGACGACCATTTAATTTTAGGGCTTCCGTGGCGCAATGGTTAGCGTGTTCGGCTGTTAAGCGAAAGGTTGGTGGTTCGAGCCCACCCAGGAGCGGTGTTGTAAGATGTCAAATGTAACGTCAAAAGCCAAAGTTTTTCCACAATACCTGACGACCATTTAATTTTTGGGCTTCCGTGGCGCAATGGTTAGCGCGTTCGGCTGTTAAGCGAAAGGTTGGTGGTTAGAGCCCACCCAGGAGCGGTGTTGTAAGATCTCAAATGTAACGTCAAAAGCCAAAGTTTTTTCACAATACCTGACGACCATTGAATTTTTGGGCTTCCGTGGCGCAATGGTTAGCGCGTTCGGCTGTTAACCTAAAGGCTGGTGGTTCGAGCCCACCCGGGAGAGGTGTTGTGCGGTCTCAGATGTAGCGTAAAATGTCAAAACTTTTCCACAATACGTGACAACCATTTAATTTCTGAGCTTCCGTGGCTCAATGGTTAGCGCGTTCCGCTGTTAACCAATAAGTTTGTGGTTCAGGCCCACCCGGGAGCGGTGTTGTGGGATCTCAAATGTAACGTAAAAAGCCAAAGTTTTTCCACAATACCTGACGAACATTTAATTTTTGGGCTTCCGTTGCGCAATGGTTAGCGCGTTCCGCTGTTAACCAATAAGTTTGTGGTTCAAGCCCACCCGGGAGCGGTGTTGTGGGATCTCAAATGTAACGTAAAAGCCAAAGTTTTTCCACAATACCTGACGAACATTTAATTTTTGAGCTTCCGTGGCGCAATGGTTAGCGCGTTCGGCTGTTAACCGAAAAGTTGGTGGTTCGAGCCCACCTGGGAGCGGTGTTGTAAGATCTCAAATGTAACGTAAAAAGCTAAAGTTTTTCCACAATACCTGACGACCATTGAATTTTTGGGCTTCCGTGGCGCAATGGTTAGCGCGTTCGGCTGTTAACCTAAAGGCTGGTGGTTCGAGCCCACCCGGGAGAGGTGTTGTGCGGTCTCAGATGTAGCGTAAAATGTCAAAACTTTTCCACAATACGTGACAACCATTTAATTTCTGAGCTTCCGTGGCTCAATGGTTAGCGCGTTCCGCTGTTAACCAATAAGTTTGTGGTTCAGGCCCACCCGGGAGCGGTGTTGTGGGATCTCAAATGTAACGTAAAAAGCCAAAGTTTTTCCACAATACCTGACGAACATTTAATTTTTGGGCTTCCGTTGCGCAATGGTTAGCGCGTTCCGCTGTTAACCAATAAGTTTGTGGTTCAAGCCCACCCGGGAGCGGTGTTGTGGGATCTCAAATGTAACGTAAAAAGCCAAAGTTTTTCCACAATACCTGACGAACATTTAATTTTTGAGCTTCCGTGGCGCAATGGTTAGCGCGTTCGGCTGTTAACCGAAAAGTTGGTGGTTCGAGCCCACCTGGGAGCGGTGTTGTAAGATCTCAAATGTAACGTAAAAAGCTAAAGTTTTTCCACAATACCTGACGACCATTTAATTTTTGGGCTTCCGTGGCGCAATGGTTAGCGCGTTCGGCTGTTAACCTAAAGGCTGGTGGTTCGAGCCCACCCGGGAGAGGTGTTGTGCGGTCTCAGTGTAGCGTAAAATGTCAAAACTTTTCCACAATACGTGACAACCATTTAATTTCTGAGCTTTTGTGGCTCAATGGTTAGCGCGTTCCGCTGTTAACCAATAAGTTTGTGGTTCAAGCCCACCCGGGAGCGGTGTTGTGGGATCTCAAATGTAACGTAAAAAGCCAAAGTTTTTCCACAATACCTGACGAACATTTAATTTTTGAGCTTCCGTGGCGCAATGGTTAGCGCGTTCGGCTGTTAACCTAAAGGCTGGTGGTTCGAGCCCATCCGGGAGAGGTGTTGTGCGGTCTCAGTGTAGCGTAAAATGTCAAAAGTTTTCCACAATACGTGACAACCATTTAATTTCTGAGCTTCCGTGGCTCAATGGTTAGCGCGTTCCGCTGTTAACCAATAAGTTTGTGGTTCAAGCCCACCCGGAAGCGGTGTTGTGGGATCTCAAATGTAACGTAAAAAGCCAAAGTTTTCCAGAATACCTGACGAACATTTAATTTTTGGGCTTCCGTGGCGCAATGGTTAGCGCGTTCGGCTGTTAACCGAAAAGTTTGTGGTTCAAGCCCACCCGGGAGCGGTGTTGTGGGATCTCAAATGTAACGTAAAAAGCCAAAGTTTTTCCACAATACCTGACGAACATTTAATTTTTGAGCTTCCGTGGCGCAATGGTTAGCGCGTTCGGCTGTTAACCTAAAGGCTGGTGGTTCGAGCCCATCCGGGAGAGGTGTTGTGCGGTCTCAGTGTAGCGTAAAATGTCAAAAGTTTTCCACAATACGTGACAACCATTTAATTTCTGAGCTTCCGTGGCTCAATGGTTAGCGCGTTCCGCTGTTAACCAATAAGTTTGTGGTTCAAGCCCACCCGGGAGCGGTGTTGTGGGATCTCAAATGTAACGTAAAAAGCCAAAGTTTTCCAGAATACCTGACGAACATTTAATTTTTGGGCTTCCGTGGCGCAATGGTTAGCGCGTTCGGCTGTTAACCGAAAAGTTTGTGGTTCAAGCCCACCCGGGAGCGGTGTTGTGGGATCTCAAATGTAACGTAAAAAGCCAAAGTTTTTCCACAATACCTGACGAACATTTAATTTTTGAGCTTCCGTGGCGCAATGGTTAGCGCGTTCGGCTGTTAACCTAAAGGCTGGTGGTTCGAGCCCATCCGGGAGAGGTGTTGTGCGGTCTCAGTGTAGCGTAAAATGTCAAAAGTTTTCCACAATACGTGACAACCATTTAATTTCTGAGCTTCCGTGGCTCAATGGTTAGCGCGTTCCGCTGTTAACCATTAAGTTTGTGGTTCAAGCCCACCCGGGAGCGGTGTTGTGGGATCTCATATGTAACGTAAAAAGCCAAAGTTTTCCAGAATACCTGACGAACATTTAATTTTTGGGCTTCCGTGGCGCAATGGTTAGCGCGTTCGGCTGTTAACCGAAACGTTTGTGGTTCAAGCCCACCCGGGAGCGGTGTTGTGGGATCTCAAATGTAACGTAAAAAGCCAAAGTTTTTCCACAATACCTGACGAACATTTAATTTTTGAGCTTCCGTGGCGCAATGGTTAGCGCGTTCGGCTGTTAACCGAAAAGTTGGTGGTTCGAGCCCACCTGGGAGCGGTGTTGTAAGATCTCAAATGTAACGTAAAAAGCTAAAGTTTTTCCACAATACCTGACGACCATTTAATTTTTGGGCTTCCGTGGCGCAATGGTTAGCGCGTTCGGCTGTTAACCTAAAGGCTGGTGGTTCGAGCCCACCCGGGAGAGGTGTTGTGCGGTCTCAGTGTAGCGTAAAATGTCAAAACTTTTCCACAATACGTGACAACCATTTAATTTCTGAGCTTTTGTGGCTCAATGGTTAGCGCGTTCCGCTGTTAACCAATAAGTTTGTGGTTCAAGCCCACCCGGGAGCGGTGTTGTGGGATCTCAAATGTAACGTAAAAAGCCAAAGTTTTTCCACAATACCTGACGAACATTTAATTTTTGAGCTTCCGTGGCGCAATGGTTAGCGCGTTCGGCTGTTAACCTAAAGGCTGGTGGTTCGAGCCCATCCGGGAGAGGTGTTGTGCGGTCTCAGTGTAGCGTAAAATGTCAAAAGTTTTCCACAATACGTGACAACCATTTAATTTCTGAGCTTCCGTGGCTCAATGGTTAGCGCGTTCCGCTGTTAACCAATAAGTTTGTGGTTCAAGCCCACCCGGGAGCGGTGTTGTGGGATCTCAAATGTAACGTAAAAAGCCAAAGTTTTCCAGAATACCTGACGAACATTTAATTTTTGGGCTTCCGTGGCGCAATGGTTAGCGCGTTCCGCTGTTAACCAATAAGTTTGTGGTTCAAGCCCACCCGGGAGCGGTGTTGTGGGATCTCAAATGTAACGTAAAAAGCCAAAGTTTTTCCACAATACCTGACGAACATTTAATTTTTGAGCTTCCGTGGCGCAATGGTTAGCGCGTTCGGCTGTTAACCTAAAGGCTGGTGGTTCGAGCCCATCCGGGAGAGGTGTTGTGCGGTCTCAGTGTAGCGTAAAATGTCAAAAGTTTTCCACAATACGTGACAACCATTTAATTTCTGAGCTTCCGTGGCTCAATGGTTAGCGCGTTCCGCTGTTAACCAATAAGTTTGTGGTTCAAGCCCACCCGGAAGCGGTGTTGTGGGATCTCAAATGTAACGTAAAAAGCCAAAGTTTTCCAGAATACCTGACGAACATTTAATTTTTGGGCTTCCGTGGCGCAATGGTTAGCGCGTTCGGCTGTTAACCGAAAAGTTTGTGGTTCAAGCCCACCCGGGAGCGGTGTTGTGGGATCTCAAATGTAACGTAAAAAGCCAAAGTTTTTCCACAATACCTGACGAACATTTAATTTTTGAGCTTCCGTGGCGCAATGGTTAGCGCGTTCGGCTGTTAACCTAAAGGCTGGTGGTTCGAGCCCATCCGGGAGAGGTGTTGTGCGGTCTCAGTGTAGCGTAAAATGTCAAAAGTTTTCCACAATACGTGACAACCATTTAATTTCTGAGCTTCCGTGGCTCAATGGTTAGCGCGTTCCGCTGTTAACCAATAAGTTTGTGGTTCAAGCCCACCCGGGAGCGGTGTTGTGGGATCTCAAATGTAACGTAAAAAGCCAAAGTTTTTCCACAATACCTGACGAACATTTAATTTTTGAGCTTCCGTGGCGCAATGGTTAGCGCGTTCGGCTGTTAACCTAAAGGCTGGTGGTTCGAGCCCATCCGGGAGAGGTGTTGTGCGGTCTCAGTGTAGCGTAAAATGTCAAAAGTTTTCCACAATACGTGACAACCATTTAATTTCTGAGCTTCCGTGGCTCAATGGTTAGCGCGTTCCGCTGTTAACCATTAAGTTTGTGGTTCAAGCCCACCCGGGAGCGGTGTTGTGGGATCTCATATGTAACGTAAAAAGCCAAAGTTTTCCAGAATACCTGACGAACATTTAATTTTTGGGCTTCCGTGGCGCAATGGTTAGCGCGTTCGGCTGTTAACCGAAACGTTTGTGGTTCAAGCCCACCCGGGAGCGGTGTTGTGGGATCTCAAATGTAACGTAAAAAGCCAAAGTTTTTCCACAATACCTGACGAACATTTAATTTTTGAGCTTCCGTGGCGCAATGGTTAGCGCGTTCGGCTGTTAACCGAAAAGTTGGTGGTTCGAGCCCACCTGGGAGCGGTGTTGTAAGATCTCAAATGTAACGTAAAAAGCTAAAGTTTTTCCACAATACCTGACGACCATTTAATTTTTGGGCTTCCGTGGCGCAATGGTTAGCGCGTTCGGCTGTTAACCTAAAGGCTGGTGGTTCGAGCCCACCCGGGAGAGGTGTTGTGCGGTCTCAGTGTAGCGTAAAATGTCAAAACTTTTCCACAATACGTGACAACCATTTAATTTCTGAGCTTTTGTGGCTCAATGGTTAGCGCGTTCCGCTGTTAACCAATAAGTTTGTGGTTCAAGCCCACCCGGGAGCGGTGTTGTGGGATCTCAAATGTAACGTAAAAAGCCAAAGTTTTTCCACAATACCTGACGAACATTTAATTTTTGAGCTTCCGTGGCGCAATGGTTAGCGCGTTCGGCTGTTAACCTAAAGGCTGGTGGTTCGAGCCCATCCGGGAGAGGTGTTGTGCGGTCTCAGTGTAGCGTAAAATGTCAAAAGTTTTCCACAATACGTGACAACCATTTAATTTCTGAGCTTCCGTGGCTCAATGGTTAGCGCGTTCCGCTGTTAACCAATAAGTTTGTGGTTCAAGCCCACCCGGGAGCGGTGTTGTGGGATCTCAAATGTAACGTAAAAAGCCAAAGTTTTCCAGAATACCTGACGAACATTTAATTTTTGGGCTTCCGTGGCGCAATGGTTAGCGCGTTCCGCTGTTAACCAATAAGTTTGTGGTTCAAGCCCACCCGGGAGCGGTGTTGTGGGATCTCAAATGTAACGTAAAAAGCCAAAGTTTTTCCACAATACCTGACGAACATTTAATTTTTGAGCTTCCGTGGCGCAATGGTTAGCGCGTTCGGCTGTTAACCTAAAGGCTGGTGGTTCGAGCCCATCCGGGAGAGGTGTTGTGCGGTCTCAGTGTAGCGTAAAATGTCAAAAGTTTTCCACAATACGTGACAACCATTTAATTTCTGAGCTTCCGTGGCTCAATGGTTAGCGCGTTCCGCTGTTAACCAATAAGTTTGTGGTTCAAGCCCACCCGGAAGCGGTGTTGTGGGATCTCAAATGTAACGTAAAAAGCCAAAGTTTTCCAGAATACCTGACGAACATTTAATTTTTGGGCTTCCGTGGCGCAATGGTTAGCGCGTTCGGCTGTTAACCGAAAAGTTTGTGGTTCAAGCCCACCCGGGAGCGGTGTTGTGGGATCTCAAATGTAACGTAAAAAGCCAAAGTTTTTCCACAATACCTGACGAACATTTAATTTTTGAGCTTCCGTGGCGCAATGGTTAGCGCGTTCGGCTGTTAACCTAAAGGCTGGTGGTTCGAGCCCATCCGGGAGAGGTGTTGTGCGGTCTCAGTGTAGCGTAAAATGTCAAAAGTTTTCCACAATACGTGACAACCATTTAATTTCTGAGCTTCCGTGGCTCAATGGTTAGCGCGTTCCGCTGTTAACCAATAAGTTTGTGGTTCAAGCCCACCCGGGAGCGGTGTTGTGGGATCTCAAATGTAACGTAAAAAGCCAAAGTTTTCCAGAATACCTGACGAACATTTAATTTTTGGGCTTCCGTGGCGCAATGGTTAGCGCGTTCGGCTGTTAACCGAAAAGTTTGTGGTTCAAGCCCACCCGGGAGCGGTGTTGTGGGATCTCAAATGTAACGTAAAAAGCCAAAGTTTTTCCACAATACCTGACGAACATTTAATTTTTGAGCTTCCGTGGCGCAATGGTTAGCGCGTTCGGCTGTTAACCGAAAAGTTGGTGGTTCGAGCCCACCTGGGAGCGGTGTTGTAAGATCTCAAATGTAACGTAAAAAGCTAAAGTTTTTCCACAATACCTGACGACCATTTAATTTTTGGGCTTCCGTGGCGCAATGGTTAGCGCGTTCGGCTGTTAACCTAAAGGCTGGTGGTTCGAGCCCACCCGGGAGAGGTGTTGTGCGGTCTCAGTGTAGCGTAAAATGTCAAAACTTTTCCACAATACGTGACAACCATTTAATTTCTGAGCTTTTGTGGCTCAATGGTTAGAGCGTTCCGCTGTTAACCAATAAGTTTGTGGTTCAAGCCCACCCGGGAGCGGTGTTGTGGGATCTCAAATGTAACGTAAAAAGCCAAAGTTTTTCCACAATACCTGACGAACATTTAATTTTTGAGCTTCCGTGGCGCAATGGTTAGCGCGTTCGGCTGTTAGCCTAAAGGCTGGTGGTTCGAGCCCATCCGGGAGAGGTGTTGTGCGGTCTCAGTGTAGCGTAAAATGTCAAAAGTTTTCCACAATACGTGACAACCATTTAATTTCTGAGCTTCCGTGGCTCAATGGTTAGCGCGTTCCGCTGTTAACCAATAAGTTTGTGGTTCAAGCCCACCCGGGAGCGGTGTTGTGGGATCTCAAATGTAACGTAAAAAGCCAAAGTTTTCCAGAATACCTGACGAACATTTAATTTTTGGGCTTCCGTGGCGCAATGGTTAGCGCGTTCGGCTGTTAACCGAAAAGTTTGTGGTTCAAGCCCACCCGGGAGCGGTGTTGTGGGATCTCAAATGTAACGTAAAAAGCCAAAGTTTTTCCACAATACCTGACGACCATTTAATTTTTGGGCTTCCGTGGCGCAATGGTTAGCGCGTTCGACTGTTAAGCGAAAGGTTGGTGGTTCGAGCCCATCCGTGAGCGGTGTTGTGAGGTCTCAGATGTGACGTGAAATGTCAAAACTTTTCCACAATACCTGACGACCATTTCATTTCTGAGCTTTCTTGGCTCCATGGTTAGCTCGTTCGGATGTTAACCAAAAGTTTGGTGATTCGAGCCCACCCAGGAGCGGTGATGTAAGATCTCAAATGTAACGTCAAAAGCCAAAGTTTTTCCACAATACCTGACGACCATTTAATTTTTGGGCTTCCGTGGCGCAATGGTTAGCGCGTTTGGCTGTTAACCGAAAGGTTGGTGGTTCGAGCCCATACGTGAGCGGTGTTGTGAGGTCTCAGATGTGACGTAAAATGTCAAAACTTTTCCGCAATACGTGACAACCATTTAATTTCTGAGCTTCCTTGGCTCAATGGTTAGCGCGTTCAGCTGTTAACCAATAAGTTTGTGGTTCAAGCCCACCCCGGAGCGGTGTTGTGGGATCTCAAATGTAACGTAAAAAGCCAAAGTTTTTCCACAATACCTGACGACCATTTAATTTTTGGGCTTCCGTGGCGCAATGGTTAGTGCGTTCGGCTGTTAACCGAAAAGTTGGTGGTTCGAGCCCACCTGGGAGCGGTGTTGTAAGATCTCAAATGTAACGTCAAAAGCCAAAGTTTTTCCACAATACCTGACGACCATTTAATTTTTGGGCTTCCGTGGCGCAATGGTTAGCGCGTTCGGCTGTTAAGCGAAAGGTTGGTGGTTAGAGCCCACCCAGGAGCGGTGTTGTAAGATCTCAAATGTAACGTCAAAAGCCAAAGTTTTTCCACAATACCTGACGACCATTTAATTTTTGGGCTTCCGTGGCGCAATGGTTAGCGCGTTCGGCTGTTAAGCGAAAGGTTGGTGGTTAGAGCCCACCCAGGAGCGGTGTTGTAAGATCTCAAATGTAACGTCAAAAGCCAAAGTTTTTCCACAATACCTGACGACCATTGAATTTTTGGGCTTCCGTGGCGCAATGGTTAGCGCGTTCGGCTGTTAACCTAAAGGCTGGTGGTTCGAGCCCACCCGGGAGAGGTGTTGTGCGGTCTCAGATGTAGCGTAAAATGTCAAAACTTTTCCACAATACGTGACAACCATTTAATTTCTGAGCTTCCGTGGCTCAATGGTTAGCGCGTTCCGCTGTTAACCAATAAGTTTGTGGTTCAGGCCCACCCGGGAGCGGTGTTGTGGGATCTCAAATGTAACGTAAAAAGCCAAAGTTTTTCCACAATACCTGACGAACATTTAATTTTTGGGCTTCCGTTGCGCAATGGTTAGCGCGTTCCGCTGTTAACCAATAAGTTTGTGGTTCAAGCCCACCCGGGAGCGGTGTTGTGGGATCTCAAATGTAACGTAAAAAGCCAAAGTTTTTCCACAATACCTGACGAACATTTAATTTTTGAGCTTCCGTGGCGCAATGGTTAGCGCGTTCGGCTGTTAACCGAAAAGTTGGTGGTTCGAGCCCACCTGGGAGCGGTGTTGTAAGATCTCAAATGTAACGTAAAAAGCTAAAGTTTTTCCACAGTACCTGACGACCATTTAATTTTTGGGCTTCCGTGGCGCAATGGTTAGCGCGTTCGGCTGTTAACCTAAAGGCTGGTGGTTCGAGCCCACCCGGGAGAGGTGTTGTGCGGTCTCAGTGTAGCGTAAAATGTCAAAACTTTTCCACAATACGTGACAACCATTTAATTTCTGAGCTTCCGTGGCTCAATGGTTAGCGCGTTCCGCTGTTAACCAATAAGTTTGTGGTTCAAGCCCACCCGGGAGCGGAGTTGTGGGATCTCAAATGTAACGTAAAAAGCCAAAGTTTTCCAGAATACCTGACGAACATTCAATTTTTGGGCTTCCGTGGCGCAATGGTTAGCGCGTTCGGCTGTTAACCGAAAAGTTGGTGGTTCGAGCCCACCTGCGAGCGGTTTTGTAAGATCTCAAATGTAACGTAAAAAGCCAAAGTTTTTCCACAATACCTGACGACCATTTAATTTTTGGGCTTCCGTGGCGCAATGGTTAGTGCGTTCGACTGTTAAGCGAAAGGTTGGTGGTTCGAGCCCATCCGTGAGCGGTGTTGTGAGGTCTCAGATGTGACGTGAAATGTCAAAACTTTTCCACAATACCTGACGACCATTTCATTTCTGAGCTTTCTTGGCTCCATGGTTAGCTCGTTCGGATGTTAACCAAAAGTTTGGTGGTTCGAGCCCACCCAGGAGCGGTGTTGTAAGATCTCAAATGTAACGTCAAAAGCCAAAGTTTTTCCACAATACCTGTCGACCATTTAATTTTTGGGCTTCCGTGGCGCAATGGTTAGCGCGCTCGGCTGTTAACCGAAAGGTTGGTGGTTCGAGCCCATACGTGAGCGGTGTTGTGAGGTCTCAGATGTGACGTAAAATGTCAAAACTTTTCCGCAATACGTGACAACCATTTAATTTCTGAGCTTCCTTGGCTCAATGATTAGCGCGTTCAGCTGTTAACCAATAGGTTTGTGGTTCGAGCCCACCCCGGAGCGGTGTTGTGGGATCTCAAATGTAACGTAAAAAGCCAAAGTTTTTCCACAATACCTGACGACCATTTAATTTTTGGGCTTCCGTGGCGCAATGGTTAGCGCGTTCGACTGTTAAGCGAAAGGTTGGTGGTTAGAGCCCACCCAGGAGCGGTGTTGTAAGATCTCAAATGTAACGTCAAAAGCCAAAGTTTTTCCACAATACCTGACGACCATTGAATTTTTGGGCTTCCGTGGCGCAATGGTTAGCGCGTTCGGCTGTTAACCTAAAGGCTGGTGGTTCGAGCCCACCCGGGAGAGGTGTTGTGCGGTCTCAGATGTAGCGTAAAATGTCAAAACGTTTCCACAATACGTGACAACCATTTAATTTCTGAGCTTCCGTGGCTCAATGGTTAGCGCGTTCCGCTGTTAACCAATAAGTTTGTGGTTCAGGCCCACCCGGGAGCGGTGTTGTGGGATCTCAAATGTAACGTAAAAAGCCAAAGTTTTTCCACAATACCTGACGAACATTTAATTTTTGGGCTTCCGTTGCGCAATGGTTAGCGCGTTCGGCTGTTAACCGAAAAATTGGTGGTTCGAGCCCACCTGGGAGCGGTGTTGTAAGATCTCAAATGTAACGTAAAAAGCCAAAGTTTTTCCACAATACCTGACGACCATTTAATTTTTGGGCTTCCGTGGCGCAATGGTTAGCGCGTTCGGCTGTTAACCGAAAAATTGGTGGTTCGAGCCCATCCGGGAGCGGTGTTGTGGTATCTCAAATGTAACGTAAAAAGCCAAAGTTTTTCCACAATTCCTGACGACCATATAATTTTTGGGCTTCCGTGGCGCACTGGTTAGCGCGTTCGGCTTTTAACCGAAAGGTTGGTGGTTCGAGCCCATCCGTGAGTGGTGTTGTGAGGTCTCAGATGTGACGTAAAATGTCAAAACTTTTCCGCAATACGTGACAACCATTTAATTTCTGAGCTTCCGTGGCTCAATGGTTAGCGCGTTCAGATGTTAACCAATAGGTTTGTGGTTCGTGCCCACCCGGGAGCGGTGTTGTGGGATCTCAAATGTAACGTAAAAAGCCAAAGCTTTTCCACAATACCTGACGACCATTTAATTTTTGGGCTTCCAAGGCTCAATGGTTAGCGCGTTCAGCTGTTAACCAATAGGTTTGTGGTTCGTGCCCACCCGGGAGCGGTGTTGTGGGATCTCAAATATAACGTAAAACGCCAAAGTTTTTCCACAATACCTGACGACCATTTAATTTTCGGGCTTCCGTGGCTTAATGGTTAGTGCGTTCGGCTGTTAACCGAAAAGTTGGTGGTTCGAGCCCATCCGGGAGCGGTGTTGTGAGGTCTCAGATGTGACGTAAAATGTCAAAACTTTTCCACAATACGTGACAACCATTTAATTTCTGAGCTTCCGTGGCTCAATGGTTAGGGCGTTCCGCTGTTAACCAAAAGGTTTGTGGTTCGAGCCCATCCGGGAGCGGTGTTGTGAGGTCTCAGATGTGACGTAAAAAGTCAAAGTTTTTCCACAATACCTGACGACCTTTTAATTTTTGGGCTTCCGTGGCGCAATGGTTAGCGCGTTCGGCTGTTAACCGAAAGGCTGGTGGTTCGAGCCCACCTGCGAGCGGTTTTGTAAGATCTCAAATGTAACGTAAAAAGCCAAAGTTTTTCCACAATACCTGACGACCATTTAATTTTTGGGCTTCCGTGGCGCAATGGTTAGTGCGTTCGACTGTTAAGCGAAAGGTTGGTGGTTCGAGCCCATCCGTGAGCGGTGTTGTGAGGTCTCAGATGTGACGTGAAATGTCAAAACTTTTCCACAATACCTGACGACCATTTCATTTCTGAGCTTTCTTGGCTCCATGGTTAGCTCGTTCGGATGTTAACCAAAAGTTTGGTGGTTCGAGCCCACCCAGGAGCGGTGTTGTAAGATCTCAAATGTAACGTCAAAAGCCAAAGTTTTTCCACAATACCTGACGACCATTTAATTTTTGGGCTTCCGTGGCGCAATGGTTAGCGCGCTCGGCTGTTAACCGAAAGGTTGGTGGTTCGAGCCCATACGTGAGCGGTGTTGTGAGGTCTCAGATGTGACGTAAAATGTCAAAACTTTTCCGCAGTACGTGACAACCATTTAATTTCTGAGCTTCCTTGGCTTAATGATTAGCGCGTTCAGCTGTTAACCAATAGGTTTGTGGTTCGAGCCCACCCCGGAGCGGTGTTGTGGGATCTCAAATGTAACGTAAAAAGCCAAAGTTTTTCCACAATACCTGACGACCATTTAATTTTTGGGCTTCCGTGGCGCAATGGTTAGTGGCGTTCGGCTGTTAGCCGAAAAGTTGGTGGTTCGAGCCCACCTGGGAGCGGTTTTGTAAGATCTCAAATGTAACGTAAAAAATCAAAGTTTTTCCACAATACCTGACGACTTTTTAATTTTTGAGCTTCCGTGGCGCAATGGTTAGCGCGTTCGACTGTTAAGCGAAAGGTTGGTGGTTAGAGCCCACCCAGGAGCGGTGTTGTAAGATCTCAAATGTAACGTCAAAAGCCAAAGTTTTTCCACAATACCTGACGACCATTGAATTTTTGGGCTTCCGTGGCGCAATGGTTAGCGCGTTCGGCTGTTAACCTAAAGGCTGGTGGTTCGAGCCCACCCGGGAGAGGTGTTGTGCGGTCTCAGATGTAGCGTAAAATGTCAAAACTTTTCCACAATACGTGACAACCATTTAATTTCTGAGCTTCCGTGGCTCAATGGTTAGCGCGTTCCGCTGTTAACCAATAAGTTTGTGGTTCAGGCCCACCCGGGAGCGGTGTTGTGGGATCTCAAATGTAACGTAAAAAGCCAAAGTTTTTCCACAATACCTGACGAACATTTAATTTTTGGGCTTCCGTTGCGCAATGGTTAGCGCGTTCGGCTGTTAACCGAAAAATTGGTGGTTCGAGCCCACCTGGGAGCGGTGTTGTAAGATCTCAAATGTAACGTAAAAAGCCAAAGTTTTTCCACAATACCTGACGACCATTTAATTTTTGGGCTTCCGTGGCGCAATGGTTAGCGCGTTCGGCTGTTAACCGAAAAATTGGTGGTTCGAGCCCATCCGGGAGCGGTGTTGTGGTATCTCAAATGTAACGTAAAAAGCCAAAGTTTTTCCACAATTCCTGACGACCATATAACTTTTGGGCTTCCGTGGCGCACTGGTTAGCGCGTTCGGCTTTTAACCGAAAGGTTGGTGGTTCGAGCCCATCCGTGAGTGGTGTTGTGAGGTCTCAGATGTGACGTAAAATGTCAAAACTTTTCCGCAATACGTGACAACCATTTAATTTCTGAGCTTCCGTGGCTCAATGGTTAGCGCGTTCAGCTGTTAACCAATAGGTTTGTGGTTCGTGCCCACCCGGGAGCGGTGTTGTGGGATCTCAAATGTAACGTAAAAAGCCAAAGCTTTTCCACAATACCTGACGACCATTTAATTTTCGGGCTTCCAAGGCTCAATGGTTAGCGCGTTCAGCTGTTAACCAATAGGTTTGTGGTTCGTGCCCACCCGGGAGCGGTGTTGTGGGATCTCAAATATAACGTAAAACGCCAAAGTTTTTCCACAATACCTGACGACCATTTAATTTTCGGGCTTCCGTGGCTTAATGGTTAGTGCGTTCGGCTGTTAACCGAAAAGTTGGTGGTTCGAGCCCATCCGGGAGCGGTGTTGTGAGGTCTCAGATGTGACGTAAAATGTCAAAACTTTTCCACAATACGTGACAACCATTTAATTTCTGAGCTTCCGTGGCTCAATGGTTAGGGCGTTCCGCTGTTAACCAAAAGGTTTGTGGTTCGAGCCCATCCGGGAGCGGTGTTGTGAGGTCTCAGATGTGACGTAAAAAGTCAAAGTTTTTCCACAATACCTGACGACCTTTTAATTTTTGGGCTTCCGTGGCGCAATGGTTAGCGCGTTCGGCTGTTAACCGAAAGGCTGGTGGTTCGAGCCCACCCGGGAGAGGTGGCGTGCGGTCTCAGATGTAGCGTAAAATGTCAAAAATTTTCCACAATACGTGACAACCATTTAATTTCTGAGCTTCCGTAGCTCAATGGTTAGCGCGTTCCGCTGTTAACCAATAAGTTTGTGGTTCAAGCCCACCCGGGAGCGGTGTTGTGGGATCTCAAATGTAACGTAAAAAGCCAAAGTTTTTCCACAATACCTGACGAACATTTAATTTTTGGGCTTCCGTGGCTCAATGGTTAGCGCGTTCGGCTGTTAACCGAAAAATTGGTGGTTCGAGCCCATCCGGGAGCGGTGTTGTGAGGTCTTAGATGTAACGTAAAATTCAGAGTTTTTCTACAATAACTGACGAACATTTAATTTTTGGGCTTCCGTGGCGCAATGGTTAGCGCGTTCAGCTGTTATTCAAAAGGTTTGTGGTTCGAGCCCATCTGGGATCGGTGTTGTGAGGTCTCTGATGTGACGTAAAATGTCAAAACTTTTCCACAATACGAGACAACCATTTAATTTCTGAGCTTCCGTGGCGCACTGGTTAGCGCGCTCAGCTGTTATTCAAAAGGCTGGTGGTTCGAGCCCATCCGGGAGTGGTGTTGTGAGGTCTCTGATGTGACGTAAAATGTGAAAACTTTTCCACAATACGTGACAACCATTTAATTTCTGAGCTTCCGTGGCTCAATGGTTAGCACGTTCGGCTGTTAGCCAATAGGTTTGTGGTTCGAGCCCACCAGGGAGGGGTGTTGTGGTATCTCAAATGTAACGTAAAAACCCAAAGTTTTTCCACAATACCTGACGACCATTTAATCTTTGGGCTTCCGTTGCGCAATGGTTAGCGCGTTCGGCTGTTAACCGAAAAATTGGTGGTTCGAGCCCATCCGGGAGCGGTGTTGTGAGGTCTTAGATGTAACGTAAAATTCAGAGTTTTTCTACAATAACTGACGAACATTTAATTTTTGGGCTTCCGTGGCGCAATGGTTAGCGCGTTCAGCTGTTATTCAAAAGGTTTGTGGTTCGAGCCCATCCGGGAGCGGTGATGTGAGGTCTCAGATGTGACGTAAAAAGTCAAAGTTTTTCCACAATACCTGACGAACATTTAATTTTTGGGCTTCCGTGGCGCAATGGTTAGCGCGTTCGGCTGTTAACCGAAAGGTTGGTGGTTCGAGCCCACCCTGGAGCGGTGTTGTGAGATCTCACATGTAACGTAAAAATCCAAAGTTTTTCCACAATACCTGACGAACATTTAATCTTTGGGCTTCCGTGGCGCAATGGTTAGCGCGTCCGGCTGTTAACCGAAAAATTGGTGGTTCGAGCCCATCCGGGAGCGGTGTTGTGAGGTCTCTGATGTGACGTAAAATGTCAAAACTTTTCCACAATACGTGACAACCATTTAATTTCTGAGCTTCCGTGGCGCACTGGTTAGCGCGCTCAGCTGTTATTCAAAAGGCTGGTGGTTCGAGCCCACCCGGTAGCGGTGATGTGAGGTCTCAGATGTAACGTAAAAAGTCAGAGTTTTTCCACAATACCTGACGAACATTTAATTTTTGGGCTTCCGTGGCACAGTGGTTAGCGCGTTCAGCTGTTAACCGAAAGGTTGGTGGTTCGAGCTCATCCGGGAGCGGTGTTGTGAGGTTTTAGATGTAACGTAAAATTCAGAGTTTTTCCACAATAACTGACGAACATTTAATTTTTGGGCTTCCGTGGCGCAATGGTTAGTGCGTTCAGCTGTTATTCAAAAGGTTTGTGGTTCGAGCCCATCCGGGAGCGGTGATGTGAGGTCTCAGATGTAACGTAAAAAGTCAGAGTTTTTTCAAAATACCTGACGACCATTTAATTTTTGGGCTTCCGTGGCGCAATGGTTAGCGCGTTCGGCTGTTAACCTAAAGGCTGGTGGTTCGAGCCCACCCGGGAGAGGTGTTGTGCGGTCTCAGATGTAGCGTAAAATGTCAAAACATTTCCACAATACGTGACAACCATTTAATTTCTGAGCTTCCGTGGCTCAATGGTTAGCGCGTTCCGCTGTTAACCAATAAGTTTGTGGTTCAAGCCCACCCGGGAGCGGTGTTGTGGGATCTCAAATGTAACGTAAAAAGCCAAAGTTTTTCCACAATGCCTGACGAACATTTAATTTTTGGGCTTCCGTGGCTCAATGGTTAGCGCGTTCAGCTGTTAACCAATAGGTTTGTGGTTCGAGCCCATCCGGGAGCGGTGTTGTGAGGTCTCTGATGTGACGTAAAATGTCAAAACTTTTCCACAATTCGTGACAACCATTTAATTTCTGAGCTTCCGTGGCGCACTGGTTAGCGCGCTCAGCTGTTATTCAAAAGGCTGGTGGTTCGAGCCCACCCGGGAGCGGTGATGTGGTATCTCAAATGTAACGTAAAAAGCCAAAGTTTTTCCACAATACCTGACGACCATATAATTTTTGGGCTTCCGTGGCGCACTGGTTAGCGCGCTCAGCTGTTATTCAAAAGGCTGTTGGTTCGAGCCCACCCGGGAGCGGTGATGTGAGGTCTCAGATGTAACGTATAAAGTCAGAGTTTTTCCACAATACCTGACGAACATTTAATTTTTGGGCTTCCGTGGCTCAATGGTTAGCGCGTTCCGCTGTTAACCAATAAGTTTGTGGTTCAAGCCCACCCGGGAGCGGTGTTGTGGGATCTCAAATGTAACGTAAAAAGCCAAAGTTTTTCCACAATTCCTGACGAACGTTTAATTTTTGGGCTTCCGTGGCGCAATGGTTAGCGCGTTCGGCTGTTAACCGAAAGGTTGGTGGTTCGAGCCCACCCGGGAGCGGTGTTGTGAAATCTCACATGTAACGTAAAAATCCAAAGTTATTCCACAATACCTGACGAACATTTAATCTTTGGGCTTCCGTTGCGCAATGGTTAACGCCGTCGGCTGTTATCCGAAAGGTTGGTGGTTCGAGCCCATCCGGGAGCGGGGTTGTGAGGTCTCTGATGTGACGTAAAATGTCAAAACTTTTCCACAATACGAGACAACCATTTAATTTCTGAGCTTCCGTGGCGCACTTGTTAGCGCGCTCAGCTGTTATTCAAAAGGCTGGTGGTTCGAGCCCATCCGGGAGTGGTGTTGTGAGGTCTCTGATGTGACGTAAAATGTGAAAACTTTTCCACAATACGTGACAACCATTTAATTTCTGAGCTTCCGTGGCTCAATGGTTAGCACGTTCGGCTGTTAACCAATAGGTTTGTGGTTCGAGCCCACCAGGGAGCGGTGTTGTGGTATCTCAAATGTAACGTAAAAAGCCAAAGTTTTTACACAATACCTGACGACCATATATATTTTGGGCTTCCGTGGCGCACTGGTTAGCGCGTTCAGCTGTTAACCGAAAGGTTGGTGGTTCGAGCCCACCCGGGAGCTGTGTTGTAAGATCTCAAATGTAACGTAAAAACCCAAAGTTTTTCCACAATACCTGACGACCATTTAATTTTCGGGCTTCCGTGGCGCAATGGTTAGCGCGTTCGGCTGTTAACCGAAAGGTTGGTGGTTCGAGCCCACCCGGGAACGGTGTTGTGAGATCTCAAATGTAACGTAAAAACCCAAAGTTTTTCCACAATACCTGACGAACATTTAATTTTCGGGCTTCCGTGGCGCAATGGTTAGCGCGTTCGGCTGTTAACCGAAAGGTTGGTGGTTCGAGCCCACCCGGGAGCGGTGTTGTGAAATCTCACATGTAACGTAAAAATCCAAAGTTATTCCACAATACCTGACGAACATTTAATCTTTGGGCTTCCGTTGCGCAATGGTTAACGCCGTCGGCTGTTATCCGAAAGGTTGGTGGTTCGAGCCCATCCGGGAGCGGTGTTGTGAGGTCTTAGATGTAACGTAAAATTCAGAGTTTTTCTACAATAACTGACGAACATTTAATTTTTGGGCTTCCGTGGCGCAATGGTTAGCGCGTTCAGCTGTTATTCAAAATGTTTGTGGCTCGAGCCCATTCGGGAGCGGTGATGTGAGGTCTCAGATGTGACGTAAAAAGTCAAAGTTTTTCCACAATACCTGACGACCATTTAATTTTCGGGCTTCCGTGGCGCAATGGTTAGCGAGTTCGGCTGTTAACCGAAAGGTTGGTGGTTCGAGCCCACCCGGGAACGGTGTTGTGAGATCTCAAATGTAACGTAAAAACCCAAAGTTTTTCCACAATACCTGACGAACATTTAATTTTCGGGCTTCCGTGGCGCAATGGTTAGCGCGTTCGGCTGTTAACCGAAAGGTTGGTGGTTCGAGCCCATCCGGGAGCGGTGTTGTGAGGTCTTAGATGTAACGTAAAATTCAGAGTTTTTCTACAATAACTGACGAACATTTAATTTTTGGGCTTCCGTGGCGCAATGGTTAGCGCGTTCAGCTGTTATTCAAAAGGTTTGTGGCTCGAGCCCATCCGGGAGCGGTGATGTGAGGTCTCAGATTTGACGTAAAAAGTCAAAGTTTTTCCACAATACCTGACGAACATTGAATTTTTGGGCTTCCGTGGCGCAATGGTTAGCGCGTTCGGCTGTTAACCGAAAGGTTGGTGGTTCGAGCCCACCCGGGAGCGGTGTTGTGAGATCTCACATGTAACGTCAAAATCCAAAGTTTTTCCACAATACCTGACGAACATTTAATCTTTGGGCTTCCGTGGCGCAATGGTTAGCGCGTCCGGCTGTTAACCGAAAAATTGGTGGTTCCAGCCCATCCGTGAGGGGTGTTGTGAGGTCTCTGATGTGACGTAAAATGTCAAAACTTTTCCACAATACGTGACAACCATTTAATTTCTGAGCTTCCGTGGCGCACTGGTTAGCGCGCTCAGCTGTTATTCAAAAGGCTGGTGGTTCGAGCCCACCCGGGAGCGGTGATGTGGTATCTCAAATGTAACGTAAAAAGCCAAAGTTTTTCCACAATACCTGACGACCATATAATTTTTGGGCTTCCGTGGCGCACTGGTTAGCGCGCTCAGCTGTTATTCAAAAGGCTGGTGGTTCGAGCCCACCCGGGAGCGGTGATGTGAGGTCTCAGATGTAACGTAAAAAGTCAGAGTTTTTCCACAATACCTGACGAACATTTAATTTTTGGGCTTCCGTGGCTCAATGGTTAGTGCGTTCGGCTGTTAACCGAAAAGTTGGTGGTTCGAGCCCATCCGTGAGCGGTGTTGTGAGGTCTCAGATGTGACGTAAAATGTCAAAAATTTTCCACAATACGTGACAACCATTTAATTTCTGAGCTTCCGTGGCTCAATGGTTAGCGCGTTCCGCTGTTAACCAATAAGTTTTGGCTCAAGCCCACCCGGGAGCGGTGTTGTGGGATCTCAAATGTAACGTAAAAAGCCCAAGTTTTTCCACAATACCTGACGAACATTTAATTTTAACTTCCGCGGGCAATGGTTAGCGCGTTCCGCTGTTAACCAATAAGTTTGTGGTTCAAGCCCACCCGGGATCGGTGTTGTGGGATCTCAAATGTAACGTAAAAAGCCAAAGTTTTTCCACAATACCTGACGAACATTTAATCTGTGGGCTTCCGTGGCGCAATGGTTAGCGCGTCCGGCTGTTAACCGAAAAATTGGTGGTTCGAGCCCATCCGGGAGCGGTGTTGTGAGGTCTCTGATGTGACGTAAAATGTCAAAACTTTTCCACAATACGTGACAACCATTTAATTTCTGAGCTTCCGTGGCGCACTGGTTAGCGCGCTCAGCTGTTATTCAAAAGGCTGGTGGTTCGAGCCCACCCGGGAGCGGTGATGTGAGGTCTCAGATGTGACGTAAAATGTCAAAACATTTCCACAATACGTGACAACCATTTAATTTCTGAGCTTCCGTGGCTCAAGAGTTAGCGCGTTCGGCTGTTAACCGAAAGGTTGGTGGTTCGAGCCCATCCGTGAGCGGTGTTGTGAGGTCTCAGATGTGACGCAAAATGTCAAAACATTTCCACAATACGTGACAACCATTTAATTTCTGAGCTTCCGTGGCTCAAGGGTTAGCGCGTTCAGCTGTTAACCAATAGGTTTGTGGTACGAGCCCACCCGGGAGCGGTGTTGTAGGATCTCAAATGTAACGTAAAAAGCCAAAGTTTTTCCACAATACCTGTCGACGATTTAATTTTTGGGCTTCCGTGGCGCAATGGTTAGCGCGTTCGGCTGTTAACCGAAAAATTGGTGGTTCGAGCCCATCCGGGAGCGGTGTTGTGAGGTCTCTGATGTGACGTAAAATGTCAAAACTTTTCCACAATACGTGACAACCATTTAATTTCTGAGCTTCCGTGGCTCAATGGTTAGCGCGTTCGGCTGTTAACCAATAGGTTTGTGGTTCGAGCCCACCAGGGAGCGGTGTTGTGGTATCTCAAATGTAACGTAAAAAGCCAAAGTTTTTACACAATACCTGACGACCATATAGTTTTTGGGCTTCCGTGGCGCACTGGTTAGCGCGTTCAGCTGTTATTCAAAAGGTTTGTGGTTCGAGCCCATCCGGGAGTGGTGATGTGAGGTCTCAGATGTAACGTAAAAAGTCAGAGTTTTTCCACAATACCTGACGAAACTTTAATTTTCGGGCTTCCGTGACGCAATGGTTAGCGCGTTCGGCTGTTAACCGAAAGGTTGGTGGTTCGAGCCCACCCGGGAGCGGTGTTGTGGGATCTCAAATGTAACGTAAAAGCCAAAGTTTTTCCACAATACCTGAAGAACATTTAATTTTTGGGCTTCCATGGCGCAATGGTTAGCGCGTTCGGCTGTTAACCGAAAAGTTTGTGGTTCGAGCCCACCTGGGAGCGGTGTTGTAAGATCTCAAATGTAACGTAAAAAGCCAAAGTTTTTCCACAATACCTGACGACCATTTAATTCTTGGGCTTCCGTGGCGCAATGGTTAGCGCGTTCGGCTGTTAACCGAAAGGTTGGTGGTTCGAGACCATCCGTGAGCGGTGTTGTGAGGTCTCAGATATAGCGTAAAATGTCAAAAGTTTTCCACAATACGTGACAACCATTTAATTTCTGAGCTTCCGTGGCTCAATGGTTAGCGCGTTCGGCTGTTAACCAATAGGTTTGTGGTACGAGCCCACCAGGGAGCGGTGTTGTGGTATCTCAAATGTAACGTAAAAAGCCAAAGTTTTTACACAATACCTGACGACCATATAGTTTTTGGGCTTCCGTGGCGCACTGGTTAGCGCGCTCAGCTGTTATTCAAAAGGCTGGTGGTTCGAGCCCACCCGGGAGCGGTGATGTGAGGTCTCAGATGTAACGTAAAAGGTCAGAGTTTTTCCACAATAACTGACGAACATTTAATTTTTGGGCTTCCGTGGCGCAATGGTTAGCGCGTTCAGCTGTTATTCAAAAGGTTTGTGGTACAAGCCCATCCGGGAGCGGTGATGTGAGGTCTCAGATGTAACGTAAAAAGTCAGAGTTTTTCCAAAATACCTGACGACCATTTAATTTTTGGGCTTCCGTGGCGCAATGGTTAGCGCGTTCGGCTGCTAACCTAAAGGCTAGTGGTTCGAGCCCACCCGGGAGAGGTGTTGTGCGGTCTCAGATGTAGCGTAAAATGTCAAAAGTTTTCCACAATACGTGACAACCATTTAATTTCTGAGCTTCCGTGGCTCGATGGTTAGCGCGTTCAGCTGTTAACCGAAAGGTTGGTGGTTCGAGCCCACCCGGGAGCTGTGTTATAAGATCTCAAATGTAACGTAAAAACCCAAACTTTTTCCACAATACCTGACGACCATTTAATTTCTGAGCTTCCGTGGCTCAATGGTTAGCGCGTTCAGCTGTTAACCAATAGGTTTGTGGTTCGAGCCCACCCGGGAGCGGTGTTGTAGGATCTCAAATGTAACGTAAAAACCCAAAGTTTTTACACAATACCTGACGACCATATATTTTTCGGCTTCCGTGGCGCACTGGTTAGCGCGCTCAGCTGTTATTCAAAAGGCTGGCGGTTCGAGCCCACCCGGGAGCGGTGATGTGAGGTCTCAGATGTAACGTAAAAAGTCAGAGTTTTTCCACAATACCTGACGAACATTTAATTTTTGGGCTTCCGTGGCGCAATGGTTAGCGCGTTCAGCTGTTAACCGAAAGGTTGGTGGTTCGAGCCCACCCGGGAGCTGTGTTGTAAGATCTCAAATGTAACGTAAAAACCCAAAGTTTTTCCACAATACCTGACGACCATTTAATTTTTGGGCTTCCGTGGCGCAATGGTTAGCGCGTTCGGCTATTAACCGAAAGGTTGGTGGTTCGAGCCCATCCGGGAGCGGTGTTGTGAGGTCTTAGATGTAACGTAAAATTCAGAGTTTTTCCACAATAACTGACGAACATTTAATTTTTGGGCTTCCGTGGCGCAATGGTTAGCGCGTTCAGCTGTTATTCAAAAGGTTTGTGGTTCGAGCCCATCCGGGAGCGGTGATGTGAGGTCTCAGATGTAACGTAAAAAGTCAGAGTTTTTCCACAATACCTGACGAAACTTTAATTTTCGGGCTTCCGTGACGCAATGGTTAGCGCGTTCGGCTGTTAACCGAAAGGTTGGTGGTTCGAGCCCACCCGGGAGCGGTGTTGTGGGATCTCAAATGTAACGTAAAAGCCAAAGTTTTTCCACAATACCTGACGAACATTTAATTTTTGGGCTTCCATGGCGCAATGGTTAGCGCGTTCGGCTGTTAACCGAAAAGTTTGTGGTTCGAGCCCACCTGGGAGCGGTGTTGTAAGATCTCAAATGTAACGTAAAAAGCCAAAGTTTTTCCACAATACCTGACGACCATTTAATTCTTGGGCTTCCGTGGCGCAATGGTTAGCGCGTTCGGCTGTTAACCGAAAGGTTGGTGGTTCGAGACCATCCGTGAGCGGTGTTGTGAGGTCTCAGATATAGCGTAAAATGTCAAAAGTTTTCCACAATACGTGACAACCATTTAATTTCTGAGCTTCCGTGGCTCAATGGTTAGCGCGTTCGGCTGTTAACCAATAGGTTTGTGGTACGAGCCCACCAGGGAGCGGTGTTGTGGTATCTCAAATGTAACGTAAAAAGCCAAAGTTTTTACACAATACCTGACGACCATATAGTTTTTGGGCTTCCGTGGCGCACTGGTTAGCGCGCTCAGCTGTTATTCAAAAGGCTGGTGGTTCGAGCCCACCCGGGAGCGGTGATGTGAGGTCTCAGATGTAACGTAAAAGGTCAGAGTTTTTCCACAATAACTGACGAACATTTAATTTTTGGGCTTCCGTGGCGCAATGGTTAGCGCGTTCAGCTGTTATTCAAAAGGTTTGTGGTACAAGCCCATCCGGGAGCGGTGATGTGAGGTCTCAGATGTAACGTAAAAAGTCAGAGTTTTTCCAAAATACCTGACGACCATTTAATTTTTGGGCTTCCGTGGCGCAATGGTTAGCGCGTTCGGCTGCTAACCTAAAGGCTAGTGGTTCGAGCCCACCCGGGAGAGGTGTTGTGCGGTCTCAGATGTAGCGTAAAATGTCAAAAGTTTTCCACAATACGTGACAACCATTTAATTTCTGAGCTTCCGTGGCTCGATGGTTAGCGCGTTCAGCTGTTAACCGAAAGGTTGGTGGTTCGAGCCCACCCGGGAGCTGTGTTATAAGATCTCAAATGTAACGTAAAAACCCAAACTTTTTCCACAATACCTGACGACCATTTAATTTCTGAGCTTCCGTGGCTCAATGGTTAGCGCGTTCAGCTGTTAACCAATAGGTTTGTGGTTCGAGCCCACCCGGGAGCGGTGTTGTAGGATCTCAAATGTAACGTAAAAACCCAAAGTTTTTACACAATACCTGACGACCATATATTTTTCGGCTTCCGTGGCGCACTGGTTAGCGCGCTCAGCTGTTATTCAAAAGGCTGGCGGTTCGAGCCCACCCGGGAGCGGTGATGTGAGGTCTCAGATGTAACGTAAAAAGTCAGAGTTTTTCCACAATACCTGACGAACATTTAATTTTTGGGCTTCCGTGGCGCAATGGTTAGCGCGTTCAGCTGTTAACCGAAAGGTTGGTGGTTCGAGCCCACCCGGGAGCTGTGTTGTAAGATCTCAAATGTAACGTAAAAACCCAAAGTTTTTCCACAATACCTGACGACCATTTAATTTTTGGGCTTCCGTGGCGCAATGGTTAGCGCGTTCGGCTATTAACCGAAAGGTTGGTGGTTCGAGCCCATCCGGGAGCGGTGTTGTGAGGTCTTAGATGTAACGTAAAATTCAGAGTTTTTCCACAATAACTGACGAACATTTAATTTTTGGGCTTCCGTGGCGCAATGGTTAGCGCGTTCAGCTGTTATTCAAAAGGTTTGTGGTTCGAGCCCATCCGGGAGCGGTGATGTGAGGTCTCAGATGTAACGTAAAAAGTCAGAGTTTTTCCACAATACCTGACGAACATTTAATTTTTGGGCTTCCGTAGCGCAATGGTTAGCGCGTTCAGCTGTTAACCGAAAGGTTGGTGCTTCGAGCCCACCCGGGAGCGGTGTTGTAAGATCTCAAATGTAACGTAAAAACCCAAAGTTTTTCCACAATACCTGACGAACATTTAGTTTTTGGGCTTCCGTGGCGCAATGGTTAGCGCGTTCGGCTGTTAACCGAAAAAATGGTGGTTCGAGCCCATCCGGGAGCGGTGTTGTGAGGTCTCTAATGTGACGTAGAATGTCAAAACCTTTCCACAATACGTGACAACCATTTAATTTCTGAGCTTCCGTGGCTCAATGGTTAGCGCGTTCGGCTGTTAACCAATAGGTTTGTGGTTCGAGCCCACCAGGGAGCGGTGTTGTGGTATCTCAAATGTAACGTAAAAAGCCAAAGTTTTTCCACAATACCTGATGACCATATAATTTTTGGGCTTCCGTGGCGCACTGGTTAGCGCGCTCAGCTGTTATTCAAAAAAGCTCAGAAATGAAATGGTCGTCAGGTATTGTGGAAAAACTTTGCCTTTTTACGTCACATCTGAGACCTCACAACACCGCTCCCGGATGGGCTCGAACCACAAACCTTTTGAATAACAGCTGAACGCGGTAACCATTGCGCCATGGAAGCCCCAAATTATATGGTCGTCAGGAATTGTGGAAAAACTTTGGTTTTTTACGTTACATTTGAGATCCCACAACACCGCTCCCGGGTGGGCTCGAACCACAAACCTATTGGTTAACAGCCGAACGCGCTAACCATTGAGCCACGGAAGCTCAGAAATTAAATGGTTGTCACGTATTGTGGAAAAGTTTTGACATTTTACGTCACATCTGAGACCTCACAAAACCGCTCCCGGATGGGCTCGAACCACCAACTTTTCGGTTAAGAGCCGAACGCACTAACCATTGCGCCACGGAGCCCGAAAATTAAATGGTCGTCAGGTATTGTGGAAAAACTTTGGCTTTTTACGTTACATTTGAGATCCCACAACACCGCTCCCGGGTGGGCTCGAACCACAAACCTATTGGTTAACAGCTGAACGCGCTAACCATTGAGCCACGGAAGCTCGGAAATTAAATGGTTGTCACTTATTGCGGAAAAGTTTTGACATTTTACGTCACATCTGAGACCTCACAACACCGCTCACGGATGGGCTCGAACCACCAACCTTTCGGTTAAAAGCCGAACGCGCTAACCAGTGCGCCACGGAAGCCCAAAAATTATATGGTCGTCAGGAATTGTGGAAAAACTTTGGCTTTTTACGTTACATTTGAGATACCACAACACCGCTCCCTGGTGGGTTCGAACCACAAGCCTTTTGGTTAACAGCCGAACGCGCTAACCATTGAGCCACGGAAGCTCAGAAATTAAATGGTTGTCACGTATTGTGGAAAAGTTTTGACATTTTACGTCATATCAGAGACCTCACAACACCGCTCCCGGATGGGCTCGAACCACCAATTTTTCGGTTAACAGCCGAACGCGCTAACCATTGCGCCACGGAAGCCCAAAAATTAAATGGTTGTCAGGTATTGTGGAAAAACTTTGGCTTTTTACGTTACATTTGAGATCCTACAACACCGCTCCCGAGTGGGCTCGAACCACAAACCTATTGGTTAACAGCTGAACGCGCTAACCATTGAGCCACGGAAGCTCAGAAATTAAATGGTTGTCACGTATTGTGGAAATGTTTTGACATTTTACGTCACATCTGAGACCTCACATCACCGCTCACGAATGGGCTCGAACCACCAACCTTTTGGTTAACATCCGAACGCGCTAACCATTGCGCCCCGGAAGCCCAAAAAATAAATGGTCGTCAGGTATTGTGGAAAAACTTGGGCATTTTACGTTACATTTGAGATACCACAACACCGCTCCCTGGTGGGTTCGAACCACAAACCTATTGGTTAACAGCCGAACGCGCTAACCATTGAGCCAAGGAAGCTCAGAAATTAAATGGTTGTCACGTATTGTGGAAAAGTTTTGACATTTTACGTCATATCAGAGACCTCACAACACCGCTCCCGGATGGGCTCGAACCACCAACTTTTCGGTTAACAGCCGAACGCACTAACCATTGCGCCACGGAGCCCGAAAATTAAATGGTCGTCAGGAATTGTGGAAAAACTTTGGCTTTTTACGTTACATTTGAGATACCACAACACCGCTCCCTGGTGGGTTCGAACCACAAACCTATTGGTTAACAGCCGAACGCGCTAACCATTGAGCCACGGAAGCTCAGAAATTAAATGGTTGTCACGTATTGTGGAAAAGTTTTGACATTTTACGTCATATCAGAGACGTCACAACACCGCTCCCGGATGGGCTCGAACCACCAACTTTTCGGTTAACAGCCGAACGCACTAACCATTGCGCCACGGAGCCCGAAAATTAAATGGTCGTCAGGTATTGTGGAAAAACTTTGGCTTTTTACGTTACATTTGAGATCCCACAACACCGCTCCCGGGTGGGCTCGAACCACAAACCTATTGGTTAACAGCTGAACGCGCTAACCATTGAGCCACGGAAGCTCAGAAATTAAATGGTTGTCACGTATTGCGAAAACGTTTTGACATTTTACGTCACATCTGAGACCTCACAACACCGCTCACGGATGGGCTCGAACCACCAACCTTTCGGTTAAAAGCCGAACGCGCTAACCAGTGCGCCACGGAAGCCCAAAATTATTTGGTCGTCAGGAATTGTGGAAAAACTTTGGCTTTTTACGTTACATTTGAGATACCACAACACCGCTCCCTGGTGGGTTCGAACCACAAACGTATTGGTAAACAGCCGAACGCGCTAACCATTGAGCCACGGAAGCTCAGAAATTAAATGGTTGTCACGTATAGTGGAAATATTTTGACATTTTACGTCACATCTGAGACCTCACAACACCACTCACGAATGGGCTCGAACCACCAACCTTTTGGTTAACATCCGAACGCGCTAACCATTGCGCCACGGAAGCCCAAAAATTAAATGGTCGTCAGGTATTGTGGAAAAACTTTGACTTTTTACGTCATATCTAAGACCTTGCAACACCGCTCCCGGATGAGCTCGAACCACAAACCTTTTGAATAACAGCTGAACGCGCTAACCATTGCGCCACGGAAGCCCCAAATTATATGGTCGTCAGGAATTGTGGAAAAACTTTGGCTTTTTACGTTACACTTGAGATACCACAACACCGCTCCCGGGTGGGCTCGAACCACAAACCTATTGGTTAACAGCCGAACGCGCTAACCATTGAGCCACGGAAGCTCAGAAATTAAATGGTTGTCACGTATTGTGGAAAAGTTTTGACATTTTACGTCACATCTGAGACCTCACAAAACCGCTCCCGGATGGGTTCGATCCACCAACTTTTCGGTTAACAGCCGAACGCACTATCCATTGCGCCACGGAGCCCGAAAATTAAATGGTCGTCACGTATTGTGGAAAAACTTTGGCTTTTTACGTTACATTTGAGATCCCACAACACCGCTCCCGGGTGGGCTCGCACCACAAACCTATTGGTTAACAGCTGAACGCGCTAACCATTGAGCCACAGAAGCTCAGAAATTAAATGGTTGTCACGTATTGCGGAAAAGTTTTGACTTTTTACGTCACATCTGAGACCTCACAACACCGCTCACGGATGGGCTCGAACCACCAACCTTTCGGTTAAAAGCCGAACGCGCTAACCAGTGCGCCACGGAAGCCCAAAAATTATATGGTCGTCAGGAATTGTGGAAAAACTTTGGCTTTTTACGTTACATTTGAGATACCACAACACCGCTCTCTGGTGGGTTCGAACCACAAACCTATTGGTTAACAGCCGAACGCGCTAACCATTGAGCCACGGAAGCTCAGAAATTAAATGGTTGTCACGTATTGTGGAAAAGTTTTGACATTTTACGTCATATCAGAGACCTCACAACACCACTCCCGGATGGGCTCGAACCACCAATTTTTCTGTTAACAGCCGAACGCGCTAACCATTGCGCCACGGAAGCCCAAAAATTAAATTGTCGTCAGGTATTGTGGAAAAACTTTGGCTATTTACGTTACATTTGAGATACCACAACACCGCTCCCTGGTGGGTTCGAACCACAAACCTATTGGTTAACAGCCGAACGCGCTAACCATTGAGTCACGGAGGCTCAGAAATTAAATGGTTGTCACGTATTGTGGAAAAGTTTTGACATTTTACGTCACATCTGAGACCTCACAAAACCGCTCCCGGATGGGCTCGAACCACCAACTTTTCGGTTAACAGCCGAACGCACTAACCATTGCGCCACGGAGCCCGAAAATTAAATGGTCGTCAGGTATTGTGGAAAAACTTTGGCTTTTTACGTTACATTTGAGAACCCACAACACCGCTCCCGGGTGGGCTCGAACCACAAACCTATTGGTTAACAGCTGAACGCGCTAACCATTGTGACACGGAAGCTCAGAAATTAAATGGTTGTCACGTATTGCGGAAATGTTTTGACATTTTACGTCACATCTGAGACCTCACAACACCGCTCACGGATGGGCTCGAACCACCAGCCTTTCGGTTAAAAGCCGAACGCGCTAACCAGTGCGCCACGGAAGCCCAAAAATTATATGGTCGTCAGGAATTGTGGAAAAACTTTGGCTTTTTACGTTACATTTGAGATACCACAACACCGCTCCCTGGTGGGTTCGAACCACAAACCTATTGGTTAACAGCCGAACGCGCTAACCATTGAGCCACGGAAGCTTAGAAATTAAATGGTTGTCACGTATTGTGGAAAAGTTTTGACATTTTACGTCATATCAGAGACCTCACAACACCGCTCCCGGATGGGCTCGAACCACCAATTTTTCTGTTAACAGCCGAACGCGCTAACCATTGCGCCACGGAAGCCCAAAAATTAAATGGTCGTCAGGTATTGTGGAAAAACTTTGTCTTTAAGTTACATTTGAGATCCTACAACACCGCTCCCGGGTGGGCTCGAACCACAAACCTATTGGTTAACAGCTGAACGCGCTAACCATTGAGCCACAGAAGCTCAGAAATTAAATGGTTGTCACGTATTGTGGAAATGTTTTGACATTTTACGTCACATCTGAGACCTCACAACACCGCTCACGGATGGGCTCGAACCACCAACCTTTCGGGTAACAGCCGAACGCGCTAACCATTGCGCCACGGAAGCCCAAAAATTAAATGTTCGTCAGGTATTGTGTAAAAACTTTGGCTTTTTACCTTACATTTGAGATACCACAACACCGCTCCCTGGTGGGCTCGAACCACAAACCTATTGGTTAACAGCCGAACGTGCTAACCATTGAGCCACGGAAGCTCAGAAATTAAATGGTTGTCACGTATTGTGGAAAAGGTTTGACATTTTACGTCACATCAGAGACCTCACAACACCGCTCCCGGATGGGCTCGAACCACCAGCCTTTTGAATAACAGCTGAGCGCGCTAACCAGTGCGCCACGGAAGCTCAGAAATTAAATGGTTGTCTCGTATTGTGGAAAAGTTTTGACATTTTACGTCACATCAGAGACCTCACAACACCGCTCCCGGATGGGATCGAACCACCAATTTTTCGGTTAACAGCCGGACGCGCTAACCATTGCGCCACGGAAGCCTAAAAATTAAATGTTCGTCAGGTATTGTGGAAAAACTTTGCATTTTTACGTTACATGTAAGATCTCACAACACCGCTCCCGGGTGGGCTCGAACCACCAACCTTTCGGTTAACAGCCGAACGCGCTAACCATTGCGCCACGGAAGCCCAAAAATTAAATGTTCGTCAGGTATTGTGGAAAAACTTTGACTTTTTACGTTACATCTGAGACCTCACATCACCGCTCCCGGGTCGGCTCGAACCACCAGCCTTTTGAATAACAGCTGAGCGCGCTAACCAGTGCGCCACGGAAGCCCAAAAAATATATGGTCGTCAGGTATTGTGTAAAAACTTTGGCTTTTTACGTTACATTTGAGATACCACAACACCGCTCCCTGGTGGGCTCGAACCACAAACCTATTGGTTAACAGCCGAACGCGCTAACCATTGAGCCACGGAAGCTCAGAAATTAAATGGTTGTCACGTATTGTGGAAAAGTTTTGACATTTTACGTCACATCAGAGACCTCACAACACCGCTCCCGGATGGGCTCGAACCACCAATTTTTCGGTTAACAGCCGAACGCGCTAAGCATTGCGCCACGGAAGCCCAAAAATTAAATGGTCGTCAGGTAGTGTGGAAAAACTTTGGCTTTTTACGTTACATTTGAGATCCTACAACACCGCTCTAGGGTGGGCTCGAACCACAAACCTATTGGTTAACAGCTGAACGCGCTAACCATTGAGCCACGGAAGCTCAGAAATTATATGGTTGTCACGTATTGTGGAAATGTTTTGACATTTTACGTCACATCTGAGACCTCACAACACCGCTCACGGATGGGCTCGAACCACCAACCTTTCGGTTAACAGCCGAACGCGCTAACTTTTGCGCCACGGAAGCCCAAAAATTAAATGGTCGTCAGGTATTGTGGAAAAACTTTGGCTTTTTACGTTACATTTGAGATCTTACAACACCGCTCCCAGGTGGGCTCGAACCACCAACTTTTCGGTTAACAGCCGAACGCGCTAACCATTGCGCCACGGAAGCCCAAAAATTAAATGTTCGTCAGGTATTGTGGAAAAACTTTGGCTTTTTACGTTACATTTAGATCCCACAACACCGCTCCTGGGTGGGCTTGAACCACAAACTTATTGGTTAACAGCGGAACGCGCTAACCATTGAGCCACGGAAGCTCAGAAATTAAATGGTTGTCACGTATTGTGGAAAATTTTTGACATTTTACGCTACATCTGAGACCGCACAACACCTCTCCCGGGTGGGCTCGAACCACCAGCCTTTAGGTTAACAGCCGAACGCGCTAACCATTGCGCCACGGAAGCCCAAAAATTAAATGGTCGTCAGGTATTTTGGAAAAACTCTGACTTTTTACGTTACATCTGAGACCTCACATCACCGCTCCCGGATGGGCTCGAACCACAAACCTTTCGGTTAACAGCCGACGGCGATAACCATTGCGCAACGGAAGCCCAAAGATTAAATGTTCGTCAGGTATTGTGGAAAAACTTTGGATTTTTACGTTACATGTGAGATCTCACAACACCGCTCCCGGGTGGGCTCGAACCACCAAATTTTCGGTTAACAGCCGAACGCGCTAACCATTGCGCCACGGAAGCCCAAAAATTAAATGGTCGTCAGGTATTTTGGAAAAACTCTGACTTTTTACGTTACATCTGATTAAAGCAAAAAGTACAAAAATAATGGTACCGAAAAAATCCCATGTTTTTTTTTCTTCAAGATACAAAATCCGTGACAACGATTTCTTATTGAAAATTGAATTTTAAGAGTTTTTTGAATGAATATCGTTACATTTGCATGAATTAAAGCAAAAAGTACAAAAATAATGGTTTCAGTGGTTATATTTGAAAATAGTGAAGAAATAGTCAAAATATGCTTCTCTGGCCGAGAAACGTCGATTTTGAAAATGTTATTAAAAATCGAGGTACATTTTTATTTATTGATCAATCGAGATGAAGTCACTTTTAATGAGTATTTTATAGGTAATTAAGCTGAATTCGGTCAAAAATTTGTCCAGAAAAAAAATGCATTAAAAAGTGTACCGAAAAAATCGCATGTTTTTTTTTCTTCAAGATACAAAATCCCTGACAACGATTTCTTATTGAAAATTGAATTTGAACAGTTTTTTGAATGAATATCGTTACATTTGCTTGAATTAAAGCAAAAAGTACAAAAATAATGGTTTCATTGGTTATATTTGAAAATAGTGAAAAAAAACTCAAAATGTGCTTTTCTGGTCGAGAAACGTCGATTTCGAAAATGGTACTAATAATCGAGGTACATTTTTATTTATTGATCAATCGAGATGAAATGACTTTTAATGAGTATTTTATAAGTATTTAAGCTAAATTCGGTCAAAAATTTGTCCAGAAAAAAATGCATTCAAAAGTGTACCGAAAAAATCCCATGTTTTTTTTCTTCAAGATACAAAATCCGTGACAACGATTTCTTATTGAAAATTGAATTTTAAGAGTTTTTTGAATGAATATCGTTACATTTGCATGAATTAAAGCAAAAAGTACAAAAATAATGGTTTCAGTGGTTATATTTGAAAATAGTGAAGGAATACTCAAAATATGCTTCTCTGGCCGAGAAACGTCGATTTTGAAAATGTTATTAAAAATCGAGGTACATTTTTATTTATTGATCAATCGAGATGAAGTCACTTTTAATGAGTATTTTATAGGTAATTAAGCTGAATTCGGTCAAAAATTTGTCCAGAAAAAAATGCATTCAAAAGTGTACCGAAAAAATCCCATGTTTTTTTTCTTCAAGATACAAAATCCGTGACAACGATTTCTTATTGAAAATTGAATTTTAAGAGTTTTTTGAATGAATATCGTTACATTTGCATGAATTAAAGCAAAAAGTACAAAAATAATGGTTTCAGTGGTTATATTTTAAAATAGTGAAGAAATACTCAAAATATTCTTCTCTGGCCGAGAAACGTCGATTTTGAAAATGTTATTAAAAATCGAGGTACATTTTTATTTATTGATCAATCGAGATGAAGTCACTTTTAATGAGTATTTTATAGGTAATTAAGCTGAATTCGGTCAAAAATTTGTCCAGAAAAAAATGCATTAAAAAGTGTACCGAAAAAATCGCATGTTTTTTTTTCTTTAAGATACAAAATCCCTGACAACGATTTCTTATTGAAAATTGAATTTGAACAGTTTTTTGAATGAATATCGTTACATTTGCTTGAATTAAAGCAAAAAGTACAAAAATAATGGTTTCATTGGTTATATTTGAAAATTGTGAAAAAAAACTCAAAATGTGCTTTTTTGGTCGAGAAACGTCGATTTTGAAAATGGTACTAATAATCGAAGTACATTTTTATTTATTGATCAATCGAGATGAAATCACTTTTAATGAGTATTTTATAAGTATTTAAGCTAAATTCGGTCAAAAATTTGTCCAGAAAAAAATGCATTCAAAAGTGTACCGAAAAAATCCCATGTTTTTTTTCTTCAAGATACAAAATCCGTGACAACGATTTCTTATTGAAAATTGAATTTTAAGAGTTTTTTGAGTGAATATCGTTACATTTGCATGAATTAAAGCAAAAAGTACAAAAATAATGGTTTCAGTGGTTATATTTTAAAATAGTGAAGAAATACTCAAAATATTCTTCTCTGGCCGAGAAACGTCGATTTTGAAAATGTTATTAAAAATCGAGGTACATTTTTATTTATTGATCAATCGAGATGAAGTCACTTTTAATGAGTATTTTATAGGTAATTAAGCTGAATTCGGTCAAAAATTTGTCCAGAAAAAAATGCATTAAAAAGTGTACCGAAAAAATCGCATGTTTTTTTTTCTTTAAGATACAAAATCCCTGACAACGATTTCTTATTGAAAATTGAATTTGAACAGTTTTTTGAATGAATATCGTTACATTTGCTTGAATTAAAGGAAAAAGTACAAAAATAATGGTTTCATTGGTTATATTTGAAAATTGTGAAAAAAAACTCAAAATGTGCTTTTCTGGTCGAGAAACGTCGATTTTGAAAATGGTACTAATAATCGAGGTACATTTTTATTTATTGATCAATCGAGATGAAATCACTTTTAATGAGTATTTTATAAGTATTTAAGCTAAATTCGGTCAAAAATTTGTCCAGAAAAAAATGCATTCAAAAGTGTACCGAAAAAATCCCATGTTTTTTTTCTTCAAGATACAAAATCCGTGACAACGATTTCTTATTGAAAATTGAATTTTAAGAGTTTTTTGAATGAATATCGTTACATTTGCATGAATTAAAGCAAAAAGTACAAAAATAATGGTTTCAGTGGTTATATTTTAAAATAGTGAAGAAATACTCAAAATATTCTTCTCTGGCCGAGAAACGTCGATTTTGAAAATGTTATTAAAAATCGAGGTACATTTTTATTTATTGATCAATCGAGATGAAGTCACTTTTAATGAGTATTTTATAGGTAATTAAGCTGAATTCGGTCAAAAATTTGTCCAGAAAAAAATGCATTAAAAAGTGTACCGAAAAAATCGCATGTTTTTTTTTCTTTAAGATACAAAATCCCTGACAACGATTTCTTATTGAAAATTGAATTTGAACAGTTTTTTGAATGAATATCGTTACATTTGCTTGAATTAAAGGAAAAAGTACAAAAATAATGGTTTCATTGGTTATATTTGAAAATTGTGAAAAAAAACTCAAAATGTGCTTTTCTGGTCGAGAAACGTCGATTTTGAAAATGGTACTAATAATCGAGGTACATTTTTATTTATTGATCAATCGAGATGAAATCACTTTTAATGAGTATTTTATAAGTATTTAAGCTAAATTCGGTCAAAAATTTGTCCAGAAAAAAATGCATTCAAAAGTGTACCGAAAAAATCCCATGTTTTTTTTCTTCAAGATACAAAATCCGTGACAACGATTTTTTATTGAAAATTGAATTTTAAGAGTTTTTTGAATGAATATCGTTACATTTGCATGAATTAAAGCAAAAAGTACAAAAATAATGGTTTCAGTGGTTATATTTGAAAATAGTGAAGAAATACTCAAAATATGCTTCTCTGGCCGAGAAACGTCGATTTTGAAAATGTTATTAAAAATCGAGGTACATTTTTATTTATTGATCAATCGAGATGAAGTCACTTTTAATGAGTATTTTATAGGTAATTAAGCTGAATTCGGTCAAAAATTTGTCCAGAAAAAAATGCATTAAAAAGTGTACCGAAAAAATCGCATGTTTTTTTTTCTTCAAGATACAAAATCCCTGACAACGATTTCTTATTGAAAATTGAATTTGAACAGTTTTTTGAATGAATATCGTTACATTTGCTTGAATTAAAGCAAAAAGTACAAAAATAATGGTTTCAGTGGTTATATTTGAAAATAGTGAAGAAATACTCAAAATATGCTTCTCTGGCCGAGAAACGTCGATTTTGAAAATGTTATTAAAAATCGAGGTTCATTTTTATTTATTGATCAATCGAGATGAAGTCACTTTTAATGAGTATTTTATAGGTAATTAAGCTGAATTCGGTCAAAAATTTGTCCAGAAAAAAATGCATTCAAAAGTGTACCGAAAAAATCCCATGTTTTTTTTCTTCAAGATACAAAATCCGTGACAACGATTTCTTATTGAAAATTGAATTTTAAGAGTTTTTTGAATGAATATCGTTACATTTGCATGAATTAAAGCAAAAAGTACAAAAATAATGGTTTCAGTGGTTATATTTTAAAATAGTGAAGAAATACTCAAAATATTCTTCTCTGGCCGAGAAACGTCGATTTTGAAAATGTTATTAAAAATCGAGGTACATTTTTATTTATTGATCAATCGAGATGAAGTCACTTTTAATGAGTATTTTATAGGTAATTAAGCTGAATTCGGTCAAAAATTTGTCCAGAAAAAAATGCATTAAAAAGTGTACCGAAAAAATCGCATGTTTTTTTTTCTTTAAGATACAAAATCCCTGACAACAATTTCTTATTGAAAATTGAATTTGAACAGTTTTTTGAATGAATATCGTTACATTTGCTTGAATTAAAGCAAAAAGTACAAAAATAATGGTTTCATTGGTTATATTTGAAAATTGTGAAAAAAAACTCAAAATGTGCTTTTCTGGTCGAGAAACGTCGATTTTGAAAATGGTACTAATAATCGAGGTACATTTTTATTTATTGATCAATCGAGATGAAATCACTTTTAATGAGTATTTTATAAGTATTTAAGCTAAATTGGGTCAAAAATTTGTCCAGAAAAAAATGCATTCAAAAGTGTACCGAAAAAATCCCATGTTTTTTTTCTTCAAGATACAAAATCCGTGACAACGATTTCTTATTGAAAATTGAATTTTAAGAGTTTTTTGAATGAATATCGTTACATTTGCATGAATTAAAGCAAAAAGTACAAAAATAATGGTTTCAGTGGTTATATTTGAAAATAGTGAAGGAATACTCAAAATATGCTTCTCTGGCCGAGAAACGTCGATTTTGAAAATGTTATTAAAAATCGAGGTACATTTTTATTTATTGATCAATCGAGATGAAGTCACTTTTAATGAGTATTTTATAGGTAATTAAGCTGAATTCGGTCAAAAATTTGTCCAGAAAGAAATGCATTCAAAAGTGTACCGAAAAAATCCCATGTTTTTTTTCTTCAAGATACAAAATCCGTGACAACGATTTCTTATTGAAAATTGAATTTTAAGAGTTTTTTGAATGAATATCGTTACATTTGCATGAATTAAAGCAAAAAGTACAAAAATAATGGTTTCAGTGGTTATATTTTAAAATAGTGAAGAAATACTCAAAATATTCTTCTCTGGCCGAGAAACGTCGATTTTGAAAATGTTATTAAAAATCGAGGTACATTTTTATTTATTGATCAATCGAGATGAAGTCACTTTTAATGAGTATTTTATAGGTAATTAAGCTGAATTCGGTCAAAAATTTGTCCAGAAAAAAATGCATTAAAAAGTGTACCGAAAAAATCGCATGTTTTTTTTTCTTTAAGATACAAAATCCCTGACAACGATTTCTTATTGAAAATTGAATTTGAACAGTTTTTTGAATGAATATCGTTACATTTGCTTGAATTAAAGCAAAAAGTACAAAAATAATGGTTTCATTGGTTATATTTGAAAATTGTGAAAAAAAACTCAAAATGTGCTTTTTTGGTCGAGAAACGTCGATTTTGAAAATGGTACTAATAATCGAAGTACATTTTTATTTATTGATCAATCGAGATGAAATCACTTTTAATGAGTATTTTATAAGTATTTAAGCTAAATTCGGTCAAAAATTTGTCCAGAAAAAAATGCATTCAAAAGTGTACCGAAAAAATCCCATGTTTTTTTTCTTCAAGATACAAAATCCGTGACAACGATTTCTTATTGAAAATTGAATTTTAAGAGTTTTTTGAATGAATATCGTTACATTTGCATGAATTAAAGCAAAAAGTACAAAAATAATGGTTTCAGTGGTTATATTTTAAAATAGTGAAGAAATACTCAAAATATTCTTCTCTGGCCGAGAAACGTCGATTTTGAAAATGTTATTAAAAATCGAGGTACATTTTTATTTATTGATCAATCGAGATGAAGTCACTTTTAATGAGTATTTTATAGGTAATTAAGCTGAATTCGGTCAAAAATTTGTCCAGAAAAAAATGCATTAAAAAGTGTACCGAAAAAATCGCATGTTTTTTTTTCTTTAAGATACAAAATCCCTGACAACGATTTCTTATTGAAAATTGAATTTGAACAGTTTTTTGAATGAATATCGTTACATTTGCTTGAATTAAAGGAAAAAGTACAAAAATAATGGTTTCATTGGTTATATTTGAAAATTGTGAAAAAAAACTCAAAATGTGCTTTTCTGGTCGAGAAACGTCGATTTTGAAAATGGTACTAATAATCGAGGTACATTTTTATTTATTGATCAATCGAGATGAAATCACTTTTAATGAGTATTTTATAAGTATTTAAGCTAAATTCGGTCAAAAATTTGTCCAGAAAAAAATGCATTCAAAAGTGTACCGAAAAAATCCCATGTTTTTTTTCTTCAAGATACAAAATCCGTGACAACGATTTCTTATTGAAAATTGAATTTTAAGAGTTTTTTGAATGAATATCGTTACATTTGCATGAATTAAAGCAAAAAGTACAAAAATAATGGTTTCAGTGGTTATATTTTAAAATAGTGAAGAAATACTCAAAATATTCTTCTCTGGCCGAGAAACGTCGATTTTGAAAATGTTATTAAAAATCGAGGTACATTTTTATTTATTGATCAATCGAGATGAAGTCACTTTTAATGAGTATTTTATAGGTAATTAAGCTGAATTCGGTCAAAAATTTGTCCAGAAAAAAATGCATTAAAAAGTGTACCGAAAAAATCGCATGTTTTTTTTTCTTTAAGATACAAAATCCCTGACAACGATTTCTTATTGAAAATTGAATTTGAACAGTTTTTTGAATGAATATCGTTACATTTGCTTGAATTAAAGGAAAAAGTACAAAAATAATGGTTTCATTGGTTATATTTGAAAATTGTGAAAAAAAACTCAAAATGTGCTTTTCTGGTCGAGAAACGTCGATTTTGAAAATGGTACTAATAATCGAGGTACATTTTTATTTATTGATCAATCGAGATGAAATCACTTTTAATGAGTATTTTATAAGTATTTAAGCTAAATTCGGTCAAAAATTTGTCCAGAAAAAAATGCATTCAAAAGTGTACCGAAAAAATCCCATGTTTTTTTTCTTCAAGATACAAAATCCGTGACAACGATTTTTTATTGAAAATTGAATTTTAAGAGTTTTTTGAATGAATATCGTTACATTTGCATGAATTAAAGCAAAAAGTACAAAAATAATGGTTTCAGTGGTTATATTTGAAAATAGTGAAGAAATACTCAAAATATGCTTCTCTGGCCGAGAAACGTCGATTTTGAAAATGTTATTAAAAATCGAGGTACATTTTTATTTATTGATCAATCGAGATGAAGTCACTTTTAATGAGTATTTTATAGGTAATTAAGCTGAATTCGGTCAAAAATTTGTCCAGAAAAAAATGCATTAAAAAGTGTACCGAAAAAATCGCATGTTTTTTTTTCTTCAAGATACAAAATCCCTGACAACGATTTCTTATTGAAAATTGAATTTGAACAGTTTTTTGAATGAATATCGTTACATTTGCTTGAATTAAAGCAAAAAGTACAAAAATAATGGTTTCAGTGGTTATATTTGAAAATAGTGAAGAAATACTCAAAATATGCTTCTCTGGCCGAGAAACGTCGATTTTGAAAATGTTATTAAAAATCGAGGTACATTTTTATTTATTGATCAATCGAGATGAAGTCACTTTTAATGAGTATTTTATAGGTAATTAAGCTGAATTCGGTCAAAAATTTGTCCAGAAAAAAATGCATTCAAAAGTGTACCGAAAAAATCCCATGTTTTTTTTCTTCAAGATACAAAATCCGTGACAACGATTTCTTATTGAAAATTGAATTTTAAGAGTTTTTTGAATGAATATCGTTACATTTGCATGAATTAAAGCAAAAAGTACAAAAATAATGGTTTCAGTGGTTATATTTTAAAATAGTGAAGAAATACTCAAAATATTCTTCTCTGGCCGAGAAACGTCGATTTTGAAAATGTTATTAAAAATCGAGGTACATTTTTATTTATTGATCAATCGAGATGAAGTCACTTTTAATGAGTATTTTATAGGTAATTAAGCTGAATTCGGTCAAAAATTTGTCCAGAAAAAAATGCATTAAAAAGTGTACCGAAAAAATCGCATGTTTTTTTTTCTTTAAGATACAAAATCCCTGACAACAATTTCTTATTGAAAATTGAATTTGAACAGTTTTTTGAATGAATATCGTTACATTTGCTTGAATTAAAGCAAAAAGTACAAAAATAATGGTTTCATTGGTTATATTTGAAAATTGTGAAAAAAAACTCAAAATGTGCTTTTCTGGTCGAGAAACGTCGATTTTGAAAATGGTACTAATAATCGAGGTACATTTTTATTTATTGATCAATCGAGATGAAATCACTTTTAATGAGTATTTTATAAGTATTTAAGCTAAATTGGGTCAAAAATTTGTCCAGAAAAAAATGCATTCAAAAGTGTACCGAAAAAATCCCATGTTTTTTTTCTTCAAGATACAAAATCCGTGACAACGATTTCTTATTGAAAATTGAATTTTAAGAGTTTTTTGAATGAATATCGTTACATTTGCATGAATTAAAGCAAAAAGTACAAAAATAATGGTTTCAGTGGTTATATTTGAAAATAGTGAAGGAATACTCAAAATATGCTTCTCTGGCCGAGAAACGTCGATTTTGAAAATGTTATTAAAAATCGAGGTACATTTTTATTTATTGATCAATCGAGATGAAGTCACTTTTAATGAGTATTTTATAGGTAATTAAGCTGAATTCGGTCAAAAATTTGTCCAGAAAAAAATGCATTCAAAAGTGTACCGAAAAAATCCCATGTTTTTTTTCTTCAAGATACAAAATCCGTGACAACGATTTCTTATTGAAAATTGAATTTTAAGAGTTTTTTGAATGAATATCGTTACATTTGCATGAATTAAAGCAAAAAGTACAAAAATAATGGTTTCAGTGGTTATATTTTAAAATAGTGAAGAAATACTCAAAATATTCTTCTCTGGCCGAGAAACGTCGATTTTGAAAATGTTATTAAAAATCGAGGTACATTTTTATTTATTGATCAATCGAGATGAAGTCACTTTTAATGAGTATTTTATAGGTAATTAAGCTGAATTCGGTCAAAAATTTGTCCAGAAAAAAATGCATTAAAAAGTGTACCGAAAAAATCGCATGTTTTTTTTTCTTTAAGATACAAAATCCCTGACAACGATTTCTTATTGAAAATTGAATTTGAACAGTTTTTTGAATGAATATCGTTACATTTGCTTGAATTAAAGCAAAAAGTACAAAAATAATGGTTTCATTGGTTATATTTGAAAATTGTGAAAAAAAACTCAAAATGTGCTTTTTTGGTCGAGAAACGTCGATTTTGAAAATGGTACTAATAATCGAAGTACATTTTTATTTATTGATCAATCGAGATGAAATCACTTTTAATGAGTATTTTATAAGTATTTAAGCTAAATTCGGTCAAAAATTTGTCCAGAAAAAAATGCATTCAAAAGTGTACCGAAAAAATCCCATGTTTTTTTTCTTCAAGATACAAAATCCGTGACAACGATTTCTTATTGAAAATTGAATTTTAAGAGTTTTTTGAATGAATATCGTTACATTTGCATGAATTAAAGCAAAAAGTACAAAAATAATGGTTTCAGTGGTTATATTTTAAAATAGTGGAGAAATACTCAAAATATTCTTCTCTGGCCGAGAAACGTCGATTTTGAAAATGTTATTAAAAATCGAGGTACATTTTTATTTATTGATCAATCGAGATGAAGTCACTTTTAATGAGTATTTTATAGGTAATTAAGCTGAATTCGGTCAAAAATTTGTCCAGAAAAAAATGCATTAAAAAGTGTACCGAAAAAATCGCATGTTTTTTTTTCTTTAAGATACAAAATCCCTGACAACGATTTCTTATTGAAAATTGAATTTGAACAGTTTTTTGAATGAATATCGTTACATTTGCTTGAATTAAAGGAAAAAGTACAAAAATAATGGTTTCATTGGTTATATTTGAAAATTGTGAAAAAAAACTCAAAATGTGCTTTTCTGGTCGAGAAACGTCGATTTTGAAAATGGTACTAATAATCGAGGTACATTTTTATTTATTGATCAATCGAGATGAAATCACTTTTAATGAGTATTTTATAAGTATTTAAGCTAAATTCGGTCAAAAATTTGTCCAGAAAAAAATGCATTCAAAAGTGTACCGAAAAAATCCCATGTTTTTTTTCTTCAAGATACAAAATCCGTGACAACGATTTTTTATTGAAAATTGAATTTTAAGAGTTTTTTGAATGAATATCGTTACATTTGCATGAATTAAAGCAAAAAGTACAAAAATAATGGTTTCAGTGGTTATATTTGAAAATAGTGAAGAAATACTCAAAATATGCTTCTCTGGCCGAGAAACGTCGATTTTGAAAATGTTATTAAAAATCGAGGTACATTTTTATTTATTGATCAATCGAGATGAAGTCACTTTTAATGAGTATTTTATAGGTAATTAAGCTGAATTCGGTCAAAAATTTGTCCAGAAAAAAATGCATTAAAAAGTGTACCGAAAAAATCGCATGTTTTTTTTTCTTCAAGATACAAAATCCCTGACAACGATTTCTTATTGAAAATTGAATTTGAACAGTTTTTTGAATGAATATCGTTACATTTGCTTGAATTAAAGCAAAAAGTACAAAAATAATGGTTTCAGTGGTTATATTTGAAAATAGTGAAGAAATACTCAAAATATGCTTCTCTGGCCGAGAAACGTCGATTTTGAAAATGTTATTAAAAATCGAGGTACATTTTTATTTATTGATCAATCGAGATGAAGTCACTTTTAATGAGTATTTTATAGGTAATTAAGCTGAATTCGGTCAAAAATTTGTCCAGAAAAAAATGCATTCAAAAGTGTACCGAAAAAATCCCATGTTTTTTTTCTTCAAGATACAAAATCCGTGACAACGATTTCTTATTGAAAATTGAATTTTAAGAGTTTTTTGAATGAATATCGTTACATTTGCATGAATTAAAGCAAAAAGTACAAAAATAATGGTTTCAGTGGTTATATTTTAAAATAGTGAAGAAATACTCAAAATATTCTTCTCTGGCCGAGAAACGTCGATTTTGAAAATGTTATTAAAAATCGAGGTACATTTTTATTTATTGATCAATCGAGATGAAGTCACTTTTAATGAGTATTTTATAGGTAATTAAGCTGAATTCGGTCAAAAATTTGTCCAGAAAAAAATGCATTAAAAAGTGTACCGAAAAAATCGCATGTTTTTTTTTCTTTAAGATACAAAATCCCTGACAACAATTTCTTATTGAAAATTGAATTTGAACAGTTTTTTGAATGAATATCGTTACATTTGCTTGAATTAAAGCAAAAAGTACAAAAATAATGGTTTCATTGGTTATATTTGAAAATTGTGAAAAAAAACTCAAAATGTGCTTTTCTGGTCGAGAAACGTCGATTTTGAAAATGGTACTAATAATCGAGGTACATTTTTATTTATTGATCAATCGAGATGAAATCACTTTTAATGAGTATTTTATAAGTATTTAAGCTAAATTGGGTCAAAAATTTGTCCAGAAAAAAATGCATTCAAAAGTGTACCGAAAAAATCCCATGTTTTTTTTCTTCAAGATACAAAATCCGTGACAACGATTTCTTATTGAAAATTGAATTTTAAGAGTTTTTTGAATGAATATCGTTACATTTGCATGAATTAAAGCAAAAAGTACAAAAATAATGGTTTCAGTGGTTATATTTGAAAATAGTGAAGAAATACTCAAAATATGCTTCTCTGGCCGAGAAACGTCGATTTTGAAAATGTTATTAAAAATCGAGGTACATTTTTATTTATTGATCAATCGAGATGAAGTCACTTTTAATGAGTATTTTATAGGTAATTAAGCTGAATTCGGTCAAAAATGTGTCCAGAAAAAAATGCATTAAAAAGTGTACCGAAAAAATCGCATGTTTTTTTTTCTTTAAGATACAAAATCCGTGACAACGATTTCTTATTGAAAATTGAATTTTAAGAGTTTTTTGAATGAATATCGTTACATTTGCATGAATTAAAGCAAAAAGTACAAAAATAATGGTTTCAGTGGTTATATTTTAAAATAGTGAAGAAATACTCAAAATATTCTTCTCTGGCCGAGAAACGTCGATTTTGAAAATGTTATTAAAAATCGAGGTACATTTTTATTTATTGATCAATCGAGATGAAGTCACTTTTAATGAGTATTTTATAGGTAATTAAGCTGAATTCGGTCAAAAATTTGTCCAGAAAAAAATGCATTCAAAAGTGTACCGAAAAAATCCCATGTTTTTTTTCTTCAAGATACAAAATCCGTGACAACGATTTCTTATTGAAAATTGAATTTTAAGAGTTTTTTGAATGAATATCGTTACATTTGCATGAATTAAAGCAAAAAGTACAAAAATAATGGTTTCAGTGGTTATATTTTAAAATAGTGAAGAAATACTCAAAATATTCTTCTCTGGCCGAGAAACGTCGATTTTGAAAATGTTATTAAAAATCGAGGTACATTTTTATTTATTGATCAATCGAGATGAAGTCACTTTTAATGAGTATTTTATAGGTAATTAAGCTGAATTCGGTCAATAATTTGTCCAGAAAAAAATGCATTAAAAAGTGTACCGAAAAAATCGCATCTTTTTTTTTCTTTAAGATACAAAATCCCTGACAACAATTTCTTATTGAAAATTGAATTTGAACAGTTTTTTGAATGAATATCGTTACATTTGCTTGAATTAAAGCAAAAAGTACAAAAATAATGGTTTCATTGGTTATATTTGAAAATTGTGAAAAAAAACTCAAAATGTGCTTTTCTGGTCGAGAAACGTCGATTTTGAAAATGGTACTAATAATCGAGGTACATTTTTATTTATTGATCAATCGAGATGAAATCACTTTTAATGAGTATTTTATAAGTATTTAAGCTAAATTGGGTCAAAAATTTGTCCAGAAAAAAATGCATTCAAAAGTGTACCGAAAAAATCCCATGTTTTTTTTCTTCAAGATACAAAATCCGTGACAACGATTTCTTATTGAAAATTGAATTTTAAGAGTTTTTTGAATGAATATCGTTACATTTGCATGAATTAAAGCAAAAAGTACAAAAATAATGGTTTCAGTGGTTATATTTGAAAATAGTGAAGAAATACTCAAAATATGCTTCTCTGGCCGAGAAACGTCGATTTTGAAAATGTTATTAAAAATCGAGGTACATTTTTATTTATTGATCAATCGAGATGAAGTCACTTTTAATGAGTATTTTATAGGTAATTAAGCTGAATTCGGTCAAAAATGTGTCCAGAAAAAAATGCATTAAAAAGTGTACCGAAAAAATCGAATGTTTTTTTTCTTTAAGATACAAAATCCCTGACAACGATTTCTTATTGAAAATTGAATTTGAACAGTTTTTTGAATGAATATCGTTACATTTGCTTGAATTAAAGCAAAAAGTACAAAAATAATGGTTTCATTGGTTATATTTGAAAATAGTGAAAAAAAACTCAAAATGTGCTTTTCTGGTCGAGAAACGTCGATTTTGAAAATGGTACTAATAATCGAGGTACATTTTTATTTATTGATCAATCGAGATGAAATCACTTTTAATGAGTATTTTATAAGTATTTAAGCTAAATTCGGTCAAAAATTTGTCCAGAAAAAAATGCATTCAAAAGTGTACCGAAAAAATCCCATGTTTTTTTTCTTCAAGATACAAAATCCGTGACAACGATTTCTTATTGAAAATAGAATTTGAACAGTTTTTTGAATGAATATCGTTACATTTGCTTGAATTAAAGCAAAAAGTACAAAAATAATGGTTTCATTGGTCATATTTGAAAAAAGTGAAAAAAACTCAAAATGTGCTTTTCTGGTCGAGAAACGTCGATTTTGAAAATGTTATTAAAAATCGAGGTGAATTTTTATTTATTGATCAATCGAGATGAAATCACTTTTATTGAGTATTTTATAGGTAAATAAGCTGAATTCCGTCAAAAATTTGTCCAGAAAAAAATGCATTCAAAAGTGTACCGAAAAAATCCCATGTTTTTTTTCTTCAAGATACAAAATCCGTGACAACGATTTCTTATTGAAAATTGAATTTTAAGAGTTTTTTGAATGAATATCGTTACATTTGCATGAATTAAAGCAAAAAGTACAAAAATAATGGTTTCAGTGGTTATATTTGAAAATAGTGAAGAAATAGTCAAAATATGCTTCTCTGGCCGAGAAACGTCGATTTTGAAAATGTTATTAAAAATCGAGGTACATTTTTATTTATTGATCAATCGAGATGAAGTCACTTTTAATGAGTATTTTATAGGTAATTAAGCTGAATTCGGTCAAAAATTTGTCCAGAAAAAAAATGCATTAAAAAGTGTACCGAAAAAATCGCATGTTTTTTTTTCTTCAAGATACAAAATCCCTGACAACGATTTCTTATTGAAAATTGAATTTGAACAGTTTTTTGAATGAATATCGTTACATTTGCTTGAATTAAAGCAAAAAGTACAAAAATAATGGTTTCATTGGTTATATTTGAAAATAGTGAAAAAAAACTCAAAATGTGCTTTTCTGGTCGAGAAACGTCGATTTCGAAAATGGTACTAATAATCGAGGTACATTTTTATTTATTGATCAATCGAGATGAAATGACTTTTAATGAGTATTTTATAAGTATTTAAGCTAAATTCGGTCAAAAATTTGTCCAGAAAAAAATGCATTCAAAAGTGTACCGAAAAAATCCCATGTTTTTTTTCTTCAAGATACAAAATCCGTGACAACGATTTCTTATTGAAAATTGAATTTTAAGAGTTTTTTGAATGAATATCGTTACATTTGCATGAATTAAAGCAAAAAGTACAAAAATAATGGTTTCAGTGGTTATATTTTAAAATAGTGAAGAAATACTCAAAATATTCTTCTCTGGCCGAGAAACGTCGATTTTGAAAATGTTATTAAAAATCGAGGTACATTTTTATTTATTGATCAATCGAGATGAAGTCACTTTTAATGAGTATTTTATAGGTAATTAAGCTGAATTCGGTCAAAAAATTGTCCAGAAAAAAATGCATTAAAAAGTGTACCGAAAAAATCGCATGTTTTTTTTTCTTTAAGATACAAAATCCCTGACAACGATTTCTTATTGAAAATTGAATTTGAACAGTTTTTTGAATGAATATCGTTACATTTGCTTGAATTAAAGCAAAAAGTACAAAAATAATGGTTTCATTGGTTATATTTGAAAATAGTGAAAAAAAACTCAAAATGTGCTTTTCTGGTCGAGAAACGTCGATTTTGAAAATGGTACTAATAATCGAGGTACATTTTTATTTATTGATCAATCGAGATGAAATGACTTTTAATGAGTATTTTATAAGTATTTAAGCTAAATTCGGTCAAAAATTTGTCCAGAAAAAAATGCATTCAAAAGTGTACCGAAAAAATCCCATGTTTTTTTTCTTCAAGATACATAATCCGTGACAACGATTTCTTATTGAAAATTGAATTTTAAGAGTTTTTTGAATGAATATCGTTACATTTGCATGAATTAAAGCAAAAAGTACAAAAATAATGGTTTCAGTGGTTATATTTGAAAATAGTGAAGGAATACTCAAAATATGCTTCTCTGGCCGAGAAACGTCGATTTTGAAAATGTTATTAAAAATCGAGGTACATTTTTATTTATTGATCAATCGAGATGAAGTCACTTTTAATGAGTATTTTATAGGTAATTAAGCTGAATTCGGTCAAAAATTTGTCCAGAAAAAAATGCATTCAAAAGTGTACCGAAAAAATCCCATGTTTTTTTTCTTCAAGATACAAAATCCGTGACAACGATTTCTTATTGAAAATTGAATTTTAAGAGTTTTTTGAATGAATATCGTTACATTTGCATGAATTAAAGCAAAAAGTACAAAAATAATGGTTTCAGTGGTTATATTTTAAAATAGTGAAGAAATACTCAAAATATTCTTCTCTGGCCGAGAAACGTCGATTTTGAAAATGTTATTAAAAATCGAGGTACATTTTTATTTATTGATCAATCGAGATGAAGTCACTTTTAATGAGTATTTTATAAGTATTTAAGCTAAATTCGGTCAAAAATTTGTCCAGAAAAAAATGCATTCAAAAGTGTACCGAAAAAATCCCATGTTTTTTTTCTTCAAGATACAAAATCCGTGACAACGATTTCTTATTGAAAATTGAATTTTAAGAGTTTTTTGAATGAATATCGTTACATTTGCATGAATTAAAGCAAAAAGTACAAAAATAATGGTTTCAGTGGTTATATTTTAAAATAGTGAAGAAATACTCAAAATATTCTTCTCTGGCCGAGAAACGTCGATTTTGAAAATGTTATTAAAAATCGAGGTACATTTTTATTTATTGATCAATCGAGATGAAGTCACTTTTAATGAGTATTTTATAGGTAATTAAGCTGAATTCGGTCAAAAAATTGTCCAGAAAAAAATGCATTAAAAAGTGTACCGAAAAAATCGCATGTTTTTTTTTCTTTAAGATACAAAATCCCTGACAACGATTTCTTATTGAAAATTGAATTTGAACAGTTTTTTGAATGAATATCGTTACATTTGCTTGAATTAAAGCAAAAAGTACAAAAATAATGGTTTCATTGGTTATATTTGAAAATAGTGAAAAAAAACTCAAAATGTGCTTTTCTGGTCGAGAAACGTCGATTTTGAAAATGGTACTAATAATCGAGGTACATTTTTATTTATTGATCAATCGAGATGAAATGACTTTTAATGAGTATTTTATAAGTATTTAAGCTAAATTCGGTCAAAAATTTGTCCAGAAAAAAATGCATTCAAAAGTGTACCGAAAAAATCCCATGTTTTTTTTCTTCAAGATACATAATCCGTGACAACGATTTCTTATTGAAAATTGAATTTTAAGAGTTTTTTGAATGAATATCGTTACATTTGCATGAATTAAAGCAAAAAGTACAAAAATAATGGTTTCAGTGGTTATATTTGAAAATAGTGAAGGAATACTCAAAATATGCTTCTCTGGCCGAGAAACGTCGATTTTGAAAATGTTATTAAAAATCGAGGTACATTTTTATTTATTGATCAATCGAGATGAAGTCACTTTTAATGAGTATTTTATAGGTAATTAAGCTGAATTCGGTCAAAAATTTGTCCAGAAAAAAATGCATTCAAAAGTGTACCGAAAAAATCCCATGTTTTTTTTCTTCAAGATACAAAATCCGTGACAACGATTTCTTATTGAAAATTGAATTTTAAGAGTTTTTTGAATGAATATCGTTACATTTGCATGAATTAAAGCAAAAAGTACAAAAATAATGGTTTCAGTGGTTATATTTTAAAATAGTGAAGAAATACTCAAAATATTCTTCTCTGGCCGAGAAACGTCGATTTTGAAAATGTTATTAAAAATCGAGGTACATTTTTATTTATTGATCAATCGAGATGAAGTCACTTTTAATGAGTATTTTATAGGTAATTAAGCTGAATTCGGTCAAAAATTTGTCCAGAAAAAAATGCATTAAAAAGTGTACCGAAAAAATCGCATGTTTTTTTTTCTTTAAGATACAAAATCCCTGACAACGATTTCTTATTGAAAATTGAATTTGAACAGTTTTTTGAATGAATATCGTTACATTTGCTTGAATTAAAGCAAAAAGTACAAAAATAATGGTTTCATTGGTTATATTTGAAAATTGTGAAAAAAAACTCAAAATGTGCTTTTTTGGTCGAGAAACGTCGATTTTGAAAATGGTACTAATAATCGAAGTACATTTTTATTTATTGATCAATCGAGATGAAATCACTTTTAATGAGTATTTTATAAGTATTTAAGCTAAATTCGGTCAAAAATTTGTCCAGAAAAAAATGCATTCAAAAGTGTACCGAAAAAATCCCATGTTTTTTTTCTTCAAGATACAAAATCCGTGACAACGATTTCTTATTGAAAATTGAATTTTAAGAGTTTTTTGAATGAATATCGTTACATTTGCATGAATTAAAGCAAAAAGTACAAAAATAATGGTTTCAGTGGTTATATTTTAAAATAGTGAAGAAATACTCAAAATATTCTTCTCTGGCCGAGAAACGTCGATTTTGAAAATGTTATTAAAAATCGAGGTACATTTTTATTTATTGATCAATCGAGATGAAGTCACTTTTAATGAGTATTTTATAGGTAATTAAGCTGAATTCGGTCAAAAATTTGTCCAGAAAAAAATGCATTAAAAAGTGTACCGAAAAAATCGCATGTTTTTTTTTCTTTAAGATACAAAATCCCTGACAACGATTTCTTATTGAAAATTGAATTTGAACAGTTTTTTGAATGAATATCGTTACATTTGCTTGAATTAAAGGAAAAAGTACAAAAATAATGGTTTCATTGGTTATATTTGAAAATTGTGAAAAAAAACTCAAAATGTGCTTTTCTGGTCGAGAAACGTCGATTTTGAAAATGGTACTAATAATCGAGGTACATTTTTATTTATTGATCAATCGAGATGAAATCACTTTTAATGAGTATTTTATAAGTATTTAAGCTAAATTCGGTCAAAAATTTGTCCAGAAAAAAATGCATTCAAAAGTGTACCGAAAAAATCCCATGTTTTTTTTCTTCAAGATACAAAATCCGTGACAACGATTTTTTATTGAAAATTGAATTTTAAGAGTTTTTTGAATGAATATCGTTACATTTGCATGAATTAAAGCAAAAAGTACAAAAATAATGGTTTCAGTGGTTATATTTGAAAATAGTGAAGAAATACTCAAAATATGCTTCTCTGGCCGAGAAACGTCGATTTTGAAAATGTTATTAAAAATCGAGGTACATTTTTATTTATTGATCAATCGAGATGAAGTCACTTTTAATGAGTATTTTATAGGTAATTAAGCTGAATTCGGTCAAAAATTTGTCCAGAAAAAAATGCATTAAAAAGTGTACCGAAAAAATCGCATGTTTTTTTTTCTTCAAGATACAAAATCCCTGACAACGATTTCTTATTGAAAATTGAATTTGAACAGTTTTTTGAATGAATATCGTTACATTTGCTTGAATTAAAGCAAAAAGTACAAAAATAATGGTTTCAGTGGTTATATTTGAAAATAGTGAAGAAATACTCAAAATATGCTTCTCTGGCCGAGAAACGTCGATTTTGAAAATGTTATTAAAAATCGAGGTACATTTTTATTTATTGATCAATCGAGATGAAGTCACTTTTAATGAGTATTTTATAGGTAATTAAGCTGAATTCGGTCAAAAATTTGTCCAGAAAAAAATGCATTCAAAAGTGTACCGAAAAAATCCCATGTTTTTTTTCTTCAAGATACAAAATCCGTGACAACGATTTCTTATTGAAAATTGAATTTTAAGAGTTTTTTGAATGAATATCGTTACATTTGCATGAATTAAAGCAAAAAGTACAAAAATAATGGTTTCAGTGGTTATATTTTAAAATAGTGAAGAAATACTCAAAATATTCTTCTCTGGCCGAGAAACGTCGATTTTGAAAATGTTATTAAAAATCGAGGTACATTTTTATTTATTGATCAATCGAGATGAAGTCACTTTTAATGAGTATTTTATAGGTAATTAAGCTGAATTCGGTCAAAAATTTGTCCAGAAAAAAATGCATTAAAAAGTGTACCGAAAAAATCGCATGTTTTTTTTTCTTTAAGATACAAAATCCCTGACAACAATTTCTTATTGAAAATTGAATTTGAACAGTTTTTTGAATGAATATCGTTACATTTGCTTGAATTAAAGCAAAAAGTACAAAAATAATGGTTTCATTGGTTATATTTGAAAATTGTGAAAAAAAACTCAAAATGTGCTTTTCTGGTCGAGAAACGTCGATTTTGAAAATGGTACTAATAATCGAGGTACATTTTTATTTATTGATCAATCGAGATGAAATCACTTTTAATGAGTATTTTATAAGTATTTAAGCTAAATTGGGTCAAAAATTTGTCCAGAAAAAAATGCATTCAAAAGTGTACCGAAAAAATCCCATGTTTTTTTTCTTCAAGATACAAAATCCGTGACAACGATTTCTTATTGAAAATTGAATTTTAAGAGTTTTTTGAATGAATATCGTTACATTTGCATGAATTAAAGCAAAAAGTACAAAAATAATGGTTTCAGTGGTTATATTTGAAAATAGTGAAGAAATACTCAAAATATGCTTCTCTGGCCGAGAAACGTCGATTTTGAAAATGTTATTAAAAATCGAGGTACATTTTTATTTATTGATCAATCGAGATGAAGTCACTTTTAATGAGTATTTTATAGGTAATTAAGCTGAATTCGGTCAAAAATGTGTCCAGAAAAAAATGCATTAAAAAGTGTACCGAAAAAATCGCATGTTTTTTTTCTTTAAGATACAAAATCCCTGACAACGATTTCTTATTGAAAATTGAATTTGAACAGTTTTTTGAATGAATATCGTTACATTTGCTTGAATTAAAGCAAAAAGTACAAAAATAATGGTTTCATTGGTTATATTTGAAAATAGTGAAAAAAAACTCAAAATGTGCTTTTCTGGTCGAGAAACGTCGATTTTGAAAATGGTACTAATAATCGAGGTACATTTTTATTTATTGATCAATCGAGATGAAATGACTTTTAATGAGTATTTTATAAGTATTTAAGCTAAATTCGGTCAAAAATTTGTCCAGAAAAAAATGCATTCAAAAGTGTACCGAAAAAATCCCATGTTTTTATTCTTCAAGATACAAAATCCGTGACAACGATTTCTTATTGAAAATTGAATTTTAAGAGTTTTTTGAATGAATATCGTTACATTTGCATGAATTAAAGCAAAAAGTACAAAAATAATGGTTTCAGTGGTTATATTTGAAAATAGTGAAGAAATACTCAAAATATTCTTCTCTGGCCGAGAAACGTCGATTTTGAAAATGTTATTAAAAATCGAGGTACATTTTTATTTATTGATCAATCGAGATGAAGTCACTTTTAATGAGTATTTTATAGGTAATTAAGCTGAATTCGGTCAAAAATGTGTCCAGAAAAAAATGCATTAAAAAGTGTACCGAAAAAATCGCATGTTTTTTTTTCTTTAAGATACAAAATCCCTGACAACGATTTCTTATTGAAAATTGAATTTGAACAGTTTTTTGAATGAATATCGTTACATTTGCTTGAATTAAAGCAAAAAGTACAAAAATAATGGTTTCATTGGTTATATTTGAAAATAGTGAAAAAAACTCAAAATGTGCTTTTCTGGTCGAGAAACGTCGAATTTGAAAATGGTACTAATAATCGAGGTACATTTTTATTTATTGATCAATCGAGATGAAATGACTTTTAATGAGTATTTTATAAGTATTTAAGCTAAATTCGGTCAAAAATTTGTCCAGAAAAAAATGCATTCAAAAGTGTACCGAAAAAATCCCATGTTTTTTTTCTTCAAGATACAAAATCCGTGACAACGATTTCTTATTGAAAATTGAATTTTAAGAGTTTTTTGAATGAATATCGTTACATTTGCATGAATTAAAGCAAAAAGTACAAAAATAATGGTTTCAGTGGTTATATTTGAAAATAGTGAAGAAATACTCAAAATATTCTTCTCTGGCCGAGAAACGTCGATTTTGAAAATGTTATTAAAAATCGAGGTACATTTTTATTTATTGATCAATCGAGATGAAGTCACTTTTAATGAGTATTTTATAGGTAATTAAGCTGAATTCGGTCAAAAATTTGTCCAGAAAAAAATGCATTAAAAAGTGTACCGAAAAAATCGCATGTTTTTTATTCTTTAAGATACAAAATCCCTGACAACAATTTCTTATTGAAAATTGAATTTGAACAGTTTTTTGAATGAATATCGTTACATTTGCTTGAATTAAAGCAAAAAGTACAAAAATAATGGTTTCATTGGTTATATTTGAAAATTGTGAAAAAAAACTCAAAATGTGCTTTTCTGGTCGAGAAACGTCGATTTTGAAAATGGTACTCATAATCGAGGTACATTTTTATTTATTGATCAATCGAGATGAAATCACTTTTAATGAGTATTTTATAAGTATTTAAGCTAAATTCGGTCAAAAATTTGTCCAGAAAAAAATGCATTCAAAGGTGTACCGAAAAAATCCCATGTTTTTTTTCTTCAAGATACAAAATCCGTGACAACGATTTCTTATTGAAAATTGAATTTTAAGAGTTTTTTGAATGAATATCGTTACATTTGCATGAATTAAAGCAAAAAGTACAAAAATAATGGTTTCAGTGGTTATATTTGAAAATAGTGAAGAAATACTCAAAATATGCTTCTCTGGCCGAGAAACGTCGATTTTGAAAATGTTATTAAAAATCGAGGTACATTTTTATTTATTGATCAATCGAGATGAAGTCACTTTTAATGAGTATTTTATAGGTAATTAAGCTGAATTCGGTCAAAAATTTGTCCAGAAAAAAATGCATTAAAAAGTGTACCGAAAAAATCGCATGTTTTTTTTTTCTTTAAGATACAAAATCCCTGACAACGATTTCTTATTGAAAATTGAATTTGAACAGTTTTTTGAATGAATATCGTTACATTTGCTTGAATTAAAGCAAAAAGTACAAAAATAATGGTTTCATTGGTTATATTTGAAAATAGTGAAAAAAAACTCAAAATGTGCTTTTCTGGTCGAGAAACGTCGATTTTGAAAATGGTACTAATAATCGAGGTACATTTTTATTTATTGATCAATCGAGATGAAATGACTTTTAATGAGTATTTTATAAGTATTTAAGCTAAATTCGGTCAAAAATTTGTCCAGAAAAAAATGCATTCAAAAGTGTACCGAAAAAATCCCATGTTTTTTTTCTTCAAGATACAAAATCCGTGACAACGATTTCTTATTGAAAATTGAATTTTAAGAGTTTTTTGAATGAATATCGTTACATTTGCATGAATTAAAGCAAAAAGTACAAAAATAATGGTTTCAGTGGTTATATTTGAAAATAGTGAAGAAATACTCAAAATATGCTTCTCTGGCCGAGAAACGTCGATTTTGAAAATGTTATTAAAAATCGAGGTACATTTTTATTTATTGATCAATCGAGATGAAGTCACTTTTAATGAGTATTTTATAGGTAATTAAGCTGAATTCGGTCAAAAATTTGTCCAGAAAAAAATGCATTAAAAAGTGTACCGAAAAAATCGCATGTTTTTTTTTCTTTAAGATACAAAATCCCTGACAACGATTTCTTATTGAAAATTGAATTTGAACAGTTTTTTGAATGAATATCGTTACATTTGCTTGAATTAAAGCAAAAAGTACAAAAATAATGGTTTCATTGGTTATATTTGAAAATAGTGAAAAAAAACTCAAAATGTGCTTTTCTGGTCGAGAAACGTCGATTTTGAAAATGGTACTAATAATCGAGGTACATTTTTATTTATTGATCAATCGAGATGAAATGACTTTTAATGAGTATTTTATAAGTATTTAAGCTAAATTCGGTCAAAAATTTGTCCAGAAAAAAATGCATTCAAAAGTGTACCGAAAAAATCCCATGTTTTTTTTCTTCAAGATACAAAATCCGTGACAACGATTTCTTATTGAAAATTGAATTTTAAGAGTTTTTTGAATGAATATCGTTACGTTTGCATGAATTAAAGCAAAAAGTACAAAAATAATGGTTTCAGTGGTTATATTTGAAAATAGTGAAGAAATACTCAAAATATGCTTCTCTGGCCGAGAAACGTCGATTTTGAAAATGTTATTAAAAATCGAGGTACATTTTTATTTATTGATCAATCGAGATGAAGTCACTTTTAATGAGTATTTTATAGGTAATTAAGCTGAATTCGGTCAAAAATTTGTCCAGAAAAAAATGCATTCAAAAATGTACCGAAAAAATCCCATGTTTTTTTTTCTTCAAGATACAAAATCCGTGACAACGATTTCTTATTGAAAATTGAATTTTAAGAGTTTTTTGAATGAATATCGTTACATTTGCATGAATTAAAGCAAAAAGTACAAAAATAATGGTTTCAGTGGTTATATTTTAAAATAGTGAAGAAATACTCAAAATATTCTTCTCTGGCCGAGAAACGTCGATTTTGAAAATGTTATTAAAAATCGAGGTACATTTTTATTTATTGATCAATCGAGATGAAGTCACTTTTAATGAGTATTTTATAGGTAATTAAGCTGAATTCGGTCAAAAATTTGTCCAGAAAAAAATGCATTAAAAAGTGTACCGAAAAAATCGCATGTTTTTTTTTCTTTAAGATACAAAATCCCTGACAACGATTTCTTATTGAAAATTGAATTTGAACAGTTTTTTGAATGAATATCGTTACATTTGCTTGAATTAAAGCAAAAAGTACAAAAATAATGGTTTCATTGGTTATATTTGAAAATTGTGAAAAAAAACTCAAAATGTGCTTTTCTGGTCGAGAAACGTCGATTTTGAAAATGGTACTAATAATCGAGGTACATTTTTATTTATTGATCAATCGAGATGAAATCACTTTTAATGAGTATTTTATAAGTATTTAAGCTAAATTCGGTCAAAAATTTGTCCAGAAAAAAATGCATTCAAAAGTGTACCGAAAAAATCCCATGTTTTTTTTCTTCAAGATACAAAATCCGTGACAACGATTTCTTATTGAAAATAGAATTTGAACAGTTTTTTGAATGAATATCGTTACATTTGCTTGAATTAAAGCAAAAAGTACAAAAATAATGGTTTCATTGGTCATATTTGAAAAAAGTGAAAAAAACTCAAAATGTGCTTTTCTGGTCGAGAAACGTCGATTTTGAAAATGTTATTAAAAATCGAGGTGAATTTTTATTTTTGATCAATCGAGATGAAATCACTTTTATTGAGTATTTTATAGGTAAATAAGCTGAATTCCGTCAAAAATTTGTCCAGAAAAAAATGCATTCAAAAGTGTACCGAAAAAATCCCATGTTTTTTTTCTTCAAGATACAAAATCCGTGACAACGATTTCTTATTGAAAATTGAATTTTAAGAGTTTTTTGAATGAATATCGTTACATTTGCATGAATTAAAGCAAAAAGTACAAAAATAATGGTTTCAGTGGTTATATTTGAAAATAGTGAAGAAATACTCAAAATATGCTTCTCTGGCCGAGAAACGTCGATTTTGAAAATGTTATTAAAAATCGAGGTACATTTTTATTTATTGATCAATCGAGATGAAGTCACTTTTAATGAGTATTTTATAGGTAATTAAGCTGAATTCGGTCAAAAATTTGTCCAGAAAAAAATGCATTCAAAAGTGTACCGAAAAAATCCCATGTTTTTTTCTTCAAGATACAAAATCCGTGACAACGATTTCTTATTGAAAATTGAATTTTAAGAGTTTTTTGAATGAATATCGTTACATTTGCATGAATTAAAGCAAAAAGTACAAAAATAATGGTTTCAGTGGTTATATTTTAAAATAGTGAAGAAATACTCAAACTATTCTTCTCTGGCCGAGAAACGTCGATTTTGAAAATGTTATTAAAAATCGAGGTACATTTTTATTTATTGATCAATCGAGATGAAGTCACTTTTAATGAGTATTTTATAGGTAATTAAGCTGAATTCGGTCAAAAATTTGTCCAGAAAAAAATGCATTAAAAAGTGTACCGAAAAAATCGCATGTTTTTTTTTTCTTTAAGATACAAAATCCCTGACAACGATTTCTTATTGAAAATTGAATTTGAACAGTTTTTTGAATGAATATCGTTACATTTGCTTGAATTAAAGCAAAAAGTACAAAAATAATGGTTTCATTGGTTATATTTGAAAATTGTGAAAAAAAACTCAAAATGTGCTTTTCTGGTCGAGAAACGTCGATTTTGAAAATGGTACTAATAATCGAGGTACATTTTTATTTATTGATCAATCGAGATGAAATCACTTTTAATGAGTATTTTATAAGTATTTAAGCTAAATTCGGTCAAAAATTTGTCCAGAAAAAAATGCATTCAAAAGTGTACCGAAAAAATCGCATGTTTTTTTTTCTTCAAGATACAAAATCCCTGACAACGATTTCTTATTGAAAATTGAATTTTAAGAGTTTTTTGAATGAATATCGTTACATTTGCATGAATTAAAGCAAAAAGTACAAAAATAATGGTTTCAGTGGTTATATTTGAAAATAGTGAAGAAATACTCAAAATATGCTTCTCTGGCCGAGAAACGTCGATTTTGAAAATGTTATTAAAAATCGAGGTACATTTTTATTTATTGATCAATCGAGATGAAGTCACTTTTAATGAGTATTTTATAGGTAATTAAGCTGAATTTGGTCAAAAATTTGTCCAGAAAAAAATGCATTCAAAAGTGTACCGAAAAAATCCCATGTTTTTTTTCTTCAAGATACAAAATCCGTGACAACGATTTCTTATTGAAAATTGAATTTTAAGAGTTTTTTGAATGAATATCGTTACATTTGCATGAATTAAAGCAAAAAGTACAAAAATAATGGTTTCAGTGGTTATATTTTAAAATAGTGAAGAAATACTCAAACTATTCTTCTCTGGCCGAGAAACGTCGATTTTGAAAATGTTATTAAAAATCGAGGTACATTTTTATTTATTGATCAATCGAGATGAAGTCACTTTTAATGAGTATTTTATAGGTAATTAAGCTGAATTCGGTCAAAAATTTGTCCAGAAAAAAATGCATTAAAAAGTGTACCGAAAAAATCGCATGTTTTTTTTTTCTTTAAGATACAAAATCCCTGACAACGATTTCTTATTGAAAATTGAATTTGAACAGTTTTTTGAATGAATATCGTTACATTTGCTTGAATTAAAGCAAAAAGTACAAAAATAATGGTTTCATTGGTTATATTTGAAAATTGTGAAAAAAAACTCAAAATGTGCTTTTCTGGTCGAGAAACGTCGATTTTGAAAATGGTACTAATAATCGAGGTACATTTTTATTTATTGATCAATCGAGATGAAATCACTTTTAATGAGTATTTTATAAGTATTTAAGCTAAATTCGGTCAAAAATTTGTCCAGAAAAAAATGCATTCAAAAGTGTACCGAAAAAATCGCATGTTTTTTTTCTTCAAGATACAAAATCCCTGACAACGATTTCTTATTGAAAATTGAATTTGAACAGTTTTTTGAATGAATATCGTTACATTTGCTTGAATTAAAGCAAAAAGTACAAAAATAATGGTTTCATTGGTTATATTTGAAAATAGTGAAAAAAAACTCAAAATGTGCTTTTCTGGTCGAGAAACGTCGATTTCGAAAATGGTACTAATAATCGAGGTACTTTTTTATTTATTGATCAATCGAGATGATATGACTTTTAATGAGTATTTTATAAGTATTTAAGCTAAATTCGGTCAAAAATTTGTCCAGAAAAAAATGCATTCAAAAGTGTACCGAAAAAATCCCATGTTTTTTTTCTTCAAGATACAAAATCCGTGACAACGATTTCTTATTGAAAATAGAATTTGAACAGTTTTTTGAATGAATATCGTTACATTTGCTTGAATTAAAGCAAAAAGTACAAAAATAATGGTTTCATTGGTCATATTTGAAAAAAGTGAAAAAAACTCAAAATGTGCTTTTCTGGTCGAGAAACGTCGATTTTGAAAATGTTATTAAAAATCGAGGTGAATTTTTATTTATTGATCAATCGAGATGAAATCACTTTTATTGAGTATTTTATAGGTAATTAAACTGAATTCGGTCAAAAATTTGTCCAGAAAAAAATGCATTAAAAAGTGTACCGAAAAAATCGCATGTTTTTTTTCTTCAAGATACAAAATCCCTGACAACGATTTCTTATTGAAAATTGAATTTGAACAGTTTTTTGAATGAATATCGTTACATTTGCTTGAATTAAAGCAAAAAGTACAAAAATAATGGTTTCATTGGTTATATTTGAAAATAGTGAAAAAAAACTCAAAATGTGCTTTTCTGGTCGAGAAACGTCGATTTCGAAAATGGTACTAATAATCGAGGTACATTTTTATTTATTGATCAATCGAGATGATATGACTTTTAATGAGTATTTTATAAGTATTTAAGCTAAATTCGGTCAAAAATTTGTCCAGAAAAAAATGCATTCAAAAGTGTACCGAAAAAATCCCATGTTTTTTTTCTTCAAGATACAAAATCCGTGACAACGATTTCTTATTGAAAATTGAATTTGAACAGTTTTTTGAATGAATATCGTTACATTTGCATGAATTAAAGCAAAAAGTACAAAAATAATGGTTTCAGTGGTTATATTTTAAAATAGTGAAGAATTACTCAAAATATTCTTCTCTGGCCGAGAAACGTCGATTTTGAAAATGTTATTAAAAATCGAGGTACATTTTTATTTATTGATCAATCGAGATGAAGTCACTTTTAATGAGTATTTTATAGGTAATTAAGCTGAATTCGGTCAAAAATTTGTCCAGAAAAAAATGCTTTAAAAAGTGTACCGAAAAAATCGCATGTTTTTTTTTTCTTTAAGATACAAAATCCCTGACAACGATTTCTTATTGAAAATTGAATTTGAACAGTTTTTTGAATGAATATCGTTACATTTGCTTGAATTAAAGCAAAAAGTACAAAAATAATGGTTTCATTGGTTGTATTTGAAAATAGTGAAAAAAAACTCAAAATGGGCTTTTCTGGTCGAGAAACGTCGATTTTGAAAATGGAACTAATAATCGAGGTACATTTTTATTTATTGATCAATCGAGATGAAATGACTTTTAATGAGTATTTTATAAGTATTTAAGCTAAATTCGGTCAAAAATTTGTCCAGAAAAAAATGCATTCAAAAGTGTACCGAAAAAATCCCATGTTTTTTTTCTTCAAGATACAAAATCCGTGACAACGATTTCTTATTGAAAATAGAATTTGAACAGTTTTTTGAATGAATATCGTTACATTTGCATGAATTAAAGCAAAAAGTACAAAAATAATGGTTTCAGTGGTTATATTTTAAAATAGTGAAGAATTACTCAAAATATTCTTCTCTGGCCGAGAAACGTCGATTTTGAAAATGTTATTAAAAATCGAGGTACATTTTTATTTATTGATCAATCGAGATGAAGTCACTTTTAATGAGTATTTTATAGGTAATTAAGCTGAATTCGGTCAAAAATTTGTCCAGAAAAAAATGCTTTAAAAAGTGTACCGAAAAAATCGCATGTTTTTTTTTTCTTTAAGATACAAAATCCCTGACAACGATTTCTTATTGAAAATTGAATTTGAACAGTTTTTTGAATGAATATCGTTACATTTGCTTGAATTAAAGCAAAAAGTACAAAAATAATGGTTTCATTGGTTGTATTTGAAAATAGTGAAAAAAAACTCAAAATGTGCTTTTCTGGTCGAGAAACGTCGATTTTGAAAATGGAACTAATAATCGAGGTACATTTTTATTTATTGATCAATCGAGATGAAATGACTTTTAATGAGTATTTTATAAGTATTTAAGCTAAATTCGGTCAAAAATTTGTCCAGAAAAAAATGCATTCAAAAGTGTACCGAAAAAATCCCATGTTTTTTTTCTTCAAGATACAAAATCCGTGACAACGATTTCTTATTGAAAATAGAATTTGAACAGTTTTTTGAATGAATATCGTTACATTTGCTTGAATTAAAGCAAAAAGTACAAAAATAATGGTTTCATTGGTCATATTTGAAAATAGTGAAAAAAACTCAAAATGTGCTTTTCTGGTCGAGAAACGTCGATTTTGAAAATGTTATTAAAAATCGAGGTGAATTTTTATTTATTGATCAATCGAGATGAAATCACTTTTATTGAGTATTTTATAGGTAAATAAGCTGAATTCCGTCAAAAATTTGTCCAGAAAAAAATGCATTCAAAAGTGTACCGAAAAAATCGCATGTTTTTTTTTCTTCAAGATACAAAATCCGTGACAACGATTTCTTATTGAAAATTCAATTTGAACAGTTTTTTGAATGAATATCGTTACATTTGCTTGAATTAAAGCAAAAAGTACAAAAATAATGGTTTCATTGGTTATATTTGAAAATAGTGAAAAAAAACTCAAAATGTGCTTTTCTGGTCGAGAAACGTCGATTTCGAAAATGGTACTAATAATCGAGGTACATTTTTATTTATTGATCAATCGAGATGAAATGACTTTTAATGAGTATTTTATAAGTATTTAAGCTAAATTCGGTCAAAAATTTGTCCAGAAAAAAATGCATTCAAAAGTGTAGCGAAAAAATCCCATGTTTTTTTTCTTCAAGATACAAAATCCGTGACAACGATTTCTTAATGAAAATAGAATTTGAACAGTTTTTTGAATGAATATCGTTACATTTGCTTGAATAAAAGCAAAAAGTACAAAAATAATGGTTTCATTGGTCATATTTGAAAAAAGTGAAAAAAACTCAAAATGTGCTTTTCTGGTCGAGAAACGTCGATTTTGAAAATGTTATTAAAAATCGAGGTGAATTTTTATTTATTGATCAATCGAGATGAAATCACTTTTATTGAGTATTTTATAGGTAAATAAGCTGAATTCCGTCAAAAATTTGTCCAGAAAAAAATGCTTTCAAAAGTGTACCGAAAAAATCCCATGTTTTTTTTCTTCAAGATACAAAATCCGTGACAACGATTTCTTATTGAAAATTGAATTTTAAGAGTTTTTTGAATGAATATCGTTACATTTGCATGAATTAAAGCAAAAAGTACAAAAATAATGGTTTCATTGGTTATATTTGAAAATTGTGAAAAAAAACTCAAAATGTGCTTTTCTGGTCGAGAATCGTCGATTTCGAAAATGGTACTAATAATCGAGGTACATTTTTATTTATTGATCAATCGAGATGAAGTCACTTTTAATGAGTATTTTATAGGTAATTAAGCTGAATTCGGTCAAAAATTTGTCCAGAAAAAAATGCATTCAAAAGTGTACCGAAAAAATCCCATGTTTTTTTTCTTCAAGATACAAAATCCGTGACAACGATTTCTTATTGAAAATTGAATTTTAAGAGTTTTTTGAATGAATATCGTTACATTTGCATGAATTAAAGCAAAAAGTACAAAAATAATGGTTTCAGTGGTTATATTTTAAAATAGTGAAGAATTACTCAAAATATTCTTCTCTGGCCGAGAAACGTCGATTTTGAAAATGTTATTAAAAATCGAGGTACATTTTTATTTATTGATCAATCGAGATGAAGTCACTTTTAATGAGTATTTTATAGGTAATTAAGCTGAATTCGGTCAAATATTTGTCCAGAAAAAAATGCTTTAAAAAGTGTACCGAAAAAATCGCATGTTTTTTTTTTCTTTAAGATACAAAATCCCTGACAACGATTTCTTATTGAAAATTGAATTTGAACAGTTTTTTGAATGAATATCGTTACATTTGCTTGAATTAAAGCAAAAAGTACAAAAATAATGGTTTCATTGGTTGTATTTGAAAATAGTGAAAAAAAACTCAAAATGTGCTTTTCTGGTCGAGAAACGTCGATTTTGAAAATGGAACTAATAATCGAGGTACATTTTTATTTATTGATCAATCGAGATGAAATGACTTTTAATGAGTATTTTATAAGTATTTAAGCTAAATTCGGCCAAAAATTTGTCCAGAAAAAAATGCATTCAAAAGTGTACCGAAAAAATCCCATGTTTTTTTTCTTCAAGATACAAAATCCGTGACAACGATTTCTTATTGAAAATAGAATTTGAACAGTTTTTTGAATGAATATCGTTACATTTGCTTGAATTAAAGCAAAAAGTACAAAAATAATGGTTTCATTGGTCATATTTGAAAATAGTGAAAAAAACTCAAAATGTGCTTTTCTGGTCGAGAAACGTCGATTTTGAAAATGTTATTAAAAATCGAGGTGAATTTTTATTTATTGATCAATCGAGATGAAATCACTTTTATTGAGTATTTTATAGGTAAATAAGCTGAATTCCGTCAAAAATTTGTCCAGAAAAAAATGCATTCAAAAGTGTACCGAAAAAATCGCATGTTTTTTTTTCTTCAAGATACAAAATCCGTGACAACGATTTCTTATTGAAAATTCAATTTGAACAGTTTTTTGAATGAATATCGTTACATTTGCTTGAATTAAAGCAAAAAGTACAAAAATAATGGTTTCATTGGTTATATTTGAAAATAGTGAAAAAAAACTCAAAATGTGCTTTTCTGGTCGAGAAACGTCGATTTCGAAAATGGTACTAATAATCGAGGTACATTTTTATTTATTGATCAATCGAGATGAAATGACTTTTAATGAGTATTTTATAAGTATTTAAGCTAAATTCGGTCAAAAATTTGTCCAGAAAAAAATGCATTCAAAAGTGTAGCGAAAAAATCCCATGTTTTTTTTCTTCAAGATACAAAATCCGTGACAACGATTTCTTATTGAAAATAGAATTTGAACAGTTTTTTGAATGAATATCGTTACATTTGCTTGAATTAAAGCAAAAAGTACAAAAATAATGGTTTCATTGGTTATATTTGAAAATAGTGAAAAAAACTCAAAATGTGCTTTTCTGGTCGAGAAACGTCGATTTTGAAAATGGTACTAATAATCGAGGTACATTATTATTTATTGATCAATCGAGATGAAATCACTTTCAATGAGTATTTTATAAGTATTTAAGCTAAATTCGGTCAAAAATTTGTCCAGAAAAAATGCATTCAAAAGTGTACCGAAAAAATCGCATGTTTTTTTTCTTCAAGATACAAAATTCGTGACAACGATTTCTTATTGAAAATTCAATTTGAACAGTTTTTTGAATGAATATCGTTACATTTGCTTGAATTAAGGCAAAAAGTACAAAAATAATGGTTTCATTGGTTATATTTGAAAATAGTGAAAAAAAAACTCAAAATGTGCTTTTCTGGTCGAGAAACGTCGATTTTGAAAATGGTACTAATAATCGAGGTACATTTTTATTTATTGATCAATCGAGATGAAATGACTTTTAATGAGTATTTTATAAGTATTTAAGCTAAATTCGGTCAAAAATTTGTCCAGAAAAAAATGCATTCAAAAGTGTACCGAAAAAATCCCATGTTTTTTTTCTTCAAGATACAAAATCCGTGACAACGATTTCTTATTGAAAATTGAATTTTAAGAGTTTTTTGAATGAATATCGTTACATTTGCATGAATTAAAGCAAAAAGTACAAAAATAATGGTTTCAGTGGTTATATTTGAAAATAGTGAAGAAATACTCAAAATATGCTTCTCTGGCCGAGAAACGTCGATTTTGAAAATGTTATTAAAAATCGAGGTACATTTTTATTTATTGATCAATCGAGATGAAGTCACTTTTAATGAGTATTTTATAGGTAATTAAGCTGAATTCGGTCAAAAATTTGTCCAGAAAAAAATGCATTAAAAAGTGTACCGAAAAAATCGCATGTTTTTTTTTCTTCAAGATACAAAATCCCTGACAACGATTTCTTATTGAAAATTGAATTTGAACAGTTTTTTGAATGAATATCGTTACATTTGCTTGAATTAAAGCAAAAAGTACAAAAATAATGGTTTCATTGGTTATATTTGAAAATAGTGAAAAAAAACTCAAAATGTGCTTTTCTGGTCGAGAAACGTCGATTTCGAAAATGGTACTAATAATCGAGGTACATTTTTATTTATTGATCAATCGAGATGAAATGACTTTTAATGAGTATTTTATAAGTATTTAAGCTAAATTCGGTCAAAAATTTGTCCAGAAAAAAATGCATTCAAAAGTGTACCGAAAAAATCCCATGATTTTTTCTTCATGATACAAAATCCGTGACAACGATTTCTTATTGAAAATTGAATTTTAAGAGTTTTTTGAATGAATATCGTTACATTTGCATGAATTAAAGCAAAAAGTACAAAAATAATGGTTTCAGTGGTTATATTTGAAAATAGTAAAGAAATACTCAAAATATGCTTCTCTGGCCGAGAAACGTCGATTTTGAAAATGTTATTAAAAATCGAGGTACATTTTTATTTATTGATCAATCGAGATGAAGTCACTTTTAATGAGTATTTTATAGGTAATTAAGCTGAATTCGGTCAAAAATTTGTCCAGAAAAAAATGCATTAAAAAGTGTACCGAAAAAATCGCATGTTTTTTTTTCTTCAAGATACAAAATCCCTGACAACGATTTCTTATTGAAAATTCAATTTGAACAGTTTTTTGAATGAATATCGTTACATTTGCTTGAATTAAAGCAAAAAGTACAAAAATAATGGTTTCATTGGTTATATTTGAAAATAGTGAAAAAAAACTCAAAATGTGCTTTTCTGGTCGAGAAACGTCGATTTCGAAAATGGTACTAATAATCCAGGTACATTTTTATTTATTGATCAATCGAGATGAAATGACTTTTAATGAGTATTTTATAAGTATTTAAGCTAAATTCGGTCAAAAATTTGTCCAGAAAAAAATGCATTCAAAAGTGTAGCGAAAAAGACCCATGTTTTTTTTTCTTCAAGATACAAAATCCGTGACAACGATTTCTTATTGAAAATTGAATTTTAAGAGTTTTTTGAATGAATATCGTTACATTTGCATGAATTAAAGCAAAAAGTACAAATATAATGGTTTCAGTGGTTATATTTGAAAATAGTGAAAAAAACTCAAAATGTGCTTTTCTGGTCGAGAAACGTCGATTTTGAAAATGTTATTAAAAATCGAGGTGAATTTTTATTTATTGATCAATCGAGATGAAATCACTTTTATTGAGTATTTTATAGGTAAATAAGCTGAATTCCGTCAAAAATTTGTCCAGAAAAAAATGCATTCAAAAGTGTAGCGAAAAAATCGCATGTTTTTTTTTCTTCAAGATACAAAATCCGTGACAACGATTTCTTATTGAAAATTCAATTTGAACAGTTTTTTGAATGAATATCGTTACATTTGCTTGAATTAAAGCAAAAAGTACAAAAATAATGGTTTCACTGGTTATACTTGAAAATAGTGAAAAAAACTCAAAATGTGCTTTTCTGGTCGAGAAACGTCGATTTTGAAAATGGTACTAATAATCGAGGTACATTATTATTTATTGATCAATCGAGATGAAATCACTTTCAATGAGTATTTTATAAGTATTTAAGCTAAATTCGGTCAAAAATTTGTCCAGAAAAAATGCATTCAAAAGTGTACCGAAAAAATCGCATGTTTTTTTTCTTCAAGATACAAAATTCGTGACAACGATTTCTTATTGAAAATTCAATTTGAACAGTTTTTTGAATGAATATCGTTACATTTGCTTGAATTAAGGCAAAAAGTACAAAAATAATGGTTTCATTGGTTATATTTGAAAATAGTGAAAAAAAACTCAAAATGTGCTTTTCTGGTCGAGAAACGTCGATTTTGAAAATGGTACTAATAATCGAGGTACATTTTTATTTATTGATCAATCGAGATGAAATGACTTTTAATGAGTATTTTATAAGTATTTAAGCTAAATTCGGTCAAAAATTTGTCCAGAAAAAAATGCATTCAAAAGTGTACCGAAAAAATCCCATGTTTTTTTTTCTTCAAGATACAAAATCCGTGACAACGATTTCTTATTGAAAATTGAATTTTAAGAGTTTTTTGAATGAATATCGTTACATTTTCATGAATTAAAGCAAAAAAGTACAAAAATAATGGTTTCAGTGGTTATATTTGAAAATAGTGAAGAAATACTCAAAATATGCTTCTCTGGCCGAGAAACGTCGATTTTGAAAATGTTATTAAAAATCGAGGTACATTTTTATTTATTGATCAATCGAGATGAAGTCACTTTTAATGAGTATTTTATAGGTATTTAAGCTAAATTCGGTCAAAAATTTGTCCAGAAAAAAATGCATTCAAAAGTGTACCGAAAAAATCCCATGATTTTTTCTTCAAGATACAAAATCCGTGACAACGATTTCTTATTGAAAATTGAATTTTAAGAGTTTTTTGAATGAATATCGTTACATTTGCATGAATTAAAGCAAAAAGTACAAAAATAATGGTTTCAGTGGTTATATTTGAAAATAGTGAAAAAAAACTCAAAATGTGCTTTTCTGGTCGAGAAACGTCGATTTTGAAAATGTTATTAAAAATCGAGGTGAATTTTTATTTATTGATCAATCGAGATGAAATCACTTTTATTGAGTATTTTATAGGTAAATAAGCTGAATTCCGTCAAAAATTTGTCCAGAAAAAAATGCATTCAAAAGTGTACCGAAAAAATCGCATGTTTTTTTTTCTTCAAGATACAAAATCCGTGACAACGATTTCTTATTGAAAATTCAATTTGAACAGTTTTTTGAATGAATATCGTTACATTTGCTTGAATTAAAGCAAAAAGTACAAAAATAATGGTTTCATTGGTTATATTTGAAAATAGTGAAAAAAAACTCAAAATGTGCTTTTCTGGTCGAGAAACGTCGATTTCGAAAATGGTACTAATAATCGAGGTACATTTTTATTTATTGATCAATCGAGATGAAATGACTTTTAATGAGTATTTTATAAGTATTTAAGCTAAATTCGGTCAAAAATTTGTCCAGAAAAAAATGCATTCAAAAGTGTAGCGAAAAAATCCCATGTTTTTTTTCTTCAAGATACAAAATCCGTGACAACGATTTCTTATTGAAAATAGAATTTGAACAGTTTTTTGAATGAATATCGTTACATTTGCTTGAATTAAAGCAAAAAGTACAAAAATAATGGTTTCATTGGTTATATTTGAAAATAGTGAAAAAAACTCAAAATGTGCTTTTCTGGTCGAGAAACGTCGATTTTGAAAATGGTACTAATAATCGAGGTACATTATTATTTATTGATCAATCGAGATGAAATCACTTTCAATGAGTATTTTATAAGTATTTAAGCTAAATTCGGTCAAAAATTTGTCCAGAAAAAATGCATTCAAAAGTGTACCGAAAAAATCGCATGTTTTTTTTCTTCAAGATACAAAATTCGTGACAACGATTTCTTATTGAAAATTCAATTTGAACAGTTTTTTGAATGAATATCGTTACATTTGCTTGAATTAAGGCAAAAAGTACAAAAATAATGGTTTCATTGGTTATATTTGAAAATAGTGAAAAAAAACTCAAAATGTGCTTTTCTGGTCGAGAAAAGTCGATTTTGAAAATGGTACTAATAATCGAGGTACATTTTTATTTATTGATCAATCGAGATGAAATGACTTTTAATGAGTATTTTATAAGTATTTAAGCTAAATTCGGTCAAAAATTTGTCCAGAAAAAAATGCATTCCAAAGTGTACCGAAAAAATCCCATGTTTTTTTTCTTCAAGATACAAAATCCGTGACAACGATTTCTTATTGAAAATTGAATTTTAAGAGTTTTTTGAATGAATATCGTTACATTTGCATGAATTAAAGCAAAAAGTACAAATATAATGGTTTCAGTGGTTATATTTGAAAATAGTGAAAAAAACTCAAAATGTGCTTTTCTGGTCGAGAAACGTCGATTTTGAAAATGTTATTAAAAATCGAGGTGAATTTTTATTTATTGATCAATCGAGATGAAATCACTTTTATTGAGTATTTTATAGGTAAATAAGCTGAATTCCGTCAAAAATTTGTCCAGAAAAAAATGCATTCAAAAGTGTACCGAAAAAATCGCATGTTTTTTTTTCTTCAAGATACAAAATCCGTGACAACGATTTCTTATTGAAAATTGAATTTTAAGAGTTTTTTGAATGAATATCGTTACATTTTCATGAATTAAAGCAAAAAAGTACAAAAATAATGGTTTCAGTGGTTATATTTGAAAATAGTGAAGAAATACTCAAAATATGCTTCTCTGGCCGAGAAACGTCGATTTTGAAAATGTTATTAAAAATCGAGGTACATTTTTATTTATTGATCAATCGAGATGAAGTCACTTTTAATGAGTATTTTATAGGTATTTAAGCTAAATTCGGTCAAAAATTTGTCCAGAAAAAAATGCATTCAAAAGTGTACCGAAAAAATCCCATGATTTTTTCTTCAAGATACAAAATCCGTGACAACGATTTCTTATTGAAAATTGAATTTTAAGAGTTTTTTGAATGAATATCGTTACATTTGCATGAATTAAAGCAAAAAGTACAAAAATAATGGTTTCAGTGGTTATATTTGAAAATAGTGAAAAAAAACTCAAAATGTGCTTTTCTGGTCGAGAAACGTCGATTTTGAAAATGTTATTAAAAATCGAGGTGAATTTTTATTTATTGATCAATCGAGATGAAATCACTTTTATTGAGTATTTTATAGGTAAATAAGCTGAATTCCGTCAAAAATTTGTCCAGAAAAAAATGCATTCAAAAGTGTACCGAAAAAATCGCATGTTTTTTTTTCTTCAAGATACAAAATCCGTGACAACGATTTCTTATTGAAAATTCAATTTGAACAGTTTTTTGAATGAATATCGTTACATTTGCTTGAATTAAAGCAAAAAGTACAAAAATAATGGTTTCATTGGTTATATTTGAAAATAGTGAAAAAAAACTCAAAATGTGCTTTTCTGGTCGAGAAACGTCGATTTCGAAAATGGTACTAATAATCGAGGTACATTTTTATTTATTGATCAATCGAGATGAAATGACTTTTAATGAGTATTTTATAAGTATTTAAGCTAAATTCGGTCAAAAATTTGTCCAGAAAAAAATGCATTCAAAAGTGTAGCGAAAAAATCCCATGTTTTTTTTCTTCAAGATACAAAATCCGTGACAACGATTTCTTATTGAAAATAGAATTTGAACAGTTTTTTGAATGAATATCGTTACATTTGCTTGAATTAAAGCAAAAAGTACAAAAATAATGGTTTCATTGGTTATATTTGAAAATAGTGAAAAAAACTCAAAATGTGCTTTTCTGGTCGAGAAACGTCGATTTTGAAAATGGTACTAATAATCGAGGTACATTATTATTTATTGATCAATCGAGATGAAATCACTTTCAATGAGTATTTTATAAGTATTTAAGCTAAATTCGGTCAAAAATTTGTCCAGAAAAAATGCATTCAAAAGTGTACCGAAAAAATCGCATGTTTTTTTTCTTCAAGATACAAAATTCGTGACAACGATTTCTTATTGAAAATTCAATTTGAACAGTTTTTTGAATGAATATCGTTACATTTGCTTGAATTAAGGCAAAAAGTACAAAAATAATGGTTTCATTGGTTATATTTGAAAATAGTGAAAAAAAACTCAAAATGTGCTTTTCTGGTCGAGAAAAGTCGATTTTGAAAATGGTACTAATAATCGAGGTACATTTTTATTTATTGATCAATCGAGATGAAATGACTTTTAATGAGTATTTTATAAGTATTTAAGCTAAATTCGGTCAAAAATTTGTCCAGAAAAAAATGCATTCAAAAGTGTACCGAAAAAATCCCATGTTTTTTTTCTTCAAGATACAAAATCCGTGACAACGATTTCTTATTGAAAATTGAATTTTAAGAGTTTTTTGAATGAATATCGTTACATTTGCATGAATTAAAGCAAAAAGTACAAATATAATGGTTTCAGTGGTTATATTTGAAAATAGTGAAAAAAACTCAAAATGTGCTTTTCTGGTCGAGAAACGTCGATTTTGAAAATGTTATTAAAAATCGAGGTGAATTTTTATTTATTGATCAATCGAGATGAAATCACTTTTATTGAGTATTTTATAGGTAAATAAGCTGAATTCCGTCAAAAATTTGTCCAGAAAAAAATGCATTCAAAAGTGTACCGAAAAAATCGCATGTTTTTTTTTCTTCAAGATACAAAATCCGTGACAACGATTTCTTATTGAAAATTCAATTTGAACAGTTTTTTGAATGAATATCGTTACATTTGCTTGAATTAAAGCAAAAAGTACAAAAATAATGGTTTCATTGGTTATATTTGAAAATAGTGAAAAAAAACTCAAAATGTGCTTTTCTGGTCGAGAAACGTCGATTTCGAAAATGGTACTAATAATCGAGGTACATTTTTATTTATTGATCAATCGAGATGAAATGACTTTTAATGAGTATTTTATAAGTATTTAAGCTAAATTCGGTCAAAAATTTGTCCAGAAAAAAATGCATTCAAAAGTGTACCGAAAAAATCCCATGTTTTTTTCTTCAAGATACAAAATCCGTGACAACGATTTCTTATTGAAAATTGAATTTTAAGAGTTTTTTGAATGAATATCGTTACATTTGCATGAATTAAAGCAAAAAGTACAAAAATAATGGTTTCATTGGTTATATTTGAAAATAGTGAAAAAAACTCAAAATGTGCTTTTCTGGTCGAGAAACGTCGATTTTGAAAATGTTATTAAAAATCGAGGTGAATTTTTATTTATTGATCAATCGAGATGAAATCACTTTTATTGAGTATTTTATAGGTAAATAAGCTGAATTCCGTCAAAAATTTGTCCAGAAAAAAATGCATTCAAAAGTGTACCGAAAAAATCGCATGTTTTTTTTTCTTCAAGATACAAAATCCGTGACAACGATTTCTTATTGAAAATTCAATTTGAACAGTTTTTTGAATGAATATCGTTACATTTGCTTGAATTAAAGCAAAAAGTACAAAAATAATGGTTTCATTGGTTATATTTGAAAATAGTGAAAAAAAACTCAAAATGTGCTTTTCTGGTCGAGAAACGTCGATTTCGAAAATGGTACTAATAATCGAGGTACATTTTTATTTATTGATCAATCGAGATGAAATGACTTTTAATGAGTATTTTATAAGTATTTAAGCTAAATTCGGTCAAAAATTTGTCCAGAAAAAAATGCATTCAAAAGTGTAGCGAAAAAATCCCATGTTTTTTTTCTTCAAGATACAAAATCCGTGACAACGATTTCTTATTGAAAATAGAATTTGAACAGTTTTTTGAATGAATATCGTTACATTTGCTTGAATTAAAGCAAAAAGTACAAAAATAATGGTTTCATTGGTTATATTTGAAAATAGTGAAAAAAAACTCAAAATGTGCTTTTCTGGTCGAGAAACGTCGATTTCGAAAATGGTACTAATAATCGAGGTACATTTTTATTTATTGATCAATCGAGATGAAATGACTTTTAATGAGTATTTTATAAGTATTTAAGCTAAATTCGGTCAAAAATTTGTCCAGAAAAAAATGCATTCAAAAGTGTACCGAAAAAATCCCATGTTTTTTTCTTCAAGATACAAAATCCGTGACAACGATTTCTTATTGAAAATTGAATTTTAAGAGTTTTTTGAATGAATATCGTTACATTTGCATGAATTAAAGCAAAAAGTACAAAAATAATGGATTCAGTGGTTATATTTGAAAATAGTGAAGAAATACTCAAAATATTCTTCTCTGGCCGAGAAACGTCGATTTTGAAAATGTTATTAAAAATCGAGGTACATTTTTATTTATTGATCAATCGAGATGAAATGACTTTTAATGAGTATTTTATAGGTAATTAAGCTGAATTCGGTCAAAAAGTTGTCCAGAAAAAAATGCATTAAAAAGTGTACCGAAAAAATCGCATGTTTTTTTTTCTTCAAGACACAAAATCCCTGACAACGATTTCTTATTGAAAATTGAATTTGAACAGTTTTTTGAATGAATATCGTTACATTTGCTTGAATTAAAGCAAAAAGTACAAAAATAATGGTTTCATTGGTTATATTTGAAAATAGTGAAAAAAACTCAAAATGTGCTTTTCTGGTCGAGAAACGTCGATTTTGAAAATGGTACTAATAATCGAGGTACATTATTATTTATTGATCAATCGAGATGAAATCACTTTCAATGAGTATTTTATAAGTATTTAAGCTAAATTCGGTCAAAAATTTGTCCAGAAAAAATGCATTCAAAAGTGTACCGAAAAAATCGCATGTTTTTTTTCTTCAAGATACAAAATTCGTGACAACGATTTCTTATTGAAAATTCAATTTGAACAGTTTTTTGAATGAATATCGTTACATTTGCATGAATTAAAGCAAAAAGTACAAAAATAATGGTTTCAGTGGTTATATTTGAAAATAGCGAAAAAATTCTCAAAATGTGCTTCTCTGGTCGAGAAACGTCGATTTTGAAAATGTTATTAAAAATCGAGGTGAATTTTTATTTATTGATCAATCGAGATGATATCACTTTTATTGAGTATTTTATAGGTAAATAAGCTGAATTCCGTCAAAAATTTGTCCAGAAAAAAATGCATTCAAAAGTGTACCGAAAAAATCGTATTTTTTTTTCTTCAAGATACAAAATCCGTGACAACGATTTCTTATTGAAAATTGAATTTGAACAGTTTTTTGAATGAATATCGTTATATTTGCTTGAATTAAAGCAAAAATACAAAAATAATGTATTCAGTGATTATATTTGAAAATAGTGAAAAAATTCTCAAAATGTGCTTTTCTGGTCGAGAAACGTCGATTTTGAAAATGGTACTAATAGTCGAGGTACATTTTTATTTATTGATCAATCGAGATGAAATCACTTTCAATGAGTATTTTATAAGTATTTAAGCTAAATTCGGTCAAAAATTTGTCCAGAAAAAAATGCATTAAAAAGTGTGCCGAAAAAATCGCACTTTTTTTTTTCTTCAAGATACAAAATCCGTGACAACGATTTCTTATTGAAAATTCAATTTGAACAGTTTTTTGAATGAATATCCTTACATTTGCTTGAATTAAAGCAAAAAGTACAAAAATAATGGTTTCACTGGTTATATTTGAAAATAGTGAAAAAATTCTCAAAATGTGCTTCTCTGGTCGAGAAACGTCGATTTTGAAAATGTTATTATAAATCGAGGTGAATTTTTATTTTTTGATCAATCGAGATGAAATCACCTTTATTGAGTATTTTATAGGTAACTAAGCTGAATTCCGTCAAAAATTTGTCCAGAAAAAAATGCATTCAAAAGTGTACCGAAAAAATCGCATGTTTTTTTCTTCAAGATACAAAATCCGTGACAACGATTTCTTATTGAAAATTGAATTTGAACAGTGTTTTGAATGAATATCGTTATATTTGCTTGAATTAAAGCAAAAATTCAAAAATAATGGATTCAGTGATTATATTTGAAAATAGTGAAAAAATTCTCAAAATGTGCTTCTCTGGTCGAGAAACGTCGATTTTGAAAATGTAATTAAAAATCGAGGTACATTTTAATTTATTGATCAATCGAGATGAAATCACTTTTAATGAGTATTTTATAGGTAATTAAGCTGAATTCGGTCAAAAATTTGTCCAGAAAAAATGCATTAAAAAGTGTACCGAAAAAATCGCATGTTTTTTTTCTTCGAGATAAAAAATCCGTGACAAGGATTTCTTATTGAAAATTGAATTTTAACAGTTTTTTGAATGAATATCGTTATATTTGCTTGGATTAAAGCAAAAATTACAAAAATAATGGATTCAGTGATTATATTTGAAAATAGTGAAAAAATTCTCAAAATGTGCTTTTCTGGTCGAGAAACGTCGATTTTGAAAATGTAATTAAAAATCGAGGTACATTTTTATTTATTGATCAATCGAGATGAAATCACTTTTAATGAGTATTTTATAGGTAATTAAGCTGAATTCGGTCAAAAATTTGTCCAGAAAAAAATGCATTAAAAAGTGTACCGAAAAAATCGCATGTTTCATTTCTTCAAGATACAAAATCCGTGACAACGATTTCTTATTGAAAATTGAATTTTAACAGTTTTTTGAATGAATATCGTTATATTTGCTTGAATTAAAGCAAAAAGTACAAAAATAATAGTTTCAGTGATTATATTTGAAAATAGTGAAAAAATTCTCAAAATGTGCTTCTCTGGTCGAGAAACGTCGATTTTGAAAATGTTATTAAAAATCGAGGTACATTTTATTTATTGATCAATCGAGATGAAGTCACTTTTAATGAGTATTTTATAAGTAATTAAGCTGAATTCGGTCAAAAATTTGTCCAGAAAAAAATGGATTAAAAATGTACCGAAAAAATCGCATGTTTCATTTCTTCAAGATACAAAATCCGTGACAACGATTTCGTATTGAAAATTGAATTTTTACAGTTTTTTGAATGAATATCGTTACATTTGCATGAATTAAAGCAAAAAGTACAAAAATAATGGTTTCAGTGGTTATATTTGAAAATAGCGAAAAAATTCTCAAAATGTGCTTCTCTGGTCGAGAAACGTCGATTTTGAAAATGTTATTAAAAATCGAGGTGAATTTTTATCTATTGATCAATCGAGATGATATCACTTTTATTGAGTATTTTATAGGAAAATAAGCTGAATTCCGTCAAAAATTTGTCCAGAAAAAATGCATTCAAAAGTGTACCGAAAAAATCGCATGTTTTTTTTCTTCAAGATACAAAATTCGTGACAACGATTTCTTATTGAAAATTCAATTTGAACAGTTTTTTGAATGAATATCGTTACATTTGCTTGAATTAAGGCAAAAAGTACAAAAATAATGGTTTCATTGGTTATATTTGAAAATAGTGAAAAAAAACTCAAAATGTGCTTTTCTGGTCGAGAAAAGTCGATTTTGAAAATGGTACTAATAATCGAGGTACATTTTTATTTATTGATCAATCGAGATGAAATGACTTTTAATGAGTATTTTATAAGTATTTAAGCTAAATTCGGTCAAAAATTTGTCCAGAAAAAAATGCATTCAAAAGTGTACCGAAAAAATCCCATGTTTTTTTTCTTCAAGATACAAAATCCGTGACAACGATTTCTTATTGAAAATTGAATTTTAAGAGTTTTTTGAATGAATATCGTTACATTTGCATGAATTAAAGCAAAAAGTACAAATATAATGGTTTCAGTGGTTATATTTGAAAATAGTGAAAAAAACTCAAAATGTGCTTTTCTGGTCGAGAAACGTCGATTTTGAAAATGTTATTAAAAATCGAGGTGAATTTTTATTTATTGATCAATCGAGATGAAATCACTTTTATTGAGTATTTTATAGGTAAATAAGCTGAATTCCGTCAAAAATTTGTCCAGAAAAAAATGCATTCAAAAGTGTACCGAAAAAATCGCATGTTTTTTTTTCTTCAAGATACAAAATCCGTGACAACGATTTCTTATTGAAAATTCAATTTGAACAGTTTTTTGAATGAATATCGTTACATTTGCTTGAATTAAAGCAAAAAGTACAAAAATAATGGTTTCATTGGTTATATTTGAAAATAGTGAAAAAAAACTCAAAATGTGCTTTTCTGGTCGAGAAACGTCGATTTCGAAAATGGTACTAATAATCGAGGTACATTTTTATTTATTGATCAATCGAGATGAAATGACTTTTAATGAGTATTTTATAAGTATTTAAGCTAAATTCGGTCAAAAATTTGTCCAGAAAAAAATGCATTCAAAAGTGTACCGAAAAAATCCCATGTTTTTTTCTTCAAGATACAAAATCCGTGACAACGATTTCTTATTGAAAATTGAATTTTAAGAGTTTTTTGAATGAATATCGTTACATTTGCATGAATTAAAGCAAAAAGTACAAAAATAATGGTTTCATTGGTTATATTTGAAAATAGTGAAAAAAACTCAAAATGTGCTTTTCTGGTCGAGAAACGTCGATTTTGAAAATGTTATTAAAAATCGAGGTGAATTTTTATTTATTGATCAATCGAGATGAAATCACTTTTATTGAGTATTTTATAGGTAAATAAGCTGAATTCCGTCAAAAATTTGTCCAGAAAAAAATGCATTCAAAAGTGTACCGAAAAAATCGCAGGTTTTTTTTTCTTCAAGATACAAAATCCGTGACAACGATTTCTTATTGAAAATTCAATTTGAACAGTTTTTTGAATGAATATCGTTACATTTGCTTGAATTAAAGCAAAAAGTACAAAAATAATGGTTTCATTGGTTATATTTGAAAATAGTGAAAAAAAACTCAAAATGTGCTTTTCTGGTCGAGAAACGTCGATTTCGAAAATGGTACTAATAATCGAGGTACATTTTTATTTATTGATCAATCGAGATGAAATGACTTTTAATGAGTATTTTATAAGTATTTAAGCTAAATTCGGTCAAAAATTTGTCCAGAAAAAAATGCATTCAAAAGTGTACCGAAAAAATCCCATGTTTTTTTCTTCAAGATACAAAATCCGTGACAACGATTTCTTATTGAAAATTGAATTTTAAGAGTTTTTTGAATGAATATCGTTACATTTGCATGAATTAAAGCAAAAAGTACAAAAATAATGGATTCAGTGGTTATATTTGAAAATAGTGAAGAAATACTCAAAATATTCTTCTCTGGCCGAGAAACGTCGATTTTGAAAATGTTATTAAAAATCGAGGTACATTTTTATTTATTGATCAATCGAGATGAAATGACTTTTAATGAGTATTTTATAGGTAATTAAGCTGAATTCGGTCAAAAAGTTGTCCAGAAAAAAATGCATTAAAAAGTGTACCGAAAAAATCGCATGTTTTTTTTTCTTCAAGACACAAAATCCCTGACAACGATTTCTTATTGAAAATTGAATTTGAACAGTTTTTTGAATGAATATCGTTACATTTGCTTGAATTAAAGCAAAAAGTACAAAAATAATGGTTTCATTGGTTATATTTGAAAATAGTGAAAAAAACTCAAAATGTGCTTTTCTGGTCGAGAAACGTCGATTTTGAAAATGGTACTAATAATCGAGGTACATTATTATTTATTGATCAATCGAGATGAAATCACTTTCAATGAGTATTTTATAAGTATTTAAGCTAAATTCGGTCAAAAATTTGTCCAGAAAAAATGCATTCAAAAGTGTACCGAAAAAATCGCATGTTTTTTTTCTTCAAGATACAAAATTCGTGACAACGATTTCTTATTGAAAATTCAATTTGAACAGTTTTTTGAATGAATATCGTTACATTTGCATGAATTAAAGCAAAAAGTACAAAAATAATGGTTTCAGTGGTTATATTTGAAAATAGCGAAAAAATTCTCAAAATGTGCTTCTCTGGTCGAGAAACGTCGATTTTGAAAATGTTATTAAAAATCGAGGTGAATTTTTATTTATTGATCAATCGAGATGATATCACTTTTATTGAGTATTTTATAGGTAAATAAGCTGAATTCCGTCAAAAATTTGTCCAGAAAAAAATGCATTCAAAAGTGTACCGAAAAAATCGTATTTTTTTTTCTTCAAGATACAAAATCCGTGACAACGATTTCTTATTGAAAATTGAATTTGAACAGTTTTTTGAATGAATATCGTTATATTTGCTTGAATTAAAGCAAAAATACAAAAATAATGTATTCAGTGATTATATTTGAAAATAGTGAAAAAATTCTCAAAATGTGCTTTTCTGGTCGAGAAACGTCGATTTTGAAAATGGTACTAATAGTCGAGGTACATTTTTATTTATTGATCAATCGAGATGAAATCACTTTTAATGAGTATTTTATAAGTATTTAAGCTAAATTCGGTCAAAAATTTGTCCAGAAAAAAATGCATTAAAAAGTGTGCCGAAAAAATCGCACTTTTTTTTTTCTTCAAGATACAAAATCCGTGACAAAGATTTCTTATTGAAAATTCAATTTGAACAGTTTTTTGAATGAATATCCTTACATTTGCTTGAATTAAAGCAAAAAGTACAAAAATAATGGTTTCACTGGTTATATCTGAAAATAGTGAAAAAATTCTCAAAATGTGCTTCTCTGGTCGAGAAACGTCGATTTTGAAAATGTTATTATAAATCGAGGTGAATTTTTATTTTTTGATCAATCGAGATGAAATCACCTTTATTGAGTATTTTATAGGTAACTAAGCTGAATTCCGTCAAAAATTTGTCCAGAAAAAAATGCATTCAAAAGTGTACCGAAAAAATCGCATGTTTTTTTCTTCAAGATACAAAATCCGTGACAACGATTTCTTATTGAAAATTGAATTTGAACAGTGTTTTGAATGAATATCGTTATATTTGCTTGAATTAAAGCAAAAATTCAAAAATAATGGATTCAGTGATTATATTTGAAAATAGTGAAAAAATTCTCAAAATGTGCTTCTCTGGTCGAGAAACGTCGATTTTGAAAATGTAATTAAAAATCGAGGTACATTTTAATTTATTGATCAATCGAGATGAAATCACTTTTAATGAGTATTTTATAGGTAATTAAGCTGAATTCGGTCAAAAATTTGTCCAGAAAAAATGCATTAAAAAGTGTACCGAAAAAATCGCATGTTTTTTTTCTTCGAGATAAAAAATCCGTGACAAGGATTTCTTATTGAAAATTGAATTTTAACAGTTTTTTGAATGAATATCGTTATATTTGCTTGGATTAAAGCAAAAATTACAAAAATAATGGATTCAGTGATTATATTTGAAAATAGTGAAAAAATTCTCAAAATGTGCTTTTCTGGTCGAGAAACGTCGATTTTGAAAATGTAATTAATAATCGAGGTACATTTTTATTTATTGATCAATCGAGATGAAATCACTTTTAATGAGTATTTTATAGGTAATTAAGCTGAATTCGGTCAAAAATTTGTCCAGAAAAAAATGCATTAAAAAGTGTACCGAAAAAATCGCATGTTTCATTTCTTCAAGATACAAAATCCGTGACAACGATTTCTTATTGAAAATTGAATTTTAACAGTTTTTTGAATGAATATCGTTATATTTGCTTGAATTAAAGCAAAAAGTACAAAAATAATAGTTTCAGTGATTATATTTGAAAATAGTGAAAAAATTCTCAAAATGTGCTTCTCTGGTCGAGAAACGTCGATTTTGAAAATGTTATTAAAAATCGAGGTACATTTTATTTATTGATCAATCGAGATGAAGTCACTTTTAATGAGTATTTTATAAGTAATTAAGCTGAATTCGGTCAAAAATTTGTCCAGAAAAAAATGGATTAAAAATGTACCGAAAAAATCGCATGTTTCATTTCTTCAAGATACAAAATCCGTGACAACGATTTCGTATTGAAAATTGAATTTTAACAGTTTTTTGAATGAATATCGTTACATTTGCATGAATTAAAGCAAAAAGTACAAAAATAATGGTTTCAGTGGTTATATTTGAAAATAGCGAAAAAATTCTCAAAATGTGCTTCTCTGGTCGAGAAACGTCGATTTTGAAAATGTTATTAAAAATCGAGGTGAATTTTTATCTATTGATCAATCGAGATGATATCACTTTTATTGAGTATTTTATAGGAAAATAAGCTGAATTCCGTCAAAAATTTGTCCAGAAAAAAATGCATTCAAAAGTGTACCGAAAAAATCGTATTTTTTTTTTCTTCAAGATACAAAATCCGTGACAACGATTTCTTATTGAAAATTGAATTTGAACAGTTTTTTGAATGAATATCGTTATATTTGCTTGAATTAAAGCAAAAATACAAAAATAATGTATTCAGTGATTATATTTGAAAATAGTGAAAAAATTCTCAAAATGTGCTTTTCTGGTCGACAAACGTCGATTTTGAAAATGTAATTAAAAATCGAGGTACATTTTTATTTATTGATCAATCGAGATGAAATCACTTTTAATGAGTATTTTATAGGTAATTAAGCTGAATTCGGTCAAAAATTTGTCCAGAAAAAATGCATTAAAAAGTGTACCGAAAAAATCGCATGTTTCATTTCTTCAAGATACAAAATCCGTGACAACGATTTCTTATTGAAAATTGAATTTTAACAGTTTTTTGAATGAATATCGTTATATTTGCTTGAATTAAAGCAAAAAGTACAAAAATAATAGTTTCAGTGATTATATTTGAAAATAGTGAAAAAATTCTCAAAATGTGCTTCTCTGGTCGAGAAACGTCGATTTTGAAAATGTTATTAAAAATCGAGGTACATTTTATTTATTGATCAATCGAGATGAAGTCACTTTTAATGAGTATTTTATAAGTAATTAAGCTGAATTCGGTCAAAAATTTGTCCAGAAAAAAATGGATTAAAAATGTACCGAAAAAATCGCATGTTTCATTTCTTCAAGATACAAAATCCGTGACAACGATTTCGTATTGAAAATTGAATTTTTACAGTTTTTTGAATGAATATCGTTACATTTGCATGAATTAAAGCAAAAAGTACAAAAATAATGGTTTCAGTGGTTATATTTGAAAATAGCGAAAAAATTCTCAAAATGTGCTTCTCTGGTCGAGAAACGTCGATTTTGAAAATGTTATTAAAAATCGAGGTGAATTTTTATCTATTGATCAATCGAGATGATATCACTTTTATTGAGTATTTTATAGGAAAATAAGCTGAATTCCGTCAAAAATTTGTCCAGAAAAAATGCATTCAAAAGTGTACCGAAAAAATCGCATGTTTTTTTTCTTCAAGATACAAAATTCGTGACAACGATTTCTTATTGAAAATTCAATTTGAACAGTTTTTTGAATGAATATCGTTACATTTGCTTGAATTAAGGCAAAAAGTACAAAAATAATGGTTTCATTGGTTATATTTGAAAATAGTGAAAAAAAACTCAAAATGTGCTTTTCTGGTCGAGAAAAGTCGATTTTGAAAATGGTACTAATAATCGAGGTACATTTTTATTTATTGATCAATCGAGATGAAATGACTTTTAATGAGTATTTTATAAGTATTTAAGCTAAATTCGGTCAAAAATTTGTCCAGAAAAAAATGCATTCAAAAGTGTACCGAAAAAATCCCATGTTTTTTTTCTTCAAGATACAAAATCCGTGACAACGATTTCTTATTGAAAATTGAATTTTAAGAGTTTTTTGAATGAATATCGTTACATTTGCATGAATTAAAGCAAAAAGTACAAATATAATGGTTTCAGTGGTTATATTTGAAAATAGTGAAAAAAACTCAAAATGTGCTTTTCTGGTCGAGAAACGTCGATTTTGAAAATGTTATTAAAAATCGAGGTGAATTTTTATTTATTGATCAATCGAGATGAAATCACTTTTATTGAGTATTTTATAGGTAAATAAGCTGAATTCCGTCAAAAATTTGTCCAGAAAAAAATGCATTCAAAAGTGTACCGAAAAAGTCGCATGTTTTTTTTTCTTCAAGATACAAAATCCGTGACAACGATTTCTTATTGAAAATTCAATTTGAACAGTTTTTTGAATGAATATCGTTACATTTGCTTGAATTAAAGCAAAAAGTACAAAAATAATGGTTTCATTGGTTATATTTGAAAATAGTGAAAAAAAACTCAAAATGTGCTTTTCTGGTCGAGAAACGTCGATTTCGAAAATGGTACTAATAATCGAGGTACATTTTTATTTATTGATCAATCGAGATGAAATGACTTTTAATGAGTATTTTATAAGTATTTAAGCTAAATTCGGTCAAAAATTTGTCCAGAAAAAAATGCATTCAAAAGTGTACCGAAAAAATCCCATGTTTTTTTCTTCAAGATACAAAATCCGTGACAACGATTTCTTATTGAAAATTGAATTTTAAGAGTTTTTTGAATGAATATCGTTACATTTGCATGAATTAAAGCAAAAAGTACAAAAATAATGGTTTCATTGGTTATATTTGAAAATAGTGAAAAAAACTCAAAATGTGCTTTTCTGGTCGAGAAACGTCGATTTTGAAAATGTTATTAAAAATCGAGGTGAATTTTTATTTATTGATCAATCGAGATGAAATCACTTTTATTGAGTATTTTATAGGTAAATAAGCTGAATTCCGTCAAAAATTTGTCCAGAAAAAAATGCATTCAAAAGTGTACCGAAAAAATCGCATGTTTTTTTTTCTTCAAGATACAAAATCCGTGACAACGATTTCTTATTGAAAATTCAATTTGAACAGTTTTTTGAATGAATATCGTTACATTTGCTTGAATTAAAGCAAAAAGTACAAAAATAATGGTTTCATTGGTTATATTTGAAAATAGTGGAAAAAAACTCAAAATGTGCTTTTCTGGTCGAGAAACGTCGATTTCGAAAATGGTACTAATAATCGAGGTACATTTTTATTTATTGATCAATCGAGATGAAATGACTTTTAATGAGTATTTTATAAGTATTTAAGCTAAATTCGGTCAAAAATTTGTCCAGAAAAAAATGCATTCAAAAGTGTACCGAAAAAATCCCATGTTTTTTTCTTCAAGATACAAAATCCGTGACAACGATTTCTTATTGAAAATTGAATTTTAAGAGTTTTTTGAATGAATATCGTTACATTTGCATGAATTAAAGCAAAAAGTACAAAAATAATGGATTCAGTGGTTATATTTGAAAATAGTGAAGAAATACTCAAAATATTCTTCTCTGGCCGAGAAACGTCGATTTTGAAAATGTTATTAAAAATCGAGGTACATTTTTATTTATTGATCAATCGAGATGAAATGACTTTTAATGAGTATTTTATAGGTAATTAAGCTGAATTCGGTCAAAAAGTTGTCCAGAAAAAAATGCATTAAAAAGTGTACCGAAAAAATCGCATGTTTTTTTTTCTTCAAGACACAAAATCCCTGACAACGATTTCTTATTGAAAATTGAATTTGAACAGTTTTTTGAATGAATATCGTTACATTTGCTTGAATTAAAGCAAAAAGTACAAAAATAATGGTTTCATTGGTTATATTTGAAAATAGTGAAAAAAACTCAAAATGTGCTTTTCTGGTCGAGAAACGTCGATTTTGAAAATGGTACTAATAATCGAGGTACATTATTATTTATTGATCAATCGAGATGAAATCACTTTCAATGAGTATTTTATAAGTATTTAAGCTAAATTCGGTCAAAAATTTGTCCAGAAAAAATGCATTCAAAAGTGTACCGAAAAAATCGCATGTTTTTTTTCTTCAAGATACAAAATTCGTGACAACGATTTCTTATTGAAAATTCAATTTGAACAGTTTTTTGAATGAATATCGTTACATTTGCATGAATTAAAGCAAAAAGTACAAAAATAATGGTTTCAGTGGTTATATTTGAAAATAGCGAAAAAATTCTCAAAATGTGCTTCTCTGGTCGAGAAACGTCGATTTTGAAAATGTTATTAAAAATCGAGGTGAATTTTTATTTATTGATCAATCGAGATGATATCACTTTTATTGAGTATTTTATAGGTAAATAAGCTGAATTCCGTCAAAAATTTGTCCAGAAAAAAATGCATTCAAAAGTGTACCGAAAAAATCGTATTTTTTTTTCTTCAAGATACAAAATCCGTGACAACGATTTCTTATTGAAAATTGAATTTGAACAGTTTTTTGAATGAATATCGTTATATTTGCTTGAATTAAAGCAAAAATACAAAAATAATGTATTCAGTGATTATATTTGAAAATAGTGAAAAAATTCTCAAAATGTGCTTTTCTGGTCGAGAAACGTCGATTTTGAAAATGGTACTAATAGTCGAGGTACATTTTTATTTATTGATCAATCGAGATGAAATCACTTTTAATGAGTATTTTATAAGTATTTAAGCTAAATTCGGTCAAAAATTTGTCCAGAAAAAAATGCATTAAAAAGTGTGCCGAAAAAATCGCACTTTTTTTTTTCTTCAAGATACAAAATCCGTGACAAAGATTTCTTATTGAAAATTCAATTTGAACAGTTTTTTGAATGAATATCCTTACATTTGCTTGAATTAAAGCAAAAAGTACAAAAATAATGGTTTCACTGGTTATATCTGAAAATAGTGAAAAAATTCTCAAAATGTGCTTCTCTGGTCGAGAAACGTCGATTTTGAAAATGTTATTATAAATCGAGGTGAATTTTTATTTTTTGATCAATCGAGATGAAATCACCTTTATTGAGTATTTTATAGGTAACTAAGCTGAATTCCGTCAAAAATTTGTCCAGAAAAAAATGCATTCAAAAGTGTACCGAAAAAATCGCATGTTTTTTTCTTCAAGATACAAAATCCGTGACAACGATTTCTTATTGAAAATTGAATTTGAACAGTGTTTTGAATGAATATCGTTATATTTGCTTGAATTAAAGCAAAAATTCAAAAATAATGGATTCAGTGATTATATTTGAAAATAGTGAAAAAATTCTCAAAATGTGCTTCTCTGGTCGAGAAACGTCGATTTTGAAAATGTAATTAAAAATCGAGGTACATTTTAATTTATTGATCAATCGAGATGAAATCACTTTTAATGAGTATTTTATAGGTAATTAAGCTGAATTCGGTCAAAAATTTGTCCAGAAAAAATGCATTAAAAAGTGTACCGAAAAAATCGCATGTTTTTTTTCTTCGAGATAAAAAATCCGTGACAAGGATTTCTTATTGAAAATTGAATTTTAACAGTTTTTTGAATGAATATCGTTATATTTGCTTGGATTAAAGCAAAAATTACAAAAATAATGGATTCAGTGATTATATTTGAAAATAGTGAAAAAATTCTCAAAATGTGCTTTTCTGGTCGAGAAACGTCGATTTTGAAAATGTAATTAATAATCGAGGTACATTTTTATTTATTGATCAATCGAGATGAAATCACTTTTAATGAGTATTTTATAGGTAATTAAGCTGAATTCGGTCAAAAATTTGTCCAGAAAAAAATGCATTAAAAAGTGTACCGAAAAAATCGCATGTTTCATTTCTTCAAGATACAAAATCCGTGACAACGATTTCTTATTGAAAATTGAATTTTAACAGTTTTTTGAATGAATATCGTTATATTTGCTTGAATTAAAGCAAAAAGTACAAAAATAATAGTTTCAGTGATTATATTTGAAAATAGTGAAAAAATTCTCAAAATGTGCTTCTCTGGTCGAGAAACGTCGATTTTGAAAATGTTATTAAAAATCGAGGTACATTTTATTTATTGATCAATCGAGATGAAGTCACTTTTAATGAGTATTTTATAAGTAATTAAGCTGAATTCGGTCAAAAATTTGTCCAGAAAAAAATGGATTAAAAATGTACCGAAAAAATCGCATGTTTCATTTCTTCAAGATACAAAATCCGTGACAACGATTTCGTATTGAAAATTGAATTTTAACAGTTTTTTGAATGAATATCGTTACATTTGCATGAATTAAAGCAAAAAGTACAAAAATAATGGTTTCAGTGGTTATATTTGAAAATAGCGAAAAAATTCTCAAAATGTGCTTCTCTGGTCGAGAAACGTCGATTTTGAAAATGTTATTAAAAATCGAGGTGAATTTTTATCTATTGATCAATCGAGATGATATCACTTTTATTGAGTATTTTATAGGAAAATAAGCTGAATTCCGTCAAAAATTTGTCCAGAAAAAAATGCATTCAAAAGTGTACCGAAAAAATCGTATTTTTTTTTTCTTCAAGATACAAAATCCGTGACAACAATTTTTTTTTGAAAATTGAATTTGAACAGTTTTTTGAATGAATATCGTTATATTTGCTTGAATTAAAGCAAAAATACAAAAATAATGTATTCAGTGATTATATTTGAAAATAGTGAAAAAATTCTCAAAATGTGCTTTTCTGGTCGACAAACGTCGATTTTGAAAATGTAATTAAAAATCGAGGTACATTTTTATTTATTGATCAATCGAGATGAAATCACTTTTAATGAGTATTTTATAGGTAATTAAGCTGAATTCGGTCAAAAATTTGTCCAGAAAAAAATGCATTAAAAAGTGTACCGAAAAAATCGCATGTTTCATTTCTTCAAGATACAAAATCCGTGACAACGATTTCTTATTGAAAATTGAATTTTAACAGTTTTTTGAATGAATATCGTTATATTTGCTTGAATTAAAGCAAAAAGTACAAAAATAATAGTTTCAGTGATTATATTTGAAAATAGTGAAAAAATTCTCAAAATGTGCTTCTCTGGTCGAGAAACGTCGATTTTGAAAATGTTATTAAAAATCGAGGTACATTTTATTTATTGATCAATCGAGATGAAGTCACTTTTAATGAGTATTTTATAAGTAATTAAGCTGAATTCGGTCAAAAATTTGTCCAGAAAAAAATGGATTAAAAATGTACCGAAAAAATCGCATGTTTCATTTCTTCAAGATACAAAATCCGTGACAACGATTTCGTATTGAAAATTGAATTTTAACAGTTTTTTGAATGAATATCGTTACATTTGCATGAATTAAAGCAAAAAGTACAAAAATAATGGTTTCAGTGGTTATATTTGAAAATAGCGAAAAAATTCTCAAAATGTGCTTCTCTGGTCGAGAAACGTCGATTTTGAAAATGTTATTAAAAATCGAGGTGAATTTTTATTTATTGATCAATCGAGATGATATCACTTTTATTGAGTATTTTATAGGTAAATAAGCTGAATTCGGTCAAAAATTTGTTCAGAAAAAAATGCATTCAAAAGTGTACCGAAAAAATCGCATGTTTTTTCTTCAAGATAAAAAATCCATGACAACGCTTTCTTATTGAAAATTGAATTTGAACAGTTTTTTGAATGAATATCGTTACATTTGCTTGAATTAAAGCAAAAAGTACAAAAATAATGGTTTCATTGGTTATATTTGAAAATAGTGAAAAAAACTCAAAATGTGCTTTTCTGGTCGAGAAACGTCGATTTTGAAAATGGTACTAATAATCGAGGAACTTTTTTATTTATTGATCAATCGAGATGAAATCACTTTTAATGAGTATTTTATAAGTATTTAAGCTAAATTCGGTCAAAAATTTGTCCAGAAAAAAAGCCATTAAAAAGTGTACCGAAAAAATCGCATGCTTTTTTTTCTTCAAGATACAAAATCCGTGACAACGATTTCCCATTGAAAATTCAATTTGAACAGTTTTTTATAAAATATCGTTACATTTGCTTGAATTAAAGCAAAAAGTACAAAAATAATGGTTTCATTGGTTATATTTGAAAATAGTGAAAAAAAACTCAAAATGTGTTTTTCTGGTCGAGAAACGTCGATTTTGAAAATGGTACTAATAGTCGAGGTACATTTTTATTTATTGATCAATCGAGATGAAATCACTTTTAATGAGTATTTTATAAGTATTTAAGCTAAATTCGGTCAAAAATTTGTCCAGAAAAAAATGCATTAAAAAGTGTGCCGAAAAAATCGCACGTTTTTTTTCTTCAAGATACAAAATCCGTGACAACGATTTCTTATTGAAAATTCAATTTGAACAGTTTTTTGAATGAATATCCTTACATTTGCTTGAATTAAAGCAAAAAGTACAAAAATAATGGTTTCATTGGTTATATTTGAAAATAGTGAAAAAATTCTCAAAATGTGCTTCTCTGGTCGAGAAACGTCGATTTTGAAAATGTTATTATAAATCGAGGTGAATTTTTATTTATTGATCAATCGAGATGAAATCACCTTTATTGAGTATTTTATAGGTAAATAAGCTGAATTCCGTCAAAAATTTGTCCAGAAAAAAATGGATTAAAAATGTACCGAAAAAATCGCATGTTTCATTTCTTCAAGATAAAAAATCCGTGACAACGATTTCGTATTGAAAATTGAATTTTAACAGTTTTTTGAATGAATATCGTTACATTTGCATGAATTAAAGCAAAAAGTACAAAAATAATGGTTTCAGTGGTTATATTTGAAAATAGCGAAAAAATTCTCAAAATGTGCTTCTCTGGTCGAGAAACGTCGATTTTGAAAATGTTATTAAAAATCGAGGTGAATTTTTATTTATTGATCAATCGAGATGATATCACTTTTATTGAGTATTTTATAGGTAAATAAGCTGAATTCGGTCAAAAATTTGTTCAGAAAAAAATGCATTCAAAAGTGTACCGAAAAAATCGCATGTTTTTTCTTCAAGATAAAAAATCCATGACAACGCTTTCTTATTGAAAATTGAATTTGAACAGTTTTTTGAATGAATATCGTTACATTTGCTTGAATTAAAGCAAAAAGTACAAAAATAATGGTTTCATTGGTTATATTTGAAAATAGTGAAAAAAACTCAAAATGTGCTTTTCTGGTCGAGAAACGTCGATTTTGAAAATGGTACTAATAATCGAGGAACTTTTTTATTTATTGATCAATCGAGATGAAATCACTTTTAATGAGTATTTTATAAGTATTTAAGCTAAATTCGGTCAAAAATTTGTCCAGAAAAAAAGCCATTAAAAAGTGTACCGAAAAAATCGCATGCTTTTTTTCTTCAAGATACAAAATCCGTGACAACGATTTCCCATTGAAAATTCAATTTGAACAGTTTTTTTATAAAATATCGTTACATTTGCTTGAATTAAAGCAAAAAGTACAAAAATAATGGTTTCATTGGTTATATTTGAAAATAGTGAAAAAAAACTCAAAATGTGTTTTTCTGGTCGAGAAACGTCGATTTTGAAAATGGTACTAATAATCGAGGTACATTTTTATTTATTGATCAATCGAGATGAAATGACTTTTAATGAGTATTTTATAAGTATTTAAGCTAAATTCGGTCAAAAATTTGTCCAGAAAAAAATGCATTCAAAAGTGTACCGAAAAAATCCCATGTTTTTTTTCTTCAAGATACAAAATCCGTGACAACGATTTCTTATTGAAAATTGAATTTTAACAGTTTTTTGAATGAATATCGTTATATTTGCTTGAATTAAAGCAAAAAGTACAAAAATAATAGTTTCAGTGATTATATTTGAAAATAGTGAAAAAATTCTCAAAATGTGCTTCTCTGGTCGAGAAACGTCGATTTTGAAAATGTTATTAAAAATCGAGGTACATTTTATTTATTGATCAATCGAGATGAAGTCACTTTTAATGAGTATTTTATAAGTATTTAAGCTAAATTCGGTCAAAAATTTGTCCAGAAAAAAATGCATTAAAAAGTGTGCCGAAAAAATCGCACGTTTTTTTTCTTCAAGATACAAAATCCGTGACAACGATTTCTTATTGAAAATTCAATTTGAACAGTTTTTTGAATGAATATCCTTACATTTGCTTGAATTAAAGCAAAAAGTACAAAAATAATGGTTTCATTGGTTATATTTGAAAATAGTGAAAAAATTCTCAAAATGTGCTTCTCTGGTCGAGAAACGTTGATTTTGAAAATGTTATTATAAATCGAGGTGAATTTTTATTTATTGATCAATCGAGATGAAATCACCTTTATTGAGTATTTTATAGGTAAATAAGCTGAATTCCGTCAAAAATTTGTCCAGAAAAAAATGGATTAAAAATGTACCGAAAAAATCGCATGTTTCATTTCTTCAAGATACAAAATCCGTGACAACGATTTCGTATTGAAAATTGAATTTTAACAGTTTTTTGAATGAATATCGTTACATTTGCATGAATTAAAGCAAAAAGTACAAAAATAATGGTTTCAGTGGTTATATTTGAAAATAGCGAAAAAATTCTCAAAATGTGCTTCTCTGGTCGAGAAACGTCGATTTTGAAAATGTTATTAAAAATCGAGGTGAATTTTTATTTATTGATCAATCGAGATGATATCACTTTTATTGAGTATTTTATAGGTAAATAAGCTGAATTCGGTCAAAAATTTGTTCAGAAAAAAATGCATTCAAAAGTGTACCGAAAAAATCGCATGTTTTTTCTTCAAGATAAAAAATCCATGACAACGCTTTCTTATTGAAAATTGAATTTGAACAGTTTTTTGAATGAATATCGTTACATTTGCTTGAATTAAAGCAAAAAGTACAAAAATAATGGTTTCATTGGTTATATTTGAAAATAGTGAAAAAAACTCAAAATGTGCTTTTCTGGTCGAGAAACGTCGATTTTGAAAATGGTACTAATAATCGAGGAACTTTTTTATTTATTGATCAATCGAGATGAAATCACTTTTAATGAGTATTTTATAAGTATTTAAGCTAAATTCGGTCAAAAATTTGTCCAGAAAAAAAGCCATTAAAAAGTGTACCGAAAAAATCGCATGCTTTTTTTCTTCAAGATACAAAATCCGTGACAACGATTTCCCATTGAAAATTCAATTTGAACAGTTTTTTTATAAAATATCGTTACATTTGCTTGAATTAAAGCAAAAAGTACAAAAATAATGGTTTCATTGGTTATATTTGAAAATAGTGAAAAAAAACTCAAAATGTGTTTTTCTGGTCGAGAAACGTCGATTTTGAAAATGGTACTAATAGTCGAGGTACATTTTTATTTATTGATCAATCGAGATGAAATCACTTTTAATGAGTATTTTATAAGTATTTAAGCTAAATTCGGTCAAAAATTTGTCCAGAAAAAAAGCCATTAAAAAGTGTACCGAAAAAATCGCATGCTTTTTTTCTTCAAGATACAAAATCCGTGACAACGATTTCCCATTGAAAATTCAATTTGAACAGTTTTTTTATAAAATATCGTTACATTTGCTTGAATTAAAGCAAAAAGTACAAAAATAATGGTTTCATTGGTTATATTTGAAAATAGTGAAAAAAAACTCAAAATGTGTTTTTCTGGTCGAGAAACGTCGATTTTGAAAATGGTACTAATAGTCGAGGTACATTTTTATTTATTGATCAATCGAGATGAAATCACTTTTAATGAGTATTTTATAAGTATTTAAGCTAAATTCGGTCAAAAATTTGTCCAGAAAAAAAGCCATTAAAAAGTGTACCGAAAAAATCGCATGCTTTTTTTTCTTCAAGATACAAAATCCGTGACAACGATTTCCCATTGAAAATTCAATTTGAACAGTTTTTTTATAAAATATCGTTACATTTGCTTGAATTAAAGCAAAAAGTACAAAAATAATGGTTTCATTGGTTATATTTGAAAATAGTGAAAAAAAACTCAAAATGTGTTTTTCTGGTCGAGAAACGTCGATTTTGAAAATGGTACTAATAGTCGAGGTACATTTTTATTTATTGATCAATCGAGATGAAATCACTTTTAATGAGTATTTTATAAGTATTTAAGCTAAATTCGGTCAAAAATTTGTCCAGAAAAAAATGCATTAAAAAGTGTGCCGAAAAAATCGCACGTTTTTTTTCTTCAAGATACAAAATCCGTGACAACGATTTCTTATTGAAAATTCAATTTGAACAGTTTTTTGAATGAATATCCTTACATTTGCTTGAATTAAAGCAAAAAGTACAAAAATAATGGTTTCATTGGTTATATTTGAAAATAGTGAAAAAATTCTCAAAATGTGCTTCTCTGGTCGAGAAACGTCGATTTTGAAAATGTTATTATAAATCGAGGTGAATTTTTATTTATTGATCAATCGAGATGAAATCACCTTTATTGAGTATTTTATAGGTAAATAAGCTGAATTCCGTCAAAAATTTGTCCAGAAAAAAATGGATTAAAAATGTACCGAAAAAATCGCATGTTTCATTTCTTCAAGATACAAAATCCGTGACAACGATTTCGTATTGAAAATTGAATTTTAACAGTTTTTTGAATGAATATCGTTACATTTGCATGAATTAAAGCAAAAAGTACAAAAATAATGGTTTCAGTGGTTATATTTGAAAATAGCGAAAAAATTCTCAAAATGTGCTTCTCTGGTCGAGAAACGTCGATTTTGAAAATGTTATTAAAAATCGAGGTGAATTTTTATTTATTGATCAATCGAGATGATATCACTTTTATTGAGTATTTTATAGGTAAATAAGCTGAATTCGGTCAAAAATTTGTTCAGAAAAAAATGCATTCAAAAGTGTACCGAAAAAATCGCATGTTTTTTCTTCAAGATAAAAAATCCATGACAACGCTTTCTTATTGAAAATTGAATTTGAACAGTTTTTTGAATGAATATCGTTACATTTGCTTGAATTAAAGCAAAAAGTACAAAAATAATGGTTTCATTGGTTATATTTGAAAATAGTGAAAAAAACTCAAAATGTGCTTTTCTGGTCGAGAAACGTCGATTTTGAAAATGGTACTAATAATCGAGGAACTTTTTTATTTATTGATCAATCGAGATGAAATCACTTTTAATGAGTATTTTATAAGTATTTAAGCTAAATTCGGTCAAAAATTTGTCCAGAAAAAAAGCCATTAAAAAGTGTACCGAAAAAATCGCATGCTTTTTTTCTTCAAGATACAAAATCCGTGACAACGATTTCCCATTGAAAATTCAATTTGAACAGTTTTTTTATAAAATATCGTTACATTTGCTTGAATTAAAGCAAAAAGTACAAAAATAATGGTTTCATTGGTTATATTTGAAAATAGTGAAAAAAAACTCAAAATGTGTTTTTCTGGTCGAGAAACGTCGATTTTGAAAATGGTACTAATAGTCGAGGTACATTTTTATTTATTGATCAATCGAGATGAAATCACTTTTAATGAGTATTTTATAAGTATTTAAGCTAAATTCGGTCAAAAATTTGTCCAGAAAAAAAGCCATTAAAAAGTGTACCGAAAAAATCGCATGCTTTTTTTCTTCAAGATACAAAATCCGTGACAACGATTTCCCATTGAAAATTCAATTTGAACAGTTTTTTTATAAAATATCGTTACATTTGCTTGAATTAAAGCAAAAAGTACAAAAATAATGGTTTCATTGGTTATATTTGAAAATAGTGAAAAAAAACTCAAAATGTGTTTTTCTGGTCGAGAAACGTCGATTTTGAAAATGGTACTAATAGTCGAGGTACATTTTTATTTATTGATCAATCGAGATGAAATCACTTTTAATGAGTATTTTATAAGTATTTAAGCTAAATTCGGTCAAAAATTTGTCCAGAAAAAAAGCCATTAAAAAGTGTACCGAAAAAATCGCATGCTTTTTTTTCTTCAAGATACAAAATCCGTGACAACGATTTCCCATTGAAAATTCAATTTGAACAGTTTTTTTATAAAATATCGTTACATTTGCTTGAATTAAAGCAAAAAGTACAAAAATAATGGTTTCATTGGTTATATTTGAAAATAGTGAAAAAAAACTCAAAATGTGTTTTTCTGGTCGAGAAACGTCGATTTTGAAAATGGTACTAATAGTCGAGGTACATTTTTATTTATTGATCAATCGAGATGAAATCACTTTTAATGAGTATTTTATAAGTATTTAAGCTAAATTCGGTCAAAAATTTGTCCAGAAAAAAATGCATTAAAAAGTGTGCCGAAAAAATCGCACGTTTTTTTTCTTCAAGATACAAAATCCGTGACAACGATTTCGTATTGAAAATTGAATTTTAACAGTTTTTTGAATGAATATCGTTACATTTGCATGAATTAAAGCAAAAAGTACAAAAATAATGGTTTCAGTGGTTATATTTGAAAATAGCGAAAAAATTCTCAAAATGTGCTTCTCTGGTCGAGAAACGTCGATTTTGAAAATGTTATTAAAAATCGAGGTGAATTTTTATCTATTGATCAATCGAGATGATATCACTTTTATTGAGTATTTTATAGGAAAATAAGCTGAATTCCGTCAAAAATTTGTCCAGAAAAAAATGCATTCAAAAGTGTACCGAAAAAATCGTATTTTTTTTTTCTTCAAGATACAAAATCCGTGACAACGATTTCTTATTGAAAATTGAATTTGAACAGTTTTTTGAATGAATATCGTTATATTTGCTTGAATTAAAGCAAAAATACAAAAATAATGTATTCAGTGATTATATTTGAAAATAGTGAAAAAATTCTCAAAATGTGCTTTTCTGGTCGACAAACGTCGATTTTGAAAATGTAATTAAAAATCGAGGTACATTTTTATTTATTGATCAATCGAGATGAAATCACTTTTAATGAGTATTTTATAGGTAATTAAGCTGAATTCGGTCAAAAATTTGTCCAGAAAAAAATGCATTAAAAAGTGTACCGAAAAAATCGCATGTTTCATTTCTTCAAGATACAAAATCCGTGACAACGATTTCTTATTGAAAATTGAATTTTAACAGTTTTTTGAATGAATATCGTTATATTTGCTTGAATTAAATCAAAAAGTACAAAAATAATAGTTTCAGTGATTATATTTGAAAATAGTGAAAAAATTCTCAAAATGTGCTTCTCTGGTCGAGAAACGTCGATTTTGAAAATGTTATTAAAAATCGAGGTACATTTTATTTATTGATCAATCGAGATGAAGTCACTTTTAATGAGTATTTTATAAGTAATTAAGCTGAATACGGTCAAAAATTTGTCCAGAAAAAAATGGATTAAAAATGTACCGAAAAAATCGCATGTTTCATTTCTTCAAGATACAAAATCCGTGACAACGATTTCGTATTGAAAATTGAATTTTAACAGTTTTTTGAATGAATATCGTTACATTTGCATGAATTAAAGCAAAAAGTACAAAAATAATGGTTTCAGTGGTTATATTTGAAAATAGCGAAAAAATTCTCAAAATGTGCTTCTCTGGTCGAGAAACGTCGATTTTGAAAATGTTATTAAAAATCGAGGTGAATTTTTATCTATTGATCAATCGAGATGATATCACTTTTATTGAGTATTTTATAGGAAAATAAGCTGAATTCCGTCAAAAATTTGTCCAGAAAAAATGCATTCAAAAGTGTACCGAAAAAATCGTATTTTTTTTTTCTTCAAGATACAAAATCCGTGACAACGATTTCTTATTGAAAATTGAATTTGAACAGTTTTTTGAATGAATATCGTTATATTTGCTTGAATTAAAGCAAAAATACAAAAATAATATATTCAGTGATTATATTTGAAAATAGTGAAAAAATTCTCAAAATGTGCTTTTCTGGTCGACAAACGTCGATTTTGAAAATGTAATTAAAAATCGAGGTACATTTTTATTTATTGATCAATCGAGATGAAATCACTTTTAGTGAGTATTTTATAGGTAATTAAGCTGAATTCGGTCAAAAATTTGTCCAGAAAAAAATGCATTAAAAAGTGTACCGAAAAAATCGCATGTTTCATTTCTTCAAGATACAAAATCCGTGACAACGATTTCTTATTGAAAATTGAATTTTAACAGTTTTTTGAATGAATATCGTTATATTTGCTTGAATTAAAGCAAAAAGTACAAAAATAATAGTTTCAGTGATTATATTTGAAAATAGTGAAAAAATTCTCAAAATGTGCTTCTCTGGTCGAGAAACGTCGATTTTGAAAATGTTATTAAAAATCGAGGTACATTTTATTTATTGATCAATCGAGATGAAGTCACTTTTAATGAGTATTTTATAAGTAATTAAGCTGAATTCGGTCAAAAATTTGTCCAGAAAAAAATGGATTAAAAATGTACCGAAAAAATCGCATGTTTCATTTCTTCAAGATACAAAATCCGTGACAACGATTTCTTATTGAAAATTGAATTTGAACAGTTTTTTGAATGAATATCGTTATATTTGCTTGAATTAAAGCAAAAATACAAAAATAATGTATTCAGTGATTATATTTGAAAATAGTGAAAAAATTCTCAAAATGTGCTTTTCTGGTCGACAAACGTCGATTTTGAAAATGTAATTAAAAATCGAGGTACATTTTTATTTATTGATCAATCGAGATGAAATCACTTTTAATGAGTATTTTATAGGTAATTAAGCTGAATTCGGTCAAAAATTTGTCCAGAAAAAAATGCATTAAAAAGTGTACCGAAAAAATCGCATGTTTCATTTCTTCAAGATACAAAATCCGTGACAACGATTTCTTATTGAAAATTGAATTTTAACAGTTTTTTGAATGAATATCGTTATATTTGCTTGAATTAAAGCAAAAAGTACAAAAATAATAGTTTCAGTGATTATATTTGAAAATAGTGAAAAAATTCTCAAAATGTGCTTCTCTGGTCGAGAAACGTCGATTTTGAAAATGTTATTAAAAATCGAGGTACATTTTATTTATTGATCAATCGAGATGAAGTCACTTTTAATGAGTATTTTATAAGTAATTAAGCTGAATTCGGTCAAAAATTTGTCCAGAAAAAAATGGATTAAAAATGTACCGAAAAAATCGCATGTTTCATTTCTTCAAGATACAAAATCCGTGACAACGATTTCTTATTGAAAATTGAATTTGAACAGTTTTTTGAATGAATATCGTTATATTTGCTTGAATTAAAGCAAAAATACAAAAATAATGTATTCAGTGATTATATTTGAAAATAGTGAAAAAATTCTCAAAATGTGCTTTTCTGGTCGACAAACGTCGATTTTGAAAATGTAATTAAAAATCGAGGTACATTTTTATTTATTGATCAATCGAGATGAAATCACTTTTAATGAGTATTTTATAGGTAATTAAGCTGAATTCGGTCAAAAATTTGTCCAGAAAAAAATGCATTAAAAAGTGTACCGAAAAAATCGCATGTTTCATTTCTTCAAGATACAAAATCCGTGACAACGATTTCTTATTGAAAATTGAATTTTAACAGTTTTTTGAATGAATATCGTTATATTTGCTTGAATTAAAGCAAAAAGTACAAAAATAATAGTTTCAGTGATTATATTTGAAAATAGTGAAAAAATTCTCAAAATGTGCTTCTCTGGTCGAGAAACGTCGATTTTGAAAATGTTATTAAAAATCGAGGTACATTTTATTTATTGATCAATCGAGATGAAGTCACTTTTAATGAGTATTTTATAAGTAATTAAGCTGAATTCGGTCAAAAATTTGTCCAGAAAAAAATGGATTAAAAATGTACCGAAAAAATCGCATGTTTCATTTCTTCAAGATACAAAATCCGTGACAACGATTTCTTATTGAAAATTGAATTTGAACAGTTTTTTGAATGAATATCGTTATATTTGCTTGAATTAAAGCAAAAATACAAAAATAATGTATTCAGTGATTATATTTGAAAATAGTGAAAAAATTCTCAAAATGTGCTTTTCTGGTCGACAAACGTCGATTTTGAAAATGTAATTAAAAATCGAGGTACATTTTTATTTATTGATCAATCGAGATGAAATCACTTTTAATGAGTATTTTATAGGTAATTAAGCTGAATTCGGTCAAAAATTTGTCCAGAAAAAAATGCATTAAAAAGTGTACCGAAAAAATCGCATGTTTCATTTCTTCAAGATACAAAATCCGTGACAACGATTTCTTATTGAAAATTGAATTTTAACAGTTTTTTGAATGAATATCGTTATATTTGCTTGAATTAAAGCAAAAAGTACAAAAATAATAGTTTCAGTGATTATATTTGAAAATAGTGAAAAAATTCTCAAAATGTGCTTCTCTGGTCGAGAAACGTCGATTTTGAAAATGTTATTAAAAATCGAGGTACATTTTATTTATTGATCAATCGAGATGAAGTCACTTTTAATGAGTATTTTATAAGTAATTAAGCTGAATTCGGTCAAAAATTTGTCCAGAAAAAAATGGATTAAAAATGTACCGAAAAAATCGCATGTTTCATTTCTTCAAGATACAAAATCCGTGACAACGATTTCGTATTGAAAATTGAATTTTAACAGTTTTTTGAATGAATATCGTTACATTTGCATGAATTAAAGCAAAAAGTACAAAAATAATGGTTTCAGTGGTTATATTTGAAAATAGCGAAAAAATTCTCAAAATGTGCTTCTCTGGTCGAGAAACGTCGATTTTGAAAATGTTATTAAAAATCGAGGTGAATTTTTATCTATTGATCAATCGAGATGATATCACTTTTATTGAGTATTTTATAGGAAAATAAGCTGAATTCCGTCAAAAATTTGTCCAGAAAAAATGCATTCAAAAGTGTACCGAAAAAATCGTATTTTTTTTTTCTTCAAGATACAAAATCCGTGACAACGATTTCTTATTGAAAATTGAATTTGAACAGTTTTTTGAATGAATATCGTTATATTTGCTTGAATTAAAGCAAAAATACAAAAATAATGTATTCAGTGATTATATTTGAAAATAGTGAAAAAATTCTCAAAATGTGCTTTTCTGGTCGACAAACGTCGATTTTGAAAATGTAATTAAAAATCGAGGTACATTTTTATTTATTGATCAATCGAGATGAAATCACTTTTAATGAGTATTTTATAGGTAATTAAGCTGAATTCGGTCAAAAATTTGTCCAGAAAAAAATGCATTAAAAAGTGTACCGAAAAAATCGCATGTTTCATTTCTTCAAGATACAAAATCCGTGACAACGATTTCTTATTGAAAATTGAATTTTAACAGTTTTTTGAATGAATATCGTTATATTTGCTTGAATTAAAGCAAAAAGTACAAAAATAATAGTTTCAGTGATTATATTTGAAAATAGTGAAAAAATTCTCAAAATGTGCTTCTCTGGTCGAGAAACGTCGATTTTGAAAATGTTATTAAAAATCGAGGTACATTTTATTTATTGATCAATCGAGATGAAGTCACTTTTAATGAGTATTTTATAAGTAATTAAGCTGAATTCGGTCAAAAATTTGTCCAGAAAAAAATGGATTAAAAATGTACCGAAAAAATCGCATGTTTCATTTCTTCAAGATACAAAATCCGTGACAACGATTTCTTATTGAAAATTGAATTTGAACAGTTTTTTGAATGAATATCGTTATATTTGCTTGAATTAAAGCAAAAATACAAAAATAATGTATTCAGTGATTATATTTGAAAATAGTGAAAAAATTCTCAAAATGTGCTTTTCTGGTCGACAAACGTCGATTTTGAAAATGTAATTAAAAATCGAGGTACATTTTTATTTATTGATCAATCGAGATGAAATCACTTTTAATGAGTATTTTATAGGTAATTAAGCTGAATTCGGTCAAAAATTTGTCCAGAAAAAAATGCATTAAAAAGTGTACCGAAAAAATCGCATGTTTCATTTCTTCAAGATACAAAATCCGTGACAACGATTTCTTATTGAAAATTGAATTTTAACAGTTTTTTGAATGAATATCGTTATATTTGCTTGAATTAAAGCAAAAAGTACAAAAATAATAGTTTCAGTGATTATATTTGAAAATAGTGAAAAAATTCTCAAAATGTGCTTCTCTGGTCGAGAAACGTCGATTTTGAAAATGTTATTAAAAATCGAGGTACATTTTATTTATTGATCAATCGAGATGAAGTCACTTTTAATGAGTATTTTATAAGTAATTAAGCTGAATTCGGTCAAAAATTTGTCCAGAAAAAAATGGATTAAAAATGTACCGAAAAAATCGCATGTTTCATTTCTTCAAGATACAAAATCCGTGACAACGATTTCTTATTGAAAATTGAATTTGAACAGTTTTTTGAATGAATATCGTTATATTTGCTTGAATTAAAGCAAAAATACAAAAATAATGTATTCAGTGATTATATTTGAAAATAGTGAAAAAATTCTCAAAATGTGCTTTTCTGGTCGACAAACGTCGATTTTGAAAATGTAATTAAAAATCGAGGTACATTTTTATTTATTGATCAATCGAGATGAAATCACTTTTAATGAGTATTTTATAGGTAATTAAGCTGAATTCGGTCAAAAATTTGTCCAGAAAAAAATGCATTAAAAAGTGTACCGAAAAAATCGCATGTTTCATTTCTTCAAGATACAAAATCCGTGACAACGATTTCTTATTGAAAATTGAATTTTAACAGTTTTTTGAATGAATATCGTTATATTTGCTTGAATTAAAGCAAAAAGTACAAAAATAATAGTTTCAGTGATTATATTTGAAAATAGTGAAAAAATTCTCAAAATGTGCTTCTCTGGTCGAGAAACGTCGATTTTGAAAATGTTATTAAAAATCGAGGTACATTTTATTTATTGATCAATCGAGATGAAGTCACTTTTAATGAGTATTTTATAAGTAATTAAGCTGAATTCGGTCAAAAATTTGTCCAGAAAAAAATGGATTAAAAATGTACCGAAAAAATCGCATGTTTCATTTCTTCAAGATACAAAATCCGTGACAACGATTTCTTATTGAAAATTGAATTTGAACAGTTTTTTGAATGAATATCGTTATATTTGCTTGAATTAAAGCAAAAATACAAAAATAATGTATTCAGTGATTATATTTGAAAATAGTGAAAAAATTCTCAAAATGTGCTTTTCTGGTCGACAAACGTCGATTTTGAAAATGTAATTAAAAATCGAGGTACATTTTTATTTATTGATCAATCGAGATGAAATCACTTTTAATGAGTATTTTATAGGTAATTAAGCTGAATTCGGTCAAAAATTTGTCCAGAAAAAAATGCATTAAAAAGTGTACCGAAAAAATCGCATGTTTCATTTCTTCAAGATACAAAATCCGTGACAACGATTTCTTATTGAAAATTGAATTTTAACAGTTTTTTGAATGAATATCGTTATATTTGCTTGAATTAAAGCAAAAAGTACAAAAATAATAGTTTCAGTGATTATATTTGAAAATAGTGAAAAAATTCTCAAAATGTGCTTCTCTGGTCGAGAAACGTCGATTTTGAAAATGTTATTAAAAATCGAGGTACATTTTATTTATTGATCAATCGAGATGAAGTCACTTTTAATGAGTATTTTATAAGTAATTAAGCTGAATTCGGTCAAAAATTTGTCCAGAAAAAAATGGATTAAAAATGTACCGAAAAAATCGCATGTTTCATTTCTTCAAGATACAAAATCCGTGACAACGATTTCGTATTGAAAATTGAATTTTAACAGTTTTTTGAATGAATATCGTTACATTTGCATGAATTAAAGCAAAAAGTACAAAAATAATGGTTTCAGTGGTTATATTTGAAAATAGCGAAAAAATTCTCAAAATGTGCTTCTCTGGTCGAGAAACGTCGATTTTGAAAATGTTATTAAAAATCGAGGTGAATTTTTATCTATTGATCAATCGAGATGATATCACTTTTATTGAGTATTTTATAGGAAAATAAGCTGAATTCCGTCAAAAATTTGTCCAGAAAAAATGCATTCAAAAGTGTACCGAAAAAATCGTATTTTTTTTTTCTTCAAGATACAAAATCCGTGACAACGATTTCTTATTGAAAATTGAATTTGAACAGTTTTTTGAATGAATATCGTTATATTTGCTTGAATTAAAGCAAAAATACAAAAATAATGTATTCAGTGATTATATTTGAAAATAGTGAAAAAATTCTCAAAATGTGCTTTTCTGGTCGACAAACGTCGATTTTGAAAATGTAATTAAAAATCGAGGTACATTTTTATTTATTGATCAATCGAGATGAAATCACTTTTAATGAGTATTTTATAGGTAATTAAGCTGAATTCGGTCAAAAATTTGTCCAGAAAAAAATGCATTAAAAAGTGTACCGAAAAAATCGCATGTTTCATTTCTTCAAGATACAAAATCCGTGACAACGATTTCTTATTGAAAATTGAATTTTAACAGTTTTTTGAATGAATATCGTTATATTTGCTTGAATTAAAGCAAAAAGTACAAAAATAATAGTTTCAGTGATTATATTTGAAAATAGTGAAAAAATTCTCAAAATGTGCTTCTCTGGTCGAGAAACGTCGATTTTGAAAATGTTATTAAAAATCGAGGTACATTTTATTTATTGATCAATCGAGATGAAGTCACTTTTAATGAGTATTTTATAAGTAATTAAGCTGAATTCGGTCAAAAATTTGTCCAGAAAAAAATGGATTAAAAATGTACCGAAAAAATCGCATGTTTCATTTCTTCAAGATACAAAATCCGTGACAACGATTTCTTATTGAAAATTGAATTTGAACAGTTTTTTGAATGAATATCGTTATATTTGCTTGAATTAAAGCAAAAATACAAAAATAATGTATTCAGTGATTATATTTGAAAATAGTGAAAAAATTCTCAAAATGTGCTTTTCTGGTCGACAAACGTCGATTTTGAAAATGTAATTAAAAATCGAGGTACATTTTTATTTATTGATCAATCGAGATGAAATCACTTTTAATGAGTATTTTATAGGTAATTAAGCTGAATTCGGTCAAAAATTTGTCCAGAAAAAAATGCATTAAAAAGTGTACCGAAAAAATCGCATGTTTCATTTCTTCAAGATACAAAATCCGTGACAACGATTTCTTATTGAAAATTGAATTTTAACAGTTTTTTGAATGAATATCTTTATATTTGCTTGAATTAAAGCAAAAAGTACAAAAATAATAGTTTCAGTGATTATATTTGAAAATAGTGAAAAAATTCTCAAAATGTGCTTCTCTGGTCGAGAAACGTCGATTTTGAAAATGTTATTAAAAATCGAGGTACATTTTATTTATTGATCAATCGAGATGAAGTCACTTTTAATGAGTATTTTATAAGTAATTAAGCTGAATTCGGTCAAAAATTTGTCCAGAAAAAAATGGATTAAAAATGTACCGAAAAAATCGCATGTTTCATTTCTTCAAGATACAAAATCCGTGACAACGATTTCGTATTGAAAATTGAATTTTAACAGTTTTTTGAATGAATATCGTTACATTTGCATGAATTAAAGCAAAAAGTACAAAAATAATGGTTTCAGTGGTTATATTTGAAAATAGCGAAAAAATTCTCAAAATGTGCTTCTCTGGTCGAGAAACGTCGATTTTGAAAATGTTATTAAAAATCGAGGTGAATTTTTATTTATTGATCAATCGAGATGATATCACTTTTATTGAGTATTTTATAGGTAAATAAGCTAAATTCGGTCAAAAATTTGTCCAGAAAAAAATGCATTAAAAAGTTTGCCGAAAAAATCGCACGTTTTTTTTTCTTCAAGATACAAAATCCGTGACAACGATTTCTTATTGAAAATTCAATTTGAACAGTTTTTTGAATGAATATCCTTACATTTGCTTGAATTAAAGCAAAAAGTACAAAAATAATGGTTTCATTGGTTATATTTGAAAATAGTGAAAAAATTCTCAAAATGTGCTTCTCTGGTCGAGAAACGTCGATTTTGAAAATGTTATTATAAATCGAGGTGAATTTTTATTTATTGATCAATCGAGATGAAATCACCTTTATTGAGTATTTTATAGGTAAATAAGCTGAATTCCGTCAAAAATTTGTCCAGAAAAAAATGCATTCAAAAGTGTACCGAAAAAATCGCATGTTTTTTTCTTCAAGATACAAAATCCGTGACAACGATTTCTTATTGAAAATTGAATTTGAACAGTGTTTTGAATGAATATCGTTATATTTGCTTGAATTAAAGCAAAAATTCAAAAATAATGGATTCAGTGATTATATTTGAAAATAGTGAAAAAATTCTCAAAATGTGCTTCTCTGGTCGAGAAACGTCGATTTTGAAAATGTAATTAAAAATCGAGGTACATTTTTATTTATTGATCAATCGAGATGAAATCACTTTTAATGAGTATTTTATAGGTAATTAAGCTGAATTCGGTCAAAAATTTGTCCAGAAAAAATGCATTAAAAAGTGTACCGAAAAAATCGCATGTTTTTTTTCTTCGAGATAAAAAATCCGTGACAAGGATTTCTTATTGAAAATTGAATTTTAACAGTTTTTTGAATGAATATCGTTATATTTGCTTGGATTAAAGCAAAAATTACAAAAATAATGGATTCAGTGATTATATTTGAAAATAGTGAAAATATTCGCAAAATGTGCTTTTCTGGTCGAGAAACGTCGATTTTGAAAATGTAATTAAAAATCGAGGTACATTTTTATTTATTGATCAATCGAGATGAAATCACTTTTAATGAGTATTTTATAGGTAATTAAGCTGAATTCGGTCAAAAATTTGTCCAGAAAAAAATGCACTGAAAAGTGTACCGAAAAAATCGCATGTTTCATTTCTTCAAGATACAAAATCCGTGACAACGATTTCTTATTGAAAATTGAATTTTAACAGTTTTTTGAATGAATATCGTTATATTTGCTTGAATTAAAGCAAAAAGTACAAAAATAATAGTTTCAGTGATTATATTTGAAAATAGTGAAAAAATTCTCAAAATGTGCTTCTCTGGTCGAGAAACGTCGATTTTGAAAATGTTATTAAAAATCGAGGTACATTTTATTTATTGATCAATCGAGATGAAGTCACTTTTAATGAGTATTTTATAAGTAATTAAGCTGAATTCGGTCAAAAATTTGTCCAGAAAAAAATGGATTAAAAATGTACCGAAAAAATCGCATGTTTCATTTCTTCAAGATACAAAATCCGTGACAACGATTTCTTATTGAAAATTGAATTTTAACAGTTTTTTGAATGAATATCGTTATATTTGCTTGAATTAAAGCAAAAAGTACAAAAATAATAGTTTCAGTGATTATATTCTAGAATTTTGAAAACCATTATTCGATTCGTCGGTGCGAATAGTAAACGTCAATTTTGACCAAATTATTTGGTCCGACCAAATAGTAACGAGTAGTCTGCACGGCCCTAAAATAGATATGAAAAAAGCAAACATATTTTCGATTTGTTATTGTTTTAAAAAGATGAAGATTAATTTGTCGCACTTAATTTAAATTCGAATTATTAACTAGCACTCTCGGCAACGGCCATATCACGCTGAAAACACCGGTTCTCGTCCGATCACCGAAGTTAAGCAGCGTCGAGCGCAGTCAGTACTTGGAAACTCTGCGTGCCGTTGGCTTTTTCACTTTTGTTTCCTCTTTTAAATTCCACCAGATATGAAAAAAGCAAACATATCTTCTTTTTGTTATTGTTTTATAAAGATGAAGGTTAATTAAATTCAAATTATTAAATAGCACTCTCGGCAACGGCCATATCACGCTGAAAACACCGGTTTTCGTCCAATCACTGAAGTTAAAAAGCGTCGAGCGCAGTCAGTACTTGGGAGGGAGACCACTTACGAACACTGTGTGCCGTTGGCTTTTTCACTTTTTTTTCCTCTTTTAAATTCCAATAGATATGAAAAGAGCAAACATATTTTCTTTTTGTTATTGTTTTAAAAAGATGAAGGTTAATTTGTCTCACTTAATTTAAATTCGAATTATTAACTAGTACTCTCGGCAACGGCCATATCACGCTGAGAACACCGGTTCTCGTCCGATCACCGAAGTTAAGCAGCGTCGAGCGCAGTCAGTACTTGGGAGGGAGACCACTTAGGAACACTGCGAGCCGTTGGCTTTTTCACTTTTTTTCCTCTTTTAAATTCCAATAGATATGAAAAAAGCAATCATATTTTATATTTGTTATTGTTTTAAAAAGATGAAGGTTAATTTGTCGCACTTAATTTAAATTCGAATTATTAACTAGCACTCTCGGCAACGGCCATATCACGCTGAAAACACCGGTTCTCGTCCGATCACCGAAGTTAAGAAGCGTCGCGCGCAGTCAGTACTTGGGAGGGAGACCACTTAGGAACACTGAGTGCCGTTGGCTTTTTCACTATTTTTCCTCTTTTAAATTCCAATAGATATGAAAAAAGCAAATATATTTTCTTTTTGTTATTGTTTTAAAAAGATGAAGGTTAATTAAATTCAAATTATTAACGAGCACTCTCGGCAACGGCCATATCACGCTGAATACACCGGTACTCGTCCGGTCACCGAAGTTAAGCAGCGTCGAGCGCAGTCAGTACTTCGGAGGAAGACCATTTAGGAACACTGCTTGCCGCTAGATTTATCACTTTTTTTTGTCTTTTAAATTCCAATAGATATGAAAAAAGCAAACACATCTTCTTTTTGTTATTGTTTTATAAAGATGAAGATTAATTAAATTCAAATTATTAACAAGCACTCTCGGCAACGGCCATATCACGCTGAAAACACCGGTTCTCGTCCGATCACCGAAGTTAAGCAGCGTCGAGCGCAGTCAGTACTTGGGAACACTGCGTGCCGTTGGCTTTTTCCTTTTTGTTTCCTCTTTTAAATTCCACCAGATATGAAAAAAGCAAACATATCTTCTTTTTGTAATTGTTTTATAAAGATGAAGGTTTATTAAATTCAAATTATTAACTAGCACTCTCGGCAACGGCCATTTCACGCTGAATACACCGTTTCTCGTCCGATCACCGAAGTTAAGCAGCGTCGAGCGCAGTCAGTACTTGGGAGGGAGACCACTTAGGAACACTGCGTGCCGTTAGCTTTTTCACTTTTTTTTTCTTTTAAATTCCAATAGATATGAAAAAAGCAAACATATTTTCTTTTTGTTATTGTTTTAAAAAGATGAAGGTTAATTTGTCTCACTTAATTTAAATTCGAATTATTAACTAGCACTCTCGGCATCGGCCATATCACGCTGAAAACACCGGTTCTAGTCCGATCACCGAAGTTAAGCAGCGTCGAGCGCAGTCAGTACTTAGAAACACTGCGTGAAGTTGGCTTTTTCACTTTTATTTCCTCTTTTATATTCCACCAGATATGATTAAAGCAAACATATTTTCTTTTTGTTATTGTTTTAAAAAAATGAAGGTTAATTTGTCTCACTTAATTTAAATTCGAATTGTTAACTAGCACTCTCGGCAACGGCCATATCACGCTGAAAACACCGGTTCACGTCCGATCACCGAAGTTAAGCAGCGTCGAGCGCAGTCAGTACTTGGGAACACTGCGTGCCGTTGGCTTTTTCCTTTTTGTTTCCTCTTTTAAATTCCACCAGATATGAAAAAAGCAAACATATCTTCTTTTTGTTATTGTTTTATAAAGACGAAGGTTAATTAAATTCAAATTATTAACTAGCACTCTCGGCAACGGCCATATCACGCTGAATTAGGGTTGTAAGTCGGAAAATTTTCCGCGGGAAATTTTCCGCTCGGAAAATTTTCCGGAAAATGACCGAGCTATATTTTTCCGGAAAATTTTCCGTATTTTTCCGCTACCGGTTTCTCAATTAAAATGTTAAAACTTTAAAATTTTTCAATTGCCTTTCTTTTCAAAACATTCATTATTTTGTTTTCGGTGAATTCGGAGGGGGAAAAATTGTTTGTTAACCCTGTTTAAAGTCACAAATTATGGAAAAATCAACCACTAATATTTGGCGGTACTTTAATAACTGGGGAATGTATATATTGAAAACAATGTTATGCAAATAACAAAACGTGGATGAAACGCCACTTTTCATCTGGTATGTGCAAAAAGTGTTCCCCATCTGCATTGAAAAGTTTTAAAATTACCTGCACGAAAAATTAGTCTTCTCATGATATGCAACTACATTTGGTATGTCAGCGAGGTGTAATTAGTCAAATTCGTAATTCAATTATATAAAAAGGCTGCAGTTTCTGTTTTAAAATGTATCTATTATATTAATTTCGAACTCAGGACAACAAAACTGAAGAAGCTATCGAAATATCTTCAAAAGTTTGATAAATTGACTCAAAGCTCACTTAATTGCTAGTTTTATATTTTTCCGATTAGCGGAAAATTTTCCTCTTCGCGGAAAATTTTCCGGAAAATTTACCGGAAAATTTTCCGCGTTTTATTTTTCCGGAAAATTTACAACACTACGCTGAATACACCGGTTCTCGTCCGGTCACCGAAGTTAAGCAGCGTCGAGCGCAGTCAGTACTTGGGAGGGAGACCACTTAGGAACACTGCGTGCCGTGTGCTTTTTCACTTTTTTTCCTCTTTTAAATTCCAATAGATATGAAAAAAGCAAACATATTTTCTATTTGTTATTGTTTTAAAAAGATGTAGGTTAATTTGTCGCACTTAATTTAAATTCAAATTATTAACTAGCACTCTCGGCAACGGCCATATCACGCTGAATACACCGTTTCTCGTCCGATCACCGAAGTTAAGCAGCGTCGAGCGCAGTCAGTACTTGGGAGGGAGACCACTTAGGAACACTGCGTGCCGTTAGCTTTTTCACTTTTTTGTCTTTTAAATTCCAATAGATATGAAAAAAGCAAAGATATTCTGAGAGAGCGGTAGCTCTCTTAGATATGACTTCATACTGCTCTTAATGTATAAGGAGGGTTTTTTGTTTGGATGTAGATTTTTTTGTATTGCATTAACTGTTTTGAAAAACTTCCACAGAACTACAATTCTGGCCCACAATATGTGGTTTAAATTTCAAAGAGATCCATTAATTAGTTAATTTTATAAAAAATAAAGTTGCTAAGGGTGGTTTTCATTTCCATAAAATTAATCACACCTTTCGATGAAAAACGGGAATTTTTCCCATAGAAATAACATGGGAAATTTTAAGAAAAAAACATTCCGGTTAATTCGATTTTAGAAAAACTATACGTTTGTTAGACTTGAAAACGGTTTTAAATGGAAGGTACACCACCTTACATTCCGCTAAGCAATTTTCATTGACTATAATTAAGTCTAGGTATGTTTAAATTTAAATTTTCAAAACCATTCCAATCTGCGATATTTAAGCAGTGTAAAGAGTCAGTTTATGATGTTAGCACTTTTAAAGCTATTTGGTTCATATTTCTTGGTGGTTGAAAAACAAGGGGACCTAGCTTTGTGTGAGCTAACAAGTTAAGTTGGAAAAGTACCCCCACACTAATAAATTATGTAACCAACTGCCTTTGGTACTTGTGGGTACTTGTAGGTACTTGTGGGTGCTTGTAGGTACTTATGGATGCTTGTAGGTACTTGTGGGTGTTTGTGGGTGCTAGTAGGTACTAGTGGGTGCTAGTAGGTACTAGTGGGTGCAAGTAGGTACTAGTGGGTGCTAGTAGGTACTAGTGGGTGCTTGTAGGTACTAGTGGGTGCTTGTAGGTACTAGTGGGTGCTAGTAGGTACTAGTGGGTGCTAGTAGGTACTAGTGGGTGCTAGTAGGTACTAGTGGGTGCTAGTAGGTACTAGTGGGTGCTTGTAGGTACTAGTGGGTGCTTGTAGGTACTAGTGGGTGCTTGTAGGTACTAGTGGGTTCTTGTGGGTACTTGTGGGTGCTTGTAGGTACTAGTGGGTGCTAGTAGGTACTAGTGGGTGCTAGTAGGTACTAGTGGGTGCTTGTAGGTACTAGTGGGTGCTTGTAGGTACTAGTGGGTGCTTGTAGGTACTAGTGGGTTCTTGTGGGTACTTGTGGGTGCTTGTAGGTACTAGTGGGTGCTTGTGGGTACTTGCCCCGGGTACTTGTGGGTGTTTGTAGGTAGTTGTGGGTACTTGCCCCGGGTACTTGTGGGTGTTTGTAGGTACTTGTGGGTGCTTGTAGGTACTTGTGGGTGCTTGTCGGTGTTTGTAGGTACTTGTGGGTGCTTGTAGGTACTTGTGGGTACTTGTAGGTACTTGTGGGTACTTGTAGGTACTTGTGGGTGCTTGTAGGTACTTGTGGGAGCTTGTAGGTACTTGTGGGTGCTTGTAGTTACTTGTGGGTGCTTGTAGGTACTTGTGGGTGCTTCTAGGTACTTATGGATGCTTGTAGGTACTTGTGGCTGCTTGTAGGTACTTGTGGGTGCTTGTGGGTGCTTTAGGTACTTGTGGGTGCTTGTAGGTACTAGTGGTTGCTTGTAGGTACTAGTGGGTGCTTGTAGGTACTTGTGGGTGCTTGTAGGTACTTATGGGTGCTTGTAGGTACTTGTGGGTGCTTGAAGGTACTAGTGGGTGCTTGTAGGTACTTGTGGGTGCTTGTAGGTACTTGTGGGTGCTTGTAGGTACTTGTGGGTGCTTGAAGGTACTTGTGGGTGCTTGTAGGTACTTGTGGGTGCATGTAGGTACTTGTGGGTGCTTGTAGGTACTTGTGGGTTCTTGTAGGTACTTTTGGGTTCTTGTAGGTACTTGTGGGTGCATGAAGTACTTGTGGGTGCTTGTAGGTACTTGTGGGTGCATGTAGGTACTTGTGGGTGCTTGTAGGTACTTGTTGGTACTTGTGGGTGCTTGTGGTTTGCTTATGGGTACTTGTGGGTGCTTGTTTGTACTTGTGGGTGCTTGTGGGCACTTTTGGGTGCTTGTGGGTACTTGTGGGTGCTTGTAGGTACTTGTGGGTACTTGTGGTTGCTTGTGGTGGCTTGTAGGTATTTGTGGGTGCTTGTAGGTACTTGTGGGTACTTGTGGGTGCTTGTAGGTACTTGTGGGTACTTGTGGTTGCTTGTGGGTGCTTGTAGGTACTTGTGGGTGCTTGAAGGTACTTGTGGGTGCTTGTAGGTACTTGTGGGTACTTGTGGGTGTTTGTGGGTGCTTGTAGGTACTTGCCCCGGGTGCTTGTGGGTACTTGCTCCGGGTGTTTGTAGGTAGTTGTGGGTACTTGCCCCGGGTACTTGTGGGTGTTTGTAGGTACTTGTGGGTGCTTGTAGGTACTTGTGGGTGCTTGTCGGTGTTTGTAGGTACTTGTGGGTGCTTGTAGGTACTTGTGGGTACTTGTAGGTACTTGTGGGTACTTGTAGGTACTTGTGGGTGCTTGTAGGTACTTGTGGGAGCTTGTAGGTACTTGTGGGTGCTTGTAGTTACTTGTGGGTGCTTGTAGGTACTTGTGGGTGCTTCTAGGTACTTATGGATGCTTGTAGGTACTTGTGGCTGCTTGTAGGTACTTGTGGGTGCTTGTGGGTGCTTTAGGTACTTGTGGGTGCTTGTAGGTACTAGTGGTTGCTTGTAGGTACTAGTGGGTGCTTGTAGGTACTTGTGGGTGCTTGTAGGTACTTATGGGTGCTTGTAGGTACTTGTGGGTGCTTGAAGGTACTAGTGGGTGCTTGTAGGTACTTGTGGGTGCTTGTAGGTACTTGTGGGTGCTTGTAGGTACTTGTGGGTGCTTGAAGGTACTTGTGGGTGCTTGTAGGTACTTGTGGGTGCATGTAGGTACTTGTGGGTGCTTGTAGGTACTTGTGGGTTCTTGTAGGTACTTTTGGGTTCTTGTAGGTACTTGTGGGTGCATGAAGTACTTGTGGGTGCTTGTAGGTACTTGTGGGTGCATGTAGGTACTTGTGGGTGCTTGTAGGTACTTGTTGGTACTTGTGGGTGCTTGTGGTTTGCTTATGGGTACTTGTGGGTGCTTGTTTGTACTTGTGGGTGCTTGTGGGCACTTTTGGGTGCTTGTGGGTACTTGTGGGTGCTTGTAGGTACTTGTGGGTACTTGTGGTTGCTTGTGGTGGCTTGTAGGTATTTGTGGGTGCTTGTAGGTACTTGTGGGTACTTGTGGGTGCTTGTAGGTACTTGTGGGTACTTGTGGTTGCTTGTGGGTGCTTGTAGGTACTTGTGGGTGCTTGAAGGTACTTGTGGGTGCTTGTAGGTACTTGTGGGTACTTGTGGGTGTTTGTGGGTGCTTGTAGGTACTTGCCCCGGGTGCTTGTGGGTACTTGCTCCGGGTGCTTGTAGGTACTTTTGCTACATAAAAGTTTGAAATTGACAATCTCGGATCGTCTTTGTGAAGTTTTAAGGATATCCGAACTTCATATTGGCCTTATGACAATTTTGAGCTAAATGTTAAACGGACATAAATCAGCATTTTTAAAAATTTTGTAAAATTGTCCATTTGGTCCTATTTCTGGGGTAAAAAAATGTATTATGTTAATTACAATAAGAATACTAACTTTTATTGATTTACGTTTTTTTTTAAGTATCATTATAAATAAATGTCTGATTGAGCTAAATTTATGGTCCCCTTTATATAAGTTTCTGCTTAGTGCAGATTATGAAAATGTAAAACAGTTTCTTAACATTCTTAATTAAAATGAAGACTGAAGGAACAGATATTAATCAAAAATGTCTTGATTAGAATCAAGACCTAAAAAGTATCGATAAGACTGAGGTTATCACTTGTCTGAAGGTTCAGATATTAATTTTTCTTTTTAATTGAAACTTAAATGCATGCTTAAGAAAAAACAACGTTCCATTACCGTTTTCCGTTGAAATAAATTATTTTACTGGTAATCAATTTCAAAAATTTACTTATCTCGGCTTTTCGACCACAATTCCATTCCCCGAAAACATTTTATCATTACATTAATTACTTTTGGGAGATAACGTGTCAAAATAACCTATAAAACAATAAAAAACTGTAATAGCGGTCTGTTTAGCCATGACAAGAACCTTTTAAAAGTTTCAAGCACTATATAACCCTTTCGAGACTAACAGGACCTGAGCAAACTATAGCTTAACCTGCTACTAGTACGACCAGGGAGAATTGACGTAAACTGGAGTTGAAATTTCATCATGTGCGGCCTCGGCCTTGAAACTCTCCCATAGTCCCAGTGTGTGTAGAACATAATTTTTTCGCTGTTATCTGCCAAAACCAATCTTTCTTGGTAGTGCCGTCTCCTCACTTGAATTTTTCATGATATATTAAGGTTTGAACGAACATTTCACTACCATGTCCCTCTGCTAACTTGAAGCAAACTTTCCTTTCTTTTTGCTGCTCATTACCGGTGCCATTCCCTTGACTTTCTGTTCGTTATAACTACAATCATGAATTTATTTAATTCAAACCAAAATATTAAAAAAATTCCTTTTGTACTACTTCCGTGCCATATCAAATAGTCTCTAACCATTGCTAGAAACTAGAGAGAGAAATTGGGCAGTAACACTGATCATGCCCTGAACTATGAGAAAGAACAATACGACGGTTGACTAAAGTACACTTGATATTACATCATTTTGCAAAACCGCGAGTAAAAATCTTACTGTCCCTATTGAATTTGGCGCCATTGGTTTTAGAATAATTAAAATGTTCCACTGCGAAGCGTGCCGGTCACGAATGGGGATGTAACGTCTTTAGGAACCTTTTAAAATGCAAAACCATACACGTACTCTCCCAAAAATAATTAATGCAATGATAAAATATTTTCGGGGAATGGAATTGTGGTCGAAAAGCCGAGATAAGTAAATTTTTGAAATTGATTACCAGTAAAATAATTTATTTCAACGGAAAACGGTAATGGAACCTTGTTTTTTCTTAAGCATGTATTTAAGTTTCAATTAAAAAGAAAAATTAATATCTGAACCTTCAGACAAGTGATAACCTCCGTCTTATCGATACTTTTTAGGTCTTGATTCTAATCAAGACATTTTTAATTAATTTTCTTTTTGTTATTGTTTTAAAAAGATGAAGGTTAATTTGTCTCACTTAATTTAAATTCGAATTATTAACTAGGACTCTCGGCAACGGCCAAATCACGCTGAAAACACGGGTTTCGTCCGATCACCGAAGTTAAGCAGCGTCGAGCGCAGTCAGTACTTGGGAACACTGCGTGCCGTTGGCTTTTTCCTTTTTGTTTCCTCTTTTAAATTCCACCAGATATGAAAAAACCAAACATATCATCTTTTTGTTATTGTTTTATAAATATGAAGGTTAATTAAATTAAATTATTATCTAGCACTCTCGGCAACGGCCATATCACGCTGAAAGCACCGGTTCTCGTCCGATCACCGAAGTTAAGCAGCGTCGAGCGCAGTCAGTACTTGGGAACACTGCGTGCCGTTGGCTTTTTCCATTTTGTTTCCTCTTATAAATTCCACCAGATATGAAAAAAGCAAACATATCTTCTTTTTGTTATTGTTTTATAAAGATGAAGGTTAATTAAATTCAAATTATTAACTAGCATTGTCGGCAACGGCCATATCACGCTGAATAAACCCTTTCTCGTCCGATCACCGAAGTTAAGCAGCGTCGAGCGCAGTCAGTACTTGGGAGGGAGACCACTTAGGAACCCTGCGTGCCGTTAGCTTTTTCACTTTTTTTGTCTTTTAAATTCCAATAGATATGAAAAAAGCAAACATATTTTCTTTTTGTTATTGTTTTAAAAAGATGAAGGTTAATTTGTCTCACTTAATTTAAATTCGAATTATTAACTAGCACTCTCGGCAACGGCCATATCACGCTGAAAACACCGGTTCTCGTCCGATCACCGAAGTTAAGCAGCGTCGAGCGCAGTCAGTACTTGGGAACACTGCGTGCCGTTGGCTTTTTCCTTTTTGTTTCCTCTTATAAATTCCACCAGATATGAAAAAAGCAAACATATCTTCTTTTTGTTATTGTTTTATAAAGATGAAGGTTAATTAAATTCAAATTATTAACTAGCACTCTCGGCAACGGTCATATCACGCTGAATACACCGTTTCTCGTCCGATCACCGAAGTTAAGCAGCGTCGAGGGCAGTCAGTACTTCGGAGGGAGACCACTTAGGAACACTGCGTGCCGTTAGCTTTTTCACTTTTTTTTGTCTTTAAATTCCAATAGATATGAAAAAAGCAAAGATATTTTCTTTATGTTATTGTTTTAAAAAGATGAAGGTTAATTTGTCTCACTTAAATTAAATTCGAATTATTAAATAGCATTCTCGGCAACGGCCATTTCACGCTGAGAAAACCGGTTCTCGTCCGATCACCGAAGTTAAGCAGCGTCGAGCGCCGTCAGTACTTGGGACTACTGCGTGCCGTGGGCTTTTTCCTTTTTGTTTCCTCTTATAAATTCCACCAGATATGAAAAAAGCAAACATATCTTCTTTTTGTTATTGTTTTATATAGATGAAGGTTAATTAAATTCAAATTATTAACTAGCACTCTCGGCAACGGCCATATCACGCTGAATACACCGTTTCTCGTCCGATCACCGAAGTTAAGCAGCGTCGAGCGCAGTCAGTACTTCGGAGGGAGACCACTTAGGAACACTGCGTGCCGTTAGCTTTTTCACTTTTTTTGTCTTTTAAATTCCAATAGATATGAAAAAAAGCAAAGATATTTTCTTTTTGTTATTGTTTTAAAAAGATGGTTAATTTGTCTCACTTAAATTAAATTCGAATTATTAACTAGCGCTCTCGGCAACGGCCATTTCACGCTGAGAACACCGGTTCTCGTCCGATCACCGAAGTTAAGCAGCGTCGAGCGCAGTCTGTATTTGGGAGGGAGACCACTTAGGAACACTGCGTGCCGTTGGCTTTTTCACTTTTTTTTCCTCTTTTAAATTCCAATAGATATGAAAAAAGCAAACATATTTTCTTTTTGTTATTGTTTTAAAAAGATGAAGGTTAATTTGTCTCACTTAATTTAAATTCGAATTATTAACTAGCACTCTCGGCAACGGCCAAATCACGCTGAAAACACCGGTTCTCGTCCGATCACCGAAGTTAAGCAGCGTCGAGCGCAGTCAGTACTTGGGAACACTGCGTGCCGTTGGCTTTTTCCTTTTTGTTTCCTCTATTAAATTCCACCAGATATGAAAAAACCAAACATATCTTCTTTTTGTTATTGTTTTATAAATATGAAGGTTAATTAAATTAAAAATTCAATGGTCGTCAGGTATTGTGGAAAAACTTTGGCACACAACACCGCTCCCGGGTGGGCTCGAACCACCAACCTATTGGTTAACAGCCGAACGCGCTAACCCTTGAGCCACGGAAGCTCAGAAATTAAGTGGTTGTCACGTATTGTGGAAAAGTTTTGACTTTTTACGCTACATCTGAGACCCAACAACACCACTTCCGGGTGGGCTCGAACTACCAGCCTCTGGGCTAACAGCCGAACGCGCTAACCATTGCGCCACGGAAGCCCAAAAATTAAATGGTCGTCAGGTATTGTGGAAAAACTTTGGCTTTTTACATTTGAGACTTCAAAACACGGCTCCCAGGTGGGCTCGAACCACCAACCTTTTGGTTAACATCCGAACGCGCTAACCTTCGAGAAAAGGAAGCTCAGAAATGCAATGTTCGTCAGGTATTGTGGAAAAACTCTGACTTTTTACGTCACATCTGAGACTTCACAACACCGCTCCCGGATGGGCTCGAACCACCAACCTTTTGAATAACAGCTGAACGCGCTAACCATTGCGCCACGGAAGCCCAAAAATTAAATGTTCGTCAGTTATTTTTAAAAAACTCTGAACTTTACGTTACATCTAAGACCTCACAACACCGCTCTCGGGTGGGCTCGAACCACCAACCTTTCGGATAACAGCCGAACGCGCTAACCATTGCGCCACGGAAGCCCAAAAATTAAATGTTCGTCAGGTATTGTGGAAAAACTTTGACTTTTTACGTCACATCTGAGACCTCACAACACCGCTCACGGATGGGCTCGAACCACCAACCTTTTGGTTAACATCCGAACGCGCTAACCATGGAGCCAAGGAAGCTCTGAAATGAAATGGTCGTCAGGTATTGTGGAAAAACATCGACTTTTTACGTCACATCTGAGACCTTGCAACACCGCTCCCGGATGGGCTCGAACCACAAACCTTTTGAATAACAGCTGAACGCGCAAACCATTGCAACACGGAAGCTCAAAAATTAAATGTTCGTCAGTTATTGTGGAAAAACTCAGAATTTTACGTTACATCTAAGACCTCAAAACACTGTTCCCGGATGGGCTCGAACCACCAACCTTTCGGTTAACAGCCGACGGCGCTAACCATTGCGCAACGGAAGCCCAAAAATTAAATGGTCGTCAGGTATTGTGGAAAAACTTTCGACTTTTACGTTACATGTGAGATCATACAACACCGCTCTCGGGTGGGCTCGAACCACCAACCTTTCGGTTAACAGCCGAACGCGCTAACCATTGCGCCACGGAAGCCCAAATATTAAGTGTTCGTCAGGTATTGTGGAAAAACTTTCACTTTTTACGTCACATCTGAGACCTCACAACACCGCTCACGGATGGGCTCGAACCACCAACCTTTCGGTTAACAGCCGAACGCGCTAACCATTGCGCCACGGAAGCCCAAAAATTAAACGGTCGTCAGGTATTGTGGAAAAACTTTGGCTTTTTACGTTACATTTGAGATCCCACAACACCGCTCCCGGGTGGGCTCGAACCACCAACCTTTCGGATAACAGCCGAACGCGTTAACCATTGCGCCACGGAAGCCCAAAAATTAAATGTTCGTCAGGTATTGTGGAAAAACTTTGACTTTTTACGTCACATCTGAGACCTCACAACACCGCTCAAGGATGGGCTCGAACCACCAACCTTTCGGTTAACATCCGAACGCGCTAACCATGGAGCCAAGGAAGCTCTGAAATGAAATGGTCGTCAGGTATTGTGGAAAAACATCGACTTTTTACGTCACATCTGAGACCTTGCAACACCGCTCCCAGATGGGCTCGAACCACAAACCTTTTGAATAACAGCTGAACGCGCAAACCATTGCAACACGGAAGCTCAAAAATTAAATGTTAGTCAGTTATTGTGGAAAAACTCAGAATTTTACGTTACATCTAAGACCTCAAAACACTGTTCCCGGATGGGCTCGAACCACCAACCTTTCGGTTAACAGCCGAACTAGCTAACCATGGAGCCAAGAAAGCTCAGAAATGAAATGGTCGTCAGGTATTGTGGAAAAACTTTGACTTTATACGTCACATCTGAGACCTTGCAACACCACTCCCGGATGGGCTCGAACCACAAACCTTTTGAATAGCAGCTGAACGCGCTAACCATTGCGCCACAGAAGCTCAAAAATTTAATGTTCGTCAGTTATTTTTAAAAAACTCTGAACTTTACGTTACATCTAAGACCTCACAACACCGCTCTCGGGTGGGCTCGAACCACCAACCTTTCGGATAACAGCCGAACGCGCTAACCATTGCGCCACGGAAGCCCAAAAATTAAATGTTCGTCAGGTATTGTGGAAAAACTTTGACTTTTTACGTCACATCTGAGACCTCACAACACCGCTCACGGATGGGCTCGAACCACCAACCTTTTGGTTAACATCCGAACGCGCTAACCATGGAGCCAAGGAAGCTCTGAAATGAAATGGTCGTCAGGTATTGTGGAAAAACATCGACTTTTTACGTCACATCTGAGACCTTGCAACACCGCTCCCGGATGGGCTCGAACCACAAACCTTTTGAATAACAGCTGAACGCGCAAACCATTGCAACACGGAAGCTCAAAAATTAAATGTTCGTCAGTTATTGTGGAAAAACTCAGAATTTTACGTTACATCTAAGACCTCAAAACACTGTTCCCGGCTGGGCTCGAACCACCAACCTTTCGGTTAACAGCCGACGGCGCTAACCATTGCGCAACGGAAGCCCAAAAATTAAATGGTCGTCAGGTATTGTGGAAAAACTTTCGACTTTTACGTTACATGTGAGATCATACAACACCGCTCTCGGGTGGGCTCGAACCACCAACCTTTCGGTTAACAGCCGAACGCGCTAACCATTGCGCCACGGAAGCCCAAATATTAAGTGTTCGTCAGGTATTGTGGAAAAACTTTCACTTTTTACGTCACATCTGAGACCTCACAACACCGCTCACGGATGGGCTCGAACCACCAACCTTTCGGTTAACAGCCGAACGCGCTAACCATTGCGCCACGGAAGCCCAAAAATTAAACGGTCGTCAGGTATTGTGGAAAAACTTTGGCTTTTTACGTTACATTTGAGATCCCACAACACCGCTCCCGGGTGGGGTCGAACCACCAACCTTTCGGATAACAGCCGAACGCGTTAACCATTGCGCCACGGAAGCCCAAAAATTAAATGTTCGTCAGGTATTGTGGAAAAACTTTGACTTTTTACGTCACATCTGAGACCTCACAACACCGCTCAAGGATGGGCTCGAACCACCAACCTTTCGGTTAACATCCGAACGCGCTAACCATGGAGCCAAGGAAGCTCTGAAATGAAATGGTCGTCAGGTATTGTGGAAAAACATCGACTTTTTACGTCACATCTGAGACCTTGCAACACCGCTCCCAGATGGGCTCGAACCACAAACCTTTTGAATAACAGCTGAACGCGCAAACCATTGCAACACGGAAGCTCAAAAATTAAATGTTCGTCAGTTATTGTGGAAAAACTCAGAATTTTACGTTACATCTAAGACCTCAAAACACTGTTCCCGGATGGGCTCGAACCACCAACCTTTCGGTTAACAGCCGAACTAGCTAACCATGGAGCCAAGAAAGCTCAGAAATGAAATGGTCGTCAGGTATTGTGGAAAAACTTTGACTTTATACGTCACATCTGAGACCTTGCAACACCACTCCCGGATGGGCTCGAACCACAAACCTTTTGAATAGCAGCTGAACGCGCTAACCATTGCGCCACAGAAGCTCAAAAATTTAATGTTCGTCAGTTATTGTGGAAAAACTCTGAATTTTAGGTTACATATAAGACCTCAAAACACCGCTCCCGGATGGGGTCGAACCACCAACCTTTCGGTTAACAGCCGACGGCGCTAACCATTGCGCAACGGAAGCCCAAAGATTAAATGTTCTTCAGGTATTGTGGAAAAACTCTGAATTTTACGTTACTGTAACATGTAAGACCTCACAACACCGCTCCCGGATGGGCTCGAACCACCAACCTTCCGGTTAACAGCCGACGGCGCTAACCATTGCGAAACGGCAGCCCAAAGATTAAATGTTCGTCTGGTATTGTGGAAAAACTTTGGATTTTTACGTTACATTTGAGATCTCACAACACCGCTCCCGGGTGGGCTCGATCCACCAACCTTTCCGTTAACAGCCGAACGCGCTAACCATTGCGCCACGGAAGCCCAGAAATTAAATGGTCGTCAGGTATTGTGGAAAAACTTTGGCTTTTTACGTTACATTTGAGTCTTCTCAACACCGCTCCTTGGTGGGCTCGAACCACCAAACTTTTTGTTAACATCCGAACGAGCTAACCATCGAGCCAAGAAAGCTCAGAAATGAAATGGTCGTCTGGTATTGTGGAAAAATTTGACTTTTTACGTCACATCTGAGACCTCACAACACCGCTCCCGAATGGGCTCGAACCACCAACCTTTCGGTTAACAGCCGAACGCGCTAACCATTGCGGCACGGAAGCCCAAAAATTAAATGGTCGTCAGGTATTGTGGAAAAACTTTGGCATTTTACATTACATTTGCGATCCCACATCACCGCTCCCAGGTGGGCTCGAACCACCAACCTATTGGTTAACAGCCGAACGCGCTAACCATTGCGCCACGGAAGCTCAGAAATTAAATGGTTGTCACGTTATGTGGAAAAGTTTTGACTTTTTACGCTACTTCTGAGACCCCACAACACCACTTCCGGGTGGGCTCGAACCACCAGCCTCTCGGTTAACAGCCGAACGCGCTAACCATTGCGCCACGGAAGCCCAAAAATCAAATGGTCGTCAGGTATTTTGGAAAAACTTTGGCTTTTTACGTTACATTTGAGACTTCACAACACCGCTCCCGGGTGGGCTCGAACCACCAAACTTTTGGTTAACAGCCGAACGCGCTAACCATTGCGCCACGGAAGCCCAAGATTAAATGGTCGTCAGTTATTGTGGAAAAACTCTTGTTGGAACTGAACTGAACTGAACAGTTATCTTCGCTATAATCACATGATAAAGAAAAAGAACCTTTGCACCTAACCCGAGTTTAGGATTAGACTGAATTAGTGATAATGCATCACTCACTCTCTCTCTCGATCGGTTCTCTACCAGTGAGTCTCCCTCAGGATGTGCCTCTCGTGTGTAACGCTAAGTAGACCTAGTATTGTAGTAGGACGTATTCAACTATTTGTAATTATAACCAGTATGTAATAACAGTAAGAGTGCTTTACCGTAATGAAGAACGATGACTAACTTAACATAAACAGATTAATAATAAACTAATATGGTTTTATATAATCCGGCGTCATTCTTGAATATTAATTTAACATGGTAGCAGAGCGTGGTTCGCGGTATTTAACGGTATTCAACAAATATTTAACGTGATTAATGGTAATGACGCGGTAATAAACGCGGACGGAGTCAACGTATATAGCCGAGGCTTAACGACGAACGGGGCAGTCAAAATCAGTGCGGTAATCCGGTACAACGTGGAAGTTAGGGTTAGAAAACCCAGACCAAGTGTGTCAACTAATCGAGGAATGGAACTGTCTTGGACAAGTTAAAACATGCTCACAACAAGCAACCAAGGAAGAGCGACTTAAGAAACAAGAAGCCATACAACAGAGGACAAGAACAGTACAAACAACGGCGGTGAGTTACACATAACAAGAAGAAACCCAAGACTGAACAGTACGCGATAATATTTATAAGTATAATAGTAATGGTGATCTTTGTACACAGAAAAAACGATGTTTAGATTCTAAACGTTTTCCTAAACGGGAAAATGCAACGCCTTTTTAAACACGAGCCCAGCCTATACGCGTTTAGTTCTGAAATTTTTATTTTTCAAACGCGTATAGTTTGAAAATGTTTACGTTTCAAACGCGTATAGTTTGAAAATGTTTACGTTTCAAACGCGCATAGATTGAAAAAGTATCTGTTTCAAACGCGTTTAGATTTAAAACGTTTATGTTTGAAACGCGTTTAGATTGAAAACGTTTATGTTTCAAACGCGTTTGTTTTGAAAACGCTTAGGTCTCAAACGCGTTTAGGTTGAGAACGTTTATGTTTCAAACGCGTTTAGATTGAAAACGATTATGTTTCAAACGCGTTTAGATTGAAAACGATTATGTTTCAAACGCGTTTAGATTGAAAACGATTATGTTTCAAACGCGTTTAGATTGAAAACGTTTATGTTTGAAACTCGTTTAGAATGAAAACGTTTATGTTTGAAACGCGTTTAGATCGAAAACTTTTATGTTTCTAACGCATTAAGATTGAAAACGTTTATGTTTGAAACGCGTTAAGATTGAAAACGTTTATGTTTGAAACGCGTTAAGATTGAAAACGTTTATGTTTCAAACGCGTTAAGATTGAAAACGTTTATGTTTCAAACACGTTGAGATTGAAAACGTTTATATTTCAAACGCGTTCAGATTGAAAACGTTTATGTCTAACCCGCATGTAGTTTTCCAACGTTAATGTACAGATGTGGTATAGCTTAAGTAATATATAAACAACTATTTCAAATTATAATATAAAAATTATTCTTGGAATATCAAAATAAAACGGATCTTTATAGCTACAAAACTACCAAAGGCATCGAAATTGCGAAAAATAAATCTGTATATTACTTTTAAATTATGAAAAAAGAAAATATTAAGGTTTTGTAGGATTTCTTTACACGAGGCGAACTGCTAACGCGTTGCACTAGTGTAACAAGTTCTAAAAACCAAAATATTACCTCTCCGAGTCAAGAGGAGGACTACTACTACAAACTTATTAACCTAGATATAGAATTATTTCTCTTTTTTGAAGTAAAAATTTACGAATTTTTAAACCAGTATTCCGAGCATAGCGAATATACAGTAAAGCAGACGACATTTACATCCAATAATGATACGTCTTGGACACATTTAATAAGTAAATGGGAAAAAACAGGAAATGAAGTGTATAGATTTTGTAGAGATATAACCTTTATGTCTTTGAAGACGCCCAACTGTCTACGCCTCAACTGTTAACCCTATATTCTTATAGCTACATTCACAACTGGTTAGCAATATAAACACTACAGTCTCGTTTATCTACGATTTTCTTAGTTTGCCAACATGAGTGTTAACGTTAAATATCACCAAAGCTGACTTGTGGTTGGACGCACTGAAAGTCAATACGCACCATAATAAGAATGAAAACTTCTAAGCTATAACCCAATAACGATTAGCCCTTCCACTGATCTAATTGCCACCATGATGCATTCCGTAGCTAATACCCGTTTACCATTTGGCCAATATGATCTTTTCTTCTATTATTAAATCTAAACCTGATTATTTAAACGTGTAAATAACTTTCGACTCACTCTGAACCGTTAATGTCCCTTCATTACAGACACGAAAATAAAACCCACAGTTTAGTTCACCTTAAGTCTCAATTATATACTCTTTGGTTCACTAAGCCTATTGCGGATAATATTTGATTTACCCGATTGAGTCCAGGCCTAAGCTTCCTTCTTGAAATATTTAGATCAAGGATTATTCTATATACAGATGTAGTATAGCTTAAGGAATATATAAACAGCAATTTCAAATAATAATATTAAAAATATCCTTGGAATATCAAAATGAAACAGAGCTTTAAAGCTAGAAAAGTACTAAATGCATCGTAGTTACGAAAAATATTTCCACATATTCACTTTATATTATGGAAAAAGTGAATATTAAGGTTCTGTAGGATTTCTTTACACATTAAAGCAAAGCGAACTGCTAAAGCAGCGCGCTAGTGTAACAACGGACCGACACACACAGACAAGAACATAGACTGCTTTTTAACTCCTTCCGTATTAATTTTGAATTGAGAAACCAAATTATCTTAAATATTAAAATAAATATATAATTAATATTTGATATTTTATTCGTTAGTTGTTCGCCTTATTGAGCTTTACATCGTTTTAAAAAAGAACAATTAAACATTCTTGAAAGACTTGACTAATATTGACGTTTGAAATGAAGCATACGCCTGTTGCTTCGCCTTACTCAAATAGGTAGTATATAAAGGATTCGAAACGCAGCTGTAGATAAGAACATCGTAGTTGCGTGAACCTTTGGAGGAAGACCCCGCCATTGGAAGGCTAGACGTTTCTCGTAACCCTTGCCGATCACCGCGCACAAATACAAGTACCCTGGTAATGGTAAATCAGTCAACGTGGTTGTCCCCTAGCAAAAACATTGAACTGACCGGTCCCAGGTGCCTAGAAAGGCTTAAAAAAGTGTAAACATATTCTATACACTCATTTGCAAGTTTAGAATCATCTTGATTTTTAATAGAAAATCCCATTTTGATGTTTTTACGTTGGTACGCCAAGATAACAAATAATATATTTTGATCGGTTATATGTACTAAACCTCTGATCTAAACTTACAGTTCACAACAAAAATGGTTACTGAAACATTTTTGAAGGCAATTTTAGCGTGAGTCAAACCGTTTAATGAGCAACAATTTCTAAAATTAGAATTCATAACTCAAAATTAAACCCAGTTATAAACCAAACTAATATAAAAATAAAATTTTATTTATTTACTAAATATGGGCGAAGTTCTAATATGGCTTTTTTGTGAGTAAATTCTGACTTTAGACGTGTCAAGCACCAGCGAATGAATGTACCCCATTCCCAAATTTCTGAACCTTGGCCTCTCGGCATGAGAAGGGGTTAAAACCGATTCAACAAATAAAATATTAATTATTCTTCCTCAGATGCTCGAGTTAACTACATGACGTCAATATGTTTATATCCTTTACACCTAGAGTAGGTTTTGAACACGTTTAAACCCTGGCGTTTCGGTTTATGTCCACTTTACGATAAGTTTAGATTTTAAACGTGTTTTTAAAGGCTTTCAATGCGCTGTTGTGTTTAGTTTTTATATGTTTAGCTATTACACCCATTGGTACTAGTTGGTGTTTAGTTTTCGTACGTCAAATCTAGGGGCTTAGATTTTCAACATGTTTAAATCAAATGGATGTGCTCAAAACCTAAACGTTGTTTTTTCTGTGTATGAACTGGTGAACATTTAATGGAACTTTTTTAACCATAATTTAATAATACTAATAAGACCATTAAGTAAGCTAGTAAACAGAAATAAGCCAATCTTAAAACCATTTGAGTATTATATGACATGATAAACTGGCCAATTAAGTAAAGTAGAGAATACAATGGCCGATTACGTAGAGACTAACAACGCGGGCAATGCTCTATCATTTCGAAAATTAAATGATTGCAATTATGAGACCTGGAAGCGCGATATGCGAATGGCATTATTAGACTATGGTTTATGGGGATTCCTGGATGGAAAAGAAAAAGAACCAGATGCAACAGCTTCAGAAGACGCGAAAACAGCATATCTTAGAAGATCGCAGAAAGCGTTATCAAAATTATCATTAGCGTGTGATGACCCCCACAAGAGTACTATAGAGAAGTGCGATACAGCAAAGGAAGCGTGGGATATTTTAGCAGGAATATATGAACCCAAATCAAAAGCGCGTATGGCAGACTTACGATCAGAATTTATAAGCTGTCGATATAAGGGTGGCTCAATGGCAACACACTTAGCAAGTTTAATAGTGATAGCAGATAATTTGAAAGCAGCGGGTTTACAAATATCGGACATGGAAATAGCCTTCCAAATGTTACATAAACTACCAGAAGCCTATAGGCAAATCAAGACTTTAGCGTATCATTGGCCTGATAAAGATTTTACTCCGAAGAACGTGAAACAGTTGCTAATATCAGAATATGATAGACAAAGGAGAGAAGATTGTGAAGATGATTATGAACAAGCCGGTTATTCATCTCACTTGCAACAAAGAGGTAGAGTTAGGACCCCGAATAACTTTAATCAGCCTAGGCCCAATAGAAAAGGTCATTATGCAAGAGATTGTTGGTCAAATAAAACAAATAAACAGAAACATAAGCAGTCAAGCGACAATGAAAGTAGACGAGCTCATTTCGCATCAGCCTTACTAGCGATAAAGGATAAAGAAGCCTGGATATTTGACACAGGAGCTTCGCATCATTTTTGCCATAAGAGGGAATGGTTCTCAAACTATAAACCAATAGAATCATCAGTAGAAATAGCTGAAGGTGGACCTAAAGCTATAGGCATAGGGAATGTCGCATTATCAATTAGAAATGGACAGGAAATAATTGATTTGATAGATGTCATACATGTACCAGGGTATAATAGAAATTTATTATCAGTGAGAAAATTCGATATGAATGGATACAAGACTATCGTGGAAAATGGAAAAGCAAAGGTATACGATGAGAAGAGGAAATTCTTCCTGAGCGCCAGGTTAACGGAGGAGAATTTATACGTCGCAGACGTCAAAGTACATATTGATGAACCAGAACAAGATAGTAAGCAGCACATAAGCACATTAACAAGTCAAACGCATGATATAATGAGATGGCACCAACGATTAGGGCACCCTAACGAAAGAAAATTGAAGGAATTACACGACAAGCATTTAGTCGAAGGCATACCTAAATTGGATGGGGAAGTTAGGCGTTTGTCAACCTTGCCGATTATCAAAAGCTGCGAAATATCCGTCTCGAACAAGTGAGAAAATTAAAACCACACAACCATTAGAGATAATTAGGGTTCGAAAATTACGGTAATTTTGGAAAATGGTAAATTACGCCGTAATTTACCGCGTAAATTACCGTTCATGGTAATTTACGAAAATTCAAAAATTAAATTATATTGATAGTTTTTAAGCTAAATAATAAAAAATATCACTAGAACACAGCTATTCTTTTTATAGCATAGTGTCTTACATTATTTAAACACCGAGTTTTGATGTTTACAGCTCAAAATACTTTTGAACAGCAACATCCACTTTCTTCTTCTTACCAATTTTGCGGATTGTTGCTATTTCACGTTTTTAGAACAAAATTCTAGAGAAGGACCGATACCAGTTTAAACCGATACCGATATATCAGTTTAGTCAAATTTCGGTGCCGATATTGGTATTGGCCCATCTCTAGAAATTTCTAACAACTACAGCTTTCCAGGTAAAGCAAACGAACTCGACAACAAGAATAGACGAGAGAATCAAATTTCATTTCCTTAATCAAAATTTTCCCACGCTTGCCGTTCGACCTTTTATGACTTACTCATATCTCATGAAAAGAAAAAAGTGTGCAAACACGGGCAGAGCAAATTATGGAGCTTTGAGCCCATTTTCCAAGTGAAGGAAATGAAAATTCGGTGGTAAATTACCATCGTGGTAATTTACCAGCGTAAATTACCGTTTTCGTAATTTACCCGTGAAAATCGTAAATTGCAGTTACCCTGGTAAATTACCGCGTAAATTACCATGGTAGTTTACCGATTTAGAACCCTAGAGATAATACATAGTGATGTATGGGGACCCTCACCTATAACGTCAAGATGTGGTGGCAGATATTTTATTTCGTTTATCGATGACTTTACAAGAAGAGCTACGATTTATATTATGCAAACGAAAGATCAAGCGTACGACAAATTTCAAGAGTTTAAACGATTCGTAGAAAGGCAAACAGGCAAGAACATCAAGGTCTTACGAACAGACAATGGCTTAGAATACTGTAATAGGCAATTTGAGAATAATAGTAAGAAATTGGGAATAAAACTCGAAAGAACCAATACATACACTCCAGAAATGAATGGCATCGCGGAAAGATTCAATAGGACAATAACAGAAGGCATTCGTACGATGTTAGAAGATGCAAAATTACCTTTGAAATTATGGGGCGAAGCTGCAATGGCGTTTACATACCTGTACAATAGATTACCTCATGACAAACTTAAAAATCAAGTTCCTTTAGAACGATGGATGGGAAAGAAACCAAGTGTACGACACCTTAAACGATATGGATGTACGGCGTTTGCATTGATACCCAAACCAAGAAGAAACAAACTACAAAACAGATCAAGAATTGGTGTTTTCATTGGGTATGCAATCAAAACTAAAGGATATAGAATATGGTTTCCAGATCAAGACAAGAAAATTGAACTGAAACATGTATCATTTGACGAAGATAAATTGGGGATACAGGAAGTTAACGCGAAGGTTGAAATAGTAGAACACTGTGATGAAGAGTGTTTGGAACCAGCAAAGACCAAGAAAACAGTACGATTTGCTGATGAAGCCGAAGAAACATCTGATGATGAATTCGAGGACAGTATGGAACAATCTGTAGAAGACAATATGGAAGAAACTAGCCATGAATCTGATGATGATGAAGAAAGAGTCACATTCCGAAGACCCAAACGTACCAACAAAGAACACGTGAAGCCCAAGGAGAAAGACGACATGGTCACATTTCATTTCCCAGACCATAAAGATAACGTGGAACCTCAGAAGAAAGAAGATAGATTCCCAGATAAAGAAGAAGATTTAGAATTACCAAGAGGATGGCGAAGAAAAGAAGTACCGAGAACATCTGGGCCAAGAATAGATGTCCTCTACATCACGGATGAAGAGGAAAGGTTGAGATCATATAATGAAGTGAAAGCTTGTTTACGCCAAAGAGGGATCCAGCATGACATGAGTAAATTTTCGTTTAAGCCTAAGGCAAAACAGCAGGCAAGATATGCCAGAGATATGTTAGGAAATATTGAATTCCATTGTATGACGATTCCAAAGACGTATGAAGAAGCCATAGAGAGAGAAGACAAAGATAAATGGGAAGACGCCATGGATATGGAATTACAAACAATTGCAAAACGAAACGTATATGATCTAGTGAAGAAACCAGAAAACCAACATATTATTGGAACGAAATGGGTTTACGCCTTGAAACAGAATGCAAACGGCGAAACTATACGGCATAAAGCGCGACTAGTAGCCCAAGGATTTTCACAAGAATTTGGATTAGATTATACGACGACGTATGCGCCAGTTATCAATTTTGCACTTGTAAGAATTTGCGTAATCATATTTATCCTATATTTGGGATGGACTCATACACAACTAGATGTAAAGAATGCATACTTATATGGCGATTTAAAAGAAGATATATACTTAAGGCAACCAAAGGGTTTTGTTCAATCAGGAAAAGAAGAGTATGTTTGGAAATTAAACAAGGCGTTATACGGGTTAAAACAAAGCGGTAGGCAGTGGTATGAACAGTTAGACAAAACATTACATGATTTGAACTTTAAGAAGTTACAAGGTTGTAATTGTATTTACCATTATGAAGATAAGGGGATACTACTAGTATACGTAGATGATATCATAATAATTGCTAAAAATAACCAAGTAATGAAGGAAATAACGACAAGACTTGAATCCGAATTCGAAATAAACAACCTTGGACCATTGCACTATTTTCTTGGGATAGAATTTGAATTTCACAAGAATGGCACAGCATATATACATCAAAAGGGATATATTGCTAAAATAAAAGAAGCATGGGATATGGAACTAACCAGAATCTATGAAATACCGGTACCAGTTGGCGTTGTATTCTCGAAACGACAATGCCCACCTGATGGGCAAAGAGTAGACTTTCCATACCGACAACTAATAGGAATATTGCTATACATAGCACAACGTACAAGACCAGATATAATGCATGCGGTAATTAGCTTATCAAGATACTCGGAAAATCCAGCCAAAATACATTGTGATCATTTAACAAGAGTATTGAAATATGTATTTGATACTAATGCTTAAGGATTGAATTATAACGCATTAAGCTATTTAACGGTCGACGCTTATACCGACGCATCCTATGGGATGGATTTAGATGATGGTAAATCAACCACAGGGTTCATACTAAATGTTGGCAATAATCCAGTTCAATGGAGAACTGTTAAACAAGACATAGTCGCATTATCAAGCACCGAAGCTGAATATATTGCATTAGCAGAGACAACGAAAGAAGTAATTTGGATATCAAGAATCATAAACGAATTAGTAGATATTTTTAGATTACAAAGTAATGAATTAAAGCCAACCATATATTGTGATAATCAGGCAACCATAGCTTTATCTAAAAATAGTATAGAGAATAATAGAACGAAACATATTGATATCCGATATCATTTTATAAGGGATTGTATTAATAAAGGTCTTGTTAATGTTGAATTCATAAGAACAAATGATAATATTGCTGATATGTTTACCAAGGCAATACCAACTAGAAAATTTAAAGAATTTTGCAACACACTAAGGTTGCAGTATTAACAAACCAAAGTGATACTATAAATAGAAAATGTGATAAATAATTAATAGATTAATGTGATAATAAGACTAACCTGATATATAAATGGTAATAATAGACTAAAGTGCTATAATGTGACAAAAGAACATAACAATGTATTAATAAAATAACATAATAATGTATGAAAAAAAAAATCAGAAACAAAACAAAGATGTATAAAGCATAATAGCTCAGACAACGAAAAAAAGAGGGGAGCATGTTGGAACTGAACTGAACTGAACAGTTATCTTCGCTATAATCACATGATAGAGATAAAGAACCTTTGCACCTAACCCGAGTTTAGGATTAGACTGAATTAGTGATAATGCATCACTCACTCTCTCTCTCTCGATCGGTTCTCTACCAGTGAGTCTCCCTCAGGATGTGCCTCTCGTGTGTAACGCTAAGTAGACCTAGTATTGTAGTAGGACGTATTCAACTATTTGTAATTATAACCAGTATGTAATAACAGTAAGAGTGCTTTACCGTAATGAAGAACGATGACTAACTTAACATAAACAGATTAATAATAAACTAATATGGTTTTATATAATCCGGCGTCATTCTTGAATATTAATTTAACAACTCTGAATTTTACGTTACATATAAGACCTCACAACACCGCTCCCGGATGGGCTCGAACCACCAACCTTTCGGTTAACAGCCGAACGCGCTAACCATTGCGCCACGGAAGTCCAAGATTAAATGGTCGTCAGGTATTGTGGAAAAACTTTGACTTTTTACGTCACATCTGAGACCTCACAACACCGCTCCCGGATGGGCTCGAACCACAAACCTTTTGGTTAACATCCGAACGCGCTAACCGTGGAGCCAAGGAAGCTCAGAAAATTGAAATGGTCGTCAGGTATTGTGGAAAAACATCGACTTTTTACGTGACATCTGAGACCTTGCAACACCGCTCCCGGATGGACTCGAACCACAAACCTTTTGAATAGCAGCTGAACGCGCTAACCATTGCGCCACGGAAGCTCAAAAATTAAATGTTCGTCAGTTATTGTGGAAAAACTCTGAATTTTACGTTACATCTAAGACCTCAAAACACTGTTCCCGGATGGGCTCGAACCACCAACCTTTCGGTTAACAGCCGAACGCGCTAACCATTGCGCCACGGAAGCCCAAAAATTAAATGGTCGTCAGGTATTGTGGAAAAACTTTGACTTTTTACGTTACATCTGAGACCTCACAACACCGCTCCCGGATGGGCTCGAACCACCAACCTTTCAGTTAACAGCCGAACGCGCTAACCATTGCGCCACGGAAGTCCAAAAGTTAAATGGTCGTCAGGTATTGTGGAAAAACTTTGGCATTTTACATTACATTTGAGATCCCACATCACCGCTCCCAGGTGGGCTCGAACCACCAACCTATTGGTTAACAGCCGAACGCGCTAACCATTGAGCCACGGAAGCCCAGAAATTAAATGGTTGTCACGTTATATGGAAAAGTTTTGACTTTTTACGCTACTTCTGAGACCCCACAACACCACTTCCGGGTGGGTTCGAACCACCAGCCTCTCGGTTAACAGCCGAACGCGCTAACCATTGCGCCACGGAAGCCCAAGATTAAATGGTCGTCACGTATTGTGGAAAAACTATGACTTTTTTCGTCACATCTGAGACCTCACAACACCGCTCCCGGAGGGGCTCGAACCACAAACCTTTTGGTTAACATCCGAACGCGCTAACCATGGAGCCAAGGAAGCTCAGAAATGAAATGGTCGTCAGGTATTGTGGAAAAACATCGACTTTTTACGTCACATCTGAGACCTTGCAACACCGCTCCCGGATGGGCTCGAACCACAAACCTTTTGAATAACAGCTGAACGCGCTAACCATTGCGCCACGGAAGCCCAAAAATTAAATGTTCGTCAGTTATTTTTAAAAAACTCTGAATTTTACGTTACATCTAAGACCTCAAAACACCGCTCCCGGATGGGCTCGAACCACCAACCTTTCGGTTAACAGCCGAAGGCGCTAACCATTGCGCAACGGAAGCCCAAAGATTAAATGTTCGTCAGGTATTGTGGAAAAACTTTGGATTTTTACGTTACATTTGAGACCTCACAACACCGCTCACGGATGGGCTCGAACCACCAACCTTTCGGTTAACAGCCGAACGCGCTAACCATTGCGCCACGGAAGCCCAAAAATTAAATGGTCGTCAGGTATTGTGGAAAAACTTTGGCATTTTACATTACATATGAGATCACACAAAACCGCTCCCGAGTTGGCTCGAACCACCAACCTATTGGTTAACAGCCGAACGCGCTAACCATTGAGCCACGGAAGCTCAGAAATTAAATGGTTGTCACGTATTCTTGAAAAGTTTTGACTGTTTACGCTACATGTGAGACCCCACAACACCACTTCCGGGTGGGCTCGAACCACCAGCCTCTCGGTTAACAGCCGAACGCGCTAACCATTGCGCAACGGAAGCCCAAAGATTAAATGTTCGTCAGGTATTGTGGAAAAACTTTGGATTTTTACGTTACATTTGAGATCTCACAACACCGCTCCCGGATGGGCTCGAACCACCAACCTTTCGGTTAACAGCTGAACGCGCTAACCATTGCGCCAAGGAAGCCCAAAAATTAAATGTTCGTCAGGTATTGTGGAAAAACTTTGACTTTTTACGTCACATCTAAGACCTCACAACACCGCTCCCGGATGGGCTCGAACCACAAACCTTTTGGTTAACAGCCGATGGCGCTAACCATTGCGCAACGGTAGCCCAAAGATTAAATGTTCGTCAGGTATTGTGGAAAAACTTACGATTTTTACGTTACATGTGAGATCTCACAACACCGCTCCCGGGTGGGCTCGAACCACCAACCTTTCGGTTAACAGCCGAACGCGCAAACCATTGCGCCACGGAAGCCCAAAAATTAAATGTTCGTCAGGTATTGTGGAAAAACTTTGACTTTTTACGTCACATCTGAGACCTCACAACACCGCTCCCGGATGGGCTCGAACCACCAACCTTTCAGTTAACAGCCGAAAGCGCTAACCATTGCGCCACGGAAGCCCAAAAATTAAATGGTCGTCAGGTATTGTGGAAAAACTTTGGCATTTTACATTACATTTGAGATCCCACAACACCGCTCCCGGGTGGGCTTGAACCACAAACCTATTGGTTAAAAGCCGAACGCGCTAACCATTGAGCCACGGAAGCTCAGAAATTAAATGTTTGTCACGTATTGTGGAAAAGTTTTGACATTTTACGCTACATCTGAGACCGCACAACACCTCTCCCGGGTGGGCTCGAACCACCAACCTTTCGGTTAACAGCTGAACGCGCTAACCATTGCGCCAAGGAAGCCCAAAAATTAAATGTTCGTCAGGTATTGTGGAAAAACTTTGACTTTTTACGTCACATCTGAGACCTCACAACACCGCTCCCGGATGGGCTCGAACCACCAACCTTTCAGTTAACAGCCGAAAGCGCTAACCATTGCGCCACGGAAGCCCAAAAATTAAATGGTCGTCAGGTATTGTGGAAAAACTTTGGCATTTTACATTACATTTGAGATCCCACAACACCGCTCCCGGGTTGGCTCGAACCACCAACCTTTCGGTTAACAGCCGAACGCGCTAACCATTGCGCCACGGAAGCCCAAGATTAAATGGTCGTCAGGTATTGTGGAAAAACTTTGACTTTTTACGTCACATCTGAGACCTCACAACACCGCTCCCGGATGGGCTCGAACCACAAACCTTTTGGTTAACATCCGAACGCGCTAACCATGGAGCCAAGGAAGATCAGAAATGAAATGGTCGTCAGGTATTGTGGAAAAACATCGACTTTTTACGTCACATCTGAGACCTTGCAACACCGCTCCCGGATGGGCTCGAACCACCAACCTTTCAGTTAACAGCCGAACGCGCAAACCATTGCGCCACGGAAGCCCAAAAATTAAATGTTCGTCAGGTATTGTGAAAAACTTTGACTTTTTACGTCACATCTGAGACCTCACAACACCGCTCACGGATGGGCTCGAACCACCAACCTTTCGGTTAACAGCCGAACGCGCTAACCATTGCGCCACGGAAGCCCAAAAATTAAATGGTCGTCAGGTATTGTGGAAAAACTTTGACTTTTTACGTCACATCTAAGACCTCACAAAACCGCTCCCGGATGGGCTCGAACCACAAACCTTTTGGTTAACAGCCGACGGCGCTAACCATTGCGCAACGGAAGCCCAAAGATTAAATGTTCATCAGGTATTTTGGAAAAACTTTGGATTTTTACGTTACATTTGAGATCTCACAACACCGCTCCCGGATGGGCTCGAACCACCAACCTTTCGGTTAACAGCTGAACGCGCTAACCATTGCGCCAAGGAAGCCCAAAAATTAAATGTTCGTCAGGTATTGTGGAAAAACTTTGACTTTTTACGTCACATCTAAGACCTCACAACACCGCTCCCGGATGGGCTCGAACCACAAACCTTTTGGTTAACAGCCGACGGCGCTAACCATTGCGCAACGGTAGCCCAAAGATTAAATGTTCGTCAGGTTTGTGGAAAAACTTACGATTTTTACGTTACATGTGAGATCTCACAACACCGCTCCCGGGTGGGCTCGAACCACCAACCTTTCGGTTAACAGCCGAACGCGCAAACCATTGCGCCACGGAAGCCCAAAAATTAAATGTTCGTCAGGTATTGTGGAAAAACTTTGACTTTTTACGTCACATCTGAGACCTCACAACACCGCTCCCGGATGGGCTCGAACCACCAACCTTTCAGTTAACAACCGAAAGCGCTAACCATTGCGCCACGGAAGCCCAAAAATTAAATGGTCGTCAGGTATTGTGGAAAAACTTTGGCATTTTACATTACATTTGAGATCCCACAACACCGCTCCCGGGTTGGCTCGAACCACCAACCTTTCGGTTAACAGCCGAACGCGCTAACCATTGCGCCAAGGAAGCCCAAAAATTAAATGTTCGTCAGGTATTGTGGAAAAACTTTGGCTTTTTACGTTACATTTGAGATCCCACAACACCGCTCCCGGGTGGGCTCGAACCACAAACCTATTGGTTAACAGCCGAACGCGCTAACCATTGCGCCACGGAAGCCCAAAAATGAAAAGGTCGTCAGGTATTGTGGAAAAACTTTGACTTTTTACGTCACATCTAAGACCTCACAACACCGCTCCCGGATGGGCTCGAACCACAAACCTTTTGGTTAACAGCCGACGGCGCTAACCATTGCGCAACGGAAGCCCAAAAATTAAAAGGTCATCAGGTATTGTGGAAAAACTTTGACTTTTTACGTCACATCTAAGACCTCACAACACCGCTCCCGGATGGGCTCGAACCACAAACCTTTTGGTTAACAGCCGACGGCGCTAACCATTGCGCAACGGTAGCCCAAAGATTAAATGTTCGTCAGGTATTGTGGAAAAACTTACGATTTTTACGTTACATGTGAGATCTCACAACACCGCTCCCGGGTGGGCTCGAACCACCAACCTTTCGGTTAACAGCCGAACGCGCAAACCATTGCGCCACGGAAGCCCAAAAATTAAATGTTCGTCAGGTATTGTGGAAAAACTTTGACTTTTTACGTCACATCTGAGACCTCACAACACCGCTCCCGGATGGGCTCGAACCACCAACCTTTCAGTTAACAGCCGAAAGCGCTAACCATTGCGCCACGGAAGCCCAAAAATTAAATGGTCGTCAGGTATTGTGGAAAAACTTTGGCATTTTACATTACATTTGAGATCCCACAACACCGCTCCCGGGTTGGCTCGAACCACCAACCTTTCGGTTAACAGCCGAACGCGCTAACCATTGCGCCACGGAAGCCCAAGATTAAATGGTCGTCAGGTATTGTGGAAAAACTTTGACTTTTTACGTCACATCTGAGACCTCACAACACCGCTCCCGGATGGGCTCGAACCACAAACCTTTTGGTTAACATCCGAACGCGCTAACCATGGAGCCAAGGAAGCTCAGAAATGAAATGGTCGTCAGGTATTGTGGAAAAACATCGACTTTTTACGTCACATCTGAGACCTTGCAACACCGCTCCCGGATGGGCTCGAACCACCAACCTTTCAGTTAACAGCCGAACGCGCAAACCATTGCGCCACGGAAGCCCAAAAATTAAATGTTCGTCAGGTATTGTGAAAAACTTTGACTTTTTACGTCACATCTGAGACCTCACAACACCGCTCACGGATGGGCTCGAACCACCAACCATTCGGTTAACAGCCGAACGCGCTAACCATTGCGCCACGGAAGCCCAAAAATTATATGGTCGTCAGGTATTGTGGAAAAACTTTGACTTTTTACGTCACATCTAAGACCTCACAAAACCGCTCCCGGATGGGCTCGAACCACAAACCTTTTGGTTAACAGCCGACGGCGCTAACCATTGCGCAACGGAAGCCCAAAGATTAAATGTTCATCAGGTATTTTGGAAAAACTTTGACTTTTTACGTCACATCTGAGACCTCACAACACCGCTCACGGATGGGCTCGAACCACCAACCTTTCGGTTAACAGCCGAACGCGCTAACCATTGCGCCACGGAAGCCCAAAAATTAAATGGTCGTCAGGTATTGTGGAAAAACTCTGAATTTTACGTTACATCTAAGACCTCAAAACACCGTTCCCGGATGGGCTCGAACCACCAACCTTTCGGTTAACAGCCGAACGCGCTAACCATTGCGCCACGGAAGCCCAAAAATTATATGGTCGTCAGGTATTGTGGAAAAACTTTGACTTTTTACGTCACATCTAAGACCTCACAAAACCGCTCCCGGATGGGCTCGAACCACAAACCTTTTGGTTAACAGCCGACGGCGCTAACCATTGCGCAACGGAAGCCCAAAGATTAAATGTTCATCAGGTATTTTGGAAAAACTTTGACTTTTTACGTCACATCTGAGACCTCACAACACCGCTCACGGATGGGCTCGAACCACCAACCTTTCGGTTAACAGCCGAACGCGCTAACCATTGCGCCACGGAAGCCCAAAAATTAAATGGTCGTCAGGTATTGTGGAAAAACTCTGAATTTTACGTTACATCTAAGACCTCAAAACACCGTTCCCGGATGGGCTCGAACCACCAACCTTTCGGTTAACAGCCGAACGCGCTAACCATTGCGCCACGGAAGCCCAAAAATTAAATGGTCGTCAGGTATTGTGGAAAAACTCTGAATTTTACGTTACATCTGAGACCTCACAACACCGCTCCCGGATGGGCTCGAACCACCAACCTTTCAGTTAACAGCCGAACGCGCTAACCATTGAGCCACGGAAGCCCAAAAATTAAATGTTCGTCAGGTATTGTGGAAAAACTTTGGCATTTTTCATTACATTTGAGATCCCACAACACCGCTCCCGGGTTGCCTCGAACCACCAACCTTTCGGTTAACAGCCGAACGCGCTAACCATTGCGCCACGGAAGCCCAAGATTAAATGGTCGTCAGGTATTGTGGAAAAACTTTGACTTTTTACGTCACATCTGAGACCTCACAACACCGCTCCCGGATGGGCTCGAACCACCGACCTTTCAGTTAACAGCCGAACGCGCTAACCATTGCGCCACGGAAGCCCAAAAATTACATGGTCGTCAGGTATTGTGGAAAAACTTTGACTTTTTACGTCACATCTGAGACCTCACAACACCGCTCCCGGATGGGCTCGAACCACCAACCTTTCAGTTAACAGCCGAAAGCGCTAACCATTGCGCCACGGAAGCCCAAAAATTAAATGGTCGTCAGGTATTGTGGAAAAACTCTGAATTTTACGTTACATCTAAGACCTCAAAACACCGTTCCCGGATGGGCTCGAACCACCAACCTTTCGGTTAACAGCCGAACGCGCTAACCATTGCGCCACGGAAGCCCAAAAATTAAATGGTCGTCAGGTATTGTGGAAAAACTCTGAATTTTACGTTACATCTGAGACCTCACAACACCGCTCCCGGATGGGCTCGAACCACCAACCTTTCAGTTAACATCCGAACGCGCTAACCATGGAGCCAAGGAAGCTCAGAAATGAAATGGTCGTCAGGTATTGTGGAAAAACATCGACTTTTTACGTCACATCTGAGACCTTGCAACACCGCTCCCGGATGGGCTCGAACCACCAACCTTTCAGTTAACAGCCGAACGCGCAAACCATTGCGCCACGGAAGCCCAAAAATTAAATGTTCGTCAGGTATTGTGAAAAACTTTGACTTTTTACGTCACATCTGAGACCTCACAACACCGCTCACGGATGGGCTCGAACCACCAACCTTTCGGTTAACAGCCGAACGCGCTAACCATTGCGCCACGGAAGCCCAAAAATTAAATGGTCGTCAGGTATTGTGGAAAAACTTTGACTTTTTACGTCACATCTAAGACCTCACAAAACCGCTCCCGGATGGGCTCGAACCACAAACCTTTTGGTTAACAGCCGACGGCGCTAACCATTGCGCAACGGAAGCCCAAAGATTAAATGTTCATCAGGTATTTTGGAAAAACTTTGACTTTTTACGTCACATCTGAGACCTCACAACACCGCTCCCGGATGGGCTCGAACCACCGACCTTTCAGTTAACAGCCGAACGCGCTAACCATTGCGCCACGGAAGCCCAAAAATTACATGGTCGTCAGGTATTGTGGAAAAACTTTGGCATTTTACATTACATTTGAGATCCCACAACACCGTTCCCGGGTTGGCTCGAACCACCAACCTATTGGTTAACAGCCGAACGCGCTAACCATTGAGCCACGGAAGCTCAGAAATTAAATGGTTGTCACGTATTGTGGAAAAGTTTTGACTGTTTACGCTACTTCTGAGACCCCACAACACCGCTCACGGATGGGCTAGAACCACCAACCTTTCGGTTAACAGCCGACGGCGCTAACCATTGCGCAACGGAAGCCCAAAGATTAAATGTTCGTCAGGTATTGTGGAAAAACTTTGGATTTTTACGTTACATTTGAGATCTCACAACACCGCTCCCGGGTGGGCTCGATCCACCAACGTTTTGGTTAACAGCCGAACGCGCTAACCGAAAATTAAAAGCCCAAAAAATTAAATGGTCGTCAGGTATTGTGGAAAAACTTTGACTTTTTACGTCACATCTGAGACCTCACAACACCGCTCCCGGATGGGCTCGAACCACCAACCTTTCGGTTAACAGCTGAACGCGCTAACCATTGCGCCAAGGAAGCCCAAAAATTAAATGTTCGTCAGGTATTGTGGAAAAACTTTGGCTTTTTACGTTACATTTGAGATCCCACAACACCGCTCCCGGGTGGGCTCGAGCCACAAACCTATTGGTTAACAGCCGAACGCGCTAACCATTGAGCCACGGAAGCTCAGAAATTAAAAGGTCGTCAGGTATTGTGGAAAAACTTTGACTTTTTACATCACATCTAAGACCTCACAACACCGCTCCCGGATGGGCTCGAACCACAAACCTTTTGGTTAACAGCCGACGGCGCTAACCATTGCGCAACGGAAGGCCAAAGATTAAATGTTCGTCAGGTATTGTGGAAAAACTCTGAATTTTACGTTTCATCTAAGACCTCAAAACACCGTTCCCGGATGGGCTCGAACCACCAACCTTTCGGTTAACAGCCGAACGCGCAAACCATTGCGCCACGGAAGCCCAAAAATTAAATGTTCGTCAGGTATTGTGGAAAAACTTTGACTTTTTACGTCACATCTGAGACCTCACAACACCGCTCACGGATGGGCTCGAACCACCAACCTTTCGGTTAACAGCCGAACGTGCTAACCATTGCGCCACGGAAACCCAAAAATTAAATGGTCGTCAGGTATTGTGGAAAAACTCTGAATTTTACGTTACATCTAAGACCTCAAAACACCGTTCCCGGATGGGCTCGAACCACCAACCTTTCGGTTAACAGCCGAACGCGCTAACCATTGCGCCACGGAAGCCCAAAAATTAAATGGTCGTCAGGTATTGTGGAAAAACTCTGAATTTTACGTTACATCTGAGACCTCACAACACCGCTCCCGGATGGGCTCGAACCACCAACCTTTCAGTTAACAGCCGAACGCGCTAACCATTGAGCCACGGAAGCTCAGAAATTAAATGGTTGTCACGTTATATGGAAAAGTTTTGACTTTTTACGCTACTTCTGAGACCCCACAACAGCACTTCCGGGTGGGCTCGAACCACCAGCCTCTCGGTTAACAGCCGAACGCGCTAACCATTGCGCCACGGAAGCCCAAAAATCAAATGGTCGTCAGGTATTGTGGAAAAACTTTGGCTTTTTACGTTACATTTGAGACTTCACAACACCGCTCCCGGGGGGGCTAGAACCACCAACCTTTCGGTTAACAGCCGAACGCGCTAACCATTGCGCCACGGAAGCCCAAGATTAAATGGTCGTCAGGTATTGTGGAAAAACTTTGACTTTTTACGTGACATCTGAGACCTCACAACACCGCTCCCGGATGGGCTCGAACCACAAACCTTTTGGTTAACATCCGAACGCGCTAACCATGGAGCCAAGGAAGCTCAGAAATGAAATGGTCGTCAGGTATTGTGGAAAAACATCGACTTTTTACGTCACATCTGAAACCTTGCAACACCGCTCCCGGATGGGCTCGAACCACAAACCCTTTGAATAACAGCTGAACGCGCTAACCATTGCGCCACGGAAGCCCAAAAATTAAATGTTCGTCAGTTATTTTTAAAAAACTCTGAATTTTACGTTACATCTAAGACCTCAAAACACCGCTCCCGGATGGGCTCGAACCACCAACCTTTCGGTTAACAGCCGACGGCGCTAACCATTGCGCAACGGAAGCCCAAAGATTAGATGTTCGTCAGGTATTGTGGAAAAACTTTGGATTTTTACGTTACATTTGAGATCTCACAACACCGCTCCCGGGTGGGCTCGATCCACCAACGTTTTGGTAAACAGCCGAACGCGCTAACCATTGCGCCACGGAAGCCCAAAATTTAAATGTTCGTCAGGTATTGTGGAAAAACTTTGGCTTTTTACGTTACATAAGAGATCCCACAACACCGCTCCCGGGTGGGCTCGAAACACAAACCTATTCGTTAACAGCCGAACGCGCTAACCATTGAGCCACGGAAGCTCAGAAATTAAATGGTTGTCACGTTATGTGGAAAGGTTTTCACTTTTTGCGCTACTTCTGAGACCCCACAACACCACTTCCGGGTTGGCTCGAACCACAAGCCTCTCGGTTAACAGCCGAACGCGCTAACCATTGCGCCACGGAAGCCCAAAAATCAAATGGTCGTCAGGTATTGTGGAAAAACTTTGGCTTTTTACGTTACATTTGAGACTTCACAACACCGCTCCCGGGGGGCTAGAACCACCAACCTTTCGGTTAACAGCCGAACGCGCTAACCATTGCGCCACGGAAGCCCAAGATTAAATGGTCGTCAGGTATTGTGGAAAAACTTTGACTTTTTACGTGACATCTGAGACCTCACAACACAGCTCCCGGATGGGCTCGAACCACAAACCTTTTGGTTAACATCCGAACGCGCTAACCATGGAGCCAAGGAAGCTCAGAAATGAAATGGTCGTCAGGTATTGTGGAAAAGCTTTGGCTTTTTACGTTACATTTGAGATCCCACAACACCGCTCCCGGGTGGCCTCGAACCATAAACCTATTGGTTAACAGCCGAACGCGCTAACCATTGAGCCACGGAAGCTCAGAAATTAAATGGTTGTCACGTATTGTGGAAAAGTTTTGACATTTTACGCTACTTCTGAGACCCCACAACACCACTTCTGGGTGGGCTCGAACCACCAGCCTCTCGGTTAACAGCCGAACGCGCTAAACATTGCGCCACGGAAGCCCAAAAATTAAAAGGTCGTCAGGTATTGTGGAAAAACTTTGACTTTTTACGTCACATCTGAGAACTTACAACACCGCTCCCGGATGGGCTCGAACCACCAACTTTTCGGTTAACAGCCGAACGCGCTAACCATTGCGCCACGGAAGACCAAAAATTAAATGGTCGTCAGGTATTGTGGAAAAGCTTTGGCTTTTTACGTTACATTTGAGGTCCCACAACACCGCTCCCGGGTGGCCTCGAACCATAAACCTATTGGTTAACAGCTGAACGCGCTAACCATTGAGCCACGGAAGCTCAGAAATTAAATGGTTGTCACGTATTGTGGAAAAAATTTTACATTTTACGTTACATCTGAGACCTCACAACACCGCTCCCGGATGGGCTCGAACCACAAACCTTTTGGTTAACATCCTAACGCGCTAACCATGGAGCCAAGGAAGCTCAGAAATGAAATGGTCGTCAGGTATTGTGGAAAAACATCGACTTTTTACGTCACATTTGAGACCTTGCAACACCGCTCCCGGATGGGCTCGAACCACAAACCTTTTGAATAACAGCTGAAAGCGCTAACCATTGCGCCACGGAAGCCCAAAAATTAAATGTTCGTCAGTTATTGTGGAAAAACTCTGAATTTTACGTTACATCTAAGACCTCAAAACACCGTTCCCGGATGGGCTCGAACCACCAACCTTTCGGTTAACAGCCGAACGCGCTACCATTTCGCCACGGAAGCCCGAAAATTAAATGGTCGTCAGGTATTGTGGAAAAACTTTGACTTTTTACGTTACATCTGAGACCTCACAACACCGCTCCCGGATGGGCTCGAACCACCAACCTTTCAGTTAACAGCCGAACGCGCTAACCATTGCGCCACGGAAGTCCAAAAGTTAAATGGTCGTCAGGTATTGTGGAAAAACTTTGGCATTTTACATTACATTTGAGATCCCACATCACCGCTCCCAGGTGGGCTCGAACCACCAACCTATTGGTTAACAGCCGAACGCGCTAACCATTGAGCCACGGAAGCTCAGAAATTAAATGGTTGTCACGTTATATGGAAAAGTTTTGACTTTTTACGCTACTTCTGAGACCCCACAACACCACTTCCGGGTAGGCTCGAACCACCAGCCTCTCGGTTAACAGCCGAACGCGCTAACCATTGCGCCACGGAAGCCCAAAAATCAAATGGTCGTCAGGTATTGTGGAAAAACTTTGGCTTTTTACATTTGAGACCTCACAACACGGCTCCCGGATGGGCTCGAACCACCAACTTTTCGGTTAACAGCCGAACGCGCTAACCATTGCGCCACGGAAGCCCAAAAATCAAATGGTCGTCAGGTATTGTGGAAAAACTTTGGCTTTTTACGTTACATTTGAGACTTCACAACACCGCTCCCGGGTGGGCTCGAACCACCAACCTTTCGGTTAACAGCCGAATGCGCTAACTATTGCGCCACGGAAGCCCAATATTAAATGGTCGTCAGGTATTGTGGAAAAGCTTTGGCATTTTACGTTACATTTGAGATCCCACAACACCGCTCCCGGGTGGCCTCGAACCATAAACCTATTGGTTAACAGCCGAACGCGCTAACCATTGAGCCACGGAAGCTCAGAAATTAAATGGTTGTCACGTATTGTGGAAAAGTTTTGACATTTTACGCTACTTCTGAGACCCCACAACACCACTTCTGGGTGGGCTCGAACCACCAGCCTCTCGGTTAACAGCCGAACGCGCTAAACATTGCGCCACGGAAGCCCAAAAATTAAAAGGTCGTCAGGTATTGTGGAAAAACTTTGACTTTTTACGTCACATCTGAGACCTTACAACACCGCTCCCGGATGGGCTCGAACCACCAACTTTTCGGTTAACAGCCGAACGCGCTAACCATTGCGCCACGGAAGCCCAAAAATTAAATGGTCGTCAGGTATTGTGGAAAAGCTTTGGCTTTTTACGTTACATTTGAGATCCCACAACACCGCTCCCGGGTGGCCTCGAACCATAAACCTATTGGTTAACAGCTGAACGCGCTAACCATTGAGCCACGGAAGCTCAGAAATTAAATGAATGTCACGTATTGTGGAAAAAATTTGACATTTTACGTTACATCTGAGACCTCACAACACCGCTCCCGGATGGGCTCGAACCACCAACCTTTCAGTTAACAGCCGAACGCGCTAACCATTGCGCCACGGAAGTCCAAAAGTTAAATGGTCGTCAGGTATTGTGGAAAAACTTTGGCATTTTACATTACATTTGAGATCCCACATCACCGCTCCCAGGTGGGCTCGAGCCACCAACCTATTGGTTAACAGCCGAACGCGCTAACCATTGAGCCACGGAAGCTCAGAAATTAAATGGTTGTCACGTTTTATGGAAAAGTTTTGACTTTTTACGCTACTTCTGAGACCCCACAACACCACTTCCGGGTGGGCTCGAACCACCAGCCTCTCGGTTAACAGCCGAACGCGCTAACCATTGCGCCACGGAAGCCCAAAAATTAAATGGTCGTCAGGTATTGTGGAAAAACTTTGACTTTTTACGTCACATCTGAGACCTCACAACACCGCTCCCGGATGGGCTCGAACCACCAACCTTTCGGTTAACAGCTGAACGCGATAACCATTGCGCCACGGAAGCCCAAAAATTAAATATTCGTCAGGTATTGTGGAAAAACTTTGGCTTTTTACGTTACATTTGAGATCCCACAACACCGCTCCCGGGTGTGCTCGAAACACAAACCTATTCGTTAACAGCCGAACGCGCTAACCATTGAGCCACGGAAGCTCAGAAATTAAATGGTTGTCACGTTATGTGGAAAAGTTTTGACTTTTTACGCTACTTCTGAGACCCCACAACACCACTTCCGGGTAGGCTCGAACCACCAGCCTCTCGGTTAACAGCCGAACGCGCTAACCATTGCGCCACGGAAGCCCAAAAATCAAATGGTCGTCAGGTATTGTGGAAAAACTTTGGCTTTTTACGTTACATTTGAGACTTCACAACACCGCTCCCGGGTGGGCTCGAACCACCAACCTTTCGGTTAACAGCCGAACGCGCTAACCATTGCGCCACGGAAGCCCAAAAATTAAATGTTCGTCAGGTATTGTGGAAAAACTTTGGCTTTTTACGTTACATTTGAGATCCCACAACACCGCTCCCGGGTTGGCTCGAACCACAAACCTATTGGTTAACAGCCGAACGCGCAAACCATTGAGCCACGGAATCTCAGAAATTAAATGGTTGTCACGTATTGTGGAAAAGTTTTGACATTTTACGCTACTTCTGAGACCCCACAACACCACTTCTGGGTGGGCTCGAACCACCAGCCTCTCGGTTAACAGCCGAACGCGCTAAACATTGCGCCACGGAAGCCCAAAAATTAAAAGGTCGTCAGGTATTGTGGAAAAACTTTGACTTTTTACGTCACATCTGAGAACTTACAACACCGCTCCCGGATGGGCTCGAACCACCAACTTTTCGGTTAACAGCCGAACGCGCTAACCATTGCGCCACGGAAGCCCAAAAATTAAATGGTCGTCAGGTATTGTGGAAAAGCTTTGGCTTTTTACGTTACATTTGAGGTCCCACAACACCGCTCCCGGGTGGCCTCGAACCATAAACCTATTGGTTAACAGCTGAACGCGCTAACCATTGAGCCACGGAAGCTCAGAAATTAAATGGTTGTCACGTATTGTGGAAAAAATTTTACATTTTACGTTACATCTGAGACCTTGCAACACCGCTCCCGGATGGGCTCGAACCACAAACCTTTTGAATAACAGCTGAAAGCGCTAACCATTGCGCCACGGAAGCCCAAAAATTAAATGTTCGTCAGTTATTGTGGAAAAACTCTGAATTTTACGTTACATCTAAGACCTCAAAACACCGTTCCCGGATGGGCTCGAACCACCAACCTTTCGGTTAACAGCCGAACGCGCTAACCATTTCGCCACGGAAGCCCGAAAATTAAATGGTCGTCAGGTATTGTGGAAAAACTTTGACTTTTTACGTTACATCTGAGACCTCACAACACCGCTCCCGGATGGGCTCGAACCACCAACCTTTCAGTTAACAGCCGAACGCGCTAACCATTGCGCCACGGAAGTCCAAAAGTTAAATGGTCGTCAGGTATTGTGGAAAAACTTTGGCATTTTACATTACATTTGAGATCCCACATCACCGCTCCCAGGTGGGCTCGAACCACCAACCTATTGGTTAACAGCCGAACGCGCTAACCATTGAGCCACGGAAGCTCAGAAATTAAATGGTTGTCACGTTATATGGAAAAGTTTTGACTTTTTACGCTACTTCTGAGACCCCACAACACCACTTCCGGGTAGGCTCGAACCACCAGCCTCTCGGTTAACAGCCGAACGCGCTAACCATTGCGCCACGGAAGCCCAAAAATCAAATGGTCGTCAGGTATTGTGGAAAAACTTTGGCTTTTTACATTTGAGACCTCACAACACGGCTCCCGGGTGGGCTCGAACCACCAACCTTTCGGTTAACAGCCGAACGCGCTAACCATTGCGCCACGGAAGCCCAAGATTAAATGGTCGTCAGGTATTGTGGAAAAACTCTGAATTTTACGTTACATATAAGACCTCACAACACCGCTCCCGGATGGGCTCGAACCACCAACTTTTCGGTTAACAGCCGAACGCGCTAACCATTGCGCCACGGAAGCCCAAAAATCAAATGGTCGTCAGGTATTGTGGAAAAACTTTGGCTTTTTACATTTGAGACCTCACAACACGGCTCCCGGATGGGCTCGAACCACCAACCTTTCGGTTAACAGCCGAACGCGCTAACCATTTCGCCACGGAAGCCCGAAAATTAAATGGTCGTCAGGTATTGTGGAAAAACTTTGACTTTTTACGTTACATCTGAGACCTCACAACACCGCTCCCGGATGGGCTCGAACCACCAACCTTTCAGTTAACAGCCGAACGCGCTAACCATTGCGCCACGGAAGTCCAAAAGTTAAATGGTCGTCAGGTATTGTGGAAAAACTTTGGCATTTTACATTACATTTGAGATCCCACATCACCGCTCCCAGGTGGGCTCGAACCACCAACCTATTGGTTAACAGCCGAACGCGCTAACCATTGAGCCACGGAAGCTCAGAAATTAAATGGTTGTCACGTTATATGGAAAAGTTTTGACTTTTTACGCTACTTCTGAGACCCCACAACACCACTTCCGGGTAGGCTCGAACCACCAGCCTCTCGGTTAACAGCCGAACGCGCTAACCATTGCGCCACGGAAGCCCAAAAATCAAATGGTCGTCAGGTATTGTGGAAAAACTTTGGCTTTTTACATTTGAGACCTCACAACACGGCTCCCGGGTGGGCTCGAACCACCAACCTTTCGGTTAACAGCCGAACGCGCTAACCATTGCGCCACGGAAGCCCAAGATTAAATGGTCGTCAGGTATTGTGGAAAAACTCTGAATTTTACGTTACATATAAGACCTCACAACACCGCTCCCGGATGGGCTCGAACCACCAACTTTTCGGTTAACAGCCGAACGCGCTAACCATTGCGCCACGGAAGCCCAAAAATCAAATGGTCGTCAGGTATTGTGGAAAAACTTTGGCTTTTTACATTTGAGACCTCACAACACGGCTCCCGGGTGGGCTCGAACCACCAACCTTTCGGTTAACAGCCGAACGCGCTAACCATTGCGCCACGGAAGCCCAAGATTAAATGGTCGTCAGGTATTGTGGAAAAACTCTGAATTTTACGTTACATATAAGACCTCACAACACCGCTCCCGGATGGGCTCGAACCACCAACTTTTCGGTTAACAGCCGAACGCGCTAACCATTGCGCCACGGAAGCCCAAAAATTAAATGGTCGTCAGGTATTGTGAAAAAGCTTTGGCTTTTTACGTTACATTTGAGATCCCACAACACCGCTCCCGGGTGGCCTCGAACCATAAACCTATTGGTTAACAGCTGAACGCGCTAACCATTGAGCCACGGAAGCTCAGAAATTAAATGGTTGTCACGTATTGTGGAAAAAATTTGACATTTTACGTTACATCTGAGACCTCACAACACCGCTCCCGGATGGGCTCGAACCACAAACCTTTTGGTTAACATCCGAACGCGCTAACCATGGAGCCAAGGAAGCTCAGAAATGAAATGGTCGTAAGGTATTGTGGAAAAACATCGACTTTTTACGTCACATCTGAGACCTTGCAACACCGCTCCCGGATGGGCTCGAACCACAAACCTTTTGAATAACAGCTGAAAGCGCTAACCATTGCGCCACGGAAGCCCAAAAATTAAATGTTCGTCAGGTATTGTGGAAAAACTTTGGCTTTTTACGTTACATTTGAGATCCCACAACACCGCTCCCGGGTTGGCTCGAACCACAAACCTATTGGTTAACAGCCGAACGCGCTAACCATTGAGCCACGGAAGCTCAGAAATTAAATGGTTGTCACGTATTGTGGAAAAGTTTTGACATTATACGCTACATCTGAGACTTCACAACACCGCTCCCGGGTGGGCTCGAACCACCAACCTTTCGGTTAACAGCCGAACGCGCTAACCATTGCGCCACGGAAGCCCAAAAATTAAAAAGTCGTCAGGTATTGTGGAAAAACTTTGACTTTTTACGTCACATTTGAGATCCCACAACACCGCTCCCAGGTGGGCTCGAACCACCAACCTATTGGTTAACAGCCGAACGCGCTAACCATTGAGCCACGGAAGCTCAGAAAGAAATTAAATGGTTGTCACGTTATGTGGAAAAACTTTGGCTTTTTACGTTACATTTGAGATCCCACAACACCGCTCCCGGGTGGCCTCGAACCATAAACCTATTGGTTAACAGCCGAACGCGCTAACCATTGAGCCACGGAAGCTCAGAAATTAAATGGTTGTCACGTATTGTGGAAAAGTTTTGACATTTTACGCTACTTCTGAGACCTCACAACACCGCTCCCGGATGGGCTCGAACCACAAACCTTTTGGTTAACATCCTAACGCGCTAACCATGGAGCCAAGGAAGCTCAGAAATGAAATGGTCGTCAGGTATTGTGGAAAAACATCGACTTTTTACGTCACATCTGAGACCTTGCAACACCGCTCCCGGATGGGCTCGAACCACAAACCTTTTGAATAACAGCTGAAAGCGCTAACCATTGCGCCACGGAAGCCCAAAAATTAAATGTTCGTCAGTTATTGTGGAAAAACTCTGAATTTTACGTTACATCTAAGACCTCAAAACACCGTTCCCGGATGGGCTCGAACCACCAACCTTTCGGTTAACAGCCGAACGCGCTAACCATTTCGCCACGGAAGCCCGAAAATTAAATGGTCGTCAGGTATTGTGGAAAAACTTTGACTTTTTACGTTACATCTGAGACCTCACAACACCGCTCCCGGATGGGCTCGAACCACCAGCCTTTCAGTTAACAGCCGAACGCGCTAACCATTGCGCCACGGAAGTCCAAAAGTTAAATGGTCGTCAGGTATTGTGGAAAAACTTTGGCATTTTACATTACATTTGAGATCCCACATCACCGCTCCCAGGTGGGCTCGAACCACCAACCTATTGGTTAACAGCCGAACGCGCTAACCATTGAGCCACGGAAGCTCAGGAATTAAATGGTTGTCACGTTATATGGAAAAGTTTTGACTTTTTACGCTACTTCTGAGACCCCACAACACCACTTCCGGGTAGGCTCGAACCACCAGCCTCTCGGTTAACAGCCGAACGCGCTAACCATTGCGCCACTGAAGCCCAAAAATCAAATGGTCGTCAGTTATTGTGGAAAAACTTTGGCTTTTTACATTTGAGACCTCACAACACGGCTCCCGGGTGGGCTCGAACCACCAACCTTTCGGTTAACAGCCGAACGCGCTAACCATTGCGCCACGGAAGCCCAAGATTAAATGGTCGTCAGGTATTGTGGAAAAACTCTGAATTTTACGTTACATATAAGACCTCACAACACCGCTCCCGGATGGGCTCGAACCACCAACTTTTCGGTTAACAGCCGAACGCGCTAACCATTGCGCCACGGAAGCCCAAAAATTAAATGGTCGTCAGGTATTGTGAAAAAGCTTTGGCTTTTTACGTTACATTTGAGATCCCACAACACCGCTCCCGGGTGGCCTCGAACCATAAACCTATTGGTTAACAGCTGAACGCGCTAACCATTGAGCCACGGAAGCTCAGAAATTAAATGGTTGTCACGTATTGTGGAAAAAATTTGACATTTTACGTTACATCTGAGACCTCACAACACCGCTCCCGGATGGGCTCGAACCACAAACCTTTTGGTTAACATCCGAACGCGCTAACCATGGAGCCAAGGAAGCTCAGAAATGAAATGGTCGTAAGGTATTGTGGAAAAACATCGACTTTTTACGTCACATCTGAGACCTTGCAACACCGCTCCCGGATGGGCTCGAACCACAAACCTTTTGAATAACAGCTGAAAGCGCTAACCATTGCGCCACGGAAGCCCAAAAATCAAATGGTCGTCAGGTATTGTGGAAAAACTTTGGCTTTTTACATTTGAGACCTCACAACACGGCTCCCGGGTGGGCTCGAACCACCAACCTTTCGGTTAACAGCCGAACGCGCTAACCATTGCGCCACGGAAGCCCAAGATTAAATGGTCGTCAGGTATTGTGGAAAAACTCTGAATTTTACGTTACATTTGAGATCCCACAACACCGCTCCCGGGTGGCCTCGAACCATAAACCTATTGGTTAACAGCCGAACGCGCTAACCATTGAGCCAAGGAAGCTCAGAAATTAAATGGTTGTCACGTATTGTGGAAAAGTTTTGACATTTTACGCTACTTCTGAGACCCACAACACCACTTCTGGGTGGGCTCGAACCACCAGCCTCTCGGTTAACAGCCGAACGCGCTAAACATTGCGCCACGGAAGCCCAAAAATTAGAAGGTCGTCAGGTATTGTGGAAAAACTTTGACTTTTTACGTCACATCTGAGACCTTACAACACCGCTCCCGGATGGGCTCGAACCACCAACTTTTCGGTTAACAGCCGAACGCGCTAACCATTGCGCCACGGAAGCCCAAAATTAAATGGTCGTCAGGTATTGTGGAAAAGCTTTGGCTTTTTACGTTACATTTGAGATCCCACAACACCGCTCCCGGGTGGCCTCGAACCATAAACCTATTGGTTAACAGCTGAACGCGCTAACCATTGAGCCACGGAAGCTCAGAAATTAAATGGTTGTCACGTATTGTGGAAAAAATTTGACATTTTACGTTACATCTGAGACCTCACAACACCGCTCCCGGATGGGCTCGAACCACCAACCTTTCAGTTAACAGCCGAACGCGCTAACCATTGCGCCACGGAAGTCCAAAAGTTAAATGGTCGTCAGGTATTGTGGAAAAACTTTGGCATTTTACATTACATTTGAGATCCCACATCACCGCTCCCAGGTGGGCTCGAACCACCAACCTATTGGTTAACAGCCGAACGCGCTAACCATTGAGCCACGGAAGCTCAGGAATTAAATGGTTGTCACGTTATATGGAAAAGTTTTGACTTTTTACGCTACTTCTGAGACCCCACAACACCACTTCCGGGTAGGCTCGAACCACCAGCCTCTCGGTTAACAGCCGAACGCGCTAACCATTGCGCCACTGAAGCCCAAAAATCAAATGGTCGTCAGGTATTGTGGAAAAACTTTGGCTTTTTACATTTGAGACCTCACAACACGGCTCCCGGGTGGGCTCGAACCACCAACCTTTCGGTTAACAGCCGAACGCGCTAACCATTGCGCCACGGAAGCCCAAGATTAAATGGTCGTCAGGTATTGTGGAAAAACTCTGAATTTTACGTTACATATAAGACCTCACAACACCGCTCCCGGATGGGCTCGAACCACCAACTTTTCGGTTAACAGCCGAACGCGCTAACCATTGCGCCACGGAAGCCCAAAATTAAATGGTCGTCAGGTATTGTGGAAAAGCTTTGGCTTTTTACGTTACATTTGAGATCCCACAACACCGCTCCCGGGTGGCCTCGAACCATAAACCTATTGGTTAACAGCTGAACGCGCTAACCATTGAGCCACGGAAGCTCAGAAATTAAATGGTTGTCACGTATTGTGGAAAAAATTTGACATTTTACGTTACATCTGAGACCTCACAACACCGCTCCCGGATGGGCTCGAACCACCAACCTTTCAGTTAACAGCCGAACGCGCTAACCATTGCGCCACGGAAGTCCAAAAGTTAAATGGTCGTCAGGTATTGTGGAAAAACTTTGGCATTTTACATTTCATTTGAGATCCCACATCACCGCTCCCAGGTGGGCTCGAACCACCAACCTATTGGTTAACAGCCGAACGCGCTAACCATTGAGCCACGGAAGCTCAGGAATTAAATGGTTGTCACGTTATATGGAAAAGTTTTGACTTTTTACGCTACTTCTGAGACCCCACAACACCACTTCCGGGTAGGCTCGAACCACCAGCCTCTCGGTTAACAGCCGAACGCGCTAACCATTGCGCCACTGAAGCCCAAAAATCAAATGGTCGTCAGGTATTGTGGAAAAACTTTGGCTTTTTACATTTGAGACCTCACAACACGGCTCCCGGGTGGGCTCGAACCACCAACCTTTCGGTTAACAGCCGAACGCGCTAACCATTGCGCCACGGAAGCCCAAGATTAAATGGTCGTCAGGTATTGTGGAAAAACTCTGAATTTTACGTTACATATAAGACCTCACAACACCGCTCCCGGATGGGCTCGAACCACCAACTTTTCGGTTAACAGCCGAACGCGCTAACCATTGCGCCACGGAAGCCCAAAAATTAAATGGTCGTCAGGTATTGTGAAAAAGCTTTGGCTTTTTACGTTACATTTGAGATCCCACAACACCGCTCCCGGGTGGCCTCGAACCATAAACCTATTGGTTAACAGCTGAACGCGCTAACCATTGAGCCACGGAAGCTCAGAAATTAAATGGTTGTCACGTATTGTGGAAAAAATTTGACATTTTACGTTACATCTGAGACCTCACAACACCGCTCCCGGATGGGCTCGAACCACCAGCCTTTCAGTTAACAGCCGAACGCGCTAACCATTGCGCCACGGAAGTCCAAAAGTTAAATGGTCGTCAGGTATTGTGGAAAAACTTTGGCATTTTACATTACATTTGAGATCCCACATCACCGCTCCCAGGTGGGCTCGAACCACCAACCTATTGGTTAACAGCCGAACGCGCTAACCATTGAGCCACGGAAGCTCAGGAATTAAATGGTTGTCACGTTATATGGAAAAGTTTTGACTTTTTACGCTACTTCTGAGACCCCACAACACCACTTCCGGGTAGGCTCGAACCACCAGCCTCTCGGTTAACAGCCGAACGCGCTAACCATTGCGCCACTGAAGCCCAAAAATCAAATGGTCGTCAGGTATTGTGGAAAAACTTTGGCTTTTTACATTTGAGACCTCACAACACGGCTCCCGGGTGGGCTCGAACCACCAACCTTTCGGTTAACAGCCGAACGCGCTAACCATTGCGCCACGGAAGCCCAAGATTAAATGGTCGTCAGGTATTGTGGAAAAACTCTGAATTTTACGTTACATATAAGACCTCACAACACCGCTCCCGGATGGGCTCGAACCACCAACTTTTCGGTTAACAGCCGAACGCGCTAACCATTGCGCCACGGAAGCCCAAAAATTAAATGGTCGTCAGGTATTGTGAAAAAGCTTTGGCTTTTTACGTTACATTTGAGATCCCACAACACCGCTCCCGGGTGGCCTCGAACCATAAACCTATTGGTTAACAGCTGAACGCGCTAACCATTGAGCCACGGAAGCTCAGAAATTAAATGGTTGTCACGTATTGTGGAAAAAATTTGACATTTTACGTTACATCTGAGACCTCACAACACCGCTCCCGGATGGGCTCGAACCACAAACCTTTTGGTTAACATCCGAACGCGCTAACCATGGAGCCAAGGAAGCTCAGAAATGAAATGGTCGTAAGGTATTGTGGAAAAACATCGACTTTTTACGTCACATCTGAGACCTTGCAACACCGCTCCCGGATGGGCTCGAACCACAAACCTTTTGAATAACAGCTGAAAGCGCTAACCATTGCGCCACGGAAGCCCAAAAATCAAATGGTCGTCAGGTATTGTGGAAAAACTTTGGCTTTTTACATTTGAGACCTCACAACACGGCTCCCGGGTGGGCTCGAACCACCAACCTTTCGGTTAACAGCCGAACGCGCTAACCATTGCGCCACGGAAGCCCAAGATTAAATGGTCGTCAGGTATTGTGGAAAAACTCTGAATTTTACGTTACATTTGAGATCCCACAACACCGCTCCCGGGTGGCCTCGAACCATAAACCTATTGGTTAACAGCCGAACGCGCTAACCATTGAGCCAAGGAAGCTCAGAAATTAAATGGTTGTCACGTATTGTGGAAAAGTTTTGACATTTTACGCTACTTCTGAGACCCACAACACCACTTCTGGGTGGGCTCGAACCACCAGCCTCTCGGTTAACAGCCGAACGCGCTAAACATTGCGCCACGGAAGCCCAAAAATTAGAAGGTCGTCAGGTATTGTGGAAAAACTTTGACTTTTTACGTCACATCTGAGACCTTACAACACCGCTCCCGGATGGGCTCGAACCACCAACTTTTCGGTTAACAGCCGAACGCGCTAACCATTGCGCCACGGAAGCCCAAAATTAAATGGTCGTCAGGTATTGTGGAAAAGCTTTGGCTTTTTACGTTACATTTGAGATCCCACAACACCGCTCCCGGGTGGCCTCGAACCATAAACCTATTGGTTAACAGCTGAACGCGCTAACCATTGAGCCACGGAAGCTCAGAAATTAAATGGTTGTCACGTATTGTGGAAAAAATTTGACATTTTACGTTACATCTGAGACCTCACAACACCGCTCCCGGATGGGCTCGAACCACCAACCTTTCAGTTAACAGCCGAACGCGCTAACCATTGCGCCACGGAAGTCCAAAAGTTAAATGGTCGTCAGGTATTGTGGAAAAACTTTGGCATTTTACATTACATTTGAGATCCCACATCACCGCTCCCAGGTGGGCTCGAACCACCAACCTATTGGTTAACAGCCGAACGCGCTAACCATTGAGCCACGGAAGCTCAGAAATTAAATGGTTGTCACGTTTTATGGAAAAGTTTTGACTTTTTACGCTACTTCTGAGACCCCACAACACCACTTCCGGGTGGGCTCGAACCACCAACTTTTCGGTTAACAGCCGAACGCGCTAACCATTGCGCCACGGAAGCCCAAAAATCAAATGGTCGTCAGGTATTGTGGAAAAACTTTGGCTTTTTAAATTTGAGACCTCACAACACGGCTCCGGGGGGGCTCGAACCACCAACCTTTCGGTTAACAGCCGAACGCGCTAACCATTGCGCCACGGAAGCCCAAGATTAAATGGTCGTCACGTATTGTGGAAAAACTTTGACTTTTTACGTCACATCTGAGACCTCACAACACCGCTCCCGGATGGGCTCGAACCACAAACCTTTTGGTTAACATCCGAACGCGCTAACCATGGAGCCAAGGAAGCTCAGAAATGAAATGGTCGTCAGGTATTGTGGAAAAACTCTGAATTTTACGTTACATATAAGACCTCACAACACCGCTCCCGGATGGGCTCGAACCACCAACTTTTCGGTTAACAGCCGAACGCGCTAACCATTGCGCCACGGAAGCCCAAAAATTAAATGGTCGTCAGGTATTGTGGAAAAGCTTTGGCTTTTTACGTTACATTTGAGATCCCACAACACCGCTCCCGGGTGGCCTCGAACCATAAACCTATTGGTTAACAGCCGAACGCGCTAACCATTGAGCCACGGAAGCTCAGAAATTAAATGGTTGTCACGTATTGTGGAAAAGTTTTGACATTTTACGCTACTTCTGAGACCCCACAACACCACTTCTGGGTGGGCTCGAACCACCAGCCTCTCGGTTAACAGCCGAACGCGCTAAACATTGCGCCACGGAAGCCCAAAAATTAAAAGGTCGTCAGGTATTGTGGAAAAACTTTGACTTTTTACGTCACATCTGAGACCTTACAACACCGCTCCCGGATGGGCTCGAACCACCAACTTTTCGGTTAACAGCCGAACGCGCTAACCATTGCGCCACGGAAGCCCAAAAATTAAATGGTCGTCAGGTATTGTGGAAAAGCTTTGGCTTTTTACGTTACATTTGAGATCCCACAACACCGCTACCGGGTGGCCTCGAACCATAAACCTATTGGTTAACAGCCGAACGCGCTAACCATTGAGCCACGGTAGCTCAGAAATTAAATGGTTGTCACGTATTGTGGAAAAGTTTTGACATTTTACGCTACTACTGAGACCCCACAACACCACTTCTGGGTGGGCTCGAACCACCAGCCTCTCGGTTAACAGCCGAACGCGCTAAACATTGCGCCACGGAAGCCCAAAAATTAAAAGGTCGTCAGGTATTGTGGAAAAACTTTGACTTTTTACGTCACATCTGAGACCTTACAACACCGCTCCCGGATGGGCTCGAACCACCAACTTTTCGGTTAACAGCCGAACGCGCTAACCATTGCGCCACGGAAGCCCAAAATTAAATGGTCGTCAGGTATTGTGGAAAAGCTTTGGCTTTTTACGTTACATTTGAGATCCCACAACACCGCTCCCGGGTGGCCTCGAACCATAAACCTATTGGTTAACAGCTGAACGCGCTAACCATTGAGCCACGGAAGCTCAGAAATTAAATGGTTGTCACGTATTGTGGAAAAAATTTGACATTTTACGTTACATCTGAGACCTCACAACACCGCTCCCGGATGGGCTCGAACCACCAACCTTTCAGTTAACAGCCGAACGCGCTAACCATTGCGCCACGGAAGTCCAAAAGTTAAATGGTCGTCAGGTATTGTGGAAAAACTTTGGCATTTTACATTACATTTGAGATCCCACATCACCGCTCCCAGGTGGGCTCGAACCACCAACCTATTGGTTAACAGCCGAACGCGCTAACCATTGAGCCACGGAAGCTCAGAAATTAAATGGTTGTCACGTTTTATGGAAAAGTTTTGACTTTTTACGCTACTTCTGAGACCCCACAACACCACTTCCGGGTGGGCTCGAACCACCAACTTTTCGGTTAACAGCCGAACGCGCTAACCATTGCGCCACGGAAGCCCAAAAATCAAATGGTCGTCAGGTATTGTGGAAAAACTTTGGCTTTTTACATTTGAGACCTCACAACACGGCTCCGGGGGGGCTCGAACCACCAACCTTTCGGTTAACAGCCGAACGCGCTAACCATTGCGCCACGGAAGCCCAAGATTAAATGGTCGTCACGTATTGTGGAAAAACTTTGACTTATTACGTCACATCTGAGACCTCACAACACCGCTCCCGGATGGGCTCGAACCACAAACCTTTTGGTTAACATCCGAACGCGCTAACCATGGAGCCAAGGAAGCTCAGAAATGAAATGGTCGTCAGGTATTGTGGAAAAACTCTGAATTTTACGTTACATATAAGACCTCACAACACCGCTCCCGGATGGGCTCGAACCACCAACTTTTCGGTTAACAGCCGAACGCGCTAACCATTGCGCCACGGAAGCCCAAAAATTAAATGGTCGTCAGGTATTGTGGAAAAGCTTTGGCTTTTTACGTTACATTTGAGATCCCACAACACCGCTCCCGGGTGGCCTCGAACCATAAACCTATTGGTTAATAGCCGAACGCGCTAACCATTGAGCCACGGAAGCTCAGAAATTAAATGGTTGTCACGTATTGTGGAAAAGTTTTGACATTTTACGCTACTTCTGAGACCCCACAACACCACTTCTGGGTGGGCTCGAACCACCAGCCTCTCGGTTAACAGCCGAACGCGCTAAACATTGCGCCACGGAAGCCCAAAAATTAAAAGGTCGTCAGGTATTGTGGAAAAACTTTGACTTTTTACGTCACATCTGAGACCTTACAACACCGCTCCCGGATGGGCTCGAACCACCAACTTTTCGGTTAACAGCCGAACGCGCTAACCATTGCGCCACGGAAGCCCAAAAATTAAATGGTCGTCAGGTATTGTGGAAAAGCTTTGGCTTTTTACGTTACATTTGAGATCCCACAACACCGCTACCGGGTGGCCTCGAACCATAAACCTATTGGTTTACAGCCGAACGCGCTAACCATTGAGCCACGGTAGCTCAGAAATTAAATGGTTGTCACGTATTGTGGAAAAGTTTTGACATTTTACGCTACTTCTGAGACCCCACAACACCACTTCTGGGTGGGCTCGAACCACCAGCCTCTCGGTTAACAGCCGAACGCGCTAAACATTGCGCCACGGAAGCCCAAAAATTAAAAGGTCGTCAGGTATTGTGGAAAAACTTTGACTTTTTACGTCACATCTGAGACCTTACAACACCGCTCCCGGATGGGCTCGAACCACCAACTTTTCGGTTAACAGCCGAACGCGCTAACCATTGCGCCACGGAAGCCCAAAATTAAATGGTCGTCAGGTATTGTGGAAAAGCTTTGGCTTTTTACGTTACATTTGAGATCCCACAACACCGCTCCCGGGTGGCCTCGAACCATAAACCTATTGGTTAACAGCTGAACGCGCTAACCATTGAGCCACGGAAGCTCAGAAATTAAATGGTTGTCACGTATTGTGGAAAAAATTTGACATTTTACGTTACATCTGAGACCTCACAACACCGCTCCCGGATGGGCTCGAACCACCAACCTTTCAGTTAACAGCCGAACGCGCTAACCATTGCGCCACGGAAGTCCAAAAGTTAAATGGTCGTCAGGTATTGTGGAAAAACTTTGGCATTTTACATTACATTTGAGATCCCACATCACCGCTCCCAGGTGGGCTCGAACCACCAACCTATTGGTTAACAGCCGAACGCGCTAACCATTGAGCCACGGAAGCTCAGAAATTAAATGGTTGTCACGTTTTATGGAAAAGTTTTGACTTTTTACGCTACTTCTGAGACCCCACAACACCACTTCCGGGTGGGCTCGAACCACCAACTTTTCGGTTAACAGCCGAACGCGCTAACCATTGCGCCACGGAAGCCCAAAAATCAAATGGTCGTCAGGTATTGTGGAAAAACTTTGGCTTTTTACATTTGAGACCTCACAACACGGCTCCGGGGGGGCTCGAACCACCAACCTTTCGGTTAACAGCCGAACGCGCTAACCATTGCGCCACGGAAGCCCAAGATTAAATGGTCGTCACGTATTGTGGAAAAACTTTGACTTATTACGTCACATCTGAGACCTCACAACACCGCTCCCGGATGGGCTCGAACCACAAACCTTTTGGTTAACATCCGAACGCGCTAACCATGGAGCCAAGGAAGCTCAGAAATGAAATGGTCGTCAGGTATTGTGGAAAAACTCTGAATTTTACGTTACATATAAGACCTCACAACACCGCTCCCGGATGGGCTCGAACCACCAACTTTTCGGTTAACAGCCGAACGCGCTAACCATTGCGCCACGGAAGCCCAAAAATTAAATGGTCGTCAGGTATTGTGGAAAAGCTTTGGCTTTTTACGTTACATTTGAGATCCCACAACACCGCTCCCGGGTGGCCTCGAACCATAAACCTATTGGTTAACAGCCGAACGCGCTAACCATTGAGCCACGGAAGCTCAGAAATTAAATGGTTGTCACGTATTGTGGAAAAGTTTTGACATTTTACGCTACTTCTGAGACCCCACAACACCACTTCTGGGTGGGCTCGAACCACCAGCCTCTCGGTTAACAGCCGAACGCGCTAAACACTGCGCCACGGAAGCCCAAAAATTAAAAGGTCGTCAGGTATTGTGGAAAAACTTTGACTTTTTACGTCACATCTGAGACCTTACAACACCGCTCCCGGATGGGCTCGAACCACCAACTTTTCGGTTAACAGCCGAACGCGCTAACCATTGCGCCACGGAAGCCCAAAAATTAAATGGTCGTCAGGTATTGTGGAAAAGCTTTGGCTTTTTACGTTACATTTGAGATCCCACAACACCGCTCCCGGGTGGCCTCGAACCATAAACCTATTGGTTAACAGCTGAACGCGCTAACCATTGAGCCACGGAAGCTCAGAAATTAAATGGTTGTCACGTATTGTGGAAAAAATTTGACATTTTACGTTACATCTGAGACCTCACAACACCGCTCCCGGATGGGCTCGAACCACAAACCTTTTGGTTAACATCCGAACGCGCTAACCATGGAGCCAAGGAAGCTCAGAAATGAAATGGTCGTCAGGTATTGTGGAAAAACATCGACTTTTTACGTCACATCTGAGACCTTGCAACACCGCTTCCGGATGGGCTCGAACCACAAACCTTTTGAATAACAGCTGAAAGCGCTAACCATTGCGCCACGGAAGCCCAAAAATTAAATGTTCGTCAGTTATTGTGGAAAAACTCTGAATTTTACGTTACATCTAAGACCTCAAAACACCGCTCCCGGATGGGCTCGAACCACCAACCTTTCGGTTAACAGCCGAACGCGCTAACCATTTCGCCACGGAAGCCCGAAAATTAAATGGTCGTCAGGTATTGTGGAAAAACTTTGACTTTTTACGTCACATCTGAGACCTTACAACACCGCTCCCGGATGGGCTCGAACCACCAACCTTTCAGTTAACAGCCGAACGCGCTAACCATTGCGCCACGGAAGTCCAAAAATTAAAAGGTCAACAGGTATTGTGGAAAAACTTTGACTTTTTACGTCACATCTGAGACCTTACAACACCGCTCCCGGATGGGCTCGAACCACCAACTTTTCGGTTAACAGCCGAACGCGCTAACCATTGCGCCACGGAAGCCCAAAAATTAAATGGTCGTCAGGTATTGTGGAAAAGCTTTGGCTTTTTACGTTACATTTGAGATCCCACAACACCGCTCCCGGGTGGCCTCGAACCATAAACCTATTGGTTAACAGCTGAACGCTCTAACCATTGAGCCACGGAAGCTCAGAAATTAAATGGTTGTCACGTATTGTGGAAAAGTTTTGACATTTTACGCTACTTCTGAGACCCCACAACACCACTTCTGGGTGGGCTCGAACCACCAGCCTCTCGGTTAACAGCCGAACGCGCTAAACATTGCGCCACGGAAGCCCAAAAATTAAAAGGTCGTCAGGTATTGTGGAAAAACTTTGACTTTTTACGTCACATATAAGACCTCTCAACACCGCTCCCGGATGGGCTCGAACCACCAACTTTTCGGTTAACAGCCGAACGCGCTAACCATTGCGCCACGGAAGCCCAAAAATTAAATGGTCGTCAGGTATTGTGGAAAAGCTTTGGCTTTTTACGTTACATTTGAGATCCCACAACACCGCTCCCGGGTGGCCTCGAACCATAAACCTATTCGTTAACAGCTGAACGCGCTAACCATTGAGCCACGGAAGCTCAGAAATTAAATGGTTGTCACGTATTGTGGAAAAAATTTGACATTTTACGTTACATCTGAGACCTCACAACACCGCTCCCGGATGGGCTCGAACCACCAACCTTTCAGTTAACAGCCGAACGCGCTAACCATTGCGCCACGGAAGTCCAAAAGTTAAATGGTCGTCAGGTATTGTGGAAAAACTTTGGCATTTTACATTACATTTGAGATCCCACATCACCGCTCCCAGGTGGGCTCGAACCACCAACCTATTGGTTAACAGCCGAACGCGCTAACCATTGAGCCACGGAAGCTCAGAAATTAAATGGTTGTCACGTTTTATGGAAAAGTTTTGACTTTATACGCTACTTCTGAGACCCCACAACACCACTTCCGGGTGTGCTCGAACCACCAGCCTCTCGGTTAACAGCCGAACGCGCTAACCATTGCGCCACGGAAGCCCAAAAATCAAATGGTCGTCAGGTATTGTGGAAAAACTTTGGCTTTTTACATTTGAGACCTCACAACACGGCTCCCGGGTGGGCTCGAACCACCAACCTTTCGATTAACAGCCGAACGCGCTAACCATTGCGCCACGGAAGCCCAAGATTAAATGGTCGTCACGTATTGTGGAAAAACTTTGACTTTTTACGTCACATCTGAGACCTCACAACACCGCTTCCGGATGGGCTCGAACCACAAACCTTTTGGTTAACATCCGAACGCGCTAACCATGGAGCTAAGGAAGCTCAGAAATGAAATGGTCGTCAGGTATTGTGGAAAAACATCGACTTTTTACGTCACATCTGAGACCTTGCAACACCGCTCCCGGATGGGCTCGAACCACAAACCTTTTGGTTAACATCCGAACGGGCTAACCATTGCGCCACGGAAGCCCAAAAATTAAATGTTCGTCAGTTATTGTGGAAAAACTCTGAATTTTACGTTACATCTAAGACCTCAAAACACCGTTCCCGGATGTTCTCGAACCACCAACCTTTCGGTTAACAGCCAAAGCGCTAACCATTTCGCGACGGAAGCCCGAAAATTAATTGGTCGTCAGGTATTGTGGAAAAACTTTGGCTTTTTACATTTGAGACCTCACAACACGGCTCCCGGGTGGGCTCGAACCACCAACCTTTCGGTTAACAGCCGAACGCGCTAACCATTGCGCCACGGAAGCCCAAGATTAAATGGTCGTCAGGTATTGTGGAAAAACTCTGAATTTTACGTTACATATAAGACCTCACAACACCGCTCCCGGATGGGCTCGAACCACAAACCTTTTGAATAGCAGCTGAACGCGCTAACCATTGCGCCACGGAAGCTCAAAAATTAAATGTTCGTCAGTTATTGTGGAAAAACTCTGAATTTTACGTTACATCTAAGACCTCAAAACACCGTTCCCGGATGGGCTCGAACCACCAACCTTTCGGTTAACAGCCGAACGCGCTAACCATTGCGCAACGGAAGCCCAAAAATTAAATGGTCGTCAGGTATTGTGGAAAAACTTTGACTTTTTACGTCACATCTGAGACCTCACAACACCGCTCACGGATGGGCTCGAACCACCAACCTTTCGGTTAGCAGCCGAACGCGCTAACCATTGCGCCACGGAAGCCCAAAAATTAAATGGTCGTCAGGTATTGTGGAAAAACTTTGGCATTTTACATTTCATATGAGATCACACAAAACCGCTCCCGGGTTGGCTCGAACCACCAACCTATTGGTTAACAGCCGAACGCGCTAACCATTGAGCCACGGAAGCTCAGAAATTAAATGGTTGTCACGAATTGTGGAAAAGTTTTGACTGTTTACGCTACATGTGAGACCCCACAACACCACTTCCGGGTGGGCTCGAACCACCTCACAACACCGCTCCCGGGTGGGCTCGATCCACCAACCTTTTGGTTAACAGCCGAACGCGCTAACCGAAAATTAAAAGCCCAAAAACTAAATGGTCGTCAGGTATTGTGGAAAAACTTTGACTTTTTACGTCACATCTGAGACCTCACAACACCGCTCCCGGGTGGGCTCGAACCACCAACCTTTCGGTTAACAGCCGAACGCGCTAACCATTGCGCCACGGAAGCCCAAAAATTAAAAGGTCGTCAGGTATTGTGGAAAAACTTTGGCATTTTACATTACATTTGAGATCCCACATCACCGCTCCCAGGTGGGCTCGAACCACCAACCTATTGGTTAACAGCCGAACGCGCTAACCATTGAGCCACGGAAGCTCAGAAATTAAATGGTTGTCACGTTTTATGGAAAAGTTTTGACTTTATACGCTACTTCTGAGACCCCACAACACCACTTCCGGGTGGGCTCGAACCACCAGCCTCTCGGTTAACAGCCGAACGCGCTAACCATTGCGCCACGGAAGCCCAAAAATCAAATGGTCGTCAGGTATTGTGGAAAAACTTTGGCTTTTTACATTTGAGACCTCACAACACGGCTCCCGGGTGGGCTCGAACCACCAACCTTTCGATTAACAGCCGAACGCGCTAACCATTGCGCCACGGAAGCCCAAGATTAAATGGTCGTCAGGTATTGTGGAAAAACTCTGAATTTTACGTTACATATAAGACCTCACAACACCGCTCCCGGATGGGCTCGAACCACAAACCTTTTGAATAGCAGCTGAACGCGCTAACCATTGCGCCACGGAAGCTCAAAAATTAAATGTTCGTCAGTTATTGTGGAAAAACTCTGAATTTTACGTTACATCTAAGACCTCAAAACACCGTTCCCGGATGGGCTCGAACCACCAACCTTTCGGTTAACAGCCGAACGCGCTAACCATTGCGCAACGGAAGCCCAAAAATTAAATGGTCGTCAGGTATTGTGGAAAAACTTTGACTTTTTACGTCACATCTGAGACCTCACAACACCGCTCACGGATGGGCTCGAACCACCAACCTTTCGGTTAGCAGCCGAACGCGCTAACCATTGCGCCACGGAAGCCCAAAAATTAAATGGTCGTCAGGTATTGTGGAAAAACTTTGGCATTTTACATTTCATATGAGATCACACAAAACCGCTCCCGGGTTGGCTCGAACCACCAACCTATTGGTTAACAGCCGAACGCGCTAACCATTGAGCCACGGAAGCTCAGAAATTAAATGGTTGTCACGAATTGTGGAAAAGTTTTGACTGTTTACGCTACATGTGAGACCCCACAACACCACTTCCGGGTGGGCTCGAACCACCTCACAACACCGCTCCCGGGTGGGCTCGATCCACCAACCTTTTGGTTAACAGCCGAACGCGCTAACCGAAAATTAAAAGCCCAAAAACTAAATGGTCGTCAGGTATTGTGGAAAAACTTTGACTTTTTACGTCACATCTGAGACCTCACAACACCGCTCCCGGGTGGGCTCGAACCACCAACCTTTCGGTTAACAGCCGAACGCGCTAACCATTGCGCCACGGAAGCCCAAAAATTAAAAGGTCGTCAGGTATTGTGGAAAAACTTTGGCATTTTACATTACATTTGAGATCCCACATCACCGCTCCCAGGTGGGCTCGAACCACCAACCTATTGGTTAACAGCCGAACGCGCTAACCATTGAGCCACGGAAGCTCAGAAATTAAATGGTTGTCACGTTTTATGGAAAAGTTTTGACTTTATACGCTACTTCTGAGACCCCACAACACCACTTCCGGGTGGGCTCGAACCACCAGCCTCTCGGTTAACAGCCGAACGCGCTAACCATTGCGCCACGGAAGCCCAAAAATCAAATGGTCGTCAGGTATTGTGGAAAAACTTTGGCTTTTTACATTTGAGACCTCACAACACGGCTCCCGGGTGGGCTCGAACCACCAACCTTTCGATTAACAGCCGAACGCGCTAACCATTGCGCCACGGAAGCCCAAGATTAAATGGTCGTCACGTATTGTGGAAAAACTTTGACTTTTTACGTCACATCTGAGACCTCACAACACCGCTTCCGGATGGGCTCGAACCACAAACCTTTTGGTTAACATCCGAACGGGCTAACCATTGCGCCACGGAAGCCCAAAAATTAAATGTTCGTCAGTTATTGTGGAAAAACTCTGAATTTTACGTTACATCTAAGACCTCAAAACACCGTTCCCGGATGTTCTCGAACCACCAACCTTTCGGTTAACAGCCAAAGCGCTAACCATTTCGCGACGGAAGCCCGAAAATTAATTGGTCGTCAGGTATTGTGGAAAAACTTTGGCTTTTTACATTTGAGACCTCACAACACGGCTCCCGGGTGGGCTCGAACCACCAACCTTTCGGTTAACAGCCGAACGCGCTAACCATTGCGCCACGGAAGCCCAAGATTAAATGGTCGTCAGGTATTGTGGAAAAACTCTGAATTTTACGTTACATATAAGACCTCACAACACCGCTCCCGGATGGGCTCGAACCACAAACCTTTTGAATAGCAGCTGAACGCGCTAACCATTGCGCCACGGAAGCTCAAAAATTAAATGTTCGTCAGTTATTGTGGAAAAACTCTGAATTTTACGTTACATCTAAGACCTCAAAACACCGTTCCCGGATGGGCTCGAACCACCAACCTTTCGGTTAACAGCCGAACGCGCTAACCATTGCGCAACGGAAGCCCAAAAATTAAATGGTCGTCAGGTATTGTGGAAAAACTTTGACTTTTTACGTCACATCTGAGACCTCACAACACCGCTCACGGATGGGCTCGAACCACCAACCTTTCGGTTAGCAGCCGAACGCGCTAACCATTGCGCCACGGAAGCCCAAAAATTAAATGGTCGTCAGGTATTGTGGAAAAACTTTGGCATTTTACATTTCATATGAGATCACACAAAACCGCTCCCGGGTTGGCTCGAACCACCAACCTATTGGTTAACAGCCGAACGCGCTAACCATTGAGCCACGGAAGCTCAGAAATTAAATGGTTGTCACGAATTGTGGAAAAGTTTTGACTGTTTACGCTACATGTGAGACCCCACAACACCACTTCCGGGTGGGCTCGAACCACCTCACAACACCGCTCCCGGGTGGGCTCGATCCACCAACCTTTTGGTTAACAGCCGAACGCGCTAACCGAAAATTAAAAGCCCAAAAACTAAATGGTCGTCAGGTATTGTGGAAAAACTTTGACTTTTTACGTCACATCTGAGACCTCACAACACCGCTCCCGGGTGGGCTCGAACCACCAACCTTTCGGTTAACAGCCGAACGCGCTAACCATTGCGCCACGGAAGCCCAAAAATTAAAAGGTCGTCAGGTATTGTGGAAAAACTTTGACTTTTTACGTCACATTTGAGATCCCACAGCACCGCTCCCAGGTGGGCTCGAACCACCAACCTATTGGTTAACAGCCGAACGCGCTAACCATTGAGCCACGGAAGCTCAGAAAGAAATTAAATGGTTGTCACGTTATGTGGAAAAACTTTGACTTTTTACGTCACATCTGAGACCTTACAACGCCGCTCCCGGATGGGCTCGAACCACAAACCTTTTGAATAACAGCTGAACGCGCTAACCATTGCGCCACGGAAGCCCAAAAATTAAAAGGTCGTCAGGTATTGTGGAAAAAGTTTGACTTTTTACGTCACATCTGAGAACTTACAACACCGCTCCCGGATGGGCTCGAACCACCAACATTTCGGTTAACAGCCGAACGCGCTAACCATTGCGCCACGGAAGCCCAAAAATTAAATGGTCGTCAGGTATTGTGGAAAAGCTTTGGCTTTTTACGTTACATTTGAGGTCCCACAACACCGCTCCCGGGTGGCCTCGAACCATAAACCTATTGGTTAACAGCTGAACGCGCTAACCATTGAGCCACGGAAGCTCAGAAATTAAATGGTTGTCACGTATTGTGGAAAAAATTTGACATTTTACGTTACATCTGAGACCTCACAACACCGCTCCCGGATGGGCTCGAACCACAAACCTTTTGAATAACATCCGAACGCGCTAACCATGGAGCCAAGGAAGCTCAGAAATGAAATGGTCGTCAGGTATTGTGGAAAAACATCGACTTTTTACGTCACATCTGAGACCTTGCAACACCGCTCCCGGATGGGCTCGAACCACAAACCTTTTGAATAACAGCTGAAAGCGCTAACCATTGCGCCACGGAAGACCAAAAATTAAATGTTCGTCAGTTATTGTGGAAAAACTCTGATTTTACGTTACATCTAAGACCTCAAAACACCGTTCCCGGATGGGCTCGAACCACCAACCTTTCGGTTAACAGCCGAACGCGCTAACCATTTCTCCACGGAAGCCCGAAAATTAAATGGTCGTCAGGTATTGTGGAAAAACTTTGACTTTTTACGTTACATCTGAGACCTCACAACACCGCTCCCGGATGGGCTCGAACCACCAACCTTTCAGTTAACAGCCGAACGCGCTAACCATTGCGCCACGGAAGTCCAAAAGTTAAATGGTCGTCAGGTATTGTGGAAAAACTTTGGCATTTTACATTACATTTGAGATCCCACATCACCGCTCCCAGGTGGGCTCGAACCACCAACCTATTGGTTAACAGCCGAACGCGCTAACCATTGCGCCACGGAAGCCCAAAAATTAAAAGGTCGTCAGGTATTGTGGAAAAACTTTGACTTTTTACGTCACATCTGAGAACTTACAACACCGCTCCCGGATGGGCTCGAACCACCAACTTTTCGGTTAACAGCCGAACGCGCTAACCATTGCGCCACGGAAGCCCAAAAATTAAATGGTCGTCAGGTATTGTGGAAAAGCTTTGGCTTTTTACGTTACATTTGATGTCCCACAACACCGCTCCCGGGTGGCCTCGAACCATAAACCTATTGGTTAACAGCTGAACGCGCTAACCATTGAGCCACGGAAGCTCAGAAATTAAATGGTTGTCACGAATTGTGGAAAAGTTTTGACTGTTTACGCTACATGTGAGACCCCACAACACCACTTCCGGGTGGGCTCGAACCACCTCACAACACCGCTCCCGGGTGGGCTCGATCCACCAACCTTTTGGTTAACAGCCGAACGCGCTAACCGAAAATTAAAAGCCCAAAAACTAAATGGTCGTCAGGTATTGTGGAAAAACTTTGACTTTTTACGTCACATCTGAGACCTCACAACACCGCTCCCGGGTGGGCTCGAACCACCAACCTTTCGGTTAACAGCCGAACGCGCTAACCATTGCGCCACGGAAGCCCAAAAATTAAAAGGTCGTCAGGTATTGTGGAAAAACTTTGACTTTTTACGTCACATTTGAGATCCCACAGCACCGCTCCCAGGTGGGCTCGAACCACCAACCTATTGGTTAACAGCCGAACGCGCTAACCATTGAGCCACGGAAGCTCAGAAAGAAATTAAATGGTTGTCACGTTATGTGGAAAAACTTTGACTTTTTACGTCACATCTGAGACCTTACAACGCCGCTCCCGGATGGGCTCGAACCACAAACCTTTTGAATAACAGCTGAACGCGCTAACCATTGCGCCACGGAAGCCCAAAAATTAAAAGGTCGTCAGGTATTGTGGAAAAAGTTTGACTTTTTACGTCACATCTGAGAACTTACAACACCGCTCCCGGATGGGCTCGAACCACCAACATTTCGGTTAACAGCCGAACGCGCTAACCATTGCGCCACGGAAGCCCAAAAATTAAATGGTCGTCAGGTATTGTGGAAAAGCTTTGGCTTTTTACGTTACATTTGAGGTCCCACAACACCGCTCCCGGGTGGCCTCGAACCATAAACCTATTGGTTAACAGCTGAACGCGCTAACCATTGAGCCACGGAAGCTCAGAAATTAAATGGTTGTCACGTATTGTGGAAAAAATTTGACATTTTACGTTACATCTGAGACCTCACAACACCGCTCCCGGATGGGCTCGAACCACAAACCTTTTGAATAACATCCGAACGCGCTAACCATGGAGCCAAGGAAGCTCAGAAATGAAATGGTCGTCAGGTATTGTGGAAAAACATCGACTTTTTACGTCACATCTGAGACCTTGCAACACCGCTCCCGGATGGGCTCGAACCACAAACCTTTTGAATAACAGCTGAAAGCGCTAACCATTGCGCCACGGAAGACCAAAAATTAAATGTTCGTCAGTTATTGTGGAAAAACTCTGATTTTACGTTACATCTAAGACCTCAAAACACCGTTCCCGGATGGGCTCGAACCACCAACCTTTCGGTTAACAGCCGAACGCGCTAACCATTTCTCCACGGAAGCCCGAAAATTAAATGGTCGTCAGGTATTGTGGAAAAACTTTGACTTTTTACGTTACATCTGAGACCTCACAACACCGCTCCCGGATGGGCTCGAACCACCAACCTTTCAGTTAACAGCCGAACGCGCTAACCATTGCGCCACGGAAGTCCAAAAGTTAAATGGTCGTCAGGTATTGTGGAAAAACTTTGGCATTTTACATTACATTTGAGATCCCACATCACCGCTCCCAGGTGGGCTCGAACCACCAACCTATTGGTTAACAGCCGAACGCGCTAACCATTGCGCCACGGAAGCCCAAAAATTAAAAGGTCGTCAGGTATTGTGGAAAAACTTTGACTTTTTACGTCACATCTGAGAACTTACAACACCGCTCCCGGATGGGCTCGAACCACCAACTTTTCGGTTAACAGCCGAACGCGCTAACCATTGCGCCACGGAAGCCCAAAAATTAAATGGTCGTCAGGTATTGTGGAAAAGCTTTGGCTTTTTACGTTACATTTGATGTCCCACAACACCGCTCCCGGGTGGCCTCGAACCATAAACCTATTGGTTAACAGCTGAACGCGCTAACCATTGAGCCACGGAAGCTCAGAAATTAAATGGTTGTCACGTATTGTGGAAAAAATTTGACATTTTACGTTACATCTGAGACCTCACAACACCGCTCCCGGATGGGCTCGAACCACAAACCTTTTGGTTAACATCCGAACGCGCTAACCATGGAGCCAAGGAAGCTCAGAAATGAAATGGTCGTCAGGTATTGTGGAAAAACATCGACTTTTTACGTCACATCTGAGACCTTGCAACACCGCTCCCGGATGGGCTCGAACCACAAACCTTTTGAATAACAGCTGAAAGCGCTAACCATTGCGCCACGGAAGCCCAAAAATTAAATGTTCGTCAGTTATTGTGGAAAAACTCTGAATTTTACGTTACATCTAAGACCTCAAAACACCGTTCCCGGATGGGCTCGAACCACCAACCTTTCGGTTAACAGCCGAACGCGCTAACCATTTCGCCACGGAAGCCCGAAAATTAAATGGTCGTCAGGTATTGTGGAAAAACTTTGGCTTTTTACATTTGAGACCTCACAACACGGCTCCCGGGTGGGCTCGAACCACCAACCTTTCGGTTAACATCCGAACGCGCTAACCATTGCGCCACGAAAGCCCAAGATTAAATGGTCGTCAGGTATTGTGGAAAAACTCTGAATTTTACGTTACATATAAGACCTCACAACACCGTTCCCGGATGGGCTCGAACCACCAACCTTTCGGTTAACAGCCGAACGCGCTAACCATTTCGCCACGGAAGCCCGAAAATTAAATGGTCGTCAGGTATTGTGGAAAAACTTTGGCTTTTTACATTTGAGACCTCACAACACCGCTCCCGGATGGGCTCGAACCACCAACTTTTCGGTTAACAGCCGAACGCGCTAACCATTGCGCCACGGAAGCCCAAAAATTAAATGGTCGTCAGGTATTGTGGAAAAGCTTTGGCTTTTTACGTTACATTTGAGATCCCACAACACCTCTCCCGGGTGGCCTCGAACCATAAACCTATTGGTTAACAGCCGAACGCGCTAACCATTGAGCCAAGGAAGCTCAGAAATTAAATGGTTGTCACGTATTGTGGAAAAGTTTTGACATTTTACGCTACTTCTGAGACCCCACAACACCACTTCTGGGTGGGCTCGAACCACCAGCCTCTCGGTTAACAGCCGAACGCGCTAAACATTGCGCCACGGAAGCCCAAAAATTAAAAGGTCGTCAGGTATTGTGGAAAAACTTTGACTTTTTACGTCACATCTGAGACCTTACAACACCGCTCCCGGATGGACTCGAACCACCAACTTTTCGGTTAACAGCCGAACGCGCTAACCTTTGCGCCACGGAAGCCCAAAAATTAAATGGTCGTCAGGTATTGTGGAAAAGCTTTGGCTTTTTACGTTACATTTGAGATCCCACAACACCGCTCCCGGGTGGCCTCGAACCATAAACCTATTGGCTAACAGCTGAACGCGCTAACCATTGAGCCACGGAAGCTCAGAAATTAAATGGTTGTCACGTATTGTGGAAAAAATTTGACATTTTACGTCACATCTGAGGCCTCACAACACCGCTCCCGGATGGGCTCGAACCACAAACCTTTTGAATAACAGCTGAAAGCGCTAACCATTGCGCCACGGAAGCCCAAAAATTAAAAGGTCGTCAGGTATTGTGGAAAAACTTTGACTTTTTACGTCACATCTGAGACCTTACAACACCGCTCCCGGATGGGCTCGAACCACCAACTTTTCGGTTAACAGCCGAACGCGCTAACCATTGCGCCACGGAAGCCCAAAAATTAAATGGTCGTCAGGTATTGTGGAAAAGCTTTGGCTTTTTACGTTACATTTGAGATCCCACAACACCGCTCCCGGGTGGCCTCGAACCATAAACCTATTGGCTAACAGCTGAACGCGCTAACCATTGAGCCACGGAAGCTCAGAAATTAAATGGTTGTCACGTATTGTGGAAAAAATTTGACATTTTACGTCACATCTGAGACCTCACAACACCGCTCCCGGATGGGCTCGAACCACCAACCTTTCAGTTAACAGCCGAACGCGCTAACCATTGCGCCACGGAAGTCCAAAAGTTAAATGGTCGTCAGGCATTGTGGAAAAACTTTGGCATTTTACATTACATTTGAGATCCCACATCACCGCTCCCAGGTGGGCTCGAACCACCAACCTATTGGTTAACAGCCGAACGCGCTAACCATTGAGCCACGGAAGCTCAGAAATTAAATGGTTGTCACGTTTTATGGAAAAGTTTTGACTTTTTAAGCTACTTCTGAGACCCCACAACACCACTTCCGGGTGGGCTCGAACCACCAGCCTCTCGGTTAACAGCCGAACGCGCTAACCATTGCGCCACGGAAGCCCAAAAATCAAATGGTCGTCAGGTATTGTGGAAAAACTTTGGCTTTTTACATTTGAGACCTCACAACACGGCTCCCGGGTGGGCTCGAACCACCAACCTTTCGGTTAACAGCCGAACGCGCTAACCATTGCGCCACGGAAGCCCAAGATTAAATGGTCGTCACGTATTGTGGAAAAACTTTGACTTTTTACGTCACATCTGAGACCTCACAACACCGCTCCCGGATGGGCTCGAACCACAAACCTTTTGGTTAACATCCGAACGCGCTAACCATGGAGCCAAGGAAGCTCAGAAATGAAATGGTCGTCAGGTATTGTGGAAAAACATCGACTTTTTATGTCACATCTGAGACCTTGCAACACCGCTCCCGGATGGGCTCGAAACACAAACCTTTTGAATAACAGCTGAAAGCGCTAACCATTGCGCCACGGAAGCCCAAAAATTAAATGTTCGTCAGTTATTTTGGAAAAACTCTGAATTTTACGTTACATCTAAGACCTCAAAACACCGTTCCCGGATGGTCTCGAACCACCAACCTTTCGGTTAACAGCCGAACGCGCTAACCATTTCGCCACGGAAGCCCGAAAATTAAATGGTCGTCAGGTATTGTGGAAAAACTTTGACTTTTTACGTTACATCTGAGACCTCACAACACCGCTCCTGGATGGGCTCGAACCACCAACCTTTCAGTTAACAGCCGAACGCGCTAACCATTGCGCCACGGAAGTCCAAAAGTTAAATGGTCGTCAGGTATTGTGGAAAAACTTTGGCATTTTACATTACATTTGAGATCCCACATCACCGCTCCCAGGTGGTTTCGAACCACCAACCTATTGGTTAACAGCCGAACGCGCTAACCATTGAGCCACGGAAGCTCAGAAATTAAATGGTTGTCACGTTATATGGAAAAGTTTTGACTTTTTACGCTACTTCTGAGACCCCACAACACCACTTCCGGGTAGGCTCGAACCACCAGCCTCTCGGTTAACAGCCGAACGCGCTAACCATTGCGCCACGGAAGCCCAAAAATCAAATGGTCGTCAGGTATTGTGGAAAAACTTTGACTTTTTACGTTACATCTGAGACCTCACAACACCGCTCCCGGATGGGCTCGAACCACAAACCTTTTGGTTAACATCCGAACGCGCTAACCATGTAGCCAAGGAAGCTCAGAAATGAAATGGTCGTCAGGTATTGTGGAAAAACATCGACTTTTTACGTCACATCTGAGACCTCACAACACCGCTCACGGATGGGCTCGAACCACCAACCTTTCGGTTAACAGCCGAACGCGCTAACCATTGCGCAACGGAAGCCCAAAAATTAAATGGTCGTCAGGTATTGTGGAAAAACTTTGACTTTTTACGTCACATCTGAGACCTCACAACACCGCTCCCGGGTTGGCTCGAACCACCAACCTATTGGTTAACAGCCGAACGCGCTAACCATTGAGCCACGGAAGCTCAGAAATTAAATGGTTGTCACGTATTGTGGAAAAGTTTTGACTGTTTACGCTACATGTGAGACCCCACAACACCACTTCCGGGTGGGCTCGAACCACCTCACAACACCGCTCCCGGGTGGGCTCGATCCACCAACCTTTTGGTTAACAGCCGAACGCGCTAACCGAAAATTAAAAGCCCAAAAACTAAATGGTCGTCAGGTATTGTGGAAAAACTTTGACTTTTTACGTCACATCTGAGACCTCACAACACCGCTCCCGGATGGGCTCGAACCACCAACCTTTCGGTTAACAGCTGAACGCGATAACCATTGCGCCACGGAAGCCCAAAAATTAAATATTCGTCAGGTATTGTGGAAAAACTTTGGCTTTTTACGTTACATTTGAGATCCCACAACACCGCTCCCGGGTGGGCTCGAAACACAAACCTATTCGTTAACAGCCGAACGCGCTAACCATTGAGCCACGGAAGCTCAGAAATTAAATGGTTGTCACGTTATGTGGAAAAGTTTTGACTTTTTACGCTACTTCTGAGACCCCACAACACCACTTCCGGTTAGGCTCGAACCACCAGCCTCTCGGTTAACAGCCGAACGCGCTAACCATTGCGCCACGGAAGCCCAAAAATTAAAAGGTCGTCAGGTATTGTGAAAAAACTTTGACATTTTACGTCACATCTAAGACCTCACAACACCGCTCCCGGATGGGCTCGAACCACAAACCTTTTTGTTAACAGCCGACGGCGCTAACCATTGCGAAACGGAAGCCCAAAGATTAAATGTTCGTCAGGTATTGTGGAAAAACTTACGATTTTTACGTTACATGTGAGATCTCACAACACCGCTCCCGGGTGGGCTCGGACCACCAACCTTTCGGTTAACAGCCGAACGCGCAAACCATTGCGCCACGGAAGCCCAAAAATTAAATGTTCGTTAGGTATTGTGGAAAAACTTTGACTTTTTACGTCACATCTGAGACCTCACAACACCGCTCCCGGATGGGCTCGAACCACCAACCTTTCAGTTAACAGCTGAACGCGCTAACCATTGCGCCACGGAAGCCCAAAAATTAAATGGTCGTCAGGTATTGTGGAAAAACTTTGGCATTTTACATTACATTTGAGATACCACAACACCGCTCCCGGGTTGGCTCGAACCACCAACCTTTCGGTTAACAGCCGAACGCGCCAACCATTGCGACACGGAAGCCCAAGATTAAATGGTCGTCAGGTATTGTGGAAAAACTTTGACTTTTTACGTCACATCTGAGACCTCACAACACCGCTCCCGGATGGGCTCGAACCACAAACCTTTTGGTTAACATCCGAACGCGCTAACCATGGAGCCAAGGAAGCTCGGAAATGAAATGGTCGTCAGGTATTGTGGAAAAACATCGACATTTACGTCACATCTGAGACCTTGCAACACCGCTCCCGGATGGGCTCGAACCACAAACCTTTCGAATAACAGCTGAACTCGCTAACCATTGCGCCACGGAAGCCCAAAAATTAAATGTTCGTCAGTTATTTTTAAAAAACTCTGAATTTTACGTTACATCTAAGACCTCAAAACACCGCTCCCGGATGGGCTCGAACCACTAACCTTTCGGTTAACAGCCGACGGCGCTAACCATTGCGCAACGGAAGCCCAAGATTAAATGGTCGTCAGGTATTGTGGAAAAACTTTGACTTTTTACGTCACATCTGAGACCTCACAACACCGCTCCCGGATGGGCTCGAACCACCAACCTTTCAGTTAACAGCCGAACGCGCTAACCATTGCGCCACGGAAGCCCAAAAATTAAATGGTCGTCAGGTATTGTGGAAAAACTTTGGCATTTTACATTACATTTGAGATCCCACAACACCGCTCCCGGGTTGGCTCGAACCACCACCCTATTGGTTAACAGCCGAACGCGCTAACCATTGAGCCACGGAAGCTCAGAAATTAAATGGTTGTCACGTATTGTGGAAAAGTTTTGACTGTTTACGCTACATCTGAGACCTCACAACACCGCTCCCGGATGGGCTCGAACCACCAACCTTTCGGTTAACAGCTGAACGCGCTAACCATTACGCCACGGAAGCCCAAAAATTAAATGTTCGTCAGGTATTGTGGAAAAACTTTGACTTTTTACGTCACATCTGAGACCTCACAACACCGCTACCGGATGGGCTCGAACCACAAACCTTTTGGTTAACATCCGAACGCGCTAACCATGGAGCCAAGGAAGCCCAAAAATCAAATGGTCGTCAGGTATTGTGGAAAAACTTTGACTTTTTACGTCACATCTGAGACCTCACAACACCGCTCCTGGATGGGCTCGAACCACAAACCTTTTGGTTAACATCCGAACGCGCTAACCATGGAGCCAAGGAAGCTCAGAAATGAAATGGTCGTCAGGTATTGTGGAAAAACATCGACTTTTTACGTCACATCTGAGACCTTGCAACACCGCTCCCGGATGGGCTCGAACCACAAACCTTTTGAATAACAGCTGAACGCGCTAACCATTGCGCCACGGAAGCCCAAAAATTAAATGTTCGTCAGTTATTTTTAAAAAACTCGGAATTTTACGTTACCTCTAAGACCTCAAAACACCGCTCCCGGATGGGCTCGAACCACCAGCCTTTCGGTTAACAGCCGACGGCGCTAACCATTGCGCAACGGAAGCCCAAAGATTAAATGTTCGTCAGGTATTGTGGAAAAACTTTGACTTTTTACGTCACATCTGAGACCTCACAACACCGCTCCCGGATGGGCTCGAACCACCAACCTTTCGGTTAACAGCTGAACGCGATAACCAATGCGCCACGGAAGCCCAAAAATTAAATATTCGTCAGGTATTGTGGAAAAACTTTGGCTTTTTACGTTACATTTGAGATCCCACAACACCGCTCCCGGGTGGGCTCGAAACACAAACCTATTCGTTAACAGCCGAACGCGCTAACCATTGAGCCACGGAAGCTCAGAAATTAAATGGTTGTCACGTTATGTGGAAAAGTTTTGACTTTTTACGCTACTTCTGAGACCCCACAACACCACTTCCGGTTAGGCTCGAACCACCAGCCTCTCGGTTAACAGCCGAACGCGCTAACCATTGCGCCACGGAAGCCCAAAAATTAAAAGGTCGTCAGGTATTGTGAAAAAACTTTGACATTTTACGTCACATCTAAGACCTCACAACACCGCTCCCGGATGGGCTCGAACCACAAACCTTTTGGTTAACAGCCGACGGCGCTAACCATTGCGAAACGGAAGCCCAAAGATTAAATGTTCGTCAGGTATTGTGGAAAAACTTACGATTTTTACGTTACATGTGAGATCTCACAACACCGCTCCCGGGTGGGCTCGGACCACCAACCTTTCGGTTAACAGCCGAACGCGCAAACCATTGCGCCACGGAAGCCCAAAAATTAAATGGTCGTCAGGTATTGTGGAAAAACTTTGGCATTTTACATTACATTTGAGATACCACAACACCGCTCCCGGGTTGGCTCGAACCACCAACCTTTCGGTTAACAGCCGAACGCGCCAACCATTGCGACACGGAAGAACAAGATTAAATGGTCGTCAGGTATTGTGGAAAAACTTTGACTTTTTACGTCACATCTGAGACCTCACAACACCGCTCCCGGATGGGCTCGAACCACAAACCTTTTGGTTAACATCCGAACGCGCTAACCATGGAGCCAAGGAAGCTCGGAAATGAAATGGTCGTCAGGTATTGTGGAAAAACATCGACATTTACGTCACATCTGAGACCTTGCAACACCGCTCCCGGATGGGCTCGAACCACAAACCTTTTGAATAACAGCTGAACGCGCTAACCATTGCGCCACGGAAGCCCAAAAATTAAATGTTCGTCAGTTATTTTTAAAAAACTCTGAATTTTACGTTACATCTAAGACCTCAAAACACCGCTCCCGGATGGGCTCGAACCACTAACCTTTCGGTTAACAGCCGACGGCGCTAACCATTGCGCAACGGAAGCCCAAGATTAAATGGTCGTCAGGTATTGTGGAAAAACTTTGACTTTTTACGTCACATCTGAGACCTCACAACACCGCTCCCGGATGGGCTCGAACCACCAACCTTTCAGTTAACAGCCGAACGCGCTAACCATTGCGCCACGGAAGCCCAAAAATTAAATGGTCGTCAGGTATTGTGGAAAAACTTTGGCATTTTACATTACATTTGAGATCCCACAACACCGCTCCCGGGTTGGCTCGAACCACCACCCTATTGGTTAACAGCCGAACGCGCTAACCATTGAGCCACGGAAGCTCAGAAATTAAATGGTTGTCACGTATTGTGGAAAAGTTTTGACTGTTTACGCTACATCTGAGACCTCACAACACCGCTCCCGGATGGGCTCGAACCACCAACCTTTCGGTTAACAGCTGAACGCGCTAACCATTACGCCACGGAAGCCCAAAAATTAAATGTTCGTCAGGTATTGTGGAAAAACTTTGACTTTTTACGTCACATCTGAGACCTCACAACACCGCTACCGGATGGGCTCGAACCACAAACCTTTTGGTTAACATCCGAACGCGCTAACCATGGAGCCAAGGAAGCCCAAAAATCAAATGGTCGTCAGGTATTGTGGAAAAACTTTGACTTTTTACGTCACATCTGAGACCTCACAACACCGCTCCTGGATGGGCTCGAACCACAAACCTTTTGGTTAACATCCGAACGCGCTAACCATGGAGCCAAGGAAGCTCAGAAATGAAATGGTCGTCAGGTATTGTGGAAAAACATCGACTTTTTACGTCACATCTGAGACCTTGCAACACCGCTCCCGGATGGGCTCGAACCACAAACCTTTTGAATAACAGCTGAACGCGCTAACCATTGCGCCACGGAAGCCCAAAAATTAAATGTTCGTCAGTTATTTCTAAAAAACTCGGAATTTTACGTTACCTCTAAGACCTCAAAACACCGCTCCCGGATGGGCTCGAACCACCAGCCTTTCGGTTAACAGCCGACGGCGCTAACCATTGCGCAACGGAAGCCCAAAGATTAAATGTTCGTCAGGTATTGTGGAAAAACTTTGGATTTTTACGTTACATTTGAGATCTCACAACACCGCTCCCGGGTGGGCTCGATCCACCAACGTTTTGGTTAACAGCCGAACGCGCTAACCGAAAATTAAAAGCCCAAAAATTAAATGGTCGTCAGGTATTGTGGAAAAACTTTGACTTTTTACGTCACATCTGAGACCTCACAACACCGCTCCCGGATGGGCTCGAACCACCAACCTTTCGGTTAACAGCTGAACGCGCTAACCATTGCGCCAAGGAAGCCCAAAAATTAAATGTTCGTCAGGTATTGTGGAAAAACTTTGGCTTTTTACGTTACATTTGAGATCCCACAACACCGCTCCCGAGTGGGCTCGAACCACAAACCTATTGGTTAACAGCCGAACGCGCTAACCATTGCGCCACGGAAGCCCAAAAATTAAAAGGTCGTCAGGTATTGTGGAAAAACTTTGACTTTTTACGTCACATCTAAGACCTCACAACACCGCTCCCGGATGGGCTCGAACCACAAAACTTTTGGTTAACAGCTGACGGCGCTAACCATTGCGCAACGGAAGCCCAAGGATTAAATGTTCGTCAGGTATTGTGGAAAAACTTACGATTTTTACGTTACATGTGAGATCTCACAACACCGCTCCCGGGTGGGCTCGAACCACCAACCTTTCGGTTAACAGCCGAACGCGCTAATCATTGCGCCACGGAAGCCCAAAAATTAAATGGTCGTCAGGTATTGTGGAAAAACTTTGGCATTTTACATTACATTTGAGATCCCACATCACCGCTCCCAGGTGAGCTCGAACCACCAACCTATTGGTTAACAGCCGAACGCGCTAACCATTGAGCCACGGAAGCTCAGAAATTAAATGGTTGTCACGTTATATGGAAAAGTTTTGACTTTTTACGCTACTTCTGAGACCCCACAACACCACTTCCGGGTGGGATCGAACCACCAGCCTCTCGGTTAACAGCCGAACGCGCTAACCATTGCGCCACGGAAGCCCAAAAATCAAATGGTCGTCAGGTATTGTGGAAAAACTTTGGCTTTTTACGTTACATTTGAGACTTCACAACACTACCTGACGACCTTTTAATTTTTGGGCTTCCGTGGCGCAATGGTTAGCGCGTTCGGCTGTTAACCAATAGGTTTGTGGTTCGAGCCCACCCGGGAGCGGTATTGTGGGATCTCAAATGTAACGTAAAAAGCCAAAGTTTTTCCACAATACCTGACGAACATTTAATTTTTGGGCTTCCTTGGCGCAATGGTTAGCGCGTTCAGCTGTTAACCGAAAGGTTGGTGGTTCGAGCCCACCCGGGAGAGGTGTTGTGCGGTCACAGATGTAGCGTAAAATGTCTTAGGTTTCTTCTTGTTATGTGTAACTCACCGCCGTTGTTTGTACTGTTCTTGTCCCCTGTTGTATGGCTTCTTGTTTCTTAAGTCGCTCTTCCTTGGTTGCTTGATGTGAGCATGTTTTAACTTGTCCAAGACAGTTCCATTCCTCGATTAGTTGACACACTTGGTCTGGGTTTTCTAACCCTAACTTCCACGTTGTACCGGATTACCGCACTGATTTTGACTGCCCCGTTCGTCGTTAAGCCTCGGCTATATACGTTGACTCCGTCCGCGTTTATTACCGCGTCATTACCATTAATCACGTTAAATATTTGTTGAATACCGTTAAATACCGCGAACCACGCTCTGCTACCATGTTAAATTAATATTCAAGAATGACGCCGGATTATATAAAACCATATTAGTTTATTATTAATCTGTTTATGTTAAGTTAGTCATCGTTCTTCATTACGGTATAGCACTCTTACTGTTATTACATACTGGTTATAATTACAAATAGTTGAATACGTCCTACTACAATACTAGGTCTACTTAGCGTTACACACGAGAGGCATATCCTGAGGGAGACTCACTGGTAGAGAACCGATCGAGAGAGAGAGTGAGTGATGCATTATCACTAATTCAGTCTAATCCTAAACTCGGGTTAGGTGCAAAGGTTCTTTATCTTTATCATGTGATTATAGCGAAGATAACTGTTCAGTTCAGTTCAGTTCCAACAAGAGTTTTTCCACAATAACTGACGACCATTTAATCTTGGGCTTCCGTGGCGCAATGGTTAGCGCGTTCGGCTGTTAACCAAAAGTTTGGTGGTTCGAGCCCACCCGGGAGCGTTGTTGTGAAGTCTCAAATGTAACGTAAAAAGCCAAAGTTTTTCCAAAATACCTGACGACCATTTGATTTTTGGGCTTCCGTGGCGCAATGGTTAGCGCGTTCGGCTGTTAACCGAGAGGCTGGTGGTTCGAGCCCACCCGGAAGTGGTGTTGTGGGGTCTCAGAAGTAGCGTAAAAAGTCAAAACTTTTCCACAATACGTGACAACCATTTAATTTCTGAGCTTCCGTGGCTCAATGGTTAGCGCGTTCGGCTGTTAACCAATAGGTTTGTGGTTCGAGCCCACCCGGGAGCGGTGTTGTGGGATCTCAAATGTAACGTAAAAAGCCCAAGTTTTTCCACAATACCTGACGAACATTTAATTTTTGGGCTTCCTTGGCGCAATGGTTAGCGCGTTCAGCTGTTAACCGAAAGGTTGGGGGTTCGAGCCCATCCGGGAGCGGTGTTGTGAGGTCTCAGATGTGACGTAAAAAGTCAAAGTTTTTCCACAATACCTGACGACCATTTAATTTTTGGGCTTTTAATTTTCGGTTAGCGCGTTCGGCTGTTAACCAAAACGTTGGTGGTGTTAAATCCCTCGGATAGTTTTCTCTTTTTATAAAAAGTTGTTTAGCACTTTAAACCCAAAAGGGGACCTAATGACACAAAATGTGCATACTGTTAAAATTCGCCGTACAGGCTCAGTTATATCTTAAACACAATAAAAACGAGAAAGCTCCCTTTTCGCACACATGTGTCGATTTTAAGTTTCCGTTTACTATTCAATACAAAAGAGAGTAAAAGCTCCTATTTCCACATCTTTTTTAACGATAAGAAAATAATAAAATCTTCACGCTTGCCTGTAACCTATTAACTTAAAAGGTAGAGAAGCTACCCTAAAATCTGTATGTTGAACCCTGTAAAAAGTAGGGGAAACCAATTTTAAAAACTGTACAACCTTATGGTCTATAATTCCCAAAAAGAAGCACTCTTCTCCGAACTTTGCCAGAGAGCAGATCAGAAAAAGACTAGCTAAAAATTTGTAGTAAATAAAGATATTTAAAACTTGCAATACTTGTAAAATTAATTCGTAGCCTTAAGTATAACTACTAGGTCGGCGACTATAGCGACGCACGATTGGAAATACTACTGAAAGTATCCTTTTTGAAAGCCTTTCTAAAAGTCTTTAGGAAGGCAATGGTAGTCTCCAAATGAGACATGGTTGGTCTCCAAATGAGACATGGTTGGTCTCCAAAAGAGACAGTCTCCAAATGAGACATGGTTGGTCTCCAAAAGAGACAGTCTCCAAATGAGACATGGTTGGTCTCCAAAAGAGACAGTCTCCAAATGAGACATGGTAGGTCTCCAAAAGAGACAAGGGTAGGTCTCCATAAGAGACAAGGGTCTCCGAATGAGACAATTGGGAAGGTCTACTAAATAGACATAGGGTGGGCTTCCAAAAGAAGCCAAATAAAATAACATAAAATAAATTCCGTAACTAAAAATCATACAACTGCCGCATTTGCTGGACCGATCAGGACTCATTAACAAAAAATCCACGACATTTTGGTGCCGAAACCCGGGACTAGACGTCCAGAGACTTAAACTTACAACCGTGGAAACTAAAAGAGCTAGCATGGACAACTACTCTAGCGACGAGGAGCAGACGCTGGCGAGCCTACGGACCCAGGAGAGAAGGCGGCAGAACGAACTAAGGAAACTGGAGGTGATACGGAGATGTGCTAGAGAGAGCGTGGCTACTCTCATCGGAGAACTTGGAGTGTTGTTGAGTGGTGATAAAAATTCGGGCGATGAAATAGACGATAAAGTGACTTTGTTGAACCAACGCGAGGAAGAACTCGTAGTGTTGGACGAAAAGATAAGAAACAATATCGATGATGTTGAGGCATTATCAAACGAGGTGATCGCCGCGAGAAAAATCCGCGATGAAATCACACTCACTGGGTCGGCAACGCGCCGTAAACGGCAACGCGATTCTTCACCGATTGGGAACAATCGCGTATCGGGACATGGTTCCGTTTCCGGTTGCCAATCGGGGTCGTGTAGTGCCATGAGAAGAACAAATACAAAATTGCCCCGCTTGGACATGCCAAAATTTGGAGGGGACATAACTCAATTCAACTCTTTCTGGAGCAGATTTAAAGCTGCTGTGGATGATGATGAAACTATCCCAAAGGTAGAGAAATTTAATTACTTAGTTTCATATCTAGAAGGTGAAGCAAAGGGTGCAGTTAAAAATTATAACGCTTCAGATGAAGCTTATGATGAAATAGTTAAAGACTTAAAAAACAGATTTGGCAGGTCAGATTTAATAATGCTAACTCATATGAACAATTTGATTAACTTAACACCTGTCAAATCATCTAGAGATATTAAGGCCTTACGCCAACTTTTAGAAATTTGTGAAGTAAATTTAAGGAGTTTAAAAGGGTTGGGTATGGACACGGCCTCCAAAAACACGTGTTTGGCCCCCTCGATTCTGCAAAGCATTCCGGAAGAAATCCGTTTAGAGTACAGTCGTACACGCGTTTCGGACGATGATTGGAACGCGGAAACACTGGTAGACTTTTTAAGAAAGGATGTGGAAAGCAGAGAAAGGGCTAATATTTTGGGAACCAACCTTTTTGGAGCCTCCTCCTCAGGGAGCAAATGGTCAGAGAGAGATAAATACCCCGTAAAAGCAAAGACTGACTTCCGTCAAAAAAAAACCTAACAAGTATGCCTATACGCGTAACGGACGCGGAGCTGCTGTTTCTTCCGCATCCGTACTATTTACGCAAACAAAGAAAGCGGGTTATTGCATCTTTTGCAAAAATGATAAACATACATCGGTCAACTGCACTGTCCATTCCCTAAAAGACAAAAAGGATTTGATAAGGGCATCGATGCGATGTTTTAATTGTCTGCGAATGGGACATTCTCTATCTGAGTGCAGATCATATTTGCAAGGCTGCATGTTATGCAAGGGAAAACACAATCGAGCCATATGCCCCCAAAATAACTCAAACAAGGGACCAAAAAATACCGTTATGGCGGGTATCAACAATCAATCAAACGCCGCGATAGGGAGTGGAAATGCTACAGTCCATTCAGTATATTCCAATCGCAACGTTTTGTTAAAAACTGCACAGGCCATAGTCAGGAACCCCCACCCGGAAGAAGCCATGAAGAAAAGGCAAGCGCGCTGTTTGTTAGACGACGGCAGCGACGCTACTTTCATTAGGCAAGATGTTTCTTGAGCTTTAAACTTACCAGTGGTTGGAATTGTAAGCCTAACAATAAGTAGTTTTGGAAATAACGATCAAGAAGCTGTCAAAAGAAGGAAAGTGAAACTAACCTTAGAAAACAAGAATAACCAAAATAAGGCAGTAGAAATTATAGCCATAGAGGTACCTTATCTATGCCAAGCCATCACCACCATTGACTGTAAGGAGATAGAGAAACACATGAATAGCCAAGGTATGGCTTTAGCCGACGAGCCCGAGGAGTCCGCGAGAAGCGGGTCGGACATTGGCATACTAATAGGAAGCGACTATTATTGGGAAATCGCCACGGGAAATATCGAAAGAATGGGCAAATCTCTAGTCGCTCAAGAAACAACATTTGGATGGGTTTTGCAAGGCCCACAATCTTCTCCTTCTTTACCACAAGAATATTGACAAGCAACGTCTGTGCGTGTTGGAATAGAAGAGAAGAAAGTATCCGACACGTTAAAGTCATTTTGGGAACTAGAATCCCTCGGGATAGATGCAAAGAAAGACGAAAACCCCCATAGTGAAGACTTTATGACTTTATTTGAACAAACTACTACATTCATAGACAATAGATACCAAGTTAAATTACCATTCATAACAGAAAAAACCGTCCTTCCTAATAACAAAAGTGTAGCCTACAAACGCATGAAAAGCCTAGTGCGAAGATTTAATAGAGACCCAGTTTACTTTCAAGATTACAAGGATATAATGAATGAACAGTTAAAAAATGAGATCTTAGAAAGGGTAGAAACAATTGAATCAATTCCTGGAACATACTATATGCCACACCAAGGGGTAACTAGGGTATCTAGTACAACTCGCTTGCGTGTCGTATGTGATGCATCATCACACATAGAAGGGGTACCGTCTTTAAACGACTGTTTGTCTGCGGGACCCAACCTGAACCCAGACCTTCTACTCCTATTACTAAGATTCAGAAATCATAAGATCGCGATAACCGCAGATATCGAAAAAGCATTCCTTCAAGTGAGAATAGACCCAGAAGATCGGGACTCGTTAAGAATGTTATGGATCTCAGAGTTAGACTCAAATGAATTCCAAGAATTACGCATGACCAGAGTCCCATTTGGGGTGACGTCATCTCCCTTCCTCCTAGCCGCGACCATCAAATGTCACCTTAAAAAATATGACAGCGGAAGAAAGGAAATTATAGTTCTAGGAAGAGATCTATACGTAGATGACTTGTGTAGTGGCGACAGTGATCCTAAGGCTGCCCTCGACCTTTCACTAAATATCAATAGCGTCATGAAAGAAGCCGGAATGACATTGAGAAAATGGAACACTAACTCAAAAGAACTAAAACGCATGTGGGGTCATAAAGGCTTATCAAGCGAAGGTGTCACGTTTGAAGGGGAGGCGGGGGAGAAAGATTTCAAGATCCTTGGGCTACTCTGGAAGCCAGAAGAAGATTACTTCACCTTTAATCTACAAAATTTGATTCAGTTTCTCGAAGGAATAAAGAACAACAAACGCTTCATATTAAGCGCGGTAGGCCAAATTTTTGACCCTATCGGTGTACTAAGCCCATATACCCTCAGGGCGAAACTTTTATTTCAATCCTTGTGGGAACAAGGCTTCGAATGGGATCAAGAACTTCCCCAAGAAATAAGCGAGCAGTTCAGACAATGGTGTAAAGAGCTTCCCGAATTGCGACACATTAAACTTCCCCGTCACTATTTCAATGAAACGGACAATGTTGAAACCAGTGAAATACATTGTTTCTGTGATAGTAGCATAAAGGCATATGCCTGCGTTATTTACATACGCTATACATCGAAAGATCATGAAATACATACATCATTTGTAACCGCCAAGGCTAGAGTGGCTCCTTTAAAACGACTAACCTTGCCAAGATTAGAACTAATGGCTTGTTTGCTTGGTTGTCGTTTGGTAAAGAACATAGAGACCGTATTTCAAACCGACGCATTAAAGGTGCGAATGTGGACCGATTCGATGATAGCGTTGCACTGGCTAAAGGGTTCAGCAAAATCATGGAAGCCCTTCGTTTCAAACCGAGTAGCTGAAATACAGCAAGCATCCGACCCCTTAGATTGGATGCATTGCCCAGGGGAAAATAACCCTGCAGACTTGCCTACACGAGGCTTATCAGCCACAGCCCTAAAAGAAAACGAACTCTGGTGGCACGAACCCCCCTGGCTGAGACAGGAGGAAGAAAACTGGCCCGAACAAAGCACCGTAGCCCTTAGGGCAAAAGACAACATTGAAGTAGAAAGGAGGAAAACTGTACTAAGCGTGAGCGTGAATTGTAAAGAAAGACTTTGCATTCAAAATCTCATCGACTTGAATAAATATAGCAAATTAGACACGGTTCTAAGGGTTACGGCTTGGATGTACCGATTTGTTGCTAATTGCAAGAAGAGAGATACAAGGCAAGGCGCCCTAACAGCATCTGAATTACTAAACGCGGAACAAAAATGGATAAAATCAGAACAAATAGAAGACTTTCAAGACGAAATAACGTCACTCAAAAATAAAACCAACATAAAAAGAACTTCAAACATATTAACTTTAAAACCCTTTCTTAACACTGAAGATATTCTATGCGTTGGTGGAAGGTTAGAAAAATCAAGCTTAACCTTTGAGGAGAAGCATCCAGCTATCCTAAACAAAAAGAAACGCTTGACAGAACTTGTAGTTTGGCGAAGCCACGAAGACGTTTTTCACAGCGGCGTGACTGCAACATTCACTCAATTACGATCTCGTTATTGGGTTCCCGCTGGTCGACAATTAGTGAAATCCTTATTGAAAAAATGCCACCTATGTAAAAAACTTAGCTGCAAAGCAGGCGAACTTTCCACCGCACCTTTGCCAAGGGAAAGAATTGACCAAGTTCCACCCTTCCAAGTAGTTGGCATCGATTTTGCAGGACCTTTATACATAAAAACTAATCAAACGTCCGAAAAGGCATACATCTGCTTAATTACGTGCGCGGTAACACGAGCCATTGACCTAGAGCTTGTAGGCTCTTTGACAACGGAGGACTTTCTGTTAGCCTTAAGAAGAATGATAGGCAGGCGTGGTTTACCAAGTGATATTTACACCGACAACGCAAAAACATTCACAAAAGCGAATGCGGACCTTAAAACCATATGGAACAATCTAGATACACCTTAACTGAAAGATTTTTTTGGCAAAAGGGGTATCACATGGAGATTCATAGCGGATAGAGCTGCCTGGTGGGGTGGTTTTTGGGAGCGAATGGTGAGGACAACGAAAAGTCTCTTAAAAAAGGCCCTTGGCCATTCATCCTGCAACTTTCAAGAACTACAAACAATATTAGTAGAAGTTGAAGCGGTGATAAATTCGCGCCCCATCACTTTTGACAATACAAGCGTTGACGAGCCTTACCCCCTCGCATCTGCTTATAGGAAGGAGACTCACGAGCTTACCTCCACAAAAGGTAAAACCAACCGATTTCACGACTAGCTCCCAAAGGGAAACAGCCAAGAGGCTACGATATAGACTGGCCTTAATGGACCATCTCAGTAAGAGGTGGAAAAACGAATATTTACTAGATTTGCGATCTGCCCATCACAGCAAACTCGCAAAAAACGAAACTGTAATGAAGGTCGGGGACGTTGTTCTAATACACGACGACAAATTACAAAAACAAATGTGGAAAATGGGTGTTGTAAATGAAACTCAAATTGGCCGCGATGGCAAGGTACGGGCTTGCATAGTGCGAACCGCGAACTGAAATCTTTTACGGAGGCCAGTCCAATTACTCTACCCCTTAGAAATCTCTGATAATTAAATAAAAGCATTAAACTTGAAAACATTTAAAATTACATATTAAATAAAAACATTAAACATTGAAAACATTTAAGATTAATTAAGCAAATGTAAAATTAAGATTCATTGAAGACATTTAACAAATTAAGATTAAACCTAACTAAACACGGTAAAACGTGAGAAAATTATGCACAAGAAAACAAAAAACAATATAAGAAATACTACGTATTTCGCGGGGGAGTGTTAAATCCCTCGGATAGTTTTCTCTTTTTATAAAAAGTTGTTTAGCACTTTAAACCCAAAAGGGGACCTAATGACACAAAATGTGCATACTGTTAAAATTCGCCGTACAGGCTCAGTTATATCTTAAACACAATAAAAACGAGAAATCTCCCTTTTCGCACACATGTGTCGATTTTAAGTTTCCGTTTACTATTCAATACAAAAGAGAGTAAAAGCTCCTATTTCCACATCTGTATCTTTTTTAACGATAAGAAAATAATAAAATCTTCACGCTTGCCTGTAACCTATTAACTTAAAAGGTAGAGAAGCTACCCTAAAATCTGTATGTTGAACCCTGCAAAAAGTAGGGGAAACCAATTTTAAAAACTGTACAACCTTATGGTCTATAATGCCCAAAAAGAAGCACTCTTCTCCGAACTTTGCCAGAGAGCAGATCAGAAAAAGACTAGCTAAAAATTTGTAGTAAATAAAGATATTTAAAACTTGCAATACTTGTAAAACTAATTCGTAGCCTTAAGTATAACAACTAGGTCGGCGACTATAGCGACGCACGATTGGAAATACTACTGAAAGTATCCTTTTTGAAAGCCTTTGTAAAAGTCTTTAGGAAGGCAATGGTAGTCTCCAAATGAGACATGGTTGGTCTCCAAAAGAGACAGTCTCCAAATGAGACATGGTTGGTCTCCAAAAGAGACAGTCTCCAAATGAGACATGGTTGGTCTCCAAAAGAGACAGTCTCCAAATGAGACATGGTTGGTCTCCAAAAGAGACAGTCTCCAAATGAGACATGGTAGGTCTCCAAAAGAGACAAGGGTAGGTCTCCATAAGAGACAAGGGTCTCCGAATGAGACAATTGGGAAGGTCTACTAAATAGACATAGGGTGGGCTTCCAAAAGAAGCCAAATAAAATAACATAAAATAAATTCCGTAACTAAAAATCATACAACTGCCGCATTTGCTGGACCGATCAGGACTCATTAACAAAAATCCACGATAGGTGGATCGAGCCCACCCGGGAGCGGTGTTGTGAGGTCTCAGATGTGACGTAAAAAGTCAAAGTTTTTCCACAATACCTGACGAACATTTAATTTTTGGGCTTCCGTGGCGCAATGGTTAGCGCGTTCAGCTGTTAACCGAAAGGTTGTTGGTTCGAGCCCATCCGGGAGCGGTGTTGTGAGGTCTCAGATGTAGCGTAAACAGTCAAAACTTTTCCACAATACGTGACAACCATTCAATTTCTGAGCTTCCGTGGCTCAATGGTTAGCGCGTTCGGCTGTTAACCAATAGGGTGGTGGTTCGAGCCAACCCGGGAGCGGTGTTGTGGGATCTCAAATGTAATGTAAAATGCCAAAGTTTTTACACAATACCTGACGACCATTTAATTTTTGGGCTTCCGTGGCGCAATGGTTAGCGCGTTCGGCTGTTAACTGAAAGGTTGGTGGTTCGAGCCCATCCGGGAGCGGTGTTGTGAGGTCTCAGATGTGACGTAAAAAGTCAAAGTTTTTCCACAATACCTGACGAACATTTAATCTTTGGGCTTCCGTTTCGCAATGGTTAGCGCCGTCGGCTGTTAACCAAAAGGTTTGTGGTTCGAGCCCATCCGGGAGCGGTGTTGTGAGGTGTTAGATGTGACGTAAAAAGTCAAAGTTTTTCCACAATACCTGACGACCTTTTAATTTTTGGGCTTCCGTTGCGCAATGGTTAGCGCCGTCGGCTGTTAACCAAAAGGTTTGTGGTTCGAGCCCACCCGGGAGCGGTGTTGTGGGATCTCAAATGTAACGTAAAAAGCCAAAGTTTTTCCACAATACCTGACGAACATTTAATTTTTGGGCTTCCTTGGCGCAATGGTTAGCGCGTTCAGCTTTTAACCGAAAGGTTGGTGGTTCGAGCCCACCCGGGAGAGGTGTTGTGCGGTCTCAGATGTAGCGTAAAATGTCAAAACTTTTCCACAATACGTGACAACCATTTAATTTCTGAGCTTCCGTGGCTCAATGGTTAGCGCGTTCGGCTGTTAACCAATAGGTTTGTGGTTCGAGCCCACCCGGGAGCGGTGTTGTGGGATCTCAAATGTAACGTAAAAAGCCAAAGTTTTTCCACAATACCTGACGACCATTTAATCTTGGGCTTCCGTGGCGCAATGGTTAGCGCGTTCGGCTGTTAACCGAAAGGTTGGTGGTTCGAGCCCACCCGGGAGCGGTGTTGTGAAGTCTCAAATGTAACGTAAAAAGCCAAAGTTTTTCCACAATACCTGACGACCATTTGATTTTTGGGCTTCCGTGGCGCAATGGTTAGCGCGTTCGGCTGTTAACCGAGAGGCTGGTGGTTCGAGCCTACCCGGAAGTGGTGTTGTGGGGTCTCAGAAGTAGCGTAAAAAGTCAAAACTTTTCCACATAACGTGACAACCATTTAATTTTTGAGCTTCCGTGGCTCAATGGTTAGCGCGTTCGGCTGTTAACGAATAGGTTTGTGCTTCGAGCCCACCCGGGAGCGGTGTTGTGGGATCTCAAATGTAACGTAAAAAGCCAAAGTTTTTCCACAATACCTGACGAATATTTAATTTTTGGGCTTCCGTGGCGCAATGGTTAGCGCGTTCAGCTGTTAACCGAAAGGTTGGTGGTTCGAGCCCATCCGGGAGCGGTGTTGTGAGGTCTCAGATGTGGCGTAAAAAGTCATAGTTTTTCCACAATACCTGACGACCATTTAGTTTTTGGGCTTTTAATTTTCGGTTAGCGCGTTCGGCTGTTAACCAAAAGGTTGGTGGATCGAGCCCACCCGGGAGCGGTGTTGTGAGATCTCTAATGTAACGTGAAAATCCAAAGTTTTTCCACAATACCTGACGAACATTTAATCTTTGGGTTTCCGTGGCGCAATGGTTAGCGCGCGTTCGGCTGTTAACCGAGAGGCTGGTGGTTCGAGCCCACCCGGAAGTGGTGTTGTGGGGTCTCACATGTAGCGTAAACAGTCAAAACGTTTCCACAATACGTGACAACCATTTAATTTCTGAGCTTCCGTGGCTCAATGGTTAGCGCGTTCGGCTGTTAACCAATAGGTTTGTGGTTCGAGCCCACCCGGGAGCGGTGTGGTGGGATCTCAAATGTAACGTAAAAAGCCAAAGTTTTTCCACAATACCTGACGAACATTTAATTTTTGGGCTTCCTTGGCGCAATGGTTAGCGCGTTCAGCTGTTAACCGAAAGGTTGGTGGTTCGAGCCCACCCGGGAGAGGTGTTGTGCGGTCTCACATGTAGCGTAAAATGTCAAAACTTTTCCACAATACGTGACAACCATTTAATTTCTGAGCTTCCGTGGCTCAATGGTTAGCGCGTTCGGCTGTTAACCAATAGGTTTGTGGTTCGAGCCCACCCGGGAACGGTGTTGTGGGATCTCAAATGTAACGTAAAAAGCCAAAGTTTTTCCACAATACCTGACGAACATTTAATCTTTGGGCTTCCGTTGCGCAATGGTTAGCGCCGTCGGCTGTTAACCGAAAGGTTGGTGGTTCGAGCCCATCCGGGAGCGGTGTTTTGAGGTCTTAGATGTAACGTAAAATTCAGAGTTTTTTAAAAATAACTGACGAACATTTAATTTTTGGGCTTCCGTGGCGCAATGGTTTGCGCGTTCGGCTGTTAACCAATAGGTTTGTGGTTCGAGCCCACCCGGGAGCGGTGTTGTGGGATCTCAAATGTAACGTAAAAAGCCAAAGTTTTTCCACAATACCTGACGACCATTTAATCTTGGGCTTCCGTGGCGCAATGGTTAGCGCGTTCGGCTGTTAACCGAAAGGTTGGTGGTTCGAGCCCACCCGGGAGCGGTGTTGTGAAGTCTCAAATGTAACGTAAAAAGCCAAAGTTTTTCCACAATACCTGACGACCATTTGATTTTTGGGCTTCCGTGGCGCAATGGTTAGCGCGTTCGGCTGTTAACCGAGAGGCTGGTGGTTCGAGCCTACCCGGAAGTGGTGTTGTGGGGTCTCAGAAGTAGCGTAAAAAGTCAAAACTTTTCCACATAACGTGACAACCATTTAATTTTTGAGCTTCCGTGGCTCAATGGTTAGCGCGTTCGGCTGTTAACGAATAGGTTTGTGCTTCGAGCCCACCCGGGAGCGGTGTTGTGGGATCTCAAATGTAACGTAAAAAGCCAAAGTTTTTCCACAATACCTGACGAATATTTAATTTTTGGGCTTCCGTGGCGCAATGGTTAGCGCGTTCAGCTGTTAACCGAAAGGTTGGTGGTTCGAGCCCATCCGGGAGCGGTGTTGTGAGGTCTCAGATGTGACGTAAAAAGTCATAGTTTTTCCACAATACCTGACGACCATTTAGTTTTTGGGCTTTTAATTTTCGGTTAGCGCGTTCGGCTGTTAACCAAAAGGTTGGTGGATCGAGCCCACCCGGGAGCGGTGTTGTGAGATCTCTAATGTAACGTGAAAATCCAAAGTTTTTCCACAATACCTGACGAACATTTAATCTTTGGGTTTCCGTGGCGCAATGGTTAGCGCGCGTTCGGCTGTTAACCGAGAGGCTGGTGGTTCGAGCCCACCCGGAAGTGGTGTTGTGGGGTCTCACATGTAGCGTAAACAGTCAAAACGTTTCCACAATACGTGACAACCATTTAATTTCTGAGCTTCCGTGGCTCAATGGTTAGCGCGTTCGGCTGTTAACCAATAGGTTTGTGGTTCGAGCCCACCCGGGAGCGGTGTGGTGGGATCTCAAATGTAACGTAAAAAGCCAAAGTTTTTCCACAATACCTGACGAACATTTAATTTTTGGGCTTCCTTGGCGCAATGGTTAGCGCGTTCAGCTGTTAACCGAAAGGTTGGTGGTTCGAGCCCACCCGGGAGAGGTGTTGTGCGGTCTCACATGTAGCGTAAAATGTCAAAACTTTTCCACAATACGTGACAACCATTTAATTTCTGAGCTTCCGTGGCTCAATGGTTAGCGCGTTCGGCTGTTAACCAATAGGTTTGTGGTTCGAGCCCACCCGGGAACGGTGTTGTGGGATCTCAAATGCAACGTAAAAAGCCAAAGTTTTTCCACAATACCTAACGAACATTTAATTTTTGGGCTTCCTTGGCGCAATGGTTAGCGCGTTCAGCTGTTAACCGAAAGGTTGGTGGTTCGAGCCCATCCGGGAGCGGTGTTGTGAGGTCTCAGATGTGACGTAAAAAGTCAAAGTTTTTCCACTATACCTGACGACCATTTAATTTTTGGGCTTTTAATTTTCGGTTAGCGCGTTCGGCTGTTAACCAAAACGTTGGTGGATCGAGCCCACCCGGGAGCGGTGTTGTGAGATCTCAAATGTAACGTAAAAATCCAAAGTTTTTCCACAATACCTGACGAACATTTAATCTTTGGGCTTCCGTTGCGCAATGGTTAGCGCCGTCGGCTGTTAACCGAAAGGTTGGTGGTTCGAGCCCATCCGGGAGCGGTGTTTTGAGGTCTTAGATGTAACGTAAAATTCAGAGTTTTTTAAAAATAACTGACGAACATTTAATTTTTGGGCTTCCGTGGCGCAATGGTTTGCGCGTTCGGCTGTTAACCAATAGGTTTGTGGTTCGAGCCCACCCGGGAGCGGTGTTGTGGGATCTCAAATGTAACGTAAAAATCGTAAGTTTTTCCACAATACCTGACGAACATTTAATCTTTGGGCTTCCGTTTCGCAATGGTTAGCGCCGTCGGCTGTTAACCAAAAGGTTTGTGGTTCGAGCCCACCCGGGAGCGGTGTTGTGGGATCTCAAATGTAACGTAAAAAGCCAAAGTTTTTCCACAATACCTGACGACCATTTAATCTTGGGCTTCCGTGGCGCAATGGTTAGCGCGTTCGGCTGTTAACCGAAAGGTTGGTGGTTCGAGCCCACCCGGGAGCGGTGTTGTGAAGTCTCAAATGTAACGTAAAAAGCCAAAGTTTTTCCACAATACCTGACGACCATTTGATTTTTGGGCTTCCGTGGCGCAATGGTTAGCGCGTTCGGCTGTTAACCGAGAGGCTGGTGGTTCGAGCCTACCCGGAAGTGGTGTTGTGGGGTCTCAGAAGTAGCGTAAAAAGTCAAAACTTTTCCACATAACGTGACAACCATTTAATTTCTGAGCTTTTGTGGCTCAATGGTTAGCGTGTTCGGCTGTTAACGAATAGGTTTGTGTTTCGAGCCCACCCGGGAGCGGTGTTGTGGGATCTCAAATGTAACGTAAAAAGCCAAAGTTTTTCCACAATACCTGACGAACATTTAATCTTTGGGCTTCCGTTGCGCAATGGTTAGCGCCGTCGGCTGTTAACCGAAAGGTTGGTGGTTCGAGCCCATCCGGGAGCGGTGTTTTGAGGTCTTAGATGTAACGTAAAATTCAGAGTTTTTTAAAAATAACTGACGAACATTTAATTTTTGGGCTTCCGTGGCGCAATGGTTTGCGCGTTCGGCTGTTAACCAATAGGTTTGTGGTTCGAGCCCACCCGGGAGCGGTGTTGTGGGATCTCAAATGTAACGTAAAAATCGTAAGTTTTTCCACAATACCTGACGAACATTTAATCTTTGGGCTTCCGTTTCGCAATGGTTAGCGCCGTCGGCTGTTAACCAAAAGGTTTGTGGTTCGAGCCCACCCGGGAGCGGTGTTGTGGGATCTCAAATGTAACGTAAAAAGCCAAAGTTTTTCCACAATACCTGACGAACATTTAATTTTTGGGCTTCCTTGGCGCAATGTTTAGCGCGTTCAGCTGTTAACCGAAAGGTTGGTGGTTCGAGCCCACCCGGGAGAGGTGTTGTGCGGTCTCAGATGTAGCGTAAAATGTCAAAACTTTTCCACAATACGTGACAACCATTTAATTTCTGAGCTTCCGTGGCTCAATGGTTAGCGCGTTCGGCTGTTAACCAATAGGTTTGTGGTTCGAGCCCACCCGGGAGCGGTGTTGTGGGATCTCAAATGTAACGTAAAAAGCCAAAGTTTTTCCACAATACCTGACGACCATTTAATCTTGGGCTTCCGTGGCGCAATGGTTAGCGCGTTCGGCTGTTAACCGAAAGGTTGGTGGTTCGAGCCCACCCGGGAGCGGTGTTGTGAAGTCTCAAATGTAACGTAAAAAGCCAAAGTTTTTCCACAATACCTGACGACCATTTGATTTTTGGGCTTCCGTGGCGCAATGGTTAGCGCGTTCGGCTGTTAACCGAGAGGCTGGTGGTTCGAGCCCACCCGGAAGTGGTGTTGTGGGGTCTCAGAAGTAGCGTAAAAAGTCAAAACTTTTCCACATAACGTGACAACCATTTAATTTCTGAGCTTTTGTGGCTCAATGGTTAGCGTGTTCGGCTGTTAACGAATAGGTTTGTGTTTCGAGCCCACCCGGGAGCGGTGTTGTGGGATCTCAAATGTAACGTAAAAAGCCAAAGTTTTTCCACAATACCTGACGAATATTTAATTTTTGGGCTTCCGTGGCGCAATGGTTAGCGCGTTCGGCTGCTAACCGAAAGGTTGGTGGTTCGAGCCCATCCGTGAGCGGTGTTGTGAGGTCTCAGATGTGACGTAAAAAGTCAAAGTTTTTCCACAATACCTGACGACCATTTAATTTTTGGGCTTCCGTTGCGCAATGGTTAGCGCGTTCGGCTGTTAACCGAAAGGTTGGTGGTTCGAGCCCATCCGGGAACGGTGTTTTGAGGTCTTAGATGTAACGTAAAATTCAGAGTTTTTCCACAATAACTGACGAACATTTAAATTTTGAGCTTCCGTGGCGCAATGGTTAGCGCGTTCAGCTGCTATTCAAAAGGTTTGTGGTTCGAGTCCATCCGGGAGCGGTGTTGCAAGGTCTCAAATGTGACGTAAAAAGTCAAAGTTTTTCCACAATACCTGACGACCATTTCCTTTCTGAGTTTCCTTGGCTACATGGTTAGCGCGTTCGGATGTTAACCAAAAGGTTTGTGGTTCGAGCCCATCCGGGAGCGGTGTTGTGAGGTCTCAGATGTGACGTAAAAAGTCAAAGTTTTTCCACAATACCTGACGAACATTTAATCTTTACGTTACATATAAGACCTCACAACACCGCTCCCGGATGGGCTCGAACCACCAACCTTTCGGTTAACAGCCGAACGCGCTAACCATTGCGCCACGGAAGCCCAAGATTAAATGGTCGTCAGGTATTGTGGAAAAACTTTGACTTTTTACGTCACATCTGAGACCTCACAACACCGCTCCCGGATGGGCTCGAACCACAAACCTTTTGGTTAACATCCGAACGCGCTAACCATGTAGCCAAGGAAACTCAGAAAGGAAATGGTCGTCAGGTATTGTGGAAAAACTTTGACTTTTTACGTCACATCTGAGACCTTGCAACACCGCTCCCGGATGGACTCGAACCAAAAACCTTTTGAATAGCAGCTGAACGCGCTAACCATTGCGCCACGGAAGCTCAAAATTTAAATGTTCGTCAGTTATTGTGGAAAAACTCTGAATTTTACGTTACATCTAAGACCTCAAAACACCGTTCCCGGATGGGCTCGAACCACCAACCTTTCGGTTAACAGCCGAGCGCGCTAACCATTGCGCAACGGAAGCCCAAAAATTAAATGGTCGTCAGGTATTGTGGAAAAACTTTGACTTTTTACGTCACATCTGAGACCTCACAACACCGCTCACGGATGGGCTCGAACCACCAACCTTTCGGTTAGCAGCCGAACGCGCTAACCATTGCGCCACGGAAGCCCAAAAATTAAATGGTCGTCAGGTATTGTGGAAAAACTTTGGCATTTTACATTACATATGAGATCACACAAAACCGCTCCCGGGTTGGCTCGAACCACCAACCTATTGGTTAACAGCCGAACGCGCTAACCATTGAGCCACGGAAGCTCTGAAATTAAATGGTTGTCACGTATTGTGGAAAAGTTTTGACTGTTTACGCTACATGTGAGACCCCACAACACCACTTCCGGGTGGGCTCGAACCACCTCACAACACCGCTCCCGGGTGGGCTCGATCCACCAACCTTTTGGTTAACAGCCGAACGCGCTAACCGAAAATTAAAAGCCCAAAAACTAAATGGTCGTCAGGTATTGTGGAAAAACTTTGACTTTTTACGTCACATCTGAGACCTCACAACACCGCTCCCGGATGGGCTCGAACCACCAACCTTTCGGTTAACAGCTGAACGCGATAACCATTGCGCCACGGAAGCCCAAAAATTAAATATTCGTCAGGTATTGTGGAAAAACTTTGGCTTTTTACGTTACATTTGAGATCCCACAACACCGCTCCCGGGTGGGCTCGAAACACAAACCTATTCGTTAACAGCCGAACGCGCTAACCATTGAGCCACGGAAGCTCAGAAATTAAATGGTTGTCACGTTATGTGGAAAAGTTTTGACTTTTTACGCTACTTTTGAGACCCCACAACACCACTTCCGGGTAGGCTCGAACCACCAGCCTCTCGGTTAACAGCCGAACGCGCTAACCATTGCGCCGCGGAAGCCCAAAAATCAAATGGTCGTCAGGTATTGTGGAAAAACTTTGGCTTTTTACGTTAAATTTGAGACTTCACAACACCGCTCCCGGGTGGGCTCGAACCACCAACCTTTCGGTTAACAGCCGAACGCGCTAACCATTGCGCCACGGAAGCCCAAAAATTAAATGTTCGTCAGGTATTGTGGAAAAACTTTGGCTTTTTACGTTACATTTGAGATCCCACAACACCGCTCCCGGGTTGGCTCGAACCACAAACCTATTGGTTAACAGCCGAACGCGCTAACCATTGAGCCACGGAAGCTCAGAAATTAAATGGTTGTCACGTATTGTGGAAAAGTTTTGACATTTTACGCTACATCTGAGACTTCACAACACCGCTCCCGGGTGGGCTCGAACCACCAACCTTTCGGTTAACAGCCGAACGCGCTAACCATTGCGCCACGGAAGCCCAAAAATTAAAAGGTCGTCAGGTATTGTGGAAAAACTTTGACTTTTTACGTCACATTTGAGATCCCACAACACCGCTCCCAGGTGGGCTCGAACCACCAACCTATTGGTTAACAGCCGAACGCGCTAACCATTGAGCCACGGAAGCTCAGAAATCAGTAGCGCCGCCAGGATTATTTCTTGCGTAGGCACAGCATGATCTACAGGCCCCCCTCCCTCCCTTTTGTTTTGAAAATTTAACGATAAGAAAATAATAAAATCTTCACGCTTGCCTGTAACCTATTAACTTAAAAGGTAGAGAAGCTACCCTAAAATCTGTATGTTGAACCCTGTAAAAAGTAGGGGAAACCAATTTTAAAAACTGTACAACCTTATGGTCTATAATGCCCAAAAAGAAGCACTCTTCTCCGAACTTTGCCAGAGAGCAGATCAGAAAAAGACTAGCTAAAAATTTGTAGTAAATAAAGATATTTAAAACTTGCAATACTTGTAAAATTAATTCGTAGCCTTAAGTATAACTACTAGGTCGGCGACTATAGCGACGCACGATTGGAAATACTACTGAAAGTATCCTTTTTGAAAGCCTTTCTAAAAGTCTTTAGGAAGGCAATGGTAGTCTCCAAATGAGACATGGTTGGTCTCCAAATGAGACATGGTTGGTCTCCAAAAGAGACAGTCTCCAAATGAGACATGGTTGGTCTCCAAAAGAGACAGTCTCCAAATGAGACATGGTTGGTCTCCAAAAGAGACAGTCTCCAAATGAGACATGGTTGGTCTCCAAAAGAGACAGTCTCCAAATGAGACATGGTAGGTCTCCAAAAGAGACAAGGGTAGGTCTCCATAAGAGACAAGGGTCTCCGAATGAGACAATTGGGAAGGTCTACTAAATAGACATAGGGTGGGCTTCCAAAAGAAGCCAAATAAAATAACATAAAATAAATTCCGTAACTAAAAATCATACAACTGCCGCATTTGCTGGACCGATCAGGACTCATTAACAAAAAATCCACGACATTTTGGTGCCGAAACCCGGGACTAGACGTCCAGAGACTTAAACTTACAACCGTGGAAACTAAAAGAGCTAGCATGGACAACTACTCTAGCGACGAGGAGCAGACGCTGGCGAGCCTACGGACCCAGGAGAGAAGGCGGCAGAACGAACTAAGGAAACTGGAGGTGATACGGAGATGTGCTAGAGAGAGCGTGGCTACTCTCATCGGAGAACTTGGAGTGTTGTTGAGTGGTGATAAAAATTCGGGCGATGAAATAGACGATAAAGTGACTTTGTTGAACCAACGCGAGGAAGAACTCGTAGTGTTGGACGAAAAGATAAGAAACAATATCGATGATGTTGAGGCATTATCAAACGAGGTGATCGCCGCGAGAAAAATCCGCGATGAAATCACACTCACTCGGTCGGCAACGCGCCGTAAACGGCAACGCGATTCTTCACCGATTGGGAACAATCGCGTATCGGGACATGGTTCCGTTTCCGGTTGCCAATCGGGGTCGTGTAGTGCCATGAGAAGAACAAATACAAAATTGCCCCGCTTGGACATGCCAAAATTTGGAGGGGACATAACTCAATTCAACTCTTTCTGGAGCAGATTTAAAGCTGCTGTGGATGATGATGAAACTATCCCAAAGGTAGAGAAATTTAATTACTTAGTTTCATATCTAGAAGGTGAAGCAAAGGGTGCAGTTAAAAATTATAACGCTTCAGATGAAGCTTATGATGAAATAGTTAAAGACTTAAAAAACAGATTTGGCAGGTCAGATTTAATAATGCTAACTCATATGAACAATTTGATTAACTTAACACCTGTCAAATCATCTAGAGATATTAAGGCCTTACGCCAACTTTTAGAAATTTGTGAAGTAAATTTAAGGAGTTTAAAAGGGTTGGGTATGGACACGGCCTCCAAAAACACGTGTTTGGCCCCCTCGATTCTGCAAAGCATTCCGGAAGAAATCCGTTTAGAGTACAGTCGTACACGCGTTTCGGACGATGATTGGAACGCGGAAACACTGGTAGACTTTTTAAGAAAGGATGTGGAAAGCAGAGAAAGGGCTAATATTTTGGGAACCAACCTTTTTGGAGCCTCCTCCTCAGGGAGCAAATGGTCAGAGAGAGATAAATACCCCGTAAAAGCAAAGACTGACTTCCGTCAAAAAAAAACCTAACAAGTATGCCTATACGCGTAACGGACGCGGAGCTGCTGTTTCTTCCGCATCCGTACTATTTACGCAAACAAAGAAAGCGGGTTATTGCATCTTTTGCAAAAATGATAAACATACATCGGTCAACTGCACTGTCCATTCCCTAAAAGACAAAAAGGATTTGATAAGGGCATCGATGCGATGTTTTAATTGTCTGCGAATGGGACATTCTCTATCTGAGTGCAGATCATATTTGCAAGGCTGCATGTTATGCAAGGGAAAACACAATCGAGCCATATGCCCCCAAAATAACTCAAACAAGGGACCAAAAAATACCGTTATGGCGGGTATCAACAATCAATCAAACGCCGCGATAGGGAGTGGAAATGCTACAGTCCATTCAGTATATTCCAATCGCAACGTTTTGTTAAAAACTGCACAGGCCATAGTCAGGAACCCCCACCCGGAAGAAGCCATGAAGAAAAGGCAAGCGCGCTGTTTGTTAGACGACGGCAGCGACGCTACTTTCATTAGGCAAGATGTTTCTTGAGCTTTAAACTTACCAGTGGTTGGAATTGTAAGCCTAACAATAAGTAGTTTTGGAAATAACGATCAAGAAGCTGTCAAAAGAAGGAAAGTGAAACTAACCTTAGAAAACAAGAATAACCAAAATAAGGCAGTAGAAATTATAGCCATAGAGGTACCTTATCTATGCCAAGCCATCACCACCATTGACTGTAAGGAGATAGAGAAACACATGAATAGCCAAGGTATGGCTTTAGCCGACGAGCCCGAGGAGTCCGCGAGAAGCGGGTCGGACATTGGCATACTAATAGGAAGCGACTATTATTGGGAAATCGCCACGGGAAATATCGAAAGAATGGGCAAATCTCTAGTCGCTCAAGAAACAACATTTGGATGGGTTTTGCAAGGCCCACAATCTTCTCCTTCTTTACCACAAGAATATTGACAAGCAACGTCTATGCGTGTTGGAATAGAAGAGAAGAAAGTATCCGACACGTTAAAGTCATTTTGGGAACTAGAATCCCTCGGGATAGATGCAAAGAAAGACGAAAACCCCCATAGTGAAGACTTTATGACTTTATTTGAACAAACTACTACATTCATAGACAATAGATACCAAGTTAAATTACCATTCATAACAGAAAAAACCGTCCTTCCTAATAACAAAAGTGTAGCCTACAAACGCATGAAAAGCCTAGTGCGAAGATTTAATAGAGACCCAGTTTACTTTCAAGATTACAAGGATATAATGAATGAACAGTTAAAAAATGAGATCTTAGAAAGGGTAGAAACAATTGAATCAATTCCTGGAACATACTATATGCCACACCAAGGGGTAACTAGGGTATCTAGTACAACTCGCTTGCGTGTCGTATGTGATGCATCATCACACATAGAAGGGGTACCGTCTTTAAACGACTGTTTGTCTGCGGGACCCAACCTGAACCCAGACCTTCTACTCCTATTACTAAGATTCAGAAATCATAAGATCGCGATAACCGCAGATATCGAAAAAGCATTCCTTCAAGTGAGAATAGACCCAGAAGATCGGGACTCGTTAAGAATGTTATGGATCTCAGAGTTAGACTCAAATGAATTCCAAGAATTACGCATGACCAGAGTCCCATTTGGGGTGACGTCATCTCCCTTCCTCCTAGCCGCGACCATCAAATGTCACCTTAAAAAATATGACAGCGGAAGAAAGGAAATTATAGTTCTAGGAAGAGATCTATACGTAGATGACTTGTGTAGTGGCGACAGTGATCCTAAGGCTGCCCTCGACCTTTCACTAAATATCAATAGCGTCATGAAAGAAGCCGGAATGACATTGAGAAAATGGAACACTAACTCAAAAGAACTAAAACGCATGTGGGGTCATAAAGGCTTATCAAGCGAAGGTGTCACGTTTGAAGGGGAGGCGGGGGAGAAAGATTTCAAGATCCTTGGGCTACTCTGGAAGCCAGAAGAAGATTACTTCACCTTTAATCTACAAAATTTGATTCAGTTTCTCGAAGGAATAAAGAACAACAAACGCTTCATATTAAGCGCGGTAGGCCAAATTTTTGACCCTATCGGTGTACTAAGCCCATATACCCTCAGGGCGAAACTTTTATTTCAATCCTTGTGGGAACAAGGCTTCGAATGGGATCAAGAACTTCCCCAAGAAATAAGCGAGCAGTTCAGACAATGGTGTAAAGAGCTTCCCGAATTGCGACACATTAAACTTCCCCGTCACTATTTCAATGAAACGGACAATGTTGAAACCAGTGAAATACATTGTTTCTGTGATAGTAGCATAAAGGCATATGCCTGCGTTATTTACATACGCTATACATCGAAAGATCATGAAATACATACATCATTTGTAACCGCCAAGGCTAGAGTGGCTCCTTTAAAACGACTAACCTTGCCAAGATTAGAACTAATGGCTTGTTTGCTTGGTTGTCGTTTGGTAAAGAACATAGAGACCGTATTTCAAACCGACGCATTAAAGGTGCGAATGTGGACCGATTCGATGATAGCGTTGCACTGGCTAAAGGGTTCAGCAAAATCATGGAAGCCCTTCGTTTCAAACCGAGTAGCTGAAATACAGCAAGCATCCGACCCCTTAGATTGGATGCATTGCCCAGGGGAAAATAACCCTGCAGACTTGCCTACACGAGGCTTATCAGCCACAGCCCTAAAAGAAAACGAACTCTGGTGGCACGAACCCCCCTGGCTGAGACAGGAGGAAGAAAACTGGCCCGAACAAAGCACCGTAGCCCTTAGGGCAAAAGACAACATTGAAGTAGAAAGGAGGAAAACTGTACTAAGCGTGAGCGTGAATTGTAAAGAAAGACTTTGCATTCAAAATCTCATCGACTTGAATAAATATAGCAAATTAGACACGGTTCTAAGGGTTACGGCTTGGATGTACCGATTTGTTGCTAATTGCAAGAAGAGAGATACAAGGCAAGGCGCCCTAACAGCATCTGAATTACTAAACGCGGAACAAAAATGGATAAAATCAGAACAAATAGAAGACTTTCAAGACGAAATAACGTCACTCAAAAATAAAACCAACATAAAAAGAACTTCAAACATATTAACTTTAAAACCCTTTCTTAACACTGAAGATATTCTATGCGTTGGTGGAAGGTTAGAAAAATCAAGCTTAACCTTTGAGGAGAAGCATCCAGCTATCCTAAACAAAAAGAAACGCTTGACAGAACTTGTAGTTTGGCGAAGCCACGAAGACGTTTTTCACAGCGGCGTGACTGCAACATTCACTCAATTACGATCTCGTTATTGGGTTCCCGCTGGTCGACAATTAGTGAAATCCTTATTGAAAAAATGCCACCTATGTAAAAAACTTAGCTGCAAAGCAGGCGAACTTTCCACCGCACCTTTGCCAAGGGAAAGAATTGACCAAGTTCCACCCTTCCAAGTAGTTGGCATCGATTTTGCAGGACCTTTATACATAAAAACTAATCAAACGTCCGAAAAGGCATACATCTGCTTAATTACGTGCGCGGTAACACGAGCCATTGACCTAGAGCTTGTAGGCTCTTTGACAACGGAGGACTTTCTGTTAGCCTTAAGAAGAATGATAGGCAGGCGTGGTTTACCAAGTGATATTTACACCGACAACGCAAAAACATTCACAAAAGCGAATGCGGACCTTAAAACCATATGGAACAATCTAGATACACCTGAACTGAAAGATTTTTTTGGCAAAAGGGGTATCACATGGAGATTCATAGCGGATAGAGCTGCCTGGTGGGGTGGTTTTTGGGAGCGAATGGTGAGGACAACGAAAAGTCTCTTAAACAAGACGGCCCAAGGGCTCGTAATAGTAGCCATATCGTACGAGTGAATAGCCCCTCTATACCCTACCCTAACGAGTGGATAACCCCTCTGTACCTTACCCTAATGAGTGAATAGCGCTATCTTTTTCAATGCTTAAATGATTTTCCGTGCATAAAATCAGAGTGAATAGCCCCTCGATTCCCTACTCTAAACAGTGATTAAATTATAACCGTATAAATTTACTTATGCTGTAATTCTAATATTCCGGCGAATCGAAGAACAGATAGTTTTTAGTGATAATCCCCTCGATGAGTTTACAACATAGACTTATGCCGATGCACACTTATCGCATCTTATAAATTTCTAACAAGGACTTATGCCCAGAAACTTTTGAAAGAGAAAGTTTAGTTATAGTGATTACGCATTTTAGTGATTATCCCCTCGAATTACCTTTAGCAATGCTAAAATGATCAGACGCATAACGCCCATTTAACACTATGTTAGCTCTATCTAAACCCACATTTGAATTAACCGCCAAAACGTTCCAGTCAAACATAACATAGATGACAATAGCTACCGAACGAGAACGAAACACATAAGGAGCGAGGTAGGAAACGGGGAAGATCGTTATCTATTTAATTAGCACATACATAAAAAAAAATATATAAAAACCCCAAACATACAAATTCATAAGTATCCGACCCCACAGATAAAAATTCAAAAGTTTCCGACCCCACAGATTAAGAGGTACCCCACACCACATCACCCCGACATTTTAGAGATAAGAATAAATAATAAAAAACTCTAGGTTTCTATCAAGTCTCTATGGTTGAGCGGGTAGAATGTTCGTCTACTACGCCAGCGGCCCGGGTTCGAATCCCGGTTCTGACCTGAAAAAATTTTAATTAAAATTAAATCTCTAACCGAGCCCAGTAACCCCTATGGGTGGGTTGTGGTAATATAAAGTTCCTTTTAAGCTAAAATCTGACGATAACGAAGCGACAACCCCGGCCACTACTACTACTACTACTACTACGGCTCGGGTCAAACTAAGAGCCTATCGTATACTACGATATGGCTAAAAAGGCCCTTGGCCATTCATCCTGCAACTTTCAAGAACTACAAACAATATTAGTAGAAGTTGAAGCGGTGATAAATTCGCGCCCCATCACTTTTGACAATACAAGCGTTGACGAGCCTTCCCCCCTTACCCCCTCGCATCTGCTTATAGGAAGGAGACTCACGAGCTTACCTCCACAAAAGGTAAAACCAACCGATTTCACGACTAGCTCCCAAAGGGAAACAGCCAAGAGGCTACGATATAGACTGGCCTTAATGGACCATCTCAGTAAGAGGTGGAAAAACGAATATTTACTAGATTTGCGATCTGCCCATCACAGCAAACTCGCAAAAAACGAAACTGTAATGAAGGTCGGGGACGTTGTTCTAATACACGACGACAAATTACAAAAACAAATGTGGAAAATGGGTGTTGTAAATGAAACTCAAATTGGCCGCGATGGCAAGGTACGGGCTTGCATAGTGCGAACCGCGAACGGAAATCTTTTACGGAGGCCAGTCCAATTACTCTACCCCTTAGAAATCTCTGATAATTAAATAAAAGCATTAAACTTGAAAACATTTAAAATTACATATTAAATAAAAACATTAAACATTGAAAACATTTAAGATTAATTAAGCAAATGTAAAATTAAGATTCATTGAAGACATTTAACAAATTAAGATTAAACCTAACTAAACACGGTAAAACGTGAGAAAATTATGCACAAGAAAACAAAAAACAATATAAGAAATACTACGTATTTCGCGGGGGAGTGTTAAATCCCTCGGATAGTTTTCTCTTTTTATAAAAAGTTGTTTAGCACTTTAAACCCAAAAGGGGACCTAATGACACAAAATGTGCATACTGTTAAAATTCGCCGTACAGGCTCAGTTATATCTTAAACACAATAAAAACGAGAAATCTCCCTTTTCGCACACATGTGTCGATTTTAAGTTTCCGTTTACTATTCAATACAAAAGAGAGTAAAAGCTCCTATTTCCACATCTGTATCTTTTTTAACGATAAGAAAATAATAAAATCTTCACGCTTGCCTGTAACCTATTAACTTAAAAGGTAGAGAAGCTACCCTAAAATCTGTATGTTGAACCCTGTAAAAAGTAGGGGAAACCAATTTTAAAAACTGTACAACCTTATGGTCTATAATGCCCAAAAAGAAGCACTCTTCTCCGAACTTTGCCAGAGAGCAGATCAGAAAAAGACTAGCTAAAAATTTGTAGTAAATAAAGATATTTTAAACTTGCAATACTTGTAAAATTAATTCGTAGCCTTAAGTATAACTACTAGGTCGGCGACTATAGCGACGCACGATTGGAAATACTACTGAAAGTATCCTTTTTGAAAGCCTTTCTAAAAGTCTTTAGGAAGGCAATGGTAGTCTCCAAATGAGACATGGTTGGTCTCCAAAAGAGACAGTCTCCAAATGAGACATGGTTGGTCTCCAAAAGAGACAGTCTCCAAATGAGACATGGTTGGTCTCCAAATGAGACATGGTTGGTCTCCAAAAGAGACAGTCTCCAAATGAGACATGGTAGGTCTCCAAAAGAGACAAGGGTAGGTCTCCATAAGAGACAAGGGTCTCCGAATGAGACAATTGGGAAGGTCTACTAAATAGACATAGGGTGGGCTTCTAAAAGAAGCCAAATAAAATAACATAAAATAAATTCCGTAACTAAAAATCATACAACTGCCGCATTTGCTGGACCGATCAGGACTCATTAACAAAAAATCCACGATAGGTGGATCGAGCCCACCCGGGAGCGGTGTTGTGAGGTCTCAGATGTGACGTAAAAAGTCAAAGTTTTTCCACAATACCTGACGAACATTTAATTTTTGGGCTTCCGTGGCGCAATGGTTAGCGCGTTCAGCTGTTAACCGAAAGGTTGGTGGTTCGAGCCCATCCGGGAGCGGTGTTGTGAGGTCTCAAATGTAATGTAAAATGCCAAAGTTTTTCCACAATACCTGACGATCATTTAATTTTTGGGCTTCCGTGGCGCAATGGTTAGCGCGTTCGGCTGTTAACTGAAAGGTCTGTGGTTCAAGCCCATCCGGGAGCGGTGTTGTGAGGTCTCAGATGTGACGTAAAAAGTTTTTCCACAATACCTGACGACCATTTAATCTTGGGCTTCCGTGTCGCAATGGTTAGCGCGTTCGGCTGTTAACCGAAAGGTTGGTGGTTCGAGCCAACCCGGGAGCGGTGTTGTGGGATCTCAAATGTAATGTAAAATGCCAAAGTTTTTCCACAATACCTGACGACCATTTAATTTTTGGGCTTCCGTGGCGCAATGGTTAGCGCGTTCGGCTGTTAACTGAAAGGTTGGTGGTTCGAGCCCATCCGGGAGCGGTGTTGTGGGGTCTCAGATGTGACGTAAAAAGTCAAAGTTTTTCCACAATACCTGACGAACATTTAATTTTTGGGCTTCCGTGGCGCAATGGTTTGCGCGTTCGGCTGTTAACCGAAAGGTTGGTGGTCCGAGCCACCCGGGAGCGGTGTTGTGAGATCTCACATGTAACGTAAAAATCGTAAGTTTTTCCACAATACCTGACGAACATTTAATCTTTGGGCTTCCGTTTCGCAATGGTTAGCGCCGTCGGCTGTTAACCAAAAGGTTTGTAGTTCGAGCCCATCCGGGAGCGGTGTTGTGAGGTCTTAGATGTGACGTAAAAAGTCAAAGTTTTTCCACAATACCTGACGACCTTTTAATTTTTGGGCTTCCGTTGCGCAATGGTTAGCGCCGTCGGCTGTTAACCAAAAGGTTTGTGGTTCGAGCCCACCCGGGAGCGGTGTTGTGGGATCTCAAATGTAACGTAAAAAGCCAAAGTTTTTCCACAATACCTGACGAACATTTAATTTTTGGGCTTCCTTGGCGCAATGGTTAGCGCGTTCAGCTGTTAACCGAAAGGTTGGTGGTTCGAGCCCACCCGGGAGAGGTGTTGTGCGGTCTAAGATGTAGCGTAAAATGTCAAAACTTTTCCACAATACGTGACAACCATTTAATTTCTGAGCTTCCGTGGCTCAATGGTTAGCGCGTTCGGCTGTTAACCAATAGGTTTGTGGTTCGAGCCCACCAGGGAGCGGTGTTGTGGGATCTCAAATGTAACGTAAAAAGCCAAAGTTTTTCCACAATACCTGACGACCATTTAATCTTGGGCTTCCGTGGCGCAATGGTTAGCGCGTTCGGCTGTTAACCGAAAGGTTGGTGGTTCAAGCCCACCCGGGAGCGGTGTTGTGAAGTCTCAAATGTAACGTAAAAAGCCAAAGTTTTTCCACAATACCTGACGACCATTTGATTTTTGGGCTTCCGTGGCGCAATGGTTAGCGCGTTCGGCTGTTAACCGAGAGGCTGGTGGTTCGAGCCTACCCGGAAGTGGTGTTGTGGGGTCTCAGAAGTGGCGAAAAAAGTCAAAACTTTTCCACATAACGTGACAACCATTTAATTTTTGAGCTTCCGTGGCTCAATGGTTAGCGCGTTCGGCTGTTAACGAATAGGTTTGTGTTTCGAGCCCACCCGGGAGCGGTGTTGTGGGATCTCAAATGTAACGTAAAAAGCCAAAGTTTTTCCACAATACCTGACGAATATTTAATTTTTGGGCTTCCGTGGCGCAATGGTTAGCGCGTTCAGCTGTTAACCGAAAGGTTGGTGGTTCGATTCCATCCGGGAGCGGTGTTGTGAGGTCTCAGATGTGACGTAAAAAGTCAAAGTTTTTCCACAATACCTGACGACCATTTAGTTTCTGGGCTTTTAATTTTCGGTTAGCGCGTTCGGCTGTTAACCAAAAGGTTGGTGGATCGAGCCCACCCGGGAGCGGTGTTGTGAGATCTCTAATGTAACGTAAAAATCCAAAGTTTTTCCACAATACCTGACGAACATTTAATCTTTGGGTTTCCGTGGCGCAATGGTTAGCGCGTTCGGCTGTTAACCGAAAGGTTGGTGGTTCGAGCCCACCCGGGAGAGGTGTTGTGCGGTCTCAGATGTAGCGTAAAATGTCAAAACTTTTCCACAATACGTGACAACCATTTAATTTCTGAGCTTCCGTGGCTCAATGGTTAGCGCTTTCGGCTGTTAACCAATAGGTTTGTGGTTCGAGCCAACCCGGGAGCGGTGTTGTGGGATCTCAAATGTAACGCAAAAAGCCAAAGTTTTTCCACAATACCTGACGAACATTTAATTTTTGGGCTTCCTTGGCGCAATGGTTAGCGCGTTCAGCTGTTAACCGAAAGGTTGGTGGTTCGAGCCCACCCGGGAGAGGTGTTGTGCGGTCTCAGATGTAGCGTAAAATGTCAAAACTTTTCCACAATACGTGACAACCATTTAATTTCTGAGCTTCCGTGGCTCAATGGTTAGCGCGTTCGGCTGTTAACCAATAGGTTTGTGGTTCGAGCCCACCCGGGAGCGGTGTTGTGGGATCTCAAATGTAACGTAAAAAGCCAAAGTTTTTCCACAATACCTGACGACCATTTAATCTTGGGCTTCCGTGGCGCAATGGTTAGCGCGTTCGGCTGTTAACCGAAAGGTTGCTGGTTCGAGCCCACCCGGGAGCGGTGTTGTGAAGTCTCAAATGTAACGTAAAAAGCCAAAGTTTTTCCACAATACCTGACGACCATTTGATTTTTGGGCTTCCGTGGCGCAATGGTTAGCGCGTTCGGCTGTTAACCGAGAGGCTGGTGGTTTGAGCCTACCCGGAAGTGGTGTTGCGGGGTCTCAGAAGTAGCGTAAAAAGTCAAAACTTTTCCACATAACGTGACAACCATTTAATTTCTGAGCTTCCGTGGCTCAATGGTTAGCGCGTTCGGCTGTTAACGAATAGGTTTGTGTTTCGAGCCCACCCGGGAGCGGTGTTGTGGGATCTCAAATGTAACGTAAAAAGCCAAAGTTTTTCCACAATACCTGACGAACATTTAATTATTGGGCTTCCTTGGCGCAATGGCTAGCGCGTTCAGCTGTTAACCGAAAGGTTGGTGGTTCGAGCCCATCCGGGAGCGGTGTTGTGAGGTCTCAGATGTGACGTAAAAAGTCAAAGTTTTTCCGCAATACTTGACGACCATTTAATTTTTGGGCTTTTAATTTTCGGTTAGCGCGTTCGGCTGTTAACCAAAACGTTGGTGGATCGAGCCCACCCGGGAGCGGCGTTGTGAGATCTCAAATGTAACGTAAAAATCCAAAGTTTTTCCACAATACCTGACGAACATTTAATCTTTGGGCTTCCGTTGCGCAATGGTTAGCGCCGTCGGCTTTTAACCGAAAGGTTGGTGGTTCGAGCCCATCCGGGAGCGGTGTTTTGAGGTCTTAGATGTAACGTAAAATTCAGAGTTTTTTAAAAATAACTGACGAACATTTAATTTTTGGGCTTCCGTGGCGCAATGGTTTGCGCGTTCGGCTGTTAACCAATAGGTTTGTGGTTCAAGCCCACCCGGGAGCGGTGTTGTGGGATCTCAAATGTAACGTAAAAATCGTAAGTTTTTCCACAATACCTGACGAACATTTAATCTTTGGGCTTCCGTTTCGCAATGGTTAGCGCCGTCGGCTGTTAACCAAAAGGTTTGTGGTTCGAGCCCATCCGGGAGCGGTGTTGTGAGGTCTTAGATGTGACGTAAAAAGTCAAAGTTTTTCCACAATACCTGACGACCTTTTAATTTTTGGGCTTCCGTTGCGCAATGGTTAGCGCCGTCGGCTGTTAACCAAAAGGTTTGTGGTTCGAGCCCACCCGGGAGCGTTGTTGTGGGATCTCAAATGTAACGTAAAAAGCCAAAGTTTTTCCACAATACCTGACGAACATTTAATTTTTGGGCTTCCTTGGCGCAATGGTTAGCGCGTTCAGCTGTTAACCGAAAGGTTGGTGGTTCGAGCCCACCCGGGAGAGGTGTTGTGCGGTCTCAGATGTAGCGTAAAATGTCAAAACTTTTCCACAATACGTGACAACCATTTAATTTCTGAGCTTCCGTGGCTCAATGGTTAGCGCGTTCGGCTGTTAACCAATAGGTTTGTGGTTCGAGCCCACCCGGGAGCGGTGTTGTGGGATCTCAAATGTAACGTAAAAAGCCAAAGTTTTTCCACAATACCTGACGAATATTTAATTTTTGGGCTTCCGTGGCGCAATGGTTTGCGCGTTCAGCTGTTAACCGAAAGGTTGGTGGTTCGAGCCCACCCGGGAGCGGTGTTGTGAAGTCTCAAATGTAACGTAAAAAGCCAAAGTTTTTCCACCATACCTGACGACCATTTGATTTTTGGGCTTCCGTGGCGCAATGGTTAGCGCGTTCGGCTGTTAACCGAGAGGCTGGTGGTTCGAGCCTACCCGGAAGTGGTGTTGTGGGGTCTCAGAAGTAGCGTAAAAAGTCAAAACTTTTCCACATAACGTGACAACCATTTAATTTCTGAGCTTCCGTGGCGCAATGGTTAGCGCGTTCGGCTGTTAACCGAAAGGTTGGTGGTTCGAGCCCATCCGGGAGCGGTGTTGTGAGGTCTCAGATGTAGCGTAAACAGTCAAAACTTTTCCATAATACGTGACAACAATTTAATTTCTGAGCTTCCGTGGCTCAATGGTTAGCGCGTTCGGCTGTTAACCAATAGGGTGGTGGTTCGAGCCAACCCGGGAGCGGTGTTGTGGGATCTCAAATGTAATGTAAAATGCCAAAGTTTTTCCACAATACCTGACGACCATTTAATTTTTGGGCTTCCGTTGCGCAATGGTTAGCGCCGTCGGCTGTTAACCGAGAGGATGGTGGTTCGAGCCCACCCGGAAGTGGTGTTGTGGGGTCTTAGATGTAACGTAAAATTCAGAGTTTTTTAAAAATAACTGACGAACATTTAATTTTTGGGCTTCCGTGGCGCAATGGTTAGCGCGTTCAGCTGTTATTCAAAAGGTTTGTGGTTCGAGCCCATCCGGGAGCGGTGTTGCAAGGTCTCAGATGTGACGTAAAAAGTCGATGTTTTTCCACAATACCTGACGACCATTTCATTTCTGAGCTTCCTTGGCGCAATGGTTAGCGCGTTCGGCTGTTAACCGAAAGGTTGGTGGTTCGAGCCCATCCGGGAGCGGTGTTGTGAGGTCTCAGATGTAGCGTAAACAGTCAAAACTTTTCCACAATACGTGACAACCATTTAATTTCTGAGCTTCCGTGGCTCAATGGTTAGCGCGTTCGGCTGTTAACCAATAGGGTGGTGGTTCGAGCCAACCCGGGAGCGGTGTTGTGGGATCTCAAATGTAATGTAAAATGCCAAAGTTTTTCCACAATACCTGACGACCATTTAATTTTTGGGCTTCCGTGGCGCAATGGTTAGCGCGTTCGGCTGTTAACTGAAAGGTTAGTGGTTCGAGCCCATCCGGGAGCGGTGTTGTGAGGTCTCAGATGTGACGTAAAAAGTCACAGTTTTTCCACAATACCTGACGACCATTTAATCTTGGGCTTCCGTGTCGCAATGGTTAGCGCGTTCGGCTGTTAACCGAAAGGTTGGTGGTTCGAGCCAACCCGGGAGCGGTGTTGTGGGATCTCAAATGTAATGTAAAATGCCAAAGTTTTTCCACAATACCTGACGAACATTTAATTTTTGGGCTTCCGTGGCGCAATGGTTTGCGCGTTCGGCTGTTAACCGAAAGGTTGGTGGTCCGAGCCCACCCGGGAGCGGTTGTGAGATCTCACATGTAACGTAAAAATCGTAAGTTTTTCCACAATACCTGACGAACATTTAATCTTTGGGCTTCCGTTTCGCAATGGTTAGCGCCGTCGGCTGTTAACCAAAAGTTTTGTGGTTCGAGCCCATCCGGGAGCGGTGTTGTGAGGTCTTAGATGTGACGTAAAAAGTCAAAGTTTTTCCACAATACCTGACGACCTTTTAATTTTTGGGCTTCCGTTGCGCAATGGTTAGCGCCGTCGGCTGTAAACCAAAAGGTTTGTGGTTCGAGCCCACCCGGGAGCGGTGTTGTGGGATCTCAAATGTAACGTAAAAAGCCAAAGTTTTTCCACAATACCTGACGAACATTTAATTTTTGGGCTTCCTTGGCGCAATGGTTAGCGCGTTCAGCTGTTAACCGAAAGGTTGGTGGTTCGAGCCCAACCGGGAGAGGTGTTGTGCGGTCTCAGATGTAGCGTAAAATGTCAAAACTTTTCCACAATACGTGACAACCATTTAATTTCTGAGCTTCCGTGGCTCAATGGTTAGCGCGTTCGGCTGTTAACCAATAGGTTTGTGGTTTGAGCCAACCCGGGAGCGGTGTTGTGGGATCTCAAATGTAACGTAAAAAGCCAAAGTTTTTCCACAATACCTGACGAACATTTAATTTTTGGGCTTCCTTGGCGCAATGGTTAGCGCGTTCAGCTGTTAACCGAAAGGTTGGTGGTTCGAGCCCACCCGGGAGAGGTGTTGTGCGGTCTCAGATGTAGCGTAAAATGTCAAAACTTTTCCACAATACGTGACAACCATTTAATTTCTGAGCTTCCGTGGCTCAATGGTTAGCGCGTTCGGCTGTTAACCAATAGGTTTGTGGTTCGAGCCCACCCGGGAGCGGTGTTGTGGGATCTCAAGTGTAACGTAAAAAGCCAAAGTTTTTCCACAATACCTGACGACCATTTAATCTTGGGCTTCCGTGGCGCAATGGTTAGCGCGTTCGGCTGTTAACCGAAAGGTTGGTGGTTCGAGCCCACCCGGGAGCGGTGTTGTGAAGTCTCAAATGTAACGTAAAAAGCCAAAGTTTTTCCACAATACCTGACGACCATTTGATTTTTGGGCTTCCGTGGCGCAATGGTTAGCGCGTTCGGCTGTTAACCGAGAGGCTGGTGGTTCGAGCCTACCCGGAAGTGGTGTTGCGGGGTCTCAGAAGTAGCGTAAAAAGTCAAAACTTTTCCACATAACGTGACAACCATTTAATTTCTGAGCTTCCGTGGCTCAATGGTTAGCGCGTTCGGCTGTTAACGAATAGGTTTGTGTTTCGAGCCCACCCGGGAGCGGTGTTGTGGGATCTCAAATGTAACGTAAAAAGCCAAAGTTTTTCCACAATACCTGACGAACATTTAATTTTTGGGCTTCCTTGGCGCAATGGTTAGCGCGTTCAGCTGTTAACCGAAAGGTTGGTGGTTCGAACCCATCCGGGAGCGGTGTTGTGAGGTCTCAGATGTGACGTAAAAAGTCAAAGTTTTTCCACAATACTTGACGACCATTTAATTTTTGGGCTTTTAATTTTCGGTTAGCGCGTTCGGCTGTTAACCAAAACGTTGGTGGATCGAGCCCACCCGGGAGCGGTGTTGTGAGATCTCAAATGTAACGTAAAAATCCAAAGTTTTTCCACAATACCTGACGAACATTTAATCTTTGGGCTTCCGTTGCGCAATGGTTAGCGCCGTCGGCTTTTAACCGAAAGGTTGGTGGTTCGAGCCCATCCGGGAGCGGTGTTTTGAGGTCTTAGATGTAACGTAAAATTCAGAGTTTTTTAAAAATAACTGACGAACATTTAATTTTTGGGCTTCCATGGCGCAATGGTTAGCGCGTTCAGCTGTTATTCAAAAGGTTTGTGGTTCGAGCCCATCCGGGAGCGGTGTTGCAAGGTCTCAGATGTGACGTAAAAAGTCGATGTTTTTCCACAATACCTGACGACCATTTCATTTCTGAGCTTCCTTGGCTCCATGGTTAGCGCGTTCGGATGTTAACCAAAAGGTTTGTGGTTCGAGCCCATCCGGGAGCGGTGTTGTGAGGTCTCAGATGTGACGTAAAATGCCAAAGTTTTTCCACAATACCTGACGACCATTTAATTTTTGGGCTTCCGTGGCGCAATGGTTAGCGCGTTCGGCTGTTAACTGAAAGGTTGGTGGTTCGAGCCCATCCGGGAGCGGTGTTGTGAGGTCTCAGATGTAACGTAAAATTCAGAGTTTTCCAATATATCTGACGAACATTTAATTTTTGAGCTTCCGTGGCGCAATGGTTAGCGCGTTCAGCTGTTATTCAAAAGGTTGGTGGTTCGAGCCCATCCGGGAGCGGTGTTGAAAGGTCTCAGATGTGACGTAAAAAGTCAAAACTTTTCCGTATAACGTGACAACCATTTAATTTCTGAGCTTCCGTTGCGCAATGGTTAGCGCCGTCGGCTGTTAACCAAAAGGTTTGTGGTTCGAGCCCACCCGGGAGCGGTGTTGTGGGATCTCAAATGTAACGTAAAAAGCCAAAGTTTTTCCACAATACCTGACGAACATTTAATTTTTGGGCTTCCTTGGCGCAATGGTTAGCGCGTTCAGCTGTTAACCGAAAGGTTGGTGGTTCGAGCCCACCCGGGAGAGGTGTTGTGCGGTCTCAGATGTAGCGTAAAATGTCAAAACTTTTCCACAATACGTGACAACCATTTAATTTCTGAGCTTCCGTGGCTCAATGGTTAGCGCTTTCGGCTGTTAACCAATAGGTTTGTGGTTCGAGCCAACCCGGGAGCGGTGTTGTGGGATCTCAAATGTAACGTAAAAAGCCAAAGTTTTTCCACAATACCTGACGAACATTTAATTTTTGGGCTTCCTTGGCGCAATGGTTAGCGCGTTCAGCTGTTAACCGAAAGGTTGGTGGTTCGAGCCCACCCGGGAGAGGTGTTGTGCGGTCTCAGATGTAGCGTAAAATGTCAAAACTTTTCCACAATACGTGACAACCATTTAATTTCTGAGCTTCCGTGGCTCAATGGTTAGCGCGTTCGGCTGTTAACCAATAGGTTTGTGGTTCGAGCCCACCCGGAAGCGGTGTTGTGGGATCTCAAATGTAACGTAAAAAGCCAAAGTTTTTCCACAATACGTGACGACCATTTAATCTTGGGCTTCCGTGGCGCAATGGTTAGCGCGTTCAGCTGTTAACCGAAAGGTTGGTGGTTCGAGCCCATCCGGGAGCGGTGTTGTGAGGTCTCAGATGTGACGTAAAAAGTCAAAGTTTTTCCACAATACTTGACGACCATTTAATTTTTGGGCTTTTAATTTTCGGTTAGCGCGTTCGGCTGTTAACCAAAACGTTGGTGGATCGAGCCCACCCGGGAGCGGTGTTGTGAGATCTCAAATGTAACGTAAAAATCCAAAGTTTTTCCACAATACCTGACGAACATTTAATCTTTGGGCTTCCGTTGCGCAATGGTTAGCGCCGTCGGCTTTTAACCGAAAGGTTGGTGGTTCGAGCCCATCCGGGAGCGGTGTTTTGAGGTCTTAGATGTAACGTAAAATTCAGAGTTTTTTAAAAATAAATGACGAACATTTAATTTTTGGGCTTCCATGGCGCAATGGTTAGCGCGTTCAGCTGTTATTCAAAAGGTTTGTGGTTCGAGCCCATCCGGGAGCGGTGTTGCAAGGTCTCAGATGTGACGTAAAAAGTCGATGTTTTTCCACAATACCAGACGACCATTTCATTTCTGAGCTTCCTTGGCTCCATGGTTAGCGCGTTCGGATGTTAACCAAAAGGTTTGTGGTTCGAGCCCATCCGGGAGCGGTGTTGTGAGGTCTCAGATGTGACGTAAAAAGTCAAAGTTTTTCCACAATACCTGACGACCATTTAATCTTGGGCTTCCGTGTCGCAATGTTTGGCGCGTTCGGCTGTTAACCGAAAGGTTGGTGGTTCGAGCCAACCCGGGAGCGGTGTTGTGGGATCTCAAATGTAATGTAAAATGCCAAAGTTTTTCCACAATACCTGACGACCATTTAATTTTTGGGCTTCCGTGGCGCAATGGTTAGCGCGTTCAGCTGTTAACCGAAAGGTTGGTGGTTCGAGCCCATCCGGGAACGGTGTTTTGAGGTCTTAGATGTAACGTAAAATTCAGAGTTTTTCCACAATACCTGACGACCATTTAATTTTTGGGCTTCCGTGGCGCAATGGTTAGCGCGTTCGGCTGTTAACCGAAAGGTTGGTGGTTCGAGCCCATCCGTGAGCGGTGTTGTGAGGTCTCAGATGTAACGTAAAAATCGTAAGTTTTTCCACAATACCTGACGAACATTTAATCTTTGGGCTTCCGTTGCGCAATGGTTAGCGCCGTCGGCTGTTAACTGAAAGGTTGGTGGTTCGAGCCCATCCGGGAGCGGTGTTTTGTGGTCTTAGATGTAACGTAAAATTCAGAGTTTTTTAAAAATAACTGACGAACATTTAATTTTTGGGCTTCCGTGGCGCAATGGTTAGCGCGTTCAGCTGTTATTCAAAAGGTTTGTGGTTCAAGCCCATCCGGGAGCGGTGTTGCAAGGTCTCAGATGTGACGTAAAAAGTCGATGTTTTTCCACAATACCTGACGACCATTTCATTTCTGAGCTTCCTTGGCTCCATGGTTAGCGCGTTCGGATGTTAACCAAAAGGTTTGTGGTTCGAGCCCATCCGGGAGCGGTGTTGTGAGGTCTCAGATGTGACGTAAAAAGTCAAAGTTTTTCCACAATACCTGACGACCATTTAATCTTGGGCTTCCGTGTCGCAATGTTTGGCGCGTTCGGCTGTTAACCGAAAGGTTGGTGGTTCGAGCCAACCCGGGAGCGGTGTTGTGGGATCTCAAATGTAATGTAAAATGCCAAAGTTTTTCCACAATACCTGACGACCATTTAATTTTTGGGCTTCCGTGGCGCAATGGTTAGCGCGTTCAGCTGTTAACCGAAAGGTTGGTGGTTCGAGCCCATCCGGGAACGGTGTTTTGAGGTCTTAGATGTAACGTAAAATTCAGAGTTTTTCCACAATACCTGACGACCATTTAATTTTTGGGCTTCCGTGGCGCAATGGTTAGCGCGTTCAGCTGTTATTCAAAAGGTTTGTGGTTTGAGCCCATCCGGGAGCGGTGTTGCAAGGTCTCAGATGTGACGTAAAAAGTCGATGTTTTTCCACAATACCTGACGACCATTTCATTTCTGAGCTTCCTTGGCTCCATGGTTAGCGCGTTCGGATGTTAACCAAAAGGTTTGTGGTTCGAGCCCATCCGGGAGCGGTGTTGTGAGGTCTCAGATTTGACGTAAAAAGTCAAAGTTTTTCCACAATACCTGACGACCATTTAATCTTGGGCTTCCGTGTCGCAATGTTTGGCGCGTTCGGCTGTTAACCGAAAGGTTGGTGGTTCGAGCCAACCCGGGAGCGGTGTTGTGGGATCTCAAATGTAATGTAAAATGCCAAAGTTTTTCCACAATACCTGACGACCATTTAATTTTTGGGCTTCCGTGGCGCAATGGTTAGCGCGTTTGGCTGTTAACGGAAAGGTTGGTGGTTCGAGCCCATCCGGGAGCGGTGTTGTGAGGTCTCAGATGTAACGTAAAATTCAGAGTTTTTCCAATATATCTGACGAACATTTAATTTTTGAGCTTCCGTGGCGCAATGGTTAGCGCGTTCAGCTGTTATTCAAAAGGTTGGTGGTTCGAGCCCATCCAGAGCGGTGTTGAAAGGTCTCAGATGTGACGTAAAAAGTCAAAACTTTTCCGTATAACGTGACAACCATTTAATTTCTGAGCTTCCGTGGCTCAATGGTTAGCGCGTTCGGCTGTTAACCAATAGGTTTGTGTTTCGATCCCACCCGGGAGCGGTGTTATGGGATCTCAAATGTAACGTAAAAAGCCAAAGTTTTTCCACAATACCTGACGAACATATAATTTTTGGGCTTCCGTGGCGCAATGTTTAGCGCGTTCAGCTGTTAACCGAAAGGTTGGTGGTTCGAGCCCATCCGGGAGCGGTGTTGTGAGGTCTCAGATGTAGCGTAAACAGTCAAAACTTTTCCACAATACGTGACAACCATTTAATTTCTGAGCTTCCGTGGCTCAATGGTTAGCGCGTTCGGCTGTTAACCAATAGGTTGGTGGTTCGAGCCAACCCGGGAGCGGTGTTGTGGGATCTCAAATGTAATGTAAAATGCCAAAGTTTTTCCACAATACCTGACGATGTAACGTGGAAATAATTAGTTAACTTAGTTAATTAAATTTCCGGTTACTTTAATTTAAAGTTTGTATGGCCGTCCCGGGTTTTACCTATCCTTTCACTATTGGGGGATGGTTCTTAAGTTAGTAATCGTTAGGTGTCTAGGGGTATGATTTGGATAAATAAATAGAACAGCTCTCAGTATATAACAGTAGTTGCAAGTTTAATGACGAGATTGAAAACAAATGTTTTAGGGGTACTATGACCCTTTTGAAAATAAATCAAAATAAAATAAAAAGAAATACGGTCAACGATACTGTGTTGTGGAAGCGACGATACGGTCAGTCCGCGGTTAGTAGTTCGTCGAGATGTGGCGACGGGCTTAACGTTACGTCCATCGTCGTGGCGTCGTAGCGTTTTACGAGATGTGGCGACGGGCTTTACGTTCGCCCTTTGTCGTGGCGTTTGGCGAGGTACGGTGGCTATTCTGTCGAAGTATGGCGACGGGCTTGCGTTACGTCCTTCGTTGTAACGGCGTAGCGGGTTGCGAGATGTGGCGACGGACTTTAGACGAGATCTTATTTTCGCGCACCCGCGAACGATTATTAATTCTCCGGTTAGAAGTATTGGGTACTCGCGAACGGTTAAATGGCGTCGCGAAGTTAAGTCCTTTTCGGGCCCACGAGAATGAATTATTTTAGTTTCCTGCGCGTTCAGTCTTTTGCGTTAGACTGCCTATACTTTCGGGCACTCGCGAACGGTTAATTTAGCGTCGCGAAGTTAAGTCCTTTTGGGCCCACGAGAATGGATTATTGAAGTTTCTCGTCGCGCACCACGGTAGATCCGTGTTAAGTTATCCCGGGTAATTTTAAAGTTTTTCGGCCGGGCGAGAGAGTCTAACCCTCCAGCCTAACGGTCCGGTTGATAACTCTGATTTCTTTTGTGTGGGCCAGGCTTTTATCCCTTTTTGGTGACTTCAGGCGCACCAATAGTTTACTCGCAACGAATTCGACTTCAGCCAATCAAATGCTTAATACAACTTAAAAAAAACGTGTTGACTTAGGACAAGACACGTGCACGTGCACTAAGAGGTCAGGGCTTGGTCGAGAGATATTCTAAAGAGGGATTGAGGTCGAAAAATATTGAAGAATGGCAAGGCAGGTGCGTGACCTGGCCAGCGGGTCGTCCCCGACCTTACCATTGAAAAGCGTGAAGTGCATGCGGCCTGGTACCGAGCTCGCATACCACACGCTGGGTTTTAAAAAGTATTTTCTTTTTGGATGTTTTAGGGTATTTTTATAAGTGTTCTTGATTTGGCGGGAACTTGATTTTGGCGGGAATTATTTAAATTTGCTGATTTTGGCGGGAATTATTTAAATTATTAAAATTTGGCGTTACAACTTATTTAAATTTGCTCATTTTGGCGGGAATTATTTAAATTATTAAAATTTGGCGTTACAACTCCCCCGGACTTAACGTCGAACGTCCTCGGGCGACCAAACCCTCAACAAATAAAAAAATTACAGCTAACTAAAACTTAAACATAAGAATTTAACACTTGTAAACAAAACTGAGATTCGCGAACATGTCAAACTTACAAATATAAAAAAAAACTCTACAAGGTCATCAAGTAAACTTGAGTAATACTGGGGAATGACATGTCAAAAAAAAAAAGGTTAAGCAATGGTAATAACACTATATACATGAAAAGAAACAACAGGCCTGAATAGAATACCAAAGGGCAAACTAAATTACGTAATAAAAAATAATAAAAGAAAAATCAAAATGTCTCAACAGAAAAACAGGCATGGGTGCACCTTGCTCCTCCCTAACAAATTTAGATGTCACTGCATTAATAACGCCGTGACACAACAAAAAATTACTGTGGATCAATGACCCTTCCCGTGAGGGTATTTCTGGGACGGAGTGTCCTTCCTCCGTATGGGATTGGTACCTCGTCCGCCTCATCATTCTGACCCATATCTGGGGCAGCAGGGGACGTTTCTAAATCGTTAATCTGAAGGTGAAGATTGGTTCGCTCAACATATGGTTTTAACTGCGAGATGTGATAGGTACCGAAAAGTAGCTTCTTGGAATCGACATTCTCTAACCTATAAGTCCGAGGACTAATCTTTTTGCTTATCCTAAAGGGACCTTCATATTTGGGCGCCAGTTTTGCGGCAAAATTATCCGCAGCTTGAGAAAGCTGGTGCGTACGCTTGAGCGCCAGTTCTCCCTCCTCCATCTCAAAATCCCTATGTCTCCTATCGTAATGGGTTTTCTGGCGAAGTTGGGCTTTTTTCAGACTCTTATACCCCTCTTCCAAGGCGTTTTGTACCTTTGGAATAAGATGAAGGCCAAAGCTACGCTCAATCTCATCAGAGACATAGTGAGAGGGGTCAGCGGGGGAAACTGCGCTAGCAATAGTACGGATTTCTCTACCGAACATAAGTTCCGCGGGACTAAAACTTGTTGAATCATGAATCGCGCTCCGGATGGCCATTGCGTATTGCTGGAGGCCCATGTCCCAATCTTGGTGATTGTCGGTGACATAAGATGCTATCATCGTGCCCAAGATTTGGTTATATCGTTCTGTCAGATTCTCTTGAGCATGGTACAGGGAAGCAAAACGTTGTTTAATGCCCAGTCTCTGGCAAACCCCAGAAAATACTTTTCCTACAAATTGGCGGCCGTTGTCGCTGACTATTGCAGACGGCAAACCAAATCGGGAGAATACATCGTCAATTAAGTGACGGACTATTGGGGCGGTGGTTGCCGCGCGTAGGGGGAAAACTTCCACCCACTTAGTGAGGTAATCGGAAACTACCAATATAAATTTAAACCCTCTTTTGCTCCTTGGAAATGGCCCCTTCAAGTCAATGGATATGACATCCCATGGGTTCGCTACCTCTGAACTGTTCATTAACCCTGCGGGTAATTGACGCGGGACTTTGTGTTTTTGGCACACAGCGCAAGAGTTACAGTACTTCAGGATGTCCAAAGTCATTCCGTCCCAAACGAATTGGCTTTGGATGCGTTTGATGGTTTTCTTGGACCCCAAATGCCCGGCCGACTGAAGGTCGTGGCTTAAATGTAGAATTCGGGCTTTAAGGTCATCGGGAACCAAGATTTTGTATGGGTCAGAAGAGGTACGACCCATTTTCCCAGAATCCTTATAGAGTATGCCCTGGCGAAATTCGCATAGGGGGGCCTTACGTTCAACCCACGCACGTAATTTCGGGTCACTAGGTGATTCATTATCCATTAGATAAGCGATTAAAGGACCTAATTTGGGATCACTCGCATGGGTTTCCACCAATTCAGCGTTATCGTATAGGCGGACTGGAGAATTAGCGGGATTTGTGACAGAAATGGCTGTCACCCGGCCTAACTCGCAGGTGTCAGTTTCGGGTATACGGGACAGAGCGTCTGCTACCACGTTATCTTTCCCAGGAATGTGTTTAATTTCGAAATCAAAGGCCTGTAGGCGACTGTTCCAGCGCGAGAGCTTTCCTGTCGGGTCGGGTGCGTTTTTCAACCAACGGAGGGCGCTGTGGTCCGTATATATCTCGAAATGAGTTCCTTCTATATAGGGACGGAACTTCTCTACGGCAAAGAGAATACCAAGGCATTCTCTTTCCGTCGTGGAGTATTTTTGCTTCGCTGTACTAAGGGACCTACTAGCATATTGCACTACGTGCTTTTTCCATCAATGATTTGGGAGAGAACCCCACCTAACCCACAGTTGGAGGTATCCGCGTGAATTATAAACTTATGGTTATAATCGGGGGCTCGTAGAATAGGGGCTGTAGACAAAAGGTGCTTGAGGTGATTAAAGGCAGACTCCTGGCTCTCCGTCCAACTCCATTTAACGTCTTTATGTAAGAGGTTGTTCAAGGGCTGCGCGAGTTTCGAGAAGTCCTTAATGAAGCGCCTGTAGTAGGCAGCCATGCCCAAGAAGCGTCGTAGTTGACGTATGCTTTTAGGGGTTGGAAAGTTTTGCATGGAGTCGGTCTTGTCGGGATCCACCTTTATTCCGTCATAATTAACTATATGCCCTAAAATTCTACACTCTTGTTGGCAAAACTGCGTCTTAGACGCCTTAACGGTAAGACCCGCGTTTAAGAAGCGCTTAAAAACTTCCTCTAGTGTGGATAGATGTTCTTCAAAACTAGGCGACGCGATAATAATAACGTCAAGGTAAGCGCAAACTCCTGACCCATTTCAATTCAATAACATATTATTCACCATGCGCTGGAAGGTGGCGGGCGCGTTTGTCAACCCAAACATTAAAACTTTAGGTCGAAACAGACCTCGATGAGTGACGAACGCCGCAATGTCACGGTGGGGCTCGTGTAGCGGCACCTGGTGGTAACCACTCCGCATATCCAGCGTGGTGATAAACTTTGGTTTACGCATCGATTCCAAAATGTCATCGATACGGGGAAGGGGGTATGCATCCTTCCGTGTAACTGCATTGGTTTTGCGATAATCTATACACATGCGGTATTCGCCTGGCTCCTTTTTAGGAATCAAAATTACAGGGGCAGCCCAGGGACCGCTGGAAGGCTCAATAACATCTTGGGCCAACATATCGTCTATCAATTGGTTCATGATTTCGCGCTTAACTGGGGAGACGCGATAGGGGGCGCTAGCGATAGGTAAATTATTCCCCACATCTAGGTAATGCTCCACTCGATGGGTTCTCCCTGGCACTAAGGAAAATATAGTCTGATACTTCCAGACCAATGTTTCTAGTTGCGATTGCTTGGTGGGTTCCAAAGGTGACGTTGCTAGGGCTGACTTTATACCTTCAATATCTATGGGGTTTTGACAGGGCCTTAACGTAGAAACACTGCCTCTGAGCGTAGTGGGGGAGTAAAAAGGAATCTTTTCAATATCGGTGTCTGCAAAACTAAAATGGCCCTTCCCATAATCTATAGTCATGCCCACGTGATTTAAAATATCTCTTCCCAAGATGCAAGCATAACGAAGGTTATCTACATATGCGGCTTCAAAGTTAACTAGTTTTCTTGGTAGGCCGAATGGGACAGTCACTACTCCCTGAGTGGAAAGAAGCGTTGAATCTGGTTGCTCTAGCGCTAAGTTTTTATGACGGGTTGAATATCCTAATTGCTCTAAATGAGATTTCAAGTTACTGTGAATAAGGGTATGTGTCGATCCAGGGTCGATTAAAGCTAAGCAGCGGGTGGCGCCAATAAAAATTTCAAGAAAGTCTTGTTTCCCTAAAAGTAGAGGGTTCCCTGGTGGCGAAATTCCCGCGCTCATATTTGGGGGTGTTAGTGCGTTTGGGGCGCTTCCGTTGGAAGACGACCCCCCTGACTTTCGTCGCCCCCCTCTCCGTTTCCCGAAACTGACTTCGGTGTCACCTCGGGGCAATAAGGGCGAATGTGTCCCACCTTTTGACAGTTGCTGCATGTGAGGTTGGGGTTAAAATAAGTATTTTCCGCCCATGAGCGTGAATTAGGAGGGTGCGAAGTGGCCTGATTAAACTGACCATTGTTTCTACGAGGAAAACTATTATTTTGTGGTGGCCGGTAGGTCTGAGAATTTGGTCGACCGCTATTCCCATAAGTATTATTCTGGCGATTACTATTATTAGGAGCGTTGCTATAAGTACGAGCTGGGGGCATGTTATTAACTTTCTTATTGGCCCCTGTACTAGCGGCTTCTTCCCGTTTTTCGCTACGAACCACCTGTTCAATACCCATGGCATCATCCAGTAAATCTCTGCTATTGGTGTAGGTTTTGGTCATGAGATACTTTTTAATCTCATTTCGGAGATTACTTCTGATAGTAGCTGTCTGTTCTAACTCTGATACGGGGGTGTTTAGTTGTCTAAATAATTTTTGGATTTGCTCCACGAACTCACAAACGCTTTCTTGCGGTTTTTGGATGCGTTCCCTAATTTTGGTATGAACTCTTTCGTCATTACCGGCTCGTTCAAAGCGAGATCGCAACCCTCTCTCAAAGGCTTCCCACGTGTTAAAGGGGCGGTTATCGAGATAAAAATCAAGGGCCGGACCAAGAAGCATGGTTGGCAGCACGCGATTAAGAAAATCCGCGTCAGGGACGTTATGAGCGAGACGCATCTGCAGGGCGCGTTTCAGAAAATCCTTTGGACCGGGGTCCGTAGGGTTTCCAGAGTAGGGAGCCGTTTGAAAGGGGGTGGCGTACATAATTGGGCCGGTTGTGAAGTTGCTACCTGCGGCGTTCACCGATTGCAAACTTGGGGGCGCCATTGGGACCGTAGGGAACATTTGGGACGGTGGAGGCCCATTCACGGAAACGTTAGGGGACCAGGTGGCTATTGAACTTGGGGTGCCCATTGTGTTTGCTGGTTGAAAACCAGTTGAAGGTTGCATTAGCACTGTAGAGGGTACTACATTCGTGGGGCAGTTTAAATTGGCCGGGGTAGGCTGCAGCATAGATGGCGTTAACCCTGTAGGGGGGCCTACATTATTTGAAATTGGCGGGTTTGGTGTTTGCACCAACCCTGTAGGGGAACCTACTAGATTTGCATTTGACATAAGCGTCGTTTGTGTTAACCCTGGAGGGGTACCTACATTACTCAAATTTTGGGTCTGACTGGCTAATACTTGGAGTAACATGGTTTCTAACTGTGTTTGTTTAGCCGCTTGCTGGGTCAACTGAGCCATGATATTGGTCAGCACATCCGTAACGGAAGGAGGGGTGCTGGAGACATTGGCGGTAGCAGGGGTTAAAGACTGCTGGTTACTCGGGCCTGAGCCAGAGGCAGCCTGGTTAATTAATGGATTAGGGGTACCCACATTACTCGATAGCGGGGGTGTGTGGGCCATTACGGGTAGAGCTCGGCATTTTCGATCAATTATCCACTTTATTTTATCTTTATCCATACCCGAAAATTATCCACAGAACTTACATGTTAAATCGTATTATAATCCACAAATTTGTTTATAAATAATCGGTTATCCACCAATTTGTGGATAATTGATCGAAAATGCCGAGCTCTAATTACGGGGTGAGCATTTACCGTGCTGGTTAAACCACCATAGATAAATCACGTGGGCATGACTATAGATTATGGGAAGGGCCATTTTAGTTTTGCAGACACCGATATTGAAAAGATTCCTTTTTACTCCCCCACTACGCTCAGAGGCAGTGTTTCTACGTTAAGGCCCTGTCAAAACCCCATAGATATTGAAGGTATAAAGTCAGCCCTAGCAACGTCACCTTTGGAACCCACCAAGCAATCGCAACTAGAAACATTGGTCTGGAAGTATCAGCGCAATGGTTAGCGCCGTCGGCTGTTAACCAAAAGGTTGGTGGTTCGAGCCCACCCGGGAGAGGTGTTGTGCGGTCTCAGATGTAGCGTAAAATGTCAAAACTTTTCCACAATACGTGACAACCATTTAATTTCTGAGCTTCCGTGGCTCAATGGTTAGCGCGTTCGGCTGTTAACCAATAGGTTTGTGGTTCGAGCCCACCCGGGAGCGGTGTTGTGGGATCTCAAATGTAACGTAAAAAGCCAAAGTTTTTCCACAATACCTGACGAACATTTAATTTTTGGGCTTTTAATTTTCGGTTAGCGCGTTCGGCTGTTAACCAAAACGTTGGTGGATCGAGCCCACCCGGGAGCGGTGTTGTGAGAACGTAAAAAGTCAAAGTTTTTCCACAATACCTGACGACCATTTAATCTTGGGATTCCGTGGCGCAATGCTTAGCGCGTTCGGCTGTTAACCGAAAGGTTGGTGGTTCGAGCCCCCCCGGGAGCGGTGTTGTGAAGTCTCAAATGCAACGTAAAAAGCCAAAACTTTTCCACATAACGTGACAACCATGTAATTTCTGAGCTTCCGTGGCTCAATGGTTAGCGCGTTCGGCTGTTAGTCAATATGTTTGTGTTTCGAGCCCACCCGGGAGCGGTGTTGTGGGATCTCAAATGTAATGTAAAATGCCAAAGTTTTTCCACAATACCTGACGACCATTTAATTTTTGGGCTTCCGTAGCGCAATGGTTAGAGCGTTCGGCTGTTAACTGAAAGGTTGGTGGTTCGAGCCCATCCGGGAGCGGTGTTGTGAGGTCTCAGATGTGACGTAAAAAGTCAAAGTTTTTCCAAAATACCTGACGACCATTTAATCTTGGGCTTCCGTGGCGCAATGGTTAGCGCGTTCGGCTGTTAGCCGAAAGGTTGGTGGTTCGAGCCAACCCGGGAGCGGTGTTGTGGGATCTCAAATGTAATGTAAAATGCCAAAGTTTTTCCACAATACCTTACGACCATTTAATTTTTGGGCTTCCGTGGCGCAATGGTTAGCGCGTTCGGCTGTTAACTGAAAGGTTGGTGGTTCGAGCCCATCCGGGAGCGGTGTTGTGAGGTCTTAGATGTGACGTAAAAAGTCAAAGTTTTTCCACAGTACCTGACGACCTTTTAATTTTTGGGCTTCCGTGGCGCAATGGTTAGCGCGTTCGGCTGTTAACCAATAGGTTTGTGGTTCGAGCCCAAACGGGAGCGGTGTTGTGGGATCTCAAATGTAACGTAAAAAGTCAAAGTTTTTCCACAATACCTGACGACCATTTAATCTTGGGCTTCCGTGGCGCAATGGTTAGCGCGTTCGGCTGTTAACCGAAAGGTTGGTGGTTCGAGCCCACCCGGGAGCGGTGTTGTGAAGTCTCAAATGTAACGTAAAAAGCCAAAGTTTTTCCACAATACCTGACGACCATTTGATTTTTGGGCTTCCGTGGCGCAATTTTTAGCGCGTTCGGCTGTTAACCGAGAGGCTGGTGGTTCGAGCCTACCCGGAAGTGGTGTTGTGGGGTCTCAGAAGTAGCGTAAAAAGTCAAATCTTTTCCACATAACGTGACAACCATTTAATTTCTGAGCTTCCGTGGCTCAATGGTTAGCGCGTTCGGCTGTTAACGAATAGGTTTGTGTTTCGAGCCCACCCGGGAGCGGTGTTGTGGGATCTCAAATGTAACGTAAAAAGCCAAAACTTTTCCACAATACCTGACGAATATTTAATTTTTGGGCTTCCGTGGCGCAATGGTTAGCGCGTTCAGCTGTTAACAGAAAGGTTGGTGGTTCGAGCCCATCCGGGAGCGGTGTTGTGAGGTCTGAGATGTGACGTAAAAAGTCAAAGTTTTTCCACAATACCTGACGACCATTTAGTTTTTGGGCTTTTAATTTTCGGTTAGCGCGTTCGGCTGTTAACCAAAAGGTTGGTGGATCGAGCCCACCCGGGAGCGGTGTTGTGAGATCTCAAATGTAACGTAAAAATCCAAAGTTTTTCCACAATACCTGACGAACATTTAATCTTTGGGTTTCCGTGGCGCAATGGTTAGCGCGTTCGGCTGTTAACCGAGAGGCTGGTGGTTCGAGCCCACCCGGAAGTGGTGTTGTGGGGTCTCACATGTAGCGTAAACAGTCAAAACTTTTCCACAATACGTGACAACCATTTAATTTCTGGGCTTCCGTGGCTCAATGGTTAGCGCATTCGGCTGTTAACCAATAGGTTGGTGGTTCGAGCCAACCCGGGAGCGGTTTTGTGTGATCTCATATGTAATGTAAAATGCCAAAGTTTTTCCACAATACCTGACGACCATTTAGTTTTTGGGCTTTTAATTTTCGGTTAGCGCGTTCGGCTGTTAACCAAAAGGTTGGTGGATCGAGCCCACCCGGGAGCGGTGTTGTGAGATCTCAAATGTAACGTAAAAATCCAAAGTTTTTCCACAATACCTGACGAACATTTAATCTTTGGTTTTCCGTGGCGCAATGGTTAGCGCGTTCGGCTGTTAACCGAGAGGCTGGTGGTTCGAGCCCACCCGGAAGTGGTGTTGTGGGGTCTCACATGTAGCGTAAACAGTCAAAACTTTTCCACAATACGTGACAACCATTTAATTTCTGGGCTTCCGTGGCTCAATGGTTAGCGCATTCGGCTGTTAACCAATAGGTTGGTGGTTCGAGCCAACCCGGGAGCGGTTTTGTGTGATCTCATATGTAATGTAAAATGCCAAAGTTTTTCCACAATACCTGACGACCATTTAATTTTTGGGCTTCCGTGGCGCAATGGTTAGCGCGTTCGGCTGTTAACCGAAAGGTTGGTGGTTCGAGCCCATCCGTGAGCGGTGTTGTGAGGTCTCAGATGTGACGTAAAAAGTCAAAGTTTTTCCACAATACCTGACGAACATTTAATTTTTGGGCTTCCGTGGCGCAATGGTTTGCGCGTTCGGCTGTTAACCGAAATGTTGGTGGTTCGAGCCCACCCCGGAGCGGTGTTGTGAGATCTCACATGTAACGTAAAAATCGTAAGTTTTTCCACAATACCTGACGAACATTTAATCTTTGGGCTTCCGTTGCGCAATGGTTAGCGCCGTCGCCTGTTAACCAAAAGGTTTGTGGTTCGAGCCCACCCGGGAGCGGTGTGTTGAGGTCTCAGATGTGACGTAAAAAGTCAAAGTTTTTCCACAATACGTGACGACCAATTAATCTTGGGCTTCCGTGGCGCAATGGTTAGCGCGTTCGGCTGTTAACCGAAAGGTTGGTGGTTCGAGCCCACCCGGGAGCCGTGTTGTGAGGTCTCAAATGTAAAAAGCCAAAGTTTTTCCACAATACCTCACGACCATTTGATTTTTGGGCTTCCGTGGCGCAACGGTTAGCGCGTTCGGCTGTTAACCGAGAGGCTGGTGGTTCGAGCGCACCCGGAAGTGGTGTTGTGGGGTCTCAGAAGTAGCGTAAAAAGTCAAAACTTTTCCATATAACGTGACAACCATTTAATTTCTGGGCTTCCGTGGCTCAATGGTTAGCGCGTTCGGCTGTTAACCAATAGGTTGGTGGTTCGAGCCCACCTGGGAGCGGTGATGTGGGATCTCAAATGTAATGTAAAATGCCAAAGTTTTTCCACAATACCTGACGACCATTTATCTTTTGGACTTCCGTGGCGCAATGGTTAGCGCGTTCGGCTGTTAACTGAAAGGTTGGTGGTTCGAGCCCATCCGGGAGCGGTGTTGTGAGGTCTCAGATGTGACGTAAAAAGTCAAAGTTTTTCCACAATACCTGACGACTATTTAATTTTTGGGCTTCCGTGGCGCAATGGTTAGCGCGTTCGGCTGGTAACCGAGAGGCTGGTGGTTCGAGCCCACCCGGAAGTGGTGTTGTGGGGTCTCAGAAGTAGCGTAAAAAGTCAAAACTTTTCCACATAACGTGACAACCATTTATTTTCTGAGCTTCCGTGGCTCAATGGTTAGCGCGTTCGGCTGTTAACCAATAGGTTTGTGTTTCGAGCCCACCCTGGAGCGGTGTTTTGGGATCTCAAATGTAACGTAAAAAGCCGAAGTTTTTCCACAATACCTGACGAACATTTAATTTTTGGGCTTCCGTGGCGCAATGGTTAGCGCGTTCAGCTGTTAACCGAAAGGTTGGTGGTTCGAGCCCATCCGGGAGCGGTGTTGTGAGGTCTCAGATGTAGCGTAAACAGTCAAAACTTTTCCACAATACGTGACAACCATTTAATTTCTGAGCTTCCGTGGCTCAATGGTTAGCGCGTTCGGCTGTTAACCAATAGGTTGGAGGTTCGAGCCAACCCGGGAGCGGTGTTGTGGGATCTCAAATGTAATGTAAAATGCCAAAGTTTTTCCACAATACCTGACGACCATTTAATCTTGGGCTTCCGTGGCGCAATGGTTAGCGCGTTCGGCTGTTAACCGAAAGGTTGGTGGTTCGAGCCCATCCGGGAGCGGTGTTGTGAGGTCTCAGATGTAGCGTAAACAGTCAAAACTTTTCCATAATACGTGACAACAATTTAATTTCTGAGCTTCCGTGGCTCAATGGTTAGCGCGTTCGGCTGTTAACCAATAGGGTGGTGGTTCGAGCCAACCCGGGAGCGGTGTTGTGGGATCTCAAATGTAATGTAAAATGCCAAAGTTTTTCCACAATACCTGACGACCATTTAATTTTTGGGCTTCCGTTGCGCAATGGTTAGCGCCGTCGGCTGTTAACCGAGAGGCTGGTGGTTCGAGCCCACCCGGAAGTGGTGTTGTGGGGTCTTAGATGTAACGTAAAATTCAGAGTTTTTTAAAAATAACTGACGAACATTTAATTTTTGGGCTTCCGTGGCGCAATGGTTAGCGCGTTCAGCTGTTATTCAAAAGGTTTGTGGTTCGAGCCCATCCGGGAGCGGTGTTGCAAGGTCTCAGATGTGACGTAAAAAGTCGATGTTTTTCCACAATACCTGACGACCATTTCATTTCTGAGCTTCCTTGGCTCCATGGTTAGCGCGTTCGGATGTTAACCAAAAGGTTTGTGGTTCGAGCCCATCCGGGAGCGGTGTTGTGAGGTCTCAGATGTGACGTAAAAAGTCAAAAGTTTTCCACAATACCTGACGAACATTTAATTTTTGGGCTTCCGTGGCGCAATGGTTAGCGCGTTCGGCTGTTAACCGAAAGGTTGGTGGTTCGAGCCCATCCGGGAGCGGTGTTGTGAGGTCTCAGATGTAGCGTAAACAGTCAAAACTTTTCCACAATACGTGACAACCATTTAATTTCTGAGCTTCCGTGGCTCAATGGTTAGCGCGTTCGGCTGTTAACCAATAGGGTGGTGGTTCGAGCCAACCCGGGAGCGGTGTTGTGGGATCTCAAATGTAATGTAAAATGCCAAAGTTTTTCCACAATACCTGACGACCATTTAATTTTTGGGCTTCCGTGGCGCAATGGTTAGCGCGTTCGGCTGTTAACTGAAAGGTTAGTGGTTCGAGCCCATCCGGGAGCGGTGTTGTGAGGTCTCAGATGTGACGTAAAAAGTCACAGTTTTTCCACAATACCTGACGACCATTTAATCTTGGGCTTCCGTGTCGCAATGGTTAGCGCGTTCGGCTGTTAACCGAAAGGTTGGTGGTTCGAGCCAACCCGGGAGCGGTGTTGTGGGATCTCAAATGTAATGTAAAATGCCAAAGTTTTTCCACAATACCTGACGAACATTTAATTTTTGGGCTTCCGTGGCGCAATGGTTTGCGCGTTCGGCTGTTAACCGAAAGGTTGGTGGTCCGAGCCCACCCGGGAGCGGTTGTGAGATCTCACATGTAACGTAAAAATCGTAAGTTTTTCCACAATACCTGACGAACATTTAATCTTTGGGCTTCCGTTTCGCAATGGTTAGCGCCGTCGGCTGTTAACCAAAAGTTTTGTGGTTCGAGCCCATCCGGGAGCGGTGTTGTGAGGTCTTAGATGTGACGTAAAAAGTCAAAGTTTTTCCACAATACCTGACGACCTTTTAATTTTTGGGCTTCCGTTGCGCAATGGTTAGCGCCGTCGGCTGTAAACCAAAAGGTTTGTGGTTCGAGCCCACCCGGGAGCGGTGTTGTGGGATCTCAAATGTAACGTAAAAAGCCAAAGTTTTTCCACAATACCTGACGAACATTTAATTTTTGGGCTTCCTTGGCGCAATGGTTAGCGCGTTCAGCTGTTAACCGAAAGGTTGGTGGTTCGAGCCCAACCGGGAGAGGTGTTGTGCGGTCTCAGATGTAGCGTAAAATGTCAAAACTTTTCCACAATACGTGACAACCATTTAATTTCTGAGCTTCCGTGGCTCAATGGTTAGCGCGTTCGGCTGTTAACCAATAGGTTTGTGGTTTGAGCCAACCCGGGAGCGGTGTTGTGGGATCTCAAATGTAACGTAAAAAGCCAAAGTTTTTCCACAATACCTGACGAACATTTAATTTTTGGGCTTCCTTGGCGCAATGGTTAGCGCGTTCAGCTGTTAACCGAAAGGTTGGTGGTTCGAGCCCACCCGGGAGCGGTGTTGTGAAGTCTCAAATGTAACGTAAAAAGCCAAAGTTTTTCCACAATACCTGACGACCATTTGATTTTTGGGCTTCCGTGGCGCAATGGTTAGCGCGTTCGGCTGTTAACCGAGAGGCTGGTGGTTCGAGCCTACCCGGAAGTGGTGTTGCGGGGTCTCAGAAGTAGCGTAAAAAGTCAAAACTTTTCCACATAACGTGACAACCATTTAATTTCTGAGCTTCCGTGGCTCAATGGTTAGCGCGTTTGGCTGTTAACGAATAGGTTTGTGTTTCGAGCCCACCCGGGAGCGGTGTTGTGGGATCTCAAATGTAACGTAAAAAGCCAAAGTTTTTCCACAATACCTGACGAACATTTAATTTTTGGGCTTCCTTGGCGCAATGGTTAGCGCGTTCAGCTGTTAACCGAAAGGTTGGTGGTTCGAACCCATCCGGGAGCGGTGTTGTGAGGTCTCAGATGTGACGTAAAAAGTCAAAGTTTTTCCACAATACTTGACGACCATTTAATTTTTGGGCTTTTAATTTTCGGTTAGCGCGTTCGGCTGTTAACCAAAACGTTGGTGGATCGAGCCCACCCGGGAGCGGTGTTGTGAGATCTCAAATGTAACGTAAAAATCCAAAGTTTTTCCACAATACCTGACGAACATTTAATCTTTGGGCTTCCGTTGCGCAATGGTTAGCGCCGTCGGCTTTTAACCGAAAGGTTGGTGGTTCGAGCCCATCCGGGAGCGGTGTTTTGAGGTCTTAGATGTAACGTAAAATTCAGAGTTTTTTAAAAATAACTGACGAACATTTAATTTTTGGGCTTCCATGGCGCAATGGTTAGCGCGTTCAGCTGTTATTCAAAAGGTTTGTGGTTCGAGCCCATCCGGGAGCGGTGTTGCAAGGTCTCAGATGTGACGTAAAAAGTCGATGTTTTTCCACAATACCTGACGACCATTTCATTTCTGAGCTTCCTTGGCTCCATGGTTAGCGCGTTCGGATGTTAACCAAAAGGTTTGTGGTTCGAGCCCATCCGGGAGCGGTGTTGTGAGGTCTCAGATGTGACGTAAAATGCCAAAGTTTTTCCACAATACCTGACGACCATTTAACTTTTGGGCTTCCGTGGCGCAATGGTTAGCGCGTTCGGCTGTTAACTGAAAGGTTGGTGGTTCGAGCCCATCCGGGAGCGGTGTTGTGAGGTCTCAGATGTAACGTAAAATTCAGAGTTTTCCAATATATCTGACGAACATTTAATTTTTGAGCTTCCGTGGCGCAATGGTTAGCGCGTTCAGCTGTTATTCAAAAGGTTGGTGGTTCGAGCCCATCCGGGAGCGGTGTTGAAAGGTCTCAGATGTGACGTAAAAAGTCAAAACTTTTCCGTATAACGTGACAACCATTTAATTTCTGAGCTTCCGTTGCGCAATGGTTAGCGCCGTCGGCTGTTAACCAAAAGGTTTGTGGTTCGAGCCCACCCGGGAGCGGTGTTGTGGGATCTCAAATGTAACGTAAAAAGCCAAAGTTTTTCCACAATACCTGACGAACATTTAATTTTTGGGCTTCCTTGGCGCAATGGTTAGCGCGTTCAGCTGTTAACCGAAAGGTTGGTGGTTCGAGCCCACCCGGGAGAGGTGTTGTGCGGTCTCAGATGTAGCGTAAAATGTCAAAACTTTTCCACAATACGTGACAACCATTTAATTTCTGAGCTTCCGTGGCTCAATGGTTAGCGCTTTCGGCTGTTAACCAATAGGTTTGTGGTTCGAGCCAACCCGGGAGCGGTGTTGTGGGATCTCAAATGTAACGTAAAAAGCCAAAGTTTTTCCACAATACCTGACGAACATTTAATTTTTGGGCTTCCTTGGCGCAATGGTTAGCGCGTTCAGCTGTTAACCGAAAGGTTGGTGGTTCGAGCCCACCCGGGAGAGATGTTGTGCGGTCTCAGATGTAGCGTAAAATGTCAAAACTTTTCCACAATACGTGACAACCATTTAATTTCTGAGCTTCCGTGGCTCAATGGTTAGCGCGTTCGGCTGTTAACCAATAGGTTTGTGGTTCGAGCCCACCCGGAAGCGGTGTTGTGGGATCTCAAATGTAACGTAAAAAGCCAAAGTTTTTCCACAATACCTGACGACCATTTAATCTTGGGCTTCCGTGGCGCAATGGTTAGCGCGTTCAGCTGTTAACCGAAAGGTTGGTGGTTCGAGCCCATCCGGGAGCGGTGTTGTGAGGTCTCAGATGTGACGTAAAAAGTCAAAGTTTTTCCACAATACTTGACGACCATTTAATTTTTGGGCTTTTAATTTTCGGTTAGCGCGTTCGGCTGTTAACCAAAACGTTGGTGGATCGAGCCCACCCGGGAGCGGTGTTGTGAGATCTCAAATGTAACGTAAAAATCCAAAGTTTTTCCACAATACCTGACGAACATTTAATCTTTGGGCTTCCGTTGCGCAATGGTTAGCGCCGTCGGCTTTTAACCGAAAGGTTGGTGGTTCGAGCCCATCCGGGAGCGGTGTTTTGAGGTCTTAGATGTAACGTAAAATTCAGAGTTTTTTAAAAATAAATGACGAACATTTAATTTTTGGGCTTCCATGGCGCAATGGTTAGCGCTTTCAGCTGTTATTCAAAAGGTTTGTGGTTCGAGCCCATCCGGGAGCGGTGTTGCAAGGTCTCAGATGTGACGTAAAAAGTCGATGTTTTTCCACAATACCAGACGACCATTTCATTTCTGAGCTTCCTTGGCTCCATGGTTAGCGCGTTCGGATGTTAACCAAAAGGTTTGTGGTTCGAGCCCATCCGGGAGCGGTGTTGTGAGGTCTCAGATGTGACGTAAAAAGTCAAAGTTTTTCCACAATACCTGACGACCATTTAATCTTGGGCTTCCGTGTCGCAATGTTTGGCGCGTTCGGCTGTTAACCGAAAGGTTGGTGGTTCGAGCCAACCCGGGAGCGGTGTTGTGGGATCTCAAATGTAATGTAAAATGCCAAAGTTTTTCCACAATACCTGACGACCATTTAATTTTTGGGCTTCCGTGGCGCAATGGTTAGCGCGTTCAGCTGTTAACCGAAAGGTTGGTGGTTCGAGCCCATCCGGGAACGGTGTTTTGAGGTCTTAGATGTAACGTAAAATTCAGAGTTTTTCCACAATACCTGACGACCATTTAATTTTTGGGCTTCCGTGGCGCAATGGTTAGCGCGTTCGGCTGTTAACCGAAAGGTTGGTGGTTCGAGCCCATCCGTGAGCGGTGTTGTGAGGACTCAGATGTAACGTAAAAATCGTAAGTTTTTCCACAATACCTGACGAACATTTAATCTTTGGGCTTCCGTTGCGCAATGGTTAGCGCCGTCGGCTGTTAACTGAAAGGTTGGTGGTTCGAGCCCATCCGGGAGCGGTGTTTTGTGGTCTTAGATGTAACGTAAAATTCAGAGTTTTTTAAAAATAACTGACGAACATTTAATTTTTGGGCTTCCGTGGCGCAATGGTTAGCGCGTTCAGCTGTTATTCAAAAGGTTTGTGGTTCAAGCCCATCCGGGAGCGGTGTTGCAAGGTCTCAGATGTGACGTAAAAAGTCGATGTTTTTCCACAATACCTGACGACCATTTCATTTCTGAGCTTCCTTGGCTCCATGGTTAGCGCGTTCGGATGTTAACCAAAAGGTTTGTGGTTCGAGCCCATCCGGGAGCGGTGTTGTGAGGTCTCAGATGTGACGTAAAAAGTCAAAGTTTTTCCACAATACCTGACGACCATTTAATCTTGGGCTTCCGTGTCGCAATGTTTGGCGCGTTCGGCTGTTAACCGAAAGGTTGGTGGTTCGAGCCAACCCGGGAGCGGTGTTGTGGGATCTCAAATGTAATGTAAAATGCCAAAGTTTTTCCACAATACCTGACGACCATTTAATTTTTGGGCTTCCGTGGCGCAATGGTTAGCGCGTTCAGCTGTTAACCGAAAGGTTGGTGGTTCGAGCCCATCCGGGAGCGGTGTTGTGAGGTCTCAGATGTGACGTAAAAAGTCAAAGTTTTTCCACAATACTTGACGACCATTTAATTTTTGGGCTTTTAATTTTCGGTTAGCGCGTTCGGCTGTTAACCAAAACGTTGGTGGATCGAGCCCACCCGGGAGCGGTGTTGTGAGATCTCAAATGTAACGTAAAAATCCAAAGTTTTTCCACAATACCTGACGAACATTTAATCTTTGGGCTTCCGTTGCGCAATGGTTAGCGCCGTCGGCTTTTAACCGAAAGGTTGGTGGTTCGAGCCCATCCGGGAGCGGTGTTTTGAGGTCTTAGATGTAACGTAAAATTCAGAGTTTTTTAAAAATAAATGACGAACATTTAATTTTTGGGCTTCCATGGCGCAATGGTTAGCGCTTTCAGCTGTTATTCAAAAGGTTTGTGGTTCGAGCCCATCCGGGAGCGGTGTTGCAAGGTCTCAGATGTGACGTAAAAAGTCGATGTTTTTCCACAATACCAGACGACCATTTCATTTCTGAGCTTCCTTGGCTCCATGGTTAGCGCGTTCGGATGTTAACCAAAAGGTTTGTGGTTCGAGCCCATCCGGGAGCGGTGTTGTGAGGTCTCAGATGTGACGTAAAAAGTCAAAGTTTTTCCACAATACCTGACGACCATTTAATCTTGGGCTTCCGTGTCGCAATGTTTGGCGCGTTCGGCTGTTAACCGAAAGGTTGGTGGTTCGAGCCAACCCGGGAGCGGTGTTGTGGGATCTCAAATGTAATGTAAAATGCCAAAGTTTTTCCACAATACCTGACGACCATTTAATTTTTGGGCTTCCGTGGCGCAATGGTTAGCGCGTTCAGCTGTTAACCGAAAGGTTGGTGGTTCGAACCCATCCGGGAGCGGTGTTGTGAGGTCTCAGATGTGACGTAAAAAGTCAAAGTTTTTCCACAATACTTGACGACCATTTAATTTTTGGGCTTTTAATTTTCGGTTAGCGCGTTCGGCTGTTAACCAAAACGTTGGTGGATCGAGCCCACCCGGGAGCGGTGTTGTGAGATCTCAAATGTAACGTAAAAATCCAAAGTTTTTCCACAATACCTGACGAACATTTAATCTTTGGGCTTCCGTTGCGCAATGGTTAGCGCCGTCGGCTTTTAACCGAAAGGTTGGTGGTTCGAGCCCATCCGGGAGCGGTGTTTTGAGGTCTTAGATGTAACGTAAAATTCAGAGTTTTTTAAAAATAACTGACGAACATTTAATTTTTGGGCTTCCATGGCGCAATGGTTAGCGCGTTCAGCTGTTATTCAAAAGGTTTGTGGTTCGAGCCCATCCGGGAGCGGTGTTGCAAGGTCTCAGATGTGACGTAAAAAGTCGATGTTTTTCCACAATACCTGACGACCATTTCATTTCTGAGCTTCCTTGGCTCCATGGTTAGCGCGTTCGGATGTTAACCAAAAGGTTTGTGGTTCGAGCCCATCCGGGAGCGGTGTTGTGAGGTCTCAGATGTGACGTAAAATGCCAAAGTTTTTCCACAATACCTGACGACCATTTAATTTTTGGGCTTCCGTGGCGCAATGGTTAGCGCGTTCGGCTGTTAACTGAAAGGTTGGTGGTTCGAGCCCATCCGGGAGCGGTGTTGTGAGGTCTCAGATGTAACGTAAAATTCAGAGTTTTCCAATATATCTGACGAACATTTAATTTTTGAGCTTCCGTGGCGCAATGGTTAGCGCGTTCAGCTGTTATTCAAAAGGTTGGTGGTTCGAGCCCATCCGGGAGCGGTGTTGAAAGGTCTCAGATGTGACGTAAAAAGTCAAAACTTTTCCGTATAACGTGACAACCATTTAATTTCTGAGCTTCCGTTGCGCAATGGTTAGCGCCGTCGGCTGTTAACCAAAAGGTTTGTGGTTCGAGCCCACCCGGGAGCGGTGTTGTGGGATCTCAAATGTAACGTAAAAAGCCAAAGTTTTTCCACAATACCTGACGAACATTTAATTTTTGGGCTTCCTTGGCGCAATGGTTAGCGCGTTCAGCTGTTAACCGAAAGGTTGGTGGTTCGAGCCCACCCGGGAGAGGTGTTGTGCGGTCTCAGATGTAGCGTAAAATGTCAAAACTTTTCCACAATACGTGACAACCATTTAATTTCTGAGCTTCCGTGGCTCAATGGTTAGCGCTTTCGGCTGTTAACCAATAGGTTTGTGGTTCGAGCCAACCCGGGAGCGGTGTTGTGGGATCTCAAATGTAACGTAAAAAGCCAAAGTTTTTCCACAATACCTGACGAACATTTAATTTTTGGGCTTCCTTGGCGCAATGGTTAGCGCGATCAGCTGTTAACCGAAAGGTTGGTGGTTCGAGCCCACCCGGGAGAGGTGTTGTGCGGTCTCAGATGTAGCGTAAAATGTCAAAACTTTTCCACAATACGTGACAACCATTTAATTTCTGAGCTTCCGTGGCTCAATGGTTAGCGCGTTCGGCTGTTAACCAATAGGTTTGTGGTTCGAGCCCACCCGGAAGCGGTGTTGTGGGATCTCAAATGTAACGTAAAAAGCCAAAGTTTTTCCACAATACCTGACGACCATTTAATCTTGGGCTTCCGTGGCGCAATGGTTAGCGCGTTCAGCTGTTAACCGAAAGGTTGGTGGTTCGAGCCCATCCGGGAGCGGTGTTGTGAGGTCTCAGATGTGACGTAAAAAGTCAAAGTTTTTCCACAATACTTGACGACCATTTAATTTTTGGGCTTTTAATTTTCGGTTAGCGCGTTCGGCTGTTAACCAAAACGTTGGTGGATCGAGCCCACCCGGGAGCGGTGTTGTGAGATCTCAAATGTAACGTAAAAATCCAAAGTTTTTCCACAATACCTGACGAACATTTAATCTTTGGGCTTCCGTTGCGCAATGGTTAGCGCCGTCGGCTTTTAACCGAAAGGTTGGTGGTTCGAGCCCATCCGGGAGCGGTGTTTTGAGGTCTTAGATGTAACGTAAAATTCAGAGTTTTTTAAAAATAAATGACGAACATTTAATTTTTGGGCTTCCATGGCGCAATGGTTAGCGCGTTCAGCTGTTATTCAAAAGGTTTGTGGTTCGAGCCCATCCGGGAGCGGTGTTGCAAGGTCTCAGATGTGACGTAAAAAGTCGATGTTTTTCCACAATACCAGACGACCATTTCATTTCTGAGCTTCCTTGGCTCCATGGTTAGCGCGTTCGGATGTTAACCAAAAGGTTTGTGGTTCGAGCCCATCCGGGAGCGGTGTTGTGAGGTCTCAGATGTGACGTAAAAAGTCAAAGTTTTTCCACAATACCTGACGACCATTTAATCTTGGGCTTCCGTGTCGCAATGTTTGGCGCGTTCGGCTGTTAACCGAAAGGTTGGTGGTTCGAGCCAACCCGGGAGCGGTGTTGTGGGATCTCAAATGTAATGTAAAATGCCAAAGTTTTTCCACAATACCTGACGACCATTTAATTTTTGGGCTTCCGTGGCGCAATGGTTAGCGCGTTCAGCTGTTAACCGAAAGGTTGGTGGTTCGAGCCCATCCGGGAACGGTGTTTTGAGGTCTTAGATGTAACGTAAAATTCAGAGTTTTTCCACAATACCTGACGACCATTTAATTTTTGGGCTTCCGTGGCGCAATGGTTAGCGCGTTCGGCTGTTAACCGAAAGGTTGGTGGTTCGAGCCCATCCGTGAGCGGTGTTGTGAGGTCTCAGATGTAACGTAAAAATCGTAAGTTTTTCCACAATACCTGACGAACATTTAATCTTTGGGCTTCCGTTGCGCAATGGTTAGCGCCGTCAGCTGTTAACTGAAAGGTTGGTGGTTCGAGCCCATCCGGGAGCGGTGTTTTGTGGTCTTAGATGTAACGTGAAATTCAGAGTTTTTTAAAAATAACTGACGAACATTTAATTTTTGGGCTTCCGTGGCGCAATGGTTAGCGCGTTCAGCTGTTATTCAAAAGGTTTGTGGTTCAAGCCCATCCGGGAGCGGTGTTGCAAGGTCTCAGATGTGACGTAAAAAGTCGATGTTTTTCCACAATACCTGACGACCATTTCATTTCTGAGCTTCCTTGGCTCCATGGTTAGCGCGTTCGGATGTTAACCAAAAGGTTTGTGGTTCGAGCCCATCCGGGAGCGGTGTTGTGAGGTCTCAGATGTGACGTAAAAAGTCAAAGTTTTTCCACAATACCTGACGACCATTTAATCTTGGGCTTCCGTGTCGCAATGTTTGGCGCGTTCGGCTGTTAACCGAAAGGTTGGTGGTTCGAGCCAACCCGGGAGCGGTGTTGTGGGATCTCAAATGTAATGTAAAATGCCAAAGTTTTTCCACAATACCTGACGACCATTTAATTTTTGGGCTTCCGTGGCGCAATGGTTAGCGCGTTCAGCTGTTAACCGAAAGGTTGGTGGTTCGAGCCCATCCGGGAACGGTGTTTTGAGGTCTTAGATGTAACGTAAAATTCAGAGTTTTTCCACAATACCTGACGACCATTTAATTTTTGGGCTTCCGTGGCGCAATGGTTAGCGCGTTCAGCTGTTATTCAAAAGGTTTGTGGTTTGAGCCCATCCGGGAGCGGTGTTGCAAGGTCTCAGATGTGACGTAAAAAGTCGATGTTTTTCCACAATACCTGACGACCATTTCATTTCTGAGCTTCCTTGGCTCCATGGTTAGCGCGTTCGGATGTTAACCAAAAGGTTTGTGGTTCGAGCCCATCCGGGAGCGGTGTTGTGAGGTCTCAGATTTGACGTAAAAAGTCAAAGTTTTTCCACAATACCTGACGACCATTTAATCTTGGGCTTCCGTGTCGCAATGTTTGGCGCGTTCGGCTGTTAACCGAAAGGTTGGTGGTTCGAGCCAACCCGGGAGCGGTGTTGTGGGATCTCAAATGTAATGTAAAATGCCAAAGTTTTTCCACAATACCTGACGACCATTTAATTTTTGGGCTTCCGTGGCGCAATGGTTAGCGCGTTTGGCTGTTAACGGAAAGGTTGGTGGTTCGAGCCCATCCGGGAGCGGTGTTGTGAGGTCTCAGATGTAACGTAAAATTCAGAGTTTTTCCAATATATCTGACGAACATTTAATTTTTGAGCTTCCGTGGCGCAATGGTTAGCGCGTTCAGCTGTTATTCAAAAGGTTGGTGGTTCGAGCCCATCCAGAGCGGTGTTGAAAGGTCTCAGATGTGACGTAAAAAGTCAAAACTTTTCCGTATAACGTGACAACCATTTAATTTCTGAGCTTCCGTGGCTCAATGGTTAGCGCGTTCGGCTGTTAACCAATAGGTTTGTGTTTCGATCCCACCCGGGAGCGGTGTTATGGGATCTCAAATGTAACGTAAAAAGCCAAAGTTTTTCCACAATACCTGACGAACATATAATTTTTGGGCTTCCGTGGCGCAATGTTTAGCGCGTTCAGCTGTTAACCGAAAGGTTGGTGGTTCGAGCCCATCCGGGAGCGGTGTTGTGAGGTCTCAGATGTAGCGTAAACAGTCAAAACTTTTCCACAATACGTGACAACCATTTAATTTCTGAGCTTCCGTGGCTCAATGGTTAGCGCGTTCGGCTGTTAACCAATAGGTTGGTGGTTCGAGCCAACCCGGGAGCGGTGTTGTGGGATCTCAAATGTAATGTAAAATGCCAAGGTTTTTCCACAATACCTGACGATGTAACGTGGAAATAATTAGTTAACTTAGTTAATTAAATTTCCGGTTACTTTAATTTAAAGTTTGTATGGCCGTCCCGGGTTTTACCTATCCTTTCACTATTGGGGGATGGTTCTTAAGTTAGTAATCGTTAGGTGTCTAGGGGTATGATTTGGATAAATAAATAGAACAGCTCTCAGTATATAACAGTAGTTGCAAGTTTAATGACGAGATTGAAAACAAATGTTTTAGGGGTACTATGACCCTTTTGAAAATAAATCAAAATAAAATAAAAAGAAATACGGTCAACGATACTGTGTTGTGGAAGCGACGATACGGTCAGTCCGCGGTTAGTAGTTCGTCGAGATGTGGCGACGGGCTTAACGTTACGTCCATCGTCGTGGCGTCGTAGCGTTTTACGAGATGTGGCGACGGGCTTTACGTTCGCCCTTTGTCGTGGCGTTTGGCGAGGTACGGTGGCTATTCTGTCGAAGTATGGCGACGGGCTTGCGTTACGTCCTTCGTTGTAACGGCGTAGCGGGTTGCGAGATGTGGCGACGGACTTTAGACGAGATCTTATTTTCGCGCACCCGCGAACGATTATTAATTCTCCGGTTAGAAGTATTGGGTACTCGCGAACGGTTAAATGGCGTCGCGAAGTTAAGTCCTTTTCGGGCCCACGAGAATGAATTATTTTAGTTTCCTGCGCGTTCAGTCTTTTGCGTTAGACTGCCTATACTTTCGGGCACTCGCGAACGGTTAATTTAGCGTCGCGAAGTTAAGTCCTTTTGGGCCCACGAGAATGGATTATTGAAGTTTCTCGTCGCGCACCACGGTAGATCCGTGTTAAGTTATCCCGGGTAATTTTAAAGTTTTTCGGCCGGGCGAGAGAGTCTAACCCTCCAGCCTAACGGTCCGGTTGATAACTCTGATTTCTTTTGTGTGGGCCAGGCTTTTATCCCTTTTTGGTGACTTCAGGCGCACCAATAGTTTACTCGCAACGAATTCGACTTCAGCCAATCAAATGCTTAATACAACTTAAAAAAAACGTGTTGACTTAGGACAAGACACGTGCACGTGCACTAAGAGGTCAGGGCTTGGTCGAGAGATATTCTAAAGAGGGATTGAGGTCGAAAAATATTGAAGAATGGCAAGGCAGGTGCGTGACCTGGCCAGCGGGTCGTCCCCGACCTTACCATTGAAAAGCGTGAAGTGCATGCGGCCTGGTACCGAGCTCGCATACCACACGCTGGGTTTTAAAAAGTATTTTCTTTTTGGATGTTTTAGGGTATTTTTATAAGTGTTCTTGATTTGGCGGGAACTTGATTTTGGCGGGAATTATTTAAATTTGCTGATTTTGGCGGGAATTATTTAAATTATTAAAATTTGGCGTTACAACTTATTTAAATTTGCTCATTTTGGCGGGAATTATTTAAATTATTAAAATTTGGCGTTACAACTCCCCCGGACTTAACGTCGAACGTCCTCGGGCGACCAAACCCTCAACAAATAAAAAAATTACAGCTAACTAAAACTTAAACATAAGAATTTAACACTTGTAAACAAAACTGAGATTCGCGAACATGTCAAACTTACAAATATAAAAAAAAAACTGTACAAGGTCATCAAGTAAACTTGAGTAATACTGGGGAATGACATGTCAAAAAAAAAAGGTTAAGCAATGGTAATAACACTATATACATGAAAAGAAACAACAGGCCTGAATAGAATACCAAAGGGCAAACTAAATTACGTAATAAAAAATAATAAAAGAAAAATCAAAATGTCTCAACAGAAAAACAGGCATGGGTGCACCTTGCTCCTCCCTAACAAATTTAGATGTCACTGCATTAATAACGCCGTGACACAACAAAAAATTACTGTGGATCAATGACCCTTCCCGTGAGGGTATTTCTGGGACGGAGTGTCCTTCCTCCGTATGGGATTGGTACCTCGTCCGCCTCATCATTCTGACCCATATCTGGGGCAGCAGGGGACGTTTCTAAATCGTTAATCTGAAGGTGAAGATTGGTTCGCTCAACATATGGTTTTAACTGCGAGATGTGATAGGTACCGAAAAGTAGCTTCTTGGAATCGACATTCTCTAACCTATAAGTCCGAGGACTAATCTTTTTGCTTATCCTAAAGGGACCTTCATATTTGGGCGCCAGTTTTGCGGCAAAATTATCCGCAGCTTGAGAAAGCTGGTGCGTACGCTTGAGCGCCAGTTCTCCCTCCTCCATCTCAAAATCCCTATGTCTCCTATCGTAATGGGTTTTCTGGCGAAGTTGGGCTTTTTTCAGACTCTTATACCCCTCTTCCAAGGCGTTTTGTACCTTTGGAATAAGATGAAGGCCAAAGCTACGCTCAATCTCATCAGAGACATAGTGAGAGGGGTCAGCGGGGGAAACTGCGCTAGCAATAGTACGGATTTCTCTACCGAACATAAGTTCCGCGGGACTAAAACTTGTTGAATCATGAATCGCGCTCCGGATGGCCATTGCGTATTGCTGGAGGCCCATGTCCCAATCTTGGTGATTGTCGGTGACATAAGATGCTATCATCGTGCCCAAGATTTGGTTATATCGTTCTGTCAGATTCTCTTGAGCATGGTACAGGGAAGCAAAACGTTGTTTAATGCCCAGTCTCTGGCAAACCCCAGAAAATACTTTTCCTACAAATTGGCGGCCGTTGTCGCTGACTATTGCAGACGGCAAACCAAATCGGGAGAATACATCGTCAATTAAGTGACGGACTATTGGGGCGGTGGTTGCCGCGCGTAGGGGGAAAACTTCCACCCACTTAGTGAGGTAATCGGAAACTACCAATATAAATTTAAACCCTCTTTTGCTCCTTGGAAATGGCCCCTTCAAGTCAATGGATATGACATCCCATGGGTTCGCTACCTCTGAACTGTTCATTAACCCTGCGGGTAATTGACGCGGGACTTTGTGTTTTTGGCACACAGCGCAAGAGTTACAGTACTTCAGGATGTCCAAAGTCATTCCGTCCCAAACGAATTGGCTTTGGATGCGTTTGATGGTTTTCTTGGACCCCAAATGCCCGGCCGACTGAAGGTCGTGGCTTAAATGTAGAATTCGGGCTTTAAGGTCATCGGGAACCAAGATTTTGTATGGGTCAGAAGAGGTACGACCCATTTTCCCAGAATCCTTATAGAGTATGCCCTGGCGAAATTCGCATAGGGGGGCCTTACGTTCAACCCACGCACGTAATTTCGGGTCACTAGGTGATTCATTATCCATTAGATAAGCGATTAAAGGACCTAATTTGGGATCACTCGCATGGGTTTCCACCAATTCAGCGTTATCGTATAGGCGGACTGGAGAATTAGCGGGATTTGTGACAGAAATGGCTGTCACCCGGCCTAACTCGCAGGTGTCAGTTTCGGGTATACGGGACAGAGCGTCTGCTACCACGTTATCTTTCCCAGGAATGTGTTTAATTTCGAAATCAAAGGCCTGTAGGCGACTGTTCCAGCGCGAGAGCTTTCCTGTCGGGTCGGGTGCGTTTTTCAACCAACGGAGGGCGCTGTGGTCCGTATATATCTCGAAATGAGTTCCTTCTATATAGGGACGGAACTTCTCTACGGCAAAGAGAATACCAAGGCATTCTCTTTCCGTCGTGGAGTATTTTTGCTTCGCTGTACTAAGGGACCTACTAGCATATTGCACTACGTGCTTTTTCCATCAATGATTTGGGAGAGAACCCCACCTAACCCACAGTTGGAGGTATCCGCGTGAATTATAAACTTATGGTTATAATCGGGGGCTCGTAGAATAGGGGCTGTAGACAAAAGGTGCTTGAGGTGATTAAAGGCAGACTCCTGGCTCTCCGTCCAACTCCATTTAACGTCTTTATGTAAGAGGTTGTTCAAGGGCTGCGCGAGTTTCGAGAAGTCCTTAATGAAGCGCCTGTAGTAGGCAGCCATGCCCAAGAAGCGTCGTAGTTGACGTATGCTTTTAGGGGTTGGAAAGTTTTGCATGGAGTCGGTCTTGTCGGGATCCACCTTTATTCCGTCATAATTAACTATATGCCCTAAAATTCTACACTCTTGTTGGCAAAACTGCGTCTTAGACGCCTTAACGGTAAGACCCGCGTTTAAGAAGCGCTTAAAAACTTCCTCTAGTGTGGATAGATGTTCTTCAAAACTAGGCGACGCGATAATAATAACGTCAAGGTAAGCGCAAACTCCTGACCCATTTCAATTCAATAACATATTATTCACCATGCGCTGGAAGGTGGCGGGCGCGTTTGTCAACCCAAACATTAAAACTTTAGGTCGAAACAGACCTCGATGAGTGACGAACGCCGCAATGTCACGGTGGGGCTCGTGTAGCGGCACCTGGTGGTAACCACTCCGCATATCCAGCGTGGTGATAAACTTTGGTTTACGCATCGATTCCAAAATGTCATCGATACGGGGAAGGGGGTATGCATCCTTCCGTGTAACTGCATTGGTTTTGCGATAATCTATACACATGCGGTATTCGCCTGGCTCCTTTTTAGGAATCAAAATTACAGGGGCAGCCCAGGGACCGCTGGAAGGCTCAATAACATCTTGGGCCAACATATCGTCTATCAATTGGTTCATGATTTCGCGCTTAACTGGGGAGACGCGATAGGGGGCGCTAGCGATAGGTAAATTATTCCCCACATCTAGGTAATGCTCCACTCGATGGGTTCTCCCTGGCACTAAGGAAAATATAGTCTGATACTTCCAGACCAATGTTTCTAGTTGCGATTGCTTGGTGGGTTCCAAAGGTGACGTTGCTAGGGCTGACTTTATACCTTCAATATCTATGGGGTTTTGACAGGGCCTTAACGTAGAAACACTGCCTCTGAGCGTAGTGGGGGAGTAAAAAGGAATCTTTTCAATATCGGTGTCTGCAAAACTAAAATGGCCCTTCCCATAATCTATAGTCATGCCCACGTGATTTAAAATATCTCTTCCCAAGATGCAAGCATAACGAAGGTTATCTACATATGCGGCTTCAAAGTTAACTAGTTTTCTTGGTAGGCCGAATGGGACAGTCACTACTCCCTGAGTGGAAAGAAGCGTTGAATCTGGTTGCTCTAGCGCTAAGTTTTTATGACGGGTTGAATATCCTAATTGCTCTAAATGAGATTTCAAGTTACTGTGAATAAGGGTATGTGTCGATCCAGGGTCGATTAAAGCTAAGCAGCGGGTGGCGCCAATAAAAATTTCAAGAAAGTCTTGTTTCCCTAAAAGTAGAGGGTTCCCTGGTGGCGAAATTCCCGCGCTCATATTTGGGGGTGTTAGTGCGTTTGGGGCGCTTCCGTTGGAAGACGACCCCCCTGACTTTCGTCGCCCCCCTCTCCGTTTCCCGAAACTGACTTCGGTGTCACCTCGGGGCAATAAGGGCGAATGTGTCCCACCTTTTGACAGTTGCTGCATGTGAGGTTGGGGTTAAAATAAGTATTCTCCGCCCATGAGCGTGAATTAGGAGGGTGCGAAGTGGCCTGATTAAACTGACCATTGTTTCTACGAGGAAAACTATTATTTTGTGGTGGCCGGTAGGTCTGAGAATTTGGTCGACCGCTATTCCCATAAGTATTATTCTGGCGATTACTATTATTAGGAGCGTTGCTATAAGTACGAGCTGGGGGCATGTTATTAACTTTCTTATTGGCCCCTGTACTAGCGGCTTCTTCCCGTTTTTCGCTACGAACCACCTGTTCAATACCCATGGCATCATCCAGTAAATCTCTGCTATTGGTGTAGGTTTTGGTCATGAGATACTTTTTAATCTCATTTCGGAGATTACTTCTGATAGTAGCTGTCTGTTCTAACTCTGATACGGGGGTGTTTAGTTGTCTAAATAATTTTTGGATTTGCTCCACGAACTCACAAACGCTTTCTTGCGGTTTTTGGATGCGTTCCCTAATTTTGGTATGAACTCTTTCGTCATTACCGGCTCGTTCAAAGCGAGATCGCAACCCTCTCTCAAAGGCTTCCCACGTGTTAAAGGGGCGGTTATCGAGATAAAAATCAAGGGCCGGACCAAGAAGCATGGTTGGCAGCACGCGATTAAGAAAATCCGCGTCAGGGACGTTATGAGCGAGACGCATCTGCAGGGCGCGTTTCAGAAAATCCTTTGGACCGGGGTCCGTAGGGTTTCCAGAGTAGGGAGCCGTTTGAAAGGGGGTGGCGTACATAATTGGGCCGGTTGTGAAGTTGCTACCTGCGGCGTTCACCGATTGCAAACTTGGGGGCGCCATTGGGACCGTAGGGAACATTTGGGACGGTGGAGGCCCATTCACGGAAACGTTAGGGGACCAGGTGGCTATTGAACTTGGGGTGCCCATTGTGTTTGCTGGTTGAAAACCAGTTGAAGGTTGCATTAGCACTGTAGAGGGTACTACATTCGTGGGGCAGTTTAAATTGGCCGGGGTAGGCTGCAGCATAGATGGCGTTAACCCTGTAGGGGGGCCTACATTATTTGAAATTGGCGGGTTTGGTGTTTGCACCAACCCTGTAGGGGAACCTACTAGATTTGCATTTGACATAAGCGTCGTTTGTGTTAACCCTGGAGGGGTACCTACATTACTCAAATTTTGGGTCTGACTGGCTAATACTTGGAGTAACATGGTTTCTAACTGTGTTTGTTTAGCCGCTTGCTGGGTCAACTGAGCCATGATATTGGTCAGCACATCCGTAACGGAAGGAGGGGTGCTGGAGACATTGGCGGTAGCAGGGGTTAAAGACTGCTGGTTACTCGGGCCTGAGCCAGAGGCAGCCTGGTTAATTAATGGATTAGGGGTACCCACATTACTCGATAGCGGGGGTGTGTGGGCCATTACGGGTAGAGCTCGGCATTTTCGATCAATTATCCACTTTATTTTATCTTTATCCATACCCGAAAATTATCCACAGAACTTACATGTTAAATCGTATTATAATCCACAAATTTGTTTATAAATAATCGGTTATCCACCAATTTGTGGATAATTGATCGAAAATGCCGAGCTCTAATTACGGGGTGAGCATTTACCGTGCTGGTTAAACCACCATAGATAAATCACGTGGGCATGACTATAGATTATGGGAAGGGCCATTTTAGTTTTGCAGACACCGATATTGAAAAGATTCCTTTTTACTCCCCCACTACGCTCAGAGGCAGTGTTTCTACGTTAAGGCCCTGTCAAAACCCCATAGATATTGAAGGTATAAAGTCAGCCCTAGCAACGTCACCTTTGGAACCCACCAAGCAATCGCAACTAGAAACATTGGTCTGGAAGTATCAGCGCAATGGTTAGCGCCGTCGGCTGTTAACCAAAAGGTTGGTGGTTCGAGCCCACCCGGGAGAGGTGTTGTGCGGTCTCAGATGTAGCGTAAAATGTCAAAACTTTTCCACAATACGTGACAACCATTTAATTTCTGAGCTTCCGTGGCTCAATGGTTAGCGCGTTCGGCTGTTAACCAATAGGTTTGTGGTTCGAGCCCACCCGGGAGCGGTGTTGTGGGATCTCAAATGTAACGTAAAAAGCCAAAGTTTTTCCACAATACCTGACGAACATTTAATTTTTGGGCTTTTAATTTTCGGTTAGCGCGTTCGGCTGTTAACCAAAACGTTGGTGGATCGAGCCCACCCGGGAGCGGTGTTGTGAGAACGTAAAAAGTCAAAGTTTTTCCACAATACCTGACGACCATTTAATCTTGGGATTCCGTGGCGCAATGCTTAGCGCGTTCGGCTGTTAACCGAAAGGTTGGTGGTTCGAGCCCCCCCGGGAGCGGTGTTGTGAAGTCTCAAATGCAACGTAAAAAGCCAAAACTTTTCCACATAACGTGACAACCATGTAATTTCTGAGCTTCCGTGGCTCAATGGTTAGCGCGTTCGGCTGTTAGTCAATATGTTTGTGTTTCGAGCCCACCCGGGAGCGGTGTTGTGGGATCTCAAATGTAATGTAAAATGCCAAAGTTTTTCCACAATACCTGACGACCATTTAATTTTTGGGCTTCCGTAGCGCAATGGTTAGAGCGTTCGGCTGTTAACTGAAAGGTTGGTGGTTCGAGCCCATCCGGGAGCGGTGTTGTGAGGTCTCAGATGTGACGTAAAAAGTCAAAGTTTTTCCAAAATACCTGACGACCATTTAATCTTGGGCTTCCGTGGCGCAATGGTTAGCGCGTTCGGCTGTTAGCCGAAAGGTTGGTGGTTCGAGCCAACCCGGGAGCGGTGTTGTGGGATCTCAAATGTAATGTAAAATGCCAAAGTTTTTCCACAATACCTTACGACCATTTAATTTTTGGGCTTCCGTGGCGCAATGGTTAGCGCGTTCGGCTGTTAACTGAAAGGTTGGTGGTTCGAGCCCATCCGGGAGCGGTGTTGTGAGGTCTTAGATGTGACGTAAAAAGTCAAAGTTTTTCCACAGTACCTGACGACCTTTTAATTTTTGGGCTTCCGTGGCGCAATGGTTAGCGCGTTCGGCTGTTAACCAATAGGTTTGTGGTTCGAGCCCAAACGGGAGCGGTGTTGTGGGATCTCAAATGTAACGTAAAAAGTCAAAGTTTTTCCACAATACCTGACGACCATTTAATCTTGGGCTTCCGTGGCGCAATGGTTAGCGCGTTCGGCTGTTAACCGAAAGGTTGGTGGTTCGAGCCCACCCGGGAGCGGTGTTGTGAAGTCTCAAATGTAACGTAAAAAGCCAAAGTTTTTCCACAATACCTGACGACCATTTGATTTTTGGGCTTCCGTGGCGCAATTTTTAGCGCGTTCGGCTGTTAACCGAGAGGCTGGTGGTTCGAGCCTACCCGGAAGTGGTGTTGTGGGGTCTCAGAAGTAGCGTAAAAAGTCAAAACTTTTCCACAATACGTGACAACCATTTAATTTCTGAGCTTCCGTGGCTCAATGGTTAGCGCGTTCGGCTGTTAACCAATAGGTTTGTGGTTCGAGCCCACCCGGAAGCGGTGTTGTGGGATCTCAAATGTAACGTAAAAAGCCAAAGTTTTTCCACAATACCTGACGAACATTTAATTTTTGGGCTTTTAATTTTCGGTTAGCGCGTTCGGCTGTTAACCAAAACGTTGGTGGATCGAGCCCACCCGGGAGCGGTGTTGTGAGAACGTAAAAAGTCAAAGTTTTTCCACAATACCTGACGACCATTTAATCTTGGGATTCCGTGGCGCAATGGTTAGCGCGTTCGGCTGTTAACCGAAAGGTTGGTGGTTCGAGCCCCCCCGGGAGCGGTGTTGTGAAGTCTCAAATGCAACGTAAAAAGCCAAAACTTTTCCACATAACGTGACAACCATGTAATTTCTGAGCTTCCGTGGCTCAATGGTTAGCGCGTTCGGCTGTTAGTCAATATGTTTGTGTTTCGAGCCCACCCGGGAGCGGTGTTGTGGGATCTCAAATGTAATGTAAAATGCCAAAGTTTTTCCACAATACCTGACGACCATTTAATTTTTGGGCTTCCGTAGCGCAATGGTTAGAGCGTTCGGCTGTTAACTGAAAGGTTGGTGGTTCGAGCCCATCCGGGAGCGGTGTTGTGAGGTCTCAGATGTGACGTAAAAAGTCAAAGTTTTTCCACAATACCTGACGACCATTTAATCTTGGGCTTCCGTGGCGCAATGGTTAGCGCGTTCGGCTGTTAGCCGAAAGGTTGGTGGTTCGAGCCAACCCGGGAGCGGTGTTGTGGGATCTCAAATGTAATGTAAAATGCCAAAGTTTTTCCACAATACCTTACGACCATTTAATTTTTGGGCTTCCGTGGCGCAATGGTTAGCGCGTTCGGCTGTTAACTGAAAGGTTGGTGGTTCGAGCCCATCCGGGAGCGGTGTTGTGAGGTCTTAGATGTGACGTAAAAAGTCAAAGTTTTTCCACAATACCTGACGACCTTTTAATTTTTGGGCTTCCGTTGCGCAATGGTTAGCGCCGTCGGCTGTTAACCAAAAGGTTTGTGGTTCGAGCCCATCCGGGAGCGGTGTTGTGAGGTCTTAGATGTGACGTAAAAAGTCAAAGTTTTTCCACAGTACCTGACGACCTTTTAATTTTTGGGCTTCCGTGGCGCAATGGTTAGCGCGTTCGGCTGTTAACCAATAGGTTTGTGGTTCGAGCCCAAACGGGAGCGGTGTTGTGGGATCTCAAATGTAACGTAAAAAGTCAAAGTTTTTCCACAATACCTGACGACCATTTAATCTTGGGCTTCCGTGGCGCAATGGTTAGCGCGTTCGGCTGTTAACCGAAAGGTTGGTGGTTCGAGCCCACCCGGGAGCGGTGTTGTGAAGTCTCAAATGTAACGTAAAAAGCCAAAGTTTTTCCACAATACCTGACGACCATTTGATTTTTGGGCTTCCGTGGCGCAATTTTTAGCGCGTTCGGCTGTTAACCGAGAGGCTGGTGGTTCGAGCCTACCCGGAAGTGGTGTTGTGGGGTCTCAGAAGTAGCGTAAAAAGTCAAATCTTTTCCACATAACGTGACAACCATTTAATTTCTGAGCTTCCGTGGCTCAATGGTTAGCGCGTTCGGCTGTTAACGAATAGGTTTGTGTTTCGAGCCCACCCGGGAGCGGTGTTGTGGGATCTCAAATGTAACGTAAAAAGCCAAAACTTTTCCACAATACCTGACGAATATTTAATTTTTGGGCTTCCGTGGCGCAATGGTTAGCGCGTTCAGCTGTTAACAGAAAGGTTGGTGGTTCGAGCCCATCCGGGAGCGGTGTTGTGAGGTCTGAGATGTGACGTAAAAAGTCAAAGTTTTTCCACAATACCTGACGACCATTTAGTTTTTGGGCTTTTAATTTTCGGTTAGCGCGTTCGGCTGTTAACCAAAAGGTTGGTGGATCGAGCCCACCCGGGAGCGGTGTTGTGAGATCTCAAATGTAACGTAAAAATCCAAAGTTTTTCCACAATACCTGACGAACATTTAATCTTTGGGTTTCCGTGGCGCAATGGTTAGCGCGTTCGGCTGTTAACCGAGAGGCTGGTGGTTCGAGCCCACCCGGAAGTGGTGTTGTGGGGTCTCACATGTAGCGTAAACAGTCAAAACTTTTCCACAATACGTGACAACCATTTAATTTCTGGGCTTCCGTGGCTCAATGGTTAGCGCATTCGGCTGTTAACCAATAGGTTGGTGGTTCGAGCCAACCCGGGAGCGGTTTTGTGTGATCTCATATGTAATGTAAAATGCCAAAGTTTTTCCACAATACCTGACGACCATTTAGTTTTTGGGCTTTTAATTTTCGGTTAGCGCGTTCGGCTGTTAACCAAAAGGTTGGTGGATCGAGCCCACCCGGGAGCGGTGTTGTGAGATCTCAAATGTAACGTAAAAATCCAAAGTTTTTCCACAATACCTGACGAACATTTAATCTTTGGTTTTCCGTGGCGCAATGGTTAGCGCGTTCGGCTGTTAACCGAGAGGCTGGTGGTTCGAGCCCACCCGGAAGTGGTGTTGTGGGGTCTCACATGTAGCGTAAACAGTCAAAACGTTTCCACAATACGTGACAACCATTTAATTTCTGGGCTTCCGTGGCTCAATGGTTAGCGCATTCGGCTGTTAACCAATAGGTTGGTGGTTCGAGCCAACCCGGGAGCGGTTTTGTGTGATCTCATATGTAATGTAAAATGCCAAAGTTTTTCCACAATACCTGACGACCATTTAATTTTTGGGCTTCCGTGGCGCAATGGTTAGCGCGTTCGGCTGTTAACCGAAAGGTTGGTGGTTCGAGCCCATCCGTGAGCGGTGTTGTGAGGTCTCAGATGTGACGTAAAAAGTCAAAGTTTTTCCACAATACCTGACGAACATTTAATTTTTGGGCTTCCGTGGCGCAATGGTTTGCGCGTTCGGCTGTTAACCGAAATGTTGGTGGTTCGAGCCCACCCCGGAGCGGTGTTGTGAGATCTCACATGTAACGTAAAAATCGTAAGTTTTTCCACAAAACCTGACGAACATTTAATCTTTGGGCTTCCGTTGCGCAATGGTTAGCGCCGTCGCCTGTTAACCAAAAGGTTTGTGGTTCGAGCCCACCCGGGAGCGGTGTGTTGAGGTCTCAGATGTGACGTAAAAAGTCAAAGTTTTTCCACAATACGTGACGACCAATTAATCTTGGGCTTCCGTGGCGCAATGGTTAGCGCGTTCGGCTGTTAACCGAAAGGTTGGTGGTTCGAGCCCACCCGGGAGCCGTGTTGTGAGGTCTCAAATGTAAAAAGCCAAAGTTTTTCCACAATACCTCACGACCATTTGATTTTTGGGCTTCCGTGGCGCAACGGTTAGCGCGTTCGGCTGTTAACCGAGAGGCTGGTGGTTCGAGCGCACCCGGAAGTGGTGTTGTGGGGTCTCAGAAGTAGCGTAAAAAGTCAAAACTTTTCCATATAACGTGACAACCATTTAATTTCTGGGCTTCCGTGGCTCAATGGTTAGCGCGTTCGGCTGTTAACCAATAGGTTGGTGGTTCGAGCCCACCTGGGAGCGGTGATGTGGGATCTCAAATGTAATGTAAAATGCCAAAGATTTTCCACAATACCTGACGACCATTTATCTTTTGGACTTCCGTGGCGCAATGGTTAGCGCGTTCGGCTGTTAACTGAAAGGTTGGTGGTTCGAGCCCATCCGGGAGCGGTGTTGTGAGGTCTCAGATGTGACGTAAAAAGTCAAAGTTTTTCCACAATACCTGACGACCATTTAATTTTTGGGCTTCCGTGGCGCAATGGTTAGCGCGTTCGGCTGGTAACCGAGAGGCTGGTGGTTCGAGCCCACCCGGAAGTGGTGTTGTGGGGTCTCAGAAGTAGCGTAAAAAGTCAAAACTTTTCCACATAACGTGACAACCATTTATTTTCTGAGCTTCCGTGGCTCAATGGTTAGCGCGTTCGGCTGTTAACCAATAGGTTTGTGTTTCGAGCCCACCCTGGAGCGGTGTTTTGGGATCTCAAATGTAACGTAAAAAGCCGAAGTTTTTCCACAATACCTGACGAACATTTAATTTTTGGGCTTCCGTGGCGCAATGGTTAGCGCGTTCAGCTGTTAACCGAAAGGTTGGTGGTTCGAGCCCATCCGGGAGCGGTGTTGTGAGGTCTCAGATGTAGCGTAAACAGTCAAAACTTTTCCACAATACGTGACAACCATTTAATTTCTGAGCTTCCGTGGCTCAATGGTTAGCGCGTTCGGCTGTTAACCAATAGGTTGGAGGTTCGAGCCAACCCGGGAGCGGTGTTGTGGGATCTCAAATGTAATGTAAAATGCCAAAGTTTTTCCACAATACCTGACGACCATTTAATCTTGGGCTTCCGTGGCGCAATGGTTAGCGCGTTCGGCTGTTAACTGAAAGGTTGGTGGTTCGAGCCCATCCGGGAGCGGTGTTGTGAGGTCTCAGATGTGACGTAAAAAGTCAAAGTTTTTCCACAATACCTGACGACCATTTAATCTTGGGCTTCCGTGGCGCAATGGTTAGCGCGTTCGGCTGTTAGCCGAAAGGTTGGTGGTTCGAGCCAACCCGGGAGCGGTGTTGTGGGATCTCAAATGTAATGTAAAATGCCAAAGTTTTTCCACAATACCTGACGACCTTTTAATTTTTGGGCTTCCGTGGCGCAATGGTTAGCGCGTTCGGCTGTTAACTAATAGGTTTGTGGTTCGAGTCCTCCCGGGAGCGGTGTTGTCGGATCTCAAATGTAACGTAAAAAGTCAAAGTTTTTCCACAATACCTGACGACCATTTAGTTTTTGGGCTTTTAATTTTCGGTTAGCGCGTTCGGCTGTTAACCAAAAGGTTGGTCGATCGAGCCCACCCGGGAGCGGTGTTGTGAGATCTCAAATGTAACGTAAAAATCCAAAGTTCTTCCACAATACCTGACGAACATTTAATCTTTGGGTTTCCGTGGCGCAATGGTTAGCGCGTTCGGCTGTTAACTGAAAGGTTGGTGGTTCGAGCCCATCCGGGAGCGGTGTTGTGAGGTCTCAGATGTGACGTAAAATGCCAAAGTTTTTCCACAATACCTGACGACCTTTTAATTTTTGGGCTTCCGTGGCGCAATGGTTAGCGCGTTCGGCTGTTAACCAATAGGTTTGTGGTTCGAGTCCTCCCGGGAGCGGTGTTGTCGGATCTCAAATGTAACGTAAAAAGTCAAAGTTTTTCCACAATACCTGACGAATATTTAATTTTTGGGCTTCCGTGGCGCAATGGTTAGCGCGTTCAGCTGTTAACCGAAAGGTTGGTGGTTCGAGCCCATCCGGGAGCGGTGTTGTGAGGTCTGAGATGTGACGTAAAAAGTCAAAGTTTTTCCACAATACCTGACGACCATTTAGTTTTTGGGCTTTTAATTTTCGGTTAGCGCGTTCGGCTGTTAACCAAAAGGTTGGTCGATCGAGCCCACCCGGGAGCGGTGTTGTGAGATCTCAAATGTAACGTAAAAATCCAAAGTTCTTCCACAATACCTGACGAACATTTAATCTTTGGGTTTCCGTGGCGCAATGGTTAGCGCGTTCGGCTGTTAACCGAAAGGTTGGTGGTTCGAGCCCACCCGGGAGCGGTGTTGTGAAGTCTCAAATGTAACGTAAAAAGCCAAAGTTTTTCCACAATACCTGACGACCTTTTAATTTTTGGGCTTCTGTGGCGCAATGGTTAGCGCGTTCGGCTGTTAACCAATAGGTTTGTGGTTCGAGTCCACCCGGGAGCGGTGTTGTCGGATCTCAAATGTAACGTAAAAAGTCAAAGTTTTTCCACAATACCTGACGACCATTTAATCTTGGGCTTCCGTGACGCAATGGTTAGCGCGTTCGGCTGTTAACCGAAAGGTTGGTGGTTCGAGCCCACCCAAGAGTGGTGTTGTGAAGTCTCAAATGTAACGTAAAAAGCCAAAGTTTTACCACAATACCTGACGACCATTTGATTTTTGGGCTTCCGTGGCGCAATGGTTAGCGCGTTCGGCTGTTAACCGAGAGGCTGGTGGTTCGAGCCTACCCGGAAGTGGTGTTGTGGGGTCTCAGAAGTAGCGTAAAAAGTCAAAACTTTTCCACATAACGTGACAACCATTTAATTTCTGAGCTTCCGTGGCTCAATGGTTAGCGCGTTCGGCTGTTAACGAATAGGTTTGTGTTTCGAGCCCACCCGGGAGCGGTGTTGTGGGATCACAAATGTAACGTAAAAAGCCAAAACTTTTCCACAATACCTGACGAATATTTAATTTTTGGGCTTCCGTGGCGCAATGGTTAGCGCGTTCAGCTGTTAACCGAAAGGTTGGTGGTTCGAGCCCATCCGGGAGCGGTGTTGTGAGGTCTGAGATGTGACGTAAAAAGTCAAAGTTTTTCCACAATACCTGACGACCATTTAGTTTTTGGGCTTTTAATTTTCGGTTAGCGCGTTCAGGCTGTTAACCAAAAGGTTGGTCGATCGAGCCCACCCGGGAGCGGTGTTGTGAGATCTCAAATGTAACGTAAAAATCCAAAGTTTTTCCACAATACCTGACGAACATTTAATCTTTGGGTTTCCGTGGCGCAATGGTTAGCGCGTTCGGTTGTTAACCGAAAGGTTGGTGGTTCGAGCCCACCCGGGAGCGGTGTTGTGAAGTCTCAAATGTAACGTAAAAAGCCAAAGTTTTTCCACAATACCTGACGACCTTTTAATTTTTGGGCTTCCGTGGCGCAATGGTTAGCGCGTTCGGCTGTTAACCAATAGGTTTGTGGTTCGAGTCCACCCGGGAGCGGTGTTGTCGGATCTCAAATGTAACGTAAAAAGTCAAAGTTTTTCCACAATACCTGACGACCATTTAATCTTGGGCTTCCGTGACGCAATGGTTAGCGCGTTCGGCTGTTAACCGAAAGGTTGGTGGTTCGAGCCCACCCGGGAGTGGTGTTGTGAAGTCTCAAATGTAACGTAAAAAGCCAAAGTTTTTCCAAAATACCTGACGACCATTTGATTTTTGGGCTTCCGTGGCGCAATGGTTAGCGCGTTCGGCTGTTAAACGAGAGGCTGGTGGTTCGAGCCTACCCGGAAGTGGTGTTGTGGGGTCTCAGAAGTAGCGTAAAAAGTCAAAACTTTTCCACATAACGTGACAACCATTTAATTTCTGAGCTTCCGTGGCTCAATGGTTAGCGCGTTCGGCTGTTAACGAATAGGTTTGTGTTTCGAGCCCACCCGGGAGCGGTGTTGTGGGATCTCAAATGTAACGGAAAAAGCCAAAACTTTTCCACAATACCTGACGAATATTTAATTTTTGGGCTTCCGTGGCGCAATGGTTAGCGCGTTCAGCTGTTAACCGAAAGGTTGGTGGTTCGAGCCCATCCGGGAGCGGTGTTGTGAGGTCTGAGATGTGACGTAAAAAGTCAAAGTTTTTCCACAATACCTGACGACCATTTAGTTTTTGGGCTTTTAATTTTCGGTTAGCGCGTTCGGCTGTTAACCAAAAGGTTGTTGGATCGAGCCCACCCGGGAGCGGTGTTGTGAGATCTCAAATGTAACGTAAAAAGCCAAAGTTTTTCCACAATACCTGACGAACATTTAATCTTTGGGTTTCCGTGGCGCAATGGTTAGCGCGTTCGGCTGTTAACCGAGAGGCTGGTGGTTCGAGCCCACCCGGAAGTGGTGTTGTGTGGTCTCACATGTAGCGTAAACAGTCAAAACTTTTCCACAATACGTGACAACCATTTAATTTCTGGGCTTCCGTGGCTCAATGGTTAGCGCGTTCGGCTGTTAACCGAAAGGTTGGTGGTTCGAGCCCATCCGTGAGCGGTGTTGTGAGGTCTCAGATGTGACGTAAAAAGTCAAAGTTTTTCCACAATACCTGACGAACATTTAATTTTTGGGCTTCCGTGGCGCAATGGTTTGCGCGTTCGGCTGTTAACCGAAAGGTTAGTGGTTCGAGCCCACCCCGGAGCGGTGTTGTGAGATCTCACATGTAACGTAAAAATCGTAAGTTTTTCCACAATACCTGACGAACATTTAATCTTTGGGCTTCCGTTGCGCAATGGTTAGCGCCGTCGGCTGTTAACCAAAAGGTTTGTGGTTCGAGCCCATCTGGGAGCGGTGATGTGAGGTCTTAGATGTGACGTAAAAAGTCAAAGTTTTTCCACAATACCTGACGACCTTTTAATTTTTGGGCTTCCGTGGCGCAATGGTTAGCGCGTTCGGCTGTTAACCGAAAGGTTGGTGGTTCGAGCCCACCCGGGAGCCGTGTTGTGTGGTCTCAAATGTAAAAAGCCAAAGTTTTTCCACAATACCTGACGACCACTTGATTTTTGGGCTTCCGTGGCGCAATGGTTAGCGCGTTCGGCTGTTAACCGAGAGGCTGGTGGTTCGAGCCCACCCGGAAGTGGTGTTGTGGGGTCTCAGAAGTAGCGTAAACATATTGATATCCGATATCATTTTATAAGGGATTGTATTAATAAAGGTCTTGTTAATGTTGAATTCATAAGAACAAATGATAATATTGCTGATATGTTTACCAAGGCAATACCAACTAGAAAATTTAAAGAATTTTGCAACACACTAAGGTTGCAGTATTAACAAACCAAAGTGATACTATAAATAGAAAATGTGATAAATAATTAATAGATTAATGTGATAATAAGACTAACCTGATATATAATTGGTAATAATAGACTAAAGTGCTATAATGTGACAAAAGAACATAACAATGTATTAATGAAGTAACATAATAATGTATGAAAAAAAAACAGAAACAAAACAAAGAAGTATAAAGCATAATAGCTCAGACAACGAAAAAAAGAGGGGAGCATGTTGGAACTGAACTGAACTGAACAGTTATCTTCGCCATAATCACATGATAGAGATAAAGAACCTTTGCACCTAACCCGAGTTTAGGATTAGACTGAATTAGTGATAATGCATCACTCACTCTCTCTCTCGATCGGTTCTCTACCAGTGAGTCTCCCTCAGGATGTGCCTCTCGTGTGTAACGCTAAGTAGACCTAGTATTGTAGTAGGACGTATTCAACTATTTGTAATTATAACCAGTATGTAATAACAGTAAGAGTGCTTTACCGTAATGAAGAACGATGACTAACTTAACATAAACAGATTAATAATAAACTAATATGGTTTTATATAATCCGGCGTCATTCTTGAATATTAATTTAACAACTCTGAATTTTACGTTACATATAAGACCTCACAACACCGCTCCCGGATGGGCTCGAACCACCAACCTTTCGGTTAACAGCCGAACGCGCTAACCATTGCGCCACGGAAGCCCAAGATTAAATGGTCGTCAGGTATTGTGGAAAAACTTTGACTTTTTACGTCACACCTGAGACCTCACAACACCGCTCCCGGATGGGCTCGAACCACAAACCTATTGGTTAACATCCGAACGCGCTAACCGTGGAGCCAAGGAAGCTCAGAAATGAAATGGTCGTCAGGTAGTGATCGTACGGGGTGAGATTTTTGTCGGGTCGGGTTCCGGGTCGGGTTGCGAAAAAAACCCGGAAAATCGGGTCGGGTCGGGTCGGGGTTTTCCTTTTTAATAATATAAATGTAATTAACATATTCTAAAAAATTATACATAGTAACTATGTACTATGTAATGTAAGGAATTTATTTTCTGTAATTTAGTTCCAAGTTATCACTGCTTTAGTGCTAATCTGCCATATCATTGCTTTAGTGAATCCAATAGTAGGCGAATCTGCCATATCATTGCTATCTGATAGAACGTCGTGGAAGGGATTGAGGTAACTAATTGTCCCAGAACAGGCGCAACTTCCATCTAAAAACTTTCCAAATTTTCCTTGTCCTATGTCTTTGGCAGTGGCTGAAAGCGGTTTCTGGTACTCGTGAAACTCTTCTACCACTTTTTCAATTTTGAAATCAATTGCTCGCAACTTAACACACAATTAATACATTGGCATTTGACGGACGACCATGAAATTGCCGACATATATTAGTTTTCTACTGGCTTTCGAAGCCTCGAGACAGAAAAAAATTAAATATTCAAGCTCGCCCTAATCAGATTTGAGTTCCTATCTACTGTAACACAAAGCGCGACCGTCAATAATAGCTTACCCTCGACTTCGGGCCCACCCCGATTTTTTTTAAACCCGACTTCAAAATTAACTGGCCGGGTCGGGTCGGGTCGGGTTGGAAAAAACCGGGGATCCCCGACTTCCCGGGTCGGGTTGGAAAAAACCGGGGATCCCCGACTTCCCGGGTCGGGTTCGGGTTCCCCGTACGATCACTATCGTCAGGTATTGTGGAAAAACATCGACTTTTTACGTCACATCTGAGACCTTGCAACACGGCTCCCGGATGGACTCGAACCACAAACCTTTTGAATAGCAGCTGAACGCGCTAACCATTGCGCCACGGAAGCTCAAAAATTAAATGTTCGTCAGTTATTGTGGAAAAACTCTGAATTTTACGTTACATCTAAGACCTCAAAACACCGTTCCCGGATGGGCTCGAACCACCAACCTTTCGGTTAACAGCCGAACGCGCTAACCATTGCGCCACGGAAGCCCAAAAATTAAATGGTCGTCAGGTATTGTGGAAAAACTTTGGCATTTTACGTTACATCTGAGACCTCACAACACCGCTCCCAGGTGGGCTCGAACCACCAACCTATTGGTTAACAGCCGAACGCGCTAACCATTGCGCCACGGAAGTCCAAAAGTTAAATGGTCGTCAGGTATTGTGGAAAAACTTTGGCATTTTACATTACATTTGAGATCCCACATCACCGCTCCCAGGTGGGCTCGAACCACCAACCTATAGGTTAACAGCCGAACGCGCTAACCATTGAGCCACGGAAGCCCAGAAATTAAATATTTGTCACGTTATATGGAAAAGTTTTGACTTTTTACGCTACTTCTGAGACCCCACAACACCACTTCCGGGTGGGTTCGAACCACCAGCCTCTCGGTTAACAGCCGAACGCGCTACCCATTGCGCCACGGAAGCCCAAAAATCAAATGGTCGTCAGGTATTGTGGAAAAACTTTGACTTTTTACGTCACATCTAAGACCTCACAACACCGCTCCCGGATGGGCTCGAACCACCAACCTTTCGGTTAACAGCCGAACGCGCTAACCATTGCGCCACGGAAGCCCAAGATTAAATGGTCGTCAGGTATTGTGGAAAAACTTTGACTTTTTACGTCACACCTGAGACCTCACAACACCGCTCCCGGATGGGCTCGAACCACAAACCTTTTGGTTAACATCCGAACGCGCTAACCGTGGAGCCAAGGAAGCTCAGAAATGAAATGGTCGTCAGGTATTGTGGAAAAACATCGACTTTTTACGTCACATCTGAGACCTTGCAACACGGCTCCCGGATGGACTCGAACCACAAACCTTTTGAATAGCAGCTGAACGCGCTAACCATTGCGCCACGGAAGCTCAAAAATTAAATGTTCGTCAGTTATTGTGGAAAAACTCTGAATTTTACGTTACATCTAAGACCTCAAAACACCGTTCCCGGATGGGCTCGAACCACCAACCTTTCGGTTAACAGCCGAACGCGCTAACCATTGCGCCACGGAAGCCCAAAAATTAAATGGTCGTCAGGTATTGTGGAAAAACTTTGGCATTTTACGTTACATCTGAGACCTCACAACACCGCTCCCAGGTGGGCTCGAACCACCAACCTATTGGTTAACAGCCGAACGCGCTAACCATTGCGCCACGGAAGTCCAAAAGTTAAATGGTCGTCAGGTATTGTGGAAAAACTTTGGCATTTTACATTACATTTGAGATCCCACATCACCGCTCCCAGGTGGGCTCGAACCACCAACCTATAGGTTAACAGCCGAACGCGCTAACCATTGAGCCACGGAAGCCCAGAAATTAAATATTTGTCACGTTATATGGAAAAGTTTTGACTTTTTACGCTACTTCTGAGACCCCACAACACCACTTCCGGGTGGGCTCGAACCACCAGCCTCTCGGTTAACAGCCGAACGCGCTACCCATTGCGCCACGGAAGCCCAAAAATCAAATGGTCGTCAGGTATTGTGGAAAAACTTTGACTTTTTACGTCACATCTAAGACCTCACAACACCGCTCCCGGATGGGCTCGAACCACCAACCTTTCGGTTAACAGCCGAACGCGCTAACCATTGCGCCACGGAAGCCCAAGATTAAATGGTCGTCAGGTATTGTGGAAAAACTTTGACTTTTTACGTCACACCTGAGACCTCACAACACCGCTCCCGGATGGGCTCGAACCACAAACCTTTTGGTTAACATCCGAACGCGCTAACCGTGGAGCCAAGGAAGCTCAGAAATGAAATGGTCGTCAGGTATTGTGGAAAAACATCGACTTTTTACGTCACATCTGAGACCTTGCAACACGGCTCCCGGATGGACTCGAACCACAAACCTTTTGAATAGCAGCTGAACGCGCTAACCATTGCGCCACGGAAGCTCAAAAATTAAATGTTCGTCAGTTATTGTGGAAAAACTCTGAATTTTACGTTACATCTAAGACCTCAAAACACCGTTCCCGGATGGGCTCGAACCACCAACCTTTCGGTTAACAGCCGAACGCGCTAACCATTGCGCCACGGAGGCCCAAAAATTAAATGGTCGTCACGTATTGTGGAAAAACTTTGGCATTTTACGTTACATCTGAGACCTCACAACACCGCTCCCAGGTGGGCTCGAACCACCAACCTATTGGTTAACAGCCGAACGCGCTAACCATTGCGCCACGGAAGTCCAAAAGTTAAATGGTCGTCAGGTATTGTGGAAAAACTTTGGCATTTTACATTACATTTGAGATCCCACATCACCGCTCCCAGGTGGGCTCGAACCACCAACCTATTGGTTAACAGCCGAACGCGCTAACCATTGAGCCACGGAAGCCCAGAAATTAAATAATTGTCACGTTATATGGAAAAGTTTTGACTTTTTACGCTACTTCTGAGACCCCACAACACCACTTCCGGGTGGGCTCGAACCACCAGCCTCTCGGTTAACAGCCGAACGCGCAAACCATTGCGCCACGGAAGCCCAAAAATCAAATGGTCGTCAGGTATTGTGGAAAAACTTTGACTTTTTACGTCACATCTAAGACCTCACAACACCGCTCCCGGATGGGCTCGAACCACAAACCTATTGGTTAACATCCGAACGCGCTAACCGTGGAGCCAAGGAAGCTCAGAAATGAAATGGTCGTCAGGTAGTGATCGTACGGCGTGAGATTTTTGTCGGGTCGGGTTCCGGGTCGGGTTGCGAAAAAAACCCGGAAAATCGGGTCGGGTCGGGTCGGGGTTTTCCTTTTTAATAATATAAATGTAATTAACATATTCTAAAAAATTATACATAGTAACTATGTACTATGTAATGTAAGGAATTTATTTTCTGTAATTTAGTTCCAAGTTATCACTGCTTTAGTGCTAATCTGCCATATCATTGCTTTAGTGAATCCAATAGTAGGCGAATCTGCCATATCATTGCTATCTGATAGAACGTCGTGGAAGGGATTGAGGTAACTAATTGTCCCAGAACAGGCGCAACTTCCATCTAAAAACTTTCCAAATTTTCCTTGTCCTATGTCTTTGGCAGTGGCTGAAAGCGGTTTCTGGTACTCGTGAAACTCTTCTACCACTTTTTCAATTTTGAAATCAATTGCTCGCAACTTAACACACAATTAATACATTGGAATTTGACGGACGACCATGAAATTGCCGACATATATTAGTTTTCTACTGGCTTTCGAAGCCTCGAGACAGAAAAAAATTAAATATTCAAGCTCGCCCTAATCAGATTTGAGTTCCTATCTACTGTAACACAAAGCGCGACCGTCAATAATAGCTTACCCTCGACTTCGGGCCCACCCCGATTTTTTTTAAACCCGACTTCAAAATTAACTGGCCGGGTCGGGTCGGGTCGGGTTGGAAAAAACCGGGGATCCCCGACTTCCCGGGTCGGGTTGGAAAAAACCGGGGATCCCCGACTTCCCGGGTCGGGTTCGGGTTCCCCGTACGATCACTATCGTCAGGTATTGTGGAAAAACATCGACTTTTTACGTCACATCTGAGACCTTGCAACACGGCTCCCGGATGGACTCGAACCACAAACCTTTTGAATAGCAGCTGAACGCGCTAACCATTGCGCCACGGAAGCTCAAAAATTAAATGTTCGTCAGTTATTGTGGAAAAACTCTTAATTTTACGTTACATCTAAGACCTCAAAACACCGTTCCCGGATGGGCTCGAACCACCAACCTTTCGGTTAACAGCCGAACGCGCTAACCATTGCGCCACGGAAGCCCAAAAATTAAATGGTCGTCAGGTATTGTGGAAAAACTTTGGCATTTTACGTTACATCTGAGACCTCACAACACCGCTCCCAGGTGGGCTCGAACCACCAACCTATTGGTTAACAGCCGAACGCGCTAACCATTGCGCCACGGAAGTCCAAAAGTTAAATGGTCGTCAGGTATTGTGGAAAAACTTTGGCATTTTACATTACATTTGAGATCCCACATCACCGCTCCCAGGTGGGCTCGAACCACCAACCTATAGGTTAACAGCCGAACGCGCTAACCATTGAGCCACGGAAGCCCAGAAATTAAATATTTGTCACGTTATATGGAAAAGTTTTGACTTTTTACGCTACTTCTGAGACCCCACAACACCACTTCCGGGTGGGCTCGAACCACCAGCCTCTCGGTTAACAGCCGAACGCGCTACCCATTGCGCCACGGAAGCCCAATAATCAAATGGTCGTCAGGTATTGTGGAAAAACTTTGACTTTTTACGTCACATCTAAGACCTCACAACACCGCTCCCGGATGGGCTCGAACCACCAACCTTTCGGTTAACAGCCGAACGCGCTAACCATTGCGCCACGGAAGCCCAAAAATTAAATGGTCGTCACGTATTGTGGAAAAACTTTGGCATTTTACGTTACATCTGAGACCTCACAACACCGCTCCCAGGTGGGCTCGAACCACCAACCTATTGGTTAACAGCCGAACGCGCTAACCATTGCGCCACGGAAGTCCAAAAGTTAAATGGTCGTCAGGTATTGTGGAAAAACTTTGGCATTTTACATTACATTTGAGATCCCACATCACCGCTCCCAGGTGGGCTCGAACCACCAACCTATTGGTTAACAGCCGAACGCGCTAACCATTGAGCCACGGAAGCCCAGAAATTAAATAATTGTCACGTTATATGGAAAAGTTTTGACTTTTTACGCTACTTCTGAGACCCCACAACACCACTTCCGGGTGGGCTCGAACCACCAGCCTCTCGGTTAACAGCCGAACGCGCAAACCATTGCGCCACGGAAGCCCAAAAATCAAATGGTCGTCAGGTATTGTGGAAAAACTTTGACTTTTTACGTCACATCTAAGACCTCACAACACCGCTCCCGGATGGGCTCGAACCACAAACCTATTGGTTAACATCCGAACGCGCTAACCGTGGAGCCAAGGAAGCTCAGAAATGAAATGGTCGTCAGGTAGTGATCGTACGGGGTGAGATTTTTGTCGGGTCGGGTTCCGGGTCGGGTTGCGAAAAAAACCCGGAAAATCGGGTCGGGTCGGGTCGGGGTTTTCCTTTTTAATAATATAAATGTAATTAACATATTCTAAAAAATTATACATAGTAACTATGTACTATGTAATGTAAGGAATTTATTTTCTGTAATTTAGTTCCAAGTTATCACTGCTTTAGTGCTAATCTGCCATATCATTGCTTTAGTGAATCCAATAGTAGGCGAATCTGCCATATCATTGCTATCTGATAGAACGTCGTGGAAGGGATTGAGGTAACTAATTGTCCCAGAACAGGCGCAACTTCCATCTAAAAACTTTCCAAATTTTCCTTGTCCTATGTCTTTGGCAGTGGCTGAAAGCGGTTTCTGGTACTCGTGAAACTCTTCTACCACTTTTTCAATTTTGAAATCAATTGCTCGCAACTTAACACACAATTAATACATTGGAATTTGACGGACGACCATGAAATTGCCGACATATATTAGTTTTCTACTGGCTTTCGAAGCCTCGAGACAGAAAAAAATTAAATATTCAAGCTCGCCCTAATCAGATTTGAGTTCCTATCTACTGTAACACAAAGCGCGACCGTCAATAATAGCTTACCCTCGACTTCGGGCCCACCCCGATTTTTTTTAAACCCGACTTCAAAATTAACTGGCCGGGTCGGGTCGGGTCGGGTTGGAAAAAACCGGGGATCCCCGACTTCCCGGGTCGGGTTGGAAAAAACCGGGGATCCCCGACTTCCCGGGTCGGGTTCGGGTTCCCCGTACGATCACTATCGTCAGGTATTGTGGAAAAACATCGACTTTTTACGTCACATCTGAGACCTTGCAACACGGCTCCCGGATGGACTCGAACCACAAACCTTTTGAATAGCAGCTGAACGCGCTAACCATTGCGCCACGGAAGCTCAAAAATTAAATGTTCGTCAGTTATTGTGGAAAAACTCTTAATTTTACGTTACATCTAAGACCTCAAAACACCGTTCCCGGATGGGCTCGAACCACCAACCTTTCGGTTAACAGCCGAACGCGCTAACCATTGCGCCACGGAAGCCCAAAAATTAAATGGTCGTCAGGTATTGTGGAAAAACTTTGGCATTTTACGTTACATCTGAGACCTCACAACACCGCTCCCAGGTGGGCTCGAACCACCAACCTATTGGTTAACAGCCGAACGCGCTAACCATTGCGCCACGGAAGTCCAAAAGTTAAATGGTCGTCAGGTATTGTGGAAAAACTTTGGCATTTTACATTACATTTGAGATCCCACATCACCGCTCCCAGGTGGGCTCGAACCACCAACCTATAGGTTAACAGCCGAACGCGCTAACCATTGAGCCACGGAAGCCCAGAAATTAAATATTTGTCACGTTATATGGAAAAGTTTTGACTTTTTACGCTACTTCTGAGACCCCACAACACCACTTCCGGGTGGGCTCGAACCACCAGCCTCTCGGTTAACAGCCGAACGCGCTACCCATTGCGCCACGGAAGCCCAATAATCAAATGGTCGTCAGGTATTGTGGAAAAACTTTGACTTTTTACGTCACATCTAAGACCTCACAACACCGCTCCCGGATGGGCTCGAACCACCAACCTTTCGGTTAACAGCCGAACGCGCTAACCATTGCGCCACGGAAGCCCAAAAATTAAATGGTCGTCACGTATTGTGGAAAAACTTTGGCATTTTACGTTACATCTGAGACCTCACAACACCGCTCCCAGGTGGGCTCGAACCACCAACCTATTGGTTAACAGCCGAACGCGCTAACCATTGCGCCACGGAAGTCCAAAAGTTAAATGGTCGTCAGGTATTGTGGAAAAACTTTGGCATTTTACATTACATTTGAGATCCCACATCACCGCTCCCAGGTGGGCTCGAACCACCAACCTATTGGTTAACAGCCGAACGCGCTAACCATTGAGCCACGGAAGCCCAGAAATTAAATAATTGTCACGTTATATGGAAAAGTTTTGACTTTTTACGCTACTTCTGAGACCCCACAACACCACTTCCGGGTGGGCTCGAACCACCAGCCTCTCGGTTAACAGCCGAACGCGCAAACCATTGCGCCACGGAAGCCCAAAAATCAAATGGTCGTCAGGTATTGTGGAAAAACTTTGACTTTTTACGTCACATCTAAGACCTCACAACACCGCTCCCGGATGGGCTCGAACCACAAACCTATTGGTTAACATCCGAACGCGCTAACCGTGGAGCCAAGGAAGCTCAGAAATGAAATGGTCGTCAGGTAGTGATCGTACGGGGTGAGATTTTTGTCGGGTCGGGTTCCGGGTCGGGTTGCGAAAAAAACCCGGAAAATCGGGTCGGGTCGGGTCGGGGTTTTCCTTTTTAATAATATAAATGTAATTAACATATTCTAAAAAATTATACATAGTAACTATGTACTATGTAATGTAAGGAATTTATTTTCTGTAATTTAGTTCCAAGTTATCACTGCTTTAGTGCTAATCTGCCATATCATTGCTTTAGTGAATCCAATAGTAGGCGAATCTGCCATATCATTGCTATCTGATAGAACGTCGTGGAAGGGATTGAGGTAACTAATTGTCCCAGAACAGGCGCAACTTCCATCTAAAAACTTTCCAAATTTTCCTTGTCCTATGTCTTTGGCAGTGGCTGAAAGCGGTTTCTGGTACTCGTGAAACTCTTCTACCACTTTTTCAATTTTGAAATCAATTGCTCGCAACTTAACACACAATTAATACATTGGAATTTGACGGACGACCATGAAATTGCCGACATATATTAGTTTTCTACTGGCTTTCGAAGCCTCGAGACAGAAAAAAATTAAATATTCAAGCTCGCCCTAATCAGATTTGAGTTCCTATCTACTGTAACACAAAGCGCGACCGTCAATAATAGCTTACCCTCGACTTCGGGCCCACCCCGATTTTTTTAAACCCGACTTCAAAATTAACTGGCCGGGTCGGGTCGGGTCGGGTTGGAAAAAACCGGGGATCCCCGACTTCCCGGGTCGGGTTGGAAAAAACCGGGGATCCCCGACTTCCCGGGTCGGGTTCGGGTTCCCCGTACGATCACTATCGTCAGGTATTGTGGAAAAACATCGACTTTTTACGTCACATCTGAGACCTTGCAACACGGCTCCCGGATGGACTCGAACCACAAACCTTTTGAATAGCAGCTGAACGCGCTAACCATTGCGCCACGGAAGCTCAAAAATTAAATGTTCGTCAGTTATTGTGGAAAAACTCTGAATTTTACGTTACATCTAAGACCTCAAAACACCGTTCCCGGATGGGCTCGAACCACCAACCTTTCGGTTAACAGCCGAACGCGCTAACCATTGCGCCACGGAAGCCCAAAAATTAAATGGTCGTCAGGTATTGTGGAAAAACTTTGGCATTTTACGTTACATCTGAGACCTCACAACACCGCTCCCAGGTGGGCTCGAACCACCAACCTATTGGTTAACAGCCGAACGCGCTAACCATTGCGCCACGGAAGTCCAAAAGTTAAATGGTCGTCAGGTATTGTGGAAAAACTTTGGCATTTTACATTACATTTGAGATCCCACATCACCGCTCCCAGGTGGGCTCGAACCACCAACCTATAGGTTAACAGCCGAACGCGCTAACCATTGAGCCACGGAAGCCCAGAAATTAAATATTTGTCACGTTATATGGAAAAGTTTTGACTTTTTACGCTACTTCTGAGACCCCACAACACCACTTCCGGGTGGGCTCGAACCACCAGCCTCTCGGTTAACAGCCGAACGCGCTACCCATTGCGCCACGGAAGCCCAATAATCAAATGGTCGTCAGGTATTGTGGAAAAACTTTGACTTTTTACGTCACATCTAAGACCTCACAACACCGCTCCCGGATGGGCTCGAACCACCAACCTTTCGGTTAACAGCCGAACGCGCTAACCATTGCGCCACGGAAGCCCAAGATTAAATGGTCGTCAGGTATTGTGGAAAAACTTTGACTTTTTACGTCACACCTGAGACCTCACAACACCGCTCCCGGATGGGCTCGAACCACAAACCTTTTGGTTAACATCCGAACGCGCTAACCGTGGAGCCAAGGAAGCTCAGAAATGAAATGGTCGTCAGGTATTGAGGAAAAACATCGACTTTTTACGTCACATCTGAGACCTTGCAACACGGCTCCCGGATGGACTCGAACCACAAACCTTTTGAATAGCAGCTGAACGCGCTAACCATTGCGCCACGGAAGCTCAAAAATTAAATGTTCGTCAGTTATTGTGGAAAAACTCTGAATTTTACGTTACATCTAAGACCTCAAAACACCGTTCCCGGATGGGCTCGAACCACCAACCTTTCGGTTAACAGCCGAACGCGCTAACCATTGCGCCACGGAAGCCCAAAAATTAAATGGTCGTCACGTATTGTGGAAAAACTTTGGCATTTTACGTTACATCTGAGACCTCACAACACCGCTCCCAGGTGGGCTCGAACCACCAACCTATTGGTTAACAGCCGAACGCGCTAACCATTGCGCCACGGAAGTCCAAAAGTTAAATGGTCGTCAGGTATTGTGGAAAAACTTTGGCATTTTACATTACATTTGAGATCCCACATCACCGCTCCCAGGTGGGCTCGAACCACCAACCTATTGGTTAACAGCCGAACGCGCTAACCATTGAGCCACGGAAGCCCAGAAATTAAATATTTGTCACGTTATATGGAAAAGTTTTGACTTTTTACGCTACTTCTGAGACCCCACAACACCACTTCCGGGTGGGCTCGAACCACCAGCCTCTCGGTTAACAGCCGAACGCGCTACCCATTGCGCCACGGAAGCCCAAAAATCAAATGGTCGTCAGGTATTGTGGAAAAACTTTGACTTTTTACGTCACATCTAAGACCTCACAACACCGCTCCCGGATGGGCTCGAACCACCAACCTTTCGGTTAACAGCCGAACGCGCTAACCATTGCGCCACGGAAGCCCAAGATTAAATGGTCGTCAGGTATTGTGGAAAAACTTTGACTTTTTACGTCACACCTGAGACCTCACAACACCGCTCCCGGATGGGCTCGAACCACAAACCTTTTGGTTAACATCCGAACGCGCTAACCGTGGAGCCAAGGAAGCTCAGAAATGAAATGGTCGTCAGGTATTGTGGAAAAACATCGACTTTTTACGTCACATCTGAGACCTTGCAACACGGCTCCCGGATGGACTCGAACCACAAACCTTTTGAATAGCAGCTGAACGCGCTAACCATTGCGCCACGGAAGCTCAAAAATTAAATGTTCGTCAGTTATTGTGGAAAAACTCTGAATTTTACGTTACATCTAAGACCTCAAAACACCGTTCCCGGATGGGCTCGAACCACCAACCTTTCGGTTAACAGCCGAACGCGCTAACCATTGCGCCACGGAAGCCCAAAAATTAAATGGTCGTCACGTATTGTGGAAAAACTTTGGCATTTTACGTTACATCTGAGACCTCACAACACCGCTCCCAGGTGGGCTCGAACCACCAACCTATTGGTTAACAGCCGAACGCGCTAACCATTGCGCCACGGAAGTCCAAAAGTTAAATGGTCGTCAGGTATTGTGGAAAAACTCTGGCATTTTACATTACATTTGAGATCCCACATCACCGCTCCCAGGTGGGCTCGAACCACCAACCTATTGGTTAACAGCCGAACGCGCTAACCATTGAGCCACGGAAGCCCAGAAATTAAATAATTGTCACGTTATATGGAAAAGTTTTGACTTTTTACGCTACTTCTGAGACCCCACAACACCACTTCCGGGTGGGCTCGAACCACCAGCCTCTCGGTTAACAGCCGAACGCGCAAACCATTGCGCCACGGAAGCCCAAAAATCAAATGGTCGTCAGGTATTGTGGAAAAACTTTGACTTTTTACGTCACATCTAAGACCTCACAATACCGCTCCCGGATGGGCTCGAACCACAAACCTTTTGGTTAACAGCCGACGGCGCTAACCGAAAATTAAAAGCCCAAAAACTAAATGGTCGTCAGGTATTGTGGAAAAACTTTGACTTTTTACGTCACATCTCAGACCTCACAACACCGATCCCGGATGGGCTCGAACCACCAACCTTTCGGTTAACAGCTGAACGCGCTAACCATTGCGCCACGGAAGCCCAAAAATTAAATATTCGTCAGGTATTGTGGAAAAGTTTTGGCTTTTTACGTTACATTTGAGATCCCAAAACACCGCTCCCGGGTGGGCTCGAAACACAAACCTATTCGTTAACAGCCGAACGCGCTAACCATTGCGCCACGGAAGCCCAAGATTAAATGGTCGTCAGGTATTGTGGAAAAACATCGACTTTTTACGTCACATCTGAGACCTTGCAACACGGCTCCCGGATGGACTCGAACCACAAACCTTTTGAATAGCAGCTGAACGCGCTAACCATTGCGCCACGGAAGCTCAAAAATTAAATGTTCGTCAGTTATTGTGGAAAAACTCTGAATTTTACGTTACATCTAAGACCTCAAAACACCGTTCCCGGATGGGCTCGAACCACCAACCTTTCGGTTAACAGCCGAACGCGCTAACCATTGCGCCACGGAAGCCCAAAAATTAAATGGTCGTCACGTATTGTGGAAAAACTTTGGCATTTTACGTTACATCTGAGACCTCACAACACCGCTCCCAGGTGGGCTCGAACCACCAACCTATTGGTTAACAGCCGAACGCGCTAACCATTGCGCCACGGAAGTCCAAAAGTTAAATGGTCGTCAGGTATTGTGGAAAAACTCTGGCATTTTACATTACATTTGAGATCCCACATCACCGCTCCCAGGTGGGCTCGAACCACCAACCTATTGGTTAACAGCCGAACGCGCTAACCATTGAGCCACGGAAGCCCAGAAATTAAATAATTGTCACGTTATATGGAAAAGTTTTGACTTTTTACGCTACTTCTGAGACCCCACAACACCACTTCCGGGTGGGCTCGAACCACCAGCCTCTCGGTTAACAGCCGAACGCGCAAACCATTGCGGCACGGAAGCCCAAAAATCAAATGGTCGTCAGGTATTGTGGAAAAACTTTGACTTTTTACGTCACATCTAAGACCTCACAACACCGCTCCCGGATGGGCTCGAACCACAAACCTTTTGGTTAACAGCCGACGGCGCTAACCGAAAATTAAAAGCCCAAAAACTAAATGGTCGTCAGGTATTGTGGAAAAACTTTGACTTTTTACGTCACATCTCAGACCTCACAACACCGATCCCGGATGGGCTCGAACCACCAACCTTTCGGTTAACAGCTGAACGCGCTAACCATTGCGCCACGGAAGCCCAAAAATTAAATATTCGTCAGGTATTGTGGAAAAGTTTTGGCTTTTTACGTTACATTTGAGATCCCAAAACACCGCTCCCGGGTGGGCTCGAAACACAAACCTATTCGTTAACAGCCGAACGCGCTAACCATTGCGCCACGGAAGCCCAAGATTAAATGGTCGTCAGGTATTGTGGAAAAACTTACGATTTTTACGTTACATGTGAGATCTCACAACACAGCTCCCGGGTGGGCTCGAACCACCAACCTTTCGGTTATCAGCCGAACGCGCAAACCATTGCGCCACGGAAGCCCAAAAATTAAATGTTCGTCAGGTATTGTGGAAAAACTTTTTACATTTTACGTCACATCTGAGACCTCACAACACCGCTCCCGGATGGGCTCGAACCACCAACCTTTCAGTTAACAGCCGAACGCGTTAACCATTGCGCCACGGAAGCCCAAAAATTAAATGGTCGTCAGGTATTGTGGAAAAACTTTGGCATTTTACATTACATTTGAGATCCCACAACACCGCTCCCGAGTTGGCTCGAACCACCAACCTTTCGGCTAACAGCCGAACGCGCTAACCATTGCGCCACGGAAGCCCAAGATTAAATGGTCGTCAGGTATTGTGGAAAAACTTTGACTTTTTACGTCACATCTGAGACCTCACAACACCGCTCCCGGATGGGCTCGAACCACCAACCTTTCAGTTAACAGCCGAACGCGCTAACCATTGCGCCACGGAAGCCCAAAAATTGAATGTTCGTCAGGTATTGTTGAAAAACTACGGCTTTTTACGTTACATTTGAGATCCCACAACACCGCTCCCGGGTGGGCTCGAAACACAAACCTATTGGTTAACAGCCGAACGCGCTAACCATTGAGCCACGGAAGCTCAGAAATTAAATGGTTGTCACGTTATGTGGAAAAGTTTTGACTTTTTACGCTACTTCTGAGACCCCACAACACCACTTCCGGGTGCGCTCGAACCACCAGCCTCTCGGTTAACAGCCGAACGCGCTAACCATTGCGCCACGGAAGCCCAAAAATCAAATGGTCGTCAGGTATTGTGGAAAAACTTTGACTTTTTACGTCACATCTGAGACCTCACAACACCGCTCCCGGATGGGCTCGAACCACAAACCTTTTCGTTAACATCCGAACGCGCTAACCATGGAGCCAAGGAAGCTCAGAAATGAAATGGTCGTCAGGTATTGTGGAAAAACATCGACTTTTTACGTCACATCTGAGACCTTGCAACACCGCTCCCGGATGGGCTCGAACCACAAACCTTTTGAATAACAGCTGAAAGCGCTAACCATTGCGCCACGGAAGCCCAAAAATTAAATGTTCGTCAGTTATTTTTAAAAAACTCTGAATTTTACGTTACATAAAAGTAAAAGACCTCAAAACACCGCTCCCGGATGGGCTCGAACCACCAACCTTTCGGTTAACAGCCGACGGCGCTAACCGAAAATTAAAAGCCCAAAAATTAAATGGTCGTCAGGTATTGTGGAAAAACTTTGGCATTTTACATTATATTTGAGATCCCACATCTCCGCTCCCAGGTGGGCTCGAAACACAAACCTATTGGTTAACAGCCGAACGTGCTAACCATTGAGCCACGGAAGCTCAGAAATTAAATGGTTGTCACGTTATATGGAAAAGTTTTGACTTTTTACGCTACTTCTGAGACCCCACAACACCACTTCCGGGTGGGCTCGAACCACCAGCCTCTCGGTTAACAGCCGAACGCGCTAACCATGGAGCCAAGGAAGCTCAGAAATGAAATGGTCGTCAGGTATTGTGGAAAAACATCGACTTTTTACGTCACATCTGAGACCTTGCAACACCGCTCCCGGATGGGCTCGAACCACAAACCTTTTGAATAACAGCTGAACGCGCTAACCATTGCGCCACGGAAGCCCAAAAATTAAATGTTCGTCAGTTATTTTTAAAAAACTCTGAATTTTACGTTACATCTAAGACCTCAAAACACCGCTCCCGGATGGGCTCGAACCACCAACCTTTCGGTTAACAGCCGACGGCGCTAACCATTGCGCAACGGAAGCCCAAAGATTAAATGTTCGTCAGGTATTGTGGAAAAACTTTGGATTTTTACGTTACATTTGAGATCTCACAACACCGCTCCCGGGTGGGCTCGATCCACCAACGTTTTGGTTAACAGCCGAACGCGCTAACCGAAAATTAAAAGCCCAAAAATTAAATGGTCGTCAGGTATTGTGGAAAAACTTTGACTTTTTACGTCACATCTGAGACCTCACAACACCGCTCCCGGATAGGCTCGAACCACCAACCTTTCGGTTAACACCTGAACGCGCTAACCATTGCGCCACGGAAGCCCAAAAATCAAATGGTCGTCAGGTATTGTGGAAAAACTTTGGCTTTTTACGTTACATTTGAGACTTCACAACACCGCTCCCGGGGGGGCTCGAACCACCAACCTTTCGGTTAACAGCCGAACGCGCTAACCATGGAGCCAAGGAAGCTCAGAAATGAAATGGTCGTCAGGTATTGTGGAAAAACATCGACTTTTTACGTCACATCTGAGACCTTGCAACACCGCTCCCGGATGGGCTCGAACCACAAACCTTTTGAATAACAGCTGAACGCGCTAACCATTGCGCCACGGAAGCCCAAAAATTAAATGTTCGTCAGTTATTTTTAAAAAACTCTGAATTTTACGTTACATCTAAGACCTCAAACCACCGCTCCCGGATGGGCTCGAACCACCAACCTTTCGGTTAACAGCCGACGGCGCTAACCATTGCGCAACGGAAGCCCAAAGATTAAATGTTCGTCAGGTATTGTGGAAAAACTTTGGATTTTTACGTTACATTTGAGATCTCACAACACCGCTCCCGGGTGGGCTCGATCCACCAACGTTTTGGTTAACAGCCGAACGCGCTAACCGAAAATTAAAAGCCCAAAAATTAAATGGTCGTCAGGTATTGTGGAAAAACTTTGACTTTTTACGTCACATCTGAGACCTCACAACACCGCTCCCGGATAGGCTCGAACCACCAACCTTTCGGTTAACACCTGAACGCGCTAACCATTGCGCCACGGAAGCTCAAAAATTTAATGTTCGTCAGTTATTGTGGAAAAACTCTGAATTTTACGTTACATCTAAGACCTCAAAACACCGCTCCCGGATGGGCTCGAACAACCAACCTTTCGGTTAACAGCCGACGGCGCTAACCATTGCGCAACGGAAGCCCAAAGATTAAATGTTCGTCAGGTATTGTGGAAAAACTCTGAATTTTACGTTACATCTAAGACCTCACAACACCGCTCCCGGATGGGCTCGAACCACCAACCTTCCGGTTAACAGCTGAACGCGCTAACCATTGCGCCACGGAACCCCAAAAATTAAATGTTCATCAGGTATTGTGGAAAAACTTCGGCTTTTTACGTTACATTTGAGATCCCACAACACCGCTCCCGGGTGGGCTCGAAACACAAACCTATTGGTTTACAGCCAAACGCGCTAACCATTGAGCCACGGAAGCTCAGAAATTAAATGGTTGTCACGTTATGTGGAAAAGTTTTGACTTTTTACGTCACATCTGAGACCTTTCAACACCGCTCCCGGATGGGCTCGAACCACCAACCTTTCGGTTAACAGCCGACGGCGCTAAGCATTGCGCCACGGAAGCCCAAAAGTTTAATGGTCGTCAGGTATTGTGGAAAAACTTTGGCATTTTACATTACATTTGAGATCCCACATCACCGCTCCCAGGTGGGCTCGAACCACCAACCTATTGGTTAACAGCCGAACGCGCTAACCATTGAGCCACGGAAGCTCAGAAATTAAATGGTTGTCACGTTATATGGAAAAGTTTTGACTTTTTACGCTACTTCTGAGACCCCACAACACCACTTCCGGGTGGGCTCGAACCACCAGCCTCTCGGTTAACAGCCGAACGCGCTAACCATTGCGCCACGGAAGCCCAAAAATCAAATGGTCGTCAGGTATTGTGGAAAAACTTTGGCTTTTTACGTTACATTTGAGACTTCACAACACCGCTCCCGGGGGGCTCGAACCACCAACCTTTCGGTTAACAGCCGAACGCGCTAACCATGGAGCCAAGGAAGCTCAGAAATGAAATGGTCGTCAGGTATTGTGGAAAAACATCGACTTTTTACGTCACATCTGAGACCTTGCAACACCGCTCCCGGATGGGCTCGAACCACAAACCTTTTGAATAACAGCTGAACGCGCTAACCATTGCGCCACGGAAGCCCAAAAATTAAATGTTCGTCAGTTATTTTTAAAAAACTCTGAATTTTACGTTACATCTAAGACCTCAAAACACCGCTCCCGGATGGGCTCGAACCACCAACCTTTCGGTTAACAGCCGACGGCGCTAACCATTGCGCAACGGAAGCCCAAAGATTAAATGTTCGTCAGGTATTGTGGAAAAACTTTGGATTTTTACGTTACATTTGAGATCTCACAACACCGCTCCCGGGTGGGCTCGATCCACCAATGTTTTGGTTAACAGCCGAACGCGCTTACCGAAAATTAAAAGCCCAAAAATTAAATGGTCGTCAGGTATTGTGGAAAAACTTTGACTTTTTACGTCACATCTGAGACCTCACAACACCGCTCCCGGATAGGCTCGAACCACCAACCTTTCGGTTAACAGCTGAACGCGCTAACCATTGCGCCACGGGGGCTCTCGAAGTTGGGGACGCAAGCTAGATGGGGTGTTCTCTTTCCCCCTCTTGCTTTGGCTTCCCGCTCGCGTTCTTAACTTCACACACGCTAGCTTGGGTCCTCATCAATGCGATGTATCACACCTCCTCGGTGGTGAGAGCTGGTAACCACTGCGATGTGTGGGCTGAGCGGATACGCGTCCTTCCCAAGCCAAGGTGTTGAGGCATCGTGCCGAGGGCTGCATGGTACCGGGGAAGTAAAACTGCGGTATCGCTAACGGTCCCCTCGGGGCACCAGGCGACACCCCGTTGTATCTAGCCTTCCACCCGGGTGGGGGACTACCGGGTGGTGACCGTTTACTTGCCCCCTTACTCGTGGGATTCTTATGGAAACCTCAAACAAAAACAACTCCAAAACTACTAAACCTACGGTGCAGGGATCTGCTCAGGGCAGAACCCACACTGATACCACTACGCTAGGGCCTGTATCCAGCGACACTCGTGCCGATTTATCGGTGCGTGTGACTGGTCAGGCTTCGAAACGCACCGTGCAACGTCGCCGTAAACGACAGATTGCTCGGGAAAAGGCCAAATCTGGGTCTGGAACGGTCTCCACCCCCGCTGGGGGTGCGGCGACACGTGACACCCATTTGAAGAGGCCTAGAACGGAGGATTAGACTCCCTCGCCCAGTACCTCGCAGGCGGCGGCTAAAAAGGCTAAGTCCAATAGTGCCGTTGCCAGCGCCGAGAAGATGGCCATTATTAAAAAAGGCTATCCGAAGGCGGCCATCACGGAGGAGGACGTGGGCCCTATTCAGAAGGCGATTCTAGGGGCGCTGGATGGGATACCTTCGGGGAGCCGTCTACCGCGCCTTGCGAATTTTAGCCTGACGGCTGGGGCCCTGGTATACTCCTGTGAGGATACGTTCACTGGTCAATGGTTGAAGGAAAACATAGCCGACTCGGTGGTGGGGGATGCGGTGCTCTCAGTAATGAGGGCTAGCGAACTCCCTAAGCCGTTTAAGGTAATGTTCCGCACCAGAGACCAGATCACTAAAGAGCCGGCGGTGCTGTTCCGGCGCCTAAAGGCCCTTAACGATGGCTTTGCTACCGAATACTGGAAGTGCATTCGGACATACGTGGACAGGGCAGTGCGATACTGGGTACTGTCCATTGATGGCTCCTCGCTGGACGCCATTAAGAATGCTGGCTTCGTGGGCTACACTGGAGTGGACAAGGGTTCCTTCAAACTCCTTCAGAACACGGAAGCCACTAAAACCACTGTAGCCGAGTCTGCGGCAGGGGGTGGGAATAGCGAGATGGGGGATCTCGCTGTGGAGCTCTCTGGCGTCGCTCTAGGCACAGAGGGGGAGGGGGGGCTCATTCGGAAGTTTGTTCTTCCATGGATGAGTCCACCCTACTGGGAGAATCGGATGGGACCCTTCGGGGTTCAGCCGATGAGCGTTCTAGTGGTCCTGGTGAGGGGGAGGATCTTGGGACTGGGAGCTTGCCTGTCAGGGGGGGAGGTGCCACTGGCCCTCTCGGGACTGATGAGGTGTAGCTAGGTCCCTTCTGAACCCCCTCTCTTAAGGACCATGGGGACGCTACGTGCGATTCAAATCAATCTGCACCATAGTAAGGCGGCCTCTGCGGTACTCTGCAGGAGGTTTGCTATAGAGGGTCTTGATCTGGCCCTCATACAAGAACCGTGGATATGCCATGGCAAAATCCTCGGTCTTGACGCGGCAGGGTCACTATTTTATGACCATACTGCTGCTAGACCTAGGGCGTGTATTCTGGTTCGGAGGGATCTTTGCTGTATCTCTCTACCGCTGTACACGTCCCAGGACACGGCGGCCGTGAAGCTAGTCCTGGCCACTGGGAATGCCAAGTTGACTATCACGGCCGCCTCTGCTTACTTTGCCCACGACGCGGACTCTCTCCCGACAATTGAGGTGATCAATTTGGTCGATCAATGTGAAAGGAGAGGGGACAAACTAATCATTGGCTGCGACGCCAACGCTCATCACATCACGTGGGGCAGTTCTGACTGCAACAGGAGAGGTGATGATTTACTAGAATATTTAGTTGGTTGTAAACTCCATATTCTTAATCAAAACAATGAACCCACTTTTGTTACTTCTAATAGAAGGGAGGTCATTGACCTCACGCTAGCCACGGAAAACCTCGCGTCTTCCGTGTCTAACTGGCATGTGTCTACTGAGCCGTCTCTGTCGGATCATAGGCACATCTGCTTTACTGTCGCGACTACCTCTGTCCCGGCGGGGACGGAGGTACGCAATCCAAAACGGACCAATTGGACCGGCTATAAGGAAGACCTTATCCTACGCTACGGAGATGGTCACACCCCTAAACTCACTTCACCTTACGAACTTGATAGGGCTGCTGGTGACTTAGAGAGCTCTATCATTGAGTCGTTTCACCGGAACTGCCCACTCAAGACCGTTAACCGCTCGAGGCTTGTCCCTTGGTGGAATGCGGATCTCAGCCGGCTTCGGAAATACACGCGCAGGCTCTTCAACAAAGCCAAGCGCACGGGAGACTGGACTGGATACAGGCAGTCCCTTAATACCTACAACAGGGCCATTAGAGCTGCTAAGAAGGACTCTTGGCGGACCTTCTGTGAGCAAGTCTCCAATGTCCCTGCCACGGCTAGGGTCATGAAGATCCTAGCGCACGACAACACACATCGTCTTGACACTATTAAGTTGCAGGAGGGTGTGTACACTAAGTCTGGGGCTGAGACTCTCAAGCATATGCTGGAGGTCCACTTCCCTGACTCCACTCCAATCAATCCAACAAACCCTGACTCTCTATACCCTGTTCTGCACAGGGCGAAGAGAGAGGACTGGCTTGTAGCCAGGCAGGTTGTTACGATTCCCAAGCTTCGTTGGGCTGTCAACTGTTTTGAGCCCTACAAGTCTCCGGGACCCGATGGGGTCTTCCCTCGGCTTTTGCAGGAGGGCTTAGACCACATCGCCTCTCCGTTATTCAAAATCTATAGACTTTGCATTGCTCTCGGTCACATACCTTGTGATTGGAAGCGATCTAGGGTCATCTTTATTCCCAAGCCCGGGAAGGTTTCCTACCTCGAGGCGAAGGCATTTAGGCCCATATGCCTGACCTCCTTCTTCCTCAAAATCCTGGAGAAGCTGGTGGACAGGTACATTAGAGACGAGGTACTTTCGGTAACTCCTCTCTCTTCTTCACAATTTGCTTACCAAAAAGGTAAATCAACTGAGACGGCCCTTCACGGCCTCACGAATTGCCTGGACAGGGCATTCGAGTTTCAGGAAATTTCACTGGCCGTCTTCCTCGATATTGAGGGGGCCTTTGACAAGGTCTCTAGCTCGGTTATTACTGAAGCTGTTAAGAGATTTGGCATCAGTGACACTCTTGGCCGTTGGATCGAGTCCATGCTTACCGACCGCGAGGTGTCGGCGTCCCTCCTTGGGGACTCTCTAGGGGTGACTACCAGCCGGGGCTGCCCTCAGGGTGGAGTGCTCTCCCCCCTGTTGTGGTGCCTGGTGGTGGACGAACTCTTGGAGAGACTCGGGGGTGCTGGGGGCTGTAGCTGCTTCGGGTATGCGGACGATGTAGCAATAGTCTTTACCGGGAAGTTCCCGGATACTGTCACCACACTTATGAGATCTGCTCTCTCTAGCGTGGAGCAATGGTGTCAGGCGGTTAACCTTTCCGTTAATCCTGATAAAACTGTCCTTGTTCCGTTTACGAGGAAGAATACTAAGGATCTGTTCAATGATATCTCCTTCTTTGGCCAGGTCCTGACAAAGTCCTCCGAGGTAAAATACCTGGGGGTGACCTTTGACTGCAGACTCACATGGAAGCCGCATCTTGATCGGTGTATCAAGAAGGCCAAGATGCTTTTCTGGAGGACCAGGAGCTCAGTCGGCCAGACTTGGGGCCTCAACCCCAAGGCTGTACACTGGCTCTATACTGGGATCATCAGACCCATACTATCTTACGGGGCACTTGTCTGGTGGACAAGGGTCCGGCTGAAGACGGTGCAGGCTGCCCTGCGCAAGCTTCAAAGGCTTGCCTGCATTGGTGTTACAGGGGCCATGAGATCGACCCCAACTGCTTCCCTGGAGGTGCTTCTTGACATGCTACCTCTTCATCTTTTCATTGAGGAGGAGGCTGTCATGGGGGCCTACAGGCTCCACATTAATGGCTGTTGGGTTCCAAGACTTTGGGATTACAGCCATACGAAGCTCTTTCGGGAGTACGCTGCACTTGAGCCGTCGTTAACGATGTGCTCTAACAAAACCGTTACCAGTTTTGATTTCACTAAGCCATTCAGCATCCACTTTCCCAGTCGGGCCGAGTGGACTAACCTGCTGCCTCTTGGCACTGGGGGTGAAACTATTTGGTTCACCGATGGTTCCAAGACTGATTCCGGCGCTGGCGCCGGCTATTACTGCCAAACTACAAGGGTCGGTTTTTCTGCTTGCCTGGGCACCTTTGCTAGTGTGTTCCAAGCGGAAATTGCCGCGATCTGTTATTGCGCAGACTACTGCATTAACAAAGGGTATAACGGACGGACTGTGAGGATCTATTCTGACAGTCAGGCCGCCCTGAATGCGCTGGACCAGTGTCAGATTACCTCTCAACTGGTGCGTAGCTGCCTTGATCTGCTAGCGCAACTGGCGTCCTGCAACAGGGTTCTGTTGTACTGGGTGCCAGGGCATAGCGGTTATTATGGCAATGAGCAAGCCGATAGATTTGCGAAAAGGGGCGCGGAGGCCAAGCTCTTGGGGCCGGAGCCGGCCGTCCCCATCCCCTACGGGCATGTCAAACGGAGCCTGCATGACAGGATGACTGTCATACAAAACCAGCTCTGGCATGACATGGATGGCCAGAGACAGACAAAACAGTTTGTCAATGGTCCCTGCAGGTCTCGTGCTAGAGACCTAATTTCGCTCAGCAGATGGGATATTAGGCTGGCCACCGGTCTTCTGACCGGACACTGTCGGCTAAATAGGCACCTCCATCTGATGGGTCTTGCTGACGACCCCCTCTGCAGGTCGTGCCAGGAGAAGGAAGAAACATCCGCTCACGTACTTTGCGAGTGCGACTTCTTCGCCTCGCTTAGACTAGAACATTTTGATTCACACACTGTGGAGCCCTCGCGGGTCTCCTCTTTTACGGTGGAGCGAATTCTTCGCTACGCTGCGGCTACGGGCCTATTCAAGGCCTGATTTTGAGGTTGCACAATATGCCTTTGGCATCGGTGCTAGGGCGTGAGCCCCGCCTCATCAACAATAATAATAATAATAATTGCGCCACGGAAGCTCAAAAATTTAATGTTCGTCAGTTATTGTGGAAAAACTCTGAATTTTACGTTACATCTAAGACCTCAAAACACCGCTCCCGGATGGGCTCGAACAACCAACCTTTCGGTTAACAGCCGACGGCGCTAACCATTGCGCAACGGAAGCCCAAAGATTAAATGTTCGTCAGGTATTGTGGAAAAACTCTGAATTTTACGTTACATCTAAGACCTCACAACACCGCTCCCGGATGGGCTCGAACCACCAACCTTCCGGTTAACAGCTGAACGCGCTAACCATTGCGCCACGGAACCCCAAAAATTAAATGTTCATCAGGTATTGTGGAAAAACTTCGGCTTTTTACGTTGCATTTGAGATCCCACAACACCGCTCCCGGGTGGGCTCGAAACACAAACCTATTGGTTTACAGCCAAACGCGCTAACCATTGAGCCACGGAAGCTCAGAAATTAAATGGTTGTCACGTTACGTGGAAAAGTTTTGACTTTTTACGTCACATCTGAGACCTTTCAACACCGCTCCCGGATGGGCTCGAACCACCAACCTTTCGGTTAACAGCCGACGGCGCTAAGCATTGCGCCACGGAAGCCCAAAAGTTTAATGGTCGTCAGGTATTGTGGAAAAACTTTGGCATTTTACATTACATTTGATATCCCACATCACCGCTCCCAGGTGGGCTCGAACCACCAACCTATTGGTTAACAGCCGAACGCGCTAACCATTGAGCCACGGAAGCTCACAAATTAAATGGTTGTCACGTTATATGGAAAAGTTTTGACTTTTTACGCTACTTCTGAGACCCCACAACACCACTTCCGGGTGGGCTCGAACCACCAGCCTCTCGGTTAACAGCCGAACGCGCTAACCATTGCGCCACGGAAGCCCAAAAATCAAATGGTCGTCAGGTATTGTGGAAAAACTTTGGCTTTTTACGTTACATTTGAGACTTCACAACACCGCTCCCGGGGGGGCTCGAACCACCAACCTTTCGGTTAACAGCCGAACGCGCTAACCATGGAGCCAAGGAAGCTCAGAAATGAAATGGTCGTCAGGTATTGTGGAAAAACATCGACTTTTTACGTCACATCTGAGACCTTGCAACACCGCTCCCGGATGGGCTCGAACCACAAACCTTTTGAATAACAGCTGAACGCGCTAACCATTGCGCCACGGAAGCCCAAAAATTAAATGTTCGTCAGTTATTTTTAAAAAACTCTGAATTTTACGTTACATCTAAGACCTCAAAACACCGCTCCCGGATGGGCTCGAACCACCAACCTTTCGGTTAACAGCCGACGGCGCTAACCATTGCGCAACGGAAGCCCAAAGATTAAATGTTCGTCAGGTATTGTGGAAAAACTTACGATTTTTACGTTACATGTGAGATCTCACAACACCGCTCCCGGGTGGGCTCGAACCACCAACCTTTTGAATAACAGCTGAACGCGCTAACCGAAAATTAAAAGCCCAAAAATGAAATGGTCGTCAGGTATTGTGGAAAAACTTTGACTTTTTACGTCACATCTGAGACCTCACAACACCGCTCCCGGATAGGCTCGAACCACCAACCTTTCGGTTAACAGCTGAACGCGCTAACCATTGCGCCACGGAAGCTCAAAAATTTAATGTTCGTCAGTTATTGTGGAAAAACTCTGAATTTTACGTTACATCTAAGGCCTCAAAACACCGCTCCCGGATGGGCTCGAACAACCAACCTTTCGGTTAACAGCCGACGGCGCTAACCATTGCGCAACGGAAGCCCAAAGATTAAATGTTCGTCAGGTATTGTGGAAAAACTCTGAATTTTACGTTACATCTAAGACCTCAAAACACCGCTCCCGGATGGGCTCGAACAACCAACCTTTCGGTTAACAGCCGACGGCGCTAACCATTGCGCAACGGAAGCCCAAAGATTAAATGCTCGTCAGGTATTGTGGAAAAACTCTGAATTTTACGTTACATCTAAGACCTCACAACACCGCTCCCAGGTGGGCTCGAACCACCAACCTATTGGTTAACAGCCGAACGCGCTAACCATTGAGCCACGGAAGCTCAGAAATTAAATGGTTGTCACGTTATATGGAAAAGTTTTGACTTTTTTCGCTACTTCTGAGACCCCACAACACCACTTCCGGGTGGGCTCGAACCACCAGCCTCTCGGTTAACAGCCGAACGCGCTAACCATTGCGCCACGGAAGCCCAAAAATCAAATGGTCGTCAGGTATTGTGGAAAAACCTTGGCTTTTTACGTTACATCTAAGACCTCACAACACCGCTCCCGGATGGGCTCGAACCACAAACCTTTTGGTTAACAGCCGACGGTGCTAACCATTGCGCAACGGAAGCCCAAAGATTAAATGTTCGTCAGGTATTGTGGAAAAACTTACGATTTTTACGTTACATGTGAGATCTCACAACACCGCTCCCGGGTGGGCTCGAACCACCAACCTTTCGGTTAACAGCCGAACGCGCAAACCATTGCGCCACGGAAGCCCAAAAATTAAATGTTCGTCAGGTATTGTGGAAAAACTTTGACTTTTTACGTCACATCTGAGACCTCACAACACCGCTCCCGGATGGGCTCGAACCACCAACCTTTCAGTTAACAGCCGAACGCGCTAACCATTGCGCCACTGAAGCCCAAAAATAAATGGTCGTCAGGTATTGTGGAAAAACTTTGGCATTTTACATTACATTTGAGATCCCATAACACCGCTCCCGGGTTGGCTCGAACCACCAACCTATTGGTTAACAGCCGAACGCGCTAACCATTGAGCCAAGGAAGCTCAGAAATTAAATGGTTGTCACGTATTGTGGAAAAGTTTTGACTGTTTACGCTACATCTGAGACCTCACAACACCGCTCCCGGATGGGCTCGAACCACCAACCTTTCGGTTAACAGCTGAACGCGCTAACCATTGCGCCACGGAAGCCCAAAAATTAAATGTTCGTCAGGTATTGTGGAAAAACTTCGGCTTTTTACGTTACATTTGAGATCCCACAACACCGCTCCCGGGTGGGCTCGAAACACAAACCTATTGGTTAAGAGCCGAACGCGCTAACCATTGAGCCACGGAAGCTAAGAAATTAAAAGGTTGTCACGTTATGTGGAAAAGTTTTGACTTTTTACGTCACATCTGAGACCTTTCAACACCGCTCCCGGATGGGCTCGAACCACCAACCTTTCGGTTAACAGCCAACGGCGCTAAGCATTGCGCCACGGAAGCCCAAAAGTTAAATGGTCGTCAGGTATTGTGGAAAAAAATTGGCATTTTACATTACATTTGAGATCCCACATCACCGCTCCCAGGTGGGCTCGAACCACCAACCTATTGGTTAACAGCCGAACGCGCTAACCATTGAGCCACGGAAGCTCAGAAATTAAATGGTTGTCCCGTTATATGGAAAAGTTTTGACTTTTTACGCTACTTCTGAGACCCCACAACACCACTTCCGGGTGGGCTCGAACCACCAGCCTCTCGGTTAACAGCCGAACGCGCTAACCATTGCGCCACGGAAGCCCAAAAATCCAATGGTCGTCAGGTATTGTGGAAAAACTTTGGCTTTTTATGTTACATCTAAGACCTCACAACACCGCTCCAGGATGGGCTCGAACAACCAACCTTTCGGTTAACAGCCGACGGCGCTAACCATTGCGCAACGGAAGCCCAAAGATTAAATGTTCGTCAGGTATTGTGGAAAAACTCTGAATTTTACGTTACATCTAAGACCTCAAAACACCGCTCCCGGATGGGCTCGAACAACCAACCTTTCGGTTAACAGCCGACGGCGCTAACCATTGCGCAACGGAAGCCCAAAGATTAAATGCTCGTCAGGTATTGTGGAAAAACTCTGAATTTTACGTTACATCTAAGACCTCACAACACCGCTCCCAGGTGGGCTCGAACCACCAACCTATTGGTTAACAGCCGAACGCGCTAACCATTGAGCCACGGAAGCTCAGAAATTAAATGGTTGTCACGTTATATGGAAAAGTTTTGACTTTTTACGCTACTTCTGAGACCCCACAACACCACTTCCGGGTGGGCTCGAACCACCAGCCTCTCGGTTAACAGCCGAACGCGCTAACCATTGCGCCACGGAAGCCCAAAAATCAAATGGTCGTCAGGTATTGTGGAAAAACCTTGGCTTTTTACGTTACATCTAAGACCTCACAACACCGCTCCCGGATGGGCTCGAACCACAAACCTTTTGGTTAACAGCCGACGGTGCTAACCATTGCGCAACGGAAGCCCAAAGATTAAATGTTCGTCAGGTATTGTGGAAAAACTCTGAATTTTACGTTACATCTAAGACCTCACAACACCGCTCCCGGATGGGCTCGAACCACCAACCTTCCGGTTAACAGCTGAACGCGCTAACCATTGCGCCACGGAACCCCAAAAATTAAATGTTCATCAGGTATTGTGGAAAAACTTCGGCTTTTTACGTTGCATTTGAGATCCCACAACACCGCTCCCGGGTGGGCTCGAAACACAAACCTATTGGTTTACAGCCAAACGCGCTAACCATTGAGCCACGGAAGCTCAGAAATTAAATGGTTGTCACGTTACGTGGAAAAGTTTTGACTTTTTACGTCACATCTGAGACCTTTCAACAGCGCTCCCGGATGGGCTCGAACCACCAACCTTTCGGTTAACAGCCGACGGCGCTAAGCATTGCGCCACGGAAGCCCAAAAGTTAAATGGCCGTCAGGTATTGTGGAAAAACTTTGGCATTTTACATTACATTTGATATCCCACATCACCGCTCCCAGGTGGGCTCGAACCACCAACCTATTGGTTAACAGCCGAACGCGCTAACCATTGAGCCACGGAAGCTCACAAATTAAATGGTTGTCACGTTATATGGAAAAGTTTTGACTTTTTACGCTACTTCTGAGACCCCACAACACCACTTCCGGGTGGGCTCGAACCACCAGCCTCTCGGTTAACAGCCGAACGCGCTAACCATTGCGCCACGGAAGCCCAAAAATCAAATGGTCGTCAGGTATTGTGGAAAAACTTTGGCTTTTTACGTTACATTTGAGACTTCACAACACCGCTCCCGGGGGGGCTCGAACCACCAACCTTTCGGTTAACAGCCGAACGCGCTAACCATGGGGCCAAGGAAGCTCAGAAATGAAATGGTTGTCACGTTATATGGAAAAGTTTTGACTTTTTACGCTACTTCTGAGACCCCACAACACCGCTCCCGGATGGGCTCGAACCACAAACCTTTTGAATAACAGCTGAACGCGCAAACCATTGCGCCACGGAAGCCCAAAAATTAAATGTTCGTCAGTTATTTTTAAAAAACTCTGAATTTTACGTTACATCTAAGACCTCAAAACACCGCTCCCGGATGGGCTCGAACCACCAACCTTTCGGTTAACAGCCGACGGCGCTAACCATTGCGCAACGGAAGCCCAAAGATTAAATGTTCGTCAGGTATTGTGGAAAAACTTACGATTTTTACGTTACATGTGATATCTCACAACACCGCTCCCGGGTGGGCTCGAACCACCAACCTTTTGAATAACAGCTGAACGCGCTAACCGAAAATTAAAAGCCCAAAAATGAAATGGTCGTCAGGTATTGTGGAAAAACTTTGACTTTTTACGTCACATCTGAGACCTCACAACACCGCTCCCGGATAGGCTCGAACCACCAACCTTTCGGTTAACAGCTGAACGCGCTAACCATTGCGCCACGGAAGCTCAAAAATTTAATGTTCGTCAGTTATTGTGGAAAAACTCTGAATTTTACGTTACATCTAAGGCCTCAAAACACCGCTCCCGGATGGGCTCGAACAACCAACCTTTCGGTTAACAGCCGACGGCGCTAACCATTGCGCAACGGAAGCCCAAAGATTAAATGTTCGTCAGGTATTGTGGAAAAACTTCGGCTTTTTACGTTACATTTGAGATCCCACAACACCGCTCCCGGGTGGGCTCGAAACACAAACCTATTGGTTAACAGCCGAACGCGCTAACCATTGAGCCACGGAAGCTAAGAAATTAAAAGGTTGTCACGTTATGTGGAAAAGTTTTGACTTTTTACGTCACATCTGAGACCTTTCAACACCGCTCCCGGATGGGCTCGAACCACCAACCTTTCGGTTAACAGCCAACGGCGCTAAGCATTGCGCCACGGAAGCCCAAAAGTTAAATGGTCGTCAGGTATTGTGGAAAAACTTTGGCATTTTACATTACATTTGAGTTCCCACATCACCGCTCCCAGGTGGGCTCGAACCACCAACCTATTGGTTAACAGCCGAACGCGCTAACCATTGAGCCACGGAAGCTCAGAAATTAAATGGTTGTCCCGTTATATGGAAAAGTTTTGACTTTTTACGCTACTTCTGAGACCCCACAACACCACTTCCGGGTGGGCTCGAACCACCAGCCTCTCGGTTAACAGCCGAACGCGCTAACCATTGCGCCACGGAAGCCCAAAAATCCAATGGTCGTCAGGTATTGTGGAAAAACTTTGGCTTTTTATGTTACATCTAAGACCTCACAACACCGCTCCCGGATGGGCTCGAACCACAAACCTTTTGGTTAACAGCCGACGGCGCTAACCATTGCGCAACGGAAGCCCAAAGATTAAATGTTCGTCAGGTATTGTGGAAAAACTTACGATTTTTACGTTACATGTGAGATCTCACAACACCGCTCCCGGGTGGGCTCGAACCACCAACCTTTCGGTTAACAGCCGAACTCGCAAACCATTGCGCCACGGAAGCCCAAAAATTAAATGTTCGTCAGGTATTGTGGAAAAACTTTGACTTTTTACGTCACATCTGAGACCTCACAACACCGCTCCCGGATGGGCTCGAACCACCAACCTTTCAGTTAACAGCCGAACGCGCTAACCATTGCGCCACGGAAGCCCAAAAATTAAATGGTCGTCAGGTATTGTGGAAAAACTTTGGCATTTTACATTACATTTGAGATCCCACAACACCGCTCCCGGGTTGGCTCGAACCACCAACCTATTGATTAACAGCCGAACGCGCTAACCATTGAGCCACGGAAGCTCAGAAAATAAATGGTTTTCACGTATTGTGGAAATGTTTTGACTGTTTACGCTACATCTGAGACCTCACAACACCGCTCCCGGATGGGCTCGAACCACCAACCTTTCGGTTAACAGCTGAACGCGCTAACCATTGCGCCACGGAAGCCCAAAAATTAAATGTTCGTCAGGTATTGTGGAAAAACTTTGGCTTTTTACGTTACATTTGAGATCCCACAACACCGCTCCCGGGTGGGCTCGAAACACAAACCTATTGGTTAACAGCCGAACGCGCTAACCATTGAGCCACGGAAGCTCAGAAATTAAATGGTTGTCACGTTATGTGGAAAAGTTTTGACTTTTTACGTGACATCTGAGACCTTTCAACACCGCTCCCGGATGGGCTCGAACCACCAACCTTTCGGTTAACAGCCAACGGCGCTAAGCATTGCGCCACGGAAGCCCAAAAGTTAAATGGTCGTCAGGTATTGTGGAAAAACTTTGGCATTTTACATTACATTTGAGATCCCACATCACCGCTCCCAGGTGGGCTCGACCCACCAACCTATTGGTTAACAGCCGAACGCGCTAACCATTGAGCCACGGAAGCTCAGAAATTAAATGGTTGTCACGTTATATGGAAAAGTTTTGACTTTTACGCTACTTCTGAGACCCCACAACACCACTTCCGGGTGGGCTCGAACCACCAGCCTCTCGGTTAACAGCCGAACGCGCTAACCATTGCGCCACGGAAGCCCAAAAATCCAATGGTCGTCAGGTATTGTGGAAAAACTTTGACTTTTTACGTCACATCTGAGACCTCACAACACCGCTCCCGGATGGGCTCGAACCACCAACCTTTCAGTTAACAGCCGAACGCGCTAACCATTGCGCCACGGAAGCCCAAAAATTAAATGGTCGTCAGGTATTGTGGAAAAACTTTGGCATTTTACATTACATTTGAGATCCCACAACACCGCTCCCGGGTTGGCTCGAACCACCAACCTATTGATTAACAGCCGAACGCGCTAACCATTGAGCCACGGAAGCTCAGAAATTAAATGGTTTTCACGTATTGTGGAAAAGTTTTGACTGTTTACGCTACATCTGAGACCTCACAACACCGCTCCCGGATGGGCTCGAACCACCAACCTTTCGGTTAACAGCTGAACGCGCTAACCATTGCGCCACGGAAGCCCAAAAATCAAATGGTCGTCAGGTATTGTGGAAAAACTTTGGCTTTTTACGTTACATTTGAGACTTCACAACACCGCTCCCGGGGGGGCTCGAACCACCAACCTTTCGGTTAACAGCCGAACACGCTAACCATGGAGCCAAGGAAGCTCAGAAATGAAATGGTCGTCAGGTATTGTGGAAAAACATCGACTTTTTACGTCACATCTGAGACCTTGCAACACCGCTCCCGGATGGGCTCGAACCACAAACCTTTTGAATAACAGCTGAACGCGCTAACCATTGCGCCACGGAAGCCCAAAAATTAAATGTTCGTCAGTTATTTTTAAAAAATTCTGAATTTTACGTTACATCTAAGACCTCAAAACACCGCTCCCGGATGGGCTCGAACCACCAACCTTTCGGTTAACAGCCGACGGCGCTAATCATTGCGCAACGGAAGCCCAAAGATTAAATGTTCGTCAGGTATTGTGGAAAAACTTTGGCATTTTACATTACATTTGAGATCCCACAACACCGCTCCCGGGTTGGCTCGAACCACCAACCTATTGGTTAACAGCCGAACGCGCTAACCATTGAGCCACGGAAGCTCAGAAATTAAATGGTTGTCACGTTATATGGAAAAGTTTTGACTTTTACGCTACTTCTGAGACCCCACAACACCACTTCCGGGTGGGCTCGAACCACCAGCCTCTCGGTTAACAGCCGAACGCGCTAACCATTGCGCCACGGAAGCCCAAAAATCAAATGGTCGTCAGGTATTGTGGAAAAACTTTGGCTTTTTACGTTACATTTGAGACTTCACAACACCGCTCCCGGGGGGGCTCGAACCACCAACCTTTCGGTTAACAGCCGAACACGCTAACCATGGAGCCAAGGAAGCTCAGAAATGAAATGGTCGTCAGGTATTGTGGAAAAACATCGACTTTTTACGTCACATCTGAGACCTTGCAACACCGCTCCCGGATGGGCTCGAACCACAAACCTTTTGAATAACAGCTGAACGCGCTAACCATTGCGCCACGGAAGCCCAAAAATTAAATGTTCGTCAGTTATTTTTAAAAAATTCTGAATTTTACGATACATCTAAGACCTCAAAACACCGCTCCCGGATGGGCTCGAACCACCAACCTTTCGGTTAACAGCCGACGGCGCTAATCATTGCGCAACGGAAGCCCAAAGATTAAATGTTCGTCAGGTATTGTGGAAAAACTTTGGCATTTTACATTACATTTGAGATCCCACAACACCGCTCCCGGGTTGGCTCGAACCACCAACCTATTGGTTAACAGCCGAACGCGCTAACCATTGAGCCACGGAAGCTCAGAAATTAAATGGTTGTCACGTTATATGGAAAAGTTTTGACTTTTTACGCTACTTCTGAGACCCCACAACACCACTTCCGGGTGGGCTCGAACCACCAGCCTCTCGGCTAACAGCCGAACGCGCTAACCATTGCGCCACGGAAGCCCAAAAATCAAATGGTCGTCAGGTATTGTGGAAAAACTTTGGCTTTTTACGTTACATTTGAGACTTCACAACACCGCTCCCGGGGGGGCTCGAACCACCAACCTTTCGGTTATCAGCCGAACGCGCTAACCATGGAGCCAAGGAAGCTCAGAAATGAAATGGTCGTCAGGTATTGTGGAAAAACATCGACTTTTTACGTCACATCTGAGACCTTGCAACACCGCTCCCGGATGGGCTCGAACCACAAACCTTTTGAATAACAGCTGAACGCGCTAACCATTGCGCCACGGAAGCCCAAAAATTAAATGTTCGTCAGTTATTTTTAAAAAACTCTGAATTTTACGTTACATCTAAGACCTCAAAACACCGCTCCCGGATGGGCTCGAACCACCAACCTTTCGGTTAACAGCCGACGGCGCTAAACATTGCGCAACGGAAGCCCAAAGATTAAATGTTCGTCAGGTATTGTGGAAAAACTTTGGCATTTTACATTACATCTAAGACCTCACAACACCGCTCCCGGATGGGCTCGAACCACCAACCTTCCGGTTAACAGCTGAACGCGCTAACCATTGCGCCACGGAACCCCAAAAATTAAATGTTCATCAGGTATTGTGGAAAAACTTCGGCTTTTTACGTTACATTTGAGATCCCACAACACCGCTCCCGGGTGGGCTCGAAACACAAACCTATTGGTTTACAGCCAAACGCGCTAACCATTGAGCCACGGAAGCTCAGAAATTAAATGGTTGTCACGTTATGTGGAAAAGTTTTGACTTTTTACGCTACTTCTGAGACCCCACAACACCACTTCCGGGTGGGCTCGAACCACCAGCCTCTCGGTTAACAGCCGAACGCGCTAACCATTGCGCCACGGAAGCCCAAAAATCAAATGGTCGTCAGGTATTGTGGAAAAACTTTGACTTTTTACGTCACATCTGAGACCTCACAACACCATTCCCGGATGGGCTCGAACCACAAACCTTTTGGTTAACATCCGAACGCGCTAACCATGGAGCCAAGGAAGCTCAGAAATGAAATGGTCGTCAGTTATTGTGGAAAAACATCGACTTTTTACGTCACGTCCGAGACCTTTCAACACCGCTCCCGGATGGGCTCGAACCACCAACCTTTCGGTTAACAGCCGACGGCGCTAACCATTGCGCCACGGAAGCCCAAAAATTAAATGTTCGTCAGGTATTGTGGAAAAACTTTGGATTTTTACGTTACATTTGAGATCTCACAACACCGCTCCCGGGTGGGCTCGATCCACCAACGTTTTGGTTAACAGCCGAACGCGCTAACCGAAAATTAAAAGCCCTAAAATTAAATGGTCGTCAGGTATTGTGGAAAAACTTTGACTTTTTACGTCACATCTGAGACCTCACAACACCGCTCCCGGATAGGCTCGAACCACCAACCTTTCGGTTAACAGCTGAACGCGCTAACCATTGCGCCACGGAGGGTCAAAAATTTAATGTTCGTCAGTTATTTTGGAAAAACTCTGAATTTTACGTTACATCTAAGACCTCAAAACACCGCTCCCGGATGGGCTCGAACCACCAACCTTTCGGTTAACAGCCGACGGCGCTAACCATTGCGCAACGGAAGACCAAAGATTAAATGTTCGCCAGGTATTGTGGAAAAACTTTGGATTTTTACGTTACATTTGATATCTCACAACACCGCTCCCGGGTGGGCTCGATCCACCAACGTTTTGGTTAACAGCCGAACGCGCTAACCGAAAATTAAAAGCCCAAAAATTAAATGGTCGTCAGGTATTGTGGAAAAACTTTGACTTTTTACGTCACATCTGAGACCTCACAACACCGCTCCCGGATAGGCTCGAACCACCAACCTTTCGGTTAACAGCTGAACGCGCTAACCATTGCGCCACGGAAGCTCAAAAATTTAATGTTCGTCAGTTATTGTGGAAAAACTCTGAATTTTACATTACATCTAAGACCTCAAAACACCGCTACCCGATGGGCTCGAACCACAAACCTTTCGGTTAACAGCCGACGGCGCTAACCATTGCGCAACGGAAGCCCAAAGATTAAATGGTCGTCAGGTATTGTGGAAAAACTTTGACTTTTTACGTCACATCTGAGACCTTACAACACCGCTCCCGGAGGGGCTCGAACCACAAACCTTTTGAATAACAGCTGAACGCGCTAACCATTGCGCCACCGAAGCTCAAAAATTAAATGTTCGTCAGATATTGTGGAAAAACTCTGAATTTTACGTTACATCTAAGACCTCACATCAACGCTCCCGGATGGGCTCGAACCACCAACTTTACGGTTAACAGCCGAACGCGCTAACCATTGCGCCACGGAAGCCCAAAAATTAAATGGTCGTCAGGTATTGTGGAAAAACTTTGGCATTTTACGTTACATTTGAGATCCCACAACACCGCTCCCGGGTGGGCTCGAACCATAAAACTATTGGTTAACAGCTGAACACGCTAACCATTGAGCCACGGAAGCCCAAAAATTAAATGTTCGTCAGTTATTTTTAAAAAACTCTGAATTCTACGTTACATCTAAGACCTCAAAACACCGCTCCCGGATGGGCTCGAACCACCAACCTTTCGGTTAACAGCCGACGGCGCTAACCATTGCGCAACGGAAGCCCAAAGATTAAATGTTCGTCAGGTATTGTGGAAAAACTTTGGATTTTTATGTTACATTTGAGATCTCACAACACCGCTCCCGGGTGGGCTCGATCCACCAACGTTTTGGTTAACAGCCGAACGCGCTAACCGAAAATTAAAAGCCCAAAAATTAAATGGTCGTCAGGTATTGTGGAAAAACTTTGGCATTTTACGTTACATTTGAGATCCCACAACACCGCTCCCGGGTGGGCTCGAACCATAAAACTATTGGTTAACAGCTGAACACGCTAACCATTGAGCCACGGAAGCCCAAAAATTAAATGTTCGTCAGTTATTTTTAAAAAACTCTGAATTCTACGTTACATCTAAGACCTCAAAACACCGCTCCCGGATGGGCTCGAACCACCAACCTTTCGGTTAACAGCCGACGGCGCTAACCATTGCGCAACGGAAGCCCAAAGATTAAATGTTCGTCAGGTATTGTGGAAAAACTTTGGATTTTTATGTTACATTTGAGATCTCACAACACCGCTCCCGGGTGGGCTCGATCCACCAACGTTTTGGTTAACAGCCGAACGCGCTAACCGAAAATTAAAAGCCCAAAAATTAAATGGTCGTCAGGTATTGTGGAAAAACTTTGACTTTTTACGTCACATCTGAGACCTCACAACACCGCTCCCGGATAGGCTCGAACCACCAACCTTTCGGTTAACAGCTGAACGCGCTAACCATTGCGCCACGGAAGCTCAAAAATTTAATGTTCGTCAGTTATTGTGGAAAAACTCTGAATTTTACGTTACATCTAAGACCTCAAAACACCGCTCCCGGATGGGCTCGAACAACCAACCTTTCGGTTAACAGCCGACGGCGCTAATCATTGCGCAACGGAAGCCCAAAGATTAAATGTTCGTCAGGTATTGTGGAAAAACTCTGAATTTTACGTTACATCTAAGACCTTACAACACCGCTCCCGGATGGGCTCGAACCACCAACCTTCCGGTTAACAGCTGAACGCGCTAACCATTGCGCCACGGAACCCCAAAAATTAAATGTTCATCAGGTATTGTGGAAAAACTTCGGCTTTTTACGTTACATTTGAGATCCCACAACACCGCTCCCGGGTGGGCTCGAAACACAAACCTATTGGTTTACAGCCAAACGCGCTAACCATTGAGCCACGGAAGCTCAGAAATTAAATGGTTGTCACGTTATGTGGAAAAGTTTTGACTATTTACGCTACTTCTGAGACCCCACAACACCACTTCCGGGTGGGCTCGAACCACCAGCCTCTCGGTTAACAGCCGAACGCGCTAACCATTGCGCCACGGAAGCCCAAAAATCAAATGGTCGTCAGGTATTGTGGAAAAACTTTGACTTTTTACGTCACATCTGAGACCTCACAACACCATTCCCGAATGGGCTCGAACCACAAACCTTTTGGTTAACATCCGAACGCGCTAACCATGGAGCCAAGGAAGCTCAGAAATGAAATGGTCGTCAGTTATTGTGGAAAAACATCGACTTTTTACGTCACGTCTGAGACCTTTCAACACCGCTCCCGGATGGGCTCGAACCACCAACCTTTCGGTTAACAGCCGACGGCGCTAACCATTGCGCCACGGAAGCCCAAAAATTAAATGTTCGTCAGGTATTGTGGAAAAACTTTGGATTTTTACGTTACATTTGAGATCTCACAACACCGCTCCCGGGTGGGCTCGATCCACCAACGTTTTGGTTAACAGCCGAACGCGCTAACCGAAAATTAAAAGCCCTAAAATTAAATGGTCGTCAGGTATTGTGGAAAAACTTTGACTTTTTACGTCACATCTGAGACCTCACAACACCGCTCCCGGATAGGCTCGAACCACCAACCTTTCGGTTAACAGCTGAACGCGCTAACCATTGCGCCACGGAGGGTCAAAAATTTAATGTTCGTCAGTTATTTTGGAAAAACTCTGAATTTTACGTTACATCTAAGACCTCAAAACACCGCTCCCGGATGGGCTCGAACCACCAACCTTTCGGTTAACAGCCGACGGCGCTAACCATTGCGCAACGGAAGACCAAAGATTAAATGTTCGTCAGGTATTGTGGAAAAACTTTGGATTTTTACGTTACATTTGATATCTCACAACACCGCTCCCGGGTGGGCTCGATCCACCAACGTTTTGGTTAACAGCCGAACGCGCTAACCGAAAATTAAAAGCCCAAAAATTAAATGGTCGTCAGGTATTGTGGAAAAACTTTGACTTTTTACGTCACATATGAGACCTCACAACACCGCTCCCGGATAGGCTCGAACCACCAACCTTTCGGTTAACAGCTGAACGCGCTAACCATTGCGCCACGGAAGCTCAAAAATTTAATGTTCGTCAGTTATTGTGGAAAAACTCTGAATTTTACGTTACATCTAAGACCTCAAAACACCGCTCCCGGATGGGCTCGAACCACAAACCTTTCGGTTAACAGCCGACGGCGCTAACCATTGCGCAACGGAAGCCCAAAGATTAAATGGTCGTCAGGTATTGTGGAAAAACTTTGGCTTTTTACGTTACATTTGAGACTTCACAACAACACTCCTGGGTGGGCTCGAACCACCAAACTTTTGGTTAACATCCGAACGAGCTAAGCATGGAGCCAAGAAAGCTCAGAAATGAAATGGTCGTCAGGTATTGTGGAAAAACTTTGACTTTTTACGTCAGATCTGAGACCTTACAACACCGCTCCCGGATGGGCTCGAACCACCAACTTTACGGTTAACAGCCGAACGCGCTAACCATTGCGCCACGGAAGCCCAAAAATTAAATGGTCGTCAGGTATTGTGGAAAAACTTTGGCATTTTACGTTACATTTGAGATCCCACAACACCGCTCCCGGGTGGGCTCGAACCATAAAACTATTGGTTAACAGCTGAACACGCTAACCATTGAGCCACGCAAGCTCAGAAATTAAATGGTTGTCACGTATTGTGGAAAGGTTTTGACATTTTACGCTACATCTGAGACCGCAAACACCTCTCCCGGGTGTGCTCGAACCACCAAACCTTTGGTTAACATCCGAACGAGCTAACCATGGAGCCAAGAAAGCTCAGAAATGAAATGGTCGTCAGGTATAGTGGAGAAACTTTGACTTTTTACGTCACATCTGAGACCTCACAACACCGCTCCCGAATGGGCTCGAACCACCAACCTTTCGGTTAACAGCCGAACGCGCTAACCATTGCGCCACGGAAGCCCAAAAATTAAAAGGTCGTCAGGTATTGTGGAAAAACTTTGACATTTTACGTCACATTTGAGATCCCACAACACCGCTCCCAGGTGGGCTCGAACCACCAACCTATTGGTTTACAGCCGAACGCGCTAACCATTGAGCCACGGAAGCTCAGAAATTAAATGGTTGTCACGTTATGTGGAAAAACTTTGACTTTTTACGTCACATCTGAGACCTTACAACACCGCTCCCGGATGGGCTCGAACCACAAACCTTTTGAATAACAGCTGAACGCGCTAACCATTGCGCCACGGAAGCGCAAAAATTAAATGTTCGTCAGTTATTTTTAAAAACTCTGAATTTTACGTTACATCTAATACCTCAAAACACCGCTCCCGGATGGGCTCGAACCACCAACCTTTCGGTTAACAGCCGACGGCGCTAACCATTGCGCAACGGAAGCCCAAAGATTAAATGTTCGTCAGGTATTGTGGAAAAACTTACGATTTTTACGTTACATCTGAGACCTCACAACACCGCTCACGGATGGGCTCGAACCACCAACCTTTCGGTTAACAGCCGAACGCGCTAACCATTGCGCCACGGAAGCCCAAAAATTAAATGGTCGTCAGGTATTGTGGAAAAACTCTGAATTTTACGTTACATCTAAGACCTCAAAACACCGTTCCCGGATGGGCTCGAACCACCAACCTTTCGGTTAACAGCTGAACGCGCTAACCATTGCGCCACGGAAGCCCAAAAATTAAATGGTCGTCAGGTATTGTGGAAAAACTTTGGCATTTTACATTACATTTGAGATCCCACAACACCGCTCCCGGGTTGGCTCGAACCACCAACCTTTCGGTTAACAGCCGAACGCGCCAAACATTGCGACACGGAAGCCCAAGATTAAATGGTCGTCAGGTATTGTGGAAAAACCCTGACTTTTTACGTCACATCTGAGACCTCACAACACCGCTCCCGGATGGGCTCGAACCACAAACCTTTTGGTTAACATCCGATTGCGCTAACCATGGAGCCAAGGAAGCTCAGAAATGAAATGGTCGTCAGGTATTGTGGAAAAACATCGACTTTTTACGTCACATCTGAGACCTTGCAACACCGCTCCCGGATGGGCTCGAACCACAAACCTTTTGAATAACAGCTGAACGCGCTAACCATTGCGCCACGGAAGCCCAAAAATTAAATGTTCGTCAGTTATTTTTAAAAAACTCTGAATTTTACGTTACATCTAAGACCTCAAAACACCGCTCCCGGATGGGCTCGAACCACCAACCTTTCGGTTAACAGCCGACGGCGCTAACCATTGCGCAACGGAAGCCCAAACATTAAATGTTCGTCAGGTATTGTGGAAAAACTTTGGATTTTTACGTTACATTTGAGATCTCACAACACCGCTCCCGGGTGGGCTCGATCCACCAACGTTTTGGTTAACAGCCGAACGCGCTAACCGAAAATTAAAAGCCCAAAAATTAAATGGTCGTCAGGTATTGTGGAAAAACTTTGACTTTTTACGTCACATCTGAGACCTCACAACACCGCTCCCGGATAGGCTCGAACCACCAACCTTTCGGTTAACAGCTGAACGCGCTAACCATTGCGCCACGGAAGCTCAAAAATTTAATGTTCGTCAGTTATTGTGGAAAAACTTCGGCTTTTTACGTTACATTTGAGATCCCACAACACCGCTCCCGGGTGGGCTCGAAACACAAACCTATTGGTTTACAGCCAAACGCGCTAACCATTGAGCCACGGAAGCTCAGAAATTAAATGGTTGTCACGTTATGTGGAAAAGTTTTGACTTTTTACGCTACTTCTGAGACCCCACAACACCACTTCCGGGTGGGCTCGAACCACCAGCCTCTCGGTTAACAGCCGAACGCGCTAACCATTGCGCCACGGAAGCCCAAAAATCAAATGGTCGTCAGGTATTGTGGAAAAACTTTGACTTTTTACGTCACATCTGAGACCTCACAACACCATTCCCGGATGGGCTCGAACCACAAACCTTTTGGTTAACATCCGAACGCGCTAACCATGGAGCCAAGGAATCTCAGAAATGAAATGGTCGTCAGTTATTGTGGAAATACATCGACTTTTTACGTCACGTCTGAGACCTTTCAACACCGCTCCCGGATGGGCTCGAACCACCAACCTTTCGGTTAACAGCCGACGGCGCTAACCATTGCGCCACGGAAGCCCAAAAATTAAATGTTCGTCAGGTATTGTGGAAAAACTTTGGATTTTTACGTTACATTTGAGATCTCACAACACCGCTCCCGGGTGGGCTCGATCCACCAACGTTTTGGTTAACAGCCGAACGCGCTAACCGAAAATTAAAAGCCCTAAAATTAAATGGTCGTCAGGTATTGTGGAAAAACTTTGACTTTTTACGTCACATCTGAGACCTCACAACACCGCTCCCGGATAGGCTCGAACCACCAACCTTTCGGTTAACAGCTGAACGCGCTAACCATTGCGCCACGGAAGCTCAAAAATTTAATGTTCGTCAGTTATTTTGGAAAAACTCTGAATTTTACGTTACATCTAAGACCTCAAAACACCGCTCCCGGATGGGCTCGAACCACAAACCTTTCGGTTAACAGAAGACGGCGCTAACCATTGCGCAACGGAAGCCCAAAGATTAAATGGTCGTCAGGTATTGTGGAAAAACTTTGGCTTTTTACGTTACATTTGAGACTTCACAACAACACTCCTGGGTGGGCTCGAACCACCAAACTTTTGGTTAACATCCGAACGAGCTAAGCATGGAGCCAAGAAAGCTCAGAAATGAAATGGTCGTCAGGTATTGTGGAAAAACTCTGAATTTTACGTTACATCTATGACCTCACATCACCGCTACCGGATGGGCTCGAACCACCAACTTTACGGTTAACAGCCGAACGCGCTAACCATTGCGCCACGGAAGCCCAAAAATTAAATGGTCGTCAGGTATTGTGGAAAAACTTTGGCTTTTTACGTTACATTTGAGATCCCACAACACCGCTCCCGGGTGGGCTCGAACCATAAAACTATTGGTTAACAGCTGAACACGCTAACCATTGAGCCACGCAAGCTCAGAAATTAAATGGTTGTCACGTATTGTGGAAAGGTTTTGACATTTTACGCTACATCTGAGACCGCAAACACCTCTCCCGGGTGTGCTCGAACCACCAAACTTTTGGTTAACATCCGAACGAGCTAACCATGGAGCCCAGAAAGCTCAGAAATGAAATGGTCGTCAGGTATAGTGGAGAAACTTTGACTTTTTACGTCACATCTGAGACCTCACAACACCGCTCCCGAATGGGCTCGAACCACCAACCTTTCGGTTAACAGCCGAACGCGCTAACCATTGCGCCACGGAAGCCCAAAAATTAAAAGGTCGTCAGGTATTGTGGAAAAACTTTGACATTTTACGTCACATTTGAGATCCCACAACACCGCTCCCAGGTGGGCTCGAACCACCAACCTATTGGTTTACAGCCGAACGCGCTAACCATTGAGCCACGGAAGCTCAGAAATTAAATGGTTGTCACGTTATGTGGAAAAACTTTGACTTTTTACGTCACATCTGAGACCTTACAACACCGCTCCCGGATGGGCTCGAACCACAAACCTTTTGAATAACAGCTGAACGCGCTAACCATTGCGCCACGGAAGCCCAAAAATTAAATGTTCGTCAGTTATTTTTAAAAAACTCTGAATTTTACGTTACATCTAAGACCTCAAAACACCGCTCCCGGATGGGCTCGAACCACCAACCTTTCGGTTAAAAGCCGACGGCGCTAACCATTGCGCAAAGGAAGCCCAAAGATTAAATGTTCGTCAGGTATTGTGGAAAAACTTTGGATTTTTACGTTACATTTGAGATCTCACAACACCGCTCCCGGGTGGGCTCGATCCACCAACGGTTTGGTTAACAGCCGAACGCGCTAACCGAAAATTAAAAGCCCAAAAATTAAATGGTCGTCAAGTATTGTGGAAAAACTTTGACTTTTTACGTCACATCTGAGATCTCACAACACCGCTCCCGAATGGGCTCGAACCACCAACCTTTCGGTTAACAGCCGAACGCGCTAACCATTGCGCCACGGAAGCCCAAAAATTAAAATGTCGTCAGGTATTGTGGAAAAACTTTGACATTTTACGTCACATTTGAGATCCCACAACACCGCTCCCAGGTGGGCTCGAACCACCAACATATTGGTTTACAGCCGAACGCGCTAACCATTGAGCCACGGAAGCTCAGAAATTAAATGGTTGTCACGTTATGTGGAAAAACTTTGACTTTTTACGTCACATCTGAGACCTTACAACACCGCTCCCGGATGGGCTCGAACCACAAACCTTTTGAATAACAGCTGAACGCGCTAACCATTGCGCCACGGAAGCCCAAAAATTAAATGTTCGTCAGTTATTTTTAAAAAACTCTGAATTTTACGTTACATCTAAGACCTCAAAACACCGCTCCCGGATGGGCTCGAACCACAAACCTTTCGGTTAACAGCCGACGGCGCTAACCATTGCGCAACGGAAGCCCAAAGATTAAATGTTCGTCAGGTATTGTGGAAAAACTTACGATTTTTACATTACATCTGAGACCTCACAACACCGCTCACGGATGGGCTCGAACCACCAACCTTTCGGTTAACAGCCGAACGCGCTAACCATTGCGCCACGGAAGCCCAAAAATTAAATGGTCATCAGGTATTGTGGAAAAACTCTGAATTTTACGTTACATCTAAGACCTCAAAACACCGTTCCCGGATGGGCTCGAACCACCAACCTTTCGGTTAACAGCCGACGGCGCTAACCATTGCGCAACGGAAGCCCAAAGATTAAATGTTCGTCAGGTATTGTGGAAAAACTTACGATTTTTACGTTACATCTGAGACCTCACAACACCGCTCACGGATGGGCTCGAACCACCAACCTTTCGGTTAACAGCTGAACGCGCTAACCATTGCGCCACGGAAGCCCAAAAATTAAATGGTCGTCAGGTATTGTGGAAAAACTTTGGCATTTTACATTACATTTGAGATCCCACAACACCGCTCCCGGGTTGGCTCGAACCACCAACCTTTCGGTTAACAGCCGAACGCGCCAAACATTGCGACACGGAAGCCCAAGATTAAATGGTCGTCAGGTATTGTGGAAAAACTTTGACTTTTTACGTCACATCTGAGACCTCACAACACCGCTCCCGGATGGGCTCGAACCACAAACCTTTTGGTTAACATCCGAACGCGCTAACCATGGAGCCAAGGAAGCTCAGAAATGAAATGGTCGTCAGGTATTGTGGAAAAACATCGACTTTTTACGTCACATCTGAGACCTTGCAACACCGCTCCCGGATGGGCTCGAACCACAAACCTTTTGAATAACAGCTGAACGCGCTAACCATTGCGCCACGGAAGCCCAAAAATTAAATGTTCGTCAGTTATTTTTAAAAAACTCTGAATTTTACGTTACATCTAAGACCTCAAAACACCGCTCCCGGATGGGCTCGAACCACCAACCTTTCGGTTAAAAGCCGACGGCGCTAACCATTGCGCAACGGAAGCCCAAAGATTAAATGTTCGTCAGGTATTGTGGAAAAACTTTGGATTTTTACGTTACATTTGAGATCTCACAACACCGCTCCCGGGTGGGCTCGATCCACCAACGGTTTGGTTAACAGCCGAACGCGCTAACCGAAAATTAAAAGCCCAAAAATTAAATGGTCGTCAAGTATTGTGGAAAAACTTTGACTTTTTACGTCACATCTGAGACCTCACAACACCGCTCCCGAATGGGCTCGAACCACCAACCTTTCGGTTAACAGCCGAACGCGCTAACCATTGCGCCACGGAAGCCCAAAAATTAAAAGGTCGTCAGGTATTGTGGAAAAACTTTGACATTTTACGTCACATTTGAGATCCCACAACACCGCTCCCAGGTGGGCTCGAACCACCAACATATTGGTTTACAGCCGAACGCGCTAACCATTGAGCCACGGAAGCTCAGAAATTAAATGGTTGTCACGTTATGTGGAAAAACTTTGACTTTTTACGTCACATCTGAGACCTTACAACACCGCTCCCGGATGGGCTCGAACCACAAACCTTTTGAATAACAGCTGAACGCGCTAACCATTGCGCCACGGAAGCCCAAAAATTAAATGTTCGTCAGTTATTTTTAAAAAACTCTGAATTTTACGTTACATCTAAGACCTCAAAACACCGCTCCCGGATGGGCTCGAACCACAAACCTTTCGGTTAACAGCCGACGGCGCTAACCATTGCGCAACGGAAGCCCAAAGATTAAATGTTCGTCAGGTATTGTGGAAAAACTTACGATTTTTACGTTACATCTGAGACCTCACAACACCGCTCACGGATGGGCTCGAACCACCAACCTTTCGGTTAACAGCCGAACGCGCTAACCATTGCGCCACGGAAGCCCAAAAATTAAATGGTCATCAGGTATTGTGGAAAAACTCTGAATTTTACGTTACATCTAAGACCTCAAAACACCGTTCCCGGATGGGCTCGAACCACCAACCTTTCGGTTAACAGCCGACGGCGCTAACCATTGCGCAACGGAAGCCCAAAGATTAAATGTTCGTCAGGTATTGTGGAAAAACTTACGATTTTTACGTTTCATCTGAGACCTCACAACACCGCTCACGGATGGGCTCGAACCACCAACCTTTCGGTTAACAGCTGAACGCGCTAACCATTGCGCCACGGAAGCCCAAAAATTAAATGGTCGTCAGGTATTGTGGAAAAACTTTGGCATTTTACATTACATTTGAGATCCCACAACACCGCTCCCGGGTTGGCTCGAACCACCAACCTTTCGGTTAACAGCCGAACGCGCCAAACATTGCGACACGGAAGCCCAAGATTAAATGGTCGTCAGGTATTGTGGAAAAACTTTGACTTTTTACGTCACATCTGAGACCTCACAACACCGCTCCCGGATGGGCTCGAACCACAAACCTTTTGGTTAACATCCGAACGCGCTAACCATGGAGCCAAGGAAGCTCAGAAATGAAATGGTCGTCAGGTATTGTGGAAAAACATCGACTTTTTACGTCACATCTGAGACCTTGCAACACCGCTCCCGGATGGGCTCGAACCACAAACCTTTTGAATAACAGCTGAACGCGCTAACCATTGCGCCACGGAAGCCCAAAAATTAAATGTTCGTCAGTTATTTTTAAAAAACTCTGAATTTTACGTTACATCTAAGACCTCAAAACACCGCTCCCGGATGGGCTCGAACCACCAACCTTTCGGTTAAAAGCCGACGGCGCTAACCATTGCGCAACGGAAGCCCAAAGATTAAATGTTCGTCAGGTATTGTGGAAAAACTTTGGATTTTTACGTTACATTTGAGATCTCACAACACCGCTCCCGGGTGGGCTCGATCCACCAACGGTTTGGTTAACAGCCGAACGCGCTAACCGAAAATTAAAAGCCCAAAAATTAAATGGTCGTCAAGTATTGTGGAAAAACTTTGACTTTTTACGTCACATCTGAGACCTCACAACACCGCTCCCGAATGGGCTCGAACCACCAACCTTTCGGTTAACAGCCGAACGCGCTAACCATTGCGCCACGGAAGCCCAAAAATTAAAAGGTCGTCAGGTATTGTGGAAAAACTTTGACATTTTACGTCACATTTGAGATCCCACAACACCGCTCCCAGGTGGGCTCGAACCACCAACATATTGGTTTACAGCCGAACGCGCTAACCATTGAGCCACGGAAGCTCAGAAATTAAATGGTTGTCACGTTATGTGGAAAAACTTTGACTTTTTACGTCACATCTGAGACCTTACAACACCGCTCCCGGATGGGCTCGAACCACAAACCTTTTGAATAACAGCTGAACGCGCTAACCATTGCGCCACGGAAGCCCAAAAATTAAATGTTCGTCAGTTATTTTTAAAAAACTCTGAATTTTACGTTACATCTAAGACCTCAAAACACCGCTCCCGGATGGGCTCGAACCACAAACCTTTCGGTTAACAGCCGACGGCGCTAACCATTGCGCAACGGAAGCCCAAAGATTAAATGTTCGTCAGGTATTGTGGAAAAACTTACGATTTTTACGTTACATCTGAGACCTCACAACACCGCTCACGGATGGGCTCGAACCACCAACCTTTCGGTTAACAGCCGAACGCGCTAACCATTGCGCCACGGAAGCCCAAAAATTAAATGGTCATCAGGTATTGTGGAAAAACTCTGAATTTTACGTTACATCTAAGACCTCAAAACACCGTTCCCGGATGGGCTCGAACCACCAACCTTTCGGTTAACAGCCGACGGCGCTAACCATTGCGCAACGGAAGCCCAAAGATTAAATGTTCGTCAGGTATTGTGGAAAAACTTACGATTTTTACGTTTCATCTGAGACCTCACAACACCGCTCACGGATGGGCTCGAACCACCAACCTTTCGGTTAACAGCTGAACGCGCTAACCATTGCGCCACGGAAGCCCAAAAATTAAATGGTCGTCAGGTATTGTGGAAAAACTTTGGCATTTTACATTACATTTGAGATCCCACAACACCGCTCCCGGGTTGGCTCGAACCACCAACCTTTCGGTTAACAGCCGAACGCGCCAAACATTGCGACACGGAAGCCCAAGATTAAATGGTCGTCAGGTATTGTGGAAAAACTTTGACTTTTTACGTCACATCTGAGACCTCACAACACCGCTCCCGGATGGGCTCGAACCACAAACCTTTTGGTTAACATCCGAACGCGCTAACCATGGAGCCAAGGAAGCTCAGAAATGAAATGGTCGTCAGGTATTGTGGAAAAACATCGACTTTTTACGTCACATCTGAGACCTTGCAACACCGCTCCCGGATGGGCTCGAACCACAAACCTTTTGAATAACAGCTGAACGCGCTAACCATTGCGCCACGGAAGCCCAAAAATTAAATGTTCGTCAGTTATTTTTAAAAAACTCTGAATTTTACGTTACATCTAAGACCTCAAAACACCGCTCCCGGATGGGCTCGAACCACCAACCTTTCGGTTAAAAGCCGACGGCGCTAACCATTGCGCAACGGAAGCCCAAAGATTAAATGTTCGTCAGGTATTGTGGAAAAACTTTGGATTTTTACGTTACATTTGAGATCTCACAACACCGCTCCCGGGTGGGCTCGATCCACCAACGGTTTGGTTAACAGCCGAACGCACTAACCGAAAATTAAAAGCCCAAAAATTAAATGGTCGTCAAGTATTGTGGAAAAACTTTGACTTTTTACGTCACATCTGAGACCTCACAACACCGCTCCCGGATGGGCTCGAACCACCAACCTTTCGGTTAACAGCTGAACGCGCTAACCATTGCGCCAAGGAAGCCCAAAAATTAAATGTTCGTCAGGTATTGTGGAAAAACTTTGGCTTTTTACGTTACATTTGAGATCCCACAACACCGCTCCCGGGTGGGCTCGAAACACAAACCTATTCGTTAACAGCCGAACGCGCTAACCATTGAGCCACGGAAGCTCAGAAATTAAATGGTTGTCACGTTATGTGGAAAAGTTTTGACTTTTTACGCTACTCCTGAGACCCCGCAACACCACTTCCGGGTAGGCTCGAACCACCAGCCTCTCGGTTAACAGCCGAACGCGCTAACCATTGCGCCACGGAAGCCCAAAAATCAAATGGTCGTCAGGTATTGTGGAAAAACTTTGGTTTTTTACGTTACATTTGAGACTTCACAACACCGCTCCCGGGTGGGCTCGAACCACCAACCTTTCGGTTAGCAGCCGAACGCGCTAACCATTGCGCCACGGAAGCCCAAGATTAAATGGTCGTCAGGTATTGTGGAAAAACTTTGGCTTTTTACGTTACATTTGAGATCCCACAACACCGCTCCCGGGTGGGCTCGAACCACAAACCTATTGGTTAACAGCCGAACGCGCTAACCATTGAGCCACGGAAGCTCAGAAATTAAATGGTTGTCACGTTATGTGGAAACGTTTTGACTTTTTACGCTACTTCTGAGACCCCACAACACCACTTCCGGGTGGGCTCGAACCACCAGCCTCTCGGTTAACAGCCGAACGCGCTAACCATTGCGCCACGGAAGCCCAAAAATTAAAAGGTCGTCAGGTATTGTGGAAAAACTTTGACTTTTTACGTCACATCTGAGACCTTACAACACCGCTCCCGGATGGGCTCGAACCACCAACTTTTCGGTTAACAGCCGAACGCGCTAACCATTGCGCCACGGAAGCCCCAAAATTTAATGGTCGTCAGGTATTGTGGAAAAGCTTTGGCTTTTTACGTTACATTTGAATCCCACAACACCGCTCCCGGGTGGCCTCGAACCATAAACCTATTGGTTAACAGCTGAACGCGCTAACCATTGAGCCACGGAAGCTCAGAAATTAAATGGTTGTCACGTATTGTGGAAAAAATTTGACATTTTACGTTACATCTGAGACCTCACAACACCGCTCCCGGATGGGCTCGAACCAACAACCTTTCAGTTAACAGCCGAACGCGCTAACCATTGCGCCACGGAAGTCCAAAAGTTAAATGGTCGTCAGGTATTGTGGAAAAACTTTGGCATTTTACATTACATTTGAGATCCCACATCACCGCTCCCAGGTGGGCTCGAACCACCAACCTATTGGTTAACAGCCGAACGCGCTAACCATTGAGCCACGGAAGCTCAGAAATTAAATGGTTGTCAAGTTTTATGGAAAAGTTTTGACTTTTAACGCTTATTCTGAGACCCCACAACACCACTTCCGGGTGGGCTCGAACCACCAGCCTCTCGGTTAACAGCCGAACGCGCTAACCATTGCGCCACGGAAGCCCAAAAATCAAATGGTCGTCAGGTATTGTGGAAAAACTTTAGCTTTTTACATTTGAGACCTCACAACACGGCTCCCGGGTGGGCTCGAACCACCAACCTTTCGGTTAACAGCCGATCGCGCTAACCATTGCGCCACGGAAGCCCAAGATTAAATGGTCGTCACGTATTGTGGAAAAACTTTGACTTTTTACGTCACATCTGAGACCTTGCAACACCGCTCCCGGATGGGCTCGAACCACAAACCTTTTGAATAACAGCTGAACGCGCTAACCATTGCGCCACGGAAGCCCAAAAATTAAATGTTCGTCAGTTATTGTGGAAAAACTCTGAATTTTACGTTACATCTAAGACCTCAAAACACCGTTCCCGGATGGGCTCGAACCACCAACCTTTCGGTTAACAGCCGAACGCGCTAACCATTTCGCCACGGAAGCCCAAAAATTAAATGGTCGTCAGGTATTGTGGAAAAACTTTGACTTTTTACGTTACATCTGAGACCTCACAACACCGCTCCCGGATGGGCTCGAACCACCAACCTTTCAGTTAACAGCCGAACGCGCTAACCATTGCGCCACGTAAATCCAAAAGTTAAATGGTCGTCAGGTATTGTGGAAAAACTTTGGCATTTTACATTACATTTGAGATCCCACATCACCGCTCCCAGGTGGGCTCGAACCACCAACCTATTGGTTAACAGCCTAACGCGCCAACCATTGAGCCACGGAAGCTCAGAAATTAAATGGTTGTCACGTTATATGGAAAAGTTTTGACTTTTTACGCTACTTCTGAGACCCCACAACACCACTTCCGGGTGGGCTCGAACCACCAGCCTCTCGGTTAACAGCCGAACGCGCTAACCATTGCGCCACGGAAGCCCAAGATTAAATGGTCGTCAGGTATTGTGGAAAAACTCTGAATTTTACGTTACATATAAGACCTCACAACACCGCTCCCGGATGGGCTCGAACCACCAACCTTTCGGTTAACAGCCGAACGCGCTAACCATTGCGCCACGGAAGCCCAAGATTAAATGGTCGTCAGGTATTGTGGAAAAACTCTGTTTTTACGTTACATATAAGACCTCACAACACCGCTCCCGGATGGGCTCGAACCACCAACCTTTCGGTTAACAGCCGAACGCGCTAACCATTACGCCACGGAAGCCCAAGATTAAATGGTCGTCAGGTATTGTGGAAAAACTTTGACTTTTAACGTCACATCTGAGACCTCACAACACCGCTCCCGGATGGGCTCGAACCACAAACCTTTTGGTTAACATCCGAACGCGCTAACCATGTAGCCAAGGAAGCTCAGAAATGAAATGGTCGTCAGGTATTGTGGAAAAACATCGACTTTTTACGTCACATCTGAGACCTTGCAACACCGCTCCCGGATGGACTCGAACCACAAACCTTTTGAATAGCAGCTGAACGCGCTAACCATTGCGCCACGGAAGCTCAAAAATTAAATGTTCGTCAGTTATTGTGGAAAAACTCTGAATTTTACGTTACATCTAAGACCTCACAACACCGCTCCCAGGTGGGCTCGAACCACCAACCTATTGGTTAACAGCCGAACGCGCTAACCATTGAGCCACGGAAGCTCAGAAATTAAATGGTTGTCACGTTATATGGAAAAGTTTTGACTTTTTTCGCTACTTCTGAGACCCCACAACACCACTTCCGGGTGGGCTCGAACCACCAGCCTCTCGGTTAACAGCCGAACGCGCTAACCATTGCGCCACGGAAGCCCAAAAATCAAATGGTCGTCAGGTATTGTGGAAAAACCTTGGCTTTTTACGTTACATCTAAGACCTCACAACACCGCTCCCGGATGGGCTCGAACCACAAACCTTTTGGTTAACAGCCGACGGTGCTAACCATTGCGCAACGGAAGCCCAAAGATTAAATGTTCGTCAGGTATTGTGGAAAAACTTACGATTTTTACGTTACATGTGAGATCTCACAACACCGCTCCCGGGTGGGCTCGAACCACCAACCTTTCGGTTAACAGCCGAACGCGCAAACCATTGCGCCACGGAAGCCCAAAAATTAAATGTTCGTCAGGTATTGTGGAAAAACTTTGACTTTTTACGTCACATCTGAGACCTCACAACACCGCTCCCGGATGGGCTCGAACCACCAACCTTTCAGTTAACAGCCGAACGCGCTAACCATTGCGCCACTGAAGCCCAAAAATAAATGGTCGTCAGGTATTGTGGAAAAACTTTGGCATTTTACATTACATTTGAGATCCCATAACACCGCTCCCGGGTTGGCTCGAACCACCAACCTATTGGTTAACAGCCGAACGCGCTAACCATTGAGCCAAGGAAGCTCAGAAATTAAATGGTTGTCACGTATTGTGGAAAAGTTTTGACTGTTTACGCTACATCTGAGACCTCACAACACCGCTCCCGGATGGGCTCGAACCACCAACCTTTCGGTTAACAGCTGAACGCGCTAACCATTGCGCCACGGAAGCCCAAAAATTAAATGTTCGTCAGGTATTGTGGAAAAACTTCGGCTTTTTACGTTACATTTGAGATCCCACAACACCGCTCCCGGGTGGGCTCGAAACACAAACCTATTGGTTAAGAGCCGAACGCGCTAACCATTGAGCCACGGAAGCTAAGAAATTAAAAGGTTGTCACGTTATGTGGAAAAGTTTTGACTTTTTACGTCACATCTGAGACCTTTCAACACCGCTCCCGGATGGGCTCGAACCACCAACCTTTCGGTTAACAGCCAACGGCGCTAAGCATTGCGCCACGGAAGCCCAAAAGTTAAATGGTCGTCAGGTATTGTGGAAAAAAATTGGCATTTTACATTACATTTGAGATCCCACATCACCGCTCCCAGGTGGGCTCGAACCACCAACCTATTGGTTAACAGCCGAACGCGCTAACCATTGAGCCACGGAAGCTCAGAAATTAAATGGTTGTCCCGTTATATGGAAAAGTTTTGACTTTTTACGCTACTTCTGAGACCCCACAACACCACTTCCGGGTGGGCTCGAACCACCAGCCTCTCGGTTAACAGCCGAACGCGCTAACCATTGCGCCACGGAAGCCCAAAAATCCAATGGTCGTCAGGTATTGTGGAAAAACTTTGGCTTTTTATGTTACATCTAAGACCTCACAACACCGCTCCAGGATGGGCTCGAACAACCAACCTTTCGGTTAACAGCCGACGGCGCTAACCATTGCGCAACGGAAGCCCAAAGATTAAATGTTCGTCAGGTATTGTGGAAAAACTCTGAATTTTACGTTACATCTAAGACCTCAAAACACCGCTCCCGGATGGGCTCGAACAACCAACCTTTCGGTTAACAGCCGACGGCGCTAACCATTGCGCAACGGAAGCCCAAAGATTAAATGCTCGTCAGGTATTGTGGAAAAACTCTGAATTTTACGTTACATCTAAGACCTCACAACACCGCTCCCAGGTGGGCTCGAACCACCAACCTATTGGTTAACAGCCGAACGCGCTAACCATTGAGCCACGGAAGCTCAGAAATTAAATGGTTGTCACGTTATATGGAAAAGTTTTGACTTTTTACGCTACTTCTGAGACCCCACAACACCACTTCCGGGTGGGCTCGAACCACCAGCCTCTCGGTTAACAGCCGAACGCGCTAACCATTGCGCCACGGAAGCCCAAAAATCAAATGGTCGTCAGGTATTGTGGAAAAACCTTGGCTTTTTACGTTACATCTAAGACCTCACAACACCGCTCCCGGATGGGCTCGAACCACAAACCTTTTGGTTAACAGCCGACGGTGCTAACCATTGCGCAACGGAAGCCCAAAGATTAAATGTTCGTCAGGTATTGTGGAAAAACTCTGAATTTTACGTTACATCTAAGACCTCACAACACCGCTCCCGGATGGGCTCGAACCACCAACCTTCCGGTTAACAGCTGAACGCGCTAACCATTGCGCCACGGAACCCCAAAAATTAAATGTTCATCAGGTATTGTGGAAAAACTTCGGCTTTTTACGTTGCATTTGAGATCCCACAACACCGCTCCCGGGTGGGCTCGAAACACAAACCTATTGGTTTACAGCCAAACGCGCTAACCATTGAGCCACGGAAGCTCAGAAATTAAATGGTTGTCACGTTACGTGGAAAAGTTTTGACTTTTTACGTCACATCTGAGACCTTTCAACAGCGCTCCCGGATGGGCTCGAACCACCAACCTTTCGGTTAACAGCCGACGGCGCTAAGCATTGCGCCACGGAAGCCCAAAAGTTAAATGGCCGTCAGGTATTGTGGAAAAACTTTGGCATTTTACATTACATTTGATATCCCACATCACCGCTCCCAGGTGGGCTCGAACCACCAACCTATTGGTTAACAGCCGAACGCGCTAACCATTGAGCCACGGAAGCTCACAAATTAAATGGTTGTCACGTTATATGGAAAAGTTTTGACTTTTTACGCTACTTCTGAGACCCCACAACACCACTTCCGGGTGGGCTCGAACCACCAGCCTCTCGGTTAACAGCCGAACGCGCTAACCATTGCGCCACGGAAGCCCAAAAATCAAATGGTCGTCAGGTATTGTGGAAAAACTTTGGCTTTTTACGTTACATTTGAGACTTCACAACACCGCTCCCGGGGGGGCTCGAACCACCAACCTTTCGGTTAACAGCCGAACGCGCTAACCATGGGGCCAAGGAAGCTCAGAAATGAAATGGTTGTCACGTTATATGGAAAAGTTTTGACTTTTTACGCTACTTCTGAGACCCCACAACACCGCTCCCGGATGGGCTCGAACCACAAACCTTTTGAATAACAGCTGAACGCGCTAACCATTGCGCCACGGAAGCCCAAAAATTAAATGTTCGTCAGTTATTTTTAAAAAACTCTGAATTTTACGTTACATCTAAGACCTCAAAACACCGCTCCCGGATGGGCTCGAACCACCAACCTTTCGGTTAACAGCCGACGGCGCTAACCATTGCGCAACGGAAGCCCAAAGATTAAATGTTCGTCAGGTATTGTGGAAAAACTTACGATTTTTACGTTACATGTGATATCTCACAACACCGCTCCCGGGTGGGCTCGAACCACCAACCTTTTGAATAACAGCTGAACGCGCTAACCGAAAATTAAAAGCCCAAAAATGAAATGGTCGTCAGGTATTGTGGAAAAACTTTGACTTTTTACGTCACATCTGAGACCTCACAACACCGCTCCCGGATAGGCTCGAACCACCAACCTTTCGGTTAACAGCTGAACGCGCTAACCATTGCGCCACGGAAGCTCAAAAATTTAATGTTCGTCAGTTATTGTGGAAAAACTCTGAATTTTACGTTACATCTAAGGCCTCAAAACACCGCTCCCGGATGGGCTCGAACAACCAACCTTTCGGTTAACAGCCGACGGCGCTAACCATTGCGCAACGGAAGCCCAAAGATTAAATGTTCGTCAGGTATTGTGGAAAAACTTCGGCTTTTTACGTTACATTTGAGATCCCACAACACCGCTCCCGGGTGGGCTCGAAACACAAACCTATTGGTTAACAGCCGAACGCGCTAACCATTGAGCCACGGAAGCTAAGAAATTAAAAGTTTGTCACGTTATGTGGAAAAGTTTTGACTTTTTACGTCACATCTGAGACCTTTCAACACCGCTCCCGGATGGGCTCGAACCACCAACCTTTCGGTTAACAGCCAACGGCGCTAAGCATTGCGCCACGGAAGCCCAAAAGTTAAATGGTCGTCAGGTATTGTGGAAAAACTTTGGCATTTTACATTACATTTGAGTTCCCACATCACCGCTCCCAGGTGGGCTCGAACCACCAACCTATTGGTTAACAGCCGAACGCGCTAACCATTGAGCCACGGAAGCTCAGAAATTAAATGGTTGTCCCGTTATATGGAAATTTTTTGACTTTTTACGCTACTTCTGAGACCCCACAACACCACTTCCGGGTGGGCTCGAACCACCAGCCTCTCGGTTAACAGCCGAACGCGCTAACCATTGCGCCACGGAAGCCCAAAAATCCAATGGTCGTCAGGTATTGTGGAAAAACTTTGGCTTTTTATGTTACATCTAAGACCTCACAACACCGCTCCCGGATGGGCTCGAACCACAAACCTTTTGGTTAACAGCCGACGGCGCTAACCATTGCGCAACGGAAGCCCAAAGATTAAATGTTCGTCAGGTATTGTGGAAAAACTTACGATTTTTACGTTACATGTGAGATCTCACAACACCGCTCCCGGGTGGGCTCGAACCACCAACCTTTCGGTTAACAGCCGAACTCGCAAACCATTGCGCCACGGAAGCCCAAAAATTAAATGTTCGTCAGGTATTGTGGAAAAACTTTGACTTTTTACGTCACATCTGAGACCTCACAACACCGCTCCCGGATGGGCTCGAACCACCAACCTTTCAGTTAACAGCCGAACGCGCTAACCATTGCGCCACGGAAGCCCAAAAATTAAATGGTCGTCAGGTATTGTGGAAAAACTTTGGCATTTTACATTACATTTGAGATCCCACAACACCGCTCCCGGGTTGGCTCGAACCACCAACCTATTGATTAACAGCCGAACGCGCTAACCATTGAGCCACGGAAGCTCAGAAAATAAATGGTTTTCACGTATTGTGGAAATGTTTTGACTGTTTACGCTACATCTGAGACCTCACAACACCGCTCCCGGATGGGCTCGAACCACCAACCTTTCGGTTAACAGCTGAACGCGCTAACCATTGCGCCACGGAAGCCCAAAAATTAAATGTTCGTCAGGTATTGTGGAAAAACTTTGGCTTTTTACGTTACATTTGAGATCCCACAACACCGCTCCCGGGTGGGCTCGAAACACAAACCTATTGGTTAACAGCCGAACGCGCTAACCATTGAGCCACGGAAGCTCAGAAATTAAATGGTTGTCACGTTATGTGGAAAAGTTTTGACTTTTTACGTGACATCTGAGACCTTTCAACACCGCTCCCGGATGGGCTCGAACCACCAACCTTTCGGTTAACAGCCAACGGCGCTAAGCATTGCGCCACGGAAGCCCAAAAGTTAAATGGTCGTCAGGTATTGTGGAAAAACTTTGGCATTTTACATTACATTTGAGATCCCACATCACCGCTCCCAGGTGGGCTCGACCCACCAACCTATTGGTTAACAGCCGAACGCGCTAACCATTGAGCCACGGAAGCTCAGAAATTAAATGGTTGTCACGTTATATGGAAAAGTTTTGACTTTTACGCTACTTCTGAGACCCCACAACACCACTTCCGGGTGGGCTCGAACCACCAGCCTCTCGGTTAACAGCCGAACGCGCTAACCATTGCGCCACGGAAGCCCAAAAATCCAATGGTCGTCAGGTATTGTGGAAAAACTTTGACTTTTTACGTCACATCTGAGACCTCACAACACCGCTCCCGGATGGGCTCGAACCACCAACCTTTCAGTTAACAGCCGAACGCGCTAACCATTGCGCCACGGAAGCCCAAAAATTAAATGGTCGTCAGGTATTGTGGAAAAACTTTGGCATTTTACATTACATTTGAGATCCCACAACACCGCTCCCGGGTTGGCTCGAACCACCAACCTATTGATTAACAGCCGAACGCGCTAACCATTGAGCCACGGAAGCTCAGAAATTAAATGGTTTTCACGTATTGTGGAAAAGTTTTGACTGTTTACGCTACATCTGAGACCTCACAACACCGCTCCCGGATGGGCTCGAACCACCAACCTTTCGGTTAACAGCTGAACGCGCTAACCATTGCGCCACGGAAGCCCAAAAATCAAATGGTCGTCAGGTATTGTGGAAAAACTTTGGCTTTTTACGTTACATTTGAGACTTCACAACACCGCTCCCGGGGGGGCTCGAACCACCAACCTTTCGGTTAACAGCCGAACACGCTAACCATGGAGCCAAGGAAGCTCAGAAATGAAATGGTCGTCAGGTATTGTGGAAAAACATCGACTTTTTACGTCACATCTGAGACCTTGCAACACCGCTCCCGGATGGGCTCGAACCACAAACCTTTTGAATAACAGCTGAACGCGCTAACCATTGCGCCACGGAAGCCCAAAAATTAAATGTTCGTCAGTTATTTTTAAAAAATTCTGAATTTTACGTTACATCTAAGACCTCAAAACACCGCTCCCGGATGGGCTCGAACCACCAACCTTTCGGTTAACAGCCGACGGCGCTAATCATTGCGCAACGGAAGCCCAAAGATTAAATGTTCGTCAGGTATTGTGGAAAAACTTTGGCATTTTACATTACATTTGAGATCCCACAACACCGCTCCCGGGTTGGCTCGAACCACCAACCTATTGGTTAACAGCCGAACGCGCTAACCATTGAGCCACGGAAGCTCAGAAATTAAATGGTTGTCACGTTATATGGAAAAGTTTTGACTTTTACGCTACTTCTGAGACCCCACAACACCACTTCCGGGTGGGCTCGAACCACCAGCCTCTCGGTTAACAGCCGAACGCGCTAACCATTGCGCCACGGAAGCCCAAAAATCAAATGGTCGTCAGGTATTGTGGAAAAACTTTGGCTTTTTACGTTACATTTGAGACTTCACAACACCGCTCCCGGGGGGGCTCGAACCACCAACCTTTCGGTTAACAGCCGAACACGCTAACCATGGAGCCAAGGAAGCTCAGAAATGAAATGGTCGTCAGGTATTGTGGAAAAACATCGACTTTTTACGTCACATCTGAGACCTTGCAACACCGCTCCCGGATGGGCTCGAACCACAAACCTTTTGAATAACAGCTGAACGCGCTAACCATTGCGCCACGGAAGCCCAAAAATTAAATGTTCGTCAGTTATTTTTAAAAAATTCTGAATTTTACGTTACATCTAAGACCTCAAAACACCGCTCCCGGATGGGCTCGAACCACCAACCTTTCGGTTAACAGCCGACGGCGCTAATCATTGCGCAACGGAAGCCCAAAGATTAAATGTTCGTCAGGTATTGTGGAAAAACTTTGGCATTTTACATTACATTTGAGATCCCACAACACCGCTCCCGGGTTGGCTCGAACCACCAACCTATTGGTTAACAGCCGAACGCGCTAACCATTGAGCCACGGAAGCTCAGAAATTAAATGGTTGTCACGTTATATGGAAAAGTTTTGACTTTTACGCTACTTCTGAGACCCCACAACACCACTTCCGGGTGGGCTCGAACCACCAGCCTCTCGGTTAACAGCCGAACGCGCTAACCATTGCGCCACGGAAGCCCAAAAATCAAATGGTCGTCAGGTATTGTGGAAAAACTTTGGCTTTTTACGTTACATTTGAGACTTCACAACACCGCTCCCGGGGGGGGCTCGAACCACCAACCTTTCGGTTAACAGCCGAACACGCTAACCATGGAGCCAAGGAAGCTCAGAAATGAAATGGTCGTCAGGTATTGTGGAAAAACATCGACTTTTTACGTCACATCTGAGACCTTGCAACACCGCTCCCGGATGGGCTCGAACCACAAACCTTTTGAATAACAGCTGAACGCGCTAACCATTGCGCCACGGAAGCCCAAAAATTAAATGTTCGTCAGTTATTTTTAAAAAATTCTGAATTTTACGTTACATCTAAGACCTCAAAACACCGCTCCCGGATGGGCTCGAACCACCAACCTTTCGGTTAACAGCCGACGGCGCTAATCATTGCGCAACGGAAGCCCAAAGATTAAATGTTCGTCAGGTATTGTGGAAAAACTTTGGCATTTTACATTACATTTGAGATCCCACAACACCGCTCCCGGGTTGGCTCGAACCACCAACCTATTGGTTAACAGCCGAACGCGCTAACCATTGAGCCACGGAAGCTCAGAAATTAAATGGTTGTCACGTTATATGGAAAAGTTTTGACTTTTTACGCTACTTCTGAGACCCCACAACACCACTTCCGGGTGGGCTCGAACCACCAGCCTCTCGGCTAACAGCCGAACGCGCTAACCATTGCGCCACGGAAGCCCAAAAATCAAATGGTCGTCAGGTATTGTGGAAAAACTTTGGCTTTTTACGTTACATTTGAGACTTCACAACACCGCTCCCGGGGGGGCTCGAACCACCAACCTTTCGGTTATCAGCCGAACGCGCTAACCATGGAGCCAAGGAAGCTCAGAAATGAAATGGTCGTCAGGTATTGTGGAAAAACATCGACTTTTTACGTCACATCTGAGACCTTGCAACACCGCTCCCGGATGGGCTCGAACCACAAACCTTTTGAATAACAGCTGAACGCGCTAACCATTGCGCCACGGAAGCCCAAAAATTAAATGTTCGTCAGTTATTTTTAAAAAACTCTGAATTTTACGTTACATCTAAGACCTCAAAACACCGCTCCCGGATGGGCTCGAACCACCAACCTTTCGGTTAACAGCCGACGGCGCTAAACATTGCGCAACGGAAGCCCAAAGATTAAATGTTCGTCAGGTATTGTGGAAAAACTTTGGCATTTTACATTACATCTAAGACCTCACAACACCGCTCCCGGATGGGCTCGAACCACCAACCTTCCGGTTAACAGCTGAACGCGCTAACCATTGCGCCACGGAACCCCAAAAATTAAATGTTCATCAGGTATTGTGGAAAAACTTCGGCTTTTTACGTTACATTTGAGATCCCACAACACCGCTCCCGGGTGGGCTCGAAACACAAACCTATTGGTTTACAGCCAAACGCGCTAACCATTGAGCCACGGAAGCTCAGAAATTAAATGGTTGTCACGTTATGTGGAAAAGTTTTGACTTTTTACGTCACGTCCGAGACCTTTCAACACCGCTCCCGGATGGGCTCGAACCACCAACCTTTCGGTTAACAGCCGACGGCGCTAACCATTGCGCCACGGAAGCCCAAAAATTAAATGTTCGTCAGGTATTGTGGAAAAACTTTGGATTTTTACGTTACATTTGAGATCTCACAACACCGCTCCCGGGTGGGCTCGATCCACCAACGTTTTGGTTAACAGCCGAACGCGCTAACCGAAAATTAAAAGCCCTAAAATTAAATGGTCGTCAGGTATTGTGGAAAAACTTTGACTTTTTACGTCACATCTGAGACCTCACAACACCGCTCCCGGATAGGCTCGAACCACCAACCTTTCGGTTAACAGCTGAACGCGCTAACCATTGCGCCACGGAAGGTCAAAAATTTAATGTTCGTCAGTTATTTTGGAAAAACTCTGAATTTTACGTTACATCTAAGACCTCAAAACACCGCTCCCGGATGGGCTCGAACCACCAACCTTTCGGTTAACAGCCGACGGCGCTAACCATTGCGCAACGGAAGACCAAAGATTAAATGTTCGCCAGGTATTGTGGAAAAACTTTGGATTTTTACGTTACATTTGATATCTCACAACACCGCTCCCGGGTGGGCTCGATCCACCAACGTTTTGGTTAACAGCCGAACGCGCTAACCGAAAATTAAAAGCCCAAAAATTAAATGGTCGTCAGGTATTGTGGAAAAACTTTGACTTTTTACGTCACATCTGAGACCTCACAACACCGCTCCCGGATAGGCTCGAACCACCAACCTTTCGGTTAACAGCTGAACGCGCTAACCATTGCGCCACGGAAGCTCAAAAATTTAATGTTCGTCAGTTATTGTGGAAAAACTCTGAATTTTACATTACATCTAAGACCTCAAAACACCGCTACCCGATGGGCTCGAACCACAAACCTTTCGGTTAACAGCCGACGGCGCTAACCATTGCGCAACGGAAGCCCAAAGATTAAATGGTCGTCAGGTATTGTGGAAAAACTTTGACTTTTTACGTCACATCTGAGACCTTACAACACCGCTCCCGGAGGGGCTCGAACCACAAACCTTTTGAATAACAGCTGAACGCGCTAACCATTGCGCCACCGAAGCTCAAAAATTAAATGTTCGTCAGATATTGTGGAAAAACTCTGAATTTTACGTTACATCTAAGACCTCACATCAACGCTCCCGGATGGGCTCGAACCACCAACTTTACGGTTAACAGCCGAACGCGCTAACCATTGCGCCACGGAAGCCCAAAAATTAAATGGTCGTCAGGTATTGTGGAAAAACTTTGGCATTTTACGTTACATTTGAGATCCCACAACACCGCTCCCGGGTGGGCTCGAACCATAAAACTATTGGTTAACAGCTGAACACGCTAACCATTGAGCCACGGAAGCCCAAAAATTAAATGTTCGTCAGTTATTTTTAAAAAACTCTGAATTCTACGTTACATCTAAGACCTCAAAACACCGCTCCCGGATGGGCTCGAACCACCAACCTTTCGGTTAACAGCCGACGGCGCTAACCATTGCGCAACGGAAGCCCAAAGATTAAATGTTCGTCAGGTATTGTGGAAAAACTTTGGATTTTTATGTTACATTTGAGATCTCACAACACCGCTCCCGGGTGGGCTCGATCCACCAACGTTTTGGTTAACAGCCGAACGCGCTAACCGAAAATTAAAAGCCCAAAAATTAAATGGTCGTCAGGTATTGTGGAAAAACTTTGGCATTTTACGTTACATTTGAGATCCCACAACACCGCTCCCGGGTGGGCTCGAACCATAAAACTATTGGTTAACAGCTGAACACGCTAACCATTGAGCCACGGAAGCCCAAAAATTAAATGTTCGTCAGTTATTTTTAAAAAACTCTGAATTCTACGTTACATCTAAGACCTCAAAACACCGCTCCCGGATGGGCTCGAACCACCAACCTTTCGGTTAACAGCCGACGGCGCTAACCATTGCGCAACGGAAGCCCAAAGATTAAATGTTCGTCAGGTATTGTGGAAAAACTTTGGATTTTTATGTTACATTTGAGATCTCACAACACCGCTCCCGGGTGGGCTCGATCCACCAACGTTTTGGTTAACAGCCGAACGCGCTAACCGAAAATTAAAAGCCCAAAAATTAAATGGTCGTCAGGTATTGTGGAAAAACTTTGACTTTTTACGTCACATCTGAGACCTCACAACACCGCTCCCGGATAGGCTCGAACCACCAACCTTTCGGTTAACAGCTGAACGCGCTAACCATTGCGCCACGGAAGCTCAAAAATTTAATGTTCGTCAGTTATTGTGGAAAAACTCTGAATTTTACGTTACATCTAAGACCTCAAAACACCGCTCCCGGATGGGCTCGAACAACCAACCTTTCGGTTAACAGCCGACGGCGCTAATCATTGCGCAACGGAAGCCCAAAGATTAAATGTTCGTCAGGTATTGTGGAAAAACTCTGAATTTTACGTTACATCTAAGACCTTACAACACCGCTCCCGGATGGGCTCGAACCACCAACCTTCCGGTTAACAGCTGAACGCGCTAACCATTGCGCCACGGAACCCCAAAAATTAAATGTTCATCAGGTATTGTGGAAAAACTTCGGCTTTTTACGTTACATTTGAGATCCCACAACACCGCTCCCGGGTGGGCTCGAAACACAAACCTATTGGTTTACAGCCAAACGCGCTAACCATTGAGCCACGGAAGCTCAGAAATTAAATGGTTGTCACGTTATGTGGAAAAGTTTTGACTATTTACGCTACTTCTGAGACCCCACAACACCACTTCCGGGTGGGCTCGAACCACCAGCCTCTCGGTTAACAGCCGAACGCGCTAACCATTGCGCCACGGAAGCCCAAAAATCAAATGGTCGTCAGGTATTGTGGAAAAACTTTGACTTTTTACGTCACATCTGAGACCTCACAACACCATTCCCGAATGGGCTCGAACCACAAACCTTTTGGTTAACATCCGAACGCGCTAACCATGGAGCCAAGGAAGCTCAGAAATGAAATGGTCGTCAGTTATTGTGGAAAAACATCGACTTTTTACGTCACGTCTGAGACCTTTCAACACCGCTCCCGGATGGGCTCGAACCACCAACCTTTCGGTTAACAGCCGACGGCGCTAACCATTGCGCCACGGAAGCCCAAAAATTAAATGTTCGTCAGGTATTGTGGAAAAACTTTGGATTTTTACGTTACATTTGAGATCTCACAACACCGCTCCCGGGTGGGCTCGATCCACCAACGTTTTGGTTAACAGCCGAACGCGCTAACCGAAAATTAAAAGCCCTAAAATTAAATGGTCGTCAGGTATTGTGGAAAAACTTTGACTTTTTACGTCACATCTGAGACCTCACAACACCGCTCCCGGATAGGCTCGAACCACCAACCTTTCGGTTAACAGCTGAACGCGCTAACCATTGCGCCACGGAGGGTCAAAAATTTAATGTTCGTCAGTTATTTTGGAAAAACTTTGGATTTTTACGTTACATTTGAGATCTCACAACACCGCTCCCGGGTGGGCTCGATCCACCAACGTTTTGGTTAACAGCCGAACGCGCTAACCGAAAATTAAAAGCCCTAAAATTAAATGGTCGTCAGGTATTGTGGAAAAACTTTGACTTTTTACGTCACATCTGAGACCTCACAACACCGCTCCCGGATAGGCTCGAACCACCAACCTTTCGGTTAACAGCTGAACGCGCTAACCATTGCGCCACGGAAGGTCAAAAATTTAATGTTCGTCAGTTATTTTGGAAAAACTCTGAATTTTACGTTACATCTAAGACCTCAAAACACCGCTCCCGGATGGGCTCGAACCACCAACCTTTCGGTTAACAGCCGACGGCGCTAACCATTGCGCAACGGAAGACCAAAGATTAAATGTTCGCCAGGTATTGTGGAAAAACTTTGGATTTTTACGTTACATTTGATATCTCACAACACCGCTCCCGGGTGGGCTCGATCCACCAACGTTTTGGTTAACAGCCGAACGCGCTAACCGAAAATTAAAAGCCCAAAAATTAAATGGTCGTCAGGTATTGTGGAAAAACTTTGACTTTTTACGTCACATCTGAGACCTCACAACACCGCTCCCGGATAGGCTCGAACCACCAACCTTTCGGTTAACAGCTGAACGCGCTAACCATTGCGCCACGGAAGCTCAAAAATTTAATGTTCGTCAGTTATTGTGGAAAAACTCTGAATTTTACATTACATCTAAGACCTCAAAACACCGCTACCCGATGGGCTCGAACCACAAACCTTTCGGTTAACAGCCGACGGCGCTAACCATTGCGCAACGGAAGCCCAAAGATTAAATGGTCGTCAGGTATTGTGGAAAAACTTTGACTTTTTACGTCACATCTGAGACCTTACAACACCGCTCCCGGAGGGGCTCGAACCACAAACCTTTTGAATAACAGCTGAACGCGCTAACCATTGCGCCACCGAAGCTCAAAAATTAAATGTTCGTCAGATATTGTGGAAAAACTCTGAATTTTACGTTACATCTAAGACCTCACATCAACGCTCCCGGATGGGCTCGAACCACCAACTTTACGGTTAACAGCCGAACGCGCTAACCATTGCGCCACGGAAGCCCAAAAATTAAATGGTCGTCAGGTATTGTGGAAAAACTTTGGCATTTTACGTTACATTTGAGATCCCACAACACCGCTCCCGGGTGGGCTCGAACCATAAAACTATTGGTTAACAGCTGAACACGCTAACCATTGAGCCACGGAAGCCCAAAAATTAAATGTTCGTCAGTTATTTTTAAAAAACTCTGAATTCTACGTTACATCTAAGACCTCAAAACACCGCTCCCGGATGGGCTCGAACCACCAACCTTTCGGTTAACAGCCGACGGCGCTAACCATTGCGCAACGGAAGCCCAAAGATTAAATGTTCGTCAGGTATTGTGGAAAAACTTTGGATTTTTATGTTACATTTGAGATCTCACAACACCGCTCCCGGGTGGGCTCGATCCACCAACGTTTTGGTTAACAGCCGAACGCGCTAACCGAAAATTAAAAGCCCAAAAATTAAATGGTCGTCAGGTATTGTGGAAAAACTTTGGCATTTTACGTTACATTTGAGATCCCACAACACCGCTCCCGGGTGGGCTCGAACCATAAAACTATTGGTTAACAGCTGAACACGCTAACCATTGAGCCACGGAAGCCCAAAAATTAAATGTTCGTCAGTTATTTTTAAAAAACTCTGAATTCTACGTTACATCTAAGACCTCAAAACACCGCTCCCGGATGGGCTCGAACCACCAACCTTTCGGTTAACAGCCGACGGCGCTAACCATTGCGCAACGGAAGCCCAAAGATTAAATGTTCGTCAGGTATTGTGGAAAAACTTTGGATTTTTATGTTACATTTGAGATCTCACAACACCGCTCCCGGGTGGGCTCGATCCACCAACGTTTTGGTTAACAGCCGAACGCGCTAACCGAAAATTAAAAGCCCAAAAATTAAATGGTCGTCAGGTATTGTGGAAAAACTTTGACTTTTTACGTCACATCTGAGACCTCACAACACCGCTCCCGGATAGGCTCGAACCACCAACCTTTCGGTTAACAGCTGAACGCGCTAACCATTGCGCCACGGAAGCTCAAAAATTTAATGTTCGTCAGTTATTGTGGAAAAACTCTGAATTTTACGTTACATCTAAGACCTCAAAACACCGCTCCCGGATGGGCTCGAACAACCAACCTTTCGGTTAACAGCCGACGGCGCTAATCATTGCGCAACGGAAGCCCAAAGATTAAATGTTCGTCAGGTATTGTGGAAAAACTCTGAATTTTACGTTACATCTAAGACCTTACAACACCGCTCCCGGATGGGCTCGAACCACCAACCTTCCGGTTAACAGCTGAACGCGCTAACCATTGCGCCACGGAACCCCAAAAATTAAATGTTCATCAGGTATTGTGGAAAAACTTCGGCTTTTTACGTTACATTTGAGATCCCACAACACCGCTCCCGGGTGGGCTCGAAACACAAACCTATTGGTTTACAGCCAAACGCGCTAACCATTGAGCCACGGAAGCTCAGAAATTAAATGGTTGTCACGTTATGTGGAAAAGTTTTGACTATTTACGCTACTTCTGAGACCCCACAACACCACTTCCGGGTGGGCTCGAACCACCAGCCTCTCGGTTAACAGCCGAACGCGCTAACCATTGCGCCACGGAAGCCCAAAAATCAAATGGTCGTCAGGTATTGTGGAAAAACTTTGACTTTTTACGTCACATCTGAGACCTCACAACACCATTCCCGAATGGGCTCGAACCACAAACCTTTTGGTTAACATCCGAACGCGCTAACCATGGAGCCAAGGAAGCTCAGAAATGAAATGGTCGTCAGTTATTGTGGAAAAACATCGACTTTTTACGTCACGTCTGAGACCTTTCAACACCGCTCCCGGATGGGCTCGAACCACCAACCTTTCGGTTAACAGCCGACGGCGCTAACCATTGCGCCACGGAAGCCCAAAAATTAAATGTTCGTCAGGTATTGTGGAAAAACTTTGGATTTTTACGTTACATTTGAGATCTCACAACACCGCTCCCGGGTGGGCTCGATCCACCAACGTTTTGGTTAACAGCCGAACGCGCTAACCGAAAATTAAAAGCCCTAAAATTAAATGGTCGTCAGGTATTGTGGAAAAACTTTGACTTTTTACGTCACATCTGAGACCTCACAACACCGCTCCCGGATAGGCTCGAACCACCAACCTTTCGGTTAACAGCTGAACGCGCTAACCATTGCGCCACGGAGGGTCAAAAATTTAATGTTCGTCAGTTATTTTGGAAAAACTCTGAATTTTACGTTACATCTAAGACCTCAAAACACCGCTCCCGGATGGGCTCGAACCACCAACCTTTCGGTTAACAGCCGACGGCGCTAACCATTGCGCAACGGAAGACCAAAGATTAAATGTTCGTCAGGTATTGTGGAAAAACTTTGGATTTTTACGTTACATTTGATATCTCACAACACCGCTCCCGGGTGGGCTCGATCCACCAACGTTTTGGTTAACAGCCGAACGCGCTAACCGAAAATTAAAAGCCCAAAAATTAAATGGTCGTCAGGTATTGTGGAAAAACTTTGACTTTTTACGTCACATCTGAGACCTCACAACACCGCTCCCGGATAGGCTCGAACCACCAACCTTTCGGTTAACAGCTGAACGCGCTAACCATTGCGCCACGGAAGCTCAAAAATTTAATGTTCGTCAGTTATTGTGGAAAAACTCTGAATTTTACGTTACATCTAAGACCTCAAAACACCGCTCCCGGATGGGCTCGAACCACAAACCTTTCGGTTAACAGCCGACGGCGCTAACCATTGCGCAACGGAAGCCCAAAGATTAAATGGTCGTCAGGTATTGTGGAAAAACTTTGGCTTTTTACGTTACATTTGAGACTTCACAACAACACTCCTGGGTGGGCTCGAACCACCAAACTTTTGGTTAACATCCGAACGAGCTAAGCATGGAGCCAAGAAAGCTCAGAAATGAAATGGTCGTCAGGTATTGTGGAAAAACTTTGACTTTTTACGTCAGATCTGAGACCTTACAACACCGCTCCCGGATGGGCTCGAACCACAAACCTTTTGAATAACAGCTGAACGCGCTAACCATTGCGCCACGGAAGCTCAAAAATTAAATGTTCGTCAGATATTGTGGAAAAACTCTGAATTTTACGTTACATCTAAAGGTCCGTCCACACTATGGCTTTTTTTCGCGTCGCAAGCTACGTAACGCTCGCGCGCGCGGTACGTCACTTCGCTCGGATCGTTTACACTACTGAAATTCGCGCCAAAGCCATGCTCGCAAGGTCTTGCAAACCTCGCGAAAATCTTTGGCGTGTCAAAGATTTTCGCAAGGATTGCAGCCTCGCAGCCAATCAGAGGTCTCCTGGTTGGCGCAGACGCCGTGTATTCGAGATATTTTCACGAAAACAAATATGTCTCCAGTTAATAGGCCTAGTGTTTCTCGTAAACGAGTGGAAATCAACAACTATTTTCGTTTTTATTAATAATAATAGAAATTAATAGAAATTGCACGAGAAGAAGGATATGGGTTCGCGAAGTTTTTGCAGAGAGAAAGAGTTGGTAATTACCATCATTTAATTCCAAAACTTCAGTTATATAAAGAGCTTTATGATGATTCCCTATATGTTCAATATTGTTGACTAACCCCCTTCTCAGTTTGATTATTTATTAAGGTCTAAAGTTAACCCGGATATAATATTCAGCCAATGAAGCTCTCGGATATGCTGCGAAGTTTGTCAAAACGATGGCGTATACCTTAGCGAATTTCTATAGTGTAAACGATCCGTGCGAAGAGACGTACCGCGCGCGCGAGCGTTACGTAGCTTGCGACGCGAAAAAAAGCCATAGTGTGGACTAACCTTAAGACCTCACATCACCGCTCCCGGATGGGCTCGAACCACCAACTTTACGGTTAACAGCCGAACGCGCTAACCATTGCGCCACGGAAGCCCAAAAATTAAATGGTCGTCAGGTATTGTGGAAAAACTTTGGCATTTTACGTTACATTTGAGATCCCACAACACCGCTCCCGGGTGGGCTCGAACCATAAAACTATTGGTTAACAGCTGAACACGCTAACCATTGAGCCACGCAAGCTCAGAAATTAAATGGTTGTCACGTATTGTGGAAAGGTTTTGACATTTTACGCTACATCTGAGACCGCAAACACCTCTCCCGGGTGTGCTCGAACCACCAAACCTTTGGTTAACATCCGAACGAGCTAACCATGGAGCCAAGAAAGCTCAGAAATGAAATGGTCGTCAGGTATAGTGGAGAAACTTTGACTTTTTACGTCACATCTGAGACCTCACAACACCGCTCCCGAATGGGCTCGAACCACCAACCTTTCGGTTAACAGCCGAACGCGCTAACCATTGCGCCACGGAAGCCCAAAAATTAAAAGGTCGTCAGGTATTGTGGAAAAACTTTGACATTTTACGTCACATTTGAGATCCCACAACACCGCTCCCAGGTGGGCTCGAACCACCAACCTATTGGTTTACAGCCGAACGCGCTAACCATTGAGCCACGGAAGCTCAGAAATTAAATGGTTGTCACGTTATGTGGAAAAACTTTGACTTTTTACGTCACATCTGAGACCTTACAACACCGCTCCCGGATGGGCTCGAACCACAAACCTTTTGAATAACAGCTGAACGCGCTAACCATTGCGCCACGGAAGCGCAAAAATTAAATGTTCGTCAGTTATTTTTAAAAACTCTGAATTTTACGTTACATCTAATACCTCAAAACACCGCTCCCGGATGGGCTCGAACCACCAACCTTTCGGTTAACAGCCGACGGCGCTAACCATTGCGCAACGGAAGCCCAAAGATTAAATGTTCGTCAGGTATTGTGGAAAAACTTACGATTTTTACGTTACATCTGAGACCTCACAACACCGCTCACGGATGGGCTCGAACCACCAACCTTTCGGTTAACAGCCGAACGCGCTAACCATTGCGCCACGGAAGCCCAAAAATTAAATGGTCGTCAGGTATTGTGGAAAAACTCTGAATTTTACGTTACATCTAAGACCTCAAAACACCGTTCCCGGATGGGCTCGAACCACCAACCTTTCGGTTAACAGCTGAACGCGCTAACCATTGCGCCACGGAAGCCCAAAAATTAAATGGTCGTCAGGTATTGTGGAAAAACTTTGGCATTTTACATTACATTTGAGATCCCACAACACCGCTCCCGGGTTGGCTCGAACCACCAACCTTTCGGTTAACAGCCGAACGCGCCAAACATTGCGACACGGAAGCCCAAGATTAAATGGTCGTCAGGTATTGTGGAAAAACCCTGACTTTTTACGTCACATCTGAGACCTCACAACACCGCTCCCGGATGGGCTCGAACCACAAACCTTTTGGTTAACATCCGATTGCGCTAACCATGGAGCCAAGGAAGCTCAGAAATGAAATGGTCGTCAGGTATTGTGGAAAAACATCGACTTTTTACGTCACATCTGAGACCTTGCAACACCGCTCCCGGATGGGCTCGAACCACAAACCTTTTGAATAACAGCTGAACGCGCTAACCATTGCGCCACGGAAGCCCAAAAATTAAATGTTCGTCAGTTATTTTTAAAAAACTCTGAATTTTACGTTACATCTAAGACCTCAAAACACCGCTCCCGGATGGGCTCGAACCACCAACCTTTCGGTTAACAGCCGACGGCGCTAACCATTGCGCAACGGAAGCCCAAACATTAAATGTTCGTCAGGTATTGTGGAAAAACTTTGGATTTTTACGTTACATTTGAGATCTCACAACACCGCTCCCGGGTGGGCTCGATCCACCAACGTTTTGGTTAACAGCCGAACGCGCTAACCGAAAATTAAAAGCCCAAAAATTAAATGGTCGTCAGGTATTGTGGAAAAACTTTGACTTTTTACGTCACATCTGAGACCTCACAACACCGCTCCCGGATAGGCTCGAACCACCAACCTTTCGGTTAACAGCTGAACGCGCTAACCATTGCGCCACGGAAGCTCAAAAATTTAATGTTCGTCAGTTATTGTGGAAAAACTTCGGCTTTTTACGTTACATTTGAGATCCCACAACACCGCTCCCGGGTGGGCTCGAAACACAAACCTATTGGTTTACAGCCAAACGCGCTAACCATTGAGCCACGGAAGCTCAGAAATTAAATGGTTGTCACGTTATGTGGAAAAGTTTTGACTTTTTACGCTACTTCTGAGACCCCACAACACCACTTCCGGGTGGGCTCGAACCACCAGCCTCTCGGTTAACAGCCGAACGCGCTAACCATTGCGCCACGGAAGCCCAAAAATCAAATGGTCGTCAGGTATTGTGGAAAAACTTTGACTTTTTACGTCACATCTGAGACCTCACAACACCATTCCCGGATGGGCTCGAACCACAAACCTTTTGGTTAACATCCGAACGCGCTAACCATGGAGCCAAGGAATCTCAGAAATGAAATGGTCGTCAGTTATTGTGGAAATACATCGACTTTTTACGTCACGTCTGAGACCTTTCAACACCGCTCCCGGATGGGCTCGAACCACCAACCTTTCGGTTAACAGCCGACGGCGCTAACCATTGCGCCACGGAAGCCCAAAAATTAAATGTTCGTCAGGTATTGTGGAAAAACTTTGGATTTTTACGTTACATTTGAGATCTCACAACACCGCTCCCGGGTGGGCTCGATCCACCAACGTTTTGGTTAACAGCCGAACGCGCTAACCGAAAATTAAAAGCCCTAAAATTAAATGGTCGTCAGGTATTGTGGAAAAACTTTGACTTTTTACGTCACATCTGAGACCTCACAACACCGCTCCCGGATAGGCTCGAACCACCAACCTTTCGGTTAACAGCTGAACGCGCTAACCATTGCGCCACGGAAGCTCAAAAATTTAATGTTCGTCAGTTATTTTGGAAAAACTCTGAATTTTACGTTACATCTAAGACCTCAAAACACCGCTCCCGGATGGGCTCGAACCACAAACCTTTCGGTTAACAGAAGACGGCGCTAACCATTGCGCAACGGAAGCCCAAAGATTAAATGGTCGTCAGGTATTGTGGAAAAACTTTGGCTTTTTACGTTACATTTGAGACTTCACAACAACACTCCTGGGTGGGCTCGAACCACCAAACTTTTGGTTAACATCCGAACGAGCTAAGCATGGAGCCAAGAAAGCTCAGAAATGAAATGGTCGTCAGGTATTGTGGAAAAACTCTGAATTTTACGTTACATCTATGACCTCACATCACCGCTCCCGGATGGGCTCGAACAACCAACTTTACGGTTAACAGCCGAACGCGCTAACCATTGCGCCACGGAAGCCCAAAAATTAAATGGTCGTCAGGTATTGTGGAAAAACTTTGGCTTTTTACGTTACATTTGAGATCCCACAACACCGCTCCCGGGTGGGCTCGAACCATAAAACTATTGGTTAACAGCTGAACACGCTAACCATTGAGCCACGCAAGCTCAGAAATTAAATGGTTGTCACATATTGTGGAAAGGTTTTGACATTTTACGCTACATCTGAGACCGCAAACACCTCTCCCGGGTGTGCTCGAACCACCAAACTTTTGGTTAACATCCGAACGAGCTAACCATGGAGCCCAGAAAGCTCAGAAATGAAATGGTCGTCAGGTATAGTGGAGAAACTTTGACTTTTTACGTCACATCTGAGACCTCACAACACCGCTCCCGAATGGGCTCGAACCACCAACCTTTCGGTTAACAGCCGAACGCGCTAACCATTGCGCCACGGAAGCCCAAAAATTAAAAGGTCGTCAGGTATTGTGGAAAAACTTTGACATTTTACGTCACATTTGAGATCCCACAACACCGCTCCCAGGTGGGCTCGAACCACCAACCTATTGGTTTACAGCCGAACGCGCTAACCATTGAGCCACGGAAGCTCAGAAATTAAATGGTTGTCACGTTATGTGGAAAAACTTTGACTTTTTACGTCACATCTGAGACCTTACAACACCGCTCCCGGATGGGCTCGAACCACAAACCTTTTGAATAACAGCTGAACGCGCTAACCATTGCGCCACGGAAGCCCAAAAATTAAATGTTCGTCAGTTATTTTTAAAAAACTCTGAATTTTACGTTACATCTAAGACCTCAAAACACCGCTCCCGGATGGGCTCGAACCACCAACCTTTCGGTTAAAAGCCGACGGCGCTAACCATTGCGCAAAGGAAGCCCAAAGATTAAATGTTCGTCAGGTATTGTGGAAAAACTTTGGATTTTTACGTTACATTTGAGATCTCACAACACCGCTCCCGGGTGGGCTCGATCCACCAACGGTTTGGTTAACAGCCGAACGCGCTAACCGAAAATTAAAAGCCCAAAAATTAAATGGTCGTCAAGTATTGTGGAAAAACTTTGACTTTTTACGTCACATCTGAGATCTCACAACACCGCTCCCGAATGGGCTCGAACCACCAACCTTTCGGTTAACAGCCGAACGCGCTAACCATTGCGCCACGGAAGCCCAAAAATTAAAAGGTCGTCAGGTATTGTGGAAAAACTTTGACATTTTACGTCACATTTGAGATCCCACAACACCGCTCCCAGGTGGGCTCGAACCACCAACATATTGGTTTACAGCCGAACGCGCTAACCATTGAGCCACGGAAGCTCAGAAATTAAATGGTTGTCACGTTATGTGGAAAAACTTTGACTTTTTACGTCACATCTGAGACCTTACAACACCGCTCCCGGATGGGCTCGAACCACAAACCTTTTGAATAACAGCTGAACGCGCTAACCATTGCGCCACGGAAGCGCAAAAATTAAATGTTCGTCAGTTATTTTTAAAAACTCTGAATTTTACGTTACATCTAATACCTCAAAACACCGCTCCCGGATGGGCTCGAACCACCAACCTTTCGGTTAACAGCCGACGGCGCTAACCATTGCGCAACGGAAGCCCAAAGATTAAATGTTCGTCAGGTATTGTGGAAAAACTTACGATTTTTACGTTACATCTGAGACCTCACAACACCGCTCACGGATGGGCTCGAACCACCAACCTTTCGGTTAACAGCCGAACGCGCTAACCATTGCGCCACGGAAGCCCAAAAATTAAATGGTCGTCAGGTATTGTGGAAAAACTCTGAATTTTACGTTACATCTAAGACCTCAAAACACCGTTCCCGGATGGGCTCGAACCACCAACCTTTCGGTTAACAGCTGAACGCGCTAACCATTGCGCCACGGAAGCCCAAAAATTAAATGGTCGTCAGGTATTGTGGAAAAACTTTGGCATTTTACATTACATTTGAGATCCCACAACACCGCTCCCGGGTTGGCTCGAACCACCAACCTTTCGGTTAACAGCCGAACGCGCCAAACATTGCGACACGGAAGCCCAAGATTAAATGGTCGTCAGGTATTGTGGAAAAACCCTGACTTTTTACGTCACATCTGAGACCTCACAACACCGCTCCCGGATGGGCTCGAACCACAAACCTTTTGGTTAACATCCGATTGCGCTAACCATGGAGCCAAGGAAGCTCAGAAATGAAATGGTCGTCAGGTATTGTGGAAAAACATCGACTTTTTACGTCACATCTGAGACCTTGCAACACCGCTCCCGGATGGGCTCGAACCACAAACCTTTTGAATAACAGCTGAACGCGCTAACCATTGCGCCACGGAAGCCCAAAAATTAAATGTTCGTCAGTTATTTTTAAAAAACTCTGAATTTTACGTTACATCTAAGACCTCAAAACACCGCTCCCGGATGGGCTCGAACCACCAACCTTTCGGTTAACAGCCGACGGCGCTAACCATTGCGCAACGGAAGCCCAAACATTAAATGTTCGTCAGGTATTGTGGAAAAACTTTGGATTTTTACGTTACATTTGAGATCTCACAACACCGCTCCCGGGTGGGCTCGATCCACCAACGTTTTGGTTAACAGCCGAACGCGCTAACCGAAAATTAAAAGCCCAAAAATTAAATGGTCGTCAGGTATTGTGGAAAAACTTTGACTTTTTACGTCACATCTGAGACCTCACAACACCGCTCCCGGATAGGCTCGAACCACCAACCTTTCGGTTAACAGCTGAACGCGCTAACCATTGCGCCACGGAAGCTCAAAAATTTAATGTTCGTCAGTTATTGTGGAAAAACTTCGGCTTTTTACGTTACATTTGAGATCCCACAACACCGCTCCCGGGTGGGCTCGAAACACAAACCTATTGGTTTACAGCCAAACGCGCTAACCATTGAGCCACGGAAGCTCAGAAATTAAATGGTTGTCACGTTATGTGGAAAAGTTTTGACTTTTTACGCTACTTCTGAGACCCCACAACACCACTTCCGGGTGGGCTCGAACCACCAGCCTCTCGGTTAACAGCCGAACGCGCTAACCATTGCGCCACGGAAGCCCAAAAATCAAATGGTCGTCAGGTATTGTGGAAAAACTTTGACTTTTTACGTCACATCTGAGACCTCACAACACCATTCCCGGATGGGCTCGAACCACAAACCTTTTGGTTAACATCCGAACGCGCTAACCATGGAGCCAAGGAATCTCAGAAATGAAATGGTCGTCAGTTATTGTGGAAATACATCGACTTTTTACGTCACGTCTGAGACCTTTCAACACCGCTCCCGGATGGGCTCGAACCACCAACCTTTCGGTTAACAGCCGACGGCGCTAACCATTGCGCCACGGAAGCCCAAAAATTAAATGTTCGTCAGGTATTGTGGAAAAACTTTGGATTTTTACGTTACATTTGAGATCTCACAACACCGCTCCCGGGTGGGCTCGATCCACCAACGTTTTGGTTAACAGCCGAACGCGCTAACCGAAAATTAAAAGCCCTAAAATTAAATGGTCGTCAGGTATTGTGGAAAAACTTTGACTTTTTACGTCACATCTGAGACCTCACAACACCGCTCCCGGATAGGCTCGAACCACCAACCTTTCGGTTAACAGCTGAACGCGCTAACCATTGCGCCACGGAAGCTCAAAAATTTAATGTTCGTCAGTTATTTTGGAAAAACTCTGAATTTTACGTTACATCTAAGACCTCAAAACACCGCTCCCGGATGGGCTCGAACCACAAACCTTTCGGTTAACAGAAGACGGCGCTAACCATTGCGCAACGGAAGCCCAAAGATTAAATGGTCGTCAGGTATTGTGGAAAAACTTTGGCTTTTTACGTTACATTTGAGACTTCACAACAACACTCCTGGGTGGGCTCGAACCACCAAACTTTTGGTTAACATCCGAACGAGCTAAGCATGGAGCCAAGAAAGCTCAGAAATGAAATGGTCGTCAGGTATTGTGGAAAAACTCTGAATTTTACGTTACATCTATGACCTCACATCACCGCTCCCGGATGGGCTCGAACAACCAACTTTACGGTTAACAGCCGAACGCGCTAACCATTGCGCCACGGAAGCCCAAAAATTAAATGGTCGTCAGGTATTGTGGAAAAACTTTGGCTTTTTACGTTACATTTGAGATCCCACAACACCGCTCCCGGGTGGGCTCGAACCATAAAACTATTGGTTAACAGCTGAACACGCTAACCATTGAGCCACGCAAGCTCAGAAATTAAATGGTTGTCACGTATTGTGGAAAGGTTTTGACATTTTACGCTACATCTGAGACCGCAAACACCTCTCCCGGGTGTGCTCGAACCACCAAACTTTTGGTTAACATCCGAACGAGCTAACCATGGAGCCCAGAAAGCTCAGAAATGAAATGGTCGTCAGGTATAGTGGAGAAACTTTGACTTTTTACGTCACATCTGAGACCTCACAACACCGCTCCCGAATGGGCTCGAACCACCAACCTTTCGGTTAACAGCCGAACGCGCTAACCATTGCGCCACGGAAGCCCAAAAATTAAAAGGTCGTCAGGTATTGTGGAAAAACTTTGACATTTTACGTCACATTTGAGATCCCACAACACCGCTCCCAGGTGGGCTCGAACCACCAACCTATTGGTTTACAGCCGAACGCGCTAACCATTGAGCCACGGAAGCTCAGAAATTAAATGGTTGTCACGTTATGTGGAAAAACTTTGACTTTTTACGTCACATCTGAGACCTTACAACACCGCTCCCGGATGGGCTCGAACCACAAACCTTTTGAATAACAGCTGAACGCGCTAACCATTGCGCCACGGAAGCCCAAAAATTAAATGTTCGTCAGTTATTTTTAAAAAACTCTGAATTTTACGTTACATCTAAGACCTCAAAACACCGCTCCCGGATGGGCTCGAACCACCAACCTTTCGGTTAAAAGCCGACGGCGCTAACCATTGCGCAAAGGAAGCCCAAAGATTAAATGTTCGTCAGGTATTGTGGAAAAACTTTGGATTTTTACGTTACATTTGAGATCTCACAACACCGCTCCCGGGTGGGCTCGATCCACCAACGGTTTGGTTAACAGCCGAACGCGCTAACCGAAAATTAAAAGCCCAAAAATTAAATGGTCGTCAAGTATTGTGGAAAAACTTTGACTTTTTACGTCACATCTGAGATCTCACAACACCGCTCCCGAATGGGCTCGAACCACCAACCTTTCGGTTAACAGCCGAACGCGCTAACCATTGCGCCACGGAAGCCCAAAAATTAAAAGGTCGTCAGGTATTGTGGAAAAACTTTGACATTTTACGTCACATTTGAGATCCCACAACACCGCTCCCAGGTGGGCTCGAACCACCAACATATTGGTTTACAGCCGAACGCGCTAACCATTGAGCCACGGAAGCTCAGAAATTAAATGGTTGTCACGTTATGTGGAAAAACTTTGACTTTTTACGTCACAACTGAGACCTTACAACACCGCTCCCGGATGGGCTCGAACCACAAACCTTTTGAATAACAGCTGAACGCGCTAACCATTGCGCCACGGAAGCCCAAAAATTAAATGTTCGTCAGTTATTTTTAAAAAACTCTGAATTTTACGTTACATCTAAGACCTCAAAACACCGCTCCCGGATGGGCTCGAACCACAAACCTTTCGGTTAACAGCCGACGGCGCTAACCATTGCGCAACGGAAGCCCAAAGATTAAATGTTCGTCAGGTATTGTGGAAAAACTTACGATTTTTACATTACATCTGAGACCTCACAACACCGCTCACGGATGGGCTCGAACCACCAACCTTTCGGTTAACAGCCGAACGCGCTAACCATTGCGCCACGGAAGCCCAAAAATTAAATGGTCATCAGGTATTGTGGAAAAACTCTGAATTTTACGTTACATCTAAGACCTCAAAACACCGTTCCCGGATGGGCTCGAACCACCAACCTTTCGGTTAACAGCCGACGGCGCTAACCATTGCGCAACGGAAGCCCAAAGATTAAATGTTCGTCAGGTATTGTGGAAAAACTTACGATTTTTACGTTACATCTGAGACCTCACAACACCGCTCACGGATGGGCTCGAACCACTAACCTTTCGGTTAACAGCTGAACGCGCTAACCATTGCGCCACGGAAGCCCAAAAATTAAATGGTCGTCAGGTATTGTGGAAAAACTTTGGCATTTTACATTACATTTGAGATACCACAACACCGCTCCCGGGTTGGCTCGAACCACCAACCTTTCGGTTAACAGCCGAACGCGCCAAACATTGCGACACGGAAGCCCAAGATTAAATGGTCGTCAGGTATTGTGGAAAAACTTTGACTTTTTACGTCACATCTGAGACCTCACAACACCGCTCCCGGATGGGCTCGAACCACAAACCTTTTGGTTAACATCCGAACGCGCTAACCATGGAGCCAAGGAAGCTCAGAAATGAAATGGTCGTCAGGTATTGTGGAAAAACATCGACTTTTTACGTCACATCTGAGACCTTGCAACACCGCTCCCGGATGGGCTCGAACCACAAACCTTTTGAATAACAGCTGAACGCGCTAACCATTGCGCCACGGAAGCCCAAAAATTAAATGTTCGTCAGTTATTTTTAAAAAACTCTGAATTTTACGTTACATCTAAGACCTCAAAACACCGCTCCCGGATGGGCTCGAACCACCAACCTTTCGGTTAAAAGCCGACGGCGCTAACCATTGCGCAACGGAAGCCCAAAGATTAAATGTTCGTCAGGTATTGTGGAAAAACTTTGGATTTTTACGTTACATTTGAGATCTCACAACACCGCTCCCGGGTGGGCTCGATCCACCAACGGTTTGGTTAACAGCCGAACGCGCTAACCGAAAATTAAAAGCCCAAAAATTAAATGGTCGTCAAGTATTGTGGAAAAACTTTGACTTTTTACGTCACATCTGAGACCTCACAACACCGCTCCCGAATGGGCTCGAACCACCAACCTTTCGGTTAACAGCCGAACGCGCTAACCATTGCGCCACGGAAGCCCAAAAATTAAAAGGTCGTCAGGTATTGTGGAAAAACTTTGACATTTTACGTCACATTTGAGATCCCACAACACCGCTCCCAGGTGGGCTCGAACCACCAACATATTGGTTTACAGCCGAACGCGCTAACCATTGAGCCACGGAAGCTCAGAAATTAAATGGTTGTCACGTTATGTGGAAAAACTTTGACTTTTTACGTCACATCTGAGACCTTACAACACCGCTCCCGGATGGGCTCGAACCACAAACCTTTTGAATAACAGCTGAACGCGCTAACCATTGCGCCACGGAAGCCCAAAAATTAAATGTTCGTCAGTTATTTTTAAAAAACTCTGAATTTTACGTTACATCTAAGACCTCAAAACACCGCTCCCGGATGGGCTCGAACCACAAACCTTTCGGTTAACAGCCGACGGCGCTAACCATTGCGCAACGGAAGCCCAAAGATTAATTGTTCGTCAGGTATTGTGGAAAAACTTACGATTTTTACGTTACATCTGAGACCTCACAACACCGCTCACGGATGGGCTCGAACCACCAACCTTTCGGTTAACAGCCGAACGCGCTAACCATTGCGCCACGGAAGCCCAAAAATTAAATGGTCATCAGGTATTGTGGAAAAACTCTGAATTTTACGTTACATCTAAGACCTCAAAACACCGTTCCCGGATGGGCTCGAACCACCAACCTTTCGGTTAACAGCCGACGGCGCTAACCATTGCGCAACGGAAGCCCAAAGATTAAATGTTCGTCAGGTATTGTGGAAAAACTTACGATTTTTACGTTTCATCTGAGACCTCACAACACCGCTCACGGATGGGCTCGAACCACCAACCTTTCGGTTAACAGCTGAACGCGCTAACCATTGCGCCACGGAAGCCCAAAAATTAAATGGTCGTCAGGTATTGTGGAAAAACTTTGGCATTTTACATTACATTTGAGATCCCACAACACCGCTCCCGGGTTGGCTCGAACCACCAACCTTTCGGTTAACAGCCGAACGCGCCAAACATTGCGACACGGAAGCCCAAGATTAAATGGTCGTCAGGTATTGTGGAAAAACTTTGACTTTTTACGTCACATCTGAGACCTCACAACACCGCTCCCGGATGGGCTCGAACCACAAACCTTTTGGTTAACATCCGAACGCGCTAACCATGGAGCCAAGGAAGCTCAGAAATGAAATGGTCGTCAGGTATTGTGGAAAAACATCGACTTTTTACGTCACATCTGAGACCTTGCAACACCGCTCCCGGATGGGCTCGAACCACAAACCTTTTGAATAACAGCTGAACGCGCTAACCATTGCGCCACGGAAGCCCAAAAATTAAATGTTCGTCAGTTATTTTTAAAAAACTCTGAATTTTACGTTACATCTAAGACCTCAAAACACCGCTCCCGGATGGGCTCGAACCACCAACCTTTCGGTTAAAAGCCGACGGCGCTAACCATTGCGCAACGGAAGCCCAAAGATTAAATGTTCGTCAGGTATTGTGGAAAAACTTTAGATTTTTACGTTACATTTGAGATCTCACAACACCGCTCCCGGGTGGGCTCGATCCACCAACGGTTTGGTTAACAGCCGAACGCACTAACCGAAAATTAAAAGCCCAAAAATTAAATGGTCGTCAAGTATTGTGGAAAAACTTTGACTTTTTACGTCACATCTGAGACCTCACAACACCGCTCCCGGATGGGCTCGAACCACCAACCTTTCGGTTAACAGCTGAACGCGCTAACCATTGCGCCAAGGAAGCCCAAAAATTAAATGTTCGTCAGGTATTGTGGAAAAACTTTGGCTTTTTACGTTACATTTGAGATCCCACAACACCGCTCCCGGGTGGGCTCGAAACACAAACCTATTCGTTAACAGCCGAACGCGCTAACCATTGAGCCACGGAAGCTCAGAAATTAAATGGTTGTCACGTTATGTGGAAAAGTTTTGACTTTTTACGCTACTCCTGAGACCCCGCAACACCACTTCCGGGTAGGCTCGAACCACCAGCCTCTCGGTTAACAGCCGAACGCGCTAACCATTGCGCCACGGAAGCCCAAAAATCAAATGGTCGTCAGGTATTGTGGAAAAACTTTGGTTTTTTACGTTACATTTGAGACTTCACAACACCGCTCCCGGGTGGGCTCGAACCACCAACCTTTCGGTTAGCAGCCGAACGCGCTAACCATTGCGCCACGGAAGCCCAAGATTAAATGGTCGTCAGGTATTGTGGAAAAACTTTGGCTTTTTACGTTACATTTGAGATCCCACAACACCGCTCCCGGGTGGGCTCGAACCACAAACCTATTGGTTAACAGCCGAACGCGCTAACCATTGAGCCACGGAAGCTCAGAAATTAAATGGTTGTCACGTTATGTGGAAACGTTTTGACTTTTTACGCTACTTCTGAGACCCCACAACACCACTTCCGGGTGGGCTCGAACCACCAGCCTCTCGGTTAACAGCCGAACGCGCTAACCATTGCGCCACGGAAGCCCAAAAATTAAAAGGTCGTCAGGTATTGTGGAAAAACTTTGACTTTTTACGTCACATCTGAGACCTTACAACACCGCTCCCGGATGGGCTCGAACCACCAACTTTTCGGTTAACAGCCGAACGCGCTAACCATTGCGCCACGGAAGCCCCAAAATTTAATGGTCGTCAGGTATTGTGGAAAAGCTTTGGCTTTTTACGTTACATTTGAATCCCACAACACCGCTCCCGGGTGGCCTCGAACCATAAACCTATTGGTTAACAGCTGAACGCGCTAACCATTGAGCCACGGAAGCTCAGAAATTAAATGGTTGTCACGTATTGTGGAAAAAATTTGACATTTTACGTTACATCTGAGACCTCACAACACCGCTCCCGGATGGGCTCGAACCAACAACCTTTCAGTTAACAGCCGAACGCGCTAACCATTGCGCCACGGAAGTCCAAAAGTTAAATGGTCGTCAGGTATTGTGGAAAAACTTTGGCATTTTACATTACATTTGAGATCCCACATCACCGCTCCCAGGTGGGCTCGAACCACCAACCTATTGGTTAACAGCCGAACGCGCTAACCATTGAGCCACGGAAGCTCAGAAATTAAATGGTTGTCAAGTTTTATGGAAAAGTTTTGACTTTTAACGCTTATTCTGAGACCCCACAACACCACTTCCGGGTGGGCTCGAACCACCAGCCTCTCGGTTAACAGCCGAACGCGCTAACCATTGCGCCACGGAAGCCCAAAAATCAAATGGTCGTCAGGTATTGTGGAAAAACTTTAGCTTTTTACATTTGAGACCTCACAACACGGCTCCCGGGTGGGCTCGAACCACCAACCTTTCGGTTAACAGCCGAACGCGCTAACCATTGCGCCACGGAAGCCCAAGATTAAATGGTCGTCACGTATTGTGGAAAAACTTTGACTTTTTACGTCACATCTGAGACCTTGCAACACCGCTCCCGGATGGGCTCGAACCACAAACCTTTTGAATAACAGCTGAACGCGCTAACCATTGCGCCACGGAAGCCCAAAAATTAAATGTTCGTCAGTTATTGTGGAAAAACTCTGAATTTTACGTTACATCTAAGACCTCAAAACACCGTTCCCGGATGGGCTCGAACCACCAACCTTTCGGTTAACAGCCGAACGCGCTAACCATTTCGCCACGGAAGCCCAAAAATTAAATGGTCGTCAGGTATTGTGGAAAAACTTTGACTTTTTACGTTACATCTGAGACCTCACAACACCGCTCCCGGATGGGCTCGAACCACCAACCTTTCAGTTAACAGCCGAACGCGCTAACCATTGCGCCACGTAAATCCAAAAGTTAAATGGTCGTCAGGTATTGTGGAAAAACTTTGGCATTTTACATTACATTTGAGATCCCACATCACCGCTCCCAGGTGGGCTCGAACCACCAACCTATTGGTTAACAGCCTAACGCGCCAACCATTGAGCCACGGAAGCTCAGAAATTAAATGGTTGTCACGTTATATGGAAAAGTTTTGACTTTTTACGCTACTTCTGAGACCCCACAACACCACTTCCGGGTGGGCTCGAACCACCAGCCTCTCGGTTAACAGCCGAACGCGCTAACCATTGCGCCACGGAAGCCCAAGATTAAATGGTCGTCAGGTATTGTGGAAAAACTCTGAATTTTACGTTACATATAAGACCTCACAACACCGCTCCCGGATGGGCTCGAACCACCAACCTTTCGGTTAACAGCCGAACGCGCTAACCATTGCGCCACGGAAGCCCAAGATTAAATGGTCGTCAGGTATTGTGGAAAAACTCTGTTTTTACGTTACATATAAGACCTCACAACACCGCTCCCGGATGGGCTCGAACCACCAACCTTTCGGTTAACAGCCGAACGCGCTAACCATTACGCCACGGAAGCCCAAGATTAAATGGTCGTCAGGTATTGTGGAAAAACTTTGACTTTTAACGTCACATCTGAGACCTCACAACACCGCTCCCGGATGGGCTCGAACCACAAACCTTTTGGTTAACATCCGAACGCGCTAACCATGTAGCCAAGGAAGCTCAGAAATGAAATGGTCGTCAGGTATTGTGGAAAAACATCGACTTTTTACGTCACATCTGAGACCTTGCAACACCGCTCCCGGATGGACTCGAACCACAAACCTTTTGAATAGCAGCTGAACGCGCTAACCATTGCGCCACGGAAGCTCAAAAATTAAATGTTCGTCAGTTATTGTGGAAAAACTCTGAATTTTACGTTACATCTTAGACCTCAAAACACCGTTCCCGGATGGGCTCGAACCACCAACCTTTCGGTTAACAGCCGAACGCGCTAACCATTGCGCAACGGAAGCCCAAAAATTAAATGGTCGTCAGGTATTGTGGAAAAACTTAGACTTTTTACGTTACATTTGAGATCCCACATCACCGCTCCCAGGTGGGCTCGAACCACCAACCTATTGGTTAACAGCCGAACGCGCTAACCATTGAGCCACGGAAGCTCAGAAATTAAAATGTTGTCACGTTATATGGAAAAGTTTTGACTTTTTACGCTACTTCTGAGACCCCACAACACCACTTCCGGGTGGGCTCGAACCACCAGCCTCTCGGTTAACAGCCGAACGCGCTAACCATTGCGCCACGGAAGCCCAAAAATCAAATGGTCGTCAGGTATTGTGGAAAAACTTTGGCTTTTTACATTTGAGACCTCACAACACGGCTCCCGGGTGGGCTCGAACCACCAACCTTTCGGTTAACAGCCGAACGCGCTAACCATTGCGCCACGGAAGCCCAAGATTAAATGGTCGTCACGTATTGTGGAAAAACTTTGACTTTTTACGTCACATCTGAGACCTCACAACACCGCTCCCCGATGGGCTCGAACCACAAACCTTTTGGTTAACATCCGAACGCGCTAACCATGGAGCCAAGGAAGCTCAGAAATGAAATGGTCGTCAGGTATTGTGGAAAAACATCGACTTTTTACGTCACATCTGAGACCTTGCAACACCGCTCCCGGATGGGCTCGAACCACAAACCTTTTGAATAACAGCTGAACGCGCTAACCATTGCGCCACGGAAGCCCAAAAATTAAATGTTCGTCAGTTATTTTTAAAAAACTCTGAATTTTACGTTACATCTAAGACCTCAAAACACCGCTCCCGGATGGGCTCGAACCACCAATCTTTCAATTAACAGCCGACGGCGCTAACCATTGCGCAACGGAAGCCCAAAGATTAAATGTTCGTCAGGTATTGTGGAAAAACTTTGGATTTTTACGTTACTTTTGAGATCTCACAACACCGCTCCCGGGTGGGCTCGATCCACCAACGTTTTGGTTAACAGCCGAACGTGCTAACCGAAAATTAAAAGCCCAAAAATTAAATGGTCGTCAGGTATTGTGGAAAAACTTTGACTTTTTACGTCACATCTGAGACCTCACAACACCGCTCCCGGATGGGCTCGAACCACCAACATTTCGGTTAACAGCTGAACGCGGTAACCATTGCGCCAAGGAAGCCCAAAAATTAAATGTTCGTCAGGTATTGTGGAAAAACTTTGGCTTTTTACGTTACATTTGAGATCCCACAACACCGCTCCCGGGTGGGCTCGAACCACAAACCTATTGGTTAACAGCCGAACGCGCTAACCATTGCGCCACGGAAGCCCAAAAATTAATAGGTCGTCAGGTATTGTGGAAAAACTTTGACTTTTTACGTCACATCTAAGACCTCACAACACCGCTCCCAGATGGGCTCGAACCACAAACCTTTTGGTTAACAGCCGACGGCGCTAACCATTGCGCAACGGAAGCCCAAAGATTAAATGTTCGTCAGGTATTGTGGAAAAACTTACGATTTTTACGTTACATGTGAGATCTCACAACACCGCTCCGGGGTGGGCTCGAACCACCAACCTTTCGGTTAACAGCCGAACGCGCAAACCATTCCGCCACGGAAGCCCAAAAAAAAAATGTTCGTCAGGTATTGTGGAAAAACTTTGGCATTTTACATTACATATGAGATCACACAAAACCGCTCCCGGGTTGGCTCGAACCACCAACCTATTGGTTAACAGCCGAACGCGCTAACCATTGAGCCACGGAAGCTCAGAAGTTAAATGGTTGTCACGTATTGTGGAAAAGTTTTGACATTTTACGCTACATCTGAGACCGCACAACACCTCTCCCGGGTGGGCTCGAACCACCAACCTTTCGGTTAACAGCTGAACGCGCTAACCATTGCGCCAAGGAAGCCCAAAAATTAAATGTTCGTCAGGTATTGTGGAAAAACTTTGGCTTTTTACGTTACATTTGAGATCCCACAACACCGCTCCCGGGTGGGCTCGAACCACAAACCTATTGGTAAACAGCCGAACGCGCTAGCCATTGCGCCACAGAAGCCCAAAAATTAAAAGGTCGTCAGGTATTTTGGAAAAACTTTGACATTTTACGTCACATCTAAGACCTCACAACACCGCTCCCAGATGGGTACGAAACACAAACCTTTTGGTTAACAGCCGACGGCGCTAACCATTGCGCAACGGAAGCCCAAAAATTAAAAGGTCGTCAGGTATTGTGGAAAAACTTTGACTTTTTACGTCACATCTAAGACCTCACAACACCGCTCCCGGATGGGCTCGAACCACAAACCTTTCGGTTAACAGCCGAACGCGCCAACCATTGCGACACGGAAGCCCAAAAATTAAATGTTCGTCAAGTATTGTGGAAAAACTTTGACTTTTTACGTCACATCTGAGACCTCACAACACCGCTCCCGGATGGGCTCGAATCACAAACCTTTTGGTTAACATCCGAACGCGCTAACCATGGAGCCAAGGAAGCTCAGAAATGAAATGGTCGTCAGGTATTGTGGAAAAACATCGACTTTTTACGTCACATCTGAGACCTTGCAACACCGCTCCCGGATGGGCTCGAACCACAAACCTTTTGAATAACAGCTGAACGCGCTAACCATTGCGCCACGGAAGCCCAAAAATTAAATGTTCGTCAGTTATTTTTAAAAAACTCTGAATTTTACGTTACATCTAAGACCTCAAAACTCCGCTCCCGGGCTGGCTCGAACCACCAACCTTTCGGATAACAGCCGAACGCGCTAACCATTGCGACACGGAAGCCCAAGATTAAATGGTCGTCAGGTATTGTGGAAAAACTTTGACTTTTTACGTCACATCTGAGACCTCACAACACCGCTCCCGGATGGGCTCGAACCACCAACCTTTCAGTTAACAGCCGAACGCGCTAACCATTGCGCCACGGAAGCCCAAAAATTAAATGGTTGTCAGGTATTGTGGAAAAACTTTGGCATTTTACATAACATTTGAGATCCCACAACACCGCTCCCGGGTTGGCTCGAACCACCACCCTATTGGTTAACAGCCGAACGCGCTAACCATTGAGCCACGGAAGCCCAAAAATTAAATGTTCGTCAGGTATTGTGGAAAAACTTTGACTTTTTACGTCACATCTTAGACCTCACAACACCGCTCCCGGATGGGCTCGAACCACAAACCTTTTGGTTAACATCCGAACGCGCTAACCATGGAGCCAAGGAAGCCCAAAACTCAAATGGTCGTCAGGTATTGTGGAAAAACTTTGACTTTTTACGTCACATCTGAGACCTCACAACACAGCTCCCGGATGGGCTCGAACCACAAACCTTTTGGTTAACATCCGAACGCGCTAACCATGGAGCCAAGGAAGCTCAGAAATGAAATGGTCGTCAGATATTGTGGAAAAACATCGACTTTTTACGTCACATCTGAGACCTCACAACACCGCTCCCGGATGGGCTCGAACCACAAACCTTTTGAATAACAGCTGAACGCGCTAACCATTGCGCCACGGAAGCCCAAAAATTAAATGTTCGTCAGTTATTTTTAAAAAACTCTGAATTTTACGTTACATCTAAGACCTCAAAACGCCGCTCCCGGATGGGCTCGAACCACCAACCTTTCGGTTAACAGCCGACGGCGCTAATTATTGCGCAACGGAAGCCCAAAGATTAAATGTTCGTCAGGTATTGTGGAAAAGCTTTGGATTTTTACGTTACATTTGAGATCTCACAACACCGCTCCCGGGTGGGCTCGATCCACCAACGTTTTGGTTAACAGCCGAACGCCCTAACCGAAAATTAAAAGCCCAAAAATTAAATGGTCGTCAGGTATTGTGGAAAAACTTTGGCATTTTACATAACATTTGAGATCCCACAACACCGCTCCCGGGTTGGCTCGAACCACCACCCTATAGTTAACAGCCGAACGCGCTAACCATTGAGCCACGGAAGCTCAGAAATTAAATGGTTGTCACGTATTGTGGAAACGTTTTGACTGTTTACGCTACATCTGAGACCTCACAACACCGCTCCCGGATGGGCTCGAACCACCAACCTTTCGGTTAACAGCTGAACGCGCTAACCATTGCGCCACGGAAGCCCAAAAATTAAATGTTCGTCAGGTATTGTGGAAAAACTTTGACTTTTTACGTCACATCTGAGACCTCACAACACCGCTCCCGGATGGGCTCGAACCACAAACCTTTTGGTTAACATCCGAACGCGCTAACCATGGAGCCAAGGAAGCCCAAAACTCAAATGGTCGTCAGGTATTGTGGAAAAACTTTGACTTTTTACGTCACATCTGAGACCTCACAACACAGCTCCCGGATGGGCTCGAACCACAAACCTTTTGGTTAACATCCGAACGCGCTAACCATGGAGCCAAGGAAGCTCAGAAATGAAATGGTCGTCAGATATTGTGGAAAAACATCGACTTTTTACGTCACATCTGAGACCTCACAACACCGCTCCCGGATGGGCTCGAACCACAAACCTTTTGAATAACAGCTGAACGCGCTAACCATTGCGCCACGGAAGCCCAAAAATTAAATGTTCGTCAGTTATTTTTAAAAAACTCTGAATTTTACGTTACATCTAAGACCTCAAAACGCCGCTCCCGGATGGGCTCGAACCACCAACCTTTCGGTTAACAGCCGACGGTGCTAATTATTGCGCAACGGAAGCCCAAAGATTAAATGTTCGTCAGGTATTGTGGAAAAACTTTGTATTTTTACGTTACATTTGAGATCTCACAACACCGCTCCCGGGTGGGCTCGATCCACCAACGTTTTGGTTAACAGCCGAACGCCCTAACCGAAAATTAAAAGCCCAAAAATTAAATGGTCGTCAGGTATTGTGGAAAAACTTTGACTTTTTACGTCACATCTGAGACCTCACAACACCGCTCCCGGATGGGCTCGAACCACCAACCTTTCGGTTAACAGCTGAACGCGCTAACCATTGCGCCAAGGAAGCCCAAAAATTAAATGTTCGTCAGGTATTGTGGAAAAACTTTGGCTTTTTACGTTACATTTGAGATCCCACAACACCGCTCCCGGATGGGCTCGAACCACAAACCTTTTGGTTAACATCCGAACGCGCTAACCATGGAGCCAAGGAAGCTCAGAAATGAAATGGTCGTCAGGTATTGTGGAAAAACATCGACTTTTTACGTCACATCTGAGACCTTCCAACACCGCTCCCGGATGGGCTCGAACCACAAACCTTTTGAATAACAGCTGAACGCGCTAACCATTGCGCCACGGAAGCCCAAAAATTAAATGTTCGTCAGTTATTTTTAAAAAACTCTGAATTTTACGTTACATCTAAGACCTCAAAACACCGCTCCCGGGTTGGCTCGAACCACCAACCTTTCGGATAACAGCCGAACGCGCTAACCATTGCGACACGGAAGCCCAAGATTAAATGGTCGTCAGGTATTGTGGAAAAACTTTGACTTTTTACGTCACATCTGAGACCTCACAACACCGCTCCCGGATGGGCTCGAACCACCAACCTTTCAGTTAACAGCCGAACGCGCTAACCATTGCGCCACGGAAGCCCAAAAATTAAATGGTCGTCAGGTATTGTGGAAAAACTTTGGGATTTTACATAACATTTGAGATCCCACAACACCGCTCCCGGGTTGGCTCGAACCACCACCCTATTGGTTAACAGCCGAACGCGCTAACCATTGAGCCACGGAAGCTCAGAAATTAAATGGTTGTCACGTATTGTGGAAACGTTTTGACTGTTTACGCTACATCTGAGACCTCACAACACCGCTCCCGGATGGGCTCGAACCACCAACCTTTCGGTTAACAGCTGAACGCGCTAACCATTGCGCCACGGAAGCCCAAAAATTAAATGTTCGTCAGGTATTGTGGAAAAACTTTGACTTTTTACGTCACATCTGAGACCTCACAACACCGCTCCCGGATGGGCTCGAACCACAAACCTTTTGGTTAACATCCGAACGCGCTAACCATGGAGCCAAGGAAGCCCAAAACTCAAATGGTCGTCAGGTATTGTGGAAAAACTTTGACTTTTTACGTCACATCTGAGACCTCACAACACCGCTCCCGGATGGGCTCGAACCACAAACCTTTTGGTTAACATCCGAACGCGCTAACCATGGAGCCAAGGAAGCTCAGAAATGAAATGGTCGTCAGATATTGTGGAAAAACATCGACTTTTTACGTCACATCTGAGACCTCACAACACCGCTCCCGGATGGGCTCGAACCACATACCTTTTGAATAACAGCTGAACGCGCTAACCATTGCGCCACGGAAGCCCAAAAATTAAATGTTCGTCAGTTATTTTTAAAAAACTCTGAATTTTACGTTACATCTAAGACCTCAAAACGCCGCTCCCGGATGGGCTCGAACCACCAACCTTTCGGTTAACAGCCGACGGCGCTAATTATTGCGCAACGGAAGCCCAAAGATTAAATGTTCGTCAGGTATTGTGGAAAAACTTTGGATTTTTACGTTACATTTGAGATCTCACAACACCGCTCCCGGGTGGGCTCGATCCACCAACGTTTTGGTTAACAGCCGAACGCCCTAACCGAAAATTAAAAGCCCAAAAATTAAATGGTCGTCAGGTATTGTGGAAAAACTTTGACTTTTTACGTCACATCTGAGACCTCACAACACCGCTCCCGGATGGGCTCGAACCACCAACCTTTCGGTTAACAGCTGAACGCGCTAACCATTGCGCCAAGGAAGCCCAAAAATTAAATGTTCGTCAGGTATTGTGGAAAAACTTTGGCTTTTTACGTTACATTTGAGATCCCACAACACCGCTCCCGGATGGGCTCGAACCACAAACCTTTTAGTTAACATCCGAACGCGCTAACCATGGAGCCAAGGAAGCTCAGAAATGAAATGGTCGTCAGGTATTGTGGAAAAACATCGACTTTTTACGTCACATCTGAGACCTTCCAACACCGCTCCCGGATGGGCTCGAACCACAAACCTTTTGAATAACAGCTGAACGCGCTAACCATTGCGCCACGGAAGCCCAAAAATTAAATGTTCGTCAGTTATTTTTAAAAAACTCTGAATTTTACGTTACATCTAAGACCTCAAAACACCGCTCCCGGATGGGCTCGAACCACCAACCTTTCGGTTAACAGCCGACGGCGCTAACCATTGCGCAACGGAAGCCCAAAGATTAAATGTTCGTCGGGTATTGTGGAAAAACTTTGGATTTTTACGTTACATTTGATATCTCACAACACCGCTCCCGGGTGGGTTCGATCCACCAACGTTTTGGTTAACAGCCGAACGCGCTAACCGAAAATTAAAAGCCCAAAAATTAAATGGTCGTCAGGTATTGTGGAAAAACTTTGACTTTTTACGTCACATCTGAGACGTCACAACACCGCTCCCGGATGGGCTCGAACCACCAACCTTTCGATTAACAGCTGAACGCGCTAACCATTGCGCCAAGGAAGCCCAAAAATTAAATGTTCGTCAGGTATTGTGGAAAAACTTTGGCTTTTTACGTTACGTTTGAGATCCCACAACACCGCTCCCGGGTGGGCTCGAACCACAAACCTATTGGTTAACAGCCGAACGCGCTAACCATTGAGCCACGGAAGCCCAAAAATCAAATGGTCGTCAGGTATTGTGGAAAAACTTTGACATTTTACGTCACATCTAAGACCTCACAACACCGCTCCCAGATGGGTACGAAACACAAACCTTTTGGTTAACAGCCGACGGCGCTAACCATTGCGCAACGGAAGCCCAAAAATTGAAAGGTCGTCAGGTATTGTGGAAAAACTTTGACTTTTTACGTCACATCTAAGACCTCACAACACCGCTCCCGGATGGGCTCGAACCACAAACCTTTCGGTTAACAGCCGAACGCGCCAACCATTGCGACACGGAAGCCCAAAAATTAAATGTTCGTCAGGTATTGTGGAAAAACTTTGACTTTTTACGTCACATCTGAGACCTCACAACACCGCTCCCGGATGGGCTCGAACCACAAACCTTTTGCTTAACATCCGAACGCGCTAACCATGGAGCCAAGGAAGCTCAGAAATGAAATGGTCGTCAGGTATTGTGGAAAAACATCGACTTTTTACGTCACATCTGAGACCTTGCAACACCGCTCCCGGATGGGCTCGAACCACAAACCTTTTGAATAACAGCTGAACGCGCTAACCATTGCGCCACGGAAGCCCAAAAATTAAATGTTCGTCAGTTATTTTTAAAAAACTCTGAATTTTACGTTACATCTAAGACCTCAAAACACCGCTCCCGGGTTGGCTAGAACCACCAACCTTTCGGATAACAGCCGAACGCGCTAACCATTGCGACACGGAAGCCCAAGATTAAATGGTCGTCAGGTATTGTGGAAAAACTTTGACTTTTTACGTCACATCTGAGACCTCACAACACCGCTCCCGGATGGGCTCGAACCACCAACCTTTCAGTTAACAGCCGAACGCGCTAACCATTGCGCCACGGAAGCCCAAAAATTAAATGGTCGTCAGGTATTGTGGAAAAACTTTGGCATTTTACATAACATTTGAGATCCCACAACACCGCTCCCGGGTTGGCTCGAACCACCACCCTATTGGTTAACAGCCGAACGCGCTAACCATTGAGCCACGGAAGCTCAGAAATTAAATGGTTGTCACGTATTGTGGAAACGTTTTGACTGTTTACGCTACATCTGAGACCTCACAACACCGCTCCCGGATGGGCTCGAACCACCAACCTTTCGGTTAACAGCTGAACGCGCTAACCATTGCGCCACGGAAGCCCAAAAATTAAACGTTCGTCAGGTATTGTGGAAAAACTTTGACTTTTTACGTCACATCTGAGACCTCACAACACCGCTCCCGGATGGGCTCGAACCACAAACCTTTTGGTTAACATCCGAACGCGCTACCCATGGAGCCAAGGAAGCCCAAAACTCAAATGGTCGTCAGGTATTGTGGAAAAACTTTGACTTTTTACGTCACATCTGAGACCTCACAACACCGCTCCCGGATGGGCTCGAACCACAAACCTTTTGGTTAACATCCGAACGCGCTAACCATGGAGCCAAGGAAGCTCAGAAATGAAATGGTCGTCAGATATTGTGGAAAAACATCGACTTTTTACGTCACATCTGAGACCTCACAACACCGCTCCCGGATGGGCTCGAACCACAAACCTTTTGAATAACAGCTGAACGCGCTAACCATTGCGCCACGGAAGCCAAAAAATTAAATGTTCGTCAGTTATTTTTAAAAAACTCTGAATTTTACGTTACATCTAAGACCTCAAAACACCGCTCCCGGATGGGCTCGAACCACCAACCTTTCGGTTAACAGCCGACGGCGCTAATTATTGCGCAACGGAAGCCCAAAGATTAAATGTTCGTCAGGTATTGTGGAAAAACTTTGGATTTTTACGTTACATTTGAGATCTCACAACACCGCTCCCGGGTGGGCTCGATCCACCAACGTTTTGGTTAACAGCCGAACGCCCTAACCGAAAATTAAAAGCCCAAAAATTAAATGGTCGTCAGGTATTATGGAAAAACTTTGACTTTTTACGTCACATCTGAGACCTCACAACACCGCTCCCGGATGGGCTCGAACCACCAACCTTTCGGTTAACAGCTGAACGCGCTAACCATTGCGCCAAGGAAGCCCAAAAATTAAATGTTCGTCAGGTATTGTGGAAAAACTTTGGCTTTTTACGTTACATTTGAGATCCCACAACACCGCTCCCGTATGGGCTCGAACCACAAACCTTTTGGTTAACATCCGAACGCGCTAACCATGGAGCCAAGGAAGCTCAGAAATGAAATGGTCGTCAGGTATTGTGGAAAAACATCGACTTTTTACGTCACATCTGAGACCTTCCAACACCGCTCCCGGATGGGCTCGAACCACAAACCTTTTGAATAACAGCTGAACGCGCTAACCATTGCGCCACGGAAGCCCAAAAATTAAATGTTCGTCAGTTATTTTTAAAAAACTCTGAATTTTACGTTACATCTAAGACCTCAAAACACCGCTCCCGGATGGGCTCGAACCACCAACCTTTCGGTTAACAGCCGACGGCGCTAACCATTGCGCAACGGAAGCCCAAAGATTAAATGCTCGTCGGGTATTGTTGAAAAACTTTGGATTTTTACGTTACATTTGAGATCTCACAACAGCGCTCCCGGGTGGGCTCGATCCACCAACGTTTTGGTTAACAGCCGAACGCGCTAACCGAAAATTAAAAGCCCAAAAATTAAATGGTCGTCAGGTATTGTGGAAAAACTTTGACTTTTTACGTCACATCTGAGACGTCACAACACCGCTCCCGGATGGGCTCGAACCACCAACCTTTCGATTAACAGCTGAACGCGCTAACCATTGCGCCAAGGAAGCCCAAAAATTAAATGTTCGTCAGGTATTGTGGAAAAACTTTGGCTTTTTACGTTACGTTTGAGATCCCACAACACCGCTCCCGGGTGGGCTCGAACCACAAACCTATTGGTTAACAGCCGAACGCGCTAACCATTGAGCCACGGAAGCCCAAAAATCAAATGGTCGTCAGGTATTGTGGAAAAACTTTGACTTTTTACGTCACATCTGAGACCTCACAACACCGCTCCCGGATGGGCTCGAACCACAAACCTTTTGGTTAACATCCGAACGCGCTAACCATGGAGCCAAGGAAGCTCAGAAATGAAATGGTCGTCAGATATTGTGGAAAAACATCGACTTTTTACGTCACATCTAGGACCTCACAACACCGCTCCCGGATGGGCTCGAACCACAAACCTTTTGAATAACAGCTGAACGCGCTAACCATTGCGCCACGGAAGCCCAAAAATTAAATGTTCGTCAGTTATTTTTAAAAAACTCTGAATTTTACGTTACATCTAAGACCTCAAAACACCGCTCCCGGATGGGCTCGAACCACCAACCTTTCGGTTAACAGCCGACGGCGCTAATTATTGCGCAACGGAAGCCCAAAGATTAAATGTTCGTCAGGTATTGTGGAAAAACTTTGGATTTTTACGTTACATTTGAGATCTCACAACACCGCTCCCGGGTTTGCTCGATCCACCAACGTTTTGGTTAACAGCCGAACGCCCTAACCGAAAATTAAAAGCCCAAAAATTAAATGGTCGTCAGGTATTGTGGAAAAACTTTGACTTTTTACGTCACATCTGAGACCTCACAACACCGCTCCCGGATGGGCTCGAACCACCAACCTTTCGGTTAACAGCTGAACGCGCTAACCATTGCGCCAAGGAAGCCCAAAAATTAAATGTTCGTCAGGTATTGTGGAAAAACTTTGGCTTTTTACGTTACGTTTGAGATCCCACAACACCGCTCCCGGGTGGGCTCGAACCACAAACCTATTGGTTAACAGCCGAACGCGCTAACCATTGCGCCACGGAAGCCCAAAAATTAAATGTTCGTCAGGTATTGTGGAAAAACTTTGACTTTTTACGTCACATCTGAGACCTCACCACTATAAGCTGAATTCCGTCAAAAATTTGTCCAGGAAAAAATGCATTCAAAAGTGTACCGAAAAAATCGCATGTTTTTTTCTTCAAGATACAAAATCCGTGACAACGATTTCTTATTGAAAATTGAATTTGAACAGTTTTTTGAATGAATATCGTTAAATTTGCTTGAATTAAAGCAAAAATACAAAAATAATGGATTCAGTGATTATATTTGAAAATAGTGAAAAAATTCTCAAAATGTGCTTTTCTGGTCGAAATCGTCGATTTTGAAAATGTAATTAAAAATCGAGGTACATTTTTATTTATTGATCAATCGAGATGAAATCACTTTTAATGAGTATTTTATAGGTAATTAAGCTGAAATCGGTCAAAAATTTGTCCAAAAAAAAATGCATTAAAAAGTGTACCGAAAAAATCGCATGTTTTTTTTTCTTCAAGATACAAAATCCGTGACAACGATTTCTTATTGAAAATTGAATTTTAACATTTTTTTGAATGAATATCGTTACATTTGCTTGAATTAAAGCAAAAAGTACAAAAATAATGGTTTCATTGGTTATATTTGAAAATAGTGAAAAAAAACTCAAAATGTGCTTTTCTGGTCGAGAAACGTCGATTTTGAAAATGGTACTAATAATCGAGGTACATTTTTATTTATTGATCAATCGAGATGAAATCACTTTTAATGAGTATTATATAAGTATTAAAGCTGAATTCGGTCAAAAATTTGTCCAGAAAAAAATGCATTCAAAAGTGTACCGAAAAAATCGCATGTTTTTTTTCTTCAAGATACAAAATCCGTGACAACGATTTCTTATTGAAAATTGAATTTGAACAGTTTTTTGAATGAATATCGTTACATTTGCTTGAATTAAAGCAAAAAGTACAAAAATAATGGTTTCATTGGTTATATTTGAAAATAGTGAAAAAAAACTCAAAATGTGCTTTTCTGGTCGAGAAACGTCGATTTTGAAAATGGTACTAATAATCGAGGTACATTTTTATTTATTGATCAATCGAGATGAAATCACTTTTAATGAGTATTTTACGAGTATTTAAGCTAAATTCGGTCAAAAATTTGTCCAGAAAAAAATGCATTCAAAAGTGTACCGAAAAAATCGCATGTTTTTTTTCTTCAAGATACAAAATCTGTGACAACGATTTCGTATTGAAAATTGAATTTTAACAGTTTTTTGAATGAATATCGTTACATTTGCATGAATTAATGCAAAAAATACAAAAATAATGGTTTCAGTGAATATATTTGAAAATAGTGAAAAAATTCTCAAAATGTGCTTTTCTGGTCGAGAAACGTCGACTTTGAAAATGTAAGTAAAAATCGAGGTACATTTTTATTTATTGATTAATTGAAATGAAATCACTTTTAATGAGTATTTTATAAGTATTTAAGCTAAATTCGGTCAAAAATTTGTCCAGAAAAAAATGCATTCAAAAGTGTACCGAAAAAATCGCATGTTTTTTTCTTCAAGATACAAAATCCGTGACAACGATTTCTTATTGAAAATTGAATTTGAACAGTTTTTTGAATGAATATCGTTACATTTGCTTGAATTAAAGCAAAAAGTACAAAAATAATGGTTTCATTGGTTATATTTGAAAATAGTGAAAAAAAACTCAAAATGTGCTTTTCTGGTCGAGAAACGTCGATTTTGAAAATGGTACTAATAATCAAGGTACATTTTTATTTATTGATCAATCGAGATGAAATAACTTTTAATGAGTATTTTATAAGTATTTAAGCTAAATTCGGTCAAAAATTTGTCCAGAAAAAAATGCATTCAAAAGTGTACCGAAAAAATCGCATGTTTTTTTTCTTCAAGATACAAAATCCGTGACAACGATTTCTTATTGAAAATTGAATTTTAACATTTTTTTGAATGAATATCGTTATATTTCCTTGAATTAAAGCAAAAATACAAAAATAATGGATTCAGTGATTATATTTGAAAATAGTGAAAAAATTCTCAAAATGTGCTTTTCTGGTCGAGAAACGTCGATTTTGAAAATGGTACTAATAATCGAGGTACATTTTTATTTATTGATCAATCGAGATGAAATCACTTTTAATGAGTATTATATAAGTATTAAAGCTGAATTCGGTCAAAAATTTGTCCAGAAAAAAATGCATTCAAAAGTGTACCGAAAAAATCGCATGTTTTTTTTCTTCAAGATACAAAATCCGTGACAACGATTTCTTATTGAAAATTGAATTTGAACAGTTTTTTGAATGAATATCGTTACATTTGCTTGAATTAAAGCAAAAAGTACAAAAATAATGGTTTCATTGGTTATATTTGAAAATAGTGAAAAAAAACTCAAAATGTGCTTTTCTGGTCGAGAAACGTCGATTTTGAAAATGGTACTAATAATCGAGGTACATTTTTATTTATTGATCAATCGAGATGAAATCACTTTTAATGAGTATTATATAAGTATTAAAGCTGAATTCGGTCAAAAATTTGTCCAGAAAAAAATGCATTCAAAAGTGTACCGAAAAAATCGCATGTTTTTTTTTCTTCAAGATACAAAATCCGTGACAACGATTTCTTATTGAAAATTGAATTTTAACATTTTTTTGAATGAATATCGTTATATTTGCTTGGATTAAAGCAAAAAGTACAAAAACTATGGTTTCAGAGGTTATATTTGAAAATAGTGAAGAAATACTCAAAATATGCTTCTCTGGCCCAGAAACGTCGATTTTGAAAATGTTATTAAAAATCGAAGTACATTTTTATTTATTGATCAATCGAGATGAAGTCACTTTTAATGAGTATTTTACAAGTATTTAAGCTAAATTCGGTCAAAAGTTTGTCCAGAAAAAAATGCATTCAAAAGTGTACCGAAAAAATCGCATGTTTTTTTTCTTCAAGATACAAAATCCCTGACAACGATTTGTTATTGAAAATTGAATTTGAACAGTTTTTTGAATGAATATCGTTACATTTGCTTGAATTAAAGCAAAAAGTACAAAAACAATGGTTTCATTGGTTATATTTGAAAATAGTGAAAAAAAAAACTCAAAATGTGCTTTTCTGGTCGAGAAACGTCGATTTTGAAAATGGTACTAATAATCGAGGTACATTTTTATTTATTGATCAATCGAGATGAAATCACTTTTAATGAGTTTTATATAAGTATTAAAGCTGAATTCGGTCAAAAATTTGCCCAGAAAAAAATGCATTCAAAAGTGTACCGAAAAAATCGCATGTTTTTTTTCTTCAAGATACAAAATCCGTGACAACGATTTCTTATTGAAAATTGAATTTGAACAGTTTTTTGAATGAATATCGTTACATTTGCTTGAATTAAAGCAAAAAGTACAAAAATAATGGTTTCATTGGTTATATTTGAAAATAGTGAAAAAAAAACTCAAAATGTGCTTTTCTGGTCGAGAAACGTCGATATTGAAAATGGTACTAATAATCGAGGTACATTTTTATTTATTGATCAATCGAGATGAAATCACTTTTAATGAGTATTATATAAGTATTAAAGCTGAATTCGGTCAAAAATTTGTCCAGAAAAAAATGCATTCAAAAGTGTACCGAAAAAATCGCATGTTTTTTTTCTTCAAGATACAAAATCCGTGACAACGATTTCTTATTGAAAATTGAATTTGAACAGTTTTTTGAATGAATATCGTTACATTTGCTTGAATTAAAGCAAAAAGTACAAAAATAATGGTTTCATTGGTTATATTTGAAAATAGTGAAAAAAAACTCAAAATGTGCTTTTCTGGTCGAGAAACGTCGATTTTGAAAATGGTACTAATAATCGAGGTACATTTTTATTTATTGATCAATCGAGATGAAATCACTTTTAATGAGTATTATATAAGTATTAAAGCTGAATTCGGTCAAAAATTTGTCCAGAAAAAAATGCATTCAAAAGTGTACCGAAAAAATCGCATGTTTTTTTTCTTCAAGATACAAAATCTGTGACAACGATTTCGTATTGAAAATTGAATTTTAACAGTTTTTTGAATGAATATCGTTACATTTGCATGAATTAATGCAAAAAATACAAAAATAATGGTTTCAGTGAATATATTTGAAAATAGTGAAAAAATTCTCAAAATGTGCTTTTCTGGTCGAGAAACGTCGACTTTGAAAATGTAAGTAAAAATCGAGGTACATTTTTATTTATTGATTAATTGAAATGAAATCACTTTTAATGAGTATTTTATAAGTATTTAAGCTAAATTCGGTCAAAAATTTGTCCAGAAAAAAATGCATTCAAAAGTGTACCGAAAAAATCGCATGTTTTTTTCTTCAAGATACAAAATCCGTGACAACGATTTCTTATTGAAAATTGAATTTGAACAGTTTTTTGAATGAATATCGTTACATTTGCTTGAATTAAAGCAAAAAGTACAAAAATAATGGTTTCATTGGTTATATTTGAAAATAGTGAAAAAAAACTCAAAATGTGCTTTTCTGGTCGAGAAACGTCGATTTTGAAAATGGTACTAATAATCAAGGTACATTTTTATTTATTGATCAATCGAGATGAAATAACTTTTAATGAGTATTTTATAAGTATTTAAGCTAAATTCGGTCAAAAATTTGTCCAGAAAAAAATGCATTCAAAAGTGTACCGAAAAAATCGCATGTTTTTTTTCTTCAAGATACAAAATCCGTGACAACGATTTCTTATTGAAAATTGAATTTTAACATTTTTTTGAATGAATATCGTTATATTTCCTTGAATTAAAGCAAAAATACAAAAATAATGGATTCAGTGATTATATTTGAAAATAGTGAAAAAATTCTCAAAATGTGCTTTTCTGGTCGAGAAACGTCGATTTTGAAAATGGTACTAATAATCGAGGTACATTTTTATTTATTGATCAATCGAGATGAAATCACTTTTAATGAGTATTATATAAGTATTAAAGCTGAATTCGGTCAAAAATTTGTCCAGAAAAAAATGCATTCAAAAGTGTACCGAAAAAATCGCATGTTTTTTTTCTTCAAGATACAAAATCCGTGACAACGATTTCTTATTGAAAATTGAATTTGAACAGTTTTTTGAATGAATATCGTTACATTTGCTTGAATTAAAGCAAAAAGTACAAAAATAATGGTTTCATTGGTTATATTTGAAAATAGTGAAAAAAAACTCAAAATGTGCTTTTCTGGTCGAGAAACGTCGATTTTGAAAATGGTACTAATAATCGAGGTACATTTTTATTTATTGATCAATCGAGATGAAATCACTTTTAATGAGTATTTTACGAGTATTTAAGCTAAATTCGGTCAAAAATTTGTCCAGAAAAAAATGCATTCAAAAGTGTACCGAAAAAATCGCATGTTTTTTTTCTTCAAGATACAAAATCTGTGACAACGATTTCGTATTGAAAATTGAATTTTAACAGTTTTTTGAATGAATATCGTTACATTTGCATGAATTAATGCAAAAAATACAAAAATAATGGTTTCAGTGAATATATTTGAAAATAGTGAAAAAATTCTCAAAATGTGCTTTTCTGGTCGAGAAACGTCGACTTTGAAAATGTAAGTAAAAATCGAGGTACATTTTTATTTATTGATTAATTGAAATGAAATCACTTTTAATGAGTATTTTATAAGTATTTAAGCTAAATTCGGTCAAAAATTTGTCCAGAAAAAAATGCATTCAAAAGTGTACCGAAAAAATCGCATGTTTTTTTCTTCAAGATACAAAATCCGTGACAACGATTTCTTATTGAAAATTGAATTTGAACAGTTTTTTGAATGAATATCGTTACATTTGCTTGAATTAAAGCAAAAAGTACAAAAATAATGGTTTCATTGGTTATATTTGAAAATAGTGAAAAAAAACTCAAAATGTGCTTTTCTGGTCGAGAAACGTCGATTTTGAAAATGGTACTAATAATCGAGGTACATTTTTATTTATTGATCAATCGAGATGAAATCACTTTTAATGAGTATTATATAAGTATTAAAGCTGAATTCGGTCAAAAATTTGTCCAGAAAAAAATGCATTCAAAAGTGTACCGAAAAAATCGCATGTTTTTTTTTCTTCAAGATACAAAATCCGTGACAACGATTTCTTATTGAAAATTGAATTTTAACATTTTTTTGAATGAATATCGTTATATTTGCTTGGATTAAAGCAAAAAGTACAAAAACTATGGTTTCAGAGGTTATATTTGAAAATAGTGAAGAAATACTCAAAATATGCTTCTCTGGCCCAGAAACGTCGATTTTGAAAATGTTATTAAAAATCGAAGTACATTTTTATTTATTGATCAATCGAGATGAAGTCACTTTTAATGAGTATTTTACAAGTATTTAAGCTAAATTCGGTCAAAAGTTTGACCAGAAAAAAATGCATTCAAAAGTGTACCGAAAAAATCGCATGTTTTTTTTCTTCAAGATACAAAATCCCTGACAACGATTTGTTATTGAAAATTGAATTTGAACAGTTTTTTGAATGAATATCGTTACATTTGCTTGAATTAAAGCAAAAAGTACAAAAACAATGGTTTCATTGGTTATATTTGAAAATAGTGAAAAAAAAAACTCAAAATGTGCTTTTCTGGTCGAGAAACGTCGATTTTGAAAATGGTACTAATAATCGAGGTACATTTTTATTTATTGATCAATCGAGATGAAATCACTTTTAATGAGTTTTATATAAGTATTAAAGCTGAATTCGGTCAAAAATTTGCCCAGAAAAAAATGCATTCAAAAGTGTACCGAAAAAATCGCATGTTTTTTTTCTTCAAGATACAAAATCCGTGACAACGATTTCTTATTGAAAATTGAATTTGAACAGTTTTTTGAATGAATATCGTTACATTTGCTTGAATTAAAGCAAAAAGTACAAAAATAATGGTTTCATTGGTTATATTTGAAAATAGTGAAAAAAAAACTCAAAATGTGCTTTTCTGGTCGAGAAACGTCGATATTGAAAATGGTACTAATAATCGAGGTACATTTTTATTTATTGATCAATCGAGATGAAATCACTTTTAATGAGTATTATATAAGTATTAAAGCTGAATTCGGTCAAAAATTTGTCCAGAAAAAAATGCATTCAAAAGTGTACCGAAAAAATCGCATGTTTTTTTTCTTCAAGATACAAAATCCGTGACAACGATTTCTTATTGAAAATTGAATTTGAACAGTTTTTTGAATGAATATCGTTACATTTGCTTGAATTAAAGCAAAAAGTACAAAAATAATGGTTTCATTGGTTATATTTGAAAATAGTGAAAAAAAACTCAAAATGTGCTTTTCTGGTCGAGAAACGTCGATTTTGAAAATGGTACTAATAATCGAGGTACATTTTTATTTATTGATCAATCGAGATGAAATCACTTTTAATGAGTATTATATAAGTATTAAAGCTGAATTCGGTCAAAAATTTGTCCAGAAAAAAATGCATTCAAAAGTGTACCGAAAAAATCGCATGTTTTTTTTTCTTCAAGATACAAAATCCGTGACAACGATTTCTTATTGAAAATTGAATTTGAACAGTTTTTTGAATGAATATCGTTACATTTGCTTGAATTAAAGCAAAAAGTACAAAAACAATGGTTTCATTGGTTATATTTGAAAATAGTGAAAAAAAAAACTCAAAATGTGCTTTTCTGGTCGAGAAACGTCGATTTTGAAAATGGTACTAATAATCGAGGTACATTTTTATTTATTGATCAATCGAGATGAAATCACTTTTAATGAGTTTTATATAAGTATTAAAGCTGAATTCGGTCAAAAATTTGCCCAGAAAAAAATGCATTCAAAAGTGTACCGAAAAAATCGCATGTTTTTTTTCTTCAAGATACAAAATCCGTGACAACGATTTCTTATTGAAAATTGAATTTGAACAGTTTTTTGAATGAATATCGTTACATTTGCTTGAATTAAAGCAAAAAGTACAAAAATAATGGTTTCATTGGTTATATTTGAAAATAGTGAAAAAAAACTCAAAATGTGCTTTTCTGGTCGAGAAACGTCGATTTTGAAAATGGTACTAATAATCGAGGTACATTTTTATTTATTGATCAATCGAGATGAAATCACTTTTAATGAGTTTTATATAAGTATTAAAGCTGAATTCGGTCAAAAATTTGCCCAGAAAAAAATGCATTCAAAAGTGTACCGAAAAAATCGCATGTTTTTTTTCTTCAAGATACAAAATCCGTGACAACGATTTCTTATTGAAAATTGAATTTGAACAGTTTTTTGAATGAATATCGTTACATTTGCTTGAATTAAAGCAAAAAGTACAAAAATAATGGTTTCATTGGTTATATTTGAAAATAGTGAAAAAAAACTCAAAATGTGCTTTTCTGGTCGAGAAACGTCGATTTTGAAAATGGTACTAATAATCGAGGTACATTTTTATTTATTGATCAATCGAGATGAAATCACTTTTAATGAGTATTATATAAGTATTAAAGCTGAATTCGGTCAAAAATTTGTCCAGAAAAAAATGCATTCAAAAGTGTACCGAAAAAATCGCATGTTTTTTTTTCTTCAAGATACAAAATCCGTGACAACGATTTCTTATTGAAAATTGAATTTTAACATTTTTTTGAATGAATATCGTTATATTTGCTTGGATTAAAGCAAAAAGTACAAAAACTATGGTTTCAGAGGTTATATTTGAAAATAGTGAAGAAATACTCAAAATATGCTTCTCTGGCCCAGAAACGTCGATTTTGAAAATGTTATTAAAAATCGAAGTACATTTTTATTTATTGATCAATCGAGATGAAGTCACTTTTAATGAGTATTTTACAAGTATTTAAGCTAAATTCGGTCAAAAGTTTGTCCAGAAAAAAATGCATTCAAAAGTGTACCGAAAAAATCGCATGTTTTTTTTCTTCAAGATACAAAATCCCTGACAACGATTTGTTATTGAAAATTGAATTTGAACAGTTTTTTGAATGAATATCGTTACATTTGCTTGAATTAAAGCAAAAAGTACAAAAACAATGGTTTCATTGGTTATATTTGAAAATAGTGAAAAAAAAAACTCAAAATGTGCTTTTCTGGTCGAGAAACGTCGATTTTGAAAATGGTACTAATAATCGAGGTACATTTTTATTTATTGATCAATCGAGATGAAATCACTTTTAATGAGTTTTATATAAGTATTAAAGCTGAATTCGGTCAAAAATTTGCCCAGAAAAAAATGCATTCAAAAGTGTACCGAAAAAATCGCATGTTTTTTTTCTTCAAGATACAAAATCCGTGACAACGATTTCTTATTGAAAATTGAATTTGAACAGTTTTTTGAATGAATATCGTTACATTTGCTTGAATTAAAGCAAAAAGTACAAAAATAATGGTTTCATTGGTTATATTTGAAAATAGTGAAAAAAAAACTCAAAATGTGCTTTTCTGGTCGAGAAACGTCGATTTTGAAAATGGTACTAATAATCGAGGTACATTTTTATTTATTGATCAATCGAGATGAAATCACTTTTAATGAGTATTATATAAGTATTAAAGCTGAATTCGGTCAAAAATTTGTCCAGAAAAAAATGCATTCAAAAGTGTACCGAAAAAATCGCATGTTTTTTTTCTTCAAGATACAAAATCCGTGACAACGATTTCTTATTGAAAATTGAATTTGAACAGTTTTTTGAATGAATATCGTTACATTTGCTTGAATTAAAGCAAAAAGTACAAAAATAATGGTTTCATTGGTTATATTTGAAAATAGTGAAAAAAAACTCAAAATGTGCTTTTCTGGTCGAGAAACGTCGATTTTGAAAATGGTACTAATAATCGAGGTACATTTTTATTTATTGATCAATCGAGATGAAATCACTTTTAATGAGTATTATATAAGTATTAAAGCTGAATTCGGTCAAAAATTTGTCCAGAAAAAAATGCATTCAAAAGTGTACCGAAAAAATCGCATGTTTTTTTTTCTTCAAGATACAAAATCCGTGACAACGATTTCTTATTGAAAATTGAATTTGAACAGTTTTTTGAATGAATATCGTTACATTTGCTTGAATTAAAGCAAAAAGTACAAAAACAATGGTTTCATTGGTTATATTTGAAAATAGTGAAAAAAAAAACTCAAAATGTGCTTTTCTGGTCGAGAAACGTCGATTTTGAAAATGGTACTAATAATCGAGGTACATTTTTATTTATTGATCAATCGAGATGAAATCACTTTTAATGAGTTTTATATAAGTATTAAAGCTGAATTCGGTCAAAAATTTGCCCAGAAAAAAATGCATTCAAAAGTGTACCGAAAAAATCGCATGTTTTTTTTCTTCAAGATACAAAATCCGTGACAACGATTTCTTATTGAAAATTGAATTTTAACATTTTTTTGAATGAATATCGTTATATTTGCTTGGATTAAAGCAAAAAGTACAAAAACTATGGTTTCAGAGGTTATATTTGAAAATAGTGAAGAAATACTCAAAATATGCTTCTCTGGCCCAGAAACGTCGATTTTGAAAATGTTATTAAAAATCGAAGTACATTTTTATTTATTGATCAATCGAGATGAAGTCACTTTTAATGAGTATTTTACAAGTATTTAAGCTAAATTCGGTCAAAAATTTGTCCAGAAAAAAATGCATTCAATAGTGTACCGAAAAAATCGCATGTTTTTTTTCTTCAAGATACAAAATCCCTGACAACGATTTCTTATTGAAAATTGAATTTGAACAGTTTTTTGAATGAATATCGTTACATTTGCTTGAATTAAAGCAAAAAGTACAAAAACAATGGTTTCATTGGTTATATTTGAAAATAGTGAAAAAAAAAACTCAAAATGTGCTTTTCTGGTCGAGAAACGTCGATTTTGAAAATGGTACTAATAATCGAGGTACATTTTTATTTATTGATCAATCGAGATGAAATCACTTTTAATGAGTATTATATAAGTATTAAAGCTGAATTCGGTCAAAAATTTTTCCAGAAAAAAATGCATTCAAAAGTGTACCGAAAAAATCGCATGTTTTTTTTCTTCAAGATACAAAATCCCTGACAACGATTTCTTATTGAAAATTGAATTTGAACAGTTTTTTGAATGAATATCGTTACATTTGCTTGAATTAAAGCAAAAAGTACAAAAACAATGGTTTCATTGGTTATATTTGAAAATAGTGAAAAAAAAACTCAAAATGTGCTTTTCTGGTCGAGAAACGTCGATTTTGAAAATGGTACTAATAATCGAGGTACATTTTTATTTATTGATCAATCGAGATGAAATCACTTTTAATGAGTTTTATATAAGTATTAAAGCTGAATTCGGTCAAAAATTTGCCCAGAAAAAAATGCATTCAAAAGTGTACCGAAAAAATCGCATGTTTTTTTTCTTCAAGATACAAAATCCGTGACAACGATTTCTTATTGAAAATTGAATTTGAACAGTTTTTTGAATGAATATCGTTACATTTGCTTGAATTAAAGCAAAAAGTACAAAAATAATGGTTTCATTGGTTATATTTGAAAATAGTGAAAAAAAAACTCAAAATGTGCTTTTCTGGTCGAGAAACGTCGATTTTGAAAATGGTACTAATAATCGAGGTACATTTTTATTTATTGATCAATCGAGATGAAATAACTTTTAATGAGTATTTTATAAGTATTTAAGCTAAATTCGGTCAAAAATTTGTCCAGAAAAAAATGCATTCAAAAGTGTACCGAAAAAGTCGCATGTTTTTTTTCTTCAAGATACAAAATCCGTGACAACGATTTCTTATTGAAAATTGAATTTTAACATTTTTTTGAATGAATATCGTTATATTTGCTTGAATTAAATCAAAAATACAAAAATAATGGATTCAGTGATTATATTTGAAAATAGTGAAAAAATTCTCAAAATGTGCTTTTCTGGTCGAAATCGTCGATTTTGAAAATGTAATTAAAAATCGAGGTACATTTTTATTTATTGATCAATCGAGATGAAATCACTTTTAATGAGTATTTTACAAGTATTTAAGCTAAATTCGGTCAAAAATTTGTCCAGAAAAAAATGCATTCAAAAGTGTACCGAAAAAATCGCATGTTTTTTTTCTTCAAGATACAAAATCTGTGACAACGATTTCGTATTGAAAATTGAATTTTAACAGTTTTTTGAATGAATATCGTTACATTTGCATGAATTAATGCAAAAAGTACAAAAATAATGGTTTCAGTGGTTATATTTGAAAATAGTGAAAAAATTCTCAAAATGTGCTTCTCTGGTCGAGAAACGTCGATTTTGAAAATGTTATTAAAAATCGAGGTGAATTTTCATTTATTGATCAATCGAGATGAAATCACTTTTATTGAGTATTTTATAGGTAAATAAGCTGAATTCCGTCAAAAATTTGTCCAGGAAAAAATGCATTCAAAAGTGTACCGAAAAAATCGCATGTTTTTTTCTTCAAGATACAAAATCCGCGACAACGATTTCTTATTGAAAATTGAATTTGAACAGTTTTTTGAATGAATATCGTTATATTTGCTTGAATTAAAGCAAAAATACAAAAATAATGGATTCAGTGATTATATTTGAAAATAGTGAAAAAATTCTCAAAATGTGCTTTTCTGGTCGAAATCGTCGATTTTGAAAATGTTATTAAAAATCGAGGTGAATTTTTATTTATTGATTAATCGAAATGAAATCACTTTTAATGAGTATTTTATAAGTATTTAAGCTAAATTGGGTCAAAAATTTGTCGAGAAAAAAATGCATTCAAAAGTGTACCGAAAAAATCGCATGTTTTTTTTCTTCAAGATACAAAATCCGTGACAACGATTTCTTATTGAAAATTGAATTTTAACATTTTTTTGAATGAATATCGTTATATTTGCTTGGATTAAAGCAAAAAGTACAAAAACTATGGTTTCAGAGGTTTTATTTGAAAATAGTGAAGAAATACTCAAAATATGCTTCTCTGGCCCAGAAACGTCGATTTTGAAAATGTTATTAAAAATCGAAGTACATTTTTATTTATTGATCAATCGAGATGAAGTCACTTTAAATGAGTATTTTACAAGTATTTAAGCTAAATTCGGTCAAAAATTTGTCCAGAAAAAAATGCATTCAATAGTGTACCGAAAAAATCGCATGTTTTTTTTCATCAAGATACAAAATCCCTGACAACGATTTCTTATTGAAAATTGAATTTGAACAGTTTTTTGAATGAATATCGTTACATTTGCTTGAATTAAAGCAAAAAGTACAAAAACAATGGTTTCATTGGTTATATTTGAAAATAGTGAAAAAAAAACTCAAAATGTGCTTTTCTGGTCGAGAAACGTCGATTTTGAAAATGGTACTAATAATCGAGGTACATTTTTATTTATTGATCAATCGAGATGAAATCACTTTTAATGAGTATTATATAAGTATTAAAGCTGAATTCGGTCAAAAATTTTTCCAGAAAAAAATGCATTCAAAAGTGTACCGAAAAAATCGCATGTTTTTTTTCTTCAAGATACAAAATCCCTGACAACGATTTCTTATTGAAAATTGAATTTGAACAGTTTTTTGAATGAATATCGTTACATTTGCTTGAATTAAAGCAAAAAGTACAAAAACAATGGTTTCATTGGTTATATTTGAAAATAGTGAAAAAAAAAATCAAAATGTGCTTTTCTGGTCGAGAAACGTCGATTTTGAAAATGGTACTAATAATCGAGGTACATTTTTATTTATTGATCAATCGAGATGAAATCACTTTTAATGAGTTTTATATAAGTATTAAAGCTGAATTCGGTCAAAAATTTGCCCAGAAAAAAATGCATTCAAAAGTGTACCGAAAAAATCGCATGTTTTTTTTCTTCAAGATACAAAATCCGTGACAACGATTTCTTATTGAAAATTGAATTTGAACAGTTTTTTGAATGAATATCGTTACATTTGCTTGAATTAAAGCAAAAAGTACAAAAATAATGGTTTCATTGGTTATATTTGAAAATAGTGAAAAAAAAACTCAAAATGTGCTTTTCTGGTCGAGAAACGTCGATTTTGAAAATGGTACTAATAATCGAGGTACATTTTTATTTATTGATCAATCGAGATGAAATCACTTTTAATGAGTATTATATAAGTATTAAAGCTGAATTCGGTCAAAAATTTGTCCAGAAAAAAATGCATTCAAAAGTGTACCGAAAAAATCGCATGTTTTTTTTCTTCAAGATACAAAATCCGTGACAACGATTTCTTATTGAAAATTGAATTTGAACAGTTTTTTGAATGAATATCGTTACATTTGCTTGAATTAAAGCAAAAACTACAAAAATAATGGTTTCATTGGTTATATTTGAAAATAGTGAAAAAAAACTCAAAATGTGCTTTTCTGGTCGAGAAACGTCGATTTTGAAAATGGTACTAATAATCGAGGTACATTTTTATTTATTGATCAATCGAGATGAAATCACTTTTAATGAGTATTTTATAAGTATTTAAGCTAAATTGGGTCAAAAATTTGTCCAGAAAAAAATGCATTCAAAAGTGTACCGAAAAAATCGCATGTTTTTTTTCTTCAAGATACAAAATCCGTGACAACGATTTCTTATTGAAAATTGAATTTTAACATTTTTTTGAATGAATATCGTTATATTTGCTTGGATTAAAGCAAAAAGTACAAAAACTATGGTTTCAGAGGTTATATTTGAAAATAGTGAAGAAATACTCAAAATATGCTTCTCTGGCCCAGAAACGTCGATTTTGAAAATGTTATTAAAAATCGAAGTACATTTTTATTTATTGATCAATCGAGATGAAGTCACTTTTAATGAGTATTTTACAAGTATTTAAGCTAAATTCGGTCAAAAATTTGTCCAGAAAAAAATGCATTCAATAGTGTACCGAAAAAATCGCATGTTTTTTTTCTTCAAGATACAAAATCCCTGACAACGATTTCTTATTGAAAATTGAATTTGAACAGTTTTTTGAATGAATATCGTTACATTTGCTTGAATTAAAGCAAAAAGTACAAAAACAATGGTTTCATTGGTTATATTTGAAAATAGTGAAAAAAAAAACTCAAAATGTGCTTTTCTGGTCGAGAAACGTCGATTTTGAAAATGGTACTAATAATCGAGGTACATTTTTATTTATTGATCAATCGAGATGAAATCACTTTTAATGAGTATTATATAAGTATTAAAGCTGAATTCGATCAAAAATTTTTCCAGAAAAAAATGCATTCAAAAGTGTACCGAAAAAATCGCATGTTTTTTTTCTTCAAGATACAAAATCCCTGACAACGATTTCTTATTGAAAATTGAATTTGAACAGTTTTTTGAATGAATATCGTTACATTTGCTTGAATTAAAGCAAAAAGTACAAAAACAATGGTTTCATTGGTTATATTTGAAAATAGTGAAAAAAAAACTCAAAATGTGCTTTTCTGGTCGAGAAACGTCGATTTTGAAAATGGTACTAATAATCGAGGTACATTTTTATTTATTGATCAATCGAGATGAAATCACTTTTAATGAGTTTTATATAAGTATTAAAGCTGAATTCGGTCAAAAATTTGCCCAGAAAAAAATGCATTCAAAAGTGTACCGAAAAAATCGCATGTTTTTTTTCTTCAAGATACAAAATCCGTGACAACGATTTCTTATTGAAAATTGAATTTGAACAGTTTTTTGAATGAATATCGTTACATTTGCTTGAATTAAAGCAAAAAGTACAAAAATAATGGTTTCATTGGTTATATTTGAAAATAGTGAAAAAAAAACTCAAAATGTGCTTTTCTGGTCGAGAAACGTCGATTTTGAAAATGGTACTAATAATCGAGGTACATTTTTATTTATTGATCAATCGAGATGAAATCACTTTTAATGAGTATTATATAAGTATTAAAGCTGAATTCGGTCAAAAATTTGTCCAGAAAAAAATGCATTCAAAAGTGTACCGAAAAAATCGCATGTTTTTTTCTTCAAGATACAAAATCCGTGACAACGATTTCTTATTGAAAATTGAATTTGAACAGTTTTTTGAATGAATATCGTTACATTTGCTTGAATTAAAGCAAAAACTACAAAAATAATGGTTTCATTGGTTATATTTGAAAATAGTGAAAAAAAACTCAAAATGTGCTATTCTGGTCGAGAAACGTCGATTTTGAAAATGGTACTAATAATCGAGGTACATTTTTATTTATTGATCAATCGAGATGAAATCACTTTTAATGAGTATTTTATAAGTATTTAAGCTAAATTGGGTCAAAAATTTGTCCAGAAAAAAATGCATTCAAAAGTGTACCGAAAAAATCGCATGTTTTTTTTCTTCAAGATACAAAATCCGTGACAACGATTTCTTATTGAAAATTGAATTTTAACATTTTTTTGAATGAATATCGTTATATTTGCTTGGATTAAAGCAAAAAGTACAAAAACTATGGTTTCAGAGGTTATATTTGAAAATAGTGAAGAAATACTCAAAATATGCTTCTCTGGCCCAGAAACGTCGATTTTGAAAATGTTATTAAAAATCGAAGTACATTTTTATTTATTGATCAATCGAGATGAAGTCACTTTTAATGAGTATTTTACAAGTATTTAAGCTAAATTCGGTCAAAAATTTGTCCAGAAAAAAATGCATTCAATAGTGTACCGAAAAAATCGCATGTTTTTTTTCTTCAAGATACAAAATCCCTGACAACGATTTCTTATTGAAAATTGAATTTGAACAGTTTTTTGAATGAATATCGTTACATTTGCTTGAATTAAAGCAAAAAGTACAAAAACAATGGTTTCATTGGTTATATTTGAAAATAGTGAAAAAAAACTCAAAATGTGCTTTTCTGGTCGAGAAACGTCGATTTTGAAAATGGTACTAATAATCGAGGTACATTTTTATTTATTGATCAATCGAGATGAAATCACTTTTAATGAGTATTATATAAGTATTAAAGCTGAATTCGGTCAAAAATTTTTCCAGAAAAAAATGCATTCAAAAGTGTACCGAAAAAATCGCATGTTTTTTTTCTTCAAGATACAAAATCACTGACAACGATTTCTTATTGAAAATTGAATTTGAACAGTTTTTTGAATGAATATCGTTACATTTGCTTGAATTAAAGCAAAAAGTACAAAAACAATGGTTTCATTGGTTATATTTGAAAATAGTGAAAAAAAAACTCAAAATGTGCTTTTCTGGTCGAGAAACGTCGATTTTGAAAATGGTACTAATAATCGAGGTACATTTTTATTTATTGATCAATCGAGATGAAATCACTTTTAATGAGTTTTATATAAGTATTAAAGCTGAATTCGGTCAAAAATTTGCCCAGAAAAAAATGCATTCAAAAGTGTACCGAAAAAATCGCATGTTTTTTTTCTTCAAGATACAAAATCCGTGACAACGATTTCTTATTGAAAATTGAATTTGAACAGTTTTTTGAATGAATATCGTTACATTTGCTTGAATTAAAGCAAAAAGTACAAAAATAATGGTTTCATTGGTTATATTTGAAAATAGTGAAAAAAAAACTCAAAATGTGCTTTTCTGGTCGAGAAACGTCGATTTTGAAAATGGTACTAATAATCGAGGTACATTTTTATTTATTGATCAATCGAGATGAAATCACTTTTAATGAGTATTATATAAGTATTAAAGCTGAATTCGGTCAAAAATTTGTCCAGAAAAAAATGCATTCAAAAGTGTACCGAAAAAATCGCATGTTTTTTTCTTCAAGATACAAAATCCGTGACAACGATTTCTTATTGAAAATTGAATTTGAACAGTTTTTTGAATGAATATCGTTACATTTGCTTGAATTAAAGCAAAAACTACAAAAATAATGGTTTCATTGGTTATATTTGAAAATAGTGAAAAAAAACTCAAAATGTGCTATTCTGGTCGAGAAACGTCGATTTTGAAAATGGTACTAATAATCGAGGTACATTTTTATTTATTGATCAATCGAGATGAAATCACTTTTAATGAGTATTTTATAAGTATTTAAGCTAAATTGGGTCAAAAATTTGTCCAGAAAAAAATGCATTCAAAAGTGTACCGAAAAAATCGCATGTTTTTTTTCTTCAAGATACAAAATCCGTGACAACGATTTCTTATTGAAAATTGAATTTTAACATTTTTTTGAATGAATATCGTTATATTTGCTTGGATTAAAGCAAAAAGTACAAAAACTATGGTTTCAGAGGTTATATTTGAAAATAGTGAAGAAATACTCAAAATATGCTTCTCTGGCCCAGAAACGTCGATTTTGAAAATGTTATTAAAAATCGAAGTACATTTTTATTTATTGATCAATCGAGATGAAGTCACTTTTAATGAGTATTTTACAAGTATTTAAGCTAAATTCGGTCAAAAATTTGTCCAGAAAAAAATGCATTCAATAGTGTACCGAAAAAATCGCATGTTTTTTTTCTTCAAGATACAAAATCCCTGACAACGATTTCTTATTGAAAATTGAATTTGAACAGTTTTTTGAATGAATATCGTTACATTTGCTTGAATTAAAGCAAAAAGTACAAAAACAATGGTTTCATTGGTTATATTTGAAAATAGTGAAAAAAAACTCAAAATGTGCTTTTCTGGTCGAGAAACGTCGATTTTGAAAATGGTACTAATAATCGAGGTACATTTTTATTTATTGATCAATCGAGATGAAATCACTTTTAATGAGTATTATATAAGTATTAAAGCTGAATTCGGTCAAAAATTTTTCCAGAAAAAAATGCATTCAAAAGTGTACCGAAAAAATCGCATGTTTTTTTTCTTCAAGATACAAAATCACTGACAACGATTTCTTATTGAAAATTGAATTTGAACAGTTTTTTGAATGAATATCGTTACATTTGCTTGAATTAAAGCAAAAAGTACAAAAACAATGGTTTCATTGGTTATATTTGAAAATAGTGAAAAAAAAACTCAAAATGTGCTTTTCTGGTCGAGAAACGTCGATTTTGAAAATGGTACTAATAATCGAGGTACATTTTTATTTATTGATCAATCGAGATGAAATCACTTTTAATGAGTATTATATAAGTATTAAAGCTGAATTCGGTCAAAAATTTGTCCAGAAAAAAATGCATTCAAAAGTGTACCGAAAAAATCGCATGTTTTTTTCTTCAAGATACAAAATCCGTGACAACGATTTCTTATTGAAAATTGAATTTGAACAGTTTTTTGAATGAATATCGTTACATTTGCTTGAATTAAAGCAAAAACTACAAAAATAATGGTTTCATTGGTTATATTTGAAAATAGTGAAAAAAAACTCAAAATGTGCTATTCTGGTCGAGAAACGTCGATTTTGAAAATGGTACTAATAATCGAGGTACATTTTTATTTATTGATCAATCGAGATGAAATCACTTTTAATGAGTATTTTATAAGTATTTAAGCTAAATTGGGTCAAAAATTTGTCCAGAAAAAAATGCATTCAAAAGTGTACCGAAAAAATCGCATGTTTTTTTTCTTCAAGATACAAAATCCGTGACAACGATTTCTTATTGAAAATTGAATTTTAACATTTTTTTGAATGAATATCGTTATATTTGCTTGGATTAAAGCAAAAAGTACAAAAACTATGGTTTCAGAGGTTATATTTGAAAATAGTGAAGAAATACTCAAAATATGCTTCTCTGGCCCAGAAACGTCGATTTTGAAAATGTTATTAAAAATCGAAGTACATTTTTATTTATTGATCAATCGAGATGAAGTCACTTTTAATGAGTATTTTACAAGTATTTAAGCTAAATTCGGTCAAAAATTTGTCCAGAAAAAAATGCATTCAATAGTGTACCGAAAAAATCGCATGTTTTTTTTCTTCAAGATACAAAATCCCTGACAACGATTTCTTATTGAAAATTGAATTTGAACAGTTTTTTGAATGAATATCGTTACATTTGCTTGAATTAAAGCAAAAAGTACAAAAACAATGGTTTCATTGGTTATATTTGAAAATAGTGAAAAAAAACTCAAAATGTGCTTTTCTGGTCGAGAAACGTCGATTTTGAAAATGGTACTAATAATCGAGGTACATTTTTATTTATTGATCAATCGAGATGAAATCACTTTTAATGAGTATTATATAAGTATTAAAGCTGAATTCGGTCAAAAATTTTTCCAGAAAAAAATGCATTCAAAAGTGTACCGAAAAAATCGCATGTTTTTTTTCTTCAAGATACAAAATCACTGACAACGATTTCTTATTGAAAATTGAATTTGAACAGTTTTTTGAATGAATATCGTTACATTTGCTTGAATTAAAGCAAAAAGTACAAAAACAATGGTTTCATTGGTTATATTTGAAAATAGTGAAAAAAAAACTCAAAATGTGCTTTTCTGGTCGAGAAACGTCGATTTTGAAAATGGTACTAATAATCGAGGTACATTTTTATTTATTGATCAATCGAGATGAAATCACTTTTAATGAGTTTTATATAAGTATTAAAGCTGAATTCGGTCAAAAATTTGCCCAGAAAAAAATGCATTCAAAAGTGTACCGAAAAAATCGCATGTTTTTTTTCTTCAAGATACAAAATCCGTGACAACGATTTCTTATTGAAAATTGAATTTGAACAGTTTTTTGAATGAATATCGTTACATTTGCTTGAATTAAAGCAAAAAGTACAAAAATAATGGTTTCATTGGTTATATTTGAAAATAGTGAAAAAAAAACTCAAAATGTGCTTTTCTGGTCGAGAAACGTCGATTTTGAAAATGGTACTAATAATCGAGGTACATTTTTATTTATTGATCAATCGAGATGAAATAACTTTTAATGAGTATTTTATAGGTAAATAAGCTAAATTCGGTCAAAAATTTGTCCAGAAAAAAATGCATTCAAAAGTGTACCGAAAAAATCGCATGTTTTTTTTCTTCAAGATACAAAATCTGTGACAACGATTTCGTATTTAAAATTGAATTTTAACAGTTTTTTGAATGAATATCGTTACATTTGCATGAATTAATGCAAAAAGTACAAAAATAATGGTTTCAGTGGTTATATTTGAAAATAGTGAAAAAATTCTCAAAATGTGCTTCTCTGGTCGAGAAACGTCGATTTTGAAAATGTTATTAAAAATCGAGGTGAATTTTCATTTATTGATCAATCGAGATGAAATCACTTTTATTGAGTATTTTATAGGTAAATAAGCTGAATTCCGTCAAAAATTTGTCCAGGAAAAAATGCATTCAAAAGTGTACCGAAAAAATCGCATGTTTTTTTCTTCAAGATACAAAATCCGTGACAACGATTTCTTATTGAAAATTGAATTTGAACAGTTTTTTGAATGAATATCGTTATATTTGCTTGAATTAAAGCAAAAATACAAAAATAATGGATTCAGTGATTATATTTGAAAATAGTGAAAAAATTCTCAAAATGTGCTTTTCTGGTCGAAATCGTCGATTTTGAAAATGTTATTAAAAATCGAGGTGAATTTTTATTTATTGATTAATCTTAATGAAATCACTTTTAATGAGTATTTTATAAGTATTTAAGCTAAATTGGGTCAAAAATTTGTCCAGAAAAAAATGCATTCAAAAGTGTACCGAAAAAATCGCATGTTTTTTTTCTTCAAGATACAAAATCCGTGACAACGATTTCTTATTGAAAATTGAATTTTAACATTTTTTTGAATGAATATCGTTATATTTGCTTGGATTAAAGCAAAAAGTACAAAAACTATGGTTTCAGAGGTTATATTTGAAAATAGTGAAGAAATACTCAAAATATGCTTCTCTGGCCCAGAAACGTCGATTTTGAAAATGTTATTAAAAATCGAAGTACATTTTTATTTATTGATCAATCGAGATGAAGTCACTTTTAATGAGTATTTTACAAGTATTTAAGCTAAATTCGGTCAAAAATTTGTCCAGAAAAAAATGCATTCAATAGTGTACCGAAAAAATCGCATGTTTTTTTTCTTCAAGATACAAAATCCCTGACAACGATTTCTTATTGAAAATTGAATTTGAACAGTTTTTTGAATGAATATCGTTACATTTGCTTGAATTAAAGCAAAAAGTACAAAAACAATGGTTTCATTGGTTATATTTGAAAATAGTGAAAAAAAACTCAAAATGTGCTTTTCTGGTCGAGAAACGTCGATTTTGAAAATGGTACTAATAATCGAGGTACATTTTTATTTATTGATCAATCGAGATGAAATCACTTTTAATGAGTATTATATAAGTATTAAAGCTGAATTCGGTCAAAAATTTTTCCAGAAAAAAATGCATTCAAAAGTGTACCGAAAAAATCGCATGTTTTTTTTCTTCAAGATACAAAATCACTGACAACGATTTCTTATTGAAAATTGAATTTGAACAGTTTTTTGAATGAATATCGTTACATTTGCTTGAATTAAAGCAAAAAGTACAAAAACAATGGTTTCATTGGTTATATTTGAAAATAGTGAAAAAAAAACTCAAAATGTGCTTTTCTGGTCGAGAAACGTCGATTTTGAAAATGGTACTAATAATCGAGGTACATTTTTATTTATTGATCAATCGAGATGAAATCACTTTTAATGAGTTTTATATAAGTATTAAAGCTGAATTCGGTCAAAAATTTGCCCAGAAAAAAATGCATTCAAAAGTGTACCGAAAAAATCGCATGTTTTTTTTCTTCAAGATACAAAATCCGTGACAACGATTTCTTATTGAAAATTGAATTTGAACAGTTTTTTGAATGAATATCGTTACATTTGCTTGAATTAAAGCAAAAAGTACAAAAATAATGGTTTCATTGGTTATATTTGAAAATAGTGAAAAAAAAACTCAAAATGTGCTTTTCTGGTCGAGAAACGTCGATTTTGAAAATGGTACTAATAATCGAGGTACATTTTTATTTATTGATCAATCGAGATGAAATAACTTTTAATGAGTATTTTATAGGTAAATAAGCTAAATTCGGTCAAAAATTTGCCCAGAAAAAAATGCATTCAAAAGTGTACCGAAAAAATCGCATGTTTTTTTTCTTCAAGATACAAAATCCGTGACAACGATTTCTTATTGAAAATTGAATTTGAACAGTTTTTTGAATGAATATCGTTACATTTGCTTGAATTAAAGCAAAAAGTACAAAAATAATGGTTTCATTGGTTATATTTGAAAATAGTGAAAAAAAAAACTCAAAATGTGCTTTTCTGGTCGAGAAACGTCGATTTTGAAAATGGTACTAATAATCGAGGTACATTTTTATTTATTGATCAATCGAGATGAAATCACTTTTAATGAGTATTATATAAGTATTAAAGCTGAATTCGGTCAAAAATTTTTCCAGAAAAAAATGCATTCAAAAGTGTACCGAAAAAATCGCATGTTTTTTTTCTTCAAGATACAAAATCCCTGACAACGATTTCTTATTGAAAATTGAATTTGAACAGTTTTTTGAATGAATATCGTTACATTTGCTTGAATTAAAGCAAAAAGTACAAAAACAATGGTTTCATTGGTTATATTTGAAAATAGTGAAAAAAAACTCAAAATGTGCTTTTCTGGTCGAGAAACGTCGATTTTGAAAATGGTACTAATAATCGAGGTACATTTTTATTTATTGATCAATCGAGATGAAATCACTTTTAATGAGTATTTTACAAGTATTTAAGCTAAATTCGGTCAAAAATTTGTCCAGAAAAAAATGCATTCAAAAGTGTACCGAAAAAATCGAATGTTTTTTTTCTTCAAGATATAAAATCTGTGACAACGATTTCGTATTGAAAATTGAATTTTAACAGTTTTTTGAATGAATATCGTTACATTTGCATGAATTAATGCAAAAAGTACAAAAATAATGGTTTCAGTGATTATATTTGAAAATAGTGAAAAAATTCTCAAAATGTGCTTTTCTGGTCGAAATCGTCGATTTTGAAAATGTAAGTAAAAATCGAGGTACATTTTTATTTATTGATTAATTGAAATGAAATCACTTTTAATGAGTATTTTATAAGTATTTAAGCTAAATTCGGTCAAAAATTTGTCCAGAAAAAAATGCATTCAAAAGTGTACCGAAAAAATCGCATGTTTTTTTTCTTCAAGATACAAAATCCGTGACAACGATTTCTTATTGAAAATTGAATTTGAACAGTTTTTTGAATGAATATCGTTACATTTGCTTGAATTAAAGCAAAAAGTACAAAAATAATGGTTTCATTGGTTATATTTGAAAATAGTGAAAAAAACTCAAAATGTGCTTTTCTGGTCGAGAAACGTCGATTTTGAAAATGGAACTAATAATCGAGGTGAATTTTTAATTATTGATTAATCGAAATGAAATCACTTTTAATGAGTATTTTATAAGTATTTAAGCTAAATTCGGTCAAAAATTTGTCCAGAAAAAAATGCAATCAAAAGTGTACCGAAAAAATCGCATGTTTTTTTTTCTTCAAGATACAAAATCCCTGACAACGATTTCTTATTGAAAATTGAATTTGAACAGTTTTTTGAATGAATATCGTTACATTTGCTTGAATTAAAGCAAAAAGTACAAAAACAATGGTTTCATTGGTTATATTTGAAAATAGTGAAAAAAAAACTCAAAATGTGCTTTTCTGGTCGAGAAACGTCGATTTTGAAAATGGTACTAATAATCGAGGTACATTTTTATTTATTGATCAATCGAGATGAAATCACTTTTAATGAGTATTTTACAAGTATTTAAGCTAAATTGGGTCAAAAATTTGTCCAGAAAAAAATGCATTCAAAAGTGTACCGAAAAAATCGCATGTTTTTTTTCTTCAAGATACAAAATCCGTGACAACGATTTCTTATTGAAAATTGAATTTTAACATTTTTTTGAATGAATATCGTTATATTTGCTTGGATTAAAGCAAAAAGTACAAAAACTATGGTTTCAGAGGTTATATTTGAAAATAGTGAAGAAATACTCAAAATATGCTTCTCTGGCCCAGAAACGTCGATTTTGAAAATGTTATTAAAAATCGAAGTACATTTTTATTTATTGATCAATCGAGATGAAGTCACTTTTAATGAGTATTTTATAAGTATTTAAGCTAAATTCGATCAAAAAGTTGTCCAGAAAAAAATTCATTCAAAAGTGTACCGAAAAAATCGCATGTTTTTTTTTCTTCAAGATACAAAATCCCTGACAACGATTTCTTATTGAAAATTGAATTTGAACAGTTTTTTGAATGAATATCGTTACATTTGCTTGAATTAAAGCAAAAAGTACAAAAACAATGGTTTCATTGGTTATATTTGAAAATAGTGAAAAAAAAACTCAAAATGTGCTTATCTGGTCGAGAAACGTCGATTTTGAAAATGGTACTAATAATCGAGGTGAATTTTTATTTATTGATTAATCGAAATGAAATCACTTTTAATGAGTATTTTATAAGTATTTAACCTAAATTCGGTCAAAAATTTGTCCAGAAAAAAATGCATTCAAAAGTGTACCGAAAAAATCGCATGTTTTTTTTCTTCAAGATACAAAATCCGTGACAACGATTTCTTATTGAAAATTGAATTTTAACATTTTTTTGAATGAATATCGTAATATTTGCTTGGATTAAAGCAAAAAGTACAAAAACTATGGTTTCAGAGGTTATATTTGAAAATAGTGAAGAAATACTCAAAATATGCTTCTCTGGCCCAGAAACGTCGATTTTGAAAATGTTATTAAAAATCGAAGTACATTTTTATTTATTGATCAATCGAGATGAAGTCACTTTTAATGAGTATTTTATAAGTATTTAAGCTAAATTCGGTCAAAAATTTGTCCAGAAAAAAATGCCTTCAAAAGTGTACCGAAAAAATCGCATGTTTTTTTTCTTCAAGATACAAAATCCGTGACAACGATTTTTTATTGAAAATTGAATTTGAACAGTTTTTTGAATGAATATCGTTACATTTGCTTGAATTAAAGCAAAAAGTACAAAAATAATGGTTTCATTGGTTATATTTGAAAATAGTGAAAAAAAACTCAAAATGTGCTTTTCTGGTCGAGAAACGTCGATTTTGAAAATGGTACTAATAATCGAGGTACATTTTTATTTATTGATCAATCGAGATGAAATCACTTTTAATGAGTATTTTACAAGTATTTAAGCTAAATTGGGTCAAAAATTTGTCCAGAAAAAAATGCATTCAAAAGTGTACCGAAAAAATCGCATGTTTTTTTTCTTCAAGATACAAAATCCGTGACAACGATTTCTTATTGAAAATTGAATTTTAACATTTTTTTGAATGAATATCGTTATATTTGCTTGGATTAAAGCAAAAAGTACAAAAACTATGGTTTCAGAGGTTATATTTGAAAATAGTGAAGAAATACTCAAAATATGCTTCTCTGGCCCAGAAACGTCGATTTTGAAAATGTTATTAAAAATCGAAGTACATTTTTATTTATTGATCAATCGAGATGAAGTCACTTTTAATGAGTATTTTATAAGTATTTAAGCTAAATTCGGTCAAATATTTGTCCAGAAAAAAATGCATTCAAAAGTGTACCGAAAAAATCGCATGTTTTTTTTCTTCAAGATACAAAATCCGTGACAACGATTTTTTATTGAAAATTGAATTTGAACAGTTTTTTGAATGAATATCGTTACATTTGCTTGAATTAAAGCAAAAAGTACAAAAATAATGGTTTCATTGGTTATATTTGAAAATAGTGAAAAAATACTCAAAATGTGCTTTTCTGGTCGAGAAACGTCGATTTTGAAAATGGTACTAATAATCGAGGTACATTTTTATTTATTGATCAATCGAGATGAAATCACTTTTAATGAGTATTTTACAAGTATTTAAGCTAAATTCGGTCAAAAATTTGTCCAGAAAAAAATGCATTCAAAAGTGTACCGAAAAAATCGCATGTTTTTTTTCTTCAAGATACAAAATCCGTGACAACGATTTCTTATTGAAAATTGAATTTTAACATTTTTTTGAATGAATATCGTTATATTTGCTTGGATTAAAGCAAAAAGTACAAAAACTATGGTTTCAGAGGTTATATTTGAAAATAGTGAAGAAATACTCAAAATATGCTTCTCTGGCCCAGAAACGTCGATTTTGAAAATGTTATTAAAAATCGAAGTACATTTTTATTTATTGATCAATCGAGATGAAGTCACTTTTAATGAGTATTTTATAAGTATTTAAGCTAAATTCGGTCAAAAAGTTGTCCAGAAAAAAATTCATTCAAAAGTGTACCGAAAAAATCGCATGTTTTTTTTTCTTCAAGATACAAAATCCCTGACAACGATTTCTTATTGAAAATTGAATTTGAACAGTTTTTTGAATGAATATCGTTACATTTGCTTGAATTAAAGCAAAAAGTACAAAAACAATGGTTTCATTGGTTATATTTGAAAATAGTGAAAAAAAAACTCAAAATGTGCTTATCTGGTCGAGAAACGTCGATTTTGAAAATGGTACTAATAATCGAGGTGAATTTTTATTTATTGATTAATCGAAATGAAATCACTTTTAATGAGTATTTTATAAGTATTTAACCTAAATTCGGTCAAAAATTTGTCCAGAAAAAAATGCATTCAAAAGTGTACCGAAAAAATCGCATGTTTTTTTTCTTCAAGATACAAAATCCGTGACAACGATTTCTTATTGAAAATTGAATTTTAACATTTTTTTGAATGAATATCGTAATATTTGCTTGGATTAAAGCAAAAAGTACAAAAACTATGGTTTCAGAGGTTATATTTGAAAATAGTGAAGAAATACTCAAAATATGCTTCTCTGGCCCAGAAACGTCGATTTTGAAAATGTTATTAAAAATCGAAGTACATTTTTATTTATTGATCAATCGAGATGAAGTCACTTTTAATGAGTATTTTATAAGTATTTAAGCTAAATTCGGTCAAAAATTTGTCCAGAAAAAAATGCATTCAAAAGTGTACCGAAAAAATCGCATGTTTTTTTTCTTCAAGATACAAAATCCGTGACAACGATTTTTTATTGAAAATTGAATTTGAACAGTTTTTTGAATGAATATCGTTACATTTGCTTGAATTAAAGCAAAAAGTACAAAAATAATGGTTTCATTGGTTATATTTGAAAATAGTGAAAAAATACTCAAAATGTGCTTTTCTGGTCGAGAAACGTCGATTTTGAAAATGGTACTAATAATCGAGGTACATTTTTATTTATTGATCAATCGAGATGAAATCACTTTTAATGAGTATTTTACAAGTATTTAAGCTAAATTCGGTCAAAAATTTGTCCAGAAAAAAATGCATTCAAAAGTGTACCGAAAAAATCGCATGTTTTTTTTTCTTCAAGATACAAAATCCCTGACAACGATTTCTTATTGAAAATTGAATTTGAACAGTTTTTTGAATGAATATCGTTACATTTGCTTGAATTAAAGCAAAAAGTACAAAAACAATGGTTTCATTGGTTATATTTGAAAATAGTGAAAAAAAACTCAAAATGTGCTTTTCTGGTCGAGAAACGTCGATTTTGAAAATGGTACTAATAATCGAGGTACATTTTTATTTATTGATCAATCCAGATGAAATCACTTTTAATGAGCATTTTATAAGTATTTAAGCCAAATTCGGTCAAAAATTTGTCCAGAAAAAAATGCATTCAAAAGTGTACCGAAAAAATCGCATGTTTTTTTTCTTCAAGATACAAAATCCGTGACAACGATTTCTTATTGAAAATTGAATTTTAACATTTTTTTGAATGAATATCGTTATATTTGCTTGGATTAAAGCAAAAAGTACAAAAACTATGGTTTCAGAGGTTATATTTGAAAATAGTGAAGAAATACTCAAAATATGCTTCTCTGGCCCAGAAACGTCGATTTTGAAAATGTTATTAAAAATCGAAGTACATTTTTATTTATTGATCAATCGAGATGAAGTCACTTTTAATGAGTATTTTATAAGTATTTAAGCTAAATTCGGTCAAAAAGTTGTCCAGAAAAAAATGCATTCAAAAGTGTACCGAAAAAATCGCATGTTTTTTTTTCTTCAAGATACAAAATCCCTGACAACGATTTCTTATTGAAAATTGAATTTGAACAGTTTTTTGAATGAATATCGTTACATTTGCTTGAATTAAAGCAAAAAGTACAAAAACAATGGTTTCATTGGTTATATTTGAAAATAGTGAAAAAAAAACTCAAAATGTGCTTATCTGGTCGAGAAACGTCGATTTTGAAAATGGTACTAATAATCGAGGTGAATTTTTATTTATTGATTAATCGAAATGAAATCACTTTTAATGAGTATTTTATAAGTATTTAAGCTAAATTCGGTCAAAAATTTGTCCAGAAAAAAATGCATTCAAAAGTGTACCGAAAAAATCGCATGTTTTTTTTATTCAAGATACAAAATCCGTGACGACGCTTTCTTATTGAAAATTGAATTTTAACAGTTTTTGGAATGAATATCGTTATATTTGCTTGGATTAAAGCAAAAAGTACAAAAATAATGGTTTCATTGGTTATATTTGAAAATAGTGAAAAAAAACTCAAAATGTGCTTTTCTGGTCGAGAAACGTCGATTTTGAAAATGGTACTAATAATCGAGGTACATTTTTATTTATTGATCAATCCAGATGAAATCACTTTTAATGAGTATTTTATAAGTATTTAAGCTAAATTCGGTCAAAAATTTGTCCAGAAAAAATGCATTCAAAAGTGTACCGAAAAAATCGCATGTTTTTTTTTCTTCAAGATACAAAATCCCTGACAACGATTTCTTATTGAAAATTGAATTTGAACAGTTTTTTGAATGAATATCGTTACATTTGCTTGAATTAAAGCAAAAAGTACAAAAATAATGGTTTCATTGGTTATATTTGAAAATAGTGAAAAAAAACTCAAAATGTGCTTTTCTGGTCGAGAAACGTCGATTTTGAAAATGGTACTAATAATCGAGGTACATTTTTATTTATTGATCAATCGAGATGAAATCACTTTTAATGAGTATTTTACAAGTATTTAAGCTAAATTCGGTCAAAAATTTGTCCAGAAAAAGATGCATTCAAAAGTGTACCGAAAAAATCGCATGTTTTTTTTCTTCAAGATACAAAATCCGTGACAACGATTTCTTATTGAAAATTGAATTTTAACATTTTTTTGAATGAAAATCGTTATATTTGCTTGGATTAAAGCAAAAAGTACAAAAACTATGGTTTCAGAGGTTATATTTGAAAATAGTGAAGAAATACTCAAAATATGCTTCTCTGGCCCAGAAACGTCGATTTTGAAAATGTTATTAAAAATCGAAGTACATTTTTATTTATTGATCAATCGAGATGAAGTCACTTTTAATGAGTATTTTATAAGTATTTAAGCTAAATTCGGTCAAAAATTTGTCCAGAAAAAAATGCATTCAAAAGTGTACCGAAAAAATCGCATGTTTTTTTTCTTCAAGATACAAAATCCGTGACAACGATTTTTTATTGAAAATTGAATTTGAACAGTTTTTTGAATGAATATCGTTACATTTGCTTGAATTAAAGCAAAAAGTACAAAAATAATGGTTTCATTGGTTATATTTGAAAATAGTGAAAAAAAACTCAAAATGTGCTTTTCTGGTCGAGAAACGTCGATTTTGAAAATGGTACTAATAATCGAGGTACATTTTTATTTATTGATCAATCGAGATGAAATCACTTTTAATGAGTATTTTACAAGTATTTAAGCTAAATTCGGTCAAAAATTTGTCCAGAAAAAAATGCATTCAAAAGTGTACCGAAAAAATCGCATGTTTTTTTTCTTCAAGATACAAAATCTGTGACAACGATTTCGTATTGAAAATTGAATTTTAACAGTTTTTTGAATGAATATCGTTACATTTGCATGAATTAATGCAAAAAGTACAAAAATAATGGTTTCAGTGGTTATATTTGAAAATAGTGAAAAAATTCTCAAAATGTGCTTCTCTGGTCGAGAAACGTCGATTTTGAAAATGTTATTAAAAATCGAGGTGAATTTTTATTTATTGATCAATCGAGATGAAATCACTTTTATTGAGTATTTTATAGGTAAATAAGCTGAATTCCGTCAAAAATTTGTCCAGGAAAAAATGCATTCAAAAGTGTACCGAAAAAATCGCATGTTTTTTTTCTTCAAGATACAAAATCTGTGACAACGATTTCGTATTGAAAATTGAATTTTAACAGTTTTTTGAATGAATATCGTTACATTTGCATGAATTAATGCAAAAAGTACAAAAATAATGGTTTCAGTGGTTATATTTGAAAATAGTGAAAAAATTCTCAAAATGTGCTTCTCTGGTCGAGAAACGTCGATTTTGAAAATGTTATTAAAAATCGAGGTGAATTTTTATTTATTGATCAATCGAGATGAAATCACTTTTATTGAGTATTTTATAGGTAAATAAGCTGAATTCCGTCAAAAATTTGTCCAGGAAAAAATGCATTCAAAAGTGTACCGAAAAAATCGCATGTTTTTTTCTTCAAGATACAAAATCCGTGACAACGATTTCTTATTGAAAATTGAATTTGAACAGTTTTTTGAATGAATATCGTTATATTTGCTTGAATTAAAGCAAAAATACAAAAATAATGGATTCAGTGATTATATTTGAAAATAGTGAAAAAATTCTCAAAATGTGCTTTTCTGGTCGAAATCGTCGATTTTGAAAATGTTATTAAAAATCGAGGTGAATTTTTATTTATTGATTAATCGAAATGAAATCACTTTTAATGAGTATTTTATAAGTATTTAAGCTAAATTCGGTCAAAAATTTGTCCAGAAAAAAATGCATTCAAAAGTGTACCGAAAAAATCGCATGTTTTTTTTCTTCAAGATACAAAATCCGTGACAACGATTTCTTATTGAAAATTGAATTTTAACATTTTTTTGAATGAATATCGTTATATTTGCTTGGATTAAAGCAAAAAGTACAAAAACTATGGTTTCAGAGGTTATATTTGAAAATAGTGAAGAAATACTCAAAATATGCTTCTCTGGCCCAGAAACGTCGATTTTGAAAATGTTATTAAAAATCGAAGTACATTTTTATTTATTGATCAATCGAGATGAAGTCACTTTTAATGAGTATTTTATAAGTATTTAAGCTAAATTTGGTCAAAAATTTGTCCAGAAAAAAATGCATTCAAAAGTGTACCGAAAAAATCGCATGTTTTTTTTTCTTCAAGATACAAAATCCCTGACAACGATTTCTTATTGAAAATTGAATTTGAACAGTTTTTTGAATGAATATCGTTACATTTGCTTGAATTAAAGCAAAAAGTACAAAAATAATGGTTTCATTGGTTATATTTGAAAATTGTGAAAAAAAACTCAAAATGTGCTTTTCTGGTCGAGAAACGTCGATTTCGAAAATGTTATTAAAAATCGAGGTGAATTTTTATTTATTGATCAATCGAGATGAAATCACTTTTACTGAGTATTTTATAGGTAAATAAGCTGAATTCCGTCAAAAATTTGTCCAGGAAAAAATGCATTCAAAAGTGTACCGAAAAAATCGCATGTTTTTTTTCTTCAAGATACAAAATCCGTGACAACGATTTCTTATTGAAAATTGAATTTGAACAGTTTTTTGAATGAATATCGTTATATTTGCTTGAATTAAAGCAAAAATACAAAAATAATGGATTCAGTGATTATATTTGAAAATAGTGAAAAAATTCTCAAAATGTGCTTTTCTGGTCGAAATCGTCGATTTTGAAAATGTTATTAAAAATCGAGGTGAATTTTTATTTATTGATTAATCGAAATGAAATCACTTTTAATGAGTATTTTATAAGTATTTAAGCTAAATTCGGTCAAAAATTTGTCCAGAAAAAAATGCATTCAAAAGTGTACCGAAAAAATCGCATGTTTTTTTCTTCAAGATACAAAATCCGTGACAACGATTTTTTATTGAAAATTGAATTTGAACAGTTTTTTGAATGAATATCGTTACATTTGCTTGAATTAAAGCAAAAAGTACAAAAATAATGGTTTCATTGGTTATATTTGAAAATAGTGAAAAAAAACTCAAAATGTGCTTTTCTGGTCGAGAAACGTCGATTTTGAAAATGGTACTAATAATCGAGGTACATTTTTATTTATTGATCAATCGAGATGAAATCACTTTTAATGAGTATTTTACAAGTATTTAAGCTAAATTCGGTCAAAAATTTGTCCAGAAAAAAATGCATTCAAAAGTGTACCGAAAAAATCGCATGTTTTTTTTTCTTCAAGATACAAAGTCCCTGACAACGATTTCTTATTGAAAATTGAATTTTAACAGTTTTTGAATGAATATCGTTATATTTGCTTGGATTAAAGCAAAAAGTACAAAAATAATGGTTTCATTGGTTATATTTGAAAATAGTGAAAAAAAAACTCAAAATGTGCTTTTCTGGTCGAGAAACGTCGATTTTGAAAATGGTACTAATAATCGAGGTACATTTTTATTTATTGATCAATCGAGATGAAATCACTTTTAATGAGTATTTTACAAGTATTTAAGCTAAATTCGGTCAAAAATTTGTCCAGAAAAAAATGCTTTCAAAAGTGTACCGAAAAAATCGCATGTTTTTTTCTTCAAGATACAAAATCCGTGACAACGATTTCTTATTGAAAATTGAATTTTAACAGTTTTTTGAATGAATATTGTTACATTTGCATGAATTAAAGCAAAAAGTACAAAAATAATGGTTTCATTGGTTATATTTGAAAATTGTGAAAAAAAACTCAAAATGTGCTTTTCTGGTCGAGAAACGTCGATTTCGAAAATGTTATTAAAAATCGAGGTGAATTTTTATTTATTGATCAATCGAGATGAAATCACTTTTACTGAGTATTTTATAGGTAAATAAGCTGAATTCCGTCAAAAATTTGTCCAGGAAAAAATGCATTCAAAAGTGTACCGAAAAAATCGCATGTTTTTTTTCTTCAAGATACAAAATCCGTGACAACGATTTCTTATTGAAAATTGAATTTGAACAGTTTTTTGAATGAATATCGTTATATTTGCTTGAATTAAAGCAAAAATACAAAAATAATGGATTCAGTGATTATATTTGAAAATAGTGAAAAAATTCTCAAAATGTGCTTTTCTGGTCGAAATCGTCGATTTTGAAAATGTTATTAAAAATCGAGGTGAATTTTTATTTATTGATTAATCGAAATGAAATCACTTTTAATGAGTATTTTATAAGTATTTAAGCTAAATTCGGTCAAAAATTTGTCCAGAAAAAAATGCATTCAAAAGTGTACCGAAAAAATCGCATGTTTTTTTCTTCAAGATACAAAATCCGTGACAACGATTTTTTATTGAAAATTGAATTTGAACAGTTTTTTGAATGAATATCGTTACATTTGCTTGAATTAAAGCAAAAAGTACAAAAATAATGGTTTCATTGGTTATATTTGAAAATAGTGAAAAAAAACTCAAAATGTGCTTTTCTGGTCGAGAAACGTCGATTTTGAAAATGGTACTAATAATCGAGGTACATTTTTATTTATTGATCAATCGAGATGAAATCACTTTTAATGAGTATTTTACAAGTATTTAAGCTAAATTCGGTCAAAAATTTGTCCAGAAAAAAATGCATTCAAAAGTGTACCGAAAAAATCGCATGTTTTTTTTTCTTCAAGATACAAAGTCCCTGACAACGATTTCTTATTGAAAATTGAATTTTAACAGTTTTTGAATGAATATCGTTATATTTGCTTGGATTAAAGCAAAAAGTACAAAAATAATGGTTTCATTGGTTATATTTGAAAATAGTGAAAAAAAAACTCAAAATGTGCTTTTCTGGTCGAGAAACGTCGATTTTGAAAATGGTACTAATAATCGAGGTACATTTTTATTTATTGATCAATCGAGATGAAATCACTTTTAATGAGTATTTTACAAGTATTTAAGCTAAATTCGGTCAAAAATTTGTCCAGAAAAAAATGCTTTCAAAAGTGTACCGAAAAAATCGCATGTTTTTTTCTTCAAGATACAAAATCCGTGACAACGATTTCTTATTGAAAATTGAATTTTAACAGTTTTTTGAATGAATATTGTTACATTTGCATGAATTAAAGCAAAAAGTACAAAAATAATGGTTTCAGTGGTTATATTTGAAAATAGTGAAGAAATACTCAAAATATGCTTCTCTGGCCGAGAAACTTCGATTTTGAAAATGTTATTAAAAATCGAGGTACATTTTTATTTATTGATCAATCGAGATGAACTCACTTTTAATGAGTATTTTATAAGTATTTAAGCTAAATTCCGTCAAAAATTTGTCCAGAAAAAAATGCATTCAAAAGTGTACCGAAAAAATCGCATGTTTTTTTTCTTCAAGATACAAAATCCGTGACGACGCTTTCTTATTGAAAATTGAATTTTAACATTTTTTGGAATGAATATCGTTATATTTGCTTGGATTAAAGCAAGAGGTACAAAAATAATGGTTTCATTGGTTATATTTGAAAATAGTGAAAAAAAACTCAAAATGTGCTTTTCTGGTCGAGAAACGTCGATTTTGAAAATGTTATTAAAAATCGAGGTACATTTTTATTTATTGATCAATCGAGATGAAGTCACTTTTAATGAGTATTTTATAGGTAATTAAGCTGAATTCGGTCAAAAATTTGTCCAGAAAAAAATGCATTCAAAAGTGTACCGAAAAAATCGCATGTTTTTTTCTTCGAGATAAAAAATCCGTGACAAGGATTTCTTATTGAAAATATAATTTTAACAGTTTTTTGAATGAATATCGTTATATTTGCTTGGATTAAAGCAAAAAGTACAAAAACTATGGTTTCAGAGGTTATATTTGAAAATAGTGAAGAAATACTCAAAATATGCTTCTCTGGCCCAGAAACGTCGATTTTGAAAATGTTATTAAAAATCGAAGTACATTTTTATTTATTGATCAATCGAGATGAAGTCACTTTTAATGAGTATTTTATAAGTATTTAAGCTAAATTCGGTCAAAAATTTGTCCAGAAAAAAATGCATTCAAAAGTGTACCGAAAAAATCGCATGTTTTTTTCTTCAAGATACAAAATCCGTGACAACGATTTCTTATTGATAATTAAATTTGAACAGTTTTTTGAATGAATATCGTTACATTTGCTTGAATTAAAGCAAAAAGTACAAAAATAATGGTTTCATTGGTAATATTTGAAAATAGTGAAAAAAAACTCAAAATGTGCTTTTCTGGTCGAGAAACGTCGATTTTGAATATGGTACTAATAATCGAGGTACATTTTTATTTATTGATCAACCGAGATGAAATCACTTTAAATGAGTATTATATAAGTATTTAAGCTAAATTCGGTCAAAAATTTGTCCAGAAAAAAATGCATTCAAAAGTGTACCGAAAAAATCGCATGTTTTTTTTCTTCAAGATACAAAATCCGTGACAACGATTTCTTATTGAAAATTCAATTTGAACAGTTTTTCGATTGAATATCGTTACATTTGCTTGAATTAAAGCAAAAAGTACAAAAATAATGGTTTCATTTGATATATTTGAAAATAGTGAAAAAAACTCAAAATGTGCTTTTCTGGTCGAGAAACGTCGATTTTGAAAATGGTACTAATAATCGAGGTACATTTTTATTTATTGATCAATCGAGATGAAATCACTTTTAATGAGTATTTTATAAGTATATAAGCTAAATTCGGTCAAAAATTTGTCCAGGAAAAAATGCATTCAAAAGTGTACCGAAAAAATCGCATGTTTTTTTTTCTTCAAGATACAAAATCCGTGACGACGCTTTCTTATTGAAAATTGAATTTTAACATTTTTTGGAATGAATATCGTTATATTTGCTTGGATTAAAGCAAGAGGTACAAAAATAATGGTTTCATTGGTTATATTTGAAAATAGTGAAAAAAAACTCAAAATGTGCTTTTCTGGTCGAGAAACGTCGATTTTGAAAATGTTATTAAAAATCGAGGTACATTTTTATTTATTGATCAATCGAGATGAAGTCACTTTTAATGAGTATTTTATAGGTAATTAAGCTGAATTCGGTCAAAAATTTGTCCAGAAAAAAATGCATTCAAAAGTGTACCGAAAAAATCGCATGTTTTTTTCTTCGAGATAAAAAATCCGTGACAAGGATTTCTTATTGAAAATATAATTTTAACAGTTTTTTGAATGAATATCGTTATATTTGCTTGGATTAAAGCAAAAAGTACAAAAACTATGGTTTCAGAGGTTATATTTGAAAATAGTGAAGAAATACTCAAAATATGCTTCTCTGGCCCAGAAACGTCGATTTTGAAAATGTTATTAAAAATCGAAGTACATTTTTATTTATTGATCAATCGAGATGAAGTCACTTTTAATGAGTATTTTATAAGTATTTAAGCTAAATTCGGTCAAAAATTTGTCCAGAAAAAAATGCATTCAAAAGTGTACCGAAAAAATCGCATGTTTTTTTCTTCAAGATACAAAATCCGTGACAACGATTTCTTATTGATAATTAAATTTGAACAGTTTTTTGAATGAATATCGTTACATTTGCTTGAATTAAAGCAAAAAGTACAAAAATAATGGTTTCATTGGTAATATTTGAAAATAGTGAAAAAAAACTCAAAATGTGCTTTTCTGGTCGAGAAACGTCGATTTTGAATATGGTACTAATAATCGAGGTACATTTTTATTTATTGATCAACCGAGATGAAATCACTTTAAATGAGTATTATATAAGTATTTAAGCTAAATTCGGTCAAAAATTTGTCCAGAAAAAAATGCATTCAAAAGTGTACCGAAAAAATCGCATGTTTTTTTTCTTCAAGATACAAAATCCGTGACAACGATTTCTTATTGAAAATTCAATTTGAACAGTTTTTCGATTGAATATCGTTACATTTGCTTGAATTAAAGCAAAAAGTACAAAAATAATGGTTTCATTTGATATATTTGAAAATAGTGAAAAAAACTCAAAATGTGCTTTTCTGGTCGAGAAACGTCGATTTTGAAAATGGTACTAATAATCGAGGTACATTTTTATTTATTGATCAATCGAGATGAAATCACTTTTAATGAGTATTTTATAAGTATATAAGCTAAATTCGGTCAAAAATTTGTCCAGGAAAAAATGCATTCAAAAGTGTACCGAAAAAATCGCATGTTTTTTTTTCTTCAAGATACAAAATCCGTGACGACGCTTTCTTATTGAAAATTGAATTTTAACAGTTTTTGGAATGAATATCGTTATATTTGCTTGGATTAAAGTAAAAAGTACAAAAATAATGATTTCATTGGTTATATTTGAAAATAGTGAAAAAAAACTCAAAATGTGCTTTTCTGGTCGAGAAACGTCGATTTTGAAAATGGTACTAATAATCGAGGTACATTTTTATTTATTGATCAATCGAGATGAAATCACTTTTAATGAGCATTTTATAAGTATTTAAGCCAAATTCGGTCAAAAATTTGTCCAGAAAAAAATGCATTCAAAAGTGTACCGAAAAAATCGCATGTTTTTTTTCTTCAAGATACAAAATCCGTGACAACGATTTCTTATTGAAAATTGAATTTTAACATTTTTTTGAATGAATATCGTTATATTTGCTTGGATTAAAGCAAAAAGTACAAAAACTATGGTTTCAGAGGTTATATTTGAAAATAGTGAAGAAATACTCAAAATATGCTTCTCTGGCCCAGAAACGTCGATTTTGAAAATGTTATTAAAAATCGAAGTACATTTTTATTTATTGATCAATCGAGATGAAGTCACTTTTAATGAGTATTTTATAAGTATTTAAGCTAAATTCGGTCAAAAATTTGTCCAGAAAAAAATGCATTCAAAAGTGTACCGAAAAAATCGCATGTTTTTTTCTTCAAGATACAAAATCCGTGACAACGATTTCTTATTGATAATTAAATTTGAACAGTTTTTTGAATGAATATCGTTACATTTGCTTGAATTAAAGCAAAAAGTACAAAAATAATGGTTTCATTGGTAATATTTGAAAATAGTGAAAAAAAACTCAAAATGTGCTTTTCTGGTCGAGAAACGTCGATTTTGAATATGGTACTAATAATCGAGGTACATTTTTATTTATTGATCAACCGAGATGAAATCACTTTAAATGAGTATTATATAAGTATTTAAGCTAAATTCGGTCAAAAATTTGTCCAGAAAAAAATGCATTCAAAAGTGTACCGAAAAAATCGCATGTTTTTTTTCTTCAAGATACAAAATCCGTGACAACGATTTCTTATTGAAAATTCAATTTGAACAGTTTTTCGATTGAATATCGTTACATTTGCTTGAATTAAAGCAAAAAGTACAAAAATAATGGTTTCATTTGATATATTTGAAAATAGTGAAAAAAACTCAAAATGTGCTTTTCTGGTCGAGAAACGTCGATTTTGAAAATGGTACTAATAATCGAGGTACATTTTTATTTATTGATCAATCGAGATGAAATCACTTTTAATGAGTATTTTATAAGTATATAAGCTAAATTCGGTCAAAAATTTGTCCAGGAAAAAATGCATTCAAAAGTGTACCGAAAAAATCGCATGTTTTTTTTTCTTCAAGATACAAAATCCGTGACGACGCTTTCTTATTGAAAATTGAATTTTAACATTTTTTGGAATGAATATCGTTATATTTGCTTGGATTAAAGCAAGAGGTACAAAAATAATGGTTTCATTGGTTATATTTGAAAATAGTGAAAAAAAACTCAAAATGTGCTTTTCTGGTCGAGAAACGTCGATTTTGAAAATGTTATTAAAAATCGAGGTACATTTTTATTTATTGATCAATCGAGATGAAGTCACTTTTAATGAGTATTTTATAGGTAATTAAGCTGAATTCGGTCAAAAATTTGTCCAGAAAAAAATGCATTCAAAAGTGTACCGAAAAAATCGCATGTTTTTTTCTTCGAGATAAAAAATCCGTGACAAGGATTTCTTATTGAAAATATAATTTTAACAGTTTTTTGAATGAATATCGTTATATTTGCTTGGATTAAAGCAAAAAGTACAAAAACTATGGTTTCAGAGGTTATATTTGAAAATAGTGAAGAAATACTCAAAATATGCTTCTCTGGCCCAGAAACGTCGATTTTGAAAATGTTATTAAAAATCGAAGTACATTTTTATTTATTGATCAATCGAGATGAAGTCACTTTTAATGAGTATTTTATAAGTATTTAAGCTAAATTCGGTCAAAAATTTGTCCAGAAAAAAATGCATTCAAAAGTGTACCGAAAAAATCGCATGTTTTTTTCTTCAAGATACAAAATCCGTGACAACGATTTCTTATTGATAATTAAATTTGAACAGTTTTTTGAATGAATATCGTTACATTTGCTTGAATTAAAGCAAAAAGTACAAAAATAATGGTTTCATTGGTAATATTTGAAAATAGTGAAAAAAAACTCAAAATGTGCTTTTCTGGTCGAGAAACGTCGATTTTGAATATGGTACTAATAATCGAGGTACATTTTTATTTATTGATCAACCGAGATGAAATCACTTTAAATGAGTATTATATAAGTATTTAAGCTAAATTCGGTCAAAAATTTGTCCAGAAAAAAATGCATTCAAAAGTGTACCGAAAAAATCGCATGTTTTTTTTCTTCAAGATACAAAATCCGTGACAACGATTTCTTATTGAAAATTCAATTTGAACAGTTTTTCGATTGAATATCGTTACATTTGCTTGAATTAAAGCAAAAAGTACAAAAATAATGGTTTCATTTGATATATTTGAAAATAGTGAAAAAAACTCAAAATGTGCTTTTCTGGTCGAGAAACGTCGATTTTGAAAATGGTACTAATAATCGAGGTACATTTTTATTTATTGATCAATCGAGATGAAATCACTTTTAATGAGTATTTTATAAGTATATAAGCTAAATTCGGTCAAAAATTTGTCCAGGAAAAAATGCATTCAAAAGTGTACCGAAAAAATCGCATGTTTTTTTTTCTTCAAGATACAAAATCCGTGACGACGCTTTCTTATTGAAAATTGAATTTTAACAGTTTTTGGAATGAATATCGTTATATTTGCTTGGATTAAAGTAAAAAGTACAAAAATAATGATTTCATTGGTTATATTTGAAAATAGTGAAAAAAAACTCAAAATGTGCTTTTCTGGTCGAGAAACGTCGATTTTGAAAATGGTACTAATAATCGAGGTACATTTTTATTTATTGATCAATCGAGATGAAATCACTTTTAATGAGCATTTTATAAGTATTTAAGCCAAATTCGGTCAAAAATTTGTCCAGAAAAAAATGCATTCAAAAGTGTACCGAAAAAATCGCATGTTTTTTTTCTTCAAGATACAAAATCCGTGACAACGATTTCTTATTGAAAATTGAATTTTAACATTTTTTTGAATGAATATCGTTATATTTGCTTGGATTAAAGCAAAAAGTACAAAAACTATGGTTTCAGAGGTTATATTTGAAAATAGTGAAGAAATACTCAAAATATGCTTCTCTGGCCCAGAAACGTCGATTTTGAAAATGTTATTAAAAATCGAAGTACATTTTTATTTATTGATCAATCGAGATGAAGTCACTTTTAATGAGTATTTTATAAGTATTTAAGCTAAATTCGGTCAAAAATTTGTCCAGAAAAAAATGCATTCAAAAGTGTACCGAAAAAATCGCATGTTTTTTTTCTTCAAGATACAAAATCCGTGACAACGATTTTTTATTGAAAATTGAATTTGAACAGTTTTTTGAATGAATATCGTTACATTTGCTTGAATTAAAGCAAAAAGTACAAAAATAATGGTTTCATTGGTTATATTTGAAAATAGTGAAAAAAACTCAAAATGTGCTTTTCTGGTCGAGAAACGTCGATTTTGAAAATGGTACTAATAATCGAGGTACATTTTTATTTATTGATCAATCGAGATGAAATCACTTTTAATGAGTATTTTACAAGTATTTAAGCTAAATTCGGTCAGAAATTTGTCCAGAAAAAAATGCATTCAAAAGTGTACCGAAAAAATCGCATGTTTTTTTTCTTCAAGATACAAAATCCCTGACAACGATTTCTTATTGAAAATTGAATTTGAACAGTTTTTTGAATGAATATCGTTACATTTGCTTGAATTAAAGCAAAAAGTACAAAAACAATGGTTTCATTGGTTATATTTGAAAATAGTGAAAAAAAAACTCAAAATGTGCTTTTCTGGTCGAGAAACGTCGATTTTGAAAATGGTACTAATAATCGAGGTACATTTTTATTTATTGATCAATCGAGATGAAATCACTTTTAATGAGTATTATATAAGTATTAAAGCTGAATTCGGTCAAAAATTTGTCCAGAAAAAAATGCATTCAAAAGTGTACCGAAAAAATCGCATGTTTTTTTTCTTCAAGATACAAAATCAGTGACAACGATTTCTTATTGAAAATTGAATTTGAACAGTTTTTTGAATGAATATCGTTACATTTGCTTGAATTAAAGCAAAAGTACAAAAATAATGGTTTCATTGGTTATATTTGAAAATAGTGAAAAAAAAAACTCAAAATGTGCTTTTCTGGTCGAGAAACGTCGATTTTGAAAATGGTACTAATAATCGAGGTACATTTTTATTTATTTATCAATCGAGATGAAATCACTTTCAATGAGTATTTTACAAGTATTTAAGCTAAATTCGGTCAAAAATTTGTCCAGTAAAAAATGCATTCAAAAGTGTACCGAAAAAATCGCATGTTTTTTTTCCTTCAAGATACAAAATCCCTGACAACGATTTCTTATTGAAAATTGAATTTGAACAGTTTTTTGAATGAATATCGTTACATTTGCTTGAATTAAAGCAAAAAGTACAAAAACAATGGTTTCATTGGTTATATTTGAAAATAGTGAAAAAAAACCCTCAAAATGTGCTTTTCTGGTCGAGAAACGTCGATTTTGAAAATGGTACTAATAATCGAGGTACATTTTTATTTATTGATCAATCGAGATGAAATCACTTTTAATGAGTATTTTACAAGTATTTAAGCTAAATTCGGTCAAAAATTTGTCCAGTAAAAAATGCATTCAAAAGTGTACCGAAAAAATCGCATGTTTTTTTTCTTCAAGATACAAAATCCGTGACAACGATTTCTTATTGAAAATTCAATTTGAACAGTTTTTCGATTGAATATCGTTACATTTGCTTGAATTAAAGCAAAAAGTACAAAAATAATGGTTTCATTTGTTATATTTGAAAATAGTGAAAAAAACTCAAAATGAGCTTTTCTGGTCGAGAAACGTCGATTTTGAAAATGGTACTAATAATCGAGGTACATTTTTATTTATTGATCAATCGAGATGAAATCACTTTTAATGAGTATTTTACAAGTATTTAAGCTAAATTCGGTCAGAAATTTGTCCAGAAAAAAATGCATTCAAAAGTGTACCGAAAAAATCGCATGTTTTTTTTCTTCAAGATACAAAATCCGTGACAAGGATTTCTTATTGAATATTGAATTTGAACAGTTTTTTGAATGAATATCGTTATATTTGCTTGGATTAAAGCAAAAAGTACAAAAATAATGGTTTCAGTGGTTATATTTGAAAATAGTGAAGAAATACTCAAAATATGCTTCTCTGGCCGAGAAACGTCGATTTTGAAAATGTTATTAAAAATCGAAGTACATTTTTTTTTATTGATCAATCGAGATGAAGTCACTTTTAATGAGTATTTTATAAGTATTTAAGCTAAATTCGGTCAAAAATTTGTCCAGAAAAAAATGCATTCAAAAGTGTACCGAAAAAATCGCATGTTTTTTTTTCTTCAAGATACAAAATCCGTGACAACGATTTCTTATTGAAAATTGAATTTGAACAGTTTTTTGAATGAATATCGTTACATTTACTTGAATTAAAGCAAAAAGTACAAAAATAATGGTTTCATTGGTTATATTTGAAAATAGTGAAAAAAAACTCAAAATGTGCTTTTCTGGTCGAGAAACGTCGATTTTGAAAATGGTACTAATAATCGAGGTACATTTTTATTTATTTATCAATCGAGATGAAATCACTTTCAATGAGTATTTTACAAGTATTTAAGCTAAATTCGGTCAAAAATTTGTCCAGTAAAAAATGCATTCAAAAGTGTACCGAAAAAATCGCATGTTTTTTTTCTTCAAGATACAAAATCCGTGACAACGATTTCTTGGCTTTTTCACTTTTGTTTCCTCTTTTTAATTCCATCAGATATGAAAAAAGCAAACATATCTTCTTTTTGTTATTGTTTTATAAAGATCAAGGTTAATTAAATTCAAATTATTAAATAGGACTCTCGGCAACGGCCATATCACGCTGAAAACACCGGTTCTCGTCCGATCACCGAAGTTAAGCAGCGTCGAGCGCAGTCAGTACTTGTAGGGAGACCACTTAGGAACACTGCGTGCCGTTGGCTTTTTCACTTTTTTTCCCTCTTTTAAATTCCAATAGATATGAAAAAAGCAAACTTTTTTTTGTTATTGTTTTAGAAGATGATGGTTAATTTGTCTCACTTAATTTAAATTCGAATTATTATCAAGCACTCTCGGCAACGGCCATATCACGCTGAAAACACCGGTTCTCGTCCGATCACCGAAGTTAAGCAGCGTCGAGCGCAGTCAGTACTTGGAAATTTGCGTGCCGTTGGCTTTTTCACTTTTGTTTCCTCTTTTAAATTCCATCAGATATGAAAAAAGCAAACATATCTTCTTTTTGTTATTGTTTTATAAAGATGTTTTAAATTCCATCAGATATGAAAAAAGCAAACATATCTTCTTTTTGTTATTGTTTTATAAAGATGAAGGTCAATTAAATTCAAATTATTAAATACCACTCTCGGCAACAGCCATATCACGCTGAAAACACCGGTTCTCGTCCGATCACCGAAGTTAAGCAGCGTCGAGCGCAGTCAGTAATTGGGAGGGAGACCACTTAGGAACACTGCGTGCCGTTGGCTTTTTCACCTTTTTTTCCTCTTTTAAATTCCAATAGATATGAAAAAGCAAACATATTTTCTTTTTGTTATTGTTTTAAAATGATGAAGGTTAATTTGTCTCACTTAATTTAAATTCGAATTATTATCTAGCACTCTCGGCAACGGCCATGTCACGCTGAAAACACCGGTTTTCGTCCGTTCACCGAAGTTAAGCAGCGTCGAGCGCAGTCAGTACTTGGGAGGGAGACCACTAAGGAACACTGCGTGCCGTTGGCTTTTTCACTTTTTTTCCTCTTTTAAATTCCAATAGATATGAAAAAAGCAAACTTTTTTTGTTATTGTTTTAGATGATGAAGGTTAATTTGTCTCACTTAATTTAAATTGGAATTATTATCTAGCACTCTCGGCAACGGCCATATCACGCTGAAAACACCGGTTCTCGTCCGATCACCGAAGTTAACCAGCGTCGAGTGCAGTCAGTACTTGGAAATTTGCGTGCCGTTGGCTTTTTCACTTTTTTTTTCCTCTTTTAATTTCCATCAGATATGAAAAAAGCAAACATATCTTCTTTTTGTTATTGTTTTATAAAGATGAAGGTTAACTAAATTCAAATTATTAAAAAGCACTCTCGGCAACGGCCAAATCACTCTGAAAACACCGGTTCTCGTCCGATCACCGAAGTTAAGCAGCGTCGAGCGCAGTCAGTACTTGGGAGGGAGACCACTTAGGAACATTGCGTGCCGTTGTCTTTTTCACTTTTTTCTCCTCTTTTAAATTCCAATAGATATGAAAAAAGCAAACATATTTTCTTTTTGTTATTGTTTTAAAATGATGAAGGTTAATTTGACTCACTTAATTTAAATTCGAATTATTATCTAGCACTCTCGGCAACGGCCATGTCACGCTGAAAACACCGGTTTTCGTCCGATCACCGAAGTTAAGCAGCGTCGAGCGCAGTCAGTACTTGGAAATTTGCGTGCCGTTGGCTTTTTCACTTTTGTTTCCTCTTTTTAATTCCATCAGATATGAAAAAAGCAAACATATCTTCTTTTTGTTATTGTTTTATAAAGATGAAGGTTAATTAAATTCAAATTATTAAATAGGACTCTCGGCAACGGCCATATCACGCTGAAAACACCGGTTCTCGTCCGATCACCGAAGTTAAGCAGCGTCGAGCGCAGTCAGTACTTGTAGGGAGACCACTTAGGAACACTGCGTGCCGTTGGCTTTTTCACTTTTTTTCCCTCTTTTAAATTCCAATAGATATGAAAAAAGCAAACGTTTTTTTGTTATTGTTTTAGAAGATGATGGTTAATTTGTCTCACTTAATTTAAATTCGAATTATTATCAAGCACTCTCGGCAACGGCCATATCACGCTGAAAACACCGGTTCTCGTCCGATCACCGAAGTTAAGCAGCGTCGAGCGCAGTCAGTACTTGGAAATTTGCGTGCCGTTGGCTTTTTCACTTTTGTTTCCTCTTTTAAATTCCATCAGATATGAAAAAAGCAAACATATCTTCTTTTTGTTATTGTTTTATAAAGATGTTTTAAATTCCATCAGATATGAAAAAAAGCAAACATATCTTCTTTTTGTTATTGTTTTATAAAGATGAAGGTCAATTAAATTCAAATTATTAAATACCACTCTCGGCAACGGCCATATCACGCTGAAAACACCGGTTCTCGTCCGATCACCGAAGTTAAGCTGCGTCGAGCGCAGTCAGTACTTGGGAGGGAGACCACTTAGGAACACTGCGTGCCGTTGGCTTTTTCACCTTTTTTTCCTCTTTTAAATTCCAATAGATATGAAAAAGCAAACATATTTTCTTTTTGTTATTGTTTTAAAATGATGAAGGTTAATTTGTCTCATTTAATTTAAATTCGAATTATAATCTAGCACTCTCGGCAACGGCCATGTCACGCTGAAAACACCGGTTCTCGTCCGATCACCGATGTTAAGCAGCGTCGAGCGCTGTCAGTACTTGGGAGGGAGACCACTAAGGAACACTGCAAGCCGTTGGCTTTTTCACTTTTTTTCCTCTTTTAAATTCCAATAGATATGAAAAAAGCAAACTTTTTTTGTTATTGTTTTAGAAGATGAAGGTTAATTTGTCTCACTTAATTTAAATTCGAATTATTATCTAGCACTCTCGGCAACGGCCATGTCACGCTGAAAACACCGGTTTTCGTCCGATCACCGAAGTTAAGCAGCGTCGAGCGCAGTCAGTACTTGGAAATTTGCGTGCCGTTGGCTTTTTCACTTTTGTTTCCTCTTTTGAATTCCATCAGATATGAAAAAAGCAAACATATCTTCTTTTTGTTATTGTTTTATAAAGATGAAGGTTAATTAAATTCAAATTATTAAATAGGACTCTCGGCAACGGCCATATCACTCTGAAAACACCGGTTCTCGTCCGATCACCGAAGTTAAGCAGCGTCGAGCGCAGTCAGTACTTGGGAGGGAGACCACTTAGGAACAGTGCGTGCCGTTGTCTTTTTCACTTTTTTCTCCTCTTTTAAATTCCAATAGATATGAAAAAAGCAAACATATTTTCTTTTTGTTATTGTTTTAAAATGATGAAGGTTAATTTGACTAACTTAATTTAAATTCGAATTATTATCTAGCACTCTCGGCAACGGCCATGTCACGCTGAAAACACCGGTTTTCGTCCGATCACCGAAGTTAAGCAGCGTCGAGCGCAGTCAGTACTTGGAAATTTGCGTGCCGTTGGCTTTTTCACTTTTGTTTCCTCTTTTTAATTCCATCAGATATGAAAAAAGCAAACATATCTTCTTTTTGTTATTGTTTTATAAAGATGAAGGTTAATTAAATTCAAATTATTAACTGGCATTCTCAACAACGGCCAAATCACGCTGAAAACACCGGTTCTCGTCCGATCACCGAAGTTAAGCAGCGTCGAGCGCAGTCAGTACTTGTAGGGAGACCACTTAGGAACACTGCGTGCCGTTGGCTTTTTCACTTTTTTCCCTCTTTTAAATTCCAATAGATATGAAAAAAGCAAACTTTTTTTGTTATTGTTTTAGAAGATGATGGTTAATTTGTCTCACTTAATTTAAATTCGAATTATTATCAAGCACTCTCGGCAACGGCCATATCACGCTGAAAACACCGGTTCTCGTCCGATCACCGAAGTTAAGCAGCATCGAGCGCAGTCAGTACTTGGAAATTTGCGTGCCGTTGGCTTTTTCACTTTTGTTTCCTCTTTTTAATTCCATCAGATATGAAAAAAGCAAACATATCTTCTTTTTGTTATTGTTTTATAAAGATGAAGGTCAATTAAATTCAAATTATTAAATACCACTCTCGGCAACGGCCATATCACGCTGAAAACACCGGTTCTCGTCCGATCACCGAAGTTAAGCAGCATCGAGTGCAATCAGTTTTTGGGAGGGAGACCACTTAGGAACAATGCGTGCCGTTGGTTTTTAATTTTTTTTCCTCTTTAAATTCCAATAGATATGAAAAAAGCAAACATATTTTCTTTTTGTTATTGTTTTATAAAGATGAAGGTTAATTAAATTCAAATTATAATCTAGCACTCTCGGCAACGGCCATGTCACGCTGAAAACACCGGTTCTCGTCCGATCACCGATGTTAAGCAGCGTCGAGCGCAGTCAGTACTTGGGAGGGAGACCACTAAGGAACACTGCGTGCCGTTGGCTTTTTCACTTTTTTTCCTCTTTTAAATTCCAATAGATATGAAAAAAGCAAACTTTTTTGTTATTGTTTTAGAAGATGAAGGTTAATTTGTCTCACTTAATTTAAATTCGAATTATTATCTAGCACTCTCGGCAACGGCCATATCACGCTGAAAACACCGGTTCTCGTCCGATCATCGAAGTTAACCAGCGTCGAGTGCAGTCAGTACTTGGAAATTTGCGTGCCGTTGGCTTTTTCACTTTTTTTTTCCTCTTTTAAATTCCATCAGATATGAAAAAAGCAAACATATCTTCTTTTTGTTATTGTTTTATAAAGATGAAGGTTAACTAAATTCAAATTATTAAAAAGCACTCTCGGCAACGGCCATATCACTCTGAAAACACCGGTTCTCGTCCGATCACCGAAGTTAAGCAGCGTCGAGCGCAGTCAGTACTTGGGTGGGAGACCACTTAGGAACAGTGCGTGCCGTTGTCTTTTTCACTTTTTTCTCCTCTTTTAAATTCCAATAGATATGAAAAAAGCAAACATATTTTCTTTTTGTTATTGTTTTAAAATGATGAAGGTTAATTTGACTCACTTAATTTAAATTCGAATTATTATCTAGCACTCTCGGCAACGGCCATGTCACGCTGAAAACACCGGTTTTCGTCCGATCACCGAAGTTAAGCAGCGTCGAGCGCCGTCAGTACTTGGAAATTTGCGTGCCGTTGGCTTTTTCACTTTTGTTTCCTCTTTTGAATTCCATCAGATATGAAAAAAGCAAACATATCTTCTTTTTGTTATTGTTTTATAAAGATGAAGGTTAATTAAATTCAAATTATTAAATAGGACTCTCGGCAACGGCCATATCACTCTGAAAACACCGGTTCTCGTCCGATCACCGAAGTTAAGCAGCGTCGAGCGCAGTCAGTACTTGGGAGGGAGACCACTTAGGAACAGTGCGTGCCGTTGTCTTTTTCACTTTTTTCTCCTCTTTTAAATTCCAATAGATATGAAAAAAGCAAACATATTTTCTTTTTGTTATTGTTTTAAAAAGATGAAGGTTAATTTGTCTCACTAATTTAAATTCGAATTATTAACTAGGACTCTCGGCAACGGCCAAATCACGCTGAAAACACCGGTTCTCGTCCGATCACCGAAGTTAAGCAGCGTCGAGCGCAGTCAGTACTTGGGAACACTGCGTGCCGTTGGCTTTTTCCTTTTTGTTTCCTCTTTTAAATACTACCAGATATGAAAAAACCAAACATATCTTCTTTTTGTAATTGTTTTATAAATATGAAGGTTAATTAAATTCAAATTATTAACTAGCACTCTCGGCAACGGCCATATCACGCTGAAAACACCAGTTCTCGTCCGATCACCGAAGTTAAGCAGCGTCGAGCGCAGTCAGTACTTGGGAACACTTCGTGCCGTTGGCTTTTTCCTTTTTGTTTCCTCTTATAAATTCCACCAGATATGAAAAAAATAAACATATCTTCTTTTTGTTTTTGTTTTATAAAGATGAAGGTTAATTAAATTCAAATTATTAACTAGCACTCTCGGCAACGGCCATATAACGCTGAATACACCGTTTCTCGTCCGATCACCGAAGTTAAGCAGCGTCGAGCGCAGTCAGTACTTCGGAGGGAGACCACTTAGGAACACTGCGTGCCGTTAGCTTTTTCACTTTTTTTTGTCTTTTAAATTCCAATAGATATGAAAAAAGCAAAGATATTTTCTTTTTGTTATTGTTTTAAAAAGATGGTTAATTTGTCTCACTTAAATTAAATTCGAATTATTAACTAGCGCTCTCGGTAACGGCCATTTCACGCTGAGAACACCGGTTTTCTTCCGATCTTCGAAGTTAAGCAGCGTCGAGCGCAGTCAGTATTTGGGTGGGAGACCACTTAGGAACACTGCGTGCCGTTGGCTTTTTCACTTTTTTTTCCTCTTTTAAATTCCAATAGATATGAAAAAAGCAAACTTATTTTCTTTTTGTTAATGTTTTAGAAAGATGAAGGTTAATTTGTCTCACTTAATTTCAATTCGAATTATTATCTAGCACTCTCGGCAACGGCCATATCATGCTGAAAACACCGGTTCTCTTCCGATCACCGAAGTTAAGCAGCGTCGAGCGCAGTCAGTACTTGGAAACTCTGCGTGCTGTTGGCTTTTTCACTTTCATTTCCTCTTTTAAATTCCACCAGATATGAAAAAAGCAAACATATCTTCTTTTTGGTATTGTTTTATAAAGATGAAAGTTAATTAAATTCAAATTGTTAACTAGCACTCTCGGCAACGGCCATATCACGCTGAAAACACCGGTTCTCGTCCGATCACCGAAGTTAAGCAGCGTCGAGCGCAGTCAGAACTTGGAAGGGAGACCACTTAGAAACACTGCGTGCCGTTGGCTTTTTCACTTTTTTTTCCTCTTTTAAATTCAAATAGATATGAAAAAAGCAAACATATTTTCTTTTTGTTATTGTTTTAAAATGATGGTTAATTTGTCTCACTTAATTTAAATTCGAATTATTGTCTAGCACTCTCGGCAACGGCCATGTCACGCTGAAAACACCGGTTCTCGTCCGATCACCGAAGTTAAGCAGCGTCGAGCGCAGTCAGAACTTGGAAGGGAGACCACTTAGAAACACTGCGTGCCGTTGGCTTTTTCACTTTTTTTTCCTCTTTTAAATTCCGATAGATATGAAAAAAGCAAACTTTTTTTTGTTATTGTTTTAGAAGATGAAGGTTAATTTGTCTCACTTAATTTAAATTCGAATTATTATCTAGCACTCTCGGCAACGGCCATATCAGGCTGAAAACACCGGTTCTCGTCCGATCACCGAGGTTAAGCAGTGTCGAGCGCAGTCAGTACTTGGGAGGGAGACCACTAAGGAACACTGCGTGCCGTTGACTTTTTCACTTTTTTTTCCTCTGTTAAATTCCACCAGATAAGAAAAAAGCAAACATATCTTCTTTTTGATATTGTTTTATAAAGATGAAAATTAATTAAATTCAAATTATTAACTTGCACTCTCGGCAACGGCCATATCACGCTGAAAACACCGGTTCTCGTCCGATCACCGAAGTTAAGCAGCGTCGAGCGCAGTCAGTACTTGGGAGGGAGACCACTTAGGAACACTGCGTGCCGTTGGCTTTTTCACCTTTTTTCCTCTTTTAAATTCCAATAGATATGAAAAAAGCAAACTTATTTTCTTTTTGTTAATGTTTTAGAAAGATGAAGGTTAATTTGTCTCACTTAATTTCAATTCGAATTATTATCTAGCACTCTCGGCAACGGCCATATCACGCTGAAAACACCGGTTCTCGTCCGATCACCGAAGTTAAGCAGCGTCGAGCGCAGTCAGTACTTGGAAACTCTGCGTGCTGTTGGCTTTTTCACTTTCATTTCCTCTTTTAAATTCCACCAGATATGAAAAAAGCAAACATATCTTCTTTTTGGTATTGTTTTATAAAGATGAAAGTTAATTAAATTCAAATTATTAACTAGCACTCTCGGCAACGGCCATATCACGCTGAAAACACCGGTTCTCGTCCGATCACCGAAGTTAAGCAGCGTCGAGCGCAGTCAGTAGTTGGGAGGGAGACCACTTAGGAATACTGCGTGCCGTTGGCTTTTAATTTTTTTTCCTCTTTTAAATTCAAATAGATATGAAAAAAGCAAACATATTTTCTTTTTGTTATTGTTTTAAAATGATGGTTAATTTGTCTCACTTAATTTAAATTCGAATTATTATCTAGCACTCTCGGCAACGGCCATGTCACGCTGAAAACACCGGTTCTCGTCCGATCACCGAAGTTAAGCAGCGTCGAGCGCAGTCAGAACTTGGAAATTTGCGTGCCGTTGGCTTTTTCACTTTTTTTTCCTCTGTTAAATTCCACCAGATAAGAAAAAAGCAAACATATCTTCTTTTTGATATTGTTTTATAAAGATGAAAATTAATTAAATTCAAATTATTAACTAGCACTCTCGGCAACGGCCATATCACGCTGAAAACACCGGTTCTCGTCCGATCACCGAAGTTAAGCAGCGTCGAGCGCAGTCAGTACTTGGGAGGGAGACCACTTAGGAACACTGCGTGCCGTTGGCTTTTAATTTTTTTTCCTCTTCTAAATTCCAATAGATAGGAAAAAAGCAAACATATTTTCTTTTTGTTATTGTTTTATAATGATGAAGGTTACTTTGTCTCACTTAATTTAAATTCGAATTATTATCTAGCACTCTCGGCAACGGCCATATCACGCTGAAAACACCGGTTCTCGTCCGATCACCGAAGTTAAGCAGCGTCGAGCGCAGTCAGTACTTGGGAGGGAGACCACTTAGGAACACTGCGTGCCGTTGGCTTTTTCACCTTTTTTCCTCTTTTAAATTCCAATAGATATGAAAAAAGCAAACTTATTTTCTTTTTGTTAATGTTTTAGAAAGATGAAGGTTAATTTGTCTCACTTAATTTCAATTCGAATTATTATCTAGCACTCTCGGCAACGGCCATATCACGCTGAAAACACCGGTTCTCGTCCGATCACCGAAGTTAAGCAGCGTCGAGCGCAGTCAGTACTTGGAAACTCTGCGTGCTGTTGGCTTTTTCACTTTCATTTCCTCTTTTAAATTCCACCAGATATGAAAAAAGCAAACATATCTTCTTTTTGGTATTGTTTTATAAAGATGAAAGTTAATTAAATTCAAATTATTAACTAGCACTCTCGGCAACGGCCATATCACGCTGAAAACACCGGTTCTCGTCCGATCACCGAAGTTAAGCAGCGTCGAGCGCAGTCAGTAGTTGGGAGGGAGACCACTTAGGAATACTGCGTGCCGTTGGCTTTTAATTTTTTTTCCTCTTTTAAATTCAAATAGATATGAAAAAAGCAAACATATTTTCTTTTTGTTATTGTTTTAAAATGATGGTTAATTTGTCTCACTTAATTTAAATTCGAATTATTATCTAGCACTCTCGGCAACGGCCATGTCACGCTGAAAACACCGGTTCTCGTCCGATCACCGAAGTTAAGCAGCGTCGAGCGCAGTCAGAACTTGGAAATTTGCGTGCCGTTGGCTTTTTCACTTTTGTTTCCTCTTTTAAATTCCATCAGATATGAAAAAAGCAAACATATCTTCTTTTTGTTATTGTTTTATAAAGATGAAGGTTAATTTAAATTCGAATTATTATCTAGCACTCTCGGCAACGGCCATGTCACGCTGAAAACACCGGTTCTCGTCCGATCACCGAAGTTAAGCAGCGTCAAGCGAAGTCAGAACTTGGGAGGGAGACCACTTAGGAACACTGCGTTCCGTTGGCTTTTTCACTTTTTTTCCCTCTTTTAAATTCCAATAGATATGAAAAAAGCAAACTTTTTTTTGTTATTGCTTTAGAAGATGATGGTTAATTTGTCTCACTTAATTTAAATTCGAATTATTATCAAGCACTCTCTGCAACGGCCATATCACGCTGAAAACACCGGTTCTCGTCCGATCACCGAAGTTAAGCAGCGTCGAGCGCAGTCAGTACTTAGAAATTTGCGTGCCGTTGGCTTTTTCACTTTTGTTTCCTCTTTTAAATTCCATCAGATATGAAAAAAGCAAACATATCTTCTTTTTGTTATTGTTTTATAAAGATGTTTTAAATTCCATCAGATATGAAAAAAGCAAACATATCTTCTTTTTGTTATTGTTTTATAAAGATGAAGGTCAATTAAATTCAAATTATTAAATACCACTATCGGCAACGGCCATATCACGCGGAAAACACCGGTTCTCGTCCGATCACCGAAGTTAAGCAGCGTCGAGCGCAGTCAGTACTTGGGAGGGAGACCACTTAGGAACACTGCGTGCCGTTGGCTTTTTCACCTTTTTTTCCTCTTTTAAATTCCAATAGATTTGAAAAAGCAAACATATTTTCTTTTTGTTATTGTTTTAAACTGATGAAGGTTAATTTGTCTCACTTAATTTAAATTCGAATTATTATCTAGCACTCTCGGCAACGGCCATGTCACGCTGAAAACACCGGTTCTCGTCCGATCACCGAAGTTAAGCAGCGTCAAGCGCAGTCATTACTTGGGAGGGAGACCACTAAGGAACACTGCGTGCCGTTGGCTTTTTCACTTTTTTTCCCTCTTTTAAATTCCACCAGATAAGAAAAAAGCAAACATATCTTCTTTTTGATATTGTTTTATAAAGATGAAAGTTAATTAAATTCAAATTATTAACTAGCACTCTCGGCAACGGCCATATCACGCTGAAAACACCGGTTCTCGTCCGATCACCGAAGTTAAGCAGCGTCGAGCGCAGTCAGTACTTGGGAGGGAGACCACTTAGGAACACCGCGTGCCGTTGGCTTTTAATTTTTTTTCCTCTTTTAAATTCCAATAGATAGGAAAAAAGCAAATATATTTTCTTTTTGTTATTGTTTTAAAATGATGAAGGTTAATTTGTCTCACTTAATTTAAATTCGAATTATTATCTAGCACTCTCGGCAACGGCCATGTCACGCTGAAATCACCGGTTCTCGTCCGATCACCGAAGTTAAGCAGCGTCGAGCGCAGTCAGTACTAGGAAACTCTGCGTGCCGTTGGCTTTTTCACTTTTATTTCCTCTTTTAAATTCGACCAGATATGAAAAAAGCAAACATATCTCCTTTTTGATATTGTTTTTAAAGATGAAAGTTAATTAAATTCAAATTATTAAATAGCACTCTTGGCAACGGCCATATCACGCTGAAAACACCGGTTCTCGTCCGATCACCGAAGTTAAGCAGCGTCGAGCGCAGTCAGTACTTGGGAGAGAGACAACTTAGGAACACTGCGTGCCGTTGGCTTTTTCACTTTTTTTTCCTCTTTTAAATTCCAATAGATATGAAAAAAGCAAACTTTTTTTTGTTATTGTTTCAGAAGATGAAGGTTAATTTGTCTAACTTAATTTAAATTCGAATTATTATCTAGCACTCTCGGCAACGGCCATATCAGGCTGAAAACACCGGTTCTCGTCCGATCACCGAAGTTAAGCAGCGTCGAGCGCAGTCAGTACTTGGAAATTTGGGTGCCGTTGGCTTTTTCACTTTTGTTTCCTCTTTTAAATTCCATCAGATATGAAAAAAGCAAACATATCTTCTTTTTGTTATTGTTATATAAAGATGAAGGTTAATTTAAATTCGAATTATTATCTAGCACTCTCGGCAACGGCCATGTCACGCTGAAAACACCGGTTCTAGTCCGATCACCGAAGTTAAGCAGCGTCAAGCGAAGTCAGAACTTGGGAGGGAGACCACTTAGGAACACTGCGTTCCGTTGGCTTTTTCACTTTTTTTCCCTCTTTTAAATTCCAATAGATATGAAAAAAGCAAACTTTTTTTTGTTAATGTTTTAGAAAGATGAAGGTTAATTTGTCTCACTTAATTTCAATTCGAATTATTATCTAGCACTCTCGGCCACGGCCATATCACGCTGAAAACACCGGTTCTCGTCCGATCACCGAAGTTAAGCAGCGTCGAGCGCAGTCAGTACTTGGAAACTCTGCGTGCTGTTGGCTTTTTCACTTTCATTTCCTCTTTTAAATTCCACCAGATATGAAAAAAGCAAACATATCTTCTTTTTGGTATTGTTTTATAAAGATGAAAGTTAATTAAATTCAAATTATTAACTAGCACTCTCGGCAACGGCCATATCACGCTGAAAACACCGGTTCTCGTCCGATCAACGAAGTTAAGCAGCGTCGAGCGCAGTCAGTAGTTGGGAGGGAGACCACTTAGGAATACTGCGTGCCGTTGGCTTTTAATTTTTTTCCTCTTTTAAATTCAAATAGATATGAAAAAAGCAAACATATTTTCTTTTTGTTATTGTTTGAAAATGATGGTTAATTTGTCTCATTTAATTTAAATTCGAATTATTATCTAGCACTCTCGGCAACGGCCATGTCACGCTGAAAACACCGGTTCTCGTCCGATCACCGAAGTTAAGCAGCGTCGAGCGCAGTCAGAACTTGGAAATTTGCGTGCCGTTGGCTTTTTCACTTTTGTTTCCTCTTTTAAATTCCATCAGATATGAAAAAAGCAAACATATCTTCTTTTTGTTATTGTTTTATAAAGATGAAGGTTAATTTAAATTCGAATTATTATCTAGCACTCTCGGCAACGGCCATGTCACGCTGAAAACACCGGTTCTCGTCCGATCACCGAAGTTAAGCAGCGTCAAGCGAAGTCAGAACTTGGGAGCGAGACCACTTAGGAACACTGCGTTCCGTTGGCTTTTTCACTTTTTTTCCCTCTTTTAAATTCCAATAGATATGAAAAAAGCAAACTTTTTTTTTGTTATTGTTTTAGAAGATGATGGTTAATTTGTCTCACTTAATTTAAATTCGAATTATTATCAAGCACTCTCTGCAACGGCCATATAACGCTGAAAACACCGGTTCTCGTCCGATCACCGAAGTTAAGCAGCGTCGAGCGCAGTCAGTACTTAGAAATTTGCGTGCCGTTGGCTTTTTCACTTTTGTTTCCTCTTTTAAATTCCATCAGATATGAAAAAAGCAAACATATCTTCTTTTTGTTATTGTTTTATAAAGATGTTTTAAATTCCATCAGATATGAAAAAAGCAAACATATCTTCTTTTTGTTATTGTTTTATAAAGATGAAGGTCAATTAAATTCAAATTATTAAATACACTCTCGGCAACGGCCATATCACGCGGAAAACACCGGTTCTCGTCTGATCACCGAAGTTAAGCAGCGCCGAGCGCAGTCAGTACTTGGGAGGGAGACCACTTAGGAACACTGCGTGCCGTTGGCTTTTTCACCTTTTTTTCCTCTTTTAAATTCCAATAGATTTGAAAAAGCAAACATATTTTCTTTTTGTTATTGTTTTAAACTGATGAACGTTAATTTGTCTCACTTAATTTAAATTCGAATTATTATATAGCACTCTCGGCAACGGCCATGTCACGCTGAAAACACCGGTTCTCGTCCGATCACCGAAGTTAAGCAGCGTCAAGCGCATTCAGTACTTGGGAGGGAGACCACTAAGGAACACTGCGTGCCGTTGGCTTTTTCACTTTTTTTTCCCTCTTTTAAATTCCACCAGATAAGAAAAAAGCAAACATATCTTCTTTTTGATATTGTTTTATAAAGATGAAGGTCAATTAAATTCAAATTATTAAATACCACTCTCGGCAACGGCCATATCACGCTGAAAACACCGGTTCTCGTCCGATCACCGAAGTTAAGCAGCGTCGAGCGCAGTCAGTACTTGGGAGGGAGACCACTTAGGAACACTGCGTGCCATTGGCTTTTTCACCTTTTTTTCCTCTTTTAAATTCCAATAGATATGAAAAAGCAAACATATTTTCTTTTTGTTATTGTTTTAAAATGATGAAGGTTAATTTGTCTCACTTAATTTAAATTCAAATTATTAACTAGCACTCTCGGCAACGGCCATATCACGCTGAAAACACCGGTTCTCGTCCGATCACCGAAGTTAAGCAGCGTCAAGCGCAGTCAGTACTTGGGAGGGAGACCACTTAGGAACACTGCGTGCCGTTGGCTTTTAATTTTTTTTCCTCTTTTAAATTCCAATAGATAGGAAAAAAGCAAACATATTTTCTTTTTGTTATTGTTTTAAAATGATGAAGGTTAATTTGTCTCACTTAATTTAAATTCGAATTATTATCTAGCACTCTCGGCAACGGCCATGTCACGCTGAAAACACCGGTTCTCGTCCGATCAATGAAGTTAAGCAGCGTCGAGCGCAGTCAGTACTTGGGAGGGAGACCACTTAGGAACACTGCGTACCGTTGGCTTTTAATTTTTTTTCCTCTTTTAAATTCCAATAGATATGAAAAAAGCAAACTTTTTTTTGTTATTGTTTTAGAAGATGATGGTTAATTTGTCTCACTTAATTTAAATTCGAATTATTATCTAGCACTCTCGGCAACGGCCATGTCACGCTGAAAACACCGGTTCTCGTCCGATCACCGAAGTTAAGCAGCGTCGAGCGCAGTCAGTACGTGGAAACTCTGCGTGCCGTTGGCTTTTTCACTTTTATTTCCTCTTTTAAATTCCACCAGATATGAAAAAAGCAAACATATCTTCTTTTTGATATTGTTTTATAAAGATGAAAGTTAACTAAATTCAAATTATTAAATAGCACTCTTGGCAACGGCCATATCACGCTGAAAACACCGGTTCTCGTCCGATCACCGAAGTTAAGCAGCGTCGAGCGCAGTCAGTACTTGGGAGGGAGACCACTTAGGAACACTGCGTGCCGTTGTCTTTTTCACTTTTTTCTCCTCTTTTAAATTCCAATAGATATGAAAAAAGCAAACATATTTTCTCTTTGTTACTGTTTTAAAATGATGAAGGTTAACTTGGTCACTTAATTTAAATTCGAATTATTATCTAGCACTCTCGGCCACGGCCATATCACGCTGAAAACACCGGTTCTCGTCCGATCACCGAAGTTAAGCAGCGTCGAGCGCAGTCTGTACTTGGAAACTCTGCGTGCTGTTGGCTTTTTCACTTTCATTTCCTCTTTTAAATTCCACCAGATATGAAAAAAGCAAACATATCTTCTTTTTGGTATTGTTTTATAAAGATGAAAGTTAATTAAATTCAAATTATTAACTAGCACTCTCGGCAACGGCCATATCACGCTGAAAACACCGGTTCTCGTCCGATCAACGAAGTTAAGCAGCGTCGAGCGCAGTCAGTAGTTGGGAGGGAGACCACTTAGGAATACTGCGTGCCGTTGGCTTTTAATTTTTTTCCTCTTTTAAATTCAAATAGATATGAAAAAAGCAAACATATTTTCTTTTTGTTATTGTTTTAAAATGATGGTTAATGTGTCTCATTTAATTTAAATTCGAATTATTATCTAGCACTCTCGGCAACGGCCATGTCACGCTGAAAACACCGGTTCTCGTCCGATCACCGAAGTTAAGCAGCGTCGAGCGCAGTCAGAACTTGGAAATTTGCGTGCCGTTGGCTTTTTCACTTTTGTTTCCTCTTTTAAATTCCATCAGATATGAAAAAAGCAAACATATCTTCTTTTTGTTATTGTTTTATAAAGATGAAGGTTAATTTAAATTCGAATTATTATCTAGTACTCTCGGCAACGGCCATGTCACGCTGAAAACACCGGTTCTCGTCCGATCACCGAAGTTAAGCAGCGTCAAGCGAAGTCAGAACTTGGGAGCGAGACCACTTAGGAACACTGCGTTCCGTTGGCTTTTTCACTTTTTTTCCCTCTTTTAAATTCCAATAGATATGAAAAAAGCAAACTTTTTTTTTGTTATTGTTTTAGAAGATGATGGTTAATTTGTCTCACTTAATTTAAATTCGAATTATTATCAAGCACTCTCTGCAACGGCCATATCACGCTGAAAACACCGGTTCTCGTCCGATCACCGAAGTTAAGCAGCGTCGAGCGCAGTCAGTACTTAGAAATTTGCGTGCCGTTGGCTTTTTCACTTTTGTTTCCTCTTTTAAATTCCATCAGATATGAAAAAAGCAAACATATCTTCTTTTTGTTATTGTTTTATAAAGATGTTTTAAATTCCATCAGATATGAAAAAAGCAAACATATCTTCTTTTTGTTATTGTTTTATAAAGATGAAGGTCAATTAAATTCAAATTATTAAATACACTCTCGGCAACGGCCATATCACGCGGAAAACACCGGTTCTCGTCTGATCACCGAAGTTAAGCAGCGCCGAGCGCAGTCAGTACTTGGGAGGGAGACCACTTAGAAACACTGCGTGCCGTTGGCTTTTTCACCTTTTTTTCCTCTTTTAAATTCCAATAGATTTGAAAAAGCAAACATATTTTCTTTTTGTTATTGTTTTAAACTGATGAACGTTAATTTGTCTCACTTAATTTAAATTCGAATTATTATATAGCACTCTCGGCAACGGCCATGTCACGCTGAAAACACCGGTTCTCGTCCGATCACCGAAGTTAAGCAGCGTCAAGCGCAGTCAGTACTTGGGAGGGAGACCACTAAGGAACACTGCGTGCCGTTGGCTTTTTCACTTTTTTTTTCCCTCTTTTAAATTCCACCAGATAAGAAAAAAGCAAACATATCTTCTTTTTGATATTGTTTTATAAAGATGAAAGTTAATTAAATTCAAATTATTAACTAGCACTCTCGGCAACGGCCATATCACGCTGAAAACACCGGTTCTCGTCCGATCACCGAAGTTAAGCAGCGTCGAGCGCAGTCAGTACTTGGGAGGGAGACCACTTAGGAACACTGCGTTCCGTTGGCTTTTTCACTTTTTTTCCCTCTTTTAAATTCCAATAGATATGAAAAAAGCAAACTTTTATTTGTTATTGTTTTAGAAGATGATGGTTAATTTGTCTCACTTAATTTAAATTCGAATTATTATCAAGCACTCTCGGCAACGGCCATATCACGCTGAAAACACCGGTTCTCGTCCGATCACCGAAGTTAAGCAGCGTCGAGCGCAGTCAGTACTTGGAAATTTGCGTGCCGTTGGCTTTTTCACTTTTGTTTCCTCTTTTAAATTCCATCAGATATGAAAAAAGCAAACATATCTTCTTTTTGTTATTGTTTTATAAAGATGTTTTAAATTCCATCAGATATGAAAAAAGCAAACATATCTTCTTTTTGTTATTGTTTTATAAAGATGAAGGTCAATTAAATTCAAATTATTAAATACCACTCTCGGCAACGGCCATATCACGCTGAAAACACCGGTTCTCGTCCGATCACCGAAGTTAAGCAGCGTCGAGCGCAGTCAGTACTTGGGAGGGAGACCACTTAGGAACACTGCGTGCCATTGGCTTTTTCACCTTTTTTTCCTCTTTTAAATTCCAATAGATATGAAAAAGCAAACATATTTTCTTTTTGTTATTGTTTTAAAATGATGAAGGTTAATTTGTCTCACTTAATTTAAATTCAAATTATTAACTAGCACTCTCGGCAACGGCCATATCACGCTGAAAACACCGGTTCTCGTCCGATCACCGAAGTTAAGCAGCGTCAAGCGCAGTCAGTACTTGGGAGGGAGACCACTTAGAAACACTGCGTGCCGTTGGCTTTTAATTTTTTTTCCTCTTTTAAATTCCAATAGATAGGAAAAAAGCAAACATATTTTCTTTTTGTTATTGTTTTAAAATGATGAAGGTTAATTTGTCTCACTTAATTTAAATTCGAATTATTATCTAGCACTCTCGGCAACGGCCATGTCACGCTGAAAACACCGGTTCTCGTCCGATCAATGAAGTTAAGCAGCGTCGAGCGCAGTCAGTACTTGGGAGGGAGACCACTTAGGAACACTGCGTGCCGTTGGCTTTTAATTTTTTTTCCTCTTTTAAATTCCAATAGATATGAAAAAAGCAAACTTTTTTTGTTATTGTTTTAGAAGATGATGGTTAATTTGTCTCACTTAATTTAAATTCGAATTATTATCTAGCACTCTCGGCAACGGCCATGTCACGCTGAAAACACCGGTTCTCGTCCGATCAATGAAGTTAAGCAGCGTCGAGCGCAGTCAGTACTTGGGAGGGAGACCACTTAGGAACACTGCGTGCCGTTGGCTTTTAATTTTTTTTCCTCTTTTAAATTCCAATAGATATGAAAAAAGCAAACTTTTTTTGTTATTGTTTTAGAAGATGATGGTTAATTTGTCTCACTTAATTTAAATTCGAATTATTATCTAGCACTCTCGGCAACGGCCATGTCACGCTGAAAACACCGGTTCTCGTCCGATCACCGAAGTTAAGCAGCGTCGAGCGCAGTCAGTACTTGGAAACTCTGCGTGCCGTTGGCTTTTTCACTTTTATTTCCTCTTTTAAATTCCACCAGATATGAAAAAAGCAAACATATCTTCTTTTTGATATTGTTTTATAAAGATGAAAGTTAACTAAATTCAAATTATTAAATAGCACTCTTGGCAACGGCCATATCACGCTGAAAACACCGGTTCTCGTCCGATCACCGAAGTTAAGCAGCGTCGAGCGCAGTCAGTACTTGGGAGGGAGACCACTTAGGAACACTGCGTGCCGTTGTCTTTTTCACTTTTTTCTCCTCTTTTAAATTCCAATAGATATGAAAAAAGCAAACATATTTTCTCTTTGTTACTGTTTTAAAATGATGAAGGTTAACTTGGTCACTTAATTTAAATTCGAATTATTATCTAGCACTCTCGGCAACGGCCATGTCACGCTGAAAACACCGGTTCTCGTCCGATCACCGAAGTTAAGCAGCGTCGAGCGCAGTCAGTACTTGGGAGGGAGACCACTTAGGAACACTGCGTGCCGTTGGCTTTTTCACCTTTTTTTCCTCTTTTAAATTCCAATAGATATGAAAAAGCAAACATATTTTCTTTTTGTTATTGTTTTAAAATGATGAAGGTTAATTTGTCTCACTTAATTTAAATTCGAATTATTATCTAGCACTCTCGGCAACGGCCATGTCACGCTGAAAACACCGGTTCTCGTCCGATCACCGAAGTTAAGCAGCGTCAAGCGCAGTCAGTACTTGGGAGGGAGACCACTAAGGAACACTGCGTGCCGTTGGCTTTTTCACCTTTTTTCCTCTTTTAAATTCCACCAGATAAGAAAAAAGCAAACATATCTTCTTTTTGATATTGTTTTATAAAGATGAAAGTTAATTAAATTCAAATTATTAACTAGCACTCTCGGCAACGGCCATATCACGCTGAAAACACCGGTTCTCGTCCGATCACCGAAGTTAAGCAGCGTCAAGCGCAGTCAGTACTTGGGAGGGAGACCACTTAGGAACACTGCGTGCCGTTGGCTTTTAATTTTTTTTCCTCTTTTAAATTCCAATAGATAGGAAAAAAGCAAACATATTTTCTTTTTGTTATTGTTTTAAAATGATGAAGGTTAATTTGTCTCACTTAATTTAAATTCGAATTATTATCTAGCACTCTCGGCAACGGCCATGTCACGCTGAAAACACCGGTTCTCGTCCGATCAATGAAGTTAAGCAGCGTCGAGCGCAGTCAGTACTTGGGAGGGAGACCACTTAGGAACACTGCGTGCCGTTGGCTTTTAATTTTTTTTCCTCTTTTAAATTCCAATAGATATGAAAAAAGCAAACTTTTTTTGTTATTGTTTTAGAAGATGATGGTTAATTTGTCTCACTTAATTTAAATTCGAATTATTATCTAGCACTCTCGGCAACGGCCATGTCACGCTGAAAACACCGGTTCTCGTCCGATCACCGAAGTTAAGCAGCGTCGAGCGCAGTCAGTATTTGGAAACTCTGCGTGCCGTTGGCTTTTTCACTTTTATTTCCTCTTTTAAATTCCACCAGATATGAAAAAAGCAAACATATCTTCTTTTTGATATTGTTTTATAAAGATGAAAGTTAACTAAATTCAAATTATTAAATAGCACTCTTGGCAACGGCCATATCACGCTGAAAACACCGGTTCTCGTCCGATCACCGAAGTTAAGCAGCGTCGAGCGCAGTCAGTACTTGGGAGGGAGACCACTTAGGAACACTGCGTGCCGTTGTCTTTTTCACTTTTTTCTCCTCTTTTAAATTCCAATAGATATGAAAAAAGCAAACATATTTTCTCTTTGTTACTGTTTTAAAATGATGAAGGTTAACTTGGTCACTTAATTTAAATTCGAATTATTATCTAGCACTCTCGGCAACGGCCATGTCACGCTGAAAACACCGGTTCTCGTCCGATCACCGAAGTTAAGCAGCGTCGAGCGCAGTCAGTACTTGGGAGGGAGACCACTTAGGAACACTGCGTGCCGTTGGCTTTTTCACCTTTTTTTCCTCTTTTAAATTCCAATAGATATGAAAAAGCAAACATATTTTCTTTTTGTTATTGTTTTAAAATGATGAAGGTTAATTTGTCTCACTTAATTTAAATTCGAATTATTATCTAGCACTCTCGGCAACGGCCATGTCACGCTGAAAACACCGGTTCTCGTCCGATCACCGAAGTTAAGCAGCGTCAAGCGCAGTCAGTACTTGGGAGGGAGACCACTAAGGAACACTGCGTGCCGTTGGCTTTTTCACCTTTTTTCCTCTTTTAAATTCCACCAGATAAGAAAAAAGCAAACATATCTTCTTTTTGATATTGTTTTATAAAGATGAAAGTTAATTAAATTCAAATTATTAACTAGCACTCTCGGCAACGGCCATATCACGCTGAAAACACCGGTTCTCGTCCGATCACCGAAGTTAAGCAGCGTCAAGCGCAGTCAGTACTTGGGAGGGAGACCACTTAGGAACACTGCGTGCCGTTGGCTTTTAATTTTTTTTCCTCTTTTAAATTCCAATAGATAGGAAAAAAGCAAACATATTTTCTTTTTGTTATTGTTTTAAAATGATGAAGGTTAATTTGTCTCACTTAATTTAAATTCGAATTATTATCTAGCACTCTCGGCAACGGCCATGTCACGCTGAAAACACCGGTTCTCGTCCGATCAATGAAGTTAAGCAGCGTCGAGCGCAGTCAGTACTTGGGAGGGAGACCACTTAGGAACACTGCGTGCCGTTGGCTTTTAATTTTTTTTCCTCTTTTAAATTCCAATAGATATGAAAAAAGCAAACTTTTTTTGTTATTGTTTTAGAAGATGATGGTTAATTTGTCTCACTTAATTTAAATTCGAATTATTATCTAGCACTCTCGGCAACGGCCATGTCACGCTGAAAACACCGGTTCTCGTCCGATCACCGAAGTTAAGCAGCGTCGAGCGCAGTCAGTACTTGGAAACTCTGCGTGCCGTTGGCTTTTTCACTTTTATTTCCTCTTTTAAATTCCACCAGATATGAAAAAAGCAAACATATCTTCTTTTTGATATTGTTTTATAAAGATGAAAGTTAATTAAATTCAAATTATTAAATAGCACTCTTGGCAACGGCCATATCACGCTGAAAACACCGGTTCTCGTCCGATCACCGAAGTTAAGCAGCGTCGAGCGCAGTCAGTACTTGGGAGGGAGACCACTTAGGAACACTGCGTGCCGTTGTCTTTTTCACTTTTTTCTCCTCTTTTAAATTCCAATAGATATGAAAAAAACAAACATATTTTCTTTTTGTTATTGTTTTAAAAAGATGAAGGTTAATTTGTCTCACTTAATTTAAATTCGAATTATTATCTAGCACTCTCGGCAAGGGCCATAACACGCTGAAAACACCGGTTCTCGTCAGATCACCGAAGTTAAGCAGCGTCGAGCGCACTCAGTACTTGGAAACTCTGCGTGCCGTTGGCTTTTTCACTTTTGTTTCCTCTTTTAAAATCCATCAGATATGAAAAAAGCAAACATATCTTCTTTTTGTTATTGTTTTATAAAGATGAAAGTTAATTAAATTCAAATTATTAAATAGCACTCTTGGCAACGGCAATATCACGCTGAAAACACCGGTTCTCGTCCGATCACCGAAGTTAAGCAGCGTCGAGCGCAGTCAGTACTTGGGAGGGAGACCACTTAGAAACACTGCGTGCCGTTGGCTTTTTCACTTTTTTCTCCTCTTTTAACTTCCAATAGATATGAATAAAACAAACATATTTTCTTTTTGTTATTGTTTTAAAAAGATGAAGGTTAATTTGTCTCACTTAATTTAAATTCGAATTATTATCTAGCACTCTCGGCAAGGGCCATATCACGCTGAAAACACCGGTTCTCGTCAGATCACCGAAGTTAAGCAGCGTCGAGCGCACTCAGTACTTGGAAACTCTGCGTGCCGTTGGCTTTTTCACTTTTGTTTCCTCTTTTAAATTCCATCAGATATGAAAAAAGCAAACATATCTTCTTTTTGTTATTGTTTTATAAAGATGAAAGTTAATTAAATTCAAATTATTAAATAGCACTCTTGGCAAGGGCAATATCACGCTGAAAACACCGGTTCTCGTCCGATCACCGAAGTTAAGCAGCATCGAGCGCAGTCAGTACTTGGGAGGGAGACCACTTAGGAACACTGCGTGCCGTTGGCTTTTTCACTTTTTTTCCTCTTTTAAATTCCATCAGAAATGAAAAAAGCAAACATATCTTCTTTTTGTTATTGTTTTATACAGATGAAAGTTAATTAAATTCAAATTATTAAATAGCACTCTCGGCAACGGCCATATCACGCTGAATGCACCGGTTCTCGTCCGATCACCGAAGTTAAGCAGCGTCGAGCGCAGTCAGTACTTGGGAGGGAGACCACTCAGGAGCACTGCGTGCCGTTGGCTTTTAATTTTTTTTCCTATTTTAAATTCAAATAGATATGAAAAAAGCAAACATATTTTCTTTTTGTTATTGTTTTAAAAAGATGAAGGTTAATTTGTCTCTCTTAATTTAAATTCGAATTATTAACTAGCACTCTCGGCAACGGCTATATCACGCTGAAAACACCGGTTCTCGTCAGATCACCGAAGTTAAGCAGCGTCGAGCGCAGTCAGTAATTGGGAGGGAGACCACTTAGGAACACTGCGTGCCGTTGGCATTTTCACTTTTTTTCCCTCTTTTAAATTCCAATAGATATGAAAAAAGCAAACATATCTTCTTTTTGTTATTGTGTTATAAAGATGAAGGTTAATTAAATTCAAATTATCAAATAGCACTCTCGGCAACGGCCATATCACGCTGAACACACCGGTTCTCGTCCGATCACCGAAGTTAAGCAGCGTCGAGCGCAGTCAGTACTTGGGAGGAAGACTACTTAGGAACACTGCGTGCCGTGTGCTTTTTCACTTTTTTTTCCTCTTTTAAATTCCAATAGATATGAAAAAAGCAACCGTATTTTCTATTTGTTATTGTTTTAAAAAGATGAAGGTTAATTTGTCGCACTTAATTTAAATTCGAATTATTAACTAGCGCTCTCGGCAGCGGCCATTTCACGCTGAGAACACCGGTTCTCTTACGATCACCGAAGTTAAGCAGCGTCGAGCGCAGTCAGTACTTGGGAACACTGCGTGCCGTTGGCTTTTTCCTTTTTGTTTCCTCTTTTAAATTCCACCAGATATGAAAAAACCAAACATATCTTCTTTTTGTAATTGTTTTATAAATATGAAGCTTAATTAAATTCAAATTATTAACTAGCACTCTCGACAACGGCCATATCACGCAGAAAACACCGGTTCTCGTCCGATCACCGAAGTTAATTAGCGTCGAGCGCAGTCAGTACTTGGGAGGGAGACCACTTAGGATCACTGCGTGCCGTTGGTTTTTTCACTTTTTTTCCTCTTTTAAATTCCAATAGATATGAAAAAAGCAACCATATTTTCTATTTGTTATTGTTTTAAAAAGATGGTTAATTTGTCGCACTTAATTTAAATTCGAATTGTTAACTATCACTCTCGGCAACGGCCATATCACGCAGAATACACCGTTTCTCGTCCGATCATCGAAGTTAAGCAGCGTCGAGCGCAGTCAGTACTTGGGAGGGAGACCACTTAGGAACACTGCGTGCCGTTAGGTTTTTCACTTTTTTTTTGTCTTTTAAATTCCAATAGATATGAAAAAAGCAAAGATATTTTCTTTTTGTTATTGTTTTAAAAAGATGAAGGTTAATTTGTCTCACTTAAATTAAATTCGAATTATTAACTAGCGCTCTTGGCAACGGCCATTTCACGCTGAGAACACCGGTTCTCGTCCGATCACCGAAGTTAAGCAGCGTCGAGCGCAGTCAGTACTTCGGAGGGAGACCACTTAGGAACACTGCGTGCCGTTAGCTTTTTCACTTTTTTTTTGTCTTTTAAATTCCAATAGATATGAAAAAAGCAAAGATATTTTCTTTTTGTTATTGTTTTAAAAAGATGAAGGTTAATTTGTCTCACTTAAATTAAATTCGAATTATTAACTAGCGCTCTCGGCAACGGCCATTTCACGCTGAGAACACCGGTTCTCGTCCGATCACCGAAGTTAAACAGCGTCGAGCGCAGTCAGTACTTGGGAACACTGCGTGCCGTTGGCTTTTTCCTTTTTGTTTACTCTTTTAAATTCCACCAGATATGAAAAAACCAAACATATCTTCTTTTTGTTATTGTTTTATAAATATGAAGGTTAATTAAATTCAAATTATTAACTAGCACTCTCGGCAACGGCCATATCACGCTGAAAACACCGGTTCTCGTCCGATCACCGAAGTTAAGCAGCGTTGAGCGCAGTCAGTACTTGGGAACACTGCGTGCCGTTGGCTTTATCCTTTTTGTTTCCTCTTATAAATTCCACCAGATATGAAAAAAATAAGCATATCTTCTTTTTGTTATTGTTTTATAAAGATGAAGGTTAATTAAATTCAAATTATTAACTAGCACTCTCGGCAACGGCCATATCACGCTGAATACACCGTTTCTCGTCCGATCACCGAAGTTAAGCAGCGTCGAGCGCAGTCAGTACTTCGGAGGGAGACCACTTAGGAACACTGCGTGCCGTTAGCTTTTTCATTTTTTTTTGTCTTTTAAATTCCAATAGATATGAAAAAAGCAAACATATTTTCTTTTTGTTATTGTTTTAAAAAGATGAAGGTTAATTTGTCTCACTTAATTTAAATTCGAATTATTAACTAGCACTCTCGGCAACGGCCAAATCACGCTGGAAACACCGGTTCTCGTCCGATCACCGAAGTTAAGCAGCGTCGAGCGCAGTCAGTACTTCGGAGGGAGACCACTTAGGAACACTGCGTGCCGTTAGCTTTTTCATTTTTTTTTGTCTTTTAAATTCCAATAGATATGAAAAAAGCAAACATATTTTCTTTTTGTTATTGTTTTAAAAAGATGAAGGTTAATTTGTCTCACTTAATTTAAATTCGAATTATTAACTAGCACTCTCGGCAACGGCCAAATCACGCTGGAAACACCGGTTCTCGTCCGATCACCGATGTTAAGCAGCGTCGAGCGCAGTCAGTTCTTGGGAACACTGCGTGCCGTTGGCTTTTTCCTTTTTGCTTCCTCTTTTAAATTCCACCAGATATGAAAAAACCAAAATATTTTCTATTTGTTATTGTTTTATAAAGATGAAGGTTAATTAAATTCAAATTATTAACTAGCACTCTCGGCAACGGCCATATCTTGCTGAATACACCGTTTCTCGTCCGATCACCGAAGTTAAGCAGCGTCGAGCGCAGTCAGTACTTCGGAGGGAGACCACTTAGGAACACTGCGTGCTGTTAGCTTTTTCACTTTTTTTTTGTCTTTTAAATTCCAATAGATATGAAAAAAGCAAAGATATTTTCTTTTTGTTATTGTTTTAAAAAGATGAAGGTTAATTTGTCTCACTTAAATTAAATTCGAATTATTAACTAGCGCTCTCGGCAACGGCCATTTCACGCTGAGAACACCGGTTCTCGTCCGATCACCGAAGTTAAGCAGCGTCGAGCGCAGTCAGTACTTCGGAGGGAGACCACTTAGGAAAACTGCGTGCCGTTAGCTTTTTCACTATTTTTTTGTCTTTTAAATTCCAATAGATATGAAAAAAGCAAACATATTTTCTTTTTGTTATTGTTTTAAAAAGATGAAGGTTAATTTGTCTCACTTAAATTAAATTCGAATTATTAACTAGCGCTCTCGGCAACGGCCATTTCACGCTGAGAACACCGGTTCTCGTCCGATCATCGAAGTTAAGCAGCGTCGAGCGCAGTCAGTACTTGGGAACACTGCGTGCCGTTGGCTTTTTCCTTTTTGTTTCCTCTTTTAAATTCCACCAGATATGAAAAAACCAAACATATCTTCTTTTTGTTATTGTTTTATAAATATGAAGGTTAATTAAATTCAAATTATTAACTAGCACTCTCGGCAACGGCCATATCACGCTGAAAACACCGGTTCTCGTCCGATCACCGAAGTTAAGCAGCGTCGAGCGCAGTCAGTACTTGGGAACACTGCGTGCCGTTGGCTTTATCCTTTTTGTTTCCTCTTATAAATTCCACCAGATATGAAAAAAATAAACATATCTTCTTTTTGTAATTGTTTTATAAAGATGAAGGTTAATTAAATTCAAATTATTAACTAGCACTCTCGGCAACGGCCATATAACGCTGAATACACCGTTTCTCGTCCGATCACCGAAGTTAAGCAGCGTCGAGCGCAGTCAGTACTTCGGAGGGAGACCACTTAGAAACGTTGCGTGCCGTTAGCTTTTTTACTTTTTTTTTGTCTTTTAAATTCCAATAGATATGAAAACAGCAAAGATATTTTCTTTTTGTTATTGTTTTAAAAAGATGAAGGTTAATTTGTCTCACTTAATTAAATTCGAATTATTAACTAGCACTCTCGACAACGGCCATTTCACGCTGAGAACACCGGTTCTCGTCCGATCACCGAAGTTAAGCAGCGTCGAGCGCAGTCAGTATTTGGGAGGGAGACCACTTAGGAACACTGCGTGCCGTTGGATTTTTCACTTTTTTTCCTCTTTTAAATTCCAATAGATATGAAAAAAGCAAACATATTTTCTTTTTGTTATTGTTTTAAAAAGATGAAGGTTAATTTTTCTCACTTAATTTAAATTCGAATTATTAACTAGCACTCTCGGCAACGGCCATGTCACGCTGAAAACACCGGTTCTCGTCCGATCACCGAAGTTAAGCAGCGTCGAACGCATACAGTACTTGGGAATACTGCGTGCTGTTGGCTTTTTCACTTTTGTTTCCTCTTCTAAATTCCACCAGATATGAAAAAAGCAAATATATCTTCTTTTTGTTATTGTTTTATAAAGATGAAGGTTAATTAAATTCAAATTATTAACTAGCACTCTCGGCAACGGCCATATCACGCTGAAAACACCGGTTCTCGTCCGATCACCGAAGTTAAGCAGCGTCGAGCGCAGTCAGTACTTGGGAACACTGCGTGCCGTTGGCTTTTTCCTTTTTGTTTCCTCTTATAAATTCCACCAGATATGAAAAAAATAAACATATCTTCTTTTTGTTATTGTTTTATAAAGATGAAGGTTAATTAAATTCAAATTATTAACTAGCACTCTCGGCAACGGCCAAATCACGCTGAATACACCGTTTCTCGTCCGATCACCGAAGTTAAGCAGCGTCGAGCGCAGTCAGTACTTCGGAGGGAGACCACTTAGGAACACTGCGTGCCGTTAGCTTTTTCACTTTTTTTTTGTCTTTTAAATTCCAATAGATATGAAAAAAGCAAAGATATTTTCTTTTTGTTATTGTTTTAAAAAGATGAAGGTTAATTTGTCTCACTTTAATTAAATTCGAATTATTAACTAGCGCTCTTGGCAACGGCCATTTCACGCTGAGAACCCCGGTTCTCGTCCGATCACCGAAGTTAAGCAGCGTCGAGCGCAGTCAGTATTTGGGAGGGAGACCACTTAGGAACACTGCGTGCCGTTGGCTTTTTCACTTTTTTTTCCTCTTTTAAATTCCAATAGATATGAAAAAAGCAAACATATTTTCTTTTTGTTATTGTTTTAAAAAGATGAAGGTTAATTTGTCTCACTAATTTAAATTCGAAATATTAACTAGGACTCTCGGCAACGGCCAAATCACGCTGAAAACACCGGTTCTCGTCCGATCACCGAAGTTAAGCAGCGTCCAGCGCAGTCAGTACTTGGGAACACTGCGTGCCGTTGGCTTTTTCCTTTTTGTTTCCTCTTTTAAATTCCATCAGATATGAAAAAACCAAACATATCTTCTTTTTGTTATTGTTTTATAAATATGAAGGTTAATTAAATTCAAATTATTAACTAGCACTCTCGGCAACGGCCATATCACGCTGAAAACACCGGTTCTCGTCCGATCACCGAAGTTAAGCAGCGTCGAGCGCAGTCAGTACTTGGGAACACTGCGTGCCGTTGGCTTTTCCCTTTTTGTTTCCTCTTATAAATTCCACCAGATATGAAAAAAATAAACATATCTTCTTTTTGTTATTGTTTTATAAAGATGAAGGTTAATTAAATTCAAATTATTAACTAGCACTCTCGGCAACGGCCATATCACGCTGAATACACCGTTTCTCGTCCGATCACCGAAGTTAAGCAGCGTTGAGCGCAGTCAGTACTTGGGAACACTGCGTGCCGTTGGCTTTATCCTTTTTGTTTCCTCTTATAAATTCCACCAGATATGAAAAAAATAAACATATCTTCTTTTTGTAATTGTTTTATAAAGATGAAGGTTAATTAAATTCAAATTATTAACTAGCACTCTCGGCAACGGCCATATAACGCTGAATACACCGTTTCTCGTCCGATCACCGAAGTTAAGCAGCGTCGAGCGCAGTCAGTACTTCGGAGGGAGACCACTTAGAAACGTTGCGTGCCGTTAGCTTTTTTACTTTTTTTTTGTCTTTTAAATTCCAATAGATATGAAAACAGCAAAGATATTTTCTTTTTGTTATTGTTTTAAAAAGATGAAGGTTAATTTGTCTCACTTAATTAAATTCGAATTATTAACTAGCACTCTCGACAACGGCCATTTCACGCTGAGAACACCGGTTCTCGTCCGATCACCGAAGTTAAGCAGCGTCGAGCGCAGTCAGTATTTGGGAGGGAGACCACTTAGGAACACTGCGTGCCGTTGGATTTTTCACTTTTTTTCCTCTTTTAAATTCCAATAGATATGAAAAAAGCAAACATATTTTCTTTTTGTTATTGTTTTAAAAAGATGAAGGTTAATTTTTCTCACTTAATTTAAATTCGAATTATTAACTAGCACTCTCGGCAACGGCCATGTCACGCTGAAAACACCGGTTCTCGTCCGATCACCGAAGTTAAGCAGCGTCGAACGCATACAGTACTTGGGAATACTGCGTGCTGTTGGCTTTTTCACTTTTGTTTCCTCTTCTAAATTCCACCAGATATGAAAAAAGCAAATATATCTTCTTTTTGTTATTGTTTTATAAAGATGAAGGTTAATTAAATTCAAATTATTAACTAGCACTCTCGGCAACGGCCATATCACGCTGAAAACACCGGTTCTCGTCCGATCACCGAAGTTAAGCAGCGTCGAGCGCAGTCAGTACTTGGGAACACTGCGTGCCGTTGGCTTTTTCCTTTTTGTTTCCTCTTATAAATTCCACCAGATATGAAAAAAATAAACATATCTTCTTTTTGTTATTGTTTTATAAAGATGAAGGTTAATTAAATTCAAATTATTAACTAGCACTCTCGGCAACGGCCAAATCACGCTGAATACACCGTTTCTCGTCCGATCACCGAAGTTAAGCAGCGTCGAGCGCAGTCAGTACTTCGGAGGGAGACCACTTAGGAACACTGCGTGCCGTTAGCTTTTTCACTTTTTTTTTTGTCTTTTAAATTCCAATAGATATGAAAAAAGCAAAGATATTTTCTTTTTGTTATTGTTTTAAAAAGATGAAGGTTAATTTGTCTCACTTTAATTAAATTCGAATTATTAACTAGCGCTCTTGGCAACGGCCATTTCACGCTGAGAACCCCGGTTCTCGTCCGATCACCGAAGTTAAGCAGCGTCGAGCGCAGTCAGTATTTGGGAGGGAGACCACTTAGGAACACTGCGTGCCGTTGGCTTTTTCACTTTTTTTTCCTCTTTTAAATTCCAATAGATATGAAAAAAGCAAACATATTTTCTTTTTGTTATTGTTTTAAAAAGATGAAGGTTAATTTGTCTCACTAATTTAAATTCGAAATATTAACTAGGACTCTCGGCAACGGCCAAATCACGCTGAAAACACCGGTTCTCGTCCGATCACCGAAGTTAAGCAGCGTCCAGCGCAGTCAGTACTTGGGAACACTGCGTGCCGTTGGCTTTTTCCTTTTTGTTTCCTCTTTTAAATTCCATCAGATATGAAAAAACCAAACATATCTTCTTTTTGTTATTGTTTTATAAATATGAAGGTTAATTAAATTCAAATTATTAACTAGCACTCTCGGCAACGGCCATATCACGCTGAAAACACCGGTTCTCGTCCGATCACCGAAGTTAAGCAGCGTCGAGCGCAGTCAGTACTTGGGAACACTGCGTGCCGTTGGCTTTTCCCTTTTTGTTTCCTCTTATAAATTCCACCAGATATGAAAAAAATAAACATATCTTCTTTTTGTTATTGTTTTATAAAGATGAAGGTTAATTAAATTCAAATTATTAACTAGCACTCTCGGCAACGGCCATATCACGCTGAATACACCGTTTCTCGTCCGATCACCGAAGTTAAGCAGCGTTGAGCGCAGTCAGTACTTGGGAACACTGCGTGCCGTTGGCTTTTTCCTTTTTGTTTCCTCTTTTAAATTCCACCAGATATGAAAAAACCAAACATATCTTCTTTTTGTAATTGTTTTATAAATATGAAGGTTAATTAAATTCAAATTATTAACTAGCACTCTCGGCAACGGCCATATCACGCTGAAAACACCGGTTCTCGTCCGATCACCGAAGTTAAGCAGTGTCGAGCGCAGTCAGTACTTGGGAACACTGCGTGCCGTTGGCTTTATCCTTTTTGTTTCCTCTTATAAATTCCACCAGATATGAAAAAAATAAACATATCTTCTTTTTGTAATTGTTTCATAAAGATGAAGGTTAATTAAATTCAAATTATTAACTAGCAATCTCGGCAACGGCCATATAACGCTGAATACACCGTTTCTCGTCCGATCACCGAAGTTAAGCAGCGTCGAGCGCAGTCAGTACTTCGGAGGGAGACCACTTAGAAACGTTGCGTGCCGTTAGCTTTTTTACTTTTTTTTGTCTTTTAAATTCCAATAGATATGAAAACAGCAAAGATATTTTCTTTTTGTTATTGTTTTAAAAAGATGAAGGTTAATTTGTCTCACTTAATTAAATTCGAATTATTAACTAGCACTCTCGACAACGGCCATTTCACGCTGAGAACACCGGTTCTCGTCCGATCACCGAAGTTAAGCAGCGTCGAGCGCAGTCAGTATTTGGGAGGGAGACCACTTAGGAACACTGCGTGCCGTTGGATTTTTCACTTTTTTTCCTCTTTTAAATTCCAATAGATATGAAAAAAGCAAACATATTTTCTTTTTGTTATTGTTTTAAAAAGATGAAGGTTAATTTTTCTCACTTAATTTAAATTCGAATTATTAACTAGCACTCTCGGCAACGGCCATGTCACGCTGAAAACACCGGTTCTCGTCCGATCACCGAAGTTAAGCAGCGTCGAACGCATACAGTACTTGGGAATACTGCGTGCTGTTGGCTTTTTCACTTTTGTTTCCTCTTCTAAATTCCACCAGATATGAATAAAGCAAATATATCTTCTTTTTGTTATTGTTTTATAAAGATGAAGGTTAATTAAATTCAAATTATTAACTAGCACTCTCGGCAACGGCCATATCACGCTGAAAACACCGGTTCTCGTCCGATCACCGAAGTTAAGCAGCGTCGAGCGCAGTCAGTACTTGGGAACACTGCGTGCCGTTGGCTTTATCCTTTTTGTTTCCTCTTATAAATTCCACCAGATATGAAAAAAATAAACATATCTTCTTTTTGTTATTGTTTTATAAAGATGAAGGTTAATTAAATTCAAATTATTAACTAGCACTCTCGGCAACGGCCAAATCACGCTGAATACACCGTTTCTCGTCCGATCACCGAAGTTAAGCAGCGTCGAGCGCAGTCAGTACTTCGGAGGGAGACCACTTAGGAACACTGCGTGCCGTTAGCTTTTTCACTTTTTTTTTTGTCTTTTAAATTCCAATAGATATGAAAAAAGCAAAGATATTTTCTTTTTGTTATTGTTTTAAAAAGATGAAGGTTAATTTGTCTCACTTTAATTAAATTCGAATTATTAACTATCGCTCTTGGCAACGGCCATTTCACGCTGAGAACCCCGGTTCTCGTCCGATCACCGAAGTTAAGCAGCGTCGAGCGCAGTCAGTATTTGGGAGGGAGACCACTTAGGAACACTGCGTGCCGTTGGCTTTTTCACTTTTTTTTCCTCTTTTAAATTCCAATAGATATGAAAATAGCAAACATATTTTCTTTTTGTTATTGTTTTAAAAAGATGAAGGTTAATTTGTCTCACTTTAATTAAATTCGAATTATTAACTAGCGCTCTTGGCAACGGCCATTTCACGCTGAGAACCCCGGTTCTCGTCCGATCACCGAAGTTAAGCAGCGTCGAGCGCAGTCAGTATTTGGGAGGGAGACCACTTAGGAACACTGCGTGCCGTTGGCTTTTTCACTTTTTTTTCCTCTTTTAAATTCCAATAGATATGAAAAAAGCAAACATATTTTCTTTTTGTTATTGTTTTAAAAAGATGAAGGTTAATTTGTCTCACTAATTTAAATTCGAAATATTAACTAGGACTCTCGGCAACGGCCAAATCACGCTGAAAACACCGGTTCTCGTCCGATCACCGAAGTTAAGCAGCGTCCAGCGCAGTCAGTACTTGGGAACACTGCGTGCCGTTGGCTTTTTCCTTTTTGTTTCCTCTTTTAAATTCCATCAGATATGAAAAAACCAAACATATCTTCTTTTTGTTATTGTTTTATAAATATGAAGGTTAATTAAATTCAAATTATTAACTAGCACTCTCGGCAACGGCCATATCACGCTGAAAACACCGGTTCTCGTCCGATCACCGAAGTTAAGCAGCGTCGAGCGCAGTCAGTACTTGGGAACAGTTCGTGCTGTTGGCTTTTTCCTTTTTGGTTCCTCTTATAAATTCCACCAGATATGAAAAAAATAAACATATCTTCTTCTTGTTATTGTTTTATAAAGATGAAGGTTAATTAAATTCAAATTATTAACTAGCACTCTCGGCAACGGCCATATAACGCTGAATACACCGTTTCTCGTCCGATCACCGAAGTTAAGCAGCGTCGAGCGCAGTCAGTACTTCGGAGGGAGACCACTTAGAAACACTGCGTGCCGTTAGCTTTTTCACTTTTTTTTGTCTTTTAAATTCCAATAGATATGAAAACAGCAAAGATATTTTCTTTTTTCTTATTGTTTTAAAAAGATGAAGGTTAATTTGTCTCACTTAATTAAATTCGAATTATTAACTAGCACTCTCGACAACGGCCATTTCACGCTGAGAACACCGGTTCTCGTCCGATCACCGAAGTTAAGCAGCGTCGAGCGCAGTCAGTATTTGGGAGGGAGACCACTTAGGAACACTGCGTGCCGTTGGATTTTTCACTTTTTTTTCCTCTTTTAAATTCCAATAGATATGAAAAAAGCAAACATATTTTCTTTTTGTTATTGTTTTAAAAAGATGAAGGTTCATTTTTCTCACTTGATTGAAATTCGAATTATTAACTAGCACTCTCGGCAACGGCCATGTCACGCTGAAAACACCGGTTCTCGTCCGATCACCGAAGTTAAGCAGCGTCGAACGCATACAGTACTTGGGAATACTGCGTGCTCTTGGCTTTTTCACTTTTATTTCCTCTTTTAAATTCCACCAGATATGAAAAAAGCAAATATATCTTCTTTTTGTTATTGTTTTATAAAGATGAAGGTTAATTAAATTCAAATTATTAACTAGCACTCTCGGCAACGGCCATATCACGCTGAAAACACCGGTTCTCGTCCGATCACCGAAGTTAAGCAGCGTCGAGCGCAGTCAGTACTTGGGAACACTGCGTGCCGTTGGCTTTTTCCTTTTTGTTTCCTCTTATAAATTCCACCAGATATGAAAAAAATAAACATATCTTCTTTTTGTTATTGTTTTATAAAGATGAAGGTTAATTAAATTCAAATTATTAACTAGCACTCTCGGCAACGGCCAAATCACGCTGAATACACCGTTTCTCGTCCGATCACCGAAGTTAAGCAGCGTCGAGCGCAGTCAGTACTTCGGAGGGAGACCACTTAGGAACACTGCGTGCCGTTAGCTTTTTCACTTTTTTTTTGTCTTTTAAATTCCAATAGATATGAAAAAAGCAAAGATATTTTCTTTTTGTTATTGTTTTAAAAAGATGAAGGTTAATTTGTCTCACTTTAATTAAATTCGAATTATTAACTAGCGCTCTCGGCAACGGCCATTTCACGCTGAGAACCCCGGTTCTCGTCCGATCACCGAAGTTAAGCAGCGTCGAGCGCAGTCAGTATTTGGGAGGGAGACCACTTAGGAACACTGCGTGCCGTTGGATTTTTCACTTTTTTTTCCTCTTTTAAATTCCAATAGATATGAAAAAAGCAAACATATTTTCTTTTTGTTATTGTTTTAAAAAGATGAAGGTTCATTTTTCTCACTTAATTGAAATTCGAATTATTAACTAGCACTCTCGGCAACGGCCATGTCACGCTGAAAACACCGGTTCTCGTCCGATCACCGAAGTTAAGCAGCGTCGAACGCATACAGTACTTGGGAATACTGCGTGCTGTTGGCTTTTTCACTTTTGTTTCCTCTTCTAAATTCCACCAGATATGAATAAAGCAAATATATCTTCTTTTTGTTATTGTTTTATAAAGATGAAGGTTAATTAAATTCAAATTATTAACTAGCACTCTCGGCAACGGCCATATCACGCTGAAAACACCGGTTCTCGTCCGATCACCGAAGTTAAGCAGCGTCGAGCGCAGTCAGTACTTGGGAACACTGCGTGCTGTTGGCTTTTTCACTTTTGTTTCCTCTTCTAAATTCCACCAGATATGAATAAAGCAAATATATCTTCTTTTTGTTATTGTTTTATAAAGATGAAGGTTAATTAAATTCAAATTATTAACTAGCACTCTCGGCAACGGCCATATCACGCTGAAAACACCGGTTCTCGTCCGATCACCGAAGTTAAGCAGCGTCGAGCGCAGTCAGTACTTGGGAACACTGCGTGCCGTTGGCTTTATCCTTTTTGTTTCCTCTTATAAATTCCACCAGATATGAAAAAAATAAACATATCTTCTTTTTGTTATTGTTTTATAAAGATGAAGGTTAATTAAATTCAAATTATTAACTAGCACTCTCGGCAACGGCCAAATCACGCTGAATACACCGTTTCTCGTCCGATCACCGAAGTTAAGCAGCGTCGAGCGCAGTCAGTACTTCGGAGGGAGACCACTTAGGAACACTGCGTGCCGTTAGCTTTTTCACTTTTTTTTTTTGTCTTTTAAATTCCAATAGATATGAAAAAAGCAAAGATATTTTCTTTTTGTTATTGTTTTAAAAAGATGAAGGTTAATTTGTCTCACTTTAATTAAATTCGAATTATTAACTATCGCTCTTGGCAACGGCCATTTCACGCTGAGAACCCCGGTTCTCGTCCGATCACCGAAGTTAAGCAGCGTCGAGCGCAGTCAGTATTTGGGAGGGAGACCACTTAGGAACACTGCGTGCCGTTGGCTTTTTCACTTTTTTTTCCTCTTTTAAATTCCAATAGATATGAAAATAGCAAACATATTTTCTTTTTGTTATTGTTTTAAAAAGATGAAGGTTAATTTGTCTCACTTTAATTAAATTCGAATTATTAACTAGCGCTCTTGGCAACGGCCATTTCACGCTGAGAACCCCGGTTCTCGTCCGATCACCGAAGTTAAGCAGCGTCGAGCGCAGTCAGTATTTGGGAGGGAGACCACTTAGGAACACTGCGTGCCGTTGGCTTTTTCACTTTTTTTTCCTCTTTTAAATTCCAATAGATATGAAAAAAGCAAACATATTTTCTTTTTGTTATTGTTTTAAAAAGATGAAGGTTAATTTGTCTCACTAATTTAAATTCGAAATATTAACTAGGACTCTCGGCAACGGCCAAATCACGCTGAAAACACCGGTTCTCGTCCGATCACCGAAGTTAAGCAGCGTCCAGCGCAGTCAGTACTTGGGAACACTGCGTGCCGTTGGCTTTTTCCTTTTTGTTTCCTCTTTTAAATTCCATCAGATATGAAAAAACCAAACATATCTTCTTTTTGTTATTGTTTTATAAATATGAAGGTTAATTAAATTCAAATTATTAACTAGCACTCTCGGCAACGGCCATATCACGCTGAAAACACCGGTTCTCGTCCGATCACCGAAGTTAAGCAGCGTCGAGCGCAGTCAGTACTTGGGAACAGTTCGTGCTGTTGGCTTTTTCCTTTTTGGTTCCTCTTATAAATTCCACCAGATATGAAAAAAATAAACATATCTTCTTCTTGTTATTGTTTTATAAAGATGAAGGTTAATTAAATTCAAATTATTAACTAGCACTCTCGGCAACGGCCATATAACGCTGAATACACCGTTTCTCGTCCGATCACCGAAGTTAAGCAGCGTCGAGCGCAGTCAGTACTTCGGAGGGAGACCACTTAGAAACACTGCGTGCCGTTAGCTTTTTCACTTTTTTTTGTCTTTTAAATTCCAATAGATATGAAAACAGCAAAGATATTTTCTTTTTTCTTATTGTTTTAAAAAGATGAAGGTTAATTTGTCTCACTTAATTAAATTCGAATTATTAACTAGCACTCTCGACAACGGCCATTTCACGCTGAGAACACCGGTTCTCGTCCGATCACCGAAGTTAAGCAGCGTCGAGCGCAGTCAGTATTTGGGAGGGAGACCACTTAGGAACACTGCGTGCCGTTGGATTTTTCACTTTTTTTTCCTCTTTTAAATTCCAATAGATATGAAAAAAGCAAACATATTTTCTTTTTGTTATTGTTTTAAAAAGATGAAGGTTCATTTTTCTCACTTGATTGAAATTCGAATTATTAACTAGCACTCTCGGCAACGGCCATGTCACGCTGAAAACACCGGTTCTCGTCCGATCACCGAAGTTAAGCAGCGTCGAACGCATACAGTACTTGGGAATACTGCGTGCTCTTGGCTTTTTCACTTTTATTTCCTCTTTTAAATTCCACCAGATATGAAAAAAGCAAATATATCTTCTTTTTGTTATTGTTTTATAAAGATGAAGGTTAATTAAATTCAAATTATTAACTAGCACTCTCGGCAACGGCCATATCACGCTGAAAACACCGGTTCTCGTCCGATCACCGAAGTTAAGCAGCGTCGAGCGCAGTCAGTACTTGGGAACACTGCGTGCCGTTGGCTTTTTCCTTTTTGTTTCCTCTTATAAATTCCACCAGATATGAAAAAAATAAACATATCTTCTTTTTGTTATTGTTTTATAAAGATGAAGGTTAATTAAATTCAAATTATTAACTAGCACTCTCGGCAACGGCCAAATCACGCTGAATACACCGTTTCTCGTCCGATCACCGAAGTTAAGCAGCGTCGAGCGCAGTCAGTACTTCGGAGGGAGACCACTTAGGAACACTGCGTGCCGTTAGCTTTTTCACTTTTTTTTTGTCTTTTAAATTCCAATAGATATGAAAAAAGCAAAGATATTTTCTTTTTGTTATTGTTTTAAAAAGATGAAGGTTAATTTGTCTCACTTTAATTAAATTCGAATTATTAACTAGCGCTCTCGGCAACGGCCATTTCACGCTGAGAACCCCGGTTCTCGTCCGATCACCGAAGTTAAGCAGCGTCGAGCGCAGTCAGTATTTGGGAGGGAGACCACTTAGGAACACTGCGTGCCGTTGGATTTTTCACTTTTTTTTCCTCTTTTAAATTCCAATAGATATGAAAAAAGCAAACATATTTTCTTTTTGTTATTGTTTTAAAAAGATGAAGGTTCATTTTTCTCACTTAATTGAAATTCGAATTATTAACTAGCACTCTCGGCAACGGCCATGTCACGCTGAAAACACCGGTTCTCGTCCGATCACCGAAGTTAAGCAGCGTCGAACGCATACAGTACTTGGGAATACTGCGTGCTGTTGGCTTTTTCACTTTTGTTTCCTCTTCTAAATTCCACCAGATATGAATAAAGCAAATATATCTTCTTTTTGTTATTGTTTTATAAAGATGAAGGTTAATTAAATTCAAATTATTAACTAGCACTCTCGGCAACGGCCATATCACGCTGAAAACACCGGTTCTCGTCCGATCACCGAAGTTAAGCAGCGTCGAGCGCAGTCAGTACTTGGGAACACTGCGTGCCGTTGGCTTTATCCTTTTTGTTTCCTCTTATAAATTCCACCAGATATGAAAAAAATAAACATATCTTCTTTTTGTTATTGTTTTATAAAGATGAAGGTTAATTAAATTCAAATTATTAACTAGCACTCTCGGCAACGGCCAAATCACGCTGAATACACCGTTTCTCGTCCGATCACCGAAGTTAAGCAGCGTCGAGCGCAGTCAGTACTTCGGAGGGAGACCACTTAGGAACACTGCGTGCCGTTAGCTTTTTCACTTTTTTTTTTGTCTTTTAAATTCCAATAGATATGAAAAAAGCAAAGATATTTTCTTTTTGTTATTGTTTTAAAAAGATGAAGGTTAATTTGTCTCACTTTAATTAAATTCGAATTATTAACTATCGCTCTTGGCAACGGCCATTTCACGCTGAGAACCCCGGTTCTCGTCCGATCACCGAAGTTAAGCAGCGTCGAGCGCAGTCAGTATTTGGGAGGGAGACCACTTAGGAACACTGCGTGCCGTTGGCTTTTTCACTTTTTTTTCCTCTTTTAAATTCCAATAGATATGAAAAAAGCAAACATATTTTCTTTTTGTTATTGTTTTAAAAAGATGAAGGTTAATTTGTCTCACTTTAATTAAATTCGAATTATTAACTAGCGCTCTTGGCAACGGCCATTTCACGCTGAGAACCCCGGTTCTCGTCCGATCACCGAAGTTAAGCAGCGTCGAGCGCAGTCAGTATTTGGGAGGGAGACCACTTAGGAACACTGCGTGCCGTTGGCTTTTTCACTTTTTTTTCCTCTTTTAAATTCCAATAGATATGAAAAAAGCAAACATATTTTCTTTTTGTTATTGTTTTAAAAAGATGAAGGTTAATTTGTCTCACTAATTTAAATTCGAAATATTAACTAGGACTCTCGGCAACGGCCAAATCACGCTGAAAACACCGGTTCTCGTCCGATCACCGAAGTTAAGCAGCGTCCAGCGCAGTCAGTACTTGGGAACACTGCGTGCCGTTGGCTTTTTCCTTTTTGTTTCCTCTTTTAAATTCCATCAGATATGAAAAAACCAAACATATCTTCTTTTTGTTATTGTTTTATAAATATGAAGGTTAATTAAATTCAAATTATTAACTAGCACTCTCGGCAACGGCCATATCACGCTGAAAACACCGGTTCTCGTCCGATCACCGAAGTTAAGCAGCGTCGAGCGCAGTCAGTACTTGGGAACAGTTCGTGCTGTTGGCTTTTTCCTTTTTGTTTCCTCTTATAAATTCCACCAGATATGAAAAAAATAAACATATCTTCTTCTTGTTATTGTTTTATAAAGATGAAGGTTAATTAAATTCAAATTATTAACTAGCACTCTCGGCAACGGCCATATAACGCTGAATACACCGTTTCTCGTCCGATCACCGAAGTTAAGCAGCGTCGAGCGCAGTCAGTACTTCGGAGGGAGACCACTTAGAAACACTGCGTGCCGTTAGCTTTTTCACTTTTTTTTGTCTTTTAAATTCCAATAGATATGAAAACAGCAAAGATATTTTCTTTTTTCTTATTGTTTTAAAAAGATGAAGGTTAATTTGTCTCACTTAATTAAATTCGAATTATTAACTAGCACTCTCGACAACGGCCATTTCACGCTGAGAACACCGGTTCTCGTCCGATCACCGAAGTTAAGCAGCGTCGAGCGCAGTCAGTATTTGGAAGGGAGACCACTTAGGAACACTGCGTGCCGTTGGATTTTTCACTTTTTTTTCCTCTTTTAAATTCCAATAGATATGAAAAAAGCAAACATATTTTCTTTTTGTTATTGTTTTAAAAAGATGAAGGTTCATTTTTCTCACTTGATTGAAATTCGAATTATTAACTAGCACTCTCGGCAACGGCCATGTCACGCTGAAAACACCGGTTCTCGTCCGATCACCGAAGTTAAGCAGCGTCGAACGCATACAGTACTTGGGAATACTGCGTGCTCTTGGCTTTTTCACTTTTATTTCCTCTTTTAAATTCCACCAGATATGAAAAAAGCAAATATATCTTCTTTTTGTTATTGTTTTATAAAGATGAAGGTTAATTAAATTCAAATTATTAACTAGCACTCTCGGCAACGGCCATATCACGCTGAAAACACCGGTTCTCGTCCGATCACCGAAGTTAAGCAGCGTCGAGCGCAGTCAGTACTTGGGAACACTGCGTGCCGTTGGCTTTTTCCTTTTTGTTTCCTCTTATAAATTCCACCAGATATGAAAAAAATAAACATATCTTCTTTTTGTTATTGTTTTATAAAGATGAAGGTTAATTAAATTCAAATTATTAACTAGCACTCTCGGCAACGGCCAAATCACGCTGAATACACCGTTTCTCGTCCGATCACCGAAGTTAAGCAGCGTCGAGCGCAGTCAGTACTTCGGAGGGAGACCACTTAGGAACACTGCGTGCCGTTAGCTTTTTCACTTTTTTTTGTCTTTTAAATTCCAATAGATATGAAAAAAGCAAAGATATTTTCTTTTTGTTATTGTTTTAAAAAGATGAAGGTTAATTTGTCTCACTTTAATTAAATTCGAATTATTAACTTGCGCTCTCGGCAACGGCCATTTCACGCTGAGAACCCCGGTTCTCGTCCGATCACCGAAGTTAAGCAGCGTCGAGCGCAGTCAGTATTTGGGAGGGAGACCACTTAGGAACACTGCGTGCCGTTGGATTTTTCACTTTTTTTTCCTCTTTTAAATTCCAATAGATATGAAAAAAGCAAACATATTTTCTTTTTGTTATTGTTTTAAAAAGATGAAGGTTCATTTTTCTCACTTAATTGAAATTCGAATTATTAACTAGCACTCTCGGCAACGGCCATGTCACGCTGAAAACACCGGTTCTCGTCCGATCACCGAAGTTAAGCAGCGTCGAACGCATACAGTACTTGGGAATACTGCGTGCTCTTGGCTTTTTCACTTTTATTTCCTCTTTTAAATTCCACCAGATATGAAAAAAGCAAATATATCTTCTTTTTGTTATTGTTTTATAAAGATGAAGGTTAATTAAATTCAAATTATTAACTAGCACTCTCGGCAACGGCCATATCACGCTGAAAACACCGGTTCTCGTCCGATCACCGAAGTTAAGCAGCGTCGAGCGCAGTCAGTACTTGGGAACACTGCGTGCCGTTGGCTTTTTCCTTTTTGTTTCCTCTTATAAATTCCACCAGATATGAAAAAAATAAACATATCTTCTTTTTGTTATTGTTTTATAAAGATGAAGGTTAATTAAATTCAAATTATTAACTAGCACTCTCGGCAACGGCCAAATCACGCTGAATACACCGTTTCTCGTCCGATCACCGAAGTTAAGCAGCGTCGAGCGCAGTCAGTACTTCGGAGGGAGACCACTTAGGAACACTGCGTGCCGTTAGCTTTTTCACTTTTTTTTTTGTCTTTTAAATTCCAATAGATATGAAAAAAGCAAAGATATTTTCTTTTTGTTATTGTTTTAAAAAGATGAAGGTTAATTTGTCTCACTTTAATTAAATTCGAATTATTAACTAGCGCTCTCGGCAACGGCCATTTCACGCTGAGAACCCCGGTTCTCGTCCGATCACCGAAGTTGAGCAGCGTCGAGCGCAGTCAGTATTTGGGAGGGAGACCACTTAGAAACACTGCGTGCCGTTGGCTTTTTCACTTTTTTTTCCTCTTTTAAATTCCAATAGATATGAAAAAAGCAAACATATTTTCTTTTTGTTATTGTTTTAAAAAGATGAAGGTTAATTTGTCTCACTAATTTAAATTCGAATTATTAACTAGGACTCTCGGCAACGGCCAAATCACGCTGAAAACACCGGTTCTCGTCCGATCACCGAAGTTAAGCAGCGTCGAGCGCAGTCAGTACTTCGGAGGGAGACCACTTAGAAACACTGCGTGCCGTTAGCTTTTTCACTTTTTTTGTCTTTTAAATTCCAATAGATATGAAAACAGCAAAGATATTTTCTTTTTGTATTGTTTTAAAAAGATGAAGGTTAATTTGTCTCACTTAATTAAATTCGAATTATTAACTAGCACTCTCGACAACGGCCATTTCACGCTGAGAACACCGGTTCTCGTCCGATCACCGAAGTTAAGCAGCGTCGAGCGCAGTCAGTATTTGGGAGGGAGACCACTTAGGAACACTGCGTGCCGTTGGATTTTTCACTTTTTTTTCCTCTTTTAAATTCCAATAGATATGAAAAAAGCAAACATATTTTCTTTTTGTTATTGTTTTAAAAAGATGAAGGTTCATTTTTCTCACTTAATTGAAATTCGAATTATTAACTAGCACTCTCGGCAACGGCCATGTCACGCTGAAAACACCGGTTCTCGTCCGATCACCGAAGTTAAGCAGCGTCGAACGCATACAGTACTTGGGAATACTGCGTGCTCTTGGCTTTTTCACTTTTATTTCCTCTTTTAAATTCCACCAGATATGAAAAAAGCAAATATATCTTCTTTTTGTTATTGTTTTATAAAGATGAAGGTTAATTAAATTCAAATTATTAACTAGCACTCTCGGCAACGGCCATATCACGCTGAAAACACCGGTTCTCGTCCGATCACCGAAGTTAAGCAGCGTCGAGCGCAGTCAGTACTTGGGAACACTGCGTGCCGTTGGCTTTTTCCTTTTTGTTTCCTCTTATAAATTCCACCAGATATGAAAAAAATAAACATATCTTCTTTTTGTTATTGTTTTATAAAGATGAAGGTTAATTAAATTCAAATTATTAACTAGCACTCTCGGCAACGGCCAAATCACGCTGAATACACCGTTTCTCGTCCGATCACCGAAGTTAAGCAGCGTCGAGCGCAGTCAGTACTTGGGAATACTGCGTGCTCTTGGCTTTTTCACTTTTATTTCCTCTTTTAAATTCCACCAGATATGAAAAAAGCAAATATATCTTCTTTTTGTTATTGTTTTATAAAGATGAAGGTTAATTAAATTCAAATTATTAACTAGCACTCTCGGCAACGGCCATATCACGCTGAAAACACCGGTTCTCGTCCGATCACCGAAGTTAAGCAGCGTCGAGCGCAGTCAGTACTTGGGAACACTGCGTGCCGTTGGCTTTTTCCTTTTTGTTTCCTCTTATAAATTCCACCAGATATGAAAAAAATAAACATATCTTCTTTTTGTTATTGTTTTATAAAGATGAAGGTTAATTAAATTCAAATTATTAACTAGCACTCTCGGCAACGGCCAAATCACGCTGAATACACCGTTTCTCGTCCGATCACCGAAGTTAAGCAGCGTCGAGCGCAGTCAGTACTTCGGAGGGAGACCACTTAGGAACACTGCGTGCCGTTAGCTTTTTCACTTTTTTTTTTGTCTTTTAAATTCCAATAGATATGAAAAAAGCAAAGATATTTTCTTTTTGTTATTGTTTTAAAAAGATGAAGGTTAATTTGTCTCACTTTAATTAAATTCGAATTATTAACTATCGCTCTCGGCAACGGCCATTTCACGCTGAGAACCCCGGTTCTCGTCCGATCACCGAAGTTAAGCAGCGTCGAGCGCAGTCAGTATTTGGGAGGGAGACCACTTAGGAACACTGCGTGCCGTTGGCTTTTTCACTTTTTTTCCTCTTTTAAATTCCAATAGATATGAAAAAAGCAAACATATTTTCTTTTTGTTATTGTTTTAAAAAGATGAAGGTTAATTTGTCTCACTAATTTAAATTCGAATTATTAACTAGGACTCTCGGCAACGGCCAAATCACGCTGAAAACACCGGTTCTCGTCCGATCACCGAAGTTAAGCAGCGTCGAGCGCAGTCAGTATTTGGGAGGGAGACCACTTAGGAACACTGCGTGCCGTTGGATTTTTCACTTTTTTTTCCTCTTTTAAATTCCAATAGATATGAAAAAAGCAAACATATTTTCTTTTTGTTATTGTTTTAAAAAGATGAAGGTTCATTTTTCTCACTTAATTGAAATTCGAATTATTAACTAGCACTCTCGGCAACGGCCATGTCACGCTGAAAACACCGGTTCTCGTCCGATCACCGAAGTTAAGCAGCGTCGAACGCATACAGTACTTGGGAATACTGCGTGCTCTTGGCTTTTTCACTTTTATTTCCTCTTTTAAATTCCACCAGATATGAAAAAAGCAAATATATCTTCTTTTTGTTATTGTTTTATAAAGATGAAGGTTAATTAAATTCAAATTATTAACTAGCACTCTCGGCAACGGCCATATCACGCTGAAAACACCGGTTCTCGTCCGATCACCGAAGTTAAGCAGCGTCGAGCGCAGTCAGTACTTGGGAACACTGCGTGCCGTTGGCTTTTTCCTTTTTGTTTCCTCTTATAAATTCCACCAGATATGAAAAAAATAAACATATCTTCTTTTTGTTATTGTTTTATAAAGATGAAGGTTAATTAAATTCAAATTATTAACTAGCACTCTCGGCAACGGCCAAATCACGCTGAATACACCGTTTCTCGTCCGATCACCGAAGTTAAGCAGCGTCGAGCGCAGTCAGTACTTGGGAATACTGCGTGCTCTTGGCTTTTTCACTTTTATTTCCTCTTTTAAATTCCACCAGATATGAAAAAAGCAAATATATCTTCTTTTTGTTATTGTTTTATAAAGATGAAGGTTAATTAAATTCAAATTATTAACTAGCACTCTCGGCAACGGCCATATCACGCTGAAAACACCGGTTCTCGTCCGATCACCGAAGTTAAGCAGCGTCGAGCGCAGTCAGTACTTGGGAACACTGCGTGCCGTTGGCTTTTTCCTTTTTGTTTCCTCTTATAAATTCCACCAGATATGAAAAAAATAAACATATCTTCTTTTTGTTATTGTTTTATAAAGATGAAGGTTAATTAAATTCAAATTATTAACTAGCACTCTCGGCAACGGCCAAATCACGCTGAATACACCGTTTCTCGTCCGATCACCGAAGTTAAGCAGCGTCGAGCGCAGTCAGTACTTCGGAGGGAGACCACTTAGGAACACTGCGTGCCGTTAGCTTTTTCACTTTTTTTTTTGTCTTTTAAATTCCAATAGATATGAAAAAAGCAAAGATATTTTCTTTTTGTTATTGTTTTAAAAAGATGAAGGTTAATTTGTCTCACTTTAATTAAATTCGAATTATTAACTATCGCTCTCGGCAACGGCCATTTCACGCTGAGAACCCCGGTTCTCGTCCGATCACCGAAGTTAAGCAGCGTCGAGCGCAGTCAGTATTTGGGAGGGAGACCACTTAGGAACACTGCGTGCCGTTGGCTTTTTCACTTTTTTTCCTCTTTTAAATTCCAATAGATATGAAAAAAGCAAACATATTTTCTTTTTGTTATTGTTTTAAAAAGATGAAGGTTAATTTGTCTCACTAATTTAAATTCGAATTATTAACTAGGACTCTCGGCAACGGCCAAATCACGCTGAAAACACCGGTTCTCGTCCGATCACCGAAGTTAAGCAGCGTCGAGCGCAGTCAGTACTGGGAAGTTGAAAACTTAGGAACACTGCGTGCCGTTGGCTTTTTCACTTTTTTTCCTCTTTCATATTCCAATAGATATGAAAAAAGCAAACACATCTTCTTTTTGTTATTGTTTTATAAAGATGAAGATTAATTAAATTCAAATTATTAACTAGCACTCTCGGCAACGGCGATATCACGCTGAAAACACCGGTTCTAGTCCGATCACCGAAGTTAAGCAGCATCGAGCGCAGTCAGTACTTAGAAACACTGCGTGAAGTTGGCTTTTTTACTTTTATTTACTCTTTTATATTCCACCAGATATGATAAAAGCAAACATATCTTCTTTTTGATATTGTTTTATAAAGATGAAGGTTAATTAAATTCAAATTATTAAATAGCACTCTCGGCAACGGCCATATCACGCTGAATAAACCGGTACTCGTCCGGTCACCGAAGTTAAGCAGCGTCGAGCGCAGTCAGTACTTGGGAGGAAGACCATTTAGGAACACTGCTTGCCGCTAGCTTTTTCAGTTTTTTTGTCTTTTAAATTCCAATAGATATGAAAAAAGCAAACATATTTTCTTTTTGTTATTGTTTTAAAAAGATGAAGGTTAATTTGTCTCACTTAATTTAAATTCGAATTGTTAACAAGCACTCTCGGCAACGGCCATATCACGCTGAAAAAACCGGTTCTCGTCCGATCACCGAAGTTAAGCAGCGTCGAGCGCAGTCAGTACTTGGGAATACTGCGTGCTGTTGGCTTTTTCACTTTTGTTTCCTCTTTTAAATTCCACCAGATATGAAAAAAGCAAATATATCTTCTTTTTGTTATTGTTTTATAAAGATGAAGGTTAATTAAATTAAAATTATTAACTAGCACTCTCGGCAACGGCCATATCACGCTGAATACACCGGTTCTCGTCCGATCACCGAATTTAAGCAGCGTCGAGCGCAGTCAGTATTTGGGAGGGAGACCACTTAGGAACACTGCGTGCCGTTGGCTTTTTCACTTTTTTTCCTCTTTTAAATTTTAATGGATATGAAAAAAGCAAACATGTTTTCTTTTTGATATTGTTTTAAAAAAATGAAGGTTAATTTTTCTCACTTAATTTAAGTTCGAATTATTAACTAGCACTCTCGGCAACGGCCATATCACGCTGAAAACACCGGTTCTAGTCCGATCACCAAAGTTAAGCAGCATCGAGCGCAGTCAGTACTTAGAAACACTGCGTGAAGTTGGCTTTTTCACTTTTATTTCCTCTTTTATATTCCACCAGATATGATAAAAGCAAACATATCTTCTTTTTGATATTGTTTTATAAAGATGAAGGTTAATTAAATTCAAATTAATAAATAGCACTCTCGGCAACGGTCATATCACGCTGAATACACCGGTACTCGTCCGGTCACCGAAGTTAAGCAGCGTCGAGCGCAGTCAGTACTTTTGAGGAAGACCATTTAGGAACATTGCTTGCCGCTAACTTTTTCACTTTTTTTGTCTTTTAAATTCCAATAGATATGAAAAAAGCAAACATATTTTCTTTTTGTTATTGTTTTAAAAAGATGAAGGTTAATTTGTCTCACTTAATTTAAATTCGAATTGTTAACTAGCACTCTCGGCAACGGCCATATCACGCTGAAAACACCGGTTCTCGTCCGATCACCGAAGTTAAGCAGCGTCGAGCGCAGTCAGTACTTGGGAACACTGCGTGCCGTTGGCTTTTTCCTTTTTGTTTCCTCTTTTAAATTCCACCAGATATGAAAAAAGCAAACATATCTTCTTTTTGTTATTGTTTTATAAAGATGAAGGTTAATTAAATTCAAATTATTAACTGGCATTCTCGGCAACGGCCAAATCACGCTGAAAACACCGGTTCTCGTCCGATCACCGAAGTTAAGCAGCGTTGTGCGCAGTCAGTAGTTGGGAGGAAGACAACTTAGGAACACTGCGTGCCGTTGGCTTTTTCACTTTTTTTCCTCTTTTAAATTCCAATTGATATGAAATAAGCAAACACATCTTCTTTTTGTTATTGTTTTATAAAAATGAAGATTAATTAAATTCAAATTATTAACAAGCACTCTCGGCAACGGCCATATCACGCTGAATACACCGGTACTCGTCCGGTCACCGAAGTTAAGCAGCGTCGAGCACAGTCAGTACTTGGGAACACTGCGTGCCGTTGGCTTTTTCCTTTTTGTTTCCTCTTATAAATTCCACCAGATATGAAAAAAGCAAACATATCTTCTTTTTGATATTGTTTTATAAAGATGAAGGTTAATTAAATTCAAATTATTAAATAGCACTCTCGGCAACGGCCATATCACGCTGAATAAACCGGTACTCGTCCGGTCACCGAAGTTAAGCAGCGTCGAGCGCAGTCAGTACTTGGGAGGAAGACCATTTAGGAACACTGCTTGCCGCTAGCTTTTTCAGTTTTTTTGTCTTTTAAATTCCAATAGATATGAAAAAAGCAAACATATTTTCTTTTTGTTATTGTTTTAAAAAGATGAAGGTTAATTTGTCTCACTTAATTTAAATTCGAATTGTTAACTAGCACTCTCGCCAACGGCCATATCACGCTGAAAACACCGGTTCTCGTCCGATCACCGAAGTTAAGCAGCGTCGAGCGCAGTCAGTACTTGGGAATACTGCGTGCTGTTGGCTTTTTCACTTTTGTTTCCTCTTATAAATTCCACCAGATATGAAAAAAGCAAATATATCTTCTTTTTGTTATTGTTTTATAAAGATGAAGGTTAATTAAATTAAAATTATTAACTAGCACTCTCGGCAACGGCCATATCACGCTGAATACACCGGTTCTCGTCCGATCACCGAATTTAAGCAGAGTCGAGCGCAGTCAGTATTTGGGAGGGAGACCACTTAGGAACACTGCGTGCCGTTGGCTTTTTCACTTTTTTTCCTCTTTTAAATTTTAATGGATATGAAAAAAGCAAACATGTTTTCTTTTTGATATTGTTTTAAAAAAATGAAGGTTAATTTTTCTCACTTAATTTAAGTTCGAATTATTAACTAGCACTCTCGGCAACGGCCATATCACGCTGAAAACACCGGTTCTAATCCGATCACCGAAGTTAAGCAGCATCGAGCGCAGTCAGTACTTAGAAACACTGCGTGAAGTTGGCTTTTTCACTTTTATTTCCTCTTTTATATTCCACCAGATATGATAAAAGCAAACATATCTTCTTTTTGATATTGTTTTATAAAGATGAAGGTTAATTAAATTCAAATTATTAAATAGCAATCTCGGCAACGGCCATATCACGCTGAATACACCGGTTCTCGTCCGATCACCGAAGTTAAGCAGCGTCGAGCGCAGTCAGTACTTGGGAGGAAGACCACTTAGGAACACTGCGTGCCCTTGGCTTTTTCACTTTTTTTCCTCTTTTAAATTCAAATAGATATGAAAAAAGCAAACGTATTTTCTTTTTGTTATTGTTTTAAAAAGATGAAGGTTAATTAAATTCAAATTATTAAATAGCACTCTCGGCAACGGCCATATCACGCTGAATACACCGGTGATCGTCCGGTCACCGAAGTTAAGCAGCGTCGAGCGCAGTCAGTACTTGGGAGGAAGGCCATTTAGGAACACTGCTTGCCGCTAGCTTTTTCAGTTTTTTTGTCTTTTAAATTCCAATAGATATGAAAAAAGCAAACATATTTTCTTTTTGTTATTGTTTTAAAAAGATGAAGGTTAATTTGTCTCACTTAATTTAAATTCGAATTGTTAACAAGCACTCTCGGCAACGGCCATATCACGCTGAAAAAACCGGTTCTCGTCCGATCACCGAAGTTAAGCAGCGTCGAGCGCAGTCAGTACTTGGGAATACTGCGTGCTGTTGGCTTTTTCACTTTTGTTTCCTCTTTTAAATTCCACCAGATATGAAAAAAGCAAATATATCTTCTTTTTGTTATTGTTTTATAAAGATGAAGGTTAATTAAATTAAAATTATTAACTAGCACTCTCGGCAACGGCCATATCACGCTGAATACACCGGTTCTCGTCCGATCACCGAATTTAAGCAGCGTCGAGCGCAGTCAGTATTTGGGAGGGAGACCACTTAGGAACACTGCGTGCCGTTGGCTTTTTCACTTTTTTTCCTCTTTTAAATTTTAATGGATATGAAAAAAGCAAACATGTTTTCTTTTTGATATTGTTTTAAAAAAATGAAGGTTAATTTTTCTCACTTAATTTAAGTTCGAATTATTAACTAGCACTCTCGGCAACGACCATATCACGCTGAAAACACCGGTTCTAATCCGATCACCGAAGTTAAGCAGCATCGAGCGCAGTCAGTACTTAGAAACACTGCGTGAAGTTGGCTTTTTCACTTTTATTTCCTCTTTTATATTCCACCAGATATGATAAAAGCAAACATATCTTCTTTTTGATATTGTTTTATAAAGATGAAGGTTAATTAAATTCAAATTATTAAATAGCAATCTCGGCAACGGCCATATCACGCTGAATACACCGGTTCTCGTCCGATCACCGAAGTTAAGCAGCGTCGAGCGCAGTCAGTACTTGGGAGGAAGACCACTTAGGAACACTGCGTGCCCTTGGCTTTTTCACTTTTTTTCCTCTTTTAAATTCAAATAGATATGAAAAAAGCAAACGTATTTTCTTTTTGTTATTGTTTTAAAAAGATGAAGGTTAATTAAATTCAAATTATTAAATAGCACTCTCGGCAACGGCCATATCACGCTGAATACACCGGTGATCGTCCGGTCACCGAAGTTAAGCAGCGTCGAGCGCAGTCAGTACTTGGGAGGAAGACCATTTAGGAACACTGCTTGCCGCTAGCTTTTTCAGTTTTTTTGTCTTTTAAATTCCAATAGATATGAAAAAAGCAAACATATTTTCTTTTTGTTATTGTTTTAAAAAGATGAAGGTTAATTTGTCTCACTTAATTTAAATTCGAATTGTTAACAAGCACTCTCGGCAACGGCCATATCACGCTGAAAAAACCGGTTCTCGTCCGATCACCGAAGTTAAGCAGCGTCGAGCGCAGTCAGTACTTGGGAATACTGCGTGCTGTTGGCTTTTTCACTTTTGTTTCCTCTTTTAAATTCCACCAGATATGAAAAAAGCAAATATATCTTCTTTTTGTTATTGTTTTATAAAGATGAAGGTTAATTAAATTAAAATTATTAACTAGCACTCTCGGCAACGGCCATATCACGCTGAATACACCGGTTCTCGTCCGATCACCGAATTTAAGCAGCGTCGAGCGCAGTCAGTATTTGGGAGGGAGACCACTTAGGAACACTGCGTGCCGTTGGCTTTTTCACTTTTTTTCCTCTTTTAAATTTTAATGGATATGAAAAAAGCAAACATGTTTTCTTTTTGATATTGTTTTAAAAAAATGAAGGTTAATTTTTCTCACTTAATTTAAGTTCGAATTATTAACTAGCACTCTCGGCAACGGCCATATCACGCTGAAAACACCGGTTCTAGTCCGATCACCAAAGTTAAGCAGCATCGAGCGCAGTCAGTACTTAGAAACACTGCGTGAAGTTGGCTTTTTCACTTTTATTTCCTCTTTTATATTCCACCAGATATGATAAAAGCAAACATATCTTCTTTTTGATATTGTTTTATAAAGATGAAGGTTAATTAAATTCAAATTAATAAATAGCACTCTCGGCAACGGTCATATCACGCTGAATACACCGGTACTCGTCCGGTCACCGAAGTTAAGCAGCGTCGAGCGCAGTCAGTACTTTTGAGGAAGACCATTTAGGAACATTGCTTGCCGCTACCTTTTTCACTTTTTTTGTCTTTTAAATTCCAATAGATATGAAAAAAGCAAACATATTTTCTTTTTGTTATTGTTTTAAAAAGATGAAGGTTAATTTGTCTCACTTAATTTAAATTCGAATTGTTAACTAGCACTCTCGGCAACGGCCATATCACGCTGAAAACACCGGTTCTCGTCCGATCACCGAAGTTAAGCAGCGTCGAGCGCAGTCAGTACTTGGGAACACTGCGTGCCGTTGGCTTTTTCCTTTTTGTTTCCTCTTTTAAATTCCACCAGATATGAAAAAAGCAAACATATCTTCTTTTTGTTATTGTTTTATAAAGATGAAGGTTAATTAAATTCAAATTATTAACTGGCATTCTCGGCAACGGCCAAATCACGCTGAAAACACCGGTTCTCGTCCGATCACCGAAGTTAAGCAGCGTTGTGCGCAGTCAGTAGTTGGGAGGAAGACAACTTAGGAACACTGCGTGCCGTTGGCTTTTTCACTTTTTTTCCTCTTTTAAATTCCAATTGATATGAAATAAGCAAACACATCTTCTTTTTGTTATTGTTTTATAAAAATGAAGATTAATTAAATTCAAATTATTAACAAGCACTCTCGGCAACGGCCATATCACGCTGAATACACCGGTACTCGTCCGGTCACCGAAGTTAAGCAGCGTCGAGCACAGTCAGTACTTGGGAACACTGCGTGCCGTTGGCTTTTTCCTTTTTGTTTCCTCTTATAAATTCCACCAGATATGAAAAAAGCAAACATATCTTCTTTTTGATATTGTTTTATAAAGATGAAGGTTAATTAAATTCAAATTATTAAATAGCACTCTCGGCAACGGCCATATCACGCTGAATAAACCGGTACTCGTCCGGTCACCGAAGTTAAGCAGCGTCGAGCGCAGTCAGTACTTGGGAGGAAGACCATTTAGGAACACTGCTTGCCGCTAGCTTTTTCAGTTTTTTTGTCTTTTAAATTCCAATAGATATGAAAAAAGCAAACATATTTTCTTTTTGTTATTGTTTTAAAAAGATGAAGGTTAATTTGTATCACTTAATTTAAATTCGAATTGTTAACTAGCACTCTCGCCAACGGCCATATCACGCTGAAAACACCGGTTCTCGTCCGATCACCGAAGTTAAGCAGCGTCGAGCGCAGTCAGTACTTGGGAATACTGCGTGCTGTTGGCTTTTTCACTTTTGTTTCCTCTTATAAATTCCACCAGATATGAAAAAAGCAAATATATCTTCTTTTTGTTATTGTTTTATAAAGATGAAGGTTAATTAAATTAAAATTATTAACTAGCACTCTCGGCAACGGCCATATCACGCTGAATACACCAGTTCTCGTCCGATCACCGAATTTAAGCAGAGTCGAGCGCAGTCAGTATTTGGGAGGGAGACCACTTAGGAACACTGCGTGCCGTTGGCTTTTTCACTTTTTTTCCTCTTTTAAATTTTAATGGATATGAAAAAAGCAAACATGTTTTCTTTTTGATATTGTTTTAAAAAAATGAAGGTTAATTTTTCTCACTTAATTTAAGTTCGAATTATTAACTAGCACTCTCGGCAACGGCCATATCACGCTGAAAACACCGGTTCTAATCCGATCACCGAAGTTAAGCAGCATCGAGCGCAGTCAGTACTTAGAAACACTGCGTGAAGTTGGCTTTTTCACTTTTATTTCCTCTTTTATATTCCACCAGATATGATAAAAGCAAACATATCTTCTTTTTGATATTGTTTTATAAAGATGAAGGTTAATTAAATTCAAATTATTAAATAGCAATCTCGGCAACGGCCATATCACGCTGAATACACCGGTTCTCGTCCGATCACCGAAGTTAAGCAGCGTCGAGCGCAGTCAGTACTTGGGAGGAAGACCACTTAGGAACACTGCGTGCCCTTGGCTTTTTCACTTTTTTTCCTCTTTTAAATTCAAATAGATATGAAAAAAGCAAACGTATTTTCTTTTTGTTATTGTTTTAAAAAGATGAAGGTTAATTAAATTCAAATTATTAACTAGCACTCTCGGCAACGGCCATATCACGCTGAAAACACCTGTTCTAGTCCGATCACCGAAGTTAAGCAGCATCGAGCGCAGTCAGTACTTAGAAACACTGCGTGAAGTTGGCTTTTTCACTTTTATTTCCTCTTTTATATTCCACCAGATATGATAAAAGCAAACATATCTTCTTTTTGATATTGTTTTATAAAGATGAAGGTTAATTAAATTCAAATTATTAAATAGCACTCTCGGCAACGGTCATATCACGCTGAATACACCGGTACTCGTTTGGTCACCGAAGTTAAGCAGCGTCGAGCGCAGTCAGTACTTGGGAGGAAGACCATTTAGGAACATTGCTTGCCGCTACCTTTTTCACTTTTTTTGTCTTTTAAATTCCAATAGATATGAAAAAAGTAAACATATTTTCTTTTTGTTATTGTTTTAAAAAGATGAAGGTTAATTTGTCTCACTTAATTTAAATTCGAATTGTTAACTAGCACTCTCGGCAACGGCCATATCACGCTGAAACCACCGGTTCTCGTCCGATCACCGAAGTTAAGCAGCGTCGAGCGCAGTCAGTACTTGGGAACACTGCGTGCCGTTGGCTTTTTCCTTTTTGTTTCCTCTTTTAAATTCCACCAGATATGAAAAAAGCAAACACATCTTCTTTTTGTTATTGTTTTATAAAGATGAAGATTAATTAAATTCAAATTATTAACAAGCACTCTCGGCAACGGCCATATCACGCTGAATACACCGGTACTCGTCCGGTCACCGAAGTTAAGCAGCGTCGAGCGCAGTCAGTACTTGGGAGGAAGACCATTTAGGAACACTGCTTGCCGCTAGCTTTTTCAGTTTTTTTGTCTTTTAAATTCCAATAGATATGAAAAAAGCAAACATATTTTCTTTTTGTTATTGTTTTAAAAAGATGAAGGTTAATTTGTCTCACTTAATTTAAATTCGAATTGTTAACTAGCACTCTCGCCAACGGCCATATCACGCTGAAAACACCGGTTCTCGTCCGATCACCGAAGTTAAGCAGCGTCGAGCGCAGTCAGTACTTGGGAATACTGCGTGCTGTTGGCTTTTTCACTTTTGTTTCCTCTTATAAATTCCACCAGATATGAAAAAAGCAAATATATCTTCTTTTTGTTATTGTTTTATAAAGATGAAGGTTAATTAAATTAAAATTATTAACTAGCACTCTCGGCAACGGCCATATCACGCAGAATACACCGGTTCTCGTCCGATCACCGAATTTAAGCAGAGTCGAGCGCAGTCAGTATTTGGGAGGGAGACCACTTAGGAACACTGCGTGCCGTTGGCTTTTTCACTTTTTTTCCTCTTTTAAATTTTAATGGATATGAAAAAAGCAAACATGTTTTCTTTTTGATATTGTTTTAAAAAAATGAAGGTTAATTTTTCTCACTTAATTTAAGTTCGAATTATTAACTAGCACTCTCGGCAACGGCCATATCACGCTGAATTAAAATTGTTATATTAAATTAAACAGATAGGCACGGGGCTTACAAGTCACAATGTGACTTAGCCCCGTGGTATACTGTATCTGTAATGCAAATAAAATAAACATTTTGAATTGAATTGAATTGAATTGAATTGAATTGAATACACCGTTTCTCGTCAGATCACCGAAGTTAAGCAGCGTCGAGCGCAGTCAGTACTTGGGAGGAAGACCAGTTAGGAACACTGCTTACCCCTAGCTTTTTCACTTTTTTTGGTCTTTTAAATTCCAATAGATATGAAAAAAGCAAACATATTTTCTTTTTGATATTGTTTTAAAAAGATGAAGGTTAATTTGTCTCACTTAATTTAAATTCGAATTGTTAACTAGCACTCTCGGCAACGGCCATATCACGCTGAAAACACCGGTTCTCGTCCGATCACCGAAGTTAAGCAGCGTCGAGCGCAGTCAGTACTTGGGAACACTGCGTGCCGTTGGCTTTTTCCTTTTTGTTTCCTCTTTTAAATTCCACCAGATATGAAAAAAGCAAACATATCTTCTATTTGTTATTGTTTTATAAAGATGAAGGTTAATTAAATTCAAATTATTAACTGGCATTCTCGGCAACGGCCAAATCACGCTGAAAACACCGGTTCTCGTCCGATCACCGAAGTTAAGCAGCGTCGTGTGCAGTCAGTACTTGGGAGGAAGACAACTTAGGAAAACTGCTTGCCGTTGGCTTTTTCACTTTTTTTCCTCTTTTAAATTCCAATTGATATGAAATAAGCAAACACATCTTCTTTTTGTTATTGTTTTATAAAAATGAAGATTAATTAAATTCAAATTATTAACAAGCACTCTCGGCAACGGCCATATCACGCTGAATTCACCGGTACTCGTCCGGTCACCGAAGTTAAGCAGCGTCGAGCGCAGTCAGTACTTGGGAACACTGCGTGCCGTTGGCTTTTTCCTTTTTGTTTCCTCTTATAAATTCCACCAGATATGAAAAAAGCAAACATATCTTCTTTTTGTTCTTGTTTTGTAAAGATGAAGGTTAATTAAATTCAATTATTAACTAGCACTCTCGGCAACGGCCATATCACGCTGAATACACCGTTTCTCGTCCGATCACCGAAGTTAAGCAGCGTCGAGCGCAGTCAGAACTTGGGAGGAAGACCAGTTAGGAACACTGCTTACCCCTAGCTTTTTCACTTTTTTTTTGTCTTTTAAATTCCAATAAATATGAAAAAAGAAAACATATTTTCTTTTTGTTATTGTTTTAAAAAGATGAAGGTTAATTTGTCTCACTTATTTTAAATTCGAATTGTTAACTAGCACTCTCGGCAACGGCCATATCACGCTGAAAACACCGGTTCTCGTTCGATCACCGAAGTTAAGCAGCGTCGAGCGCAGTCAGTACTTGGGAGGGAGACCACTTAGGAACACTGCGTGCCGTTAGCTTTTTCACTTTTTTTTTTGTCTTTTAAATTCCAATAGATATGAAAAAAGCAAACATATTTTCTTTTTGTTATTGTTTTAAAAAGATGAAGGTTAATTTGTCTCACTTATTTTAAATTCGAATTGTTAACCAGCACTCTCGGCAACGGCCATATCACGCTGAAAACACCGGTTCTCGTTCGATCACCGAAGTTAAGCAGCGTCGAGCGCAGTCAGTACTTGGGAGGGAGACCACTTAGGAACACTGCGTGCCGTTGGCTTTTTCACTTTTTTTTCCTCTTTTAAATTCCAATAGATATGAAAAAGGCAAACATATTTTCTATTTGTTATTGTTTTAAAAAGATGAAGGTTAATTTGTCGCACTTAGTTTAAATTCAAATTATTAACTAGCACTCTCGGCAACGGCCATATCACGCTGAAAACACCGGTTCTCGTCCGATCACGAAAGTTAAGCAGCGTCGAGCGCAGTCAGTACTTGGGAACACTGCGTGCCGTTGGCTTTTTCCTTTTTGTTTCCTCTTATAAATTCCACCAGATATGAAAAAAGCAAACATATCTTCTTTTTGTTATTGTTTTATAAAGATGAAGGTTAATTAAATTCAAATTATTAACTAGCACTCTCGGCAACGGCCATATCACGCTGAAAACACCGGTTCTCGTTCGATCACCGAAGTTAAGCAGCGTCGAGCGCAGTCAGTACTTGGGAGGGAGACCACTTAGGAACACTGCGTGCCGTTGGCTTTTTCACTTTTTTTTGTCTTTTAAATTCCAATAGATATGAAAAAAGCAAACATATTTTCTTTTTGTTATTGTTTTAAAATGATGGTTAATTTGCCTCACTTAATTTAAATTCGAATTATTATCTAGCACTCTCGGCAACTGCCATGTCACGCTGAAAACACCGGTTCTAGTCCGATCACCGAAGTTAAGCAGCAACGAGCGCAGTCAGTACTTAGAAACACTGCGTGAAGTTGGCTTTTTCACTTTTATTTCCTCTTTTATATTCCACCAGATATGATAAAATCAAACATATCTTCTTTTTGATATTGTTTTATAAAGATGAAGGTTAATTAAATTCAAATTATTAAATGGCACTCTCGGCAACGGCCATATCACGCTGAATACACCGGTTCTCGTCCGATCACCGAAGTTAAGCAGCGTCGAGCGCAGTCAGTACTTGGGAGGAAGACCACTTAGGAACACTGCGTGCCCTTGGCTTTTTCACTTTTTTTCCTCTTTTAAATTCCAATAGATATGAAAAAAGCAAACGTATTTTCTTTTTGTTATTGTTTTAAAAAGATGAAGGTTAATTTGTCTCACTTAATTTAAATTCGAATTATTAACTAGCACTCTCGGCAACGGCCAAATCACGCTGAAAACACCGGTTCTCGTCCGATCACCGAAGTTAAGCAGCGTCGAGCGCAGTCAGTACTGGGAAGTTGAAAACTTAGGAACACTGCGTGCCGTTGGCTTTTTCACTTTTTTTCCTCTTTTATATTCCAATAGATAAAAATTTTTGGGCTTCCGTGGCGCAATGGTTAGCGCGTTCGGCTGTTAACCAATAGGTTTGTGGTTCGAGCCCACCCGGGAGCGGTGTTGTGGGATCTCAAATGTAACGTAAAAATCCAAAGTTTTTCCACAATACCTGACGAACATTTAATCTTTGGGCTTCCGTTGCGCAATGGTTAGCGCCGTCGGCTGTTAACCGAAAGGTTTGTGGTTCGAGCCCATCCGGGAGCGGTGTTGTGAGGTCTTAGATGTGACGTAAAAAGTCAAAGTTTTTCCACAATACCTGACGACCATTTCATTTCTGAGCTTCCTTGGCTCCATGGTTAGCGCGTTCGGATGTTAACCAAAAGGTTTGTGGTTCGAGCCCTTCCGGGAGCGGTGTTGTGGGGTCTCAGAAGTAGCGTAAAAAGTCAAAACTTTTCCACATAACGTGACAACCATTTAATTTCTGAGCTTCCGTGGCTCAATGGTTAGCGCGTTCGGCTGTTAACCAATAGGTTTGTGTTTCGAGCCCACCCGGGAGCGGTGTTGTGGGATCTCAAATGTAACGTAAAAAGCCGAAGTTTTTCCACAATACCTGACGAACATTTAATTTTTGGGCTTCCGTGGCGCAATGGTTAGCGCGTTCGGCTGTTAACTGAAAGGTTGGTGGTTCGAGGCAACCCGGGAGCGGTGTTGTGAGATCTCACATGTAACGTAAAAATCGTAAGTTTTTCCAAAATACCTGACGAACATTTAATCTTTGGGCTTCCGTTGCGCAATGGTTAGCGCCGTCGGCTGTTAACCAAAAGGTTTGTGGTTCGAGCCCATCCGGGAGCGGTGTTGTGAGGTCTTAGATGTGACGTAAAAAGTCAAAGTTTTTCCACAATACCTGACGACCTTTTAATTTTTGGGCTTCCGTTGCGCAATGGTTAGCGCCGTCGGCTGTTAACCAAAAGGTTTGTGGTTCGAGCCCATCCGGGAGCGGTGTTGTGAGGTCTTAGATATGACGTAAAAAGTCAAAGTTTTTCCACAATACCTGACGACCTTTTAATTTTTGGGCTTCCGTGGCGCAATGGTTAGCGCGTTCGGCTGTTAACCAATCGGTTTGTGGTTCGAGCCCACCCGGGAGCGGTGTTGTGGGATCTCAAATGTAACGTAAAAAGCCAAAGTTTTTCCACAATACCTGACGAACATTTAATTTTTGGGCTTCCTTGGCGCAATGGTTAGCGCGTTCAGCTGTTAACCGAAAGGTTGGTGGTTCGAGCCCACCCGGGAGAGGTGTTGTGCGGTCTCAGAAGTAGCGTAAAATGTCAAAGTTTTTCCACAATACCTGACGACCTTTTAATTTTTGGGCTTCCGTGACGCAGTGGTTAGCGCGTTCGGCTGTTAACCAATAGGTTTGTGGTTCGAGCCCACCCAGGAGCGGTGTTGTGGGATCTCAAATGTAACGTAAAAAGTCAAAGTTTTTGGAAATGAGTTAGACTATACTTTGCAGGCTCGTAACTCTGTTTCTACTGGAGATACGGGGATGTCCTTTGAGTATTTTATAGTCCAATTTGTCCACCATCTAACCATACTAAAAACATTGATCTACGAAAAACAGGGGCCGAGTAATTAAGCTAAACGTAAACAAACAACCCGTCCAAAGGAAATGCATTAGACTATGCTTTGCAGGCCCATAACTCTGTGTTTACTAGAGATACGGGGATGTCCTTAGGATATGTTATAGTCCAAATTGTCCCCCATCTAACCATACTAAAAACATTGAGCTACGACAAACAGGGGCCTAGATATTAAGCAAAATGTTCGTCAACTTTGGTATCGTCTAAACTTATTTTTATTATGTTACTTATGATTTTTGCACTAAACTTTGGAGGCTCATAACTCTTGTTCTACAAGAGATACTGGGATCTCCTTTGGATATGTTATAGTACTCTTTGCTCCCCATACAAGGATACTTTAAACTTGAGGCTACCTCAATATCGTCGTCAACTTATTTTTTGTCTCACTTATTGTTAGAAGGTTACTTTTGATTTTTGAAAATAAAGTTTGCAGGCTCGTAACTCTGGTTCTACCAGAGATACGGGGATGTAAATAATGTGACCTTGACACAAATGTTCGGATAATTATAAAGGTCTTTGCATGTTCCAAGCAAAAAAAAAAAGCTTCGCGGTTTCGAGCCTGTGGCCTTCCGGGAGTGAGGCGGATGCGATAACCGCTACACTAAAGATATGTTATTATTTTTAATCGAAAGAACAGGGTCAAGTAATTAAGCAATACGTGAACAAACAAACCCCTCCATAGAAAATGCATTAGACTATACTTTGCAGGCTCGTAACTCTGTTTCTATTGGAGATACGGGGGTGTCCTTTGAGTATGTTTTAGTCCAATTTGTCCCCCATCTAACTATACTAAAAACATTGAGCTACGACAAACAGGGGCCGAGTAATTAAGCTAAACGTAAACAAACAACCCGTCCATAGCAAATGCATTAGACTATACTTTGCAGGCCCATAACTCTGTGTCTACTAGAGATACGGGAATGTACTTAGGATATGTTATAGTCCAAATTGTCCCCCATCTAACCATACTAAAAACATTGAGCTAGGACAAACAGGGTCCGAGATATTAAGCAAAATGTTCGTCAACTTTTGTATCGTCTCACTTATTTTTATTATGTTACTTATGATTTTTGCACTAAACTTTGGAGGCTCATAACTCTTGTTCTACAAGAGATACTGGGATCTCCTTTGGATGTGTTATAGTACTCTTTGCTCCCCATACAAGGATACTTTAAACTTGAGGCTACCGCAATATCGTCGTCAACTTATTTTTTGTCTCACTTATTGTTAGAAGGTTACTTTTGATTTTTGAAAATAAATTTTGCAGGCTCGTAACTCTGTTTCTACTGGAGATACGGGGATGTCCTTTGAGTATGTTATAGACCAATTTGTCCTTCATCTAGCCATACCAAGTATTAGGGCTACGACAAACAGTAGTCGAGTAATTAAGCTAATCGTAAACAAACAAACCCCCTCCATAGGAAATACATTAGACTAAATTCTGGAGGCTCGTAACTCTGGTTCTACCAGAGATACGGGGATGTAAATAATGTGACCTTGACACAAATGTTCGGATAATTATAAAAAAAAACTTCGCGGTTTCGAACCTGTGGCCTTCCGGGAGTGAGGCGGATGCGATAACCGCTACACTAAAGATATGTTATTATTTTTAATCGAAAGAACAGGGTCAAGTAATTAAGCAATACGTGAAAAAACAAACCCCTCCATAGAAAATGCATTAGACTATACTTTGCAGGCTCCTAACTCTGTTTCTACTGGAGATACGGGGATGTCCTTTGCGTATTTTATAGTCCAATTTGTCCCCCACCTAACCATACTAAAATTATTGAGCTACGACCAACAGGGGCCGAGTAATTAAGCTAAACGTAATCAAACAACCCGTCCATAGGAAATGCAGTAGACTATATTTTGCAGGCCCATAACTCTGTGTCTACTAGAGATACGGGGATGTCCTTAGGATATGTTATAGTCCAAATTGTCCCCCATCTAACCATACTAAAAACATTGAGCTACGACAAACATTGGCCGAGATATTAAGCAAAATGTTCGTCAACTTTGGTATCGTCTCACTTATTTTTATTATGTTACTTATGATTTTTGCACTAAACTTTGGAGGCTCATAACTCTTGTTCTACAAGAGATACTGGAATCTCCTTTGGATATGTTATAGTACTCTTTGCTCCCCATACAAGGATACTTTAAACTTGAGGCTACCTCAATATCGTCGTCAACTTATTTTTTGTCTCACTTATTGTTAGAAGGTTACTTTTGATTTTTGAAAATAAACTTTGCAGGCTCGTAACTCTGGTTCTACCAGAGATACGGGGATGTAAATAATGTGACCTTGACACAAATGTTCGGATAATTATAAAGGTCTTTGCATGTTCCAAGCAAAAAAAAAACTTCGCGGTTTCGAACCTGTGGCCTTCCGAGAGTGAGGCGGATGCGATAACCGCTACACTAAAGATATGTTATTATTTTTAATCGAAAGAACAGGGTCAAGTAATTAAGCAATACGTGAACAAACAAACCCCTCCATAGAAAATGCATTAGACTATACTTTGCAGGCTCGTAACTCTGTTTCTACTGGAGATACGGGGATGTCCTTTGAGTATGTTATAGTCCAATTTGTCCCCCATCTAACCATACTAAAAACATTGAGCTACGACAAACAGCAGTCGAGTAATTAAGCTAATCGTAAACAAACAAACCCCTCCATAGGAAATGCATTAGACTATACTTTGCAGGCCCATAACTCTGTGTCTACTAGAGATACGGGGATGTCCTTAGGATATGTTATAGTCCAAATTGTCCCCCATCTAACCATACTAAAAACTTTGGGCTACGACAAACAGGGGCCGAGTACTTAAGCAAAACGTAACGAAACAAACCCCCTGCATAGGAAATGCATTAGACTATAGTTTGCAGGCTCGTAACTCTGTTTCTATTGGAGATACGGGGATGTCCTTTGAGTATGTTTTAGTCCAATTTGTCCCCCATCAAACCATTCTAAAAACATTGAGCTACGACCAACAGGGGCCGAGTAATTAAGCTAAACGTAAACAAACAACCCGTCCATAGGAAATGCAGTAGACTATATTTTGCAGGCCCATAACTCTGTGTCTACTAGAGATACGGGGATGTCCTTAGGATATGTTATAGTCCAAATTGTCCCCCATCTAACCATACTAAAAACATTGAGCTACGACAAACTCAAAGGACATCCCCGTATCTCCAATAGAAACAGAGTTACGAGCCTGCAAACTATAGTCTAATGCATTTCCTATGGAGGGGTTTGTTTGTTTACGATTAGCTTAATTACTCGACTGCTGTTTGTCGTAGCTCAATGTTTTTAGTATGGTTAGATGGGGGACAAATTGGACTATAACATACTCAAAGGACATCCCCGTATCTCCAGTAGAAACAGAGTTATGAGCCTGCAAAATATAGTCTAATGCATTTTCTATGGAGGGGTTTGTTTGTTCACGTATTGCTTAATTACTTGACCCTGTTCTTTCGATTAAAAATAATAACATATCTTTAGTGTAGCGGTTATCGCATCCGCCTCACTCTCGGAAGGCCACAGGTTCGAAACCGCGAAGTTTTTTTTTTGCTTGGAACATGCAAAGACCTTTATAATTATCCGAACATTTGTGTCAAGGTCACATTATTTACATCCCCGTATCTCTGGTAGAACCAGAGTTACGAGCCTGCAAAGTTTATTTTCAAAAATCAAAAGTAACCTTCTAACAATAAGTGAGACAAAAAATAAGTTGACGACGATATTGAGGTAGCCTCAAGTTTAAAGAATCCTTGTATGGGGAGCAAAGAGTACTATAACATATCCAAAGGAGATCCCAGTATCTCTTGTAGAACAAGAGTTATGAGCCTCCAAAGTTTAGTGCAAAAATCATAAGTAACATAATAAAAATAAGTGAGACGATACCAAAGTTGACGAACATTTTGCTTAATATCTCGGCCAATGTTTGTCGAAGCTCAATGTTTTTAGTATAATTAGATGGGGGACAATTTGGACTATAACATATCCTAAGGACATCCCCGTATCTCTAGTAGACACAGAGTTATGGGCCTGCAAAATATAGTCTACTGCATTTCCTATGGACGGGTTGTTTGTTTACGTTTAGCTTAATTACTCGGCCCCTGTTGGTCGTAGCTCAATAATTTTAGTATGGTTAGATGGGGGACAAATTGGACTATAAAATACTCAAAGGACATCCCCGTATCTCCAGTAGAAACAGAGTTAGGAGCCTGCAAAGTATAGTCTAATGCATTTTCTATGGAGGGGTTTGTTTTTTCACGTATTGCTTAATTACTTGACCCTGTTCTTTCGATTAAAAATAATAACATATCTTTAGTGTAGCGGTTATCGCATCCGCCTCACTCCCGGAAGGCCACAGGTTCGAAACCGCGAAGTTTTTTTTTATAATTATCCGAACATTTGTGTCAAGGTCACATTATTTACATCCCCGTATCTCTGGTAGAACCAGAGTTACGAGCCTCCAGAATTTAGTCTAATGTATTTCCTATGGAGGGGGTTTGTTTGTTTACGATTAGCTTAATTACTCGACTACTGTTTGTCGTAGCCCTAATACTTGGTATGGCTAGATGAAGGACAAATTGGTCTATAACATACTCAAAGGACATCCCGGTATCTCCAGTAGAAACAGAGTTACGAGCCTGCAAAATTTATTTTCAAAAATCAAAAGTAACCTTCTAACAATAAGTGAGACAAAAAATAAGTTGACGACGATATTGCGGTAGCCTCAAGTTTAAAGTAGCCTTGTATGGGGAGCAAAGAGTACTATAACATATCCAAAGGAGATCCCAGTATCTCTTGTAGAACAAGAGTTATGAGCCTCCAAAGTTTAGTGCAAAAATCATAAGTAACATAATAAAAATAAGTGAGACGATACAAAAGTTGACGAACATTTTGCTTAATATCTCGGACCCTGTTTGTCCTAGCTCAATGTTTTTAGTATAGTTAGATGGGGGACAAATTGGACTAAAACATACTCAAAGGACATCCCCGTATCTCCAATAGAAACAGAGTTACGAGCCTGCAAACTATAGTCTAATGCATTTCCTATGCAGGGGGTTTGTTTCGTTACGTTTTGCTTAAGTACTCGGCCCCTGTTTGTCGTAGCCCAAAGTTTTTAGTATGGTTAGATGGGGGACAATTTGGACTATAACATATCCTAAGGACATCCCCGTATCTCTAGTAGACACAGAGTTATGGGCCTGCAAAATATAGTCTACTGCATTTCTTATGGACGGGTTGTTTGTTTACGTTTAGCTTAATTAATCGGCCCTTGTTTGTCGTAGCTCATTATTTGTAGTATGGTTAGATGGGAGACATATTGGACTATAACATACTCAAAGGACATCCCCGTATCTCCAGTAGAAACAGATTTACGAGCCTGCAAAGTATAGTCTAATGCATTTCCTATGGAGGGGGTTTGTTTCGTTACGTTTTGCTTAAGTACTCGGCCCCTGTTTGTCGTAGCCCAAAGTTTTTAGTAAGGTTAGATGGGGGACAATTTGGACTACAACATATCCTAAGGACATCTCCGTATCTCTAGTAGACACAGAGTTATGGGCCTGCAAAGTATAGTCTAATGCATTTCCTATGGAGGGGTTTGTTTGTTTACGATTAGCTTAATTACTCGACTGCTGTTTGTCGTAGCTCAATGTTTTTAGTATGGTTAGATGGGGGACAAATTGGACTATAACATACTCAAAGGACATCCCCGTATCTCCAGTAGAAACAGAGTTACGAGCCTGCAAAGTATAGTCTAATGCATTTTCTATGGAGGGGTTTGTTTGTTCACGTATTACTTAATTACTTGACCCTGTTCTTTCGATTAAAAATAATAACATATCTTTAGTGTAGCGGTTATCGCATCCGCCTCACTCTCGGAAGGCCACAGGTTCGAAACCGCGAAGTTTTTTTTTATAATTATCCGAACATTTGTGTCAAGGTCACATTATTTACATCCCCGTATCTCTGGTAGAACCAGAGTTACGAGCCTCCAGAATTTAGTCTAATGTATTTCCTATGGAGGGGGTTTGTTTGTTTACGATTAGCTTAATTACTCGACTACTGTTTGTCGTAGCCCTAATACTTGGTATGGCTAGATGAAGGACAAATTGGTCTATAACATACTCAAAGGACATCCCCGTATCTCCAGTAGAAACAGAGTTACGAGCCTGCAAAATTTATTTTCAAAAATCAAAAGTAACCTTCTAACAATAAGTGAGACAAAAAATAAGTTGACGACGATATTGCGGTAGCCTCAAGTTTAAAGTATCCTTGTATGGGGAGCAAAGAGTACTATAACATATCCAAAGGAGATCCCAGTATCTCTTGTAGAACAAGAGTTATGAGCCTCCAAAGTTTAGTGCAAAATCATAAGTAACATAATAAAAATAAGTGAGACGATACCAAAGTTGACGAACATTTTGCTTAATATCTCGGCTCTACGACAAACAGGGGCCGAACCACCAACCTATTGGTTAACAGCCGAACGCGCTAACCATTGCGCCACGGAAGCCCAAAAATTAAATGCTCGTCAGGTATTGTGTAAAAACCTTGACTTTTTACGTCACATCTGAGACCTCACAACACCGTTCCCGGATGGGCTCGAACCACTAACCTATTGGTTAACAGCCGAACGCGCTAACCATTGAGCCACGGAAGCTCAGAAATTAAATGGTTGTCACGTATTGTGGAAAAGTTATGATCTTTTACGCTACATCTGAGACCCCACAACACCTCTCCCGGGTGAGCTCGTACCACCAACCTTTCGATTAACAGCTGATCGCGCTAATCATTGCGCACGGAAGCCCAAAAATTCAATGTTCGACAGGTATTGTGGAAAAACTCTGACATTTTATGTTACATTTGAGACGTCACAACACCGCTCCCGGGAGGGCTCAAACCACCAGTCTTTTGAATAGCAGCTGAACGCGCTAACCATTGCGCCACGGAAGCCCAAAAATTAAATGGTCGTCAGGTATTGTGGAAAAACTTTGGCTTTCTACGTTACATTTGAGATCACACAACACCGCTCCCGGGTGGGCTCGAACCACCAACCTATTGGTTAACAGCTGAACGCGCTAACCATTGAGCCACGGAAGCTCAGAAATTATATGGTTGTCACGTATTGTGGAAAAGTTTTGACTTTTTACGCTACATCTGAGACCCCACAACACCTCTCCCGGGTGGGCTCGAACCTTCAACCTTTCGATTAACAGCTGAACGCGCTAATCATTGCGTCACGGAAACCCAAAAATTAAATGTTCGTCAGGTATTGTGGAAAAACTCTGACATTTTACGTTACATCTGAGACCTCACAACACCGCTCCCGGATGGGGTCGAACCACCAACCTATTGGTTAACAGCCGAACGCGCTAACCATTGAGCCACGGAAGCCCAAAGTTAAATGCTCGTCAGGTATTGTGTAAAAACCTTGACTTTTTACGTCACATCTGAGACCTCACAACACCGCTCCCGGATGGGCTCGAACCACCAACCTATTGGTTAACAGCCGAACGCGCTAACCATTGAGCCACGGAAGCTCAGAAATTAAATGGTTGTCACGTATTGTGGAAAAGTTTTGACTTTTTACGCTACATCTGAGACCCCACAACACCTCTCCCGGGTGGGCTCGAACCTTCAACCTTTCGATTAACAGCTGAACGCGCTAATCATTGCGCCACGGAAGCCCAAAAATTAAATGTTCGTCAGGTATTGTGAAAAACTCTGACATTTTACGTTACATCTGAGACCTCACAACACCGCATCCCGGATGGGCTCGAACCACAAATCTATTGGTTAACAGCCGAACGCGATAACCATTGAGCCACGGAAGCTCAGAAATTAAATGGTTGTCAGGTATTGTGGATAAGTTATGACTTATTACGTTATATCTGATACCCTACAACACCTCTCCCGGTTGGCATCGAACCACCAACCTTTCGGTTAACAGCCGAACGAGCTAACCATTGCCCCAAGGAACCCCAAAAATTAAATGTTCGTCAGGTATTGTGGAAAAACCTTGAATTTTTACGTTACATTTGAGATCCCACAACACCGCTCCCGGGTGGGCTCGAACCACCAACCTATTGGTTAACAGCCGAACGCGCTAATCATTGAGCCACGGAAGCTCAGAAATTAAATGGTTGTCACGTGTTGTGGAAAAGTTTTGACTTTTTACGCTACATCTGAGACCCCACAACACCTCTCCCGGGTGGGCTCGTACCACCAACCTTTCGATTAACAGCTGAACGCGCTAACCATTGCGCCACGGAAGCCCAAAAATTCAATGTTCGACAGGTATTGTGGAAAAACTCTGACATTTTATGTTACATTTGAGACGTCACAACACCGCTCCCGGGAGGGCTCAAACCACCAGTTTTTTGAATAGCAGCTGAACGCGATAACCATTGCGCCACGGAAGCTCAGAAATTAAATGGTTGTCACGTATTGTGGAAAAGTTTTGACTTTTTACGCTACATCTGAGACGTCACAACACCGCTCCCGGATGGGCTCGAACCACCAACCTATTGGTTAACAGCCGAACGCGCTAACCATTGAGCCACGGAAGCCCAAAGTTAAATGCTCGTCAGGTATTGTGTAAAAACCTTGACTTTTTACGTCACATCTGAGACCTCACAACACCGCTCCCGGATGGGCTCGAACCACCAACCTATTGGTTAACAGCCGAACGCGCTAACCATTGAGCCACGGAAGCTCAGAAATTAAATGGTTGTCAGGTATTGTGGATAAGTTATGACTTATTACGTTATATCTGATACCCTACAACACCTCTCCCGGTTGGCATCGAACCACCAACCTTTCGGTTAACAGCCGAACGAGCTAACCATTGCCCCAAGGAACCCCAAAAATTAAATGTTCGTCAGGTATTGTGGAAAAACCTTGAATTTTTACGTTACATTTGAGATCCCACAACACCGCTCCCGGGTGGGCTCGAACCACCAACCTATTGGTTAACAGCAGAACGCGCTAATCATTGAGCCACGGAAGCTCAGAAATTAAATGGTTGTCACGTGTTGTGGAAAAGTTTTGACTTTTTACGCTACATCTGAGACCCCACAACACCTCTCCCGGGTGGGCTCGTACCACCAACCTTTCGATTAACAGCTGAACGCGCTAACCATTGCGCCACGGAAGCCCAAAAATTCAATGTTCGACAGGTATTGTGGAAAAACTCTGACATTTTATGTTACATTTGAGACGTCACAACACCGCTCCCGGGAGGGCTCAAACCACCAGTTTTTTGAATAGCAGCTGAACGCGATAACCATTGCGCCACGGAAGCTCAGAAATTAAATGGTTGTCACGTATTGTGGAAAAGTTTTGACTTTTTACGCTACATCTGAGACGTCACAACACCGCTCCCGGATGGGCTCGAACCACCAACCTATTGGTTAACAGCCGAACGCGCTAACCATTGAGCCACGGAAGCCCAAAGTTAAATGCTCGTCAGGTATTGTGTAAAAACCTTGACTTTTTACGTCACATCTGAGACCTCACAACACCGCTCCCGGATGGGCTCGAACCACCAACCTATTGGTTAACAGCCGAACGCGCTAACCATTGAGCCACGGAAGCTCAGAAATTAAATGGTTGTCACGTATTGTGGAAAAGTTTTGACTTTTTACGCTACATCTGAGACCCCACAACACCTCTCCCGGGTGGGCTCGAACCTTCAACCTTTCGATTAACAGCTGAACGCGCTAATCATTGCGCCACGGAAGCCCAAAAATTAAATGTTCGTCAGGTATTGTGGAAAAACTCTGACATTTTACGTTACATCTGAGACCTCACAACACCGCTCCCGGATGGGCTCGAACCACCAACCTATTGGTTAACAGCCGAACGCGCTAACCATTGCGCCACGGAAGCCCAAAAATTAAATGGTCGTCAGGTGTTGTGGAAAAAACCTTGACTTTTTACGTCACATCTGAGACGTCACAACACCGCTCCCGGATGGGCTCGAGCCACACACCTATTGGTTAACAGCCGAACGCGCTAACCTTTGAGCCACGGAAGCTCAGAAATTAAATGGTTGTCAGGTATTGTGGATAAGTTATGACTTTTTACGTTACATCTGAGACCCTACAACACCTCTTCCGGTTGGGCTCGAACCACCAACCTTTCGGTTAACAGCCGAACGCGCTAACCATTGCGCCAAGGAAGCCCAAAAATTTAATGGTCGTCAGGTATTGTGGCAAAACTTTGGCTTTCTACGTTACATTTGAGATCCTACACCAACCGCTCCCGGGTGGGCTCGAACCACCGACCTATTGGTTAACAGCCGAACGCGCTAACCATTGAGCCACGGAAGCTCAGAAATTAAATGGTTGTCACGTATTGTGGATAAGTTTTGACTTTTTACGCTACATCTGAGACCCCACAACACCTCTTCCGGGTGCGCTTGAACCACCAGCCTTTCGATTAACAGTTGAACGCGCTAATAATTGCGCCACGGAAGCCCAAAAATTAAATGTTCGTCAGGTATTGTGGAAAAACTCTGACATTTTACGTTACATCTGAGACGTCACAACACCGCTCCCGGATGGGCTCGAACCACCAACCTTTCGGTTAACAGCTGAACGCGCTGACCATTGCGCCACGGAAGCCCAAAAATTAAATGGTCGTCAGTTATTGTGGAAAAATTTTGGCTTTCAACGTTACATTTGAGATCCCAAAACACCGCTCCCGGGTGGGCTCGAACGACCAACCTATTTGTTAGCAGCCGAATTCGCTAACCATTGAGCCACGGAAGCTCAGAATTTAAATGGTCGTCAGGTGTTGTGGAAAAAACCTTGACTTTTTACGTCACATCTGAGACGTCTCAACACCGCTCCCGGATGGGCTCGAACCACACACCTATTGGTTAACAGCCGAACGCGCTAACCTTTGAGCCACGGAAGCTCAGAAATTAAATGGTTGTCAGGTATTGTTGATAAGTTATGACTTTTTACGTTACATCTGAGACCCTACAACACCTCTCCCGGGTGGGCTCGAACCTTCAACCTTTCGATTAACAGCTGAACGCGCTAATCATTGCGCCACGGAAGCCCAAAAATTAAATGTTCGTCAGGTATTGTGGAAAAACTCTGACATTTTACGTTACAACTGAGACCTCACAACACCGCTCCCGGATGGGCTCGAACCACCAACCTATTGGTTAACAGCCGAACGCGCTAACCATTGCGCCACGGAAGCCCAAAATTTAAATGGTCGTCAGATGTTGTGGAAAAAACCTTGACTTTTTACGTCACATCTGAGACGTCACAACACCGCTCCCGGATGGGCTCGAACCACACACCTATTGGTTAACAGCCGAACGCGCTAACCTTTGAGCCACGGAAGCTCAGAAATTAAATGGTTGTCAGGTATTGTAGATAAGTTATGACTTTTTACGTTACATCTGAGACCCTACAACACCTCTTCCGGTTGGGCTCGAACCACCAACCTTTCGGTTAACAGCCGAACGCACTAACAATTGCGCCAAGGAAGCCCAAAAATTTAATGGTCGTCAGGTATTGTGGCAAAACTTTGGCTTTCTACGTTACATTTGAGATCCCACACCACCGCTTCCGGGTGGGCTCGAACCACCAACCTATTGGTTAACAGCCGAACGCACTAACCATTGAGCCACGAAAGCTCAGAAATTAAATGGTTGTCACGTATTGTGGATAAGTTTTGACTTTTTACGCTATATCTGAGACCCCACAACACCTCTTCCGGGTGGGCTTGAACCACCAGCCTTTCGATTAACAGTTGAACGCGCTAATAATTGCGCCAAGGAAGCCCAAAAATTAAATGTTCGTCAGGTATTGTGGAAAAGCTCTGACATTTTACGTTACATCTGAGACGTCACAACACCGCTCCCGGATGGGCTCGAACCACCAACCTTTAGGTTAACACCTGAACGCGCTAACCATTGCGCCAAGGAAGCCCAAAAATTAAATGTTCGTCAGTTATTGTGGAAAAACCTTGACTTTTTACGTCACTTCTGAGACCTGACAACACCGCTCCCGGATGGGCTCAAACCACCAACCTATTGGTTAACAGCCGAACGCGCTAACCATTGAGCCACGGAAGCTCAGAAATTAAATGGTCGTCACGTATTGTGGAAAAACTTTGGCTTTCTACGTTACATTTGAGATCCCACAACACCGCTCCCGGATGGGCTCGAACCACCAACCTATTGGTTAACAGCCGAACGCGCTAACCATTGCGCCACGGAAGCACAAAAGCTAAATGCCCGTCAGGTATTGTGCAAAAACCATGACTTTTTACGTCACATCTGAGACCTCACAACACCGCTCCCGGATGGGCTCGAACCACCAACCTATTGGTTAACAGCCGAACGCGCTAACCATTGCGCCACGGAAGCCCAAAAGTTAAATGCTCGTCAGGTATTGTGTAAAAACCTTGACTTTTTACGTCACATCTGAGACCTCACAACACCTCTCCCGGATGGGCTCGAACCACCAACCTATTGGTTAACAGCCGAACGCGCTAACCATTGCGCCACGGAAGCCCAAAAGTTAAATGCTCGTCAGGTATTGTGTAAAAACCTTGACTTTTTACGTCACATCTGAGACCACACAACACCGCTCCCGGATGGGCTCGAACCACCAACCTATTGGTTAACAGCCGAACGCGCTAACCATTGCGCCACGGAAGCCCAAAAGTTAAACGCTCGTCAGGTATTATGTAAAAACCTTGATTTTTTACGTCACATCTGAGACCTCACAACACCGCTCCCGGATGGGGTCGAACCACCAACCTATTGGTTAACAGCCGAACGCGCTAACCATTGCGCCACGGAAGCCCAAAAGTTAAATGCTCGTCAGGTATTGTGTAAAAACCTTGACTTTTTACGTCACATCTGAGACCTCACAACACCTCTCCCGGATGGGCTCGAACCACCAACCTATTGGTTAACAGCCGAACGCGCTAACCATTGTGCCACGGAAGCCCAAAAGTTAAATGCTCGTCAGGTATTGTGTAAAAACCTTGACTTTTTACGTCACATCTGAGACCTCACAACACCGCTCCCGGATGGGCTCGAACCACCAACCTATTGGTTAACAGCCGAACGCGCTAACCATTGCGCCACGGAAGCCCAAAAGTTAAACGCTCGTCAGGTATTATGTAAAAACCTTGATTTTTTACGTCACATCTGAGACCTCACAACACCGCTCCCGGATGGGGTCGAACCACCACCCTATGGGTTAACAGCCGAACGCGCTAACCATTGCGCCACGGAAGCCAAAAAATTAAATGTTCGTCAGGGATTGTGGAAAAACTCTGACATTTTACGTTACATCTGAGACGTCACAACACCGCTCCCGGGAGGGCTCAACGATTTTGAAAATGTTATTAAAAATCGAGGTAAATTTTTAATTATTGTTCAATCGAGATGAAATCACTTTCAATGAGTGTTTTATAGGGAATTAAACAGAATTCGGTCAAAAATTTCTCCAGAAAAAAATGCATTCAAAAAAGTACCGAAAAAATCGCATGTTTTTCTTCTTCAAGATACAAAATCCGTGACAACGATTTCTTATTGAAAAATTTAATTTTAACAGTTTTTTGGTTGAATATCGTTACATTTGCTTGAATTAAAGCAAAAAGTATAAAAATAATGGTTTCAGTGAATATATTTGTAAATAGTGAAGAAATACTCAAAATATGCTTCGTTGGCGGTGAAACGTCGATTTTGAAAATGTTATTAAAAATCGAGGTACATTTTTAATTATTGTTCAATCGAGATGAAATCACTTTTAATGAGTGTTTTATAGGGAATTAAGCTGAATTCGGTCAAAAATTTCTCCAGAAAAAAATGCATTCAAAAAAGTACCGAAAAAATCGCATGTTTTTCTTCTTCAAGATACAAAATCCGTGACAACGATTTCTTTTTGAAAAATTTAATTTTAACAGTTTTTTGATTGAATATCGTTACATTTGCTTGAATTAAAGCAAAAAGTATAAAAATAATGGTTTCAGTGAACATATTTGAAAATAGTGAAGAAATACTCAAAGTATGCTTCTTTGGCCGTGAAATGTCGATTTTGAAAATGTTATTAAAAATCGAGGTAAATTTTTAATTATTGTTCAATCGAGATGAAATCACTTTCATTGAGTGTTTTATAGGGAATTAAGCTGAATTGGGTCAAAAATTTCTCCAGAAAAAAATGCATTCAAAAAAGTTTAGAAAAAATCGCATGTTTTTCTTCTTCAAGATACAAAATCCGTGACAACGATTTCTTATTGAAAAATTGAATTTTAACAGTTTTTTGAATGAATATCGTTACATTTGCTTGAATTAAAGCAAAAAGTATAAAAATAATGGTTTCAGTGGTTATATTTGAAAATAGTGAAGAAATACTCAAAATATGCTTCTTTGGCCGTGAAACGTCGATTTTGAAAATGTTATTAAAAATCGAGGTACATTTTTATTTATTGTTCAATCGAGATGAAATCACTTTTAATGAGTGTTTTATAGGGAATTAAGCTGAATTCGGTCAAAAATTTCTCCAGAAAAAAATGCATTCAAAAAAGTACCGAAAAAATCGCATGTTTTTCTTCTTCAAGATACAAAATCCGTGACAACGATTTCTTATTGAAAAATTTAATTTTAACAGTTTTTTGATTGAATATCGTTACATTTGCTTGAATTAAAGCAAAAAGTATAAAAATAATGGTTTCAGTGAACATATTTGAAAATAGTGAAGAAATACTCAAAGTATGCTTCTTTGGCCGTGAAATGTCGATTTTGAAAATGTTATTAAAAATCGAGGTAAATTTTTAATTATTGTTCAATCGAGATGAAATCACTTTCAATGAGTGTTTTATAGGGAATTAAACAGAATTCGGTCAAAAATTTCTCCAGAAAAAAATGCATTCAAAAAAGTACCGAAAAAATCGCATGTTTTTCTTCTTCAAGATACAAAATCCGTGACAACGATTTCTTATTGAAAAATTTAATTTTAACAGTTTTTTGGTTGAATATCGTTACATTTGCTTGAATTAAAGCAAAAAGTATAAAAATAATGGTTTCAGTGAATATATTTGTAAATAGTGAAGAAATACTCAAAATATGCTTCGTTGGCGGTGAAACGTCGATTTTGAAAATGTTATTAAAAATCGAGGTACATTTTTAATTATTGTTCAATCGAGATGAAATCACTTTTAATGAGTGTTTTATAGGGAATTAAGCTGAATTCGGTCAAACATTTCTCCAGAAAAAAATGCATTTAAAAGTGTACCGAAAAAATCGCATGTTTTTTCTCTTCAAGATACAAAATCCGTTACAACGATTTCTTATTTAAAATTGAATTTTAACAGGTTGTTGAATGAATATCGTTACATTTGCTTGAATTAACGCAAAAATTACAAAAATAATGGTTTCAGTGGTTATATTTGAAAATAGTGAAGAAATACTCAAAATGTTTTTCTTTGGCCGAGTTACGTCGATTTTGAAAAGTTATTAAAAATCGAGGTACATTTTTATTTATTGTTCAATCGAGATGAAATCACTTTTAATGAGTGTTTTATAGGGAATTAAGCTGAATTTGGTCAAAAATTTCTCCAGAAAAAAATGCATTCAAAAAAGTACCGAAAAAATCGCATGTTTTTCTTCTTCAAGACACAAAATCCGTGAATACGATTTCTTATTGAAAATTGAATTTTAACAGTTTTTTGAATGAATATCGTTACATTTGCTTGAATTAAAGCAAAAAGTATAAAAATAATGGATTCAATGAATATATTTGAAAATAGAGAAGAACTACTCAAAATATGCTTCTTTGGCCGTGAAACGCCGATTTTGAAAATGTTATTAAAAATCGAGGTAAATTTTTAATTATGTTCAATCGAGATGAAATCACTTTTTATGGGTGTTTTATAGGGAATTAAGCTGAATTCGGTCAAACATTTCTCCAGAAAGAAATGAATTCAAAAGTGTACCGAAAAAATCGCATGTTTTTCTTCTTCAAGATACAAAATCCGTGACAACGATTTCTTATTGAAAAATTTAATTTTAACAGTTTTTTTAATGAATATCGTTACATTTGCTTGAATTAAAGCAAAAGGTATAAAAATAATGGTTTCAGTGGTTATATTTGAAAATAGTGAAGAAATACTCAAAGTGGTCTCAATCCCAAGTACTGACTGCGCTCGACGCTTCTTAACTTCGGTTATCGGACGAGAACCGGTGTATTCAGCGTGTTATGGCCGTTTCTCGAGAGTGCTAGTTAATAATTTGAATTAAATTAACTTTCATCTTTATAAAACAATAAAAAAAGAAGATATGTTTGCTTTTTTCATATTTGGTGGAATTTGAAAGAGGAAACAAAAGTGAAAAAGCCGACGGCACGCAGTATTCCCAAGTACTGTATGCGCTCGACGCTGCTTAACTTCGGTTATCGGACGAGAACCGGTGTATTCAGCGTGATATGGCCGTTGCCGAGAGTGCTAGGTAATAATTCGAATTTAAATTAAGTGAGACAAATTAACCATCATCTTTTTAAAACAATAACAAAAAGAAAATAAGTTTGCTTTTTTCAAATCTACTGGAATTTAAAAGAGGAAAAAAAAGTAAAAAAGCCAACGGCACGCAGTGTTCCTAAGTGGTCTCCCTCCCAAGTAGTGACTGCGCTCGACGCTGCTTAACTTCGGTTATCGGACGAGAACCGGTGTATTCAGCGTGATATGGCCGTTGCCGAGAGTGCTAGTTAATAATTTGAATTTAATTAACTTTCATCTTTATAAAACAATAACAAAATGAAGATATGTGTGCTTTTTTCAAATCGGGTGGAATTTAAAAGAGGAAACAAAAGTGAAAAACCAACGGCACGCAATATTCCCAAGTACTGACTGCGCTCGACGCTGCTAACGTCGGCGATCGGACGAGAACCGGTGTTCTCAGCGTGATATGGCCGTTGCCGAGAGTGCTAGTTAAAAATTCGAATTTAAATTAAGTGAGACAAATTAACCCTCATCTTTCTAAAACAATAACAAAAAGAAGATATGTTTGCTTTTTTCATATCTATTGGAATTTAAAAGAGGAAAAAAAAGTGAAAAAGCTAACGGCACGCAGTGTTCCTAAGTGGTCGCCCTCCCAAGTACTGACTGCGCTCGACGCTGCTTAACTTCGGTTATCGTACGAGAACCGGTGTATTCAGCGTGTTATGGCCGTTGCCGATAGTGCTAGTTAATAATTTGAATTAAATTAACTTTCATCTTTATATAACAATAACAAAAAGAAGATATGTGTGCTTTTTTCAATTCGGGTGGAATTTAAAAGAGGAAACAAAAGTGAAAAACCAACGGCACGCAGTATTCCCAAGTACTGACTGCGCTCGACGCTGCTACCAGGGCGATCGGACGAGAACCGGTGTTCTCAACGTGATATGGCCGTTGCCGAGAGTGCTAGTTAAAAATTCTAATTTAAGTTAAGTGAGACAAATTAACCTTCATCTTTATAAAACATTAACAAAAAGAAAATATGTTTGCTTTTTTCATATCGGGTGGAATTTAAAAGAGGAAACAAAAGTGAAAAAGCCAACGGCACGCAGTATTCCCAAGTACTGACTGCGCTCGACGCTGCTAACGTCGGCGATCGGACGAGAACCGGTGTTCTCAGCGTGATATGGCCGTTGCCGAGAGTGCTAGTTAATAATTTGAATTAAATTAACTTTCATCTTTATAAAACAATAACAAAAAGAAGATATGTTTGCTTTTTTCATATCTGGTGGAATTTGAAAGAGGAAATAAAAGTGAAAAAGCCAACGGCACGCAGTATTCCCAAGTACTGTATGCGCTCGACGCTGCTTAACTTCGGTGATCGGACGAGAACCGGTGTTTTCAGCGTGATATGGCCGTTGCCGAGAGTGCTAGTTAATAATTCGAATTTAAATTAAGTGAGACAAATTAACCTTCATCATTTTAAAACAATAACAAAAAAACATGTTTGCTTTTTTCATATCTATTAAAATTTAAAAGAGGAAAAAAAGTGAATAAGCCAACGGCACGCAGTGTTCCTAAGTGGTCTCCCTCCCAAGTACTGACTGCGCTCGACGCTGCTTAACTTCGGTGATCGGACGAGAACCCCTGTATTCAGCGTGATATGGTCGTTGCCGAGAGTGCTAGTTAATAATTCGAATTTAAATTAAGTGAGACAAATTAACCTTCATCATTTTAAAACAATAACAAAATGAAAACATGTTTGCTTTTTTCATATCTATTAAAATTTAAAAGAGGAAAAAAAAAGTGAAAAAGCCAACGGCACGCAGTGTTCCTAAGTGGTCTCCCTCCCAAGTAGTGACTGCGCTCGACGCTGCTTAACATCGGTTATCGGACGAGAACCGCTGTATTCAGCGTGATATGGCCGTTGCCGAGAGTGCTGGTTAATAATTTTAATTTAATTAACTTTCATCTTTATAAAACAATAACAAAAAGAAGATATGTTTGCTTTTGTCATATCGGGTGGAATTTAAAAGAGGAAACAAAAGTGAAAAAGCCAACGGCACGCAGTATTCCCAAGTACTGACTGCGCTCGACGCTGCTAACGTCGGCGATCGGACGAGAACCGTTGTTCTCAGCGTGATATGGCCGTTGCCGAGAGTGCTAGATAATAATTCGAATTTAAATTAAGTGAGACAAATTAACCTTCATCTTTTTAAAACAATAACAAAAAGAAAATATGTTTGCTTTTTTCATATCTATTGGAATTTAAAAGAGGAAAAAAAAAGTGAAAAAGCTAACGGCACGCAGTGTTCCTAAGTGGTCGCCCTCCCAAATACTGACTGCGCACGACGCTGCTTAACTTCGGTTATCGTACGAGAACCGGTGTATTCAGCGTGTTATGGCCGTTGCCGATAGTTCTAGTTAATAATTTGATTTAAATTAACTTTCATCTTTATAAAACAATAACAGAAAGAAGATATGTTTGCTTTTTTTCATATCTGGTGGAATTTGAAAGAGGAAACAAAAGTGAAAAAGCCAACGGCACGCAGTATTCCCAAGTACTGTATGCGTTCGACGCTGCTTAACTTCGGTGATCGCACGAGAACCGGTGTTTTCAGCGTGATATGGCCGTTGCCGAGAGTGCTAGTTAATAATTCGTATTTAAATTAAGTGAGACAAATTAACCTTCATAATTTTAAAACAATAACAAAAAAAAACATGTTTGCTTTTTTCATATCTATTAAAATTTAAAAGAGGAAAAAAAGTGAAAAACCCAACGGAACGCAGTGTTCCTAAGTGGTCTCCCTCCCAAGTTGTGACTGCGCTCGACGCTGCTTAACATCGGTTATCGGACGAGAACCGCTGTATTCAGCGTGATATGGCCGTTGCCGAGAGTGCTGGTTAATAATTTTAATTTAATTAACTTTCATCTTTATAAAACAATAACAAAAAGAAGATATGTTTGCTTTTGTCATATCGGGTGGAATTTAAAAGAGGAAACAAAAGTGAAAAAGCCAACGGCACGCAGTATTTCCAAGTACTGACTGCGCTCGACGCTGCTAACGTCGGCGATCGGACGAGAACCGTTGTTCTCAGCGTGATATGGCCGTTGCCGAGAGTGCTAGATAATAATTCGAATTTAAATTAAGTGAGACAAATTAACCTTCATCTTTTTAAAACAATAAAAAAAAGAAAATATGATTGCTTTTTTAATATCTATTGGAATTTAAAAGAGGAAAAAAAAGTGAAAAAGCTAACGGCACGCAGTGTTCCTAAGTGGTCGCCATACTAAAAACATTGAGCTACGACAAACATTGGCCGAGATATTAAGCAAAATGTTCGTCAACTTTGGTATCGTCTCACTTATTTTTATTATGTTACTTATGATTTTTGCACTAAACTTTGGAGGCTCATAACTCTTGTTCTACAAGAGATACTGGAATCTCCTTTGGATATGTTATAGTACTCTTTGCTCCCCATACAAGGATACTTTAAACTTGAGGCTACCTCAATATCGTCGTCAACTTATTTTTTGTCTCACTTATTGTTAGAAGGTTACTTTTGATTTTTGAAAATAAACTTTGCAGGCTCGTAACTCTGGTTCTACCAGAGATACGGGGATGTAAATAATGTGACCTTGACACAAATGTTCGGATAATTATAAAGGTCTTTGCATGTTCCAAGCAAATAAAAAACTTCGCGGTTTCGAACCTGTGGCCTTCCGAGAGTGAGGCGGATGCGATAACCGCTACACTAAAGATATGTTATTATTTTTAATCGAAAGAACAGGGTCAAGTAATTAAGCAATACGTGAACAAACAAACCCCTCCATAGAAAATGCATTAGACTATACTTTGCAGGCTCGTAACTCTGTTTCTACTGGAGATACGGTGATGTCCTTTGAATATGTTATAGTCCAATTTGTCCCCCATCTAACCATTCTAAAAACATTGAGCTACGACCAACAGGAGCCGAGTAATTAAGCTAAACGTAAACAAACAACCCGTCCATAGGAAATGCAGTAGACTATATTTTGCAGGCCCATAACTCTGTGTCTACTAGAGATACGGGGATGTCCTTAGGATATGTTATAGTCCAAATTGTCCCCCATCTAACCATACTAAAAACATTGAGCTACGACAAACTCAAAGGACATCCCCGTATCTCCAATAGAAACAGAGTTACGAGCCTGCAAACTATAGTCTAATGCATTTCCTATGCAGGGGGTGTGTTTCGTTACGTTTTGCTTAAGTACTCGGCCCCTGTTTGTCGTAGCCCAAAGTTTTTAGTATGGTTAGATGGGGGACAATTTGGACTATAACATATCCTAAGGACATCCCCGTATCTCTAGTAGACACAGAGTTATGGGCCTGCAAAGTATAGTCTAATGCATTACCTATGGAGGGGTTTGTTTGTTTACGATTAGCTTAATTACTCGACTGCTGTTTGTCGTAGCTCAATGTTTTTAGTATGGTTAGATGGGGGACAAATTGGACTATAACATACTCAAAGGACATCCCCGTATCTCCAGTAGAAACAGAGTTACGAGCCTGCAAAGTATAGTCTAATGCATTTTCTATGGAGGGGTTTGTTTGTTCACGTATTGCTTAATTACTTGACCCTGTTCTTTCGATTAAAAATAATAACATATCTTTAGTGTAGCGGTTATCGCATCCGCCTCACTCTCGGAAGGCCACAGGTTCGAAACCGCGAAGTTTTTTTTTTGCTTGGAACATGCAAAGACCTTTATAATTATCCGAACATTTGTGTCAAGGTCACATTATTTACATCCCCGTATCTCTGGTAGAACCAGAGTTACGAGCCTGCAAAGTTTATTTTCAAAAATCAAAAGTAACCTTCTAACAATAAGTGAGACAAAAAATAAGTTGACGACGATATTGAGGTAGCCTCAAGTTTAAAGAATCCTTGTATGGGGAGCAAAGAGTACTATAACATATCCAAAGGAGATCCCAGTATCTCTTGTAGAACAAGAGTTATGAGCCTCCAAAGTTTAGTGCAAAAATCATAAGTAACATAATAAAAATAAGTGAGACGATACCAAAGTTGACGAACATTTTGCTTAATATCTCGGCCAATGTTTGTCGAAGCTCAATGTTTTTAGTATAATTAGATGGGGGACAATTAGGACTATAACATATCCTAAGGACATCCCCGTATCTCTAGTAGACACAGAGTTATGGGCCTGCAAAATATAGTCTACTGCATTTCCTATGGACGGGTTGTTTGTTTACGTTTAGCTTAATGACTCGGCCCCTGTTGGTCGTAGCTCAATATTTTTAGTATGGTTAGATGGGAGACATATTGGACTATAACATACTCAAAGGACATCCCCGTATCTCCAGTAGAAACAGATTTACGAGCCTGCAAAGTATAGTCTAATGCATTTCCTATGGAGGGGGTTGTTTCGTTACGTTTTGCTTAAGTACTCGGCCCCTGTTTGTCGTAGCCCAAAGTTTTTAGTAAGGTTAGATGGGGGACAATTTGGACTACAACATATCCTAAGGACATCCCCGTATCTCTAGTAGACACAGAGTTATGGGCCTGCAAAGTATAGTCTAATGCATTTCCTATGGAGGGGTTTGTTTGTTTACGATTAGCTTAATTACTCGACTGCTGTTTGTCGTAGCTCAATGTTTTTAGTATGGTTAGATGGGGGACAAATTGGACTATAACATACTCAAAGGACATCCCCGTATCTCCAGTAGAAACAGAGTTACGAGCCTGCAAAGAATAGTCTAATGTATTTTCTATGGAGGGGTTTGTTTGTTCACGTATTACTTAATTACTTGACCCTGTTCTTTCGATTAAAAATAATAACATATCTTTAGTGTAGCGGTTATCGCATCCGCCTCACTCTCGGAAGGCGACAGGTTCGAAACCGCGAAGTTTTTTTTATAATTATCCGAACATTTGTGTCAAGGTCACATTATTTACATCCCCGTATCTCTGGTAGAACCAGAGTTACGAGCCTCCAGAATTTAGTTTAATGTATTTGGGCTCGAACCACCAGCCTTTCGGTTAACAGCCGAACGCGCTAACCCTTGCGTCACGGAAGCCCAAAAATTAAATGGTCGTTAGGTATTGTGGAAAAACTTTGGTTTTTTACGTTACATTTGAGACTTCACAACACCGCTCCCGGGTGGGCTGGAACCACCAACCTTTTGGTTAACATCCGAACGCGCTAACTATGGAGCCACGGAAGCTCAGAAACTAAATGTTCGTCAGGTATTGTGGAAAAACTCTGACTTTTTACGTTACACTAGAGACCTCACAACACCGCTCCCGGGTGGGCTCGAACCACAAGCCTTTTGAATAACAGCTGAGCGCGCTAACCAGTGCGCCACGGAAGCCCAAAAATTATATGGTCGTCAGGTATTGTGGAAAAACTTTGGCTTTTTACGTTACATTTGAGATACCACAACACCGCTCCCTGGTGGGCTCGAACCACAAACCTATTGGTTAACAGCCGAACGCGCTAACTATTGAGCCACGGAAGCTCAGAAATTAAATGGTTGTCACGTATTGTGGAAAAGTTTTGACATTTTACGTCACATCAGAGACCTCACAACACCGCTCCCGGATGGGCTCGAACCACCAATTTTTCGGTTAACAGCCGAACGCGCTAACCATTGCGCCACGGAAGCCCAAAAATTAAATGGTCGTCAGGTACTGTGGAAAAACTTTGGGTTTTTACGTTACATTTGAGATCTTACAACACAGCTCCCGGGTGGGCTCGAACCACCAACCTTTCGGTTAACAGCTGAACGCGCTAACCATTGCGCCACGGAAGCCCAAAAATTAAATGTTCGTCAGGTATTGTGGAAAAACTCTGACTTTTTACGTTATATCTGAGACACCACATCACCGCTCCCGGGTGGGCTCGAACCACCAGCCTTTTGGATAACAGCTGAGCGCGCTAACCAGTGCGCCACGGAAGCCCAAAAATTATATGGTCATCAGGTATTGTGGAAAAACTTTGGCATTTTACATTACGTTTGAGATCCCACAACACCGCTCCCGGGTGGGCTCGAACCACCAACCTATTGGTTAACAGAAGAACGCGCTAACCATTGAGCCAAGGAAGCTCAGAAATGAAATGGTCGTCAGGTATTGTGGAAAAACTTTGACTTTTTACGTCACATTTGAGACTTCACAACACCGCTCCCGGATGGGCTCGAACCACCAACCTTTCGGTTAACAGCCGAACGCGCTAACCATTGCGCCACGGAAGCTCAAAAATTAAATGGTCGTCAGGTATTGTGGAAAAACTTTGGCTTTTTACGTTACATTTGAGATACCACAACACCGCTCCCGGATGGGGTCGAACCACCAACCTTTCGGTTAACAGCCGAACGCGCTAACCATTGCGCCACGGAAGCTCAAAAATTAAATGGTCGTCAGTTATTGTGGAAAAACTTTGACTTTTTACGTCACATCTGAGACCTCACAACACCGCTCCCGGATGGGCTCGAACCACCAACCTTTCGGTTAACAGCCGAACGCGCTAACCATTGCGCCACGGAAGCTCAAAAATTATATGGTCGTCAGGTATTGTAGAAAAACTTTGACTTTTTACGTCACATCTGAGACCTCACAACACCGCTCCCGGATGGTCTCGAACCACCAACCTTTCAGTTAACAGCCGAACGCGCTAACCATTGCGCCACGGAAGCCCAAAAATTAAATGGTCGTCAGGTATTGTGGAAAAACTTTGGCATTTTACATTACGTTTGAGATCCCACAACACCGCTCCCGGGTGGGCTCGAACCACCAACCTATTGGTTAACAGAAGAACGCGCTAACCATTGAGCCAAGGAAGCTCAGAAATGAAATGGTCGTCAGGTATTGTGGAAAAACTTTGACTTTTTACGTCACATTTGAGACTTCACAACACCGCTCCCGGATGGGCTCGAACCACAAACCTTTTGAATAACAGCTGAACGCTCTAACCATTGCGCCACGGAAGCCCAAAAATTAAATGTTCGTCAGTTATTTTTAAAAAACTCTGAATTTTACGTTACATCTAAGACCTCACAACACCGCTCCCGGATGGGCTCGAACCACCAACCTTTCGGTTAACAGCCGACGGCGTTAACCATTGCGCAACGGAAGCCCAAAGATTAAATGTTCGTCAGGTATTGTGGAAAAACTTTGGATTTTTACGTTACACGTGAGATTTTACAACACCGCTCCCGGGTGGGCTCGAACCACCAACCTTTCGGTTAACAGCCGAACGCGCAAACCATTGCGCCACGGAAGCTCAGAAATGAAATGGTCGTCAGGTATTGTGCAAAAAACTTGACTTTTTACGTCACATCTGAGACCTCACAACACCGCTCCCGGATGGGCTCGAACCACCAACCTTTCGGTTAACAGCCGAACGCGCTAACCATTGCGCCACGGAAGCTCAAAAATTAAATGGTCGTCAGGTATTGTGGAAAAACTTTGACTTTTTACGTCACATCTGAGACCTCACAACACCGCTCCCGGATGGTCTCGAACCACCAACCTTTCAGTTAACAGCCGAACGCGCTAACCATTGCGCTACGGAAGCCCAAAAATTAAATGGTCGTCAGGTATTGTGGAAAAACTTTGGCATTTTACATTACGTTTGAGATCCCACAACACCGCTCCCGGGTGGGCTCGAACCACCAACCTATTGGTTAACAGAAGAACGCGCTAACCATTGAAACAAGGAAGCTCAGAAATGAAATGGTCGTCAGGTATTGTGGAAAAACTTTGACTTTTTACGTCACATTTGAGACTTCACAACACCGCTCCCGGATGGGCTCGAACCACAAACCTTTTGAATAACAGCTGAACGCTCTAACCATTGCGCCACGGAAGCCCAAAAATTAAATGTTCGTCAGTTATTTTTAAAAAACTGTGAATTTTACGTTACATCTAAGACCTCACAACACCGCTCCCGGATGGGCTCGAACCACCAACCTTTCGGTTAACAGCCGACGGCGTTAACCATTGCGCAACGGAAGCCCAAAGATTAAATGTTCGTCAGGTATTGTGGAAAAACTTTGGATTTTTACGTTACACGTGAGATTTTACAACACCGCTCCCGGGTGGGCTCGAACCACCAACCTTTCGGTTAACAGCCGAACGCGCAAACCATTGCGCCACGGAAGCTCAGAAATGAAATGGTCGTCAGGTATTGTGGAAAAACTTTGACTTTTTACGTCACATCTGAGACCTCACAACACCGCTCCCGGATGGGCTCGAACCACCAACCTTTCGGTTAACAGTCGAACGCGCTAACCATTGCGCCACGGAAGCTCAAAAATTAAATGGTCGTCAGGTATTGTGGAAAAACTTTGACTTTTTACGTCACATCTGAGACCTCACAACACCGCTCCCGGATGGTCTCGAACCACCAACCTTTCAGTTAACAGCCGAACGCGCTAACCATTGCGCCACGGAAGCCCAAAAATTAAATGGTCGTCAGGTATTGTGGAAAAACTTTGGCATTTTACATTACGTTTGAGATCCCACAACACCGCTCCCGGGTGGGCTCGAACCACCAACCTATTGGTTTACAGAAGAACGCGCTAACCATTGAGCCAAGGAAGCTCAGAAATGAAATTGTCGTCAGGTATTGTGGAAAAACTTTGACTTTTTACGTCACATTTGAGACTTCACAACACCGCTCCCGGATGGGCTCGAACCACAAACCTTTTGAATAACAGCTGAACGCTCTAACCATTGCGCCACGGAAGCCCAAAAATTAAATGTTCGTCAGTTATTTTTAAAAAACTGTGAATTTTACGTTACATCTAAGACCTCACAACACCGCTCCCGGATGGGCTCGAACCACCAACCTTTCGGTTAACAGCCGACGGCGTTAACCATTGCGCAACGGAAGCCCAAAGATTAAATGTTCGTCAGGTATTGTGGAAAAACTTTGGATTTTTACGGTACACGTGAGATTTTACAACACCGCTCCCGGATGGGCTCGAACCACCAACCTTTCGGTTAACAGCCGAACGCGCTAACCATTGCGCCACGGAAGCTCAGAAATGAAATGGTAGTCAGGTATTGTGAAAAAACTTTGACTTTTTACGTCACATCTGAGACCTCACAACACCGCTCCCGGATGGTCTCGAACCACCAACCTTTCAGTTAACAGCCGAACGCGCTAACCATTGCGCCACGGAAGCCCAAAAATTAAATGGTCGTCAGGTATTGTGGAAAAACTTAGGCATTTTACATTACGTTTGAGATCCCACAACACCGCTCCCGGGTGGGCTCGAACCACCAACCTATTGGTTAACAGAAGAACGCGCTAACCATTGAGCCAAGGAAGCTCAGAAATGAAATGGTCGTCAGGTATTGTGGAAAAACTTTGACTTTTTACGTCACATTTGAGACTTCACAACACCGCTCCCGGATGGGCTCGAACCACAAACCTTTTGAATAACAGCTGAACGCTCTAACCATTGCGCCACGGAAGCCCAAAAATTAAATGTTCGTCAGTTATTTTTAAAAAACTGTGAATTTTACGTTACATCTAAGACCTCACAACACCGCTCCCGGATGGGCTCGAACCACCAACCTTTCGGTTAACAGCCGACGGCGTTAACCATTGCGCAACGGAAGCCCAAAGATTAAATGTTCGTCAGGTATTGTGGAAAAACTTTGGATTTTTACGTTACAGGTGAGATTTTACAACACCGCTCCCGGGTGGGCTCGAACCACCAGCCTTTCGGTTAACAGCCGAACGCGCAAACCATTGCGCCACGGAAGCTCAGAAATGAAATGGTCGTCAGGTATTGTGGAAAAACTTTGACTTTTTACGTCCCATCTGAGACCTCACAACACCGCTCCCGGATGGGCTCGAACCACCAACCTTTCGGTTAACAGCCGAACGCGCTAACCATTGCGCCACGGAAGCTCAAAAATTAAATGGTCGTCAGGTATTGTGGAAAAACTTTGACTTTTTACGTCACATCTGAGACCTCACAACACCGCTCCCGGATGGTCTCGAACCACCAACCTTTCAGTTAACAGCCGAACGCGCTAACCATTGCGCCACGGAAGCCCAAAAATTAAATGGTCGTCAGGTATTGTGGAAAAACTTTGGCATTTTACATTACGTTTGAGATCCCACAACACCGCTCCCGGGTGGGCTCGATCCACCAACCTATTGGTTAACAGAAGAACGCGCTAACCATTGAGCCAAGGAAGCTCAGAAATGAAATGGTCGTTAGGTATTGTGGAAAAACTTTGACTTTTTACGTCACATTTGAGACTTCACAACACCGCTCCCGGATGGGCTCGAACCACAAACCTTTTGAATAACAGCTGAACGCTCTAACCATTGCGCCACGGAAGCCCAAAAATTAAATGTTCGTCAGTTATTTTTAAAAAACTGTGAATTTTACGTTACATCTAAGACCTCACAACACCGCTCCCGGATGGGCTCGAACCACCAACCTTTCGGTTAACAGCCGACGGCGTTAACCATTGCGCAACGGAAGCCCAAAGATTAAATGTTCGTCAGGTATTGTGGAAAAACTTTGGATTTTTACGTTACACGTGAGATTTTACAACACCGCTCCCGGGTGGGCTCGAACCACCAACCTTTCGGTTAACAGCCGAACGCGCAAACCATTGCGCCACGGAAGCTCAGAAATGAAATGGTCGTCAGGTATTGTGGAAAAACTTTGACTTTTTACGTCACATCTGAGACCTCACAACACCGCTCCCGGATGGGCTCGAACCACCAACCTTTCGGTTAACAGCCGAACGCGCTAACCATTGCGCCACGGAAGCTCAAAAATTAAATGGTCGTCAGGTATTGTGGAAAAACTTTGACTTTTTACGTCACATCTGAGACCTCACAACACCGCTCCCGGATGGTCTCGAACCACCAACCTTTCAGTTAACAGCCGAACGCGCTAACCATTGCGCCACGGAAGCCCAAAAATTAAATGGTCGTCAGGTATTGTGGAAAAACTTTGGCATTTTACATTACGTTTGAGATCCCACAACACCGCTCCCGGGTGGGCTCGAACCACCAACGTATTGGTTAACAGAAGAACGCGCTAACCATTGAGCCAAGGAAGCTCAGAAATGAAATGGTCGTCAGGTATTGTGGAAAAACTTTGACTTTTTACGTCACATTTGAGACTTCACAACACCGCTCCCGGATGGGCTCGAACCACAAACCTTTTGAATAACAGCTGAACGCTCTAACCATTGCGCCACGGAAGCCCAAAAATTAAATGTTCGTCAGTTATTTTTAAAAAACTGTGAATTTTACGTTACATCTAAGACCTCACAACACCGCTCCCGGATGGGCTCGAACCACCAACCTTTCGGTTAACAGCCGACGGCGTTAACCATTGCGCAACGGAAGCCCAAAGATTAAATGTTCGTCAGGTATTGTGGAAAAACTTTGGATTTTTACGGTACACGTGAGATTTTACAACACCGCTCCCGGATGGGCTCGAACCACCAACCTTTCGGTTAAAAGCCGAACGCGCTAACCATTGCGCCACGGAAGCTCAGAAATGAAATGGTAGTCAGGTATTGTGAAAAACTTTGACTTTTTACGTCACATCTGAGACCTCACAACACCGCTCCCGGATGGTCTCGAACCACCAACCTTTCAGTTAACAGCCGAACGCGCTAACCATTGCGCCACGGAAGCCCAAAAATTAAATGGTCGTCAGGTATTGTGGAAAAACTTAGGCATTTTACATTACGTTTGAGATCCCACAACACCGCTCCCGGGTGGGCTCGAACCACCAACCTATTGGTTAACAGAAGAACGCGCTAACCATTGAGCCAATGAAGCTCAGAAATGAAATGGTCGTCAGGTATTGTGGAAAAACTTTGACTTTTTACGTCACATTTGAGACTTCACAAAACCGCTCCCGGATGGGCTCGAACCACAAACCTTTTGAATAACAGCTGAACGCTCTAACCATTGCGCCACGGAAGCCCAAAAATTAAATGTTCGTCAGTTATTTTTAAAAAACTCTGAATTTTACGTTACATCTAAGACCGCACAACACCGCTCCCGGATGGGCTCGAACCACCAACCTTTCGGTTAACAGCCGAACGCGCTAACCATTGCGCCACGGAAGCTCAGAAATGAAATGGTCGTCAGGTATTGTGGAAAAACTTTGGCTTTTTACGTTACATTTGAGACTTCACAACACCGCTCCCGGGTGGGCTCGAACCACCAACCTTTTGGTTAACATCCGAACACGCTAATCATGGAGCCAAGGAAGCTCAGAAATGAAATTGTCGTCAGGTATTGTGGAAAAACTTTGACTTTTTACGTTACATCTAAGACCTCACAACACCGCTCCCGGATGGGCTCGAACCACCAACCTTTCGTTTAACAGCCGACGGCGTTAACCATTGCGCAACAATAGCCCAAAGATTAAATGTTCGTCAGGCATTGTTGAAAAACTTTGGATTTTTACGTTACACGTGAGATTTCACAACACCGCTCCCGGGTAGGCTCGAACCACCAACCTTTCGGTTAACAGCCGAACGCGCTAACCATTGCGCCACGGAAGCCCAAAAATTAAATGGTCATCAGGTATTGTGGAAAAAAAACAAAAGTGAAAAAGCCAGCGGCACGCAGTATTCCCAAGTACTGTATGCGCTCGACGCTGCTTAACTTCGGTGATCGGACGAAAACCGGTGATTTCAGCGTGATGTGGCCGTTGCCGAGAGTGCTGGTTAATAATTCGAATTTAAATTAAGTGAGACAAATTAACCTTCATCTTTTTAAAACAAAAACAAAAAGAAAATATGTTTGCTTTTTTCATATCTATTGGAATTTAAAAGAGGAAAAAAAAGTGAAAAAAGCCAACGGCACGCAGTGTTCCTAAGTGGTCTCCTACCCAAGTACTGACTGCGCTCGACGCTGCTTAACTTCGGTGATCGGACGAGAACCGGTGTTCTCAGCGTGATATGGCCGTTGCCGAGAGTCATAGTTAATCATTTGAATTTAATTAACCTTCATCATTATAAAACAATATCAAAAAGAAGATATGTTTGCTTTTTTCATATCTGGTGGAATTTCAAAGAGGAAATAAAAGTGAATAAGCCAACGTCACGCAGTGTTTTCAAGTACTGACTGCGCTCGACGCTGCTAAACTTCGGTGATCGGACGAGAACCGGTGTTTTCAGCGTCATATGGGCGTTGACGAGAGTGCTAGTTAATAATTTTCAATTTAATTAACCTTCATGTTTATAAATCAATAAAAAAAGAAGATATGTTTGCTTTTTTCATATCTGGTGGAATTTATAAGAGGAATCAAAAAGGAAAAAGCCAACGGCACGCAGTGTTCCTAAGTCGTCTCCCTCCCAAGTACTGACTGCGCTCGACGCTGCTTAACTTCGGTGATCGGACGAGAACCGGTGTTTTCAGCGTGATATGGCCGTTGTCGAGAGTGATAGTTAATAATTTGAATTTAAAGTTTCAAAGTTTCAAAGTTTATTTGGCATAGTTTAGTACAAAACCTCATGAGGAGGGACCAAGTCTTCAAGCGACTTATTGCCCTCCTTAAATTTCTTAAGATTAACGACAATTGGACAACAAAATTAGATAAAGAACATTAAAAGAGAATAACCACAAAAAAAATAATATATATTAAAATTTAAATAAAGTTTTGCAAATACATGGATATAGTTTAATATCTTTTGTAAAGCATGACTTTACAAACCTTAATTAACCTTCATCTTTATAAAACAATAACAAAAAGAAAATATGTTTGCTTTTTTCATATCTGGTGGAATTTAAAAGAAGAACGCGCTAACCATTGAGCCACGGAAGCCCAAAAATTAAATGGTCGTCCGGTATTGTGGAAAAACTTTGGCTTTTTACGTTACATTTGAGACTTCACAACACCGCTCCCGGGTGGGCTCGAACCACCAACCTTTCGGTTAACAGCCGAACGCGCTAACCATTGCGCCACGGAAGCTCAGAAATGAAATTGTCGTCAGGTATTGTGGAAAAACTTTGACTTTTTACGTCACATCTGAGAACCTCACAACACCGCTCCCGGGTGGGCTCGAACCACCAACCTATTGGTTAACAGCCGAATGCGCTAACCATTGAGCCACGGAAGCCCAAAAATTAAATGGTCGTCAGGTATTGTGGAAAAACTTTGGCTTTTTATGTTATTGTTTTAAAAAGATGGTTAATTTGTGTCACTTAATTTAAATTCGAATTATTAACTAGCACTCTCGGCAACGGCCATATCACGCTGAAAACAAAGGTTCTCGTCCGATCACCGAAGATAAACAGCGTCGAGCGCAGTCAGTACTTGGGAACACTGCGTGCCGTTGGCTTTGTCACTTTTGTTTTCTCTTTTAAATTCCACCAGATATGAAAAAAGCAAACATATCTTCTTTTTGTTATTGTTTTATAAAGATGAATGTTAATTAAATTCAAATTATTAAATAGCACTCTCGGCAACGGCCATATCACGCTGAAAACACCCTTTCTCGTCCGATCACCGATGTTAAGCAGCGTCGAGCGCTGTCAGTACTTTGGAGGGAGACCAATTAGGAACACTGCGTGCCGTTGGGTTTTTCACTTTTATTCGTCTTTTAAATTCCAATAGATTTGAAAAAAGCAAACATATTTTCTTTTGTTATTGTTTTAAAAAGATGAAGGTTAATTGGTTTCACTTATTTTAAATTCGAATTATTAACTACCAATCTCGGCAACGGCCATATCACGCTGAAAACACCCGTTCTCGTCCGATCACCGAAGTTAAGCAGCGTCGAGCGCTGTCAGTACTTTGGAGGGAGACCAATTAGGAACACTGCGTGCCGTTGGGTTTTTCACTTTTATTCGTCATTTAAATTCCAATAGATTTGAAAAAAGCAAACATATCTTCTTTTTGTTATTGTTTTATAAAAATGAAGGTTAATTAAATTCAAATTATTAAATAGCACTCTCGGCAACGGCCATATCACGCTGAAAACAGGGGTTCTCGTCCGATCACCGAAGTTAAGCAGCGTCGAGCGCAGTAAGTACTTGGGAGGGAGACAACTTAGGAACACTGCGTGCCGTTGGCTTTTTCACTTTTCTTCCTCTTTTAAATTCCAATAGATATGAAAAAAGCAAACATATTTTCTTTTGCTATTGTTTTAAAAAGATGAAGGTTAATTTATCTCACTTAATTTAAATTCGAATTATTAACTAGCACTCTCGGCAACAGCCATATCACGCTGAAAACACCGGTTCTCGCCCGATCACCGAAGTTAAGCAGCGTCGAACGCAGTCAGTACTTGGGAACACTGCGTGCCGTTGGCTTTGTCACTTTTGTTTCCTCTTTTAAATTCCACCAGATATGAAAAAAGCAAACATATCTTCTTTTTGTTATTGTTTTATAAAGATGAATGTTTATTAAATTCAAATTATTAAATAGCACTCTCGGCAACGGCCATATCACGCTGAAAACACCCGTTTTCGTCCGATCACCGAAGTTAAGCAGCGTCGAGCGCAGTCAGTACTTGAAAACACTGCGTGCCGTTGGCTTTGTCACTTTTATTTCCTCTTTTAAATTCCACCAGATATGAAAAAAACAAACATATCTTCTTTTTGTTATTGTTTTATAAAAATGAAGGTTAATTAAATTCAAATTATTAAATAGCACTCTCGGCAACGGCCATATCACGCTGAAAACAAAGGTTCTCGTCCGATCACCGAAGTTAAGCAGCGTCGAGCGCAGTCAGTACTTGGGAGAGAGACCGATTAGGAACACTGCGTGCCGTTGGGTTTTTCACTTTTCTTCGTCTTTTAAATTCCAATAGATATGAATAAAGCAAACATATTTTCTTTTGTTATTGTTTTAAAACGATGAAGGTTAATTTGTCTCACTTAATTTAAATTCTGATTATAACTAGCACTTTGGGCAACGGCCATATCACGCTGAAAACACCGGTTCTCGTCCGATCACCGAAGTTAAGCAGCGTCGAGCGCAGTCAGTACTTGGGAGGGAGACCACTTAGGAACACTGCGCGCCGTTGGCTTTTTCAATTTTTTTCCTCTTTTAAATTCCAATAGATATGAAAAAAGCAAACATATTTTCTTTTGTTATTGTTTTAAAAAGATGAAGGTTAATTTGTCTCACTTAATTTAAATTCGAATTATTAACTAGCACTCTCGGCAACGGCCATATCACGCTGAAAACAAAGGTTCTCGTCCGATCACCGAAGATAAACAGCGTCGAGCGCAGTCAGTACTTGGGAGGGAGACCACTTAGGAACACTGCGTGCCGTTGGCTTTTTAACTTTTCTTCCTCTTTTAAATTCCAATAGATATGAAAAAAGCAAACATATTTTCTTTATGTTATTGTTTTAAAATGATGAAGGTTAATTTATATCACTTAATTTAAATTCGAATTATTAACTAGCACTCTCGGCAACGGCCATATCACCCTGAAAACACCGGTTCTCGTCCGATCACCATAATTAAGCAGCGTCGAGCAGTCAGTACTCCACGCTGCTTAACCGGTTTTTCAGCGTGATATGGCCGTTGCCGAGAGTGCTATTTAATAATTTGAATTTATTTAACCTTCATCTTTATAAAACAATAACAAAAAGAAAATATTTTGCTTTTTCCATATCTATTGGAATTTAAAACAGGAGAAAAAATGTGAAAAAGCCAATGGCACGCAGTGTTCCTAAGTGGTCTCCCTCCCAAGTATTGACTGCGCTCGACGCTGCTAACGTCGGCGATCGGACGAGAACCGGTGTTCTCAGCGTGATATGGCCGTTGCCGAGAGGTCTAGTTAATAATTCGAATTTAAATTTAGTGAGACAAATTAACCTTCATCTTTTAAACAATGGCTTTTTAATTTTTTTCCTCTTTTAAATTCCAATAGATATGAAAAAACAAACATATCTTCTTTTTGTTATTGTTTGATAAAGATGAAAAGCTTTGACTTTCTACGTTAGTTCTAAAACTTCACACCATCGTTCCCGGATGGGCTCGAACCACCGACCTTTCAGTTAACAGCTGAACGCGCTAACTATTGCGCCCCGGAAGCCCAAAAATTAAATGTTCTTCAGGTATTGTGGAAAAACTTTGACATTTTACGTTACATCTGAGACTTGAAATGGTCGTCAAAGTTTTTCCACAATACCTGACAACCATTTAATTTCTGAGCTTCCGTGGCTCAATGGTTAGCGCGTTCGGCTGTTAACCAATAGGTTGGTGGTTCGAGCCCATTTGGGAGCGGTGTTGTGGGATCTCAAATGTAACGTAGAAAGCCAAAGTTTTTGCACAATAAATGACGACCATTTAATTTTTGGGCTTCCGTGGCGCAATGGTTAGCGCGTTCGGCTGTTAACCAATAGGTTGGTGGTTCGACCCCATCCGGGAGCGGTGTTTTGAGGTCTCAGATTTGACGTAAAAAGTCAAGGTTTTTACACAATACCTGACGAGCATTTAACTTTTGGGCTTCCGTGGCGCAATGGTTAGCGCGTTCGGCTGTTAACCAATAGGTTGGTGGTTCGAGCCCATCCGGGAGCGGTGTTGTGAGGTCTCAGATGTGACGTAAAAAGTCAAGTTTTTTGCACAATACCTGACGAGCATTTAGCTTTTGGGCTTCCGTGGCGCAATGGTTAGCGCGTTCGGCTGTTAACCAATAGGTTGGTGGTTCGAGCCCACCCGGGAGCGGTGTTGTGTGATCTCAAATGTAACGTAGAAAGCCAAAGTTTTTCCACAATACCTGACAACCATTTAATTTCTGAGCTTCCGTGGCTCAATAGTTAGCGCGTTCGGCTGTTAACCAATAGGTTGGTGGTTCGAGCCCACCCGGGAGCGGTGTTGTGGGATCTCAAATGTAACGTAGAAAGCCAAAGTTTTTGCACAATAAATGACGACCATTTAATTTTTAGGCTTCCGTGGCGCAATGGTTAGCGCGTTCGGCTGTTAACCAATAGGTTGGTGGTTCGACCCCATCCGGGAGCGGTGTTTTGAGGTCTCAGATTTGACGTAAAAAGTCAAGGTTTTTACACAATACCTGACGAGCATTTAACTTTTGGGCTTCCGTGGCGCAATGGTTAGCGCGTTCGGCTGTTAACCAATAGGTTGGTGGTTCGAGCCCATCCGGGAGCGGTGTTGTGAGGTCTCAGATGTGACGTAAAAAGTCAAGGTTTTTACACAATACCTGACGAGCATTTAACTTTTGGGCTTCCGTGGCGCTATGTTTAGCGCGTTCGGCTGTTAACCAATAGGTTGGTGGTTCGAGCCCATCCGGGAGCGGTGTTGTGAGGTCTCAGATGCGACGTAAAAAGTCAAGGTTTTTACACAATACCTGACGAGCATTTAATTTTTGGGCTCCCGTGGCGCAATGGTTAGCACGTTCAGCTGTTAATCGAAAGGTTGGTGGTTCGAGCCCGCCCGGAAGCGGTATTGTGTGGTCTCAGATGTAGCGTAAAAAGTCAAAACTTTTCCACAATACGTGACAACCATTTAATTTCTCAGCTTCCGTGGCTCAATGGTTAGCGCGTTCGGCTGTTAATCGAAAGGTTGGTGTTTCGAGCCCATCCGGGAGCGGTGTTGTGAGGTCTCAGATGTAGCGTGAAAAGTCAAACTTTTTCCATAATACGTGATAACCATTTATTTTCTGAGCTTCCGTGGCTCAATGGTTAGCGCGTTCGGCTGTTAACCAATAGGTTGGTGGTTCGAGCCCACCCGGGAGCGGTGTTTTGGGATCTCAAATGTAACGTAAATAGCCAAAGTTTTTCCACAATACCTGACGACCATTTAATTTTTGGGCCTCAGTGGCGCAATGGTTAGCGCGTTCAGCTGTTAACCGAAAGGTTGGTGGTTCGAGCCCACCCGGGAGAGGTGTTGTGGGGTCTCATATGTAACGTAGAAAGCCAAAGTTTTTCCACAATACCTGACAACCGTTTAATTTCTGAGCTTCCGTGGCTCAATGGTTAGCGCGTTCAGCTGTTAACCAATAGGTTGGTGGTTCGAGCCCAAACGAGACAGGATTTGTGGGGTCTCAGAAGTAGCGTGAAAAGTCGTAACTTTTCAACAATACCTGACAACCATTTAATTATTGGGCGTCCGTGGCGCAATGGTTAGCGCGTTCGGCTGTTAACCAATAGGTTGGTGGTTCGAGCCTATCCGGGAGCGGTGTTGTGGGGTCTTAGATGTGACGTAAAAAGTCAAGGTTTTTACACAATATCTGACGAGCATCTAATTTTTGGGCTTCCGTGGCGCAATGGTTAGCGCGTTCAGCTGTTAATCGAAAGGTTGGTGGTTCGAGCCCACCAGGGAGAGGTGTTGTGGGGTCTCAAATGTAACGTAGAAAGCCAAAGTTTTTCCACAATACCTGACAACCGTTTAATTTCTGAGCTTCCGTGGCTCAATGGTTAGCGCGTTCAGCTGTTAACCAATAGGTTGGTGGTTTGAGCCCACCCGGGAGCGGTGTTGTGTGATCTCAAGTGTAACGTAGAAAGCCAAAGTTTTTCCACAATACCTGACGACCATTTAATTTTTGGGCTTCCGTGGCGCAATGGTTAGCGCGTTCGGCTGTTAACCAATAGGTTGGTGGTTCGAGCCCATCCGGGAGCGGTGTTGTGAGGTCTCAGATGTGACGTAAAAAGTCAAGGTTTTTACACAATACCTGACGAGCATTTAACTTTTGGGCTTCCGTGGCGCAATGGTTAGCGCGTTCGGCTGTTAACCAATAGGTTGGTGGTTCGAGCCCATCCGGGAGCGGTGTTGTGAGGTCTCAGATGTGACGTAAAAAGTCAAGTTTTTTGCACAATACCTGACGAGCATTTAGCTTTTGGGCTTCCGTGGCGCAATGGTTAGCGCGTTCGGCTGTTAACCAATAGGTTGGTGGTTCAAGCCCACCCGGGAGCGGTGTTGTGTGATCTCAAATGTAACGTAGAAAGCCAAAGTTTTTCCACAATACCTGACAACCATTTAATTTCTGAGCTTCCGTGGCTCAATGGTTAGCGCGTTCGGCTGTTAACCAATAGGTTGGTGGTTCGAGCCCACCCGGGAGCGGTGTTGTGGGATCTCAAATGTAACGTAGAAAGCCAAAGTTTTTGCACAATAAATGACGACCGTTTAATTTTTGGGCTTCCGTGGCGCAATGGTTAGCGCGTTCGGCTGTTAACCAATAGGTTGGTGGTTCGACCCCATCCGGGAGCGGTGTTTTGAGGTCTCAGATTTGACGTAAAAAGTCAAGGTTTTTACACAATACCTGACGAGCATTTAACTTTTGGGCTTCCGTGGCGCAATGGTTAGCGCGTTCGGCTGTTAACCAATAGGTTGGTGGTTCGAGCCCATCCGGGAGCGGTGTTGTGAGGTCTCAGATGTGACGTAAAAAGTCAAGGTTTTACACAATACCTGACGAGCATTTAACTTTTGGGCTTCCGTGGCGCTATGTTTAGCGCGTTCGGCTGTTAACCAATAGGTTGGTGGTTCGAGCCCATCCGGGAGCGGTGTTGTGAGGTCTCAGATGTGACGTAAAAAGTCAAGGTTTTTACACAATACCTGACGAGCATTTAATTTTTGGGCTCCCGTGGCGCAATGGTTAGCACGTTCAGCTGTTAATCGAAAGGTTGGGGGTTCGAGCCCACCCGGGAAAGGTGTTGTGGGGTCTCAAATGTAACGTAGAAAGCTAAAGTTTTTCCACAATAGCTGACAACCATTTAATTTCTGAGCTTCCGTGGCTCAATGGTTAGCGCGTTCGGCTGTTAACCAATAGGTTGGTGGTTCGAGTCCATCCGGGAGCGGTGTTGTGTGATCTCAAATGTAACGTAGAAAGCCAAAGTTTTTCCACAATACCTGACGACCATTTAACTTTTGGGCTTCCGTGGCGCAATGGTTAGCACGTTCGGCTGTTAACCAATAGGTTGGTGGTTCGAGCCCATCCGGGAGCCGTGTTGTGAGGTCTCAGATGTGACGTAAAAAGTCAAGGTTTTCCACAATACCTGACAACCATTTAATTTCGGAGCTTCCGTGGCTCAATGGTTAGCGCGTTCGGCTGTTAACCAATAGGTTGGTGGTTCGAGCCCACCCGGGAGCGGTGTTGTGGGATCTGAAATGTAACGTAGAAAGCCAAAGTTTTTGCACAATAAATGACGACCATTTAATTTTTGGGCTTCCGTGGCGCAATGGTTAGCGCGTTCGGCTGTTAACCAATAGGTTGGTGGTTCGACCCCATCCGGGAGCGGTGTTGTGAGGTCTCAGATGTGACGTAAAAAGTCAAGGTTTTTACATAATACCTGACGAGCATTTAACTTTTGGGCTTCCGTGGCGCAATGGTTAGAGCGTTCGGCTGTTAACCAATAGGTTGGTGGTTCGAGCCCATCCGGGAGCGGTGTTGTGAGGTCTCAGATGTGACGTTAAAATCAAGGTTTTTACACAATACCTGACGAGCATTTAATTTTTGGGCTCCCGTGGCGTTATGGTTAGCACGTTCAGCTGTTAATCGAAAGGTTGGTGGTTCGAGCCCACCCGGGAAAGGTGTTGTGGGGTCTCAAATGTAACGTAGAAAGCTAAAGTTTTTCCACAATAGCTGACAACCATTTAATTTCTGAGCTTCCGTGGCTCAATGGTTAGCGCGTTCGGCTGTTAACCAATAGGTTGGTGGTTCGAGCCCATCCGGGAGCGGTGTTGTGTGATCTCAAATGTAACGTAGAAAGCCAAAGTTTTTCCACAATACTTGACGACCATTTAATTTTTGGGCTTCCGTGGCGCAATGGTTAGCGCGTTCGGCTGTTAACCAATAGGTTGGTGGTTCGACCCCATCCGGGAGCGGTGTTGTGGGATCTGAAATGTAACGTAGAAAGCCAAAGTTTTTGCACAATAAATGACGACCATTTAATTTTTCGGCTCCCGTGGCGCTATGGTTAGCGCGTTCAGCTGTTAATCGAAAGGTTGGTGGTTCGAGCCCACCCGGGAAAGGTGTTGTGGGGTCTCAAATGTAACGTAGAAAGCTAAAGTTTTTCCACAATAGCTGACAACCATTTAATTTCTGAGCTTCCGTGGCTCAATGGTTAGCGCGTTCGGCTGTTAACCAATAGGTTGGTGGTTCGAGCCCATCCGGGAGCGGTGTTGTGTGATCTCAAATGTAACGTAGAAAGCCAAAGTTTTTCCACAATACTTGACGACCATTTAATTTTTGGGCTTCCGTGGCGCAATGGTTAGCACGTTCGGCTGTTAACCAATAGGTTGGTGGTTCGAGCCCATCCGGGAGCCGTGTTATGAGGTCTCAGATGTGACGTAAAAAGTCAAGGTTTTCCACAATACCTGACAACCATTTAATTTCGGAGCTTCCGTGGCTCAATGGTTAGCGCGTTCGGCTGTTAACCAATAGGTACGTGGTTCGAGCCCACCCGGGAGCGGTGTTGTGGGATCTGAAATGTAACGTAGAAAGCCAAAGTTTTTGCACAATAAATGACGACCATTTAATTTTTGGGCTTCCGTGGCGCAATGGTTAGCGCGTTCGGCTGTTAACCAATAGGTTGGTGGTTCGACCCCATCCGGGAGCGGTGTTGTGAGGTCTCAGATGTGACGTAAAAAGTCAAGGTTTTCCACAATACCTGACAACCATTTAATTTCGGAGCTTCCGTGGCTCAATGGTTAGCGCGTTCGGCTGTTAACCAATAGGTTGGTGGTTCGAGCCCACCCGGGAGCGGTGTTGTGGGATCTGAAATGTAACGTAGAAAGCCAAAGTTTTTGCACAATAAATGACGAGCATTTAACTTTTGGGCTTCCGTGGCGCAATGGTTAGCGCGTTCGGCTGTTAACCAATAGGTTGGTGGTTCGAGCCCATCCGGGAGCGGTGTTGTGAGGTCTCAGATGTGACGTTAAAAGTCAAGGTTTTTACACAATACCTGACGAGCATTTAATTTTTGGGCTCCCGTGGCGCTATGGTTAGCGCGTTCAGCTGTTAATCGAAAGGTTGGTGGTTCGAGCCCACCCGGGAAAGGTGTTGTGGGGTCTCAAATGTAACGTAGAAAGCTAAAGTTTTTCCACAATAGCTGACAACCATTTAATTTCTGAGCTTCCGTGGCTCAATGGTTAGCGCGTTCGGCTGTTAACCAATAGGTTGGTGGTTCGAGCCCATCCGGGAGCGGTGTTGTGTGATCTCAAATGTAACGTAGAAAGCCAAAGTCTTTCCACAATACTTGACGACCATTTAATTTTTGGGCTTCCGTGGCGCAATGGTTAGCACGTTCGGCTGTTAACCAATAGGTTGGTGGTTCGAGCCCATCCGGGAGCCGTGTTGTGAGGTCTCAGATGTGACGTAAAAAGTCAAGGTTTTCCACAATACCTGACAACCATTTAATTTCGGAGCTTCCGTGGCTCAATGGTTAGCGCGTTCGGCTGTTAACCAATAGGTACGTGGTTCGAGCCCACCGGGAGCGGTGTTGTGGGATCTGAAATGTAACGTAGAAAGCCAAAGTTTTTGCACAATAAATGACGACCATTTAAATTTTGGGCTTCCGTGGCGCAATGGTTAGCGCGTTCGGCTGTTAACCAATAGGTTGGTGGTTCGACCCCATCCGGGAGCGGTGTTGTGAGGTCTCAGATGTGACGTAAAAAGTCAAGGTTTTTACATAATACCTGACGAGCATTTAACTTTTGGGCTTCCGTGGCGCAATGGTTAGCGCGTTCGGCTGTTAACCAATAGGTTGGTGGTTCGAGCCCATCCGGGAGCGGTGTTGTGAGGTCTCATATGTGACGTAAAAAGTCAAGGTTTTTACACAATACCTAACGATCATTTAACTTTTGGGCTTCCGTGGCGCAATGGTTAGCGCGTTCGGCTGTTAACCAATAGGTTGGTGGTTCGACCCCATCCGGGAGCGGTGTTGTGAGGTCTCAGATGTGACGTAAAAAGTCAAGGTTTTTACATAATACCTGACGAGCATTTAACTTTTGGGCTTCCGTGGCGCAATGGTTAGCGCGTTCGGCTGTTAACCAATAGGTTGGTGGTTCGAGCCCATCCGGGAGCGGTGTTGTGAGGTCTCAGATGTGACGTAAAAAGTCAAGGTTTTTACACAATACCTGACGAGCATTTAATTTTTGGGCTCCCGTGGCGCAATGGTTAGCACGTTCAGCTGTTAATCGAAAGGTTGGTGGTTCGAGCCCACCCGGGAAAGGTGTTGTGGGGTCTCAAATGTAACGTAGAAAGCTAAAGTTTTTCCACAATAGCTGACAACCATTTAATTTCTGAGCTTCCGTGGCTCAAGGGTTAGCGCGTTCGGCTGTTAACCAATAGGTTGGTGGTTCGAGCCCATCCGGGAGCGGTGTTGTGTGGTCTCAAATGTAACGTAGAAAGCCAAAGTTTTTCCACAATACCTGACGACCATTTAATTTTTGGGCTTCCGTGGCGCAATGGTTAGCACGTTCGGCTGTTAACCAATAGGTTGGTGGTTCGAGCCCATCCGGGAGCCGTGTTGTGAGGTCTCAGATGTGACGTAAAAAGTCAAGGTTTTCCACAATACCTGACAACCATTTAATTTCGGAGCTTCCGTGGCTCAATGGTTAGCGCGTTCGGCTGTTAACCAATAGGTTGGTGGTTCGAGCCCACCCGGGAGCGGTGTTGTGGGATCTGAAATGTAACGTAGAAAGCCAAAGTTTTTGCACAATAAATGACGACCATTTAATTTTTGGGCTTCTGTGGCGCAATGGTTAGCGCGTTCGGCTGTTAGCCAATAGGTTGGTGGTTCGACCCCATCCGGGAGCGGTGTTGTGAGGTCTCAGATGTGACGTAAAAAGTCAAGGTTTTTACATAATACCTGACGAGCATTTCACTTTTGGGCTTCCGTGGCGCAATGGTTAGCGCGTTCGGCTGTTAACCAATAGGTTGGTGGTTCGAGCCCATCCGGGAGCGGTGTTGTGAGGTCTCAGATGTGACGTTAAAAGTCAAGGTTTTTACACAATACCTGACGAGCATTTAATTTTTGGGCTCCCGTGGCGCTATGGTTAGCGCGTTCAGCTGTTAATCGAAAGGTTGGTGGTTCGAGCCCACCCGGGAAAGGTGTTGTGGGGTCTCAAATGTAACGTAGAAAGCTAAAGTTTTTCCACAATAGCTGACAACCATTTAATTTCTGAGCTTCCGTGGCTCAATGGTTAGCGCGTTCGGCTATTAACCAATAGGTTGGTGGTTCGAGCCCATCCGGGAGCGGTGTTGTGTGATCTCAAATGTAACGTAGAAAGCCAAAGTTTTTCCACAATACTTGACGACCATTTAATTTTTGGGCTTCCGTGGGGCAATGGTTAGCGCGTTCGGCTGTTAACCAATAGGTTGGTGGTTCGAGCCCATCCGGGAGCGGTGTTGTGAGGTCTCAGATGTGACGTAAAAAGTCAAGGTTTTTACACAATACCTGACGAGCATTTAACTTTTGGGCTTCCGTGGCGCAATGGTTAGCGCGTTCGGCTGTTAACCAATAGGTTGGTGGTTCGAGCCCACCCGAGAGCGGTGTTGAGGGATCTGAAATGTAACGTAGAAAGCCAAAGTTTTTGCACAATACCTGACGAGCATTTAACTTTTGGGCTTCCGTGGCGCAATGGTTAGCGCGTTCGGCTGTTAACCAATAGGTTGGTGGTTCGAGCCCATCCGGGAGCGGTGTTGTGAGGTCTCAGATGTGACGTTAAAAGTCAAGGTTTTTACACAATACCTGACGAGCATTTAATTTTTGGGCTCCCGTGGCGCTATGGTTAGCGCGTTCAGCTGTTAATCGAAAGGTTGGTGGTTCGAGCCCACCCGGGAAAGGTGTTGTGGGGTCTCAAATGTAACGTAGAAAGCTAAAGTTTTTCCACAATAGCTGACAACCATTTAATTTCTGAGCTTCCGTGGCTCAATGGTTAGCGCGTTCGGCTGTTAACCAATAGGTTGGTGGTTCGAGCCCATCCGGGAGCGGTGTTGTGTGATCTCAAATGTAACGTAGAAAGCCAAAGTCTTTCCACAATACTTGACGACCATTTAATTTTTGGGCTTCCGTGGCGCAATGGTTAGCACGTTCGGCTGTTAACCAATAGGTTGGTGGTTCGAGCCCATCCGGGAGCCGTGTTGTGAGGTCTCAGATGTGACGTAAAAAGTCAAGGTTTTCCACAATACCTGACAACCATTTAATTTCGGAGCTTCCGTGGCTCAATGGTTAGCGCGTTCGGCTGTTAACCAATAGGTACGTGGTTCGAGCCCACCCGGGAGCGGTGTTGTGGGATCTGAAATGTAACGTAGAAAGCCAAAGTTTTTGCACAATAAATGACGACCATTTAAATTTTGGGCTTCCGTGGCGCAATGGTTAGCGCGTTCGGCTGTTAACCAATAGGTTGGTGGTTCGACCCCATCCGGGAGCGGTGTTGTGAGGTCTCAGATGTGACGTAAAAAGTCAAGGTTTTTACATAATACCTGACGAGCATTTAACTTTTGGGCTTCCGTGGCGCAATGGTTAGCGCGTTCGGCTGTTAACCAATAGGTTGGTGGTTCGAGCCCATCCGGGAGCGGTGTTGTGAGGTCTCATATGTGACGTAAAAAGTCAAGGTTTTTACACAATACCTAACGATCATTTAACTTTTGGGCTTCCGTGGCGCAATGGTTAGCGCGTTCGGCTGTTAACCAATAGGTTGGTGGTTCGACCCCATCCGGGAGCGGTGTTGTGAGGTCTCAGATGTGACGTAAAAAGTCAAGGTTTTTACATAATACCTGACGAGCATTTAACTTTTGGGCTTCCGTGGCGCAATGGTTAGCGCGTTCGGCTGTTAACCAATAGGTTGGTGGTTCGAGCCCATCCGGGAGCGGTGTTGTGAGGTCTCAGATGTGACGTAAAAAGTCAAGGTTTTTACACAATACCTGACGAGCATTTAATTTTTGGGCTCCCGTGGCGCAATGGTTAGCACGTTCAGCTGTTAATCGAAAGGTTGGTGGTTCGAGCCCACCCGGGAAAGGTGTTGTGGGGTCTCAAATGTAACGTAGAAAGCTAAAGTTTTTCCACAATAGCTGACAACCATTTAATTTCTGAGCTTCCGTGGCTCAAGGGTTAGCGCGTTCGGCTGTTAACCAATAGGTTGGTGGTTCGAGCCCATCCGGGAGCGGTGTTGTGTGGTCTCAAATGTAACGTAGAAAGCCAAAGTTTTTCCACAATACCTGACGACCATTTAATTTTTGGGCTTCCGTGGCGCAATGGTTAGCACGTTCGGCTGTTAACCAATAGGTTGGTGGTTCGAGCCCATCCGGGAGCCGTGTTGTGAGGTCTCAGATGTGACGTAAAAAGTCAAGGTTTTCCACAATACCTGACAACCATTTAATTTCGGAGCTTCCGTGGCTCAATGGTTAGCGCGTTCGGCTGTTAACCAATAGGTTGGTGGTTCGAGCCCACCCGGGAGCGGTGTTGTGGGATCTGAAATGTAACGTAGAAAGCCAAAGTTTTTGCACAATAAATGACGACCATTTAATTTTTGGGCTTCCGTGGCGCAATGGTTAGCGCGTTCGGCTGTTAACCAATAGGTTGGTGGTTCGACCCCATCCGGGAGCGGTGTTGTGAGGTCTCAGATGTGACGTAAAAAGTCAAGGTTTTTACATAATACCTGACGAGCATTTAACTTTTGGGCTTCCGTGGCGCAATGGTTAGCGCGTTCGGCTGTTAACCAATAGGTTGGTGGTTCGAGCCCATCCGGGAGCGGTGTTGTGAGGTCTCAGATGTGACGTTAAAAGTCAAGGTTTTTACACAATACCTGACGAGCATTTAATTTTTGGGCTCCCGTGGCGCTATGGTTAGCGCGTTCAGCTGTTAATCGAAAGGTTGGTGGTTCGAGCCCACCCGGGAAAGGTGTTGTGGGGTCTCAAATGTAACGTAGAAAGCTAAAGTTTTTCCACAATAGCTGACAACCATTTAATTTCTGAGCTTCCGTGGCTCAATGGTTAGCGCGTTCGGCTATTAACCAATAGGTTGGTGGTTCGAGCCCATCCGGGAGCGGTGTTGTGTGATCTCAAATGTAACGTAGAAAGCCAAAGTTTTTCCACAATACTTGACGACCATTTAATTTTTGGGCTTCCGTGGGGCAATGGTTAGCGCGTTCGGCTGTTAACCAATAGGTTGGTGGTTCGAGCCCATCCGGGAGCGGTGTTGTGAGGTCTCAGATGTGACGTAAAAAGTCAAGGTTTTTACACAATACCTGACGAGCATTTAACTTTTGGGCTTCCGTGGCGCAATGGTTAGCGCGTTCGGCTGTTAACCAATAGGTTGGTGGTTCGAGCCCACCCGAGAGCGGTGTTGAGGGATCTGAAATGTAACGTAGAAAGCCAAAGTTTTTGCACAATACCTGACGAGCATTTAACTTTTGGGCTTCCGTGGCGCAATGGTTAGCGCGTTCGGCTGTTAACCAATAGGTTGGTGGTTCGAGCCCATCCGGGAGCGGTGTTGTGAGGTCTCAGATGTGACGTAAAAAGTCAAGGTTTTTACACAATACCTGACGAGCATTTAATTTTTGGGCTTCCGTGGCACAATGGTTACCGCGTTCAGCTGTTAATCGAAAGGTTGGTGGTTCGAGCCCACCCGGGAGAGGTGTTGTGGGGTCTCAAATGTAACGTAGAAAGCCAAAGTTTTTCCACAATACCTGATAACAATTTAATTTCTGAGCTTCCGTGGCTCAATGGTTAGCGCGTTCGGCTGTTAACCAATAGGTTGGTGGTTCGAGCCCATCCGGGAGCGGTGTTGTGAGGTCTCAGATGTGTCGTAAAATGTCAAGGTTTTTACACAATACCTGACGAGCATTTAACTTTTGGGCTTCCGTGGCGCAATGGTTAGCGCGTTCGGCTGTTAACCAATAGGTTGGTGGTTCGAGCCCATCCGGGAGCGGTGTTGTGAGGTCTCAGATGTGACGTAAAAAGTCAAGTTTTTTGCACAATACCTGACGAGCATTTAGCTTTTGGGCTTCCGTGGCGCAATGGTTAGTGCGTTCGGCTGTTAACCAATAGGTTGGTGGTTCGAGCCCACCCGGGAGCGGTGTTGTGTGATCTCAAATGTAACGTAGAAAGCCAAAGTTTTTCCACAATACCTGACAACCATTTATTTTCTGAGCTTCCGTGGCTCAATGGTTAGCGCGTTCGGCTGTTAACCAATAGGTTGGTGGTTCGAGCCCACCCGGGAGCGGTGTTGTGGGATCTCAAATGTAACGTAGAAAGCCCAAGTTTTTGCACAATAAATGACGACCATTTAATTTTTGGGCTTCCGTGGCGCAATGGTTAGTGCGTTCGGCTGTTAACCAATAGGTTGGTGGTTCGAGCCCACCCGGGAAAGGTGTTGTGGGGTCTCAAATGTAACGTAGAAAGCTAAAGTTTTTCCACAATAGCTGACAACCATTTAATTTCTGAGCTTCCGTGGCTCAATGGTTAGCGCGTTCGGCTGTTAACCAATAGGTTGGTGGTTCGAGCCCATCCGGGAGCGGTGTTGTGTGATCTCAAATGTAATGTAGAAAGCCAAAGTTTTTGCACAATAAATGACGACCATTTAATTTTTGGGCTTCCGTGGCGCAATGGTTAGCGCGTTCGGCTGTTAACCAATAGGTTGGTGGTTCGACCCCATCCGGGAGCGGTGTTGTGAGGTCTCAGATGTGGCGTAAAAAGTCAAGGTTTTTACATAATACCTGACGAGCATTTAACTTTTGGGCTTCCGTGGCGCAATGGTTAGCGCGTTCGGCTGTTAACCAATAGGTTGGTGGTTCGAGCCCATCCGGGAGCGGTGTTGTGAGGTCTCAGATGTGACGTTAAAAGTCAAGGTTTTTACACAATACCTGACGAGCATTTAATTTTTGGGCTCCCGTGGCGTTATGGTTAGCGCGTTCAGCTGTTAATCGAAAGGTTGGTGGTTCGAGCCCACCCGGGAAAGGTGTTGTGGGGTCTCAAATGTAACGTAGAAAGCTAAAGTTTTTCCACAATAGCTGACAACCATTTAATTTCTGAGCTTCCGTGGCTCAAGGGTTAGCGCGTTCGGCTGTTAACCAATAGGGTGGTGGTTCGAGCCCATCCGGGAGCGGTGTTGTGTGGTCTCAAATGTAACGTAGAAAGCCAAAGTTTTTCCACAATACCTGACGACCATTTAATTTTTGGGCTTCCGTGGCGCAATGGTTAGCACGTTCGGCTGTTAACCAATAGGTTGGTGGTTCGAGCCCATCCGGGAGCCGTGTTGTGAGGTCTCAGATGTGACGTAAAAAGTCAAGGTTTTCCACAATACCTGACAACCATTTAATTTCGGAGCTTCCGTGGCTCAATGGTTAGCGCGTTCGGCTGTTAACCAATAGGTTGGTGGTTCGAGCCCACCCGGGAGCGGTGTTGTGGGATCTGAAATGTAACGTAGAAAGCCAAAGTTTTTGCACAATAAATGACGACCATTTAATTTTTGGGCTTCCGTGGCGCAATGGTTAGCGCGTTCGGCTGTTAACCAATAGGTTGGTGGTTCGACCCCATCCGGGAGCGGTGTTGTGAGGTCTCAGATGTGACGTAAAAAGTCAAGGTTTTTACATAATACCTGACGAGCATTTAACTTTTGGGCTTCCGTGGCGCAATGGTTAGCGCGTTCGGCTGTTAACCAATAGGTTGGTGGTTCGAGCCCATCCGGGAGCGGTGTTGTGAGGTCTCAGATGTGACGTTAAAAGTCAAGGTTTTTACACAATACCTGACGAGCATTTAATTTTTGGGCTCCCGTGGCGCTATGGTTAGCGCGTTCAGCTGTTAATCGAAAGGTTGGTGGTTCGAGCCCACCCGGGAAAGGTGTTGTGGGGTCTCAAATGTAACGTAGAAAGCTAAAGTTTTTCCACAATAGCTGACAACCATTTAATTTCTGAGCTTCCGTGGCTCAATGGTTAGCGCGTTCGGCTATTAACCAATAGGTTGGTGGTTCGAGCCCATCCGGGAGCGGTGTTGTGTGATCTCAAATGTAACGTAGAAAGCCAAAGTTTTTCCACAATACTTGACGACCATTTAATTTTTGGGCTTCCGTGGGGCAATGGTTAGCGCGTTCGGCTGTTAACCAATAGGTTGGTGGTTCGAGCCCATCCGGGAGCGGTGTTGTGAGGTCTCAGATGTGACGTAAAAAGTCAAGGTTTTTACACAATACCTGACGAGCATTTAACTTTTGGGCTTCCGTGGCGCAATGGTTAGCGCGTTCGGCTGTTAACCAATAGGTTGGTGGTTCGAGCCCACCCGAGAGCGGTGTTGAGGGATCTGAAATGTAACGTAGAAAGCCAAAGTTTTTGCACAATACCTGACGAGCATTTAACTTTTGGGCTTCCGTGGCGCAATGGTTAGCGCGTTCGGCTGTTAACCAATAGGTTGGTGGTTCGAGCCCATCCGGGAGCGGTGTTGTGAGGTCTCAGATGTGACGTAAAAAGTCAAGGTTTTTACACAATACCTGACGAGCATTTAATTTTTGGGCTTCCGTGGCACAATGGTTACCGCGTTCAGCTGTTAATCGAAAGGTTGGTGGTTCGAGCCCACCCGGGAGAGGTGTTGTGGGGTCTCAAATGTAACGTAGAAAGCCAAAGTTTTTCCACAATACCTGATAACAATTTAATTTCTGAGCTTCCGTGGCTCAATGGTTAGCGCGTTCGGCTGTTAACCAATAGGTTGGTGGTTCGAGCCCATCCGGGAGCGGTGTTGTGAGGTCTCAGATGTGACGTAAAATGTCAAGGTTTTTACACAATACCTGACGAGCATTTAACTTTTGGGCTTCCGTGGCGCAATGGTTAGCGCGTTCGGCTGTTAACCAATAGGTTGGTGGTTCGAGCCCATCCGGGAGCGGTGTTGTGAGGTCTCAGATGTGACGTAAAAAGTCAAGTTTTTTGCACAATACCTGACGAGCATTTAGCTTTTGGGCTTCCGTGGCGCAATGGTTAGTGCGTTCGGCTGTTAACCAATAGGTTGGTGGTTCGAGCCCACCCGGGAGCGGTGTTGTGTGATCTCAAATGTAACGTAGAAAGCCAAAGTTTTTCCACAATACCTGACAACCATTTAATTTCTGAGCTTCCGTGGCTCAATGGTTAGCGCGTTCGGCTGTTAACCAATAGGTTGGTGGTTCGAGCCCACCCGGGAGCGGTGTTGTGGGATCTCAAATGTAACGTAGAAAGCCCAAGTTTTTGCACAATAAATGACGACCATTTAATTTTTGGGCTTCCGTGGCGCAATGGTTAGTGCGTTCGGCTGTTAACCAATAGGTTGGTGGTTCGAGCCCACCCGGGAAAGGTGTTGTGGGGTCTCAAATGTAACGTAGAAAGCTAAAGTTTTTCCACAATAGCTGACAACCATTTAATTTCTGAGCTTCCGTGGCTCAATGGTTAGCGCGTTCGGCTGTTAACCAATAGGTTGGTGGTTCGAGCCCATCCGGGAGCGGTGTTGTGTGATCTCAAATGTAACGTAGAAAGCCAAAGTTTTTGCACAATAAATGACGACCATTTAATTTTTGGGCTTCCGTGGCGCAATGGTTAGCGCGTTCGGCTGTTAACCAATAGGTTGGTGGTTCGACCCCATCCGGGAGCGGTGTTGTGAGGTCTCAGATGTGGCGTAAAAAGTCAAGGTTTTTACATAATACCTGACGAGCATTTAACTTTTGGGCTTCCGTGGCGCAATGGTTAGCGCGTTCGGCTGTTAACCAATAGGTTGGTGGTTCGAGCCCATCCGGGAGCGGTGTTGTGAGGTCTCAGATGTGACGTTAAAAGTCAAGGTTTTTACACAATACCTGACGAGCATTTAATTTTTGGGCTCCCGTGGCGTTATGGTTAGCGCGTTCAGCTGTTAATCGAAAGGTTGGTGGTTCGAGCCCACCCGGGAAAGGTGTTGTGGGGTCTCAAATGTAACGTAGAAAGCTAAAGTTTTTCCACAATAGCTGACAACCATTTAATTTCTGAGCTTCCGTGGCTCAATGGTTAGCGCGTTCGGCTGTTAACCAATAGGTTGGTGGTTCGACCCCATCCGGGAGCGGTGTTGTGAGGTCTCAGATGTGGCGTAAAAAGTCAAGGTTTTTACATAATACCTGACGAGCATTTAACTTTTGGGCTTCCGTGGCGCAATGGTTAGCGCGTTCGGCTGTTAACCAATAGGTTGGTGGTTCGAGCCCACCCGGGAGCGGTGTTGTGAGGTCTCAGATGTGGCGTAAAAAGTCAAGGTTTTTACATAATACCTGACGAGCATTTAACTTTTGGGCTTCCGTGGCGCAATGGTTAGCGCGTTCGGCTGTTAACCAATAGGTTGGTGGTTCGAGCCCATCCGGGAGCGGTGTTGTGAGGTCTCAGATGTGACGTTAAAAGTCAAGGTTTTTACACAATACCTGACGAGCATTTAATTTTTGGGCTCCCGTGGCGTTATGGTTAGCGCGTTCAGCTGTTAATCGAAAGGTTGGTGGTTCGAGCCCACCCGGGAAAGGTGTTGTGGGGTCTCAAATGTAACGTAGAAAGCTAAAGTTTTTCCACAATAGCTGACAACCATTTAATTTCTGAGCTTCCGTGGCTCAATGGTTAGCGCGTTCGGCTGTTAACCAATAGGTTGGTGGTTCGACCCCATCCGGGAGCGGTGTTGTGAGGTCTCAGATGTGGCGTAAAAAGTCAAGGTTTTTACATAATACCTGACGAGCATTTAACTTTTGGGCTTCCGTGGCGCAATGGTTAGCGCGTTCGGCTGTTAACCAATAGGTTGGTGGTTCGAACCCATCCGGGAGCGGTGTTGTGAGGTCTCAGATGTGACGTTAAAAGTCAAGGTTTTTACACAATACCTGACGAGCATTTAATTTTTGGGCTCCCGTGGCGTTATGGTTAGCGCGTTCAGCTGTTAATCGAAAGGTTGGTGGTTCGAGCCCACCCGGGAAAGGTGTTGTGGGGTCTCAAATGTAACGTAGAAAGCTAAAGTTTTTCCACAATAGCTGACAACCATTTAATTTCTGAGCTTCCGTGGCTCAATGGTTAGCGCGTTCGGCTGTTAACCAATAGGTTGGTGGTTCGAGCCCATCCGGGAGCGGTGTTGTGTGATCTCAAATGTAACGTAGAAAGCCAAAGTTTTTCCACAATACTTGACGACCATTTAATTTTTGGGCTTCCGTGGCGCAATGGTTAGCACGTTCGGCTGTTAACCAATAGGTTGGTGGTTCGAGCCCATCCGGGAGCCGTGTTGTGAGGTCTCAGATGTGACGTAAAAAGTCAAGGTTTTCCACAATACCTGACAACCATTTAATTTCGGAGCTTCCGTGGCTCAATGGTTAGCGCGTTCGGCTGTTAACCAATAGGTTGGTGGTTCGAGCCCACCCGGGAGCGGTGTTGTGGGATCTGAAATGTAACGTAGAAAGCCAAAGTTTTTGCACAATAAATGACGACCATTTAATTTTTGGGCTTCCGTGGCGCAATGGTTAGCGCGTTCGGCTGTTTACCAATAGGTTGGTGGTTCGACCCCATCCGGGAGCGGTGTTGTGAGGTCTCAGATGTGACGTAAAAAGTCAAGGTTTTTACATAATACCTGACGAGCATTTAACTTTTGGGCTTCCGTGGCGCAATGGTTAGCGCGTTCGGCTGTTAACCAATAGGTTGGTGGTTCAAGCCCATCCGGGAGCGGTGTTGTGAGGTCTCAGATGTGACGTTAAAAGTCAAGGTTTTTACACAATACCTGACGAGCATTTAATTTTTGGGCTCCCGTGGCGCTATGATTAGCGCGTTCAGCTGTTAATCGAAAGGTTGGTGGTTCGAGCCCACCCGGGAAAGGTGTTGTGGGGTCTCAAATGTAACGTAGAAAGCTAAAGTTTTTCCACAATAGCTGACAACCATTTAATTTCTGAGCTTCCGTGGCTCAATGGTTAGCGCGTTCGGCTATTAACCAATAGGTTGGTGGTTCGAGCCCATCCGGGAGCGGTGTTGTGTGATCTCAAATGTAACGTAGAAAGCCAAAGTTTTTCCACAATACTTGACGACCATTTAATTTTTGGGCTTCCGTGGCGCAATGGTTAGCACGTTCGGCTGTTAACCAATAGGTTGGTGGTTCGAGCCCATCCGGGAGCCGTGTTGTGAGGTCTCAGATGTGACGTAAAAAGTCAAGGTTTTCCACAATACCTGACAACCATTTAATTTCGGAGCTTCCGTGGCTCAATGGTTAGCGCGTTCGGCTGTTAACCAATAGGTACGTGGTTCGAGCCCACCCGGGAGCGGTGTTGTGGGATCTCAAATGTAACGTAGAAAGCCAAAGTTTTTGCACAATAAATGACGACCATTTAATTTTTGGGCTTCCGTGGCGCAATGGTTAGCGCGTTCGGCTGTTAACCAATAGGTTGGTGGTTCGACCCCATCCGGGAGCGGTGTTTTGAGGTCTCAGATGTGACGTAAAAAGTCAAGGTTTTTACATAATACCTGACGAGCATTCAACTTTTGGGCTTCCGTGGCGCATTGGTTTGCGCGTTCGGCTGTTAACCAATAGGTTGGTGGTTCGAGCCCATCCGGGAGCGGTGTTGTGAGGTCTCAGATGTGACGTAAAAAGTCAAGGTTTTTACACAATACCTAACGATCATTTAACTTTTGGGCTTCCGTGGGGCAATGGTTAGCGCGTTCGGCTGTTAACCAATAGGTTGGTGGTTCGAGCCCATCCGGGAGCGGTGTTGTGAGGTCTCAGATGTGACGTAAAAAGTCAAGGTTTTTACACAATACCTGACGAGCATTTAACTTTTGGGCTTCCGTGGCGCAATGGTTAGCGCGTTCGGCTGTTAACCAATAGGTTGGTGGTTCGAGCCCACCCGGGAGCGGTGTTGTGGGATCTCAAATGTAACGTAGAAAGCCAAAGTTTTTGCACAATAAATGACGACCATTTAATTTTTGGGCTTCCGTGGCGCAATGGTTAGCGCGTTCGGCTGTTAACCAATAGGTTGGTGGTTCGACCCCATCCGGGAGCGGTGTTTTGAGGTCTCAGATTTGACGTAAAAAGTCAAGGTTTTTACACAATACCTGACGAGCATTTAACTTTTGGGCTTCCGTGGCGCAATGGTTAGCGCGTTCGGCTGTTAACCAATAGGTTGGTGGTTCGAGCCCATCCGGGAGCGGTGTTGTGAGGTCTCAGATGTGACGTAAAAAGTCAAGGTTTTTACACAATACCTGACGAGCATTTAACTTTTGGGCTTCCGTGGCGCTATGTTTAGCGCGTTCGGCTGTTAACCAATAGGTTGGTGGTTCGAGCCCATCCGGGAGCGGTGTTGTGAGGTCTCAGATGTGACGTTAAAAGTCAAGGTTTTTACACAATACCTGACGAGCATTTAATTTTTGGGCTCCCGTGGCGTTATGGTTAGCGCGTTCAGCTGTTAATCGAAAGGTTGGTGGTTCGAGCCCACCCGGGAAAGGTGTTGTGGGGTCTCAAATGTAAAGTAGAAAGCTAAAGTTTTTCCACAATAGCTGACAACCATTTAATTTCTGAGCTTCCGTGGCTCAATGGTTAGCGCGTTCGGCTGTTAACCAATAGGTTGGTGGTTCGAGCCCATCCGGGAGCGGTGTTGTGTGATCTCAAATGTAACGTAGAAAGCCAAAGTTTTTGCACAATAAATGACGACCATTTAATTTTTGGGCTTCCGTGGCGCAATGGTTAGCGCGTTCGGCTGTTAACCAATAGGTTGGTGGTTCGACCCCATCCGGGAGCGGTGTTGTGAGGTCTCAGATGTGACGTAAAAAGTCAAGGTTTTTACATAATACCTGACGAGCATTTATCTTTTGGGCTTCCGTGGCGCAATGGTTAGCGCGTTCGGCTGTTAACCAATAGGTTGGTGGTTCGAGCCCATCCGGGAGCGGTGTTGTGAGGTCTCAGATGTGACGTAAAAAGTCAAGGTTTTTACACAATACCTAACGATCATTTAACTTTTGGGCTTCCGTGGCGCAATGGTTAGCGCGTTCGGCTGTTAACCAATAGGTTGGTGGTTCGAGCCCATCCGGGAGCGGTGTTGTGAGGTCTCAGATGTGACGTAAAAAGTCAAGGTTTTTACATAATACCTGACGAGCATTTAACTTTTGGGCTTCCGTGGCGCAATGGTTAGCGCGTTCGGCTGTTAACCAATAGGTTGGTGGTTCGAGCCCACCCGAGAGCGGTGTTGAGGGATCTGAAATGTAACGTAGAAAGCCAAAGTTTTTGCACAATAAATGACGACCATTTAATTTTTGGGCTTCCGTGGCGCAATGGTTAGCGCGTTCGGCTGTTAACCAATAGGTTGGTCGTTCGACCCCATCCGGGAGCGGTGTTGTGAGGTCTCAGATGTGACGTAAAAAGTCAAGGTTTTTACACAATACCTGACGAGTATTTTACTTTTGGGCTTCCGTGGCGCAATGGTTAGCGCGTTCGGCTGTTAACCAATAGGTTGGTGGTTCGAGCCCATCCGGGAGCGGTGTTGTGAGGTCTCAGATGTGACGTAAAAAGTCAAGCTTTTGCACAGTACCTGACGAGCATTTAGATTTTGGGCTTCCGTGGCGCAATGGTTAGCGCGTTCGGCTGTTAAGCAATAGGTTGGTGGTTCGAGCCCATCCGGGAGCGGTGTTGTGAGGTCTCAGATGTGACGTAAAAAGTCAAGGTTTTTACACAATACCTGACGAGCATTTAAATTTTGGGCTTCCTTGGCGCAATGGTTAGCGCGTTCGGCTGTTAACCAATAGGTTGGTGGTTCGAGCCCACCCGGAAGCGGTGTTGTGTGATCTCAAATGTAACGTAGAAAGCCAAAGTTTTTCCACAACACCTGACAACCATTTAATTTCTGAGCTTCCGTGGCTCAATGGCTAGCGCGTTCGGCTGTTAACCAATAGGTTGGTTGTTCGAGCCCATCCGGGAGCGGTGTTGTGAGGTCTCAGATGTGACGTTAAAAGTCAAGGTTTTTACACAATACCTGACGAGTATTTAACTTTTGGGCTTCCGTGGCGCAATGGTTAGCGCGTTCGGCGGTTAACCAATAGGTTGGTGGTTCGAGCCCATCCGGGAGCGGTGTTGTGAGGTCTCAGATGTGACGTAAGAAGTCAAGGTTTTTACACAATACCTGACGAGTATTTAACTTTTGGGCTTCCGTGGCGCAATGGTTAGCGCGTTCGGCTGTTAACCAATAGGTTGGTGGTTCGACCCCATCCGGGAGCGGTGTTGTGAGGTCTCAGATGTGGCGTAAAAAGTCAAGGTTTTTACATAATACCTGACGAGCATTTAACTTTTGGGCTTCCGTGGCGCAATGGTTAGCGCGTTCGGCTGTTAACCAATAGGTTGGTGGTTCGAGCCCATCCGGGAGCGGTGTTGTGAGGTCTCAGATGTGACGTTAAAAGTCAAGGTTTTTACACAATACCTGACGAGCATTTAATTTTTGGGCTCCCGTGGCGTTATGGTTAGCGCGTTCAGCTGTTAATCGAAAGGTTGGTGGTTCGAGCCCACCCGGGAAAGGTGTTGTGGGGTCTCAAATGTAACGTAGAAAGCTAAAGTTTTTCCACAATAGCTGACAACCATTTAATTTCTGAGCTTCCGTGGCTCAATGGTTAGCGCGTTCGGCTGTTAACCAATAGGTTGGTGGTTCGACCCCATCCGGGAGCGGTGTTGTGAGGTCTCAGATGTGGCGTAAAAAGTCAAGGTTTTTACATAATACCTGACGAGCATTTAACTTTTGGGCTTCCGTGGCGCAATGGTTAGCGCGTTCGGCTGTTAACCAATAGGTTGGTGGTTCGAGCCCATCCGGGAGCGGTGTTGTGAGGTCTCAGATGTGACGTTAAAAGTCAAGGTTTTTACACAATACCTGACGAGCATTTAATTTTTGGGCTCCCGTGGCGTTATGGTTAGCGCGTTCAGCTGTTAATCGAAAGGTTGGTGGTTCGAGCCCACCCGGGAAAGGTGTTGTGGGGTCTCAAATGTAACGTAGAAAGCTAAAGTTTTTCCACAATAGCTGACAACCATTTAATTTCTGAGCTTCCGTGGCTCAATGGTTAGCGCGTTCGGCTGTTAACCAATAGGTTGGTGGTTCGAGCCCATCCGGGAGCGGTGTTGTGTGATCTCAAATGTAACGTAGAAAGCCAAAGTTTTTCCACAATACTTGACGACCATTTAATTTTTGGGCTTCCGTGGCGCAATGGTTAGCACGTTCGGCTGTTAACCAATAGGTTGGTGGTTCGAGCCCATCCGGGAGCCGTGTTGTGAGGTCTCAGATGTGACGTAAAAAGTCAAGGTTTTCCACAATACCTGACAACCATTTAATTTCGGAGCTTCCGTGGCTCAATGGTTAGCGCGTTCGGCTGTTAACCAATAGGTTGGTGGTTCGAGCCCACCCGGGAGCGGTGTTGTGGGATCTGAAATGTAACGTAGAAAGCCAAAGTTTTTGCACAATAAATGACGACCATTTAATTTTTGGGCTTCCGTGGCGCAATGGTTAGCGCGTTCGGCTGTTTACCAATAGGTTGGTGGTTCGACCCCATCCGGGAGCGGTGTTGTGAGGTCTCAGATGTGACGTAAAAAGTCAAGGTTTTTACATAATACCTGACGAGCATTTAACTTTTGGGCTTCCGTGGCGCAATGGTTAGCGCGTTCGGCTGTTAACCAATAGGTTGGTGGTTCAAGCCCATCCGGGAGCGGTGTTGTGAGGTCTCAGATGTGACGTTAAAAGTCAAGGTTTTTACACAATACCTGACGAGCATTTAATTTTTGGGCTCCCGTGGCGCTATGATTAGCGCGTTCAGCTGTTAATCGAAAGGTTGGTGGTAGGGCTCGGGGATCGATTAACTATTAATATAAAAAATTAACATACAAAAATTTGTAAAACGAAGATTATTTGAAAGTAATTCGTCTTGATTTTCTTTGGAAAAAGGTAGATTGATGCAGATATTAGTCGTAAGAACTTTTTATCAAAAACCAACAATCTCAACATAATCATAACAATAGTAAACAAATATGTTTTTTGCGATACGTTTTGTACGGTTACGAGAAAAAAAATTGTGATCTGTATATTTCTTGAGACAAATGTAGTTTTGATTTCATTTATCGAATAGTCTTTGGACGAGTAACCGCCACTATATTTTTTTTACTATAAACTTTGATCTATTTGTAATTGTTTGAGTTCTATTTTAACGAAAAAAAGCACAAACTTGATATCATAAAAAAAAGTAATTATATTAAAAAAAAACCTAATAATTGGGAAAATGAATTTCTCTAGTCTGAACACATTAGTTGTCGATTGGGTATTACCGCGATTACCGAATAAAAGTTTGATTATGGCCGGCGCGGTTGATCGTACTGAAGTTGCGGGTGCACTTGATGAGTTGCCACGTAAAAGAAGCCAAGTATGGGGTAACTTCCACATAGAAAAAGAAATTGCAAGTTGCAAGCACTGCGAAAAGTGAGCGTTATTGCCGTTATGGCATTGTTTTTATGCCGTATATAATGAATTTATCATTGTGGACAAATTGTAATAAGTGTATGCGTTTAATGTTACCGTAGAACGTATAAAATGCCTAAGGATAGTAAATATATGGGAACAAGTCATCTACGCTATCATCTCGAAAAGAAACATCCTGAAGTTTACAGGACAAATGTGCCAGCAATGGTAATGTACCTATGGGGCTTCGTTAACAAATAATAATAATAATAATAATAATAAAAAGGCTTTTATTGGAGCAACCTTTAAGAGGCAAAGTCTTATTTACAAAGGTGTCCACTAGTTACATATTTACAGACGATTAAATTAAAGTTAGAGTTAAGATTGTATCAGAATAAATTATTAAGATAAGAAATTACAAGATTTTTAAATAGTCTTGGGGATTCTATAGATTTAATGGAGTTTTCGAGGTCGTTCCAGGCTTTAATGCCTCTAAACTTAGCGCTTTTGGTTCGAAATTTTGAAGTAAAGCTTTCAACATAGAAATTACTATCGTGGTTTCTAGAATAACTTCTTTGCCTAGGAAATATTTAAAATAAACAAATTTATAGTCGAATTAGGTTTCTCTTAATTTAAAAGCAAATCGCCTGAGTCGAATTAGTTTTGCCTAGAAGTAAATGGACTGTAATTCTAATTATTTCGTTAAAAATAGTTTTCAACTCGGGGTTTTGACTACTCGACTAGGAACGGTAATGAAAAATTGGGGTTCATTGCGCGAATGGTAATGAAAAATCGGGGTTCATTGCGCGAATGGTAATGAAAAATCGGGGTTCATTGCGCGAATGGTAATGAAAAATCGGGGTTCATTGCGCGAATGGTAATGAAAAATCGGGGTTCATTGCGCGAATGGTAATGAAAAATCGGGGTTCATTGCGCGAATGGTAATGAAAAATCGGGGTTCATTGCGCGAATGGTAATGAAAAATCGGGGTTCATTGCGCGAATGGTAATGAAAAATCGGGGTTCATTGCGCGAATGGTAATGAAAAATCGGTGCTCATTGCGCGAATGGTAATGAAAAATCGGTGCTCATTGCGAGAATGTTAATGAAAAATCGGGGTTCATTGCGCGAATGGTAATGAAAAATCGGGGTTCATTGCGCGAATGGTAATGAAAAATCGGTGCTCATTGCGAGAATGGTAATGAAAACAACAGAGTATATATTGAAGAAATGGTAATGATTGAAATTAATACAGCTTGTTTCGACTTTCGACAATTTCAATAGCTCTCCATCTAAGGAAGTAATTTAACTTTAAACAAGCAGAAGTGCAAGAAAAGGTTACAAGTATACTGGAACTTTATTAGCTTTACATAACCTTTTTAATGTACTTCTGCTAGTTGACGGTTCCACTTCTTAGGTCATGAAATGAAACGTTTACGTGTTTCTAAACTTTTACTCGAGTTGATACTATTTCAAGATAGGGTTGAGCTTCCTCCTAAATGGTAACAGAGATTTCGAGGGTTGAGTTGAATTGCAAAGTCTTTTGTAAATGGAATAAAACTATATGAAATAGTTCATCGAAACATTTTCGGTATACAATTTCAGCCTAACAAATCGGACACTGATCACGCTGCGCAATGTGTAAAGAAATGGGTGGTACAAACAGACCAAGCATTTAAAGCCGTTGAACACCCGTCGTTTAAACAAATGTTATTATCCATTAATCCTAAAAACTCTGCAATTGCACGTAGCGTACCTCAAAGTGCTAGAATAATTAAACAGGAGTTATTTGCGTCGTATGAAAACGAATTCCAAAAAGTGGTAGAATTATGCAAGGTACGTCCGTGAACCATCGAAATGTACTTTTACCTAATTTCGTGAAGTCGATTTTATTGATGAAATAAGTACCATTCTTATGGATATTATAGGCGATTCCCAGTCAGATTTCTTACACCCTGGATGCTTGGACTTCAAATAACCGGCTCCCATTTCTTGGAGTTACGTGCCATTGGATCGATATAAACTGGGAACTTAAGAACACCCTGATAGGCTTCGTACCATTTTCTCAACGCCACACTGGTAAAAATATTTGCACTGCCTTCGTGACCATCGTACAGGCTACAACTTCAAAGGTGAAGTACTAATTTTATGCGCAGCTGAAAGCGGGTGATACCAAACTAGTTCATTAGAGATAGTATTTCACTAGCTAGAGTTTAAATACACGGAAATTCGTGATGAAGTCCAAAATCAAAATAATTTAATGCAAACACTACCGTTGACCGGTTGAAAATGCCGATCTCACAGTATTTTTAATTGTTCGAGCAATGCTTTATATCATATATGAACATTTATAGAATCGCTTTTTCACGCTCTTTTCGAAAATTCTACCCAAATTTCACTTGAATTTTATGAAGAATTAGTGACGCTGTAATTTTATCGCTCGAACTCTATATAAACTCAGTCTAATCTTACAAGTAAAATGTAAGATGTTAACGAACGTTTCAATATTTATAAACCGTAGGTTCTGGGTATTACGATGGATAATGCCAGTAATAATGATGCATTTGCTAAGGAATTACAATCCAAAAGTGCACAGCTCGGCATCAGATTTAGTGATGAAACACGTGTGCGCTGCTTTGCACACATCCTCAACCTAGCAGTTCAGGATTTGCTAAAACACCTGAAATCGCAAGCGCAATACGAAAATGAAGCCGACTACGAGGATACAGCGGACGACATATCCACGCAAATATCCATCGGGCATTCAGTAACTAAGGTACTGGATTACATCACACACTTTCTGAACGTCACGTTAATGAACGTCAAATCCATTTATACATTAGATAAGGGCTATAGTTTTGAAAATAAGACTGTCGAATCATAAAGAAATACACCTTTCCGATTTAAACGTATCATTTGGATTAAATGATCTTAAGGTCATTCTCGATGTATCTACGCGATGGAATTCAACATATGCGATGTTGGCTCGTGCAACATATCTAAAACAGGTAACCGTGTTACAACAAAAGGAGTGTGAAAACATCAAAACTCGCTTTGAATTACTGGCAACCAATGGTTTCTCCACATAGTAGAGTATTTAATATTCCCATTTTGAGGTTGAATTGATCAACTCTATTTTAGGGTTGTGAATCTCAATCTACCAATATTTTGTGTCCATATGTAAGGCACACTAAGTACGACATCTTATGTTTATTTTGTTCAGTCAATCGAAGCCCTTATTAAATCTGATGCCGATTTACGAAAATTCTCACTAAGTGATCCTGAATGGGAAAATATAGACACCCTTCTCGTGCTACTCAAGGTAATAACATTATGACATACTGGACGTCACTAACAAACTGGTCCCATAACTTTAGTATGTACGTTTACTGTTCACCAAATTCCACCCGTATTTTTAATTTAAATTGTTATTGTGACGCAAATACATTATTAAAATACTGTATTTGCAATTATCTTTGGGGAAAACCGTTGATAAACGCGGTTTTTTTGTGTCATGTTAACAAGGACAAATGTCTTTCTATAGGATTTCGACCTTGCAACAAAAATCTATTCGTCCAGTCAATATCCTACAATATCTGCTGTTATGCCTGCCTATTTCTGGTTGGTCGATAAGTTAGCAAAGGATCATAATGATCCAGTGATCAATGGTGCGTGTATGGTAGCTAAAGAAAAATTAGCTAACTACATTGAAATGTCTCGCACAGAAGCGTTTTGGGTGGCTATGGGTAAGAAGGTTTCCATACAAAATTACATTTACACAACGGGATGCAGATTATGTCCAAAAATAGCACGCAAGGCATATATCTGACGGTATTTTAAGTGAAGTTCTAGGAACTTGTCCTTAAAGGGAGGGTGAAAAGGAAAATCAAGTGATTTTCCACAGTTGCAAAATGTTTTGATAATGTTTCTAGAAAGTATATATGTCAAAAATTAACACACTTTTTACGGGGTATAAAGTGTCTGAAAAGTTTTATAACTCTTTGGGCTAAAGCGCTCCGTTTCGAGGTTGTGGCTCTCAAAAATAGGCTGGAAAAAGTAAAACTCTAATATTAAAAGTAAAAATTCGTATTATGGCTTTGGTCCAATTATTCTACATTATTGACCATGAGGAATTTATCAAACAAAGTTCAAACCTAGTAGACCATGAAAGTTTCGAAAGGTCCGCTAACGTTCAACAGTTGTTTTTAGTAATGGTTTAAATTAATTACATGTTAAACAACGTAGCTCAGACGTCTGTTAATGGTTTCTTCAGCTTTACTGGTACATAATTGTATTCTTAATTTCGGTTGAAAATATTCGGAAGACCATGTTTACGATTACAAAATTGTTCAAACATGGGCATCATCAGCGATTAAGCAAACAAGCACGTTTATTTCGAATTATTGGTGAACACGTTCGAAGATTTCAGAGGTGTTACAAATGTCATCATATCCATGAAGTATACTTTGTTGTAAGTCTTTCTTGGATATCGCCAACTTCACTTTCCACATACCAAGTCCTTGAGATAGCACCAAAGAAGCAATGTGCACTGGTTTAGATTTGAAAATCTTGCTGACCACGCAACTGTCTAACCTCGACCTACCCACCTCCGAAGGAACGCGACATTAAGATAAACTTGAAGAAGGGTAAAATGTGGTGATGGTCCATCATGAATAAACTACATCATAGTCGCAACCGATCATGCATGATGGCGCACCAATCCTTTTTAATCTTTGAGTGAAGTTCGCGTTGTACAAGACAAATAATATTTAATGGATGTTCTAACATCCGCATCGCGTCAGGAATCTTTGAACGTGTTAACCAATCCTTCAAAAGACGCGCGCAAGTCGGCTTAAACATTGGTGCCCAGTTTTAACAACCCTGTAAATATAATTAAAGTGTCTTCCATTTCTTGTAATAGAAATGAAGAGTAACACTCCGTTAATTTGTTAGTAAATCTCAACAAATTACCAACGTCTAAGCTACTTAGATATTAAATTGGAATTATTTAAAACCATTAATAATAAGAAACGTATTAACGTTCGCGGACTTTTAAACACATTCACGCTCTTCTAGGTTTGAACTTTTTTCGATAACGTCCTTATGGTCTTCAATCTAACTGTCACAATACTGAACAATTTCCTTTCTTTCGGCCTATCTTTTGTGAGCCCATAACTCCGAGACGGAGCACTTTAGCCCAAAATTTCATATCTTTTCTGACGTCTTTGACTCGAAAACGCGCTAGTTAAGTTTTTGCAAACTTGCCAGAAACACACTGTATGTAATTAGATTTAATGTAATTGAAAGCCAAAAACTGTTAGTTTGAAGATGACATGGAATATATGAACTTCTCTTAGTTGTTGACCCGACCCTGAAGATGGATTTCATCCAAGCGAACTACCCAAAGGCTATGGCGAAAACAATAAAAGCGCAGGTCTTAGCTGTGTTTAACGCGTACTACGAAAGTAGTTCTCCATCAACAAGCATTAGTGGGTCCACAGAGGAGTCTGTGGGCATTTTGTCTTACTACCCTAAACGACCACTGAGATTAACGAAGGGTTCAGAACTACTAAGGTATCTGAAAGACGATCTTCAACCTCCAAAAACAAACGTTCTTCAGTGGTGGAAGGTAAACCTATAGATAAGGAAAATCAAATGATTTGTTTTATCGACTCTTCTAGAATTACGAGATCTATGTATACGGGATTTAAGCTAGGCATTTTATGGGCGCGATCATGACCTATCGGTGAACGGTGTGCGCCTTAATTTGTTTGTGGCTGACATTTCCCGTTGGTGATCGCTCTCCGTACCCATCTCTCCTATAGAAGGGGACGGCAGCCTCGTAAATCCAGTATAGTGTAACATCCATCAAATATCTCGGAATGGTTTTAAAAACCGACAAAAGGTAGCACCTCCGACAAAACGCGTAACGCGCTGCCATCCAAGGAACAAACTTTCCGTTGCACGCACTGTATGCCAAAATGTTCATATAACACGAGTGTTATTTTTTGTATCTCGTGCTAAATGTTCAACGACATATAGAGCGTGCCACGGAACAAGGCAAGGTGTTAAACGATTGGTTGGAGTCGCTACTTTCAAATTATGCATGAAATTTGAATCGAATTTGATTTTTAAAACCATTCTTAGATGTTTCCTGGATGCTCCACTCCGCACAGAACTCTTATAGTAGAATAATAGATCAAATATCACTTGACATTTTTAAAGACACGGCTATTCGAATTGGTATGAACAATAAAAAATAACATTGTGATTTTCAATATTATCAGAAGTATATAATAATTATCTTCGAGAACATAAGGACCAAGGTTACTAAACGGAATCAAAACGCGGTAAATAGTACCCTCATCATTACTCTATTAGCGCTTGACTATTTTCCAAGGCACGCTTGTGAGTTTTTGGCCCATGTCAAGACGCGGTGGGTTGATTGCTTAGGCTTTTGTATCGAATAGATCTGGAATTCACCCCAACCGAATTTCGATTAGCATGAAAGTAAACATTAAGTGTGAACCTTTGAAGAATAATATGTTACCGAACTAAAGTATAAGAGGATACATTGTGTCATCCTTCGGCTATTATGAGCTTCTGATATTACACGTTAATTTTTGTTGCAAATGCATATGTTAATTTGAACTATATGGATATGTATCAAACCGGGTCACCTGTCTAAACTAACCTTTCTGGCTTTATGTCCTGCAAGTTCAGCATAACCTTTTACTTACTAGGCTAATGAAGATACGTATCCGGGAGTTGCCAACATGGCAAGGGACTTCCTTGCCATTCCTGCAACTTCGGTTCCTTCGGAAGAAGTTTTTTCCAAAGGGTCGAATCTTGTCACGTGTAAGAGAGGAAGCCTTAATCCCGAAACAATCTCTAAGATAATGTGTTTAAAAATGTGGTGGAACAAATAGTTGGAAAGACTCAATATTAAAGTAGATGAAAGTAAATAAAGACTATTAAAGGTTTCATGTGTCCGTTTATCGATAATTTACTTCGAAAATACTTCCACAACGCAAAAGTAGTTTTCAAGCCCGGTAATCAAAGACTAAGTTCACACACACTCATTTCACTTTGCCCACTAAAACCTGTGTAATTTTGCTATTATTAACATGGTATTTGATGGTTATAAGGTGGTATAGAATGTTCCACAAGGCGAAAATATCACAGATATACTTTTTTAGTGCTTGGACGACAGGATTTTGCAGCATAGTCCACCTAAAACGTAATAACTATGATTTTTCGGATTTAATCAAAAAGATGGTGACAATAAGTGAGCTCGGCGATGAAATGTAATGAAAAAGTCTTCCATAAATATCTAATACGGAGAAAACCATATACATATTAAATTCCACAAAACAATACTAGTGATAATATTACAGATGAATGTATACAAGAAAAAAAAATATTAGGTTATTTTTTACAAATCTTAAATCAAAAAATACTACGCTAAAAGCTAGACATTGAAGCAAGTGGATTTTGCAATAGAAAATATGTTGAATTTAACCGAACATAGAATACAACCTTTTTTTCAATATAATTTTCTTCGGAAAATTTTGCCGATTAAACGCATTTGTCGGTTAAAATCCTACTAACATTATTCAGTCTCAAAAAATATCGTCTAAAAAAGTTTTTTCTTTAAACGAATAAACTTCTGAATAATTTTCGATTATTTGTAGTTAATCGTATTTTTCGGAAAAATCGTTCAAAAAACCCCGAGCCCTAGTTGGTGGTTCGAGCCCACCCGGGAAAGGTGTTGTGGGGTCTCAAATGTAACGTAGAAAGCTAAAGTTTTTCCACAATAGCTGACAACCATTTAATTTCTGAGCTTCCGTGGCTCAATGGTTAGCGCGTTCGGCTATTAACCAATAGGTTGGTGGTTCGAGCCCATCCGGGAGCGGTGTTGTGTGATCTCAAATGTAACGTAGAAAGCCAAAGTTTTTCCACAATACTTGACGACCATTTAATTTTTGGGCTTCCGTGGCGCAATGGTTAGCACGTTCGGCTGTTAACCAATAGGTTGGTGGTTCGAGCCCATCCGGGAGCCGTGTTGTGAGGTCTCAGATGTGACGTAAAAAGTCAAGGTTTTCCACAATACCTGACAACCATTTAATTTCGGAGCTTCCGTGGCTCAATGGTTAGCGCGTTCGGCTGTTAACCAATAGGTACGTGGTTCGAGCCCACCCGGGAGCGGTGTTGTGGGATCTCAAATGTAACGTAGAAAGCCAAAGTTTTTGCACAATAAATGACGACCATTTAATTTTTGGGCTTCCGTGGCGCAATGGTTAGCGCGTTCGGCTGTTAACCAATAGGTTGGTGGTTCGACCCCATCCGGGAGCGGTGTTTTGAGGTCTCAGATGTGACGTAAAAAGTCAAGGTTTTTACATAATACCTGACGAGCATTCAACTTTTGGGCTTCCGTGGCGCATTGGTTTGCGCGTTCGGCTGTTAACCAATAGGTTGGTGGTTCGAGCCCATCCGGGAGCGGTGTTGTGAGGTCTCAGATGTGACGTAAAAAGTCAAGGTTTTTACACAATACCTAACGATCATTTAACTTTTGGGCTTCCGTGGGGCAATGGTTAGCGCGTTCGGCTGTTAACCAATAGGTTGGTGGTTCGAGCCCATCCGGGAGCGGTGTTGTGAGGTCTCAGATGTGACGTAAAAAGTCAAGGTTTTTACACAATACCTGACGAGCATTTAACTTTTGGGCTTCCGTGGCGCAATGGTTAGCGCGTTCGGCTGTTAACCAATAGGTTGGTGGTTCGAGCCCACCCGGGAGCGGTGTTTTGAGGTCTCAGATTTGACGTAAAAAGTCAAGGTTTTTACACAATACCTGACGAGCATTTAACTTTTGGGCTTCCGTGGCGCAATGGTTAGCGCGTTCGGCTGTTAACCAATAGGTTGGTGGTTCGAGCCCATCCGGGAGCGGTGTTGTGAGGTCTCAGATGTGACGTAAAAAGTCAAGGTTTTTACACAATACCTGACGAGCATTTAACTTTTGGGCTTCCGTGGCGCTATGTTTAGCGCGTTCGGCTGTTAACCAATAGGTTGGTGGTTCGAGCCCATCCGGGAGCGGTGTTGTGAGGTCTCAGATGTGACGTTAAAAGTCAAGGTTTTTACACAATACCTGACGAGCATTTAATTTTTGGGCTCCCGTGGCGTTATGGTTAGCGCGTTCAGCTGTTAATCGAAAGGTTGGTGGTTCGAGCCCACCCGGGAAAGGTGTTGTGGGGTCTCAAATGTAAAGTAGAAAGCTAAAGTTTTTCCACAATAGCTGACAACCATTTAATTTCTGAGCTTCCGTGGCTCAATGGTTAGCGCGTTCGGCTGTTAACCAATAGGTTGGTGGTTCGAGCCCATCCGGGAGCGGTGTTGTGTGATCTCAAATGTAACGTAGAAAGCCAAAGTTTTTGCACAATAAATGACGACCATTTAATTTTTGGGCTTCCGTGGCGCAATGGTTAGCGCGTTCGGCTGTTAACCAATAGGTTGGTGGTTCGACCCCATTCGGGAGCGGTGTTGTGAGGTCTCAGATGTGACGTAAAAAGTCAAGGTTTTTACATAATACCTGACGAGCATTTATCTTTTGGGCTTCCGTGGCGCAATGGTTAGCGCGTTCGGCTGTTAACCAATAGGTTGGTGGTTCGAGCCCATCCGGGAGCGGTGTTGTGAGGTCTCAGATGTGACGTAAAAAGTCAAGGTTTTTACACAATACCTAACGATCATTTAACTTTTGGGCTTCCGTGGCGCAATGGTTAGCGCGTTCGGCTGTTAACCAATAGGTTGGTGGTTCGAGCCCATCCGGGAGCGGTGTTGTGAGGTCTCAGATGTGACGTAAAAAGTCAAGGTTTTTACATAATACCTGACGAGCATTTAACTTTTGGGCTTCCGTGGCGCAATGGTTAGCGCGTTCGGCTGTTAACCAATAGGTTGGTGGTTCGAGCCCATCCGGGAGCGGTGTTGTGAGGTCTCAGATGTGACGTAAAAAGTCAAGGTTTTTACACAATACCTGACGAGCATTTAACTTTTGGGCTTCCGTGGCGCAATGGTTAGCGCGTTCGGCTGTTAACCAATAGGTTGGTGGTTCGAGCCCACCCGGGAGCGGTGTTTTGAGGTCTCAGATTTGACGTAAAAAGTCAAGGTTTTTACACAATACCTGACGAGCATTTAACTTTTGGGCTTCCGTGGCGCAATGGTTAGCGCGTTCGGCTGTTAACCAATAGGTTGGTGGTTCGAGCCCATCCGGGAGCGGTGTTGTGAGGTCTCAGATGTGACGTAAAAAGTCAAGGTTTTTACACAATACCTGACGAGCATTTAACTTTTGGGCTTCCGTGGCGCTATGTTTAGCGCGTTCGGCTGTTAACCAATAGGTTGGTGGTTCGAGCCCATCCGGGAGCGGTGTTGTGAGGTCTCAGATGTGACGTTAAAAGTCAACGTTTTTACACAATACCTGACGAGCATTTAATTTTTGGGCTCCCGTGGCGTTATGGTTAGCGCGTTCAGCTGTTAATCGAAAGGTTGGTGGTTCGAGCCCACCCGGGAAAGGTGTTGTGGGGTCTCAAATGTAAAGTAGAAAGCTAAAGTTTTTCCACAATAGCTGACAACCATTTAATTTCTGAGCTTCCGTGGCTCAATGGTTAGCGCGTTCGGCTGTTAACCAATAGGTTGGTGGTTCGAGCCCATCCGGGAGCGGTGTTGTGTGATCTCAAATGTAACGTAGAAAGCCAAAGTTTTTGCACAATAAATGACGACCATTTAATTTTTGGGCTTCCGTGGCGCAATGGTTAGCGCGTTCGGCTGTTAACCAATAGGTTGGTGGTTCGACCCCATTCGGGAGCGGTGTTGTGAGGTCTCAGATGTGACGTAAAAAGTCAAGGTTTTTACATAATACCTGACGAGCATTTATCTTTTGGGCTTCCGTGGCGCAATGGTTAGCGCGTTCGGCTGTTAACCAATAGGTTGGTGGTTCGAGCCCATCCGGGAGCGGTGTTGTGAGGTCTCAGATGTGACGTAAAAAGTCAAGGTTTTTACACAATACCTAACGATCATTTAACTTTTGGGCTTCCGTGGCGCAATGGTTAGCGCGTTCGGCTGTTAACCAATAGGTTGGTGGTTCGAGCCCATCCGGGAGCGGTGTTGTGAGGTCTCAGATGTGACGTAAAAAGTCAAGGTTTTTACATAATACCTGACGAGCATTTAACTTTTGGGCTTCCGTGGCGCAATGGTTAGCGCGTTCGGCTGTTAACCAATAGGTTGGTGGTTCGAGCCCACCCGAGAGCGGTGTTGAGGGATCTGAAATGTAACGTAGAAAGCCAAAGTTTTTGCACAATAAATGACGACCATTTAATTTTTGGGCTTCCGTGGCGCAATGGTTAGCGCGTTCGGCTGTTAACCAATAGGTTGGTCGTTCGACCCCATCCGGGAGCGGTGTTGTGAGGTCTCAGATGTGACGTAAAAAGTCAAGGTTTTTACACAATACCTGACGAGTATTTAACTTTTGGGCTTCCGTGGCGCAATGGTTAGCGCGTTCGGCTGTTAACCAATAGGTTGGTGGTTCGAGCCCATCCGGGAGCGGTGTTGTGAGGTCTCAGATGTGACGTAAAAAGTCAAGCTTTTGCACAGTACCTGACGAGCATTTAGATTTTGGGCTTCCGTGGCGCAATGGTTAGCGCGTTCGGCTGTTAAGCAATAGGTTGGTGGTTCGAGCCCATCCGGGAGCGGTGTTGTGAGGTCTCAGATGTGACGTAAAAAGTCAAGGTTTTTACACAATACCTGACGAGCATTTAAATTTTGGGCTTCCTTGGCGCAATGGTTAGCGCGTTCGGCTGTTAACCAATAGGTTGGTGGTTCGAGCCCACCCGGAAGCGGTGTTGTGTGATCTCAAATGTAACGTAGAAAGCCAAAGTTTTTCCACAACACCTGACAACCATTTAATTTCTGAGCTTCCGTGGCTCAATGGCTAGCGCGTTCGGCTGTTAACCAATAGGTTGGTTGTTCGAGCCCATCCGGGAGCGGTGTTGTGAGGTCTCAGATGTGACGTTAAAAGTCAAGGTTTTTACACAATACCTGACGAGTATTTAACTTTTGGGCTTCCGTGGCGCAATGGTTAGCGCGTTCGGCGGTTAACCAATAGGTTGGTGGTTCGAGCCCATCCGGGAGCGGTGTTGTGAGGTCTCAGATGTGACGTAAGAAGTCAAGGTTTTTACACAATACCTGACGAGTATTTAACTTTTGGGCTTCCGTGGCGCAATGGTTAGCGCGTTCGGCTGTTAACCAATAGGTTGGTGGTTCGAGCCCATCCGGGAGCGGTGTTGTGAGGTCTCAGATGTGACGTTAAAAGTCAAGGTTTTTACACAATACCTGACGAACATTTAACTTTTGGGCTTCCGTGGCGCAATGGTTAGCGCGTTCGGCGGTTAACCAATAGGTTGGTGGTTCGAGCCCATCCGGGAGCGGTGTTGTGAGGTCTCAGATGTGACGTAAGAAGTCAAGGTTTTTACACAATACCTGACGAGTATTTAACTTTTGGGCTTCCGTGGCGCAATGGTTAGCGCGTTCGGCTTTTAACCAATAGGCTGGTGGTTCGAGCCCATCCGGGAGCGGTGTTGTGAGGTCTCAGATGTGACGTAAAAAGTCAAGCTTTTGCACAATACCTGACGAGCATTTAACTTTTGGGCTTCCGTGGCGCAATGGTTAGCGCGTTCGGCTGTTAAGCAATAGGTTGGTGGTTCGAGCCCATCCGGGAGCGGTGTTGTGAGGTCTCAGATGTGACGTAAAAAGTCAAGGTTTTTACACAATACCTGACGAGCATTTAAATTTTGGGCTTCCTTGGCGCAATGGTTAGCGCGTTCGGCTGTTAACCAATAGGTTGGTGGTTCGAGCCCACCCGGAAGCGGTGTTGTGTGATCTCAAATGTAACGTAGAAAGCCAAAGTTTTTCCACAATACCTGACGACCATTTAATTTTTGGGCTTCCGTGGCGCAATGGTTAGCACGTTCGGCTCTTAACCAATAGGTTGGTGGTTCGAGCCCATCCGGGAGCGGTGTTGTGAGGTCTCAGATGTGACGTAAAAAGTCAAGGTTTTTACACAATACCTGACGAGCATTAAATTTTTGGGATTCCGTGGCGCAATGGTTGGCGCGTTCAGCTGTTAATCGAAAGGTTGGTGGTTCGAGCCCACCCGGGAGAGGTGTTGTGGGGTCTCAAATGTAACGTAGAAAGCCAAAGTTTTTCCACAACACCTGACAACCATTTAATTTCTGAGCTTCCGTGGCTCAATGGTTAGCGCGTTCGGCTGTTAACCAATAGGTTGGTGGTTCGAGCCCATCCGGGAGCGGTGTTGTGAGGTCTCAGATGTGACGTTAAAAGTCAAGGTTTTTACACAATACCTGACGAGCATTTAACTTTTGGGCTTCCGTGGCGCAATGGTTAGCGCGTTCGGCGGTTAACCAATAGGTTGGTGGTTCGAGCCCATCCGGGAGCGGTGTTGTGAGGTCTCAGATGTGACGTAAGAAGTCAAGGTTTTTACACAATACCTGACGAGTATTTAACTTTTGGGCTTCCGTGGCGCAATGGTTAGCGCGTTCGGCTGTTAACCAATAGGTTGGTGGTTCGAGCCCATCCGGGAGCGGTGTTGTGAGGTCTCAGATGTGACGTTAAAAGTCAAGGTTTTTACACAATACCTGACGAGCATTTAACTTTTGGGCTTCCGTGGCGCAATGGTTAGCGCGTTCGGCGGTTAACCAATAGGTTGGTGGTTCGAGCCCATCCGGGAGCGGTGTTGTGAGGTCTCAGATGTGACGTAAGAAGTCAAGGTTTTTACACAATACCTGACGAGTATTTAACTTTTGGGCTTCCGTGGCGCAATGGTTAGCGCGTTCGGCTGTTAACCAATAGGTTGGTGGTTCGAGCCCATCCGGGAGCGGTGTTGTAAGGTCTCAGATGTGACGTAGAAAGTCAAGCTTTTGCACAATACCTGACGAGCATTTAGCTTTTGGGCTTCCGTGGCGCAATGGTTAGCGCGTTCGGCTGTTAAGCAATAGGTTGGTGGTTCGAGCCCATCCGGGAGCGGTGTTGTGAGGTCTCAGATGTGACGTAAAAAGTCAAGGTTTTTACACAATACCTGACGAGCATTTAACTTTTGGGCTTCCGTGGCGCAATGGTTAGCACGTTCGGCTCTTAACCAATAGGTTGGTGGTTCGAGCCCATCCGGGAGCGGTGTTGTGAGGTCTCAGATGTGACGTAAAAAGTCAAGGTTTTCCACAATACCTGACAACCATTTAATTTCTGAGCTTCCGTGGCTCAATGGTTTGCGCGTTCGGCTGTTAACCAATAGGTTGGTGGTTCGACCCCATCCCGGAGCGGTGTTGTGAGGTCTCAGATGTGACGTAAAAAGTCAAGGTTATAAAGATGAAGGTTAATTTGTCTCACTTAATTTAAATTCGAATTTTTAACTAGCACTCTCGGCAACGGCCATATCTGAGGCCGAGTTACGTCGATTTTGAAAATGTTATTAAAAATCGAGGTACATTTTTATTTATTGTTCAATCGAGATGAAATCACTTTTAATGAGTGTTTTATATTGAATTAAGCTGAATTCGGTCAAAAATTTCTCCAGAAAAAAATGCATTCAAAAAAGTACCGAAAAAATCGCAGGTTTTTCTTCTTCAAGACACAAAATCCGTGAATACGATTTCTTATTGAAAATTGAATTTTAACAGTTTTTTGAATGAATATCGTTAAATTGCTTGAATTAAAGCAAAAAGTATAAAAATAATGGTTTCAGTGGTTACATTTGAAAATAGTGTAGAAATACTCAAAATATGCTTCTTTGGCCGTGAAACGTCGATTTTGAAAATGTTATTAAAAATCGAGGTACATTTTTATTTATTGTCCTGACGAACATTTAATTTTTGGGCTTCCCTGGCTCAATGTTAGCGCGTTCGGCTGTTAATCGAAAGGTTGGTGGTTCGAGCCCATCCGGGAGCGGTGTTTTGGGATCTCAAATGTAACGTAAATAGCCAAAGTTTTTCCACAATACCTGACGACCATTTAATTTTTGGGCGTCCGTGGCGCAATGGTTAGCGCGTTCGGCTGTTAACCGAAAGGTGGTGGTTCGAGCCCAGCCGGGAGCGGTGTTGTGAGGTCTCAGATGTGAAGTAAAAAGACAAAGTTTTACCTCAATACCTGACGACCATTTAATATTTGGGCTTCCGTTGCGCAATGGTTAGCGCGTTCGGCTGTTAACCGAAAGGTTGGTGGTTCCAGCCTACCCGGGAGCGGTGTTGTGGGATCTCTAATTTAACGTAAAAAGCCAAAGTTTTTCCACAATACCTGACGACCATTTTTTTTTGGGCGTCCGTGGCGCAATGGTTAGCGCGTTCGGCTGTTAACCGAAAGGTTGGTGGTTCGAGCCCATCCGGGAGCGGTGTTGTGACGTCTCAGATGTTACGTAAAATGTCAGAGTTTTTCCACAATACCTGACGAACATTTAATTTTTGGGCTTCCGTGGCGCAATAATTAGCGCGTCCAGCTGTTAATCGAAAGGTTGGTGGTTCGAGCCCACCCGGGAGCGGTGTTGTGGGATCTCAAATGTAACGTAGAAAGCCAAAGTTTTTCCACAATACCTGACTACCATTTAATTTTTGGGCTTCCTTGGCGCAATGGTTAGCGCGTTCGGCTGTTAACCGAAAGGATGGTGGTTCGAGCCCACCTGGGAGAGGTGTTGTAGGGTCTCAGATGTAACGTAAAAAGTCATAACTTATTGTTGTGTGTTTGTACGACTACACAGGAGTTGATACTTTAAAACTATGGTTTTATTTACAATGATTTATACATGATCGAGGTCCGAGGTAGACTGAATTTTTAACACAGAGAGGGGGCCTTTTTATACACGAGAGATTAGATAAATAATAGACATTAAGCTAATATGGGGCTGTTCATAAACTGGCCTACTAATAATATAAAGCATAATGTCACATCCCCTTTTTTTATACAAATAAGAATGCGTTTTATAAATTTAACTTAGTCGATGGCTTTGAGATTCTTCCGGATCGTGTTACTGTCCCTTTGTCGTCTTTTGGCAATTTGCTTCTTGTCTTTCTCTTATTCGTACTTTCCGGTGACCTCGTGGTATTGGACTCAGATGGATCAGCTCGCAAGTTCTCTCTGTCGGTATCTTGAAGGTTTTCAGCATTGCATGGATGATTGTCGTGGGCTGGCTCAGAGACAGGTTCCTCTCAATCAATGATGTTTGGTGGATCTATGACGTCCTCTGGGCCAATACTCGATTCCGGAGTGAAAGACTTGATTCCGTGATTTTGATGACTGTCCGGTAGGGGAACTAGATGGAACCGGTTTCTTCGAATCCTTCCTTTAGACGTCTCGATTATATATGATCAGGGCTCCTCTGCTTTCTCGAAAACGGTTCCTTCTTTGCGTAAATCGGTTATCCATACCCTTTTCCCAAGATCTAATTTGTGTAGCTCTCTGACTCTATGGCGTTGGTCGTAATTTCGTTTCTGAGTTTTTTTCTGCGTTAGTGATGTTTCTTTGATACGTTCTGCTGATAAGATCGTCGGGACAAGCATGTTTGACGGTAATGGGAGCGTTGTTCGGAGATGGCGACTCATAAGCATTTGTGCTGGACTGAAACCATTGGACGTCGGTGTAGATCGGTACGCCAACAGTGCCAAAGGGATGTTGTCAGATTTCTTTAAAATGGATTTCGCTGTCTTTACTGCTGCTTCTGCGAACCCATTACTTTGAGGATATCTTGGGCTGCTCGTGATAGATCGAAATCCATATTTCTTGGAGAATGCGATGAATTCCAAGGTTCTTGTCGCTGATAAATTAGTGCCATTATCGCTGCGGACCACCTCTGGAATTCCGTGTCGTGCAAATATATCTTCGATGATCTCGATGACAGTTTTTGTAGTTTGATCTTTCATTCGAGCCAATTCCAGATATTTTGAGTAGTAGTCCATCATGACCAGGTACCATTTTCCCCCATGATGTAGCATATCTATGGCAACTGCTTGCCATGGTCGTTCGGGTAAGCTTGTTGGTTTTAAGGGCTCATGAAAGTTGACTGATTCTTTGAGACATCGTTCGCATCTTTTCACCTTATCTTCGATTTCCCGTGAAATTCCAGGCCACCAGACGGATTGTTTGGCTCTTTCTCGACATTTGACGATTCCCATGTGACCTTGATGAATTCGATCCATTATTTCTGGACGCATGGAACCTGGAATGAGCAGTCTGCTGCCTTTCATGATGATTCCGTCTTGGATGGTGATTTCATGCCTGTAGCTGAAGTAGTCTTTACAACTACTGTGTACGCGTTTTTTCTCCGGCCATCCATGTTCGAGGTAACGTTGTAATGTTCTGCATGTAGCATCTTCCTGTTGTTTATGAAGAATTTCCGCAAGCTTTGGATCTGTAGTGGGTAGGTTCATCATTACTAACTGTACGTGAGCTGAAATTTCTTGTTGTAGCTCGTTGTCGTCAACGTCTATCAACGGAGCTCTAGACAATGTATCAGCGGCAACTAAGGATTTTCCAGGCACGTAGGAGACCTTGTACGAGTATCGCATCATGCGTAGACGTAGCCTTTGCAGTCTCGGAGATAAATCGTCCAGTTGTTTCGAATGCAATATGGAAACAAGGGGCTGATGATCAGTTTCTAGCTTTATTGTTATACCCGTTATGAAATCCTCAAATCGCTGGCATGCCCACGTTAATGCATACGCCTCCTTCTCGATCTGCGCATAGCGTTGTTCTGTCGAGGATAACGTCTTCGAGGCATAGGCAATGACTTTGTAAGTTCCATTGGCTTGTTCTTGTCGAAGTATTGCTCCAATCCCATAGCTTGACGCATCGGCGGATACTACTGTTGGCTTCCTCGGATCGAAGATACCCAAAACAGGCTTGCTTGTGAGTGTCGTCTTGAGGTATTTGAAGGCCATTTCTTGACTTGGGCCCCAAATCCAGCTGTTCTTGGTGCTCAATAGACTACTTAGTGGTTTAAGCTGCTCGGCCATTCGGGGAATGAACTTTCCAAGATAATTTACCATTCCTAATAGACGACGTAGCTCTGCGACATCAGATGGTGATTTCATCTCGACTATGGCTCGAACCTTCTCCTCGTCTGGACTGATCCCGGCACTGTCTATTACGTGCCCCAAAAACTTGATCCTTTTGTTAAATTTTTTATAATATACCATGCCACTGTTCAATTTTAAGTGGATATAACATAAATTCATTAATTCTTTTTTCATGAATCTTTAACACTAATTATTATAATACACCATTGTTAAATCTATATTTTAAATTAAATTGTTGTATTAAATTAAGCAGATAGGCACGGGGCTTACAAGTCACAATGTGACTTAGCCCCGTAGCAAACTGTATATGTAATGATAAGTAAAAAATAAACATTTTGAATTTGAATTTGAATTTTGACTCCAAAGAGGCATTTCCTTTCATTGAGCGTGACTCCTTGGTCTTTCAATCTTTCGAGAACTTCCTTTAGGTTTTCATCATGTTCGGCCATGTCCTTGCCCCATACTAGAATGTCGTCCTGATGACAAACTGTGTTCTTGACGCCTTCAATATACGAAGACATTTGGCTTTGGTAGTGCTCGGATGCAGATGTTAAACCAAAGGGCAGGCAATTGCAGCAATATCTTCCAAATGGCGTCATGAAAGTCGTTAGTAATATGGAGTCCGGATGTAGCGGTATCTGCCAATAACCGGAATTACAATCAAGTTTTGAGAAGATCTCGGCTCCAGCCAGTCGTCCAAGCGTATGGTCTACAGCCGGTATCTGGTACCGTTCACGTTGTACGTAGTTATTCAGTTGCGTATAATCCACGCATATCCTTAATTCGCCAGAATCCTTTCTCACGACCACCATGGGAGCGCACCAGTCTGTGGGGTCCTCGACTCTCCGGATTACTCCCAAGTCCACCATTCGTTTCAATTCAGCTTCGACTTGTGACATCAAAGGAATCGCAACTCGACGTGGAGTCGTCACTGCATACGGTACTGCGTTCGGTTTCAGCTTCAGTTTGTAGCTTCGTTTGACTCGTCCTAAGCCGGTAAATAGTTGAGGATAATGGTCCTTTGGTCTTATACTCGTCTCCGTGAGTTGCAGCTCATCGATTCTTTGAACTATTTTCAGGTCTTCACTTGCTCTGAGGCTTAGAAGTGGAACTTGCAATTGGTCGATGACATAGACCTTGTCATGGATGGTGGTATCTCTACTTGACAGGTAGGCTTCAATGAAACCTTTGCAGTTAATCAAGGTCTTCCCTGGTCCAAACAGACGTCGGTCAGATTTATTCAGTGCTAAGTCTTGAAATTTCGCCTTGTACAGCGAGTCTGGTAATACGCAAACGTCCGCGCCGGTATCTATCTTGAATTGAACTTGTTTTGCATTAATCCTAATGTTTACCATCCAACGATCTTGTATCTCGTCGCTGCTGACTTTTCCCAAGAACGTATCCATTGGCGTTGAGTCATCATCATCCACAGAGATCATTTGCGATGTGACCTCACGATTGTAGTTGGTGGTTGACCTTTGACACACACGCTCGTAGCGGCCAATCTTCTTACACTTCCTGCAAACTGCTCTATATGCTGGGCATCGCTCTCGATTGTGTTTCTCGAACATTCCGCATTTCTTGCAGGTATCTGAAGTAACCTTTTGATCGCGTTGAATTGGTCTTGAAGGATGAGTTGCTCTTGGTCGCCTGTTCTCCTTCGTCTGAGAGGTGTTTCGAGAGCCAAGCTTTTCGACAACAGCCGGAGTTCCGTTTTTATAACTTCCTGCGTTTAATTCTTGTTGTTGTCGGCGAACTTCTTCGGCATGGCGGGCGGTTGAGATCGCTTTCTCCAGTGTAAGGTTTCCGTCTAATTGCATTTTTTCCGACAGGGCTTTGTCTCGCACCCCGACTACTATTCGGTCTCTCAGCAATTCGTCTTGGAGAGTTCCGTAGGCACATTTCTCAATCTGGGCTCGACACGCGGTGATAAACTCTTCTACCGGTTCGCCATCTTGCTGAACTCGTGAGTTGAAGGTTGCTCGCTCGTAGATAACGTTCCTCCGGAGAATGAAATGTCCTTCGAATTTATTCATAACGACATTGAAGTCAGACTTCTCTGCATCGGTGGCAAACGTAAATGACAAGAATACGTCATCAGCTTTGTCGCCCATCATGTATATTAACGCGTTGACTTGTTCCTCTCCTGTCTTGGAACTAAGACCGGACGCGGATCTGAATCTCTCGAACCTCCTCCTCCATCGGGGCCACTCATTGGAATTCGAAAAGTTGAATTGGCAAGGCGGTTGCACTTGAAAGGCTGCGGCGTTCTGCATTTTCCGTGTCGAGGTAGACCGCAAATCTAGTCGATTACTGATTAACGAATTAAAGCTAACCGTGATATCGCGCGACTAAATACCACATTAACGAACTTCTGACACCATGTTGTGTGTTTGTACGACTACACAGGAGTTGATACTTTAAAACTATGGTTTTATTTACAATGATTTATACATGATCGAGGTCCGAGATAGACTGAATTTTTAACACAGAGAGGGGGCCTTTTTATACACGAGAGATTAGATAAATAATAGACATTAAGCTAATATGGGGCTGTTCATAAACTGGCCTACTAATAATACAAAGCATAATGTCACACTTATCCACAAAACCTAACAACCATTTAATTTCTGAGCTTCTGTGGCTCAATGGTTAGCGCGTTCGGCTGTTAACCAATTGGTTGGTGGTTCGAGCCTATCCGGGAGAAGTGTTGTGACGTCTCAGATGTAACGTAAAATGTCAGAGTTTTTCCACAATACCTGACGAACATTTAATTTTTGGGCTTGCGTGGCGCAATGGTTAGCGCGTTCAGCAGTTAATCGAAAGGTTGGTGGTTCGAGCCCACCCGGGAGAGGTGTTGTTGGGTCTCATATGTAGCGTAAAAAGTCAAAACTTTTCCACAATACGTGAAAACCATTTATTTTCTGAGCTTTCGTGGCTCAATGGTTAGCGCGTTCGGCTAATAACCAATAGGTTGGTGGTTCGAGCCCACCCGGGAGCGGTGTTTTTGGATCTTAAATGTAACGTAAATAGCCAAAGTTTTTCCACAATACCTGACGACCATTTAATTTTTGGGCGTCCGTGGCGAATGGTTAGCGCATTCGGCTGTTAACCGAAAGGTTGGTGGTTCGAGCCCATCCGGGAGCGGTGTTGTGAGGCCTCAGATGTGAAGTAAAAAGTCAAAGTTTTACCTCAATACCTGACGAAAATTTAATTTTTGGGCTTCAGTGGCGCAATGGTTAGCGCGTTCGGCTATTAACCAATAGGTTGGTGGTTCGAGCCCATCCGGGAGAAGTGTTGTGACGTCTCAGATGTAACGTAAAATGTCAGAGTTTTTCCACAATACCTGACGAACATTTAATTTTTGGGCTTCCGTGGCGCAATGGTCAGCGCGTTCAGCTGTTAACCGAAAGGTTGGTGGTTCGAGCCCAAACGAGAGAGGTTTTGTGGGGTCTCAGATGTAGCGTGAAAAGTCGTAACTTTTCAACAATACCTGACAACCATTTAATTTCTGAGCTTCCGTGGCTCAATGGTTAGCGCTTTCGGCTGTTAACCAATAGGTTGGTGGTTCTAGCCCATCCGGGAGCGGTGTTGTGATGTCTCAGATGTAACGTAAAATGTCAGAGTTTTACCTCAATACCTGACGAGCATTTATTTTTTGGGCTTCCGTGGCGCAATGGTTAGCGCGTTCAGCTGTTAATCGAAAGGTTGGTGGTTCGAGCCCACCCGGGAGAGGTGTTGTGAGGTCTCATATGTAGCGTGAAAAGTCAAACTTTTTCCATAATACGTTATAACCATTTATTTTCTGATCTTTCGTGGCTCAATGGTTAGCGGGTTCGGCTGTTAACCAATAGCTTGGTGGTTCGAGCCCACCCGGGAGCGGTGTTTTTGGATCTCAAATGTAACGTAAATAGCCAAAGTTTTTCCACAATACCTGACGACCATTTAATTTTTGGGCTTCCGTGGCGCAATGGTTAGCGCGTTCAGCTGTTAACCGAAAGGTTGGTGGTTCGAGCCCAAAAGAGAGGTTTTGTGGGGTCTCAGATGTAGCGTGAAAAGTCGTAACTTTTCAACAAATCCTGACAACCATTTAATTTTTGGGCGTCCGTGGCGCAATGGCTAGCGCGTTCGGCTGTTAACCGAAAGGTTGGTGGTTCGAGCCCATCCGGGAGCGGTGTTGTGACGTCTCAGATGTTACGTAAAATGTCAGAGTTTTTCCACAATACCTGACGAACATTTAATTTTTGGCCTTCCGTGGCGCAATAATTAGCGCGTCGAGCACTTAATCGAAAGGTTGGTGGTTCGAGCCCACCCGGAAGAGGTGTTGTGGGGTCTCAGATGTAGCGTTAAAAGTCAAAACTTTTCCACAATACGTGACAACCATTTAATTTCTGATCTTATGTGGCTCAATGGTTAGCGCGTTCGGCTGTTAACCAATAGGTTGGTGGTTCGAGCCCACCCGGGAGCGGTGTTTTTGGATCTCAAATGTAACGTAAATAGCCAAAGTTTTTCCACAATACCTGACGACCATTTAATTTTTGGACTTCAGTGGCGCAATGGTCAGCGCGTTCAGCTGTTAACCGAAAGGTTGGTGGTTCGAGCCCTCCCGGGAGCGGTGTTGTGACGTCTCAGATGTAACGTAAAATGTCAGAGTTTTTCCACAATACCTGACGAGCATTTAATTTTTGGGCTTCCGTGGCGCAATGGTTAGCGCGTTCAGCTGTTAATCGAAAGGTTGGTATTCGAGCCCACCCGGGAGAGGTGTTGTGAGGTCTCAGATGAAGCGTGAAAAGTCAAACTTTTTCCATAATACGTGATAACCATTTATTTTCTGATCATTCGTGGCTCAATGGTTAGCGCGTTCGGCTGTTAACCAATAGCTTGGTGGTTCGAGCCCACCCGGGAGCGGTGTTTTTGGATCTCAAATGTAACGTAAATAGCCAAAGTTTTTCCGCAATACCTGACGACCATTTTTTTTGGGCGTCCGTGGCGCAATGGTTAGCGCGTTCGGCTGTTAACCGAAAGGTTGGTGGTTCGAGCCCATCCGGGAGCGGTGTTGTGAGGCCTCAGATGTGAAGTAAAAAGTCAAAGTTTTACCTCAATACCTGACGAAAATTTAATTTTTGGGCTTCAGTGGCGCAATGGTCAGCGCGTTCAGCTGTTAACCGAAAGGTTGGTGGTTCGAGCCCAAACGAGAGAGGTTTTGTGGGGTCTCAGATGTAGCTTGAAAAGTCGTAACTTTTCAACAATACCTGACAACCATTTAATTTCTGGGCTTCCGTGGCTCAATGGTTAGCGCGTTCGGCTGTTAACCTATAGGTTGGAGGTTCTAGCCCATCCGGGAGCGGTGTTGTGATGTCTCAGATGTAACGTAAAATGTCAGAGTTTTTCCACAATACCTGACAACCATTTAATTTCTGAGCTTCCGTGGCTCAATGGTTAGCGCGTTCGGCTGTCAATCGAAAGGTTGGTGGTTCGATCCCATCCGGGAGCGGTGTTGTGAGGTCTCGGATGTGAAGTAAAAAGTCAAAGTTTTACCTCAATACCTGACGAAAATTTAATTTTTGGGCTTCAGTGGCGCAATGGTCAGCGCGTTCAGCTGTTAACCGAAAGGTTGGTGGTTCGAGCCCACCCGGGAGAGGTGTTGTTAGGTCTCAGATGTAGCGTGAAAAGTCAAAATTTTTCCATAATACGTGATAACCATTTATTTTCTGATCTTTCGTGGCTCAATGGTTAGCGCGTTAGGCTGTTAACCAATAGCTTGGTGGTTCGAGCCTACCCGGGAGCGGTGTTTTTGGATCTCAAATGTAACGTAAATAGCCAAAGTTTTTCTACAATACCTGACGACCATTTAATTTTTGGGCTTCCGTGGCGCAATGGTTAGTGCGTTCAGCTGTTAACCGAAAGGTTGGTGGTTCGAGCCCAAACGAGAGAGGATTTGTGGGGTCTCAGATGAAGCGTGAAAAGTCGTAACTTTTCAAAAATACCTGACAACCATTTAATTTTTGGGCATCCGTGGCGCAATGGCTAGCGCGTTCGGCTGTTAACCGAAAGGTTGGTGGTTCGAGCCCATCCGGGAGCGGTGTTGTGACGTCTCAGATGTTACGTAAAATGTCAGAGTTTTTCCACAATACCTGACGAACATTTAATTTTTGGGCTTCCGTGGCGCATTGATTAGCGCGTCCAGCTCTTAATCGAAAGGTTGGTGGTTCGAGCCCACCCGGAAGAGGTGTTGTGGGGTCTCAGATGTAGCGTTAAAAGTCAAAACTTTTCCACAATACGTGACCACCATTTAATTTTTGGGCTTCCTTGGCGCAATGGTTAGCGCGTTCGGCTGTTAACCGAAAGGATGGTGGTTCGAGCCCACCTGGGAGAGGTGTTGTAGGGTCTCAGATGTAACGTAAAAAGTCATAACTTATCCACAAAACCTAACAACCATTTAATTTCTGAGCTTCTGTGGCTCAATGGTTAGCGCGTTCGGCTGTTAACCAATTGGTTGGTGGTTCGAGCCTATCCGGGAGAAGTGTTGTGACGTCTCAGATGTAACGTAAAATGTCAGAGTTTTTCCACAATACCTGACGAACATTTAATTTTTGGGCTTGCGTGGCGCAATGGTTAGCGCGTTCAGCTGTTAATCGAAAGGTTGTTGGTTCGAGCCCACCCGGGAGAGGTATTGTTGGGTCTCATATGTAGCGTAAAAAGTCAAAACTTTTCCACAATACGTGAGAACCATTTATTTTCTGAGCTTTCGTGGCTCAATGGTTAGCGCGTTCGGCTGTTAACCAATAGGTTGGTGGTTCGAGCCCACCCGGGAGCGGTGTTTTTGGATCTCAAATGTAACGTAAATAGCCAAAGTTTTTCTACAATACCTGACGACCATTTAATTTTTGGGCTTCCGTGGCGCAATGGTTAGTGCGTTCAGCTGTTAGCCGAAAGGTTGGTGGTTCGAGCCCAAACGAGAGAGGATTTGTGGGGTCTCAGATGTAGCGTGAAAAGTCGTAACTTTTCAACAATACCTGACAACCATTTAATTTTTGGGCGTCCGTGGCGCAATGGCTAGCGCGTTCGGCTGTTAACCGAAAGTTTGGTGGTTCGAGCCCATCCGGGAGCGGTGTTGTGACGTCTCAGATGTTACGTAAAATGTCAGAGTTTTTCCACAATACCTGACGAACATTTAATTTTTGGGCTTCCGTGGCGCAATGGTTAGCGCGTTCAGCTGTTAATCGAAAGGTTGGTGGTTCGAGCCCACCCGGGAGAGGTGTTGTGAGGTCTCATATGTAGCGTGAAAAGTCAAACTTTTTCCATAATACGTTATAACCATTTATTTTCTGATCTTTCGTGGCTCAATGGTTAGCGCGTTCGGCTGTTAACCAATAGCTTGGTGGTTCGAGCCCACCCGGGAGCGGTGTTTTTGGATCTCAAATGTAACGTAAATAGCCAAAGTTTTTCCACAATACCTGACGACCATTTAATTTTTGGGCTTCCGTGGCGCAATGGTTAGCGCGTTCAGCTGTTAACCGAAAGGTTGGTGGTTCGAGCCCAAAAGAGAGGTTTTGTGGGGTCTCAGATGTAGCGTGAAAAGTCGTAACTTTTCAACAAAACCTGACAACCATTTAATTTTTGGGCGTCCGTGGCGCAATGGCTAGCGCGTTCGGCTGTTAACCGAAAGGTTGGTGGTTCGAGCCCATCCGGGAGCGGTGTTGTGACGTCTCAGATGTTACGTAAAATGTCAGAGTTTTTCCACAATACCTGACGAACATTTAATTTTTGGGCTTCCGTGGCGCAGTAATTAGCGCGTCCAGCTCTTAATCGAAAGGTTGGTGGTTTGAGCCCACCCGGAAGAGGTGTTGTGGGGTCTCAGATGTAGCGTTAAAAGTCAAAACCTTTCCACAATACGTGACAACCATTTAATTTCTGATCTTCCGTGGCTCAATGGTTAGCGCGTTCGGCTGTCAATCGAAAGGTTGGTGGTTCGATCCCATCCGGGAGCGGAGTTGTGAGGTCTCGGATGTGAAGTAAAAAGTCAAAGTTTTACCTCAATACCTGACGAAAATTTAATTTTTGGGCTTCAGTGGCGCAATGGTCAGCGCGTTCAGCTGTTAACCGAAAGGTTGGTGGTTCGAGCCCTCCCGGGAGCGGTGTTGTGACGTCTCAGATGTAACGTAAAATGTGAGAGTTTTTCCACAATACCTGACGAGCATTTAATTTTTGGGCTTCCGTGGCTCAATGGTTAGCGCGTTCGGCTGTTAACCTATAGGTTGGAGGTTCTATCCCATCCGGGAGCGGTGTTGTGATGTCTCAGATGTAACGTAAAATGTCAGAGTTTTTCCACAATACCTGACAACCATTTAATTTCTGAGCTTCCGTGGCACAATGGTTAGCGCGTTCGGCTGTCAATCGAAAGGTTGGTGGTTCGATCCCATCCGGGAGCGGTGTTGTGAGGTCTCGGATGTGAAGTAAAAAGTCAAAGTTTTACCTCAATACCTGACGAAAATTTAATTTTTGGGCTTCAGTGGCGCAATGATCAGCGCGTTCAGCTGTTAACCGAAAGGTTGGTGGTTCGAGCCCACCCGGGAGAGGTGTTGTTAGGTCTCAGAATTAGCGTGAAAAGTCAAAATTTTTCCATAATACGTGATAACCATTTATTTTCTGATCTTTCGTGGCTCAATGGTTAGCGCGTTAGGCTGTTAACCAATAGCTTGGTGGTTCGAGCCCACCCGGGAGCGGTGTTTTTGGATCTCAAATGTAACGTAAATAGCCAAAGTTTTTCTACAATACCTGACGACCATTTAATTTTTGGGCTTCCGTGGCGCAATGGTTAGTGCGTTCAGCTGTTAACCGAAAGGTTGGTGGTTCGAGCCCAAACGAGAGAGGATTTGTGGGGTCTTAGATGAAGCGTGAAAAGTCGTAACTTTTCAAAAATACCTGACAACCATTTAATTTTTGGGCATCCGTGGCGCAATGGCTAGCGCGTTCGGCTGTTAACCGAAAGGTTGGTGGTTCGAGCCCATCCGGGAGCGGTGTTGTGACGTCTCAGATGTTACGTAAAATGTCAGAGTTTTTCCACAATAACTGACGAACATTTAATTTTTGGGCTTCCGTGGCGCATTGATTAGCGCGTCCAGCTCTTAATCGAAAGGTTGGTGGTTCGAGCCCACCCGGAAGAGGTGTTGTGGGGTCTCAGATGTAGCGTTAAAAGTCAAAACTTTTCCACAATACGTGACAACCATTTAATTTTTGGGCTTCCTTGGCGCAATGGTTAGCGCGTTCGGCTGTTAACCGGAAGGATGGTGGTTCGAGCCCACCTGGGAGAGGTGTTGTAGGGTCTCAGATGTAACGTAAAAAGTCATAACTTATCCACAAAACCTAACAACCATTTAATTTCTGAGCTTCTGTGGCTCAATGGTTAGCGCGTTCGGCTGTTAACCAATTGGTTGGTGGTTCGAGCCTATCCGGGAGAAGTGTTGTGACGTCTCAGATGTAACGTAAAATGTCAGAGTTTTTCCACAATACCTGACGAACATTTAATTTTTGGGCTTCCGTGGCGCAATGGTTAGCGCGTTCAGCTGTTAATCGAAAGGTTGGTGGTTCGAGCCCATCCGGGAGCGGTGTTGTGAGGTCTAGGATGTGAAGTAAAAAGTCAAAGTTTTACCTCAATACCTGACGAAAATTTAATTTTTGGGCTTCAGTGGCGCAATGGTCAGCGCGTTCAGCTGTTAACCGAAAGGTTGGTGGTTCGAGCCCTCCCGGGAGCGGTGTTGTGACGTCTCAGATGTAACGTAAAATGTCAGAGTTTTTCCACAATACCTGACGAGCATTTAATTTTTGGGCTTCCGTGGCGCAATGGTTAGCGCGATCAGCTGTTAATCGAAAGGTTGGTATTCGAGCCCACCCGGGAGAGGTGTTGTGAGGTCTCAGATGAAGCGTGAAAAGTCAAACTTTTTCCATAATACGTGATAACCATTTATTTTCTGATCTTTCGTGGCTCAATGGTTAGCGCGTTCGGCTGTTAACCAATAGCTTGGTGGTTCGAGCCCACCCGGGAGCGGTGTTTTTGGATCTCAAATGTAACGTAAATAGGCAAAGTTTTTCCGCAATACCTGACGACCATTTTTTTTGGGCGTCCGTGGCGCAATGGTTAGCGCGTTCGGCTGTTAACCGAAAGGTTGGTGGTTCGAGCCCATCCGGGAGCGGTGTTGTGAGGCCTCAGATGTGAAGTAAAAAGTCAAAGTTTTACCTCAATACCTGACGAAAATTTAATTTTTGGGCTTCAGTGGCGCAATGGTTAGCGCGTTCGGCTATTAACCAATAGGTTGGTGGTTCGAGCCCATCCGGGAGAAGTGTTGTGACGTCTCAGATGTAACGTAAAATGTCGGAGTTTTTCCACAATACCTGACGAACATTTAATTTTTGGGCTTCAGTGGCGCATGGTCAGCGCGTTCAGCTGTTAACCGAAAGGTTGGTGGTTCGAGCCCAAACGAGAGAGGTTTTGTGGGGTCTCAGATGTAGCTTGAAAAGTCGTAACTTTTCAACAATACCTGACAACCATTTAATTTCTGAGCTTCCGTGGCTCAATGGTTAGCGCGATCGGCTGTTAACCAATAGGTTGGAGGTTCTAGCCCATCCGGGAGCGGTGTTGTGATGTCTCAGATGTAACGTAAAATGTCAGAGTTTTTCCACAATACCTGACGAACATTTAATTTTTGGGCTTCCGTTGCGCAATGGTTAGCGCGTTCAGCTGTTAATCGAAAGGTTGGTGGTTCGAGCCCACCCGGTAGAGGTGTTATGGGGTCTCAGATGTAGCGTAAAAAGTCAAAACTTTTCCACAATACGTGACAACCATTTAATTTCTGAGCTTCCGTGGCTCAATGGTTAGCGCGTTCGGCTGTCAATCGAAAGGTTGGTGGTTGGAGCCCATCCGGGAGCGGTGTTGTGAGGTCTAGGATGTGAAGTAAAATCAAAGTTTTACCTCAATACCTGACGAAAATTTAATTTTTGGGCTTCAGTGGCGCAATGGTCAGCGCGTTCAGCTGTTAACCGAAAGGTTGGTGGTTCGAGCCCTCCCGGGAGCGGTGTTGTGACGTCTCAGATGTAACGTAAAATGTCAGAGTTTTTCCACAATACCTGACGAGCATTTAATTTTTGGGCTTCCGTGGCGTAATGGTTAGCGCGTTCAGCTGTTTATCGAAAGGTTGGATTCGAGCCCACCCGGGAGAGGTGTTGTGAGGTCTCAGATGAAGCGTGAAAAGTCAAACTTTTTCCATAATACGTGATAACCATTTATTTTCTGATCTTTCGTGGCTCAATGGTTAGCGCGTTCGGCTGTTAACCAATAGCTTGGTGGTTCGAGCCCACCCGGGAGCGGTGTTTTTGGATATCAAATGTAACGTAAATAGCCAAAGTTTTTCCGCAATACCTGACGACCATTTTTTTGGGCGTCCGTGGCGCAATGGTTAGCGCGTTCGGCTGTTAACCGAAAGGTTGGTGGTTCGAGCCCATCCGGGAGCGGTGTTGTGAGGCCTCAGATGTGAAGTAAAAAGTCAAAGTTTTACCTCAATACCTGACGAAAATTTAATTTTTGGGCTTCAGTGGCGCAATGGTTAGCGCGTTCGGCTATTAACCAATAGGTTGGTGGTTCGAGCCCATCCGGGAGAAGTGTTGTGACGTCTCAGATGTAACGTAAAATGTCGGAGTTTTTCCACAATACCTGACGAACATTTAATTTTTGGGCTTCAGTGGCGCAATGGTCAGCGCGTTCAGCTGTTAACCGAAAGGTTGGTGGTTCGAGCCCAAACGAGAGAGGTTTTGTGGGGTCTCAGATGTAGCTTGTAAAGTCGTAACTTTTCAACAATACCTGACAACCATTTAATTTCTGAGCTTCCGTGGCTCAATGGTTAGCGCGTTTGGCTGTTAACCAATAGGTTGGAGGTTCTAGCCCATCCGGGAGCGGTGTTGTGATGTCTCAGATGTAACGTAAAATGTCAGAGTTTTTCCACAATACCTGACGAACATTTAATTTTTGGGCTTCCGTGGCGCAATGGTTAGCGCGTTCAGCTGTTAATCGAAAGGTTAATGGTTCGAGCCCACCCGGTAGAGGTGTTGTGGGGTCTCAGATGTAGCGTAAAAAGTCAAAACTTTTCCACAATACGTGACAACCATTTAATTTCTGAGCTTCCGTGGCTCAATGGATAGCGCGTTCGGCTGTCAATCGAAAGGTTGGTGGTTGGAGCCCATCCGGGAGCGGTGTTGTGAGGTCTAGGATGTGAAGTAAAAAGTCAAAGTTTTACCTCAATACCTGACGAAAATTTAATTTTTGGGCTTCAGTGGCGCAATGGTCAGCGCGTTCAGCTGTTAACCGAAAGGTTGTTGGTTCGAGCCCAAACGAGAGAGGATTTGTGGGGTCTCAGATGTAGCGTGAAAAGTCGTAACTTTTCAACAATACCTGACAACCATTTAATTTTTGGGCGTCCGTGGCGCAATGGCTAGCGCGTTCGGCTGTTAACCGAAAGGTTGGTGGTTCGAGCCCATCCGGGAGCGGTGTTGTGAGGTCTCAGATGAGAAGTAAAATGTCAAGGTTTTACCTCCATACCTGACGAAAATTTAATTTTTGGGCTTCAGTGGCGCAATGGTCAGCGCGTTCAGCTGTTAACTGAAAGGTTGGTGGTTCGAGCCCTCCCGGGAGCGGTGTTGTGACGTCTCAGATGTAACGTAAAATGTCAGAGTTTTTCCACAACACCAGACGAACATTTAACTTTTGGGCTTCCGTGGCGCAATGGTTAGCGCGTTCAGCTGTTAATCGAAAGGTTGGTGGTTCGAGCACGCCCGGAAGAGGTGTTGTGGGGTCTCAGATGTAGCGTAAAAAGTCAAAACTTTTCCACAATACGTGACAACCATTTAATTTCTGAGCTTCCGTGGCTCAATGGTTAGCGCGTTCGGCTCTCAATCGAAAGGTTGGTGGTTCGAGCCCATCCGGGAGCGGTGTTGTGAGGTCTCGGATGTGAAGTAAAAAGTCAAAGTTTTACCTCAATACCTGACGAAAATTTAATTTTTGGGCTTCAGTGGCGCAATGGTCAGCCCGTTCAGCTGTTAACCGAAAGGTTGGTGGTTCGAGCCCTCCCGGGAGCGGTGTTGTGACGTCTCAGATGTAACGTAAAATGTCAGAGTTTTTCCACAATACCTGACGAGCGTTTAATTTTTGGGCTTCCGTGGCGCAATGGTTAGCGCGTTCAGCTGTTAATCGAAAGGTTGGTGGTTCGAGCCCACCCGGGAGAGGTGTTGTGAGGTCTCAGATGTAGCGTGAAAAGTCATAATTTTTCCATAATACGTGATAACCATTTATTTTCTGAGCTTCCGTGGCTCAATGGTTAGCGCGTTCGGCTGTTAACCAATAGGTTGGTGGTTCGAGCCCAACCGGGAGCGGTGTTTTGGGATCTCAAATATAACGTAAATAGCCAAAGTTTTTCCACAATACCTGACGACCATTTAATTTTTGGGCCTCAGTGGCTCGATGGTTAGCGCGTTCAGCTGTTAACCAATAGGTTGGTGGTTCGAGCCCACCCGGGAGCGGTGTTGTGTGATCTCAAATGTAACGTAGAAAGCCAAAGTTTTTCCACAATACCTGACGACCATTTAATTTTTGGGCTTCCGTGGCGCAATGGTTAGCGCGTTCGGCTGTTAACCAATAGGTTGGTGGTTCGACCCCATCCGGGAGCGGTGTTGTGAGGTCTCAGATTTGACGTAAAAAATCAAGGTTTTTACACAATACCTGACGAGCATTTAACTTTTGGGCTTCCGTGGCGCAATGGTTAGCGCGTTCGGCTGTTAACCAATAGGTTGGTGGTTCGAGCCCATCCGGGAGCGGTGTTGTGAGGTCTCAGATGTGACGTAAAAAGTCAAGGTTTTTACACAATACCTGACGAGCATTTAATTTTTGGGCTTCCGTGGCGCAATGGTTAGCGCGTTCGGCTGTTAACCAATAGGTTGGTGGTTCGAGCCCATCCGGGAGCGGTGTTGTGAGGCCTCAGATGTGACGTAAAAAGTCAAGGTTTTTACACAATACCTGACGAGCATTTAACATTTGGGCTTCCGTGGCGCAATGTTTAGCGCGTTCGGCTGTTAACCAATAGGTTGGTGGTTCGAGCCCATCCGGGAGCGGTGTTGTGAGGTCTCAGATGTGACGTAAGAAGTCAAGGTTTTTACACAATACCTGACGAGTATTTAACTTTTGGGCTTCCGTGGCGCAATGGTTAGCGCGTTCGGCTGTTAACCAGTAGGTTGGTGGTTCGAGCCCATCCGGGAGCGGTTTTGTGAGGTCTCAGATGTGACGTAAAAAGTCAAGGTTTTCACACAATACCTGACGAGCATTTAATTTTTGGGATTCCGTGGCGCAATGGTTAGCGCGTTCAGCTGTTAATCGAAAGGTTGGTGGTTCGAGCCCACCCGGGAGATAGTGTTGTGGGGTCTCAAATGTAACGTAGAAAGCCAAAGTTTTTCCACAACACCTGACAACCATTTAATTTCTGAGCTTCCGTGGCTCAATGGTTAGCGCGTTCGGCTGTTAACCAATAGGTTGGTAGTTCGAGCCCATCCGGGAGCGGTGTTGTGAGGTCTCAGATGTGACGTAAATAGTCAAGGTTTTTACACAATACCTGACGACCATTTAATTTTTGGGCCTCAGTGGCTCAATGGTTAGCGCGTTCAGCTGTTAACCAATAGGTTGGTGGTTCGAGCCCACCCGGGAGCGGTGTTGTGTGATCTCAAATGTAACGTAGAAAGCCAAAGTTTTTCCACAATACCTGACGACCATTTAATTTTTGGGCTTCCGTGGCGCAATGGTTAGCGCGTTCGGCTGTTAACCAATAGGTTGGTGGTTTGAGCCCACCAGGGAGCGGTGTTGTGTGATCTCAAATGTAACGTAGAAAGCCAAAGTTTTTCCACAATACCTGACGACCATTTAATTTTTGGGCTTCCGTGGCGCAATGGTTAGCACGTTCGGCTGTTAACCTATAGGTTGGTGGTTCGAGCCCATCCGGGAGCGGTGTTGTGAGGTCTCAGATGTGACGTAAAAAGTCAAAGTTTTTCCACAATACCTGACAACCATTTAATTTCTGAGCTTCCGTGGCTCAATGGTTAGCGCGTTCGGCTGTTAACCAATAGGTTGGTGGTTCGAGCCCACCCGGGAGCGGTGTTGTGGGATCTCAAATGTAACGTAGAAAGCCAAAGTTTTTGCACAATAAATGACGACCATTTAATTTTTGGGCTTCCGTGGCGCAATGGTTAGCGCGTTCGGCTGTTAACCAATAGGTTGGTGGTTCGACCCCATCCGGGAGCGGTGTTGTGAGGTCTCAGATTTGACGTAAAAAATCAAGGTTTTTACACAATACCTGACGACCATTTAATTTTTGGGCCTCAGTGGCTCAATGGTTAGCGCGTTCAGCTGTTAACCAATAGGTTGGTGGTTCGAGCCCACCCGGGAGCGGTGTTGTGTGATCTCAAATGTAACGTAGAAAGCCAAAGTTTTTCCACAATACCTGACGACCATTTAATTTTTGGGCTTCCGTGGCGCAATGGTTAGCGCGTTCGGCTGTTAACCAATAGGTTGGTGGTTTGAGCCCACCAGGGAGCGGTGTTGTGTGATCTCAAATGTAACGTAGAAAGCCAAAGTTTTTCCACAATACCTGACGACCATTTAATTTTTGGGCTTCCGTGGCGCAATGGTTAGCACGTTCGGCTGTTAACCTATAGGTTGGTGGTTCGAGCCCATCCGGGAGCGGTGTTGTGAGGTCTCAGATGTGACGTAAAAAGTCAAAGTTTTTCCACAATACCTGACAACCATTTAATTTCTGAGCTTCCGTGGCTCAATGGTTAGCGCGTTCGGCTGTTAACCAATAGGTTGGTGGTTCGAGCCCACCCGGGAGCGGTGTTGTGGGATCTCAAATGTAACGTAGAAAGCCAAAGTTTTTGCACAATAAATGACGACCATTTAATTTTTGGGCTTCCGTGGCGCAATGGTTAGCGCGTTCGGCTGTTAACCAATAGGTTGGTGGTTCGACCCCATCCGGGAGCGGTGATGTGAGGTCTCAGATTTGACGTAAAAAATCAAGGTTTTTACACAATACCTGACGAGCATTTAACTTTTGGGCTTCCGTGGCTCAATGGTTAGCGCGTTCGGCTGTTAACCAATAGGTTGGTAGTTCGAGCCCATCCGGGAGCGGTGTTGTGAGGTCTCAGATGTGACGTAAATAGTCAAGGTTTTTACACAATACCTGACGAGCATTTAACTTTTGGGCTTCCGTGGCGCAATGGTTAGCGCGTTCGGCTGTTAACCAATAGGTTGGTGGTTCGAGCCCATCCGGGAGCGGTGTTGTGAGGTCTCAGATGTGACGTAAGAAGTCAAGGTTTTTACACAATACCTGACGAGTATTTAACTTTTGGGCTTCCGTGGCGCAATGGTTAGCGCGTTCGGCTGTTAAGCAATAGGTTGGTGGTTCGAGCCCATCCGGGAGCGGTGTTGTGAGGTCTCAGATGTGACGTAAAAAGTCAAGGTTTTTACACAATACCTGACGAGCATTAAACTTTTGGGCTTCCGTGGCGCAATGGTTAGCGCGTTCGGCTGTTAACCAATAGGTTGGTGGTTCGAGCCCATCCGGGAGCGGTGTCGTGAGGTCTCAGATGTGACGTAAGAAGTCAAGGTTTTTACACAATACCTGACGAAAGTTTAATTTTAGGGCTTCCGTGGCGCGATGGTTAGCGCGTTCAGCTGTTAACCGAAAGGTTGGTGGATGGAGCACACCCGGGAGCAGTGTTGTGAGGTCTCAGATGTAACGTAAAAAGTCAAAGTTTTTCCACAATAGCTGAAGAACATTTAATTTTTGGGCTTCCGTTGCGCAATGGTTAGCGCGTTTGGCTGTTAACCGAAAGGTTGGTGGTTCGAGCACACCCGGAAGCGGTGTTGTGAGGTATCAGATGTAACGTAAAAAGCTAAAGTTTTTCTACAATACCTGACGACCATTTCAGGTCTCAGATGTAAGGTAAAAAGTCCAAGTTTTTCCACAATAGCTGAAGAACATTTAATTTTTGGGCTTCCGTGGCGCAATGGTTGGCGCGTTCAGCTGTTAACCGTAAGGTTGGTGGTTCGAGCCCACCTGGGAGCGGTGTTGTGAGGTATCAGATGTAACGTAAAAAGTCAAAGCTTTTCCACAATACCTGACGACCATTTAATTTCTGAATTTCCGTGGCTCAATGGTTAGCGCGTTCGGCTGTTAACCGAAAGGTTGATGCTTGGAGCCCACCCGGGAGCGGTGTTGTGGGGTCTCATATGTAACGTAAAAAGACAAAGATTTTCCACAATACCTGACGACAATTTAACTTATAGGCTTTCGTAGCGCAATGGTTAGCTTGTTTAGCTCTTAAGCAAAAGGTTGGTGGATCGAGCACAAACGGGAGCGGTGTTGAGAGGTCTCAGATGTAACGTAAAAAGTCAAAATGTTTCCACAACACCTGACGAACATTTAATTTTTGGGCTTTCGTAGCGCAATGGTTAGCGCGTTTAGCTCTTAATCAAATGTTTGGTGGTTCGAGCACACCCGGGAGCGGTGTTGTGAGGTATCAGATGTAACGTAAAAAGCCAAAGTTTTTCTGCAATACCTGACGACCATTTCAGGTCTCAGAAGTAAGGTAAAAAGTCCAAGTTTTTCCACAATAGCTGAAGAACATTTAATTTTTGGGCTTCCGTGGCGCAATGGTTGGCGCGTTCAGCTGTTAACCGAAAGGTTGGTGGTTCGAGCCCACCTGGGAGCGGTGTTGTGAGGTATCAGATGTAACGTAAAAAGTCAAAGCTTTTGCACAATACCTGACGACCATTTAATTTCTGAATTTCCGTGGCTCAATGGTTAGCGCGTTCGGCTGTTAACCGAAAGGTTGATGCTTGGAGCCCACCCGGGAGCGGTGTTGTGGGGTCTCATATGTAACGTAAAAAGACAAAGATTTTCCACAATACCTGACGACAATTTAACTTATAGGCTTTCGTAGCGCAATGGTTAGCTTGTTTAGCTCTTAAGCAAAAGGTTGGTGGATCGAGCACAAACGGGAGCGGTGATGAGAGGTCTCAGATGTAACGTAAAAAGTCAAAATGTTTCCACAACACCTGACGAACATTTAATTTTTGGGCTTTCGTAGCGCAATGGTTAGCGCGTTTAGCTCTTAATCAAATGTTTGGTGGTTCGAGCACACCCGGGAGCGGTGTTGTGAGGTATCAGATGTAACGTAAAAAGCCAAAGTTTTTCTGCAATACCTGACGACCATTTCAGGTCTCAGAAGTAAGGTAAAAAGTCCAAGTTTTTCCACAATAGCTGAAGAACATTTAATTTTTGGGCTTCCGTGGCGCAATGGTTGGCGCGTTCAGCTGTTAACCGAAAGGTTGGTGGTTCGAGCCCACCTGGGAGCGGTGTTGTGAGGTATCAGATGTAACGTAAAAAGTCAAAGCTTTTCCACAATACCTGACGACCATTTAATTTCTGAATTTCCGTGGCTCAATGGTTAGCGCGTTCGGCTGTTAACCGAAAGGTTGATGCTTGGAGCCCACCCGGGAGCGGTGTTGTGGGGTCTCATATGTAACGTAAAAAGACAAAGATTTTCCACAATACCTGACGACAATTTAACTTATAGGCTTTCGTAGCGCAATGGTTAGCTTGTTTAGCTCTTAAGCAAAAGGTTGGTGGATCGAGCACAAACGGGAGCGGTGTTGAGAGGTCTCAGATGTAACGTAAAAAGTCAAAATGTTTCCACAACACCTGACGAACATTTAATTTTTGGGCTTTCGTAGCGCAATGGTTAGCGCGTTTAGCTCTTAATCAAATGTTTGGTGGTTCGAGCACACCCGGGAGCGGTGTTGTGAGGTATCAGATGTAACGTAAAAAGCCAAAGTTTTTCTGCAATACCTGACGACCATTTCAGGTCTCAGATGTAAGGTAAAAAGTCCAAGTTTTTCCACAATAGCTGAAGAACATTTAATTTTTGGGCTTCCTTGGCGCAATGGTTGGCGCGTTCAGCTGTTAACCGAAAGGTTGGTGGTTCGAGCCCACCTGGGAGCGGTGTTGTGAGGTATCAGATGTAACGTAAAAAGTCAAAGCTTTTCCACAATACCTGACGACCATTTAATTTCTGAATTTCCGTGGATCAATGGTTAGTGCGTTCGGCTGTTAACCGAAAGGTTGATGCTTGGAGCCCACCCGGGAGCGGTGTTGTGGGGTCTCATATGTAACGTAAAAAGACAAAGATTTTCCACAATACCTGACGACAATTTAACTTATAGGCTTTCGTAGGCTTCGTTAGCTTGTTTAGCTCTTAAGCAAAAGGTTGGTGGATCGAGCACAAACGGGAGCGGTGTTGAGAGGTCTCAGATGTAACGTAAAAAGTCAAAATTTTTCCACAACACCTGACGAACATTTAATTTTTGGGCTTCCGTTGCGCAATGGTTAGCGCGTTCGGCTGTTAACCGAAAGGTTGGTGGTTCGAGCACACCCGGAAGCGGTGTTGTGAGGTATCAGATGTAACGTAAAAAGCCAAAGTTTTTCTGCAATACCTGACGACCATTTCAGGTCTCAGAAGTAAGGTAAAAAGTCCAAGTTTTTCCACAATAGCTGAAGAACATTTAATTTTTGGGCTTCCGTGGCGCAATGGTTGGCACGTTCAGCTGTTAACCGAAAGGTTGGTGGTTCGAGCCCACCTGGGAGCGGTGTTGTGAGGTATCAGATGTAACGTAAAAAGTCAAAGCTTTTCCACAATACCTGACGACCATTTAATTTCTGAATTTCCGTGGCTCAATGGTTAGCGCGATCGGCTGTTAACCGACAGGTTGATGCTTGGAGCCCACCCGGGAGCGGTGTTGTGGGGTCTCATATGTAACGTAAAAAGACAAAGATTTTCCATAATACCTGACGACAATTTAACTTATAGGCTTTCGTAGCGCAATGGTTAGCTTGTTTAGCTCTTAAGCAAAAGGTTGGTGGATCGAGCACAAACGGGAGCGGTGTTGAGAGGTCTCAGATGTAACGTAAAAAGTCAAAATGTTTCCACAACACCTGACGAACATTTAATTTTTGGGCTTCCGTTGCGCAATGGTTAGCGCGTTCGGCTGTTAACCGAAAGGTTGGTGGTTCTAGCACACCCGGGAGCGGTGTTGTAAGGTCTCAGATGTAACGTAAAATGCCAAATATTTTCCTCAATTCCTGACGACCTTTTAATTTATAGGCTTTCGTAGCGCAATGGTTAGCGCGATTAGCTCTTAATCAAATGTTTGGTGGTTCGAGCACACCCGGGGGCGGTGTTGTGAGGTATCAGATGTAACGTAAAAAGCCAAAGTTTTTCTACAATACCTGACGACCATTTCAGGTCTCAGATGTAAGGTAAAAAGTCCAAGTTTTTCCACAATAGCTGAAGAACATTTAATTTTTGGGCTTCCGTGGCGCAATGTTTGGCGCGTTCAGCTGTTAACCGAAAGGTTGGTGATTCGAGCCCACCTGGGAGCGGTGTTGTGAGGTATCAGATGTAACGTAAAAAGTCAAAGCTTTTCCACAATACCTGACGACCATTAAATTTCTGAATTTCCGTGGCTCAATGGTTAGCGCGTTCGGCTGTTAACCGAAAGGTTGATGCTTGGAGCCCACCCGGGAGCGGTGTTGTGGGGTCTCATATGTAACGTAAAAAGACAAAGATTTTCCACAATACCTGACGACAATTTAACTTATAGGCTTTCGTAGCGCAATGGTTAGCTTGATTAGCTCTTAAGCAAAAGGTTGGTGGATCGAGCACAAACGGGAGCGGTGTTGAGAGGTCTCAGATGTAACGTAAAAAGTCAAAATGTTTCCACAACACCTGACGAACATTTAATTTTTGGGCTTTCGTAGCGCAATGGTTAGCGCGTTTAGCTCTTAATCAAATGTTTGGTGGTTCGAGCACACCCGGGAGCGGTGTTGTGAGGTATCAGATGTAACGTAAAAAGCCAAAGTTTTTCTGCAATACCTGACGACCATTTCAGGTCTCAGATGTAAGGTAAAAAGTCCAAGTTTTTCCACAATAGCTGAAGAACATTTAATTTTTGGGCTTCCTTGGCGCAATGGTTGGCGCGTTCAGCTGTTAACCGAAAGGTTGGTGGTTCGAGCCCACCTGGGAGCGGTGTTGTGAGGTATCAGATGTAACGTAAAAAGTCAAAGCTTTTCCACAATACCTGACGACCATTAAATTTCTGAATTTCCGTGGCTCAATGGTTAGCGCGTTCGGCTGTTAACCGAAAGGTTGATGCTTGGAGCCCACCCGGGAGCGGTGTTGTGGGGTCTCATATGTAACGTAAAAAGACAAAGATTTTCCACAATACCTGACGACAATTTAACTTATAGGCTTTCGTAGCGCAATGGTTAGCTTGTTTAGCTCTTAAGCAAAAGGTTGGTGGATCGAGCACAAACGGGAGCGGTGTTGAGAGGTCTCAGATGTAACGTAAAAAGTCAAAATGTTTCCACAACACCTGACGAACATTTAATTTTTGGGCTTCCGTTGCGCAATGGTTAGCGCGTTCGGCTGTTAACCGAAAGGTTGGTGGTTCTAGCACACCCGGGAGCGGTGTTGTAAGGTCTCAGATGTAACGTAAAATGCCAAATATTTTCCTCAATTCCTGACGACCTTTTAATTTATAGGCTTTCGTAGCGCAATGGTTAGCGCGATTAGCTCTTAATCAAATGTTTGGTGGTTCGAGCACACCCGGGGGCGGTGTTGTGAGGTATCAGATGTAACGTAAAAAGCCAAAGTTTTTCTACAATACCTGACGACCATTTCAGGTCTCAGATGTAAGGTAAAAAGTCCAAGTTTTTCCACAATAGCTGAAGAACATTTAATTTTTGGGCTTCCGTGGCGCAATGTTTGGCGCGTTCAGCTGTCAACCGAAAGGTTGGTGATTCGAGCCCACCTGGGAGCGGTGTTGCGAGGTATCAGATGTAACGTAAAAAGTCAAAGCTTTTCCACAATACCTGACGACCATTAAATTTCTGAATTTCCGTGGCTCAATGGTTAGCGCGTTCGGCTGTTAACCGAAAGGTTGATGCTTGGAGCCCACCCGGGAGCGGTGTTGTGGGGTCTCATATGTAACGTAAAAAGACAAAGATTTTCCACAATACCTGACGACAATTTAACTTATAGGCTTTCGTAGCGCAATGGTTAGCTTGTTTAGCTCTTAAGCAAAAGGTTGGTGGATCGAGCACAAACGGGAGCGGTGTTGAGAGGTCTCAGATGTAACGTAAAAAGTCAAAATGTTTCCACAACACCTGACGAACATTTAATTTTTGGGCTTTCGTAGCGCAATGGTTAGCGCGTTTAGCTCTTAATCAAATGTTTGGTGGTTCGAGCACACCCGGGAGCGGTGTTGTGAGGTATCAGATGTAACGTAAAAAGCCAAAGTTTTTCTGCAATACCTGACGACCATTTCAGGTCTCAGATGTAAGGTAAAAAGTCCAAGTTTTTCCACAATAGCTGAAGAACATTTAATTTTTGGGCTTCCTTGGCGCAATGGTTGGCGCGTTCAGCTGTTAACCGAAAGGTTGGTGGTTCGAGCCCACCTGGGAGCGGTGTTGTGAGGTATCAGATGTAACGTAAAAAGTCAAAGCTTTTCCACAATACCTGACGACCATTAAATTTCTGAATTTCCGTGGCTCAATGGTTAGCGCGTTCGGCTGTTAACCGAAAGGTTGATGCTTGGAGCCCACCCGGGAGCGGTGTTGTGGGGTCTCATATGTAACGTAAAAAGACAAAGATTTTCCACAATACCTGACGACAATTTAACTTATAGGCTTTCGTAGCGCAATGGTTAGCTTGTTTAGCTCTTAAGCAAAAGGTTGGTGGATCGAGCACAAACGGGAGCGGTGTTGAGAGGTCTCAGATGTAACGTAAAAAGTCAAAATGTTTCCACAACACCTGACGAACATTTAATTTTTGGGCTTTCGTAGCTTAATGGTTAGCGCGTTTAGCTCTTAATCAAATGTTTGGTGGTTCGAGCACACCCGGGAGCGGTGTTGTGAGGTATCAGATGTAACGTAAAAAGCCAAAGTTTTTCTACAATACCTGACGACCATTTCAGGTCTCAGATGTAAGGTAAAAAGTCCAAGTTTTTCCACAATAGCTGAAGAACATTTAATTTTTGGGCTTCCGTGGCGCAATGGTTGGCGCGTTCAGCTGTTAACCGAAAGGTTGGTGGTTCGAGCCCATTCGGGAGCGGTGTTGTGAGGTCTCAGATGTGACGTAAAAAGTCATGGTTTTTGCACAATACCTGACGGGCATTTAGCTTTTGGGCTTCCGTGGCGCAATGGTTAGCGCGTTCGGCTGTTAACCAATAGGTTGGTGGTTCGAGCCCATCCGGGAGCGGTGTTGTGAGGTCTCAGATGTGACGTAAAAAGTCAAGGTTTTTACACAATACCTGACGGGCATTTAACTTTTGGGCTTCCGTGGCGCAATGGTTAGCGCGTTCGGCTGTTAACCAATAGGTTGGTGGTTCGAGCCCATCCGGGAGCGGTGTTGTGAGGTCTCAGATGTGACGTAAAAAGTCATGGTTTTTGCACAATACCTGACGGGCATTTAGCTTTTGGGCTTCCGTGGCGCAATGGTTAGCGCGTTCGGCTGTTAACCAATAGGTTGGTGGTTCGAGCCCATCCGGGAGCGGTGTTGTGAGGTCTCAGATGTGACGTAAAAAGTCAAGGTTTTTACACAATACCTGACGGGCATTTAGCTTTTGGGCTTCCGTGGCGCAATGGTTAGCGCGTTCGGCTGTTAACCAATAGGTTGGTGGTTCGAGCCCACCCGGGAGCGGTGTTGTGGGATCTCAAATGTAACGTAGAAAGCCAAAGTTTTTCCACAATACCTGACGACCATTTATTTTTTGGGCTTCCTTGGCGCAATCGTTAGCGCGTTCGGCTGTTAACCGAAAGGTTGGTGGTTCGAGCCCAACCGAGAGAGGTGTTGTAGGGTCTCAGATGTAACGTAATAAGTCATAACTTATCCACAATACCTGACAACCATTTAATTTCTGAGCTTCCGTGGCTGAATGGTTAGCGCGTTCGGCTCTTAGCCAATAGGTTGGTGGTTCGAGCCCATCCGGGAGCGGTGTTGTGAGGTCTCAGATGTGACGTAAAAAGCCAAGGTTTTTACACAATACCTGACGAGCATTTAATTTTTGGGCTTCCGTGGCGCAATGGTTAGCGCGTTCGGCTGTTAACCAATAGGTTGGTGGTTCGAGCCCATCCGGGAGCGGTGTTGTGAGGTCTCAGATGTGACGTAAAAAGTCAAGGTTTTTACACAATACCTGACGGGCATTTAGCTTTTGGGCTTCCGTGGCGCAATGGTTAGCGCGTTCGGCTGTTAACCAATAGGTTGGTGGTTCGAGCCCACCCGGGAGCGGTGTTGTGGGATCTCAAATGTAACGTAGAAAGCCAAAGTTTTTCCACAATACCTGACGACCATTTATTTTTTGGGCTTCCTTGGCGCAATCGTTAGCGCGTTCGGCTGTTAACCGAAAGGTTGGTGGTTCGAGCCCAACCGAGAGGGGTGTTGTAGGGTCTCAGACGTAACGTAATAAGTCATAACTTATCCACAATACCTGACGAGCATTTAATTTTTGGGCTTCCGTGGCGCAATGGTTAGCGCGTTCGGCTGTTAACCAATAGGTTGGTTGTTCGAGCCCATCCGGGAGCGGTGTTGTGAGGTCTCAGATGTGACGTAAAAAGTCAAGGTTTTTACACAATACCTGACGAGCATTTAACTTTTGGGCTTCCGTGGCGCATTGGTTTGCGCGTTCGGCTGTTAACCAATAGGTTGGTTGTTCGAGCCCATCCGGGAGCGGTGTTGTGAGGTCTCAGATGTGACGCAAAAAGTCAAGGTTTTTACACAATACCTGACGAGCATTTAATTTTTGGGCTTCCGTGGCTCAATGGTTAGCGCGTTCGGCTGTTAACCTAAAGGTTGGTGGTTCGAGCCCATCCGGGAGCGGTGTTGTGACGTCTCAGATGTAACGTAATATGTCAGAGTTTTTCCACAATACCTGACGAACATTTAATTTTTGGGCTTCATTGGCGCAATTATTAGCGCGTTCAACTGTTAATCGAAAGGCTGGTGGTTCAAGCGCACCCGGAAGAGGTGTTGTGGGGTCTCAGATGTAGCGTAAAAAGTCAAAACTTATCCACAGTACGTGACAACCATTTAATTTCTGAGCTTCCGTGGCTCAATGGTTAGCGCGTTCGGCTGTTAACCAATAGGTTGGTGGTTCGAGCCCACCCGGGAGCGGTGGTGTGGGATCTCAAATGTAACGTAGAAAGACAATGTTTTGCCACAATACCTGACGACCATTAAATTTTTGGGCTTCCTTGGCGCAATGGTTAGCGCGTTCGGCTGTTAACCGAAAGGTTGGTGGTTCGAGCCCAACCGGGAGAGGTGTTGTGGGGTCTCAGATGTAGCGTAAAAGTCAAAACTTTTCCACAATACGTGACAACCATTTAATTTCCGAGCTTCCGTGGCTGAATGGTTAGCGCGCTCGGCTGTTAACCAATAGGTTGGTGGTTCGAGCCCATCCGGGAGCGGTGTTGTGAGGTCTCAGATGTGACGTAAAAAGCCAAGGTTTTTACACAATACCTGACGAGCATTTAATTTTTGGGCTTCCGTGGCGCAATGGTTAGCGCGTTCAGCTTTTTACTAATAGGGTGGTGGTTCGAGCCCACCCGGGAGCGGTGTTGTGGGATCTCAAATGTAACGTAGAAAGCCAAAGTTTTTCCACAATACCTGACGACCATTTATTTTTTGGGCTTCCTTGGCGCAATGGTTAGCGCGTTCGGCTGTTAACCAATAGGTTGGTGGTTCGAGCCCACCCGGGAGCGGTGTTGTGGGATCTCAAATGTAACGTAGAAAGCCAAAGTTTTTCCACAATACCTGACGACCATTTATTTTTTGGGCTTCCTTGGCGCAATCGTTAGCGCGTTCGGCTGTTAACCGAAAGGTTGGTGGTTCGAGCCCAACCGAGAGAGGTGTTGTAGGGTCTCAGATGTAACGTAATAAGTCATAACTTATCCACAATACCTGACAACCATTTAATTTCTGAGCTTCCGTGGCTGAATGGTTAGCGCGTTCGGCTCTTAGCCAATAGGTTGGTGGTTCGAGCCCATCCGGGAGCGGTGTTGTGAGGTCTCAGATGTGACGTAAAAAGCCAAGGTTTTTACACAATACCTGACGAGCATTTAATTTTTGGGCTTCCGTGGCGCAATGGTTAGCGCGTTCGGCTGTTAACCAATGGGTTGGTTGTTCGAGCCCATCCGGGAGCGGTGTTGTGAGGTCTCAGATGTGACGTAAAAAGTCAAGGTTTTTACACAATACCTGACGAGCATTTAACTTTTGGGCTTCCGTGGCGCATTGGTTTGCGCGTTCGGCTGTTAACCTAAAGGTTGGTGGTTCGAGCCCATCCGGGAGCGGTGTTGTGACGTCTCAGATGTAACGTAATATGTCAGAGTTTTTCCACAATACCTGACGAACATTTAATTTTTGGGCTTCCTTGGCGCAATTATTAGCGCGTTCAACTGTTAATCGAAAGGCTGGTGGTTCAAGCGCACCCGGAAGAGGTGTTGTGGGGTCTCAGATGTAGCGTAAAAAGTCAAAACTTATCCACAGTACGTGACAACCATTTAATTTCTGAGCTTCCGTTGCTCAATGGTTAGCGCGTTCGGCTGTTAACCAATAGGTTGGTGGTTCGAGCCCACCCGGGAGCGGTGGTGTGGGATCTCAAATGTAACGTAGAAAGACAAAGTTTTACCACAATACCTGACGACCATTAAATTTTTGGGCTTCCTTGGCGCAATGGTTAGCGCGTTCGGCTGTTAACCGAAAGGTTGGTGGTTCGAGCCCAACCGGGAGAGGTGTTGTGGGGTCTCAGATGTAGCGTAAAAAGTCAAAACTTTTCCACAATACGTGACAACCATTTAATTTCTGAGCTTCCGTGGCTGAATGGTTAGCGCGTTCGGCTGTTAACCAATAGGTTGGTGGTTCGAGCCCATCCGGGAGCGGTGTTGTGAGGTCTCAGATGTGACGTAAAAAGCCAAGGTTTTTACACAATACCTGACGAGCATTTAATTTTTGGGCTTCCGTGGCGCAATGGTTAGCGCGTTTAGCTTTTAACCAATAGGGTGGTGGTTCGAGCCCACCCGGGAGCGGTGTTGTGGGATCTCAAATGTAACGTAGAAAGCCAAAGTTTTTCCACAATACCTGACGACCATTTATTTTTCGGGCTTCCTTGGCGCAATGGTTAGCGCGTTCGGCTGTAAACCGAAAGGTTGGTGGTTCGAGCCCAACCGAGAGAGGTGTTGTAGGGTCTCAGATGTAACGTAATAAGTCATAACTTATCCACAATACCTGACAACCATTTAATTTCTGAGCTTCCGTGGCTGAATGGTTAGCGCGTTCGGCTGTTAGCCAATAGGTTGGTGGTTCGAGCCCATCCGGGAGCGGTGTTGTGAGGTCTCAGATGTGACGTAAAAAGCCAAGGTTTTTACACAATACCTGACGAACATTTAATTTTTGGGCTTCCGTGGCGCAATGGTTAGCGCGTTCGGCTGTTAACCAATAGGTTGGTTGTTCGAGCCCATCCGGGAGCGGTGTTGTGAGGTCTCAGATGTGAGGCAAAAAGTCAAGGTTTTTACACAATACCTGACGAGCATTTAATTTTTGGGCTTCCGTGGCTCAATGGTTAGCGCGTTCGGCTGTTAACCTAAAGGTTGGTGGTTCGAGCCCATCCTGGAGCGGTGTTGTGACGTCTCAGATGTAACGTAATATGTCAGAGTTTTTCCACAATACCTGACGAACATTTAATTTTTGGGCTTCCTTGGCGCAATTATTAGCGCGTTCAACTGTTAATCGAAAGGCTGGTGGTTCAAACGCACCCGGAAGAGGTGTTGTGGGGTCTCAGATGTAGCGTAAAAAGTCAAAACTTATCCACAATACGTGACAACCATTTAATTTCTGAGCTTCCGTGGCTCAATGGTTAGCGCGTTCGGCTGTTAACCAATAGGTTGGTGGTTCGAGCCCACCCGGGAGCGGTGGTGTGGGATCTCAAATGTAACGTAGAAGACAAAGTTTTGCAACAATACCTGACGACCATTAAATTTTTGGGCTTCCTTGGCGCAATGGTTAGCGCGTTTGGCTGTTAACCGAAAGGTTGGTGGTTCGAGCCCAACCGGGAGAGGTGTTGTAGGGTCTCAGATGTAACGTAAAAAGTCATAACTTATACACAATACCTGACAACCATTTAATTTCTGAGCTTCCGTGGCTCAAAGGTTAGCGCGTTCGGCTGTTAACCAATTGGTGTGTGGCTCGAGCCCATCCGGGAGCGGTGTTGTGACGTCTCAGATGTGACGTAAAAGGTCAAAACTTTTCCACAATACGTGACAACCATTTAATTTCTGAGCTTCCGTGGCTCAATGGTTAGCGCGTTCGGCTGTTAACCAATAGGTTAGTGGTTCGAGCCCATCCGGGAACGGTGTTGTGAGGTCTCAGATGTGACGTAAAAAGTCAAGGTTTTTACACAATACCTGACGAGCATTTAATTTTTGGGCTTCCGTGGCGCAATGGTTAGCGCGTTCAGCTGTTAATCGAAAGGTTGGTAGTTCGAGCCCATCCGGGAGAGGTGTTGTGGGGTCTCAGATGTAGCGTAAAAAGTCAAAACTTTTCCACAATACCTGACGACCATTTAATTTTTGGGCTTCTGTGGCGCAATGTTTAGCGCGTTCGGCTGTTAACCAATAGGTTAGTGGTTCGAGCCCATCCGGGAACGGTGTTGTGAGGTCTCAGATGTGACGTAAAAAGTCAAGGTTTTTACACAATACCTGACGAGCATTTAATTTTTGGGCTTCCGTGGCGCAATGGTTAGCGCGTTCAGCTGTTAATCGAAAGGTTGGTGGTTCGAGCCCATCCGGGAGAGGTGTTGTGGGGTCTCAGATGTAGCGTAAAAAGTCAAAACTTTTCCACAATACCTGACGACCATTTAATTTTTGGGCTTCTGTGGCGCAATGTTTAGCGCGTTCGGCTGTTAAACAATAGGTTAGTGGTTCGAGCCCATCCGGGAACGGTGTTGTGAGGTCTCAGATGTGACGTAAAAAGTCAAGGTTTTTACACAATACCTGACGAGCATTTAATTTTTGGGCTTCCGTGGCGCAATGGTTAGCGCGTTCAGCTGTTATTCGAAAGGTTGGTGGTTCGAGCCCACCCGGGAGAGGTGTTGTAGGGTCTCAGATTGTTGAATCCGGCGATCCACAACGAGCCTGGTCATTTAGACCTAAATAATGATTGAAATTAATGGTTTTCCCCACTGGGGTTTTCCCAGGACCTTTTTTCCCATAAGCAGAAGTTATGGGTTTTTATGGTCCGAATTTAGTTTAGATACAGTTTAGTTAAGATTATTTAAGGTTTACTTATAATGAATACTTATGTTTGATATGTTTTTTATGTAAAGACCTTTAAGATAACATTTAACTCTAAACCAAAATAAGAACTGTCGTATGGCACGGCCTGTAATTGCTAAGAAATACTGTACTATTGTAAAGGCTATAGTAATGCATTTGAAAGGTTCGACGGATGGTTTTTGTTACTAGGATGTTAAAAGGCCCTCTGGCCCTGTAAAGTCATAAAACTTCGGAGTGACGAATATTGGGGATCGCTTTGTAACAATAATAGGGGGTAAAACTTGAACTTTGTGTTAAAACTAGCAAAAGCAAAGCCTGAGTAGAACGTATTGGACTCTTGATGGAAAAAGAGCGCTTGTTACCATCGGACAATATAGAAAGCAAACCGACTCTGCCGAGAGAGGTTGTAAAAGAAAGATTTAGAACTTTAGATAAACGGACGTGTTTTAAGGAAAATTAATGTAAAGATATGTTAATTTGAGTATGATTTGACAGACAATACAACAATTAAAGAAATTATTGACGATTGCATTTGGAGCTTCTTCGTTTTTGAATAAAGACACACAAATAATAATAGCACCGCTCCCGGGTGTGCTCGAACCACCAACCTTTCTGTTAACAGCCGAACGCGCTAACGATTGCGCCACGGAAGCCCAGAATTTAAATGGTCGTCCGGTATTGTGGAAAAACCTTGACTTTTTACGTCACATCTGAGACGTCACAACACCGCTCCCGGATGGGCTCGAACCACCAACCTATTGGTTAACAGCCGAACGCGCTAACCATTGAGCCACGGAAGCTCAGAAATTAAACTGTTGTCAGGTATTGTGGAAAAACTTTGGCTTTCTACGTTACATTTGAGACCCCACAACACCTCTCCCGGGTGGGCTCGAACCACCAACCTTTCGATTAACGCGCTAACCATTGAGCCACGGAAGCTCAGAAATTAAATGGTTGTCAGGTATTGTGGAAAAGTTTTGACTTCTAACGCTAAATCTGAGACCCCACAACACCTTTCCCGGGTGGGCTCGATACAACTAGAACGAATCATGTCAGGTGGGCAGGGAAGTGGGAAAAGGACGTGCCATGAAAATAGAGGCACCAAAGAAAAGTAGGAATGCCACCATCCACGTCGTTCATCCCTTCACACCAGGGGTACTAACTTATCTTTCCCTTTTAAACAACCATTTTTTACAGTGCAATTACTTATACCAGTATCAATGTCATTGTACCAAATTTTCTTTTTACCATATTTCACCAAATACATGTAATGCAATCACCTTATAAGTGTTCCTTTTAAACCAATACACCCTTTATACTTTTAACAAATACCAACATTACCTTTTACAAATAGTAATTTTACCTTTTACCAAACAACCTAGTTAACGGCAATAATGATTGGACAAAGTCAGCCAGGGACTCGCGAAGGGACCACCAAAAAGGGAGTATCCAAACTTCGGTCTGTACACCTGTTAATCACTCGTCGACGCCGTTCGAAATAAATCTTACAGCGCCGCTCGTATCGTGAATGCGCTACTAAGTGTATCGAAATAGCCAACTAATAAGCGTCGCCTTTTTCTTAGGTACGCCCCGATCAGGTCTTAATAATGCCCATGTGCAACTCTTTTATCTTGGCTAACCCTTTTATCCTTTTAGGAAAAGGTTCGTGCTCAATTAAGAGCTTTTTGTCCTTTCATGGACTTTGTCTAATGCCCGTGCTGGGGCATGGGAGGGGATACCCGGCTAGGTTATTTACTTATTTTCGCTCTTTATGGGGCATCTAATTTCTTACCGTGGCCACGCCATCATACAACCTCTCTTTCACAACAAGCCAAGACCGACCTATTGGTAATAAACCGTTATACCAAGCTCAACCAGAGCACTTAAACCAAGCTCAACCAGAACACCTTTAACCAATCTCAACCAGAGCACAACTTTAACCAAGCTCAACCAGAGGACAAATTTAACCAAGTTCAACCAGAGGACAACTTTAACCAAGCTCAACCAGAGCACAACTTTAACTCAGCTCAACCAGAGCACAACTTTAACTCAGCTCAACCAGAGCGCAACTTTAACCAAGCTCAACCAGAGCACAACTTTAACTCAGCTCAACCAGAGCACAACTTTAACTCAGCTCAATCAGAGCACAACTTTAACTCAGCTCAACCAGAGCACAACTTTAACCAAGCTCAACCAGAGCACAAGTTTCTATCTTACGTCAACTTAATGTCAAACCTTCGTTTCACTTAATACAAATTTTTCTACGAACCCAACTTCATTGCGAAGTGCGAATCAATTTTATCAACCTGAAGTGTAACGGTTGTTCGTTGCTTCCAAACTGCATATAGTTGCATCCAACCTTGACAAACACCACTCCTTCGGCTTCTGTAGACTCTGATGTCTTTGGGCTGGGACTCCTTTATCCCGCTCCTTGTCGCTCTCCGCCGCTGAACTTCTTGCGGCACGTTCATGTTCCCTTTCTCTCAGGCATCGGCAAAAAGCATCCATCGTGGAGTTGACTAGAGACTTGAAGATTTCCAAAATTTTTCGAAGTTCTCGAACCAAGTCCAATTTTCACAAAATTGTCCAATTAACGTAATTTTTCCCGAGCACGTAATTTGTCCCGGGCGCGTAATTAATCCCGAGCACGTAATTAGTCCCGGGTTTCGGCACCATTTTATGTTGCGACTTCCATCCCAACATAAGAGTTTGTGATACCCTTCTGATATCACATTGGCGGACTGAAACACCGATCTAAATCCCTAACTTATTTGTGTGTCTTTATTCAAAAACGAAGAAGCTCCAAATGCAATCGTCAATAATTTCTTTAATTGTTGTATTGTCTGTCAAATCATACTCAAATTAACATATCTTTACATTAATTTTCCTTAAAACACGTCCGTTTATCTAAAGTTCTAAATCTTTCTTTTACAACCTCTCTCGGCAGAGTCGGTTTGCTTTCTATATTGTCCGATGGTAACAAGCGCTCTTTTTCCATCAAGAGTCCAATACGTTCTACTCAGGCTTTGCTTTTGCTAGTTTTAACACAAAGTTCAAGTTTTACCCCCTATTATTGTTACAAAGCGATCCCCAATATTCGTCACTCCGAAGTTTTATGACTTTACAGGGCCAGAGGGCCTTTTAACATCCTAGTAACAAAAACCATCCGTCGAACCTTTCAAATGCATTACTATAGCCTTTACAATAGTACAGTATTTCTTAGCAATTACAGGCCGTGCCATACGACAGTTCTTCTTTGGTTTAGAGTTAAATGTTATCTTAAAGGTCTTTACATAAAAAACATATCAAACATAAGTATTCATTATAAGTAAACCTTAAATAATCTTAACTAAACTGTATCTAAACTAAATTCGGACCATAAAAACCCATAACTTCTGCTTATGGGAAAAAAGGTCCTGGGAGAACCCCAGTGGGGAAAACCATTAATTTCAATCATTATTTAGGTCTAAATGACCAGGCTCGTTGTGGATCGCCGGATTCAACAATCTGAGACCCTACAACACCTCTCCCGGGTGGGCTCGAACCACCAACCTTTCGAATAACAGCCGAACGCGTTAACCATTGCGCCACGGAAGCCCAAAAATTAAATGGTCGTCAGGTATTGTGGAAAAACTTTGGCTTTCTACGTTACGTTTGAGATCCCACAACGCCGCTCCCGGGTGGGCTCGAACCACATGGAAACCGCGAAGTTTTTTTTTGCTTGGAACATGCATAGACCTTTATAATTATCCGAACATTTGTGTCAAGGTCACATTATTTACATCCCCGTATCTCTGGTAGAACCAGAGTTACGAGCCTCCAGAATTTAGTCTAATGTATTTCCTATGGAGGGGTTTGTTTGTTTACGATTAGCATAATTACTCGACTACTGTTTGTCGTAGCCCTAATTCTTAGTATGGCTAGATGGGGGACAAATTGGTCTATAACATACTCAAAGGACATCCCCGTATCTCCAGTAGAAACAGAGTTACGAGCCTGCAAAGTATATTTTCAAAAATCAAAAGTAACCTTCTAACAATAAGTGAGACAAAAAGTAAGTTGGCGACGATATTGAGGTAGCCTCAAGTTTAAAGTATCCTTGTATGGGGAGCAAAGAGTACTATAACATATCCAAAGGAGATCCCAGTATCTCTTGTAGAACAAGAGTTATGAGCCTCCAAAGTTTAGTGCAAAAATCATAAGTAACATAATAAAAATAAGTGAGACGATACCAAAGTTGACGAACATTTTGCTTAATATCTCGGCCCCTGTTTGTCGTAGCTTAATGTTTTTAGTATGGTTAGATGGGGGACAATTTGGATTATATCACATCCTAAGGACATCCCCGTATCTCTTGTAGACAAAGAGTTATGGGCCTGCAAAATATAGTCTAATGCATTTCCTATGGACGGTTTGTTTGTTTACGTTTAGCTTAATTACTCGGCCCCTGTTTGTCGTAGCTCAATGTTTTTAGTATGGTTTGATGAAGGACAAATTGGACTATAACATATCCTAAGGACATCCCGGTATCTCTAGTAGACGCAGAGTTATGGGCCTGCAAAGCATAGTCTAATGCATTTCCTTTGGACGGGTTGTTTGTTTACGTTTAGCTTAATTACTCGGCCCCTGTTTTTCGTAGCTCAATGTTTTTAGTATGGTTAGATGGGGGACAAATTGGAATATAACATACTCAAAGGACATCTCCGTATCTACAGTAGAAACAGAGTTACGAGCCTGCAAAGTATAGTCTAATGCATTTTCTATGGAGGGGTTTGTTTGTTCATGTATTGCTTAATTACTTGACCCTGTTCTTTCGATTAAAAATGATAACATATCTTTAGTGTAGCGGTTATCGCATCCGCCTCACTCCCGGAAGGCCACAGGTTCGAAACCGCGAAGTTTTTTTTATAATTATCCGAACATTTGTGTCAAGGTCACATTATTTACATCCCCGTATCTCTGGTAGAACCAGAGTTACGAGCCTCCAGAATTTAGTCTAATGTATTTCCTATGGAGGGGTTTGTTTGTATACGATTAGCTTAATTACTCGACTACTGTTTGTCGTAGCCCTAATTCTTAGTATGGCTAGATGGGGGACAAATTGGTCTATAACATACTCAAAGGACATCCCCGTATCTCCAGTAGAAACAGAGTTACGAGCCTGCAAAGTATATTTTCAAAAATCAAAAGTAACCTTCTAACAATAAATGAGACAAAAAGTAAGTTGACGACGATATTGAGGTAGCCTCAAGTTTAAAGTATCCTTGTATGGGGAGCAAAGAGTACCATAACATATCCAAAGGAGATCCCAGTATCTCTTGTAGAACAAGAGTTATGAGCCTCCAAAGTTTAGTGCAAAAATCATAAGTAACATAATAAAAATAAGTAAGACGATACCAAAATTCACGAACATTTTGCTTAATATCTCGGCCCTTGTTTGTCGTAGCTCAATGTTTTTAGTATGGTTAGATGGGGGACAAATTGGACTATAACATACTCAAAGGACATCCCCGTATCTCCAGTAGAAACAGAGTTACGAGCCTGCAAAGTATAGTCTAATGCATTTTCTATGGAGGGGTTTGTTTGTTCACGTATTGCTTAATTACTAGACCCTGTTCTTTCTATTACAAATAATAACATATCTTTAGTGTAGCGGTTATCGCATCCGCCTCACTCTCGGAAGGCCACAGGTTCGAAACCACGAAGTTTTTTTTTTTTTTGCTTGGAACTTGCAAAGACCTTTATAATTATCCGAACATTTGTGTCAAGGTCACATTATTTACATCCCCGTATCTCTGGTAGAACCAGAGTTACGAGCCTCCAGAATTTAGTCTAATGTATTTCCTATGGAGGGGTTTGTTTGTATACGATTAGCTTAATTACTCGACTACTGTTTGTCGTAGCCCTAATTCTTAGTATGGCTAGATGGGGGACAAATTGGTCTATAACATACTCAAAGGACATCCCCGTATCTCCAGTAGAAACAGAGTTACGAGCCTGCAAAGTATATTTTCAAAAATCAAAAGTAACCTTCTAACAATAAATGAGACAAAAAGTAAGTTGACGACGATATTGAGGTAGCCTCAAGTTTAAAGTATCCTTGTATGGGGAGCAAAGAGTACCATAACATATCCAAAGGAGATCCCAGTATCTCTTGTAGAACAAGAGTTATGAGCCTCCAAAGTTTAGTGCAAAAATCATAAGTAACATAATAAAAATAAGTAAGACGATACCAAAATTCACGAACATTTTGCTTAATATCTCGGCCCCTGTTTGTCGTAGCTCAATGTTTTTAGTATAATTAGATGGGGGACAATTTGGACTATATCATATCCTAAGGACATCCCCGTATCTCTTGTAGACACAGAGTTATGGGCCTGCAAAGTATAGTCTAATGCATTTCCTATGGACGGGTTGTTTGTTTACGTTTAGCTTAATTACTCGGCCCCTGTTTGTCGTAGCCCAAAGTTTTTAGTATGGTTAGATGAAGGACAAATTGGACTATAACATATCCTAAGGACATCCCGGTATCTCCAGTAGAAACAGAGTTACGAGCCTGCAAAGTTTATTTTCAAAAATCAAAAGTAACCTTCTAACAATGAGTGAGACAAAAAATAAGTTGTAAGTAATTAAGCTAAACGTAAACAAACAAACCGTCCATAGGAAATGCATTAGACTATATTTTGCAGGCCCATAACTCTGTGTCTACAAGAGATACGGGGATGTCCTTAGGATGTGATATAGTCCAAATTGTCCCCCATCTAACCATACTAAAAACATTGAGCTACGACAAACAGGGGCCGAGATATTAAGCAAAATGTTCGTCAACTTTGGTATCGTCTCACTTATTTTTATTATGTTACTTATGATTTTTGCACTAAACTTTGGAGGCTCATAACTCTTGTTCTACAAGAGATACTGGGATCTCCTTTGGATATGTTATAGTACTCTTTGCTCCCCATACAAGGATACTTTAAACTTGAGGCTACCTCAATATCGTCGCCAACTTACTTTTTGTCTCACTTATTTTTAGAAGGTTACTTTTGATTTTTGAAAATATACTTTGCAGGCTCGTAACTCTGTTTCTACTGGAGATACGGGGATGTCCTTTGAGTATGTTATAGACCAATTTGTCCCCCATCTAGCCATACTAAGAATTAGGGCTACGACAAACAGTAGTCGAGTAATTAAGCTAATCGTAAACAAACAAACCCCTCCATAGGAAATACATTAGACTAAATTCTGGAGGCTCGTAACTCTGGTTCTACCAGAGATACGGGGATGTAAATAATGTGACCTTGACACAAATGTTCGGATAATTATAAAGGTCTATGCATGTTCCAAGCAAAAAAAAACTTCGCGGTTTCCATGTGGTTCGAGCCCACCCGGGAGCGGCGTTGTGGGATCTCAAACTTAACGTAGAAAGCCAAAGTTTTTCCACAATACCTGACGACCATTTAATTTTTGGGCTTCCGTGGCGCAATGGTTAACGCGTTCGGCTGTTATTCGAAAGGTTGGTGGTTCGAGCCCACCCGGGAGAGGTGTTGTAGGGTCTCAGATTGTTGAATCCGGCGATCCACAACGAGCCTGGTCTTTTAGACCTAAATAATGATTGAAATTAATGGTTTTCCCCACTGGGGTTTTCCCAGGACCTTTTTTCCCATAAGCAGAAGTTATGGGTTTTTATGGTCCGAATTTAGTTTAGATACAGTATAGTTAAGATTATTTAAGGTTTACTTATAATGAATACTTATGTTTGATATGTTTTTTATGTAAAGACCTTTAAGATAACATTTAACTCTAAACCAAAATAAGAACTGTCGTATGGCACGGCCTGTAATTGCTAAGAAATACTGTACTATTGTAAAGGCTATAGTAATGCATTTGAAAGGTTCGACGGATGGTTTTTGTTACTAGGATGTTAAAAGGCCCTCTGGCCCTGTAAAGTCATAAAACTTCGGAGTGACGAATATTGGGGATCGCTTTGTAACAATAATAGGGGGTAAAACTTGAACTTTGTGTTAAAACTAGCAAAAGCAAAGCCTGAGTAGAACGTATTGGACTCTTGATGGAAAAAGAGCGCTTGTTACCATCGGACAATATAGAAAGCAAACCGACTCTGCCGGGAGAGGTTGTAAAAGAAAGATTTAGAACTTTAGATAAACGGACGTGTTTTAAGGAAAATTAATGTAAAGATATGTTAATTTGAGTATGATTTGACAGACAATACAACAATTAAAGAAATTATTGACGATTGCATTTGGAGCTTCTTCGTTTTTGAATAAAGACACACAAATAAGTTAGGGATTTAGATCGGTGTTTCAGTCCGCCAATGTGATATCAGAAGGGTATCACAAACTCTTATGTTGGGATGGAAGTCGCAACATAAAATGGTGCCGAAACCCGGGACTAATTACGTGCTCGGGATTAATTACGCGCCCGGGACAAATTACGTGCTCGGGAAAAATTACGTTAATTGGACAATTTTGTGAAAATTGGACTTGGTTCGAGAACTTCGAAAAATTTTGGAAATCTTCAAGTCTCTAGTCAACTCCACGATGGATGCTTTTTGCCGATGCCTGAGAGAAAGGGAACATGAACGTGCCGCAAGAAGTCCAGCGGCGGAGAGCGACAAGGAGCGGGATAAAGGAGTCCCAGCCCAAAGACATCAGAGTCTACAGAAGCCGAAGGAGTGGTGTTTGTCAAGGTTGGATGCAACTATATGCAGTTTGGAAGCAACGAACAACCGTTACACTTCAGGTTGATAAAATTGATTCGCACTTCGCAATGAAGTTGGGTTCGTAGAAAAATTTGTATTAAGTGAAACGAAGGTTTGACACTAAGTTGACGTAAGATAGAAACTTGTGCTCTGGTTGAGCTTGGTTAAAGTTGTGCTCTGGTTGAGCTGAGTTAAAGTTGTGCTCTGATTGAGCTGAGTTAAAGTTGTGCTCTGGTTGAGCTGAGTTAAAGTTGTGCTCTGGTTGAGCTTGGTTAAAGTTGCGCTCTGGTTGAGCTGAGTTAAAGTTGTGCTCTGGTTGAGCTGAGTTAAAGTTTTGCTCTGGTTGAGCTTGGTTAAAGTTGTCCTCTGGTTGAACTTGGTTAAAGTTGTCCTCTGGTTGAGCTTGGTTAAAGTTGTGCTCTGGTTGAGATTGGTTAAAGGTGTTCTGGTTGAGCTTGGTTTAAGTGCTCTGGTTGAGCTTGGTATAAGGGTTTATTACCAATAGGTCGGTCTTGGCTTGTTGTGAAAGAGAGGTTGTATGATGGCGTGGCCACGGTAAGAAATTAGATGCCCCATAAAGAGCGAAAATAAGTAAATAACCTAGCCGGGTATCCCCTCCCATGCCCCAGCACGGGCATTAGACAAAGTCCATGAAAGGACAAAAAGCTCTTAATTGAGCACGAACCTTTTCCTAAAAGGATAAAAGGGTTAGCCAAGATAAAAGAGTTGCACATGGGCATTATTAAGACCTGATCGGGGCGTACCTAAGAAAAAGGCGAGGCTTATTAGTTGGCTATTTCGATACACTTAGTAGCGCATTCACGATACGAGCGGCGCTGTAAGATTTATTTCGAACGGCGTCGACGAGTGATTAACAGGTGTACAGACCGAAGTTTGGATACTCCCTTTTTGGTGGTCCCTTCGCGAGTCCCTGGCTGACTTTGTCCAATCATTATTGCCGTTAACTAGGTTGTTTGGTAAAAGGTAAAATTACTATTTGTAAAAGGTAATGTTGGTATTTGTTAAAAGTATAAAGGGTGTATTGGTTTAAAAGGAACACTTATAAGGTGATTGCATTACATGTATTTGGTGAAATATGGTAAAAAGAAAATTTGGTACAATGACATTGATACTGGTATAAGTAATTGCACTGTAAAAAATGGTTGTTTAAATGGGAAAGATAAGTTAGTACCCCTGGTGTGAAGGGATGAACGACGTGGATGGTGGCATTCCTACTTTTCTTTGGTGCCTCTATTTTCATGGCACGTCCTTTTCCCACTTCCCTGCCCACCTGACATGATTCGTTCTAGTTGTATCGAGCCCACCCGGGAAAGGTGTTGTGGGGTCTCAGATTTAGCGTTAAAAGTCAAAACTTTTCCACAATACCTGACAACCATTTAATTTCTGAGCTTCCGTGGCTCAATGGTTAGCGCGTTAATCGAAAGGTTGGTGGTTCGAGCCCACCCGGGAGAGGTGTTGTGGGGTCTCAAATGTAACGTAGAAAGCCAAAGTTTTTCCACAATACCTGACAACAGTTTAATTTCTGAGCTTCCGTGGCTCAATGGTTAGCGCGTTCGGCTTTTAACCAATAGGTTGGTGGTTCGAGCCCATCCGGGAGCGGTGTTGTGACGTCTCAGATGTGACGTAAAAAGTCAAGGTTTTTCCACAATACCGGACGACCATTTAAATTCTGGGCTTCCGTGGCGCAATCGTTAGCGCGTTCGGCTGTTAACAGAAAGGTGGGTGGTTCGAGCACACCCGGGAGCGGTGCTATGAGGTCTCAGATGTTACGTAAAAAGTCAAAGTTTTTCCACAATACCGGACGACCATTTAATTTTTGGGCTTCCGTGGCGCAATGGTTAGCGCGTTCAGCTGCTATTCAAAAGACTGGTGGTTTGAGCCCTCCCGGGAGCGGTGTTGTGACGTCTCAGATGTAACATAAAATGTCAGAGTTTTTCCACAATACCTGACGAACATTGAAATTTTGGGCTTCCGTGGCGCAATGGTTAGCGCGTTCAGCTGTTAATCGAAAGGTTGGTAGTTCGAGCCCACCCGGGAGAGGTGTTGTGGGGTCTCAGATGTAGCGTAAAAAGTCAAAACTTTTCCACAATACGTGACAACCATTTAATTTCTGAGCTTCCGTGGCGCAATGGTTAGCGCGTTCAGCAGTTAACAAATAATTTAGTGGTTCGAGCCCACCCGGGAGCGGCGTTGTGGGATCTCAAACGTAACGTAGAAAGCCAAAGTTTTTCCACAATACCTGACGACCATTTAATTTTTGGGCTTCCGTGGCGCAATGGTTAACGCGTTCGGCTGTTAACCAATAGGTTGGTGGTTCGAGCCCACCCGGGAGCGGTGTTGTGGGATCTCAAATGTAACGTAGAAAGCCAAAGTTTTTCCACAATACGTGACGACCATTTAATTTCTGAGCTTTCGTGGCTCAATGGTTAGCGCGTTCGGCTGTTAACCAATAGGTTGGTGGTTAGAGCCCATCCGGGAGCGGTGTTGTGAGGTCTCAGATGTGACGTAAAAAGTCAAGGTTTTTCCACAATACCTAACAAGCATTTAACTTTTGGGCTTCCGTGGCGCGATGGTTAGCGCGTTCGGCTGTTAACCAATAGGTTGGTGGTTCGAGCCCATCCGGGAGCGGTGTTGTGAGGTCTCAGATGTGACGTAAAAAGTCAAGGTTTTTACACAATACCTGACGAGCATTTAACTTTTGGGCTTCCGTCGCGCAATGGTTAGCGCGTTCGGCTGTTAACCAATAGGTTGGTGGTTCGAGCCCATCCGCTAGCGGTGTTGTGAGGTCTCGGATGTGACGTAAAAAGTCAAGGTTTTTACACAATACCTAACAAGCATTTAAGTTTTGGGCTTCCGTGGCGCAATGGTTAGCGCGTTCGGCTGTTAATCGAAAGGTTGGTGGTTCGAGCCCACCCGGGAGAGGTGTTGTGGGGTCTCAAATGTAACGTAGAAAGCCAAAGTTTTTCCACAATACCTGACAACAATTTAATTTCTGAGCTTCCGTGGCTCAATGGTTAGCGCGTTCGGCTGTTAACCAATAGGTTGGTGGTTCGACCCCATCCGGGTGCGGTGTTGTGATGTCTCAGATGTGACGTAAAAAGCCAAGGTTTTTACATAATACCTGACGAGCATTTAACTTTTGGGCTTCCGTGTCGCAATGGTTAGCGCGTTCGGCTTTTAACCAATAGGTTGGTGGTTCGAGCCCATCCGGGAGCGGTGTAGTGAGGTCTCAGATGTGACGTAAAAAGTCAAGGTTTTTACACAATACCTAACGAGCATTTAACTTTTGGGCTTCCGTGGCACAATGGTTAGCGCGTTCAGCTGTTAATCGAAAGGTTGGTGGTTCGAGCCCACCCGGGAGAGGTGTTGTGGGGTCTCAAATGTAACGTAGAAAGCCAAAGTTTTTCCACAATACCTGACAACAGTTTAATTTCTGAGCTTCCGTGGCTCAATGGTTAGCGCGTTCGGCTGTTAACCAATAGGTTGGTGGTTCGAGCCCATCCGGGAGCGGTGTTGTGACGTCTCAGATGTGACGTAAAAAGTCAAGGTTTTTCCACAATACCGGACGACCATTTAAATTCTGGGCTTCCGTGGCGCAATCGTTAGCGCGTTCGGCTGTTAACAGAAAGGTTGGTGGTTCGAGCACACCCGGGAGCGGTGCTATGAGGTCTCAGATGTTACGTAAAAAGTCAAAGTTTTTCCACAATACCGGACGACCATTTAATTTTTGGGCTTCCGTGGCGCAATGGTTAGCGCGTTCAGCTGCTATTCAAAAGACTGGTGGTTTGAGCCCTCCCGGGAGCGGTGTTGTGACGTCTCAGATGTAACATAAAATGTCAGAGTTTTTCCACAATACCTGACGAACATTGAAATTTTGGGCTTCCGTGGCGCAATGGTTAGCGCGTTCAGCTGTTAATCGAAAGGTTGGTGGTTCGAGCCTACCCGGGAGAGGTGTTGTGGGGTCTCAGATGTAGCGTAAAAAGTCAAAACTTTTCCACAATACGTGACAACCATTTAATTTCTGAGCTTCCGTGGCGCAATGGTTAGCGCGTTCAGCAGTTAACAAATAATTTAGTGGTTCGAGCCCACCCGGGAGCGGCGTTGTGGGATCTCAAACGTAACGTAGAAAGCCAAAGTTTTTCCACAATACCTGACGACCATTTAATTTTTGGGCTTCCGTGGCGCAATGGTTAACGCGTTCGGCTGTTAACCAATAGGTTGGTGGTTCGAGCCCACCCGGGAGCGGTGTTGTGGGATCTCAAATGTAACGTAGAAAGCCAAAGTTTTTCCACAATACGTGACGACCATTTAATTTCTGAGCTTTCGTGGCTCAATGGTTAGCGCGTTCGGCTGTTAACCAATAGGTTGGTGGTTAGAGCCCATCCGGGAGCGGTGTTGTGAGGTCTCAGATGTGACGTAAAAAGTCAAGGTTTTTCCACAATACCTGACGAACATTGAATTTTTGGGCTTCCGTGGCGCAATGGTTAGCGCGTTCAGCTGTTAATCGAAAGGTTGGTGGTTCGAGCCCAACCGGGAGAGGTGTTGTGGGGTCTCAGATGTAGCGTAAAAAGTCAAAACTTTTCCACAATACGTGACAACCATTTAATTTCTGAGCTTCCGTGGCTGAATGGTTAGCGCGTTCGGCTGTTAACCAATAGGTTGGTGGTTAGAGCCCATCCGGGAGCGGTGTCGTGAGGTCTCAGATGTAACGTAAAATGTCAGAGTTTTTCCACAATACCTAACGAACATTTAATTTTTGGGCTTCCGTGGCGCAATTATTAGCGCGTTCAACTGTTAATCGAAAGGCTGGTGGTTCAGGCCCACCCGGAAGAGGTGTTGTGGGGTCTCAGATGTAGCGTAAAAAGTCAAAACTTATCCACAATACGTGACAACCATTTAATTTCTGAGCTTCCGTGGCTCAATGGTTAGCGCGTTCGGCTGTTAACCAATAGGTTGGTGGTTCGAGCCCACCCGGGAGCGGTGGTGTGGGATCTCAAATGTAACGTAGAAAGCCAAAGTTTTGCCACAATACCTGACGACCATTAAATTTTTGGGCTTCCTTGGCGCAATGTTTAGCGCGTTCGGCTGTTAACCGAAAGGTTGGTGGTTCGAGCCCAACCGGAAGAGGTGTTGTAGGGTCACACATGTAACGTAAAAAGTCATAACTTATCCACAATACCTGACGACCATTTAATTTCTGAATTTCCGTGGCTCAATGGTTAGCGCGTTCGGCTGTTAACCGAAAGGTTGATGCTTGGAGCCCACCCGGGAGCGGTGTTGTGGGGTCTCATATGTAACGTAAAAGGACAAAGATTTTCCACAATACCTGACGACAATTTAACTTATAGGCTTTCGTAGCGCAATGGTTAGCTTGTTTAGCTCTTAAGCAAAAGGTTGGTGGATCGAGCACAAACGGGAGCGGTGTTGAGAGGTCTCAGATGTAACGTAAAAAGTCAAAATGTTTCCACAACACCTGACGAACATTTAATTTTTGGGCTTCCGTGGCGCAATGATTAGCGCGTTCAGCTGTTAACCGAAAGGTTGGTGGTTCGAGCCCATCCGGGAGCGGTGTTGTGACGTCTCAGATGTAACGTAAAATGTCAAAACTTTTCCACAATATGTGACAACCACTTAAATTCTGAGCTTCCGTGGCTCAATGGTTAGCGAATTCGGCTGTTAACTAATAGGTTGGTGGTTCGAGCCCACCCGGGAGCGGTATTTTGGGATCTCAAATGTAACGTTGAAAGCCAAAATTTTTCCACAATACCTGACGACCATTTAATTTTTGGGCTTCCGTGGCGCAATGGTCAGCGCGTTCAGCTGTTAACCGAAAGGTTGGTGGTTCGAGCCCATCCGGGAGCGGTGTTGTGACGTCTCAGATGTAACGTAAAATGTCAGAGTTTTTCCACAATACCTGACGAACATTTAATTTTTGGGCTTCCGTGGCGCAATTATTAGCGCGTTCAACTGTTAATCGAAAGGCTGGCGGTTCAAGCCCACCCGGAAGAGGTGTTGTGGGGTCTCAGATGTAGTGTAAAAAGTCAAAACCTATCCACAATACGTGACAACCATTTAATTTCTGAGCTTCCGTGGCTCAATGGTTAGCGCGTTCGGCTGTTAACCAATAGGTTGGTGGTTCGAGCCCACCCGGGACCGGTGGTGTGGGATCTCAAATGTAACGTAGAAAGCCAAAGTTTTGCCACAATACCTGACGACCATTAAATTTTTGGGCTTCCTTGGCTCAAATGTTAGCGCGTTCGGCTGTTAACGAATAGGTGTGTGGTTCGAGCCCATCCGGGAGCGGTGTTGTGACGTCTCAGATGTGACGTAAAAAGTCAAGGTTTTTTCCACAGCACCTGACGACCATTTAATTTTTGGGCTTCCGTGGCGCAATGATTAGCGCGTTCAGCTGTTAATCGAAAGGTTGAAGGTTCGAGCCCACTCGAGAGAGGTGTTGTGGGGTCTCAGATATAGCGTAAAAAGTCAAAACTTTTCCGCAATAAGTGACAACCATTTAAATTCTGAGCTTCCGTGGCTCAATGGTTAGCGCGTTCGCCTGTTAACCAATAGGTTGGTGGTTCGAGCCCATCCGGGAGCGGTGTTGTGACGTCTCAGATGTAGCGTAAAAAGTCAAAACTTTTCCACAATACGTGACAACCATTTAATTTCTGAGCTTCCGTGGCTGAATGGTTAGCGCGTTCGGCTGTTAACCAATAGGTTGGTGGTTAGAGCCTATCCGGGAGCGGTGTTGTGAGGTTTCAGATGTAACGTAAAATGTCAGAGTTTTTCCACAATACCTGACGAACATTTAATTTTTGGGCTTCCGTGGCGCAATTATTAGCGCGTTCAACTGTTAATCGAAAGGCTGGTGGTTCAGGCCCACCCGGAAGAGGTGTTGTGGGGTCTCAGATGTAGCGTAAAAAGTCAAAACTTATCCACAATACGTGACAACCATTTAATTTCTGAGCTTCCGTGGCTCAATGGTTAGCGCGTTCGGCTGTTAACCAATAGGTTGGTGGTTCGAGCCCACCCGGGAGCGGTGGTGTGGGATCTCAAATGTAACGTAGAAAGCCAAAGTTTTGCCACAATACCTGACGACCATTAAATTTTTGGGCTTCCTTGGCGCAATGGTTAGCGCGTTCGGCTGTTAACCGAAAGGTTGGTGGTTCGAGCCCAACCGGAAGAGGTGTTGTAGGGTCACACATGTAACGTAAAAAGTCATAACTTATCCACAATACCTGACAACCACTTAATTTCTGAGCTTCCGTGGCTCAAAGGTTAGCGCGTTCGGCTGTTAACCAATAGGTGTGTGGTTCGAGCCCATCCGGGAGCGGTTTTGTGACGTCTCAGATGTGACGTAAAAAGTCAAGGTTTTTTCCACAACACCTGACGACCATTTAATTTTCGGTCTTCCGTGGCGCAATGGTTAGCGCGTTCGGCTGTTAACCAATAGGTTGGTGGTTCGAGCCCATCCGGGAGCGGTGTTGTGAGGTCTCAGATGTAACGTAAAATGTCAGAGTTTTTCCACAATACCTGACGAACATCTAAGTTTTGGGCTTCCGTGGCGCAATGATTAGAGCGTTCAGCTGTTAACCGAAAGGTTGGTGGTTCGAGCCCATCCGGGAGCGGTGTTGTGACGTCTCAGATGTAACGCAAAATGTCAAAACTTTTCCACAATATGTGACAAACACTTAAATTCTGAGCTTCCGTGGCTCAATGGTTAGCGAATTCGGCTGTTAACCAATAGGTTGGTGGTTCGAGCCCACCCGGGAGCGGTATTTTGGGATCTCAAAAGTAGCGTTGAAAGCCAAAATTTTTCCACAATACCTGACGACCATTTAATTTTTGGGCTTCCGTGGCGCAATTATTAGCGCGTTCAACTCTTAATCGAAAGGCTGGCGGTTCAGGCCCACCCGGAAGAGGTGTTGTGGGGTCTCAGATGTAGTGTAAAAAGTCAAAACCTATCCACAATACGTGACAACCATTTAATTTCTGAGCTTCCGTGGCTCAATGGTTAGCGCGTTCGGCTGTTAACCAATAGGTTGGTGGTTCGAGCCCACCCGGGACCGGTGGTGTGGGATCTCAAATGTAACGTAGAAAGCCAAAGTTTTGCCACAATACCTGACGACCATTAAATTTTTGGGCTTCCTTGGCTCAAAGGTTAGCGCGTTCGGCTGTTAACGAATAGGTGTGTGGTTCGAGCCCATCCGGGAGCGGTGTTGTGACGTCTCAGATGTGACGTAAAAAGTCAAGGTTTTTTCCACAGCACCTGACGACCAATAAATTTTTGGGCTTCCGTGGCGCAATGATTAGCGCGTTCAGCTGTTAATCGAAAGGTTGAAGGTTCGAGCCCACTCGAGAGAGGTGTTGTGGGGTCTCAGATATAGCGTAAAAAGTCAAAACTTTTCCGCAATACGTGACAACCATTTAAATTCTGAGCTTCCGTGGCTCAATGGTTAGCGCGTTCGCCTGTTAACCAATAGGTTGGTGGTTCGAGCCCATCCGGGAGCGGTGTTGTGACGTCTCAGATGTAGCGTAAAAAGTCAAAACTTTTCCACAATACGTGACAACCATTTAATTTCTGAGCTTCCGTGGCTGAATGGTTAGCGCGTTCGGCTGTTAACCAATAGGTTGGTGGTTAGAGCCTATCCGGGAGCGGTGTTGTGAGGTCTCAGATGTAATGTAAAATGTCAGAGTTTTTCCACAATACCTGACGAACATTTAATTTTTGGGCTTCCGTGGCGCAATTATTAGCGCGTTCAACTGTTAATCGAAAGGCTGGTGGTTCAGGCCCACCCGGAAGAGGTGTTGTGGGGTCTCAGATGTAGCGTAAAAAGTCAAAACTTATCCACAATACGTGACAACCATTTAATTTCTGAGCTTCCGTGGCTCAATGGTTAGCGCGTTCGGCTGTTAACCAATAGGTTGGTGGTTCGAGCCCACCCGGGAGCGGTGGTGTGGGATCTCAAATGTAACGTAGAAAGCCAAAGTTTTGATACAATACCTGACGACCATTAAATTTTTGGCCTTCCTTGGCGCAATGGTTAGCGCGTTCGGCTGTTAACCGAAAGGTTGGTGGTTCGAGCCCAACCGGAAGAGGTGTTGTAGGGTCACACATGTAACGTAAAAAGTCATAACTTATCCACAATACCTGACAACCATTTAATTTCTGAGCTTCCGTGGCTCAAAGGTTAGCGCGTTCGGCTGTTAACCAATAGGTGTGTGGTTCGAGCCCATCCGGGAGCGGTTTTGTGACGTCTCAGATGTGACGTAAAAAGTCAAGGTTTTTTCCACAACACCTGACGACCATTTAATTTTCGGTCTTCCGTGGCGCAATGGTTAGCGCGTTCGGCTGTTAACCAATAGGTTGGTGGTTCGAGCCCATCCGGGAGCGGTGTTGTGAGGTCTCAGATGTAACGTAAAATGTCAGAGTTTTTCCACAATACCTGACGAACATTTAAGTTTTGGGCTTCCGTGGCGCAATGATTAGCGCGTTCAGCTGTTAACCGAAAGGTTGGTGGTTCGAGCCCATCCGGGAGCGGTGTTGTGACGTCTCAGATGTAACGTAAAATGTCAAAACTTTTCCACAATATGTGACAACCACTTAAATTCTGAGCTTCCGTGGCTCAATGGTTAGCGAATTCGGCTGTTAACCAATAGGTTGGTGGTTCGAGCCCACCCGGGAGCGGTATTTTGGGATCTCAAATGTAACGTTGAAAGCCAAAATTTTTCCACAATACCTGACGAACATTTAATTTTTGGGCTTCCGTGGCTCAATGGTTAGCGCGTTCGGTTGTTAACCAATAGGTTGGTGGTTCGAGCCCACCCGGGACCGGTGGTGTGGGATCTCAAATGTAACGTAGAAAGCCAAAGTTTTGCCACAATACCTGACGACCATTAAATTTTTGGGCTTCCTTGGCTCAAAGGTTAGCGCGTTCGGCTGTTAACGAATAGGTGTGTGGTTCGAGCCCATCCGGGAGCGGTGTTGTGACGTCTCAGATGTGACGTAAAAAGTCAAGGTTTTTTCCACAGCACCTGACGACCATTTAATTTTTGGGCTTCCGTGGCGCAATGATTAGCGCGTTCAGCTGTTAATCGAAAGGTTGAAGGTTCGAGCCCACCCGAGAGAGGTGTTGTGGGGTCTCAGATGTAGCGTAAAAAGTCAAAACTTTTCCGCAATACGTGACAACCATTTAAATTCTGAGCTTCCGTGGCTCAATGGTTAGCGCGTTCGCCTGTTAACCAATAGGTTGGTGGTTCGAGCCCATCCGGGAGCGGTGTTGTGACGTCTCAGATGTGACGTAAAAAGTCAAAGTTTTACCTCAATACCTGACGACCATTTAATATTTGGCCTCCGTTGCGCAATGGTTAGCGCGTTCGGATGTTAACCGAAAGGTTGGTGGTTCGAGCCCACCCGGGAGCGGTGTTGTGGGATCTCAAATGTAACGTAGAAAACCAAAGTTTTTCCACAGCACCTGACGACCATTTAATTTTTGGGCTTCCGTGGCGCAATGATTAGCGCGTTCAGCTGTTAACCAAAAGGTTGGTGGTTCGAGCCCATCCGGGAGCGGTGTTGTGACGTCTCAGATGTAACGTAAAATGTCAAAACTTTTCCACAATATGTGACAACCACTTAAATTCTGAGCTTCCGTGGCTCAATGGTTAGCGAATTCGGCTGTTAACCAATAGGTTGGTGGTTCGAGCCCACCCGGGAGCGGTATTTTGGGATCTCAAATGTAACGTTGAAAGCCAAAATTTTTCCACAATACCTGACGAACATTTAATTTTTGGGCTTCCGTGGCTCAATGGTTAGCGCGTTCTGTTGTTAACCAATAGGTTGGTGGTTCGAGCCCACCCGGGACCGGTGGTGTGGGATCTCAAATGTGACGTAGAAAGCCAAAGTTTTGCCACAATACCTGACGACCATTAAATTTTTGGGCTTCCTTGGCTCAAAGGTTAGCGCGTTCGGCTGTTAACGAATAGGTGTGTGGTTCGAGCCCATCCGGGAGCGGTGTTGTGACGTCTCAGATGTGACGTAAAAAGTCAAGGTTTTTTCCACAGCACCTGACGACCATTTAATTTTTGGGCTTCCGTGGCGCAATGATTAGCGCGTTCAGCTGTTAATCGAAAGGTTGAAGGTTCGAGCCCACCCGAGAGAGGTGTTGTGGGGTCTCAGATGTAGCGTAAAAAGTCAAAACGTTTCCACAATACGTGACAACCACTTAATTTCTGAGCCTCCGTGGCTCAATGGTTAGCGCGTTCGGCTGTTAACCAATAGGTTAGTGGTTCGAGCCCACCCGGGAGCGGCGTTGTGGGATCTCAAATGTAACGTAGAAAGCCAAAGTTTTTCCACAATACCTGACGATCATTTAATTTTTGGGCTTCCGTGGCGCAATGGTTAGGGCGTTCGGTTGTTAACCAATAGGTTGGTGGTTCGAGCCCACCCGGGAGCGGTATTTTGGGATCTCAAATGTAACGTTGAAAGCCAAAATTTTTCCACAATACCTGACGAACATTTAATTTTTGGGCTTCCGTGGCTCAATGGTTAGCGCGTTCTGTTGTTAACCAATAGGTTGGTGGTTCGAGCCCACCCGGGACCGGTGGTGTGGGATCTCAAATGTGACGTAGAAAGCCAAAGTTTTGCCACAATACCTGACGACCATTAAATTTTTGGGCTTCCTTGGCTCAAAGGTTAGCGCGTTCGGCTGTTAACGAATAGGTGTGTGGTTCGAGCCCATCCGGGAGCGGTGTTGTGACGTCTCAGATGTGACGTAAAAAGTCAAGGTTTTTTCCACAGCACCTGACGACCATTTAATTTTTGGGCTTCCGTGGCGCAATGATTAGCGCGTTCAGCTGTTAATCGAAAGGTTGAAGGTTCGAGCCCACCCGAGAGAGGTGTTGTGGGGTCTCAGATGTAGCGTAAAAAGTCAAAACGTTTCCACAATACGTGACAACCACTTAATTTCTGAGCCTCCGTGGCTCAATGGTTAGCGCGTTCGGCTGTTAACCAATAGGTTAGTGGTTCGAGCCCACCCGGGAGCGGCGTTGTGGGATCTCAAATGTAACGTAGAAAGCCAAAGTTTTTCCACAATACCTGACGATCATTTAATTTTTGGGCTTCCGTGGCGCAATGGTTAGGGCGTTCGGTTGTTAACCAATAGGTTGGTGGTTCGAGCCCTCCCGGGCGCGGTGTTGTGGGATCTCAAACGTAACGTAGAAAGCCAAAGTTTTTCCACAATACCTGACGACCATTTAATTTTTGGGCTTCCGTGGCGCAATGATTAGCGCGTTCAGCTGTTAATCGAAAGGTTGAAGGTTCGAGCCCACCCGGGAGAGGTGTTGTGAGGTCTCAGATGTAGCGTAAAAATTCAAAACTTTTCCACAATACGTGACAACCATTTAATTTCTGAGCTTCCGTGGCTCAATGGTTAGCGCGTTCGGCTGTTAACCAATAGGTTGGTGGTTCGAGCCCATCCGGTAGCGGTGTTGTGAGGTCTCAGATGTGACGCAAAAAGTCAAGGTTTTGACACAATACCTGACGAGCATTTAATTTTTGGGCTTCCGTGGCGCAATGGTTAGCGCGTTCGGCTGTTAACCAATAGGTGGGTTGTTCGAGCCCATCCGGGAGCTGTGTTGTCAGGTCTCAGATGTGACGCAAAAAGTCAAGGTTTTTACACAATACCTGACGAGCATTTAATTTTTGGGCTTCCGTGGCTCAATGGTTAGCGCGTTCGACTGTTAACCTAAAGGTTGGTTCTTCGAGCCCATCCGGGAGCGGTGTTGTGACGTCTCAGATGTAACGTAAAATGTCAGAGTTTTTCCACAATACCTGACGAACATTTAATTTTTGGGCTTCCTTGGCGCAATTATTAGCGCGTTAAACTGTTAATCGAAAGGCTGGTGGTTCAAGCCCACCCGGAAGAGGTGTTGTGGGGTCTCAGATGTAGCGTAAAAAGTCAAAACTTATCCACAATACGTGACAAACATTTAATTTCTGAGCTTCCGTGGCTCAATGGTTAGCGCGTTCGGCTGTTAACCAATAGGTTGGTGGTTCGAGCCCACCCGGGAGCGGTGGTGTGGGATCTCATATGTAACGTAGAAAGCCAAAGTTTTGCCACAATACCTGACGACCATTAAATTTTTGGGCCTTCTTGGCGCAATTGTTATTGCGTTCGGCTGTTAACCGAAAGGTTGGTGGTTCGAGCCCAACCGGAAGAGGTGTTGTAGGGTCTCAGATGTAACGTAAAAAGTCATAACTTATCTACAATACCTGACAACCATTTAATTTCTGAGCTTCCGTGGCTCAAAGGTTAGCGCGTTCGGCTGTTAACCAATAGGTGTGTGGTTCGAGCCCATCCGGGAGCGGTGTTGTGACGTCTCAGATGTGACGTAAAAAGTCAAGGTTTTTTCCACAACACCTGACGACCATTTAAATTTTGGGCTTCCGTGGCGCAATGGTTAGCGCGTTCGGCTGTTAACCAATAGGTTGGTGGTTCGAGCCCATCCGGTAGCGGTGTTGTGAGGTCTCAGATGTAACGTAAAATGTCAGAGTTTTTCCACAATACCTGACGAACATTTAATTTTTGGGCTTCCGTGGCGCAATGACTAGCGCGTTCAGCTGTTAATCGAAATTTTGAAGGTTCGAGCCCACCCGGGAGAGGTGTTGTGGGGTCTCAGATGTAGCGTAAAAAGTCAAAACTTTTCCACAATACGTGACAACCATTTAATTTCTGAGCTTCCGTGGCTCAATGGTTAGCGCGTTCGGCTGTTAACCAATAGGTTGGTGGTTCGAGACCATCCGGGAGCGGTGTTGTGAGGTCTCAGATGTGAAGTAAAAAGTCAAAGTTTTACCTCAATACCTGACGACCATTTAATATTTGGCCTCCGTTGCGCAATGGTTAGCGCGTTCGGCTGTTAACCGAAAGGTTGGTGGTTCGAGCCCACCCGGGAGCGGTGTTGTGGGATCTCAAATGTAACGTAGAAAACCAAAGTTTTTCCACAATACCTGACTACCATTTAATTTTTGGGCTTCCTTGGCGCAATGGTTAGCGCGTTCGGCTGTTAACCGAAAGGATGGTGGTTCGAGCCCACCGGGGAGAAGTGTTGTAGGGTCTCAGATGTAACGTAAAAAGTCATAACTTATCTACAAAACCTAACAACCATTTAATTTCTGAGCTTCTGTGGCTCAATGGTTAGCGCGTTCGGCTGTTAACCAATTGGTTGGTGGTTCGAGCCTATCCGGGAGAAGTGTTGTGACGTCTCAGATGTAACGTAAAATGTCAGAGTTTTTCCACAATACCTGACGAACATTTAATTTTTGGGCTTGCGTGGCGCAATGGTTAGCGCGTTCAGCTGTTAACCGAAAGGTTGGTGGTTCGAGCCCGCCCGGAAGAGGTATTGTGTGGTCTCAGATGTAGCGTAAAAAGTCAAAACTTTTCCACAATACGTGACAACCATTTAATTTCTGAGCTTTCGTGGCTCAATGGTTAGCGCGTTCGGCTGTTAATCGAAAGGTTGGTGGTTCGAGCCCATCCGGGAGCGGTGTTGTGAGGTCTCGGATGTGAAGTAAAAAGTCAAAGTTTTACCTCAATACCTGACGAAAATTTAATTTTTGGGCTTCAGTGGCGCAATGGTCAGCGCGTTCAGCTGTTAACCGAAAGGTTGGTGGTTCGAGCCCTCCCGGGAGCGGTGTTGTGTCGTCTCAGATGTAACGTAAAATGTCAGAGTTTTTCCACAATACCTGACGAGCATTTAATTTTTGGGCTTCCGTGGCGCAATGGTTAGCGCGTTCAGCTGTTAATCGAAAGGTTGGTGGTTCGAGCCCACCCGGGAGAGGTGTTGTGAGGTCTCAGATGTAGCGTGAAAAGTCAAACTTTTTCCATAATACGTGATAACCATTTATTTTCTTATCGTTCGTGGCTCAATGGTTAGCGCGTTCGGCTGTTAACCAATAGCTTGGTGGTTCGAGCCCACCCGGGAGCGGTGTTTTTGGATCTCAAATAAAACGTAAATAGCCAAAGTTTTTCTACAATACCTGACGACCATTTAATTTTTGGGCTTCCGTGGCGCAATGGTTAGTGCAATCAGCTGTTAACCGAAAGGTTGGTGGTTCGAGCCCAAACGAGAGAGGATTTGTGGGGTCTCAGATGTAGCGAGAAAAGTCGTAACTTTTCAACAATACCTGACAACCATTTAATTTTTGGGCGTCCGTGGCGCAATGGCTAGCGCGTTCGGCTGTTAACCGAAAGGTTGGTGGTTCGAGCCCATCCGGGAGCGGTGTTGTGACGTCTCAGATGTTACGTAAAATGTCAGAGTTTTTCCACAATACCTGACGAACATTTAATTTTTGGGCTTCCGTGGCGCAGTAATTAGCGCGTCCAGCTCTTAATCGAGAGGTTGGTGGTTCGAGTCCACCCGGAAGAGGTGTTGTGGGGTCTCAGATGTTGCGTTAAAAGTCAAAACTTTTCCACAATACGTGACAACCATTTAATTTCTGATCTTCCTTGGCTCAATGGTTAGCGCGTTCGGCTGTTAACCAATAGGTTGGTGGTTCGTGCCCACCCGGGAGCGGTAATTTTGGATCTCAAATGTAACGTAAATAGCCAAAGTTTTTCCACAATACCTGACGACCATTTAATTTTTGGGCGTCCGTGGCGAATGGTTAGCGCGTTCGGCTGTTAACCGAAAGGTTGGTGGTTCGAGCCCATCCGGGAGCGGTGTTGTGAGGTCTCAGATGTGAAGTAAAAAGTCAAGGTTTTACCTCAATACCTGACGAAAATTTAATTTTTGGGCTTCAGTGGCGCAATGGTCAGCGCGTTCAGCTGTTAACCGAAAGGTTGGTGGTTCGAGCCCTCCCGGGAGCGGTGTTGTGACGTCTCAGATGTAACGTAAAATGTCAGAGTTTTTCCACAACACCTGACGAACATTTAACTTTTGGGCTTCCGTGGCTCAATGGTTAGCGCGTTCGGCTGTTAATCGAAAGGTTGGTGGTTCGAGCCCATCCGGGAGCGGTGTTGTGAGGTCTCAGATGTAGCGTGAATAGTCAAACTTTTTCCATAATACGTGATAACCATTTATTTTCTGAGCTTCCGTGGCTCAATGGTTAGCGCGTTCGGCTGTTATCCAATAGGTTGGTGGTTCGAGCCCTCCCGGGAGCGGTGTTTTGGGATCTCAAATGTAACGTAAATAGCCAAAGTTTTTCCACAATACCTGACGACCATTTAATTTTGGGCCTCAGTGGCGCAATGGTTAGCGCGTTCAGCTGTTATCCGAAAGGTTGGTGGTTCGAGCCCAAACGAGAGAGGATTTGTGGGGTCTGAGAAGTAGCGTGAAAAGTCGTTACTTTTCAACAATACCTGACAACCATTTAATTTTTGGGCGTCCGTGGCGCAATGGTTAGCGCGTTCGGCTGTTAACCGAAAGGTTGGTGGTTCGAGCCCATCCAGGAGCGGTGTTGTGACGTCTCAGATGTGACGTAAAAAGTCAAGGTTTTTACACGATACCTGACGAGCATTTAACTTTTGGGCTTCCGTGGCGCAATGGTTAGCGCGTTCGGCTGTTAACCAATAGGTTGGTGGTTCGAGCCCATCCGGGAGCGGTGTTGTGAGGTCTCAGATGTGACGTAAAAAGTCAAGGTTTTTACACAATATCTGACGAGCATCTAATTTTTGGGCTTCCGTGGCGCAATGGTTAGCGCGTTCAGCTGTTAATCGAAAGGTTGGTGGTTCGAGCCCACCCGGGAGAGGTGTTGTGGGGTCTCAAATGTAACGTAGAAAGCCAAAGTTTTTCCACAATACCTGACAACCGTTTAATTTCTGAGCTTCCGTGGCTCAATGGTTAGCGCGTTCGGCTGTTAACCAATAGGTTGTTGGTTCGACCCCATCCGGGAGCGGTGTTGTGAGGTCTCAGATGTGACGTAAAAAGTCAAGGTTTTTACATAATACCTGACGAGCATTTAACTTTTGGGCTTCCGTGTCGCAATGGTTAGCGCGTTCGGCTGTTAACCAATAGGTTGGTGGTTCGAGCCCATCCGGGAGCGGTGTTGTGAGGTCTCAGACGTGACGTAAAAAGTCAAGGTTTTTACACAATACCTGACGAGCATTTAATTTTTGGGCTTCCGTGGCACAATGGTTTGCGCGTTCAGCTGTTAATCGAAAGGTTGGTGGTTCGAGCCCACCCGGGAGAGGTGTTGTGGGGTCTCAAATGTAACGTAGAAAGCCAAAGTTTTTCCACAATACCTGACAACAATTTAATTTCTGAGCTTCCGTGGCTCAATGGTTAGCGCGTTCGGCTGTTAACCAATAGGTTGGTGGTTCGAGCCCATCCGGGAGCGGTGTCGTGAGGTCTCAGATGTGACGTAAAAAGTCAAGGTTTTTACACAATACCTGACGAGCATTTAACTTTTGGGCTTCCGTGGCGCAATGGTTAGCGCGTTCGGCTGTTAACCAATAGGTTGGTGGTTCGAGCCCATCCGGGAGCGGTGTTGTGAGGTCTCAGATGTGACGTAAAAAGTCAAGGTTTTCCACAATACCTGACAACCATTTAATTTCTGAGCTTCCGTGGCTCAATGGTTAGCGCGTTCGGCTGTTAACCAATAGGTTGGTGGTTCGAGCCCACCCGGGAGCGGTGTTGTGGGATCTGAAATGTAACGTAGAAAGCCAAAGTTTTTGCACAATAAATGACGACCATTTAATTTTTGGGCTTCCGTGGCGCAATGGTTAGCGCGTTCGGCTGTTAACCAATAGGTTGGTGGTTCGAGCCCACCCGGGAGCGGTGTCGTGAGGTCTCAGATGTGACGTAAATAGTCAAGGTTTTTACACAATACCTGACGAGCATTTAACTTTTGGGCTTCCGTGTCGCAATGGTTAGCGCGTTCGGCTGTTAACCAATAGGTTGGTGGTTCGAGCCCATCCGGGAGCGGTGTTGTGAGGTCTCAGATGTGACGTAAAAAGTCAAGGTTTTTACACAATACCTAACGAGCATTTAACTTTTGGGCTTCCGTGGCACAATGGTTAGCGCGTTCAGCTGTTAATCGAAAGGTTGGTGGTTCGAGCCCACCCGGGAGAGGTGTTGTGGGGTCTCAAATGTAACGTAGAAAGCCAAAGTTTTTCCACAATACCTGACAACAGTTTAATTTCTGAGCTTCCGTGGCTCAATGGTTAGCGCGTTCGGCTGTTAACCAATTGGTTGGTGGTTCGAGCCCATCCGGGAGCGGTGTTGTGAGGTCTCAGATGTGACGTAAAAAGTCAAGGTTTTTACACAATACCTGACGAGCATTTAATTTTTGGGCTTCCGTGGCACAATGGTTAGCACGTTCAGCTGTTAATCGAAAGGTTGGTGGTTCGAGCCCACCCGGGAGAGGTGTTGTGGGGTCTCAAATGTAACGTAGAAAGCCAAAGTTTTTCCACAATACCTGACAACAATTTAATTTCTGAGCTTCCGTGGCTCAATGGTTAGCGCGTTCGGCTGTTAACCAATAGGTTGGTGGTTCGACCCCATCCGGGAGCGGTGTTGTGAGGTCTCAGATGTGACGTAAGAAGTCAAGGTTTTTCCACAACACCTGACAACCATTTAATTTCTGAGCTTCCGTGGCTCAATGGTTAGCGCGTTCGGCTGTTAACCAATAGGTTGGTGGTTCGAGCCCATCCGGGAGCGGTGTTGTGAGGTCTCAGATGTGACGTAAAAAGTCAAGGTTTTTACACAATACCTAACGAGCATTTAGCTTTTGGGCTTCCGTGGCACAATGGTTAGCGCGTTCAGCTGTTAATCGAAAGGTTGGTGGTTCGAGCCCACCCGGGAGAGGTGTTGTGGGTCTCAAATGTAACGTAGAAAGCCAAAGTTTTTCCACAATACCTGACAACAATTTAATTTCTGAGCTTCCGTGGCTCAATGGTTAGCGCGTTCGGCTGTTAACCAATAGGTTGGTGGTTCGACCCCATCCGGGAGCGGTGTTGTGAGGTCTCAGATGTGACGTAAAAAGTCAAGGTTTTTACACAATACCTGACGAGCATTTAACTTTTGGGCTTCCGTGGCGCAATGGTTAGCGCGTTCGGCTGTTAACCAATAGGTTGGTGGTTCGAGCCCATCCGGGAGCGGTGTTGTGAGGTCTCAGATGTGACGTAAGAAGTCAAGGTTTTTACACAATACCTGACGAGTATTTAACTTTTGGGCTTCCGTGGCGCAATGGTTAGCGCGTTCGGCTGTTAATCAATAGGTTGGTGGTTCGAGCCCATCCGGGAGCGGTGTTGTGAGGTCTCAGATGTGACGTAAAAAGTCAAGGTTTTTACACAATACCTGACGAGCATTTAATTTTTGGGATTCCGTGGCGCAATGGTTAGCGCGTTCAGCTGTTAATCGAAAGGTTAGTGGTTCGAGCCCACGCGGGAGAGGTGTTGTGGGGTCTCAAATGTAACGTAGAAAGCCAAAGTTTTTCCACAACACCTGACAACCATTTAATTTCTGAGCTTCCGTGGCTCAATGGTTAGCGCGTTCGGCTGTTAACCAATAGGTTGGTGGTTCGAGCCCATCCGGGAGCGGTGTTGTGAGGTCTCAGATGTGACGTAAAAAGTCAAGGTTTTTACACAATACCTGACGAGCATTTAACTTTTGGGCTTCCGTGGCGCAATGATTAGCGCGTTCGGCGGTTAACCAATAGGTTGGTGGTTCGAGCCCATCCGGGAGCGGTGTTGTGAGGTCTCAGATGTGACGTAAGATGTCAAGGTTTTTACACAATACCTGACGAGTATTTAACTTTTGGGCTTCCGTGGCGCAATGGTTAGCGCGTTCGGCTGTTAACCAATAGGTTGGTGGTTCGAGCCCATCCGGGAGCGGTGTTGTGAGTTCTCAGATGTGACGTAAAAAGTCAAGTTTTTTGCACAATACCTGACGAGCATTTAGCTTTTGGGCTTCCGTGGCGCAATGGTTAGCGCGTTCGGCTGTTAAGCAATAGGTTGGTGGTTCGAGCCCATCCGGGAGCGGTGTTGTGAGGTCTCAGATGTGACGTAAAAAGTCAAGGTTTTTACACAATACCTGACGAGAATTAAATTTTGGGCTTCCTTGGCGCAATGGTTAGAGCGTTCGGCTGTTAACCAATAGGTTGGTGGTTCGAGCCCACCCGGGAGCGGTGTTGTGGGATCTGAAATGTAACGTAGAAAGCCAAAGTTTTTGCACAATAAATGACGACCATTTAATTTTTGGGCTTCCGTGGCGCAATGGTTAGCGCGTTCGGCTGTTAACCAATAGGTTGGTGGTTCGACCCCATCCGGGAGCGGTGTTGTGAGGTCTCAGATGTGACGTAAAATGTCAAGGTTAGAAAGATGAAGGTTAATTTGTCTCACTTAATTTAAATTCGAATTTTTAACTAGCACTCTCGGCAACGGTTCTCGTCCGATCGCCGACGTTAGCAGCGTCGAGCGCAGTCAGTACTTGGGAATACTGCGTGCCGTTGGTTTTTCACTTTTGTTTCCTCTATTAAATTCCACCCGATTTGAAAAAAGCACACATATCTTCTTTTTGTTATTGTTTTATAAAGATGAAAGTTAATTAAATTCAAATTATTAACTTGCACTCTCGGCAACGGCCATATCACGCTGAATACACCGGTGTTCGTCCGAAAACCGAAGTTAAGCAGCGTCGAGCGTAGTCACTACTTGGGAGGGAGACCACTTAGGTACACTGCGTGCCGTTGGCTTTTTCACTTTTTTTTCCTCTTTTAAATTCCAATAGATTTGAAAAGAGCAAACTTATTTTCTTTTTGTTATTGTTTTAAAAAGATGATGGTTAATTTGTCTCACTTAATTTAAATTCGAATTATTAACTAGCACTCTCGGCAACGACCATATCACGCTGAATACAGCGGTTCTCGTCCGATCACCGAAGTTAAGCAGCGTCGAGCGCAGTCAGTACTTGCGATGGAGACCACTTAGGAACACTGCGAGCCGTTGGCTTTTTCACTTTTTTTTCCTCTTTTAAATTTTAATAGATAAGAAAAAAACAAACATATCTTCTTTTTTGTTATATTTTTATAAAGATGAAAGTTAATTAAATTCAAATTATTAACTAGCACTCTCGGCAACGGCCATATCACGCTGAATACACCGGTTCTCGTCCGATAACCGAAGTTAAGCAGCGTCGAGCGCAGTCAGTACTTGGGAGGGAGACCACTTAGGAAAACTGCGTGCCGTTGATTTTTTCACTTTTTTTTCCTCTTATAAATTTTAATAGATATGAAAAAAGCAAACATGTTTTTTTTGTTATTGTTTTAAAATGATGAAGGTTAATTTGTCTCACTTAATTTAAATTCGAATTATTAACAAGCACTCTCGGCAACGGCCATATCACGCTGAAAACACCGGTTTTCGTCCGATCACCGAAGTTAAGCAGCGTCGAGCGCATACAGTACTTGGGAATACTGCGTTCCGTTGGTTTTTCACTTTTGTTTCCTATTTTAAATTCCACCCGATATGAAAGAAGCAAACATATCTTCTTTTTGTTATTGTTTTATAAAGATGAAAGTTAATTAAATTCAAATTATTACCTAGCACTCTCGGCAACGGCCGTATCACGCTGAATACACCGGTTCTCGTCCGATAACCGAAGTTAAGCAGCGTCGAGCGCAGTCAGTACTTGGGAACACTGCATGCCGATGGCTTTTTCACTTTTGTTTCCTCTTAAATTCCACCAGATATGAAAAAACAAACATATCTTCTTATTGTTATTTTTTAAAAAGATGAAGGTTAATTAAGTTCAAATTATTAACTAGCACTCTCGGCAACGGCCATATCACGCTGAATACACCGGTTCTCGTCCGATCACCGAAGTTAAGCAGCGTCGAGCGCAGTCAGTACTTGGGAGGGCGACCACTTAGGAACACTGCGTGCCGTTAGCTTTTTCACTTTTTTTTTCCTCTTTTAAATTCCAATAGATATGAAAAAAGCAAACATATTTTCTTTTTTTTATTGTTTTAAAAAGATGAAGGTTAATTTGTCTCACTTAATTTAAATTCGAATTATTATCTACCACTCTCGGCAACGGCCATATCACGCAGAGAACACCGGTTCTCGTCCGATCGCCGACGTTAGCAGCGTCGAGCGCAGTCAGTACTTGGGAATACTGCGTGCCGTTGGTTTTTCACTTTTGTTTCCTCTTTTAAATTCCACCCGATTTGAAAAAGCACACATATCTTCTTTTTGTTATTGTTTTATAAAGATGAAAGTTAATTAAATTAAAATTATTAACTAGCACTCTCGGCAACGGCCATTTCACGCTGAATACACCGGTTCTCGTCCGATAACTGAAGTTAAGCAGCGTCGAGCGCAGTCACTACTTGGGAGGGAGACCACTTAGGAACACTGCGTGCCGTTGGCTTTTTCACTTTTTTTTCCTCTTTTAAATTTTAATAGATATGAAAAAAGCAAACATATCTTCTTTTTTGTTATTGTTTTATAAAGATGAAAGTTAATTAAATTCACATTATTAACTAGCACTGTCGGCAACGGCCATATCACGCTGAATACACCGGTTCTCGTCCGATAACCGAAGTTAAGCAGCGTCGAGCGCAGTCAGTTCTTGGGAGGGAGACCACTTAGGAACACTGCGTGCCGTTTTTCCACTTTTTTTCCCTCTTATAAATTTTAATAGATATGAAAAAGCAAACATATCTTCTTTTTTGTTATTGTTTTATAAATATGAAAGTTAATTAAATTCAAATTATTAACTAGCACTCTCGGCAACGGCCATATCACGCTGAATACACCGGTTCTCGTCCGATCACCGAAGTTAAGCAGCGTCGAGCGCAGTCAGTACTTGGGAGGGAGACCACTTAGGAACACTGCGTGCCGTTGGGTTTTTCACTTTTTTTCCTCTTTTAAATTTTAATAGATATGAAAAAAGCAAACATGTTTTTTTTGTTATTGTTTTAAAATTATGAAGGTTAATTTGTCTCACTTAATTTAAATTCGAATTATTAACTAGCACTCTCGGCAACGGCCATACACGCTGAAAACACCGGTTCTCGTCCGATCACCGAAGTTAAGCAGCGTCGAGCGCATACAGTACTTGGGAATACTGCGTGCCGTTGGCTTTTTCACTTTTTTTTCCTCTTTTAAATTTTAATAGATATGAAAAAAGCAAACATTTCTTCTTTTTTGTTATTGTTTTATAAAGATGAAAGTTAATTAAATTCAAATTATTAACTAGAACTGTCGGCAACGGCCATATCACGCTGAATACACCGGTTCTCGTCCGATAACCGAAGTTAAGCAGCGTCGAGCGCAGTCAGTTCTTGGGAAGGAGACCACTTAGGAACACTGCGTGCCGTTTTTCCACTTTTTTTCCCTCTTATAAATTTTAATAGATATGAAAAAGCAAACATATCTTCTTTTTTGTTATTGTTTTATAAAGATGAAAGTTAATTAAATTCAAATTATTAACTAGCACTCTCGGCAACGGCCATATCACGCTGAATACACCGGTTCTCGTCCGATCACCGAAGTTAAGCAGCGTCGAGCGCAGTCAGTACTTGGGAGGGAGACCACTTAGGAACACTGCGTGCCGTTGGGTTTTTCACTTTTTTTCCTCTTTTAAATTTTAATAGATATGAAAAAAGCAAACATGTTTTTTTTGTTATTGTTTTAAAATTATGAAGGTTAATTTGTCTCACTTAATTTAAATTCGAATTATTAACTAGCACTCTCGGCAACGGCCATACACGCTGAAAACACCGGTTCTCGTCCGATCACCGAAGTTAAGCAGCGTCGAGCGCATACAGTACTTGGGAATACTGCGTGCCGTTGGCTTTTTCACTTTTGTTTCCTCTTTCAAATTCCACCAGATATGAAAAAAAGCAAACATATCTTCTTTCTGTTATTGTTTTATAAAGATGAAAGTTAATTTAAATCAAATTATTAACTAGCACTATCGGCAACGGCCATAACACGCTGAATTCACCGGTTCTCGTACGATAACCGAAGTTAAGCAGCGTCGTGCGCAGTCAGTATTTGGGAGGGCGACCACTTAGGAACACTGCGTGCCGTTAGCTTTTTCACTTTTTTTTCCTCTTTTAAATTCCAATAGATATGAAAAAAGCAAACATATTTTCTTTTTGTTATTGTTTTAAAAAGATGAAGGTTAATTTGTCTCACTTAATTTAAATTCGAATTATTATCTAGCACTCTCGGCAACGGCCATATCACGCTGAGAACAACGGTTCTCGTCCGATCGCCGACGTTAGCAGCGTCGAGCGCAGTCAGTACTTGGGAATACTGCGTGCCGTTGGCTTTTTCACTTTTGTTTCCTCTTTTAAATTCCACCCGATATGAAAAAAGCAAACATATCTTCTTTTTGTTATTGTTTTATAAAGATGAAAGTTAATTAAATTAAAATTATTAACCAGCACTCTCGGCAACGGCCATATCACGCTGAATACAGCGGTTCTCGTCCGATAACCGATGTTAAGCAGCGTCGAGCGCAGTCACTACTTGGGAGGGAGACCACTTAGGAACACTGCGTGCCGTTGGCTTTTTCACTTTTTTTTCCTCTTTTAAATTCCAATAGATATGAAAAAGCAAACATATCTTCTTTTTGTTATTGTTTTAGAAAGATGAAGGTTAATTTGTCTCACTTAATTTAAATTCGAATTTTTAACTAGCACTCTCGGCAACGGCCATATCACGCTGAGAACACCGGTTCTCGTCCGATCGCCGACGTTAGCAGCGTCGAGCGCAGTCAGTACTTGGGAATATTGCGTGCCGTTGGTTTTTCACTTTTGTTTCCTCTTTTAAGTTCCACCCGATTTGAAAAAAGCACACATATCTTCATTTTGTTATTGTTTTATAAAGATGAAAGTTAATTAAATTCAAATTATTAACTAGCACTCTCGGCAACAGCCATACACGCTGAAAACACCGGTTCTCGTCCGATCACCGAAGTTAAGCAGCGTCGAGCGCATACAGTACTTGGGAATACTGCGTGCCGTTGGCTTTTTCACTTTTGTTTCCTCTTTCAAATTCCACCAGATATGAAAAAAAGCAAACATATCTTCTTTCTGTTATTGTTTTATAAAGATGAAAGTTAATTTAAATCAAATTATTAACTAGCACTATCGGCAACGGCCATAACACGCTGAATTCACCGGTTCTCGTACGATAACCGAAGTTAAGCAGCGTCGTGCGCAGTCAGTATTTGGGAGGGCGACCACTTAGGAACACTGCGTGCCGTTAGCTTTTTCACTTTTTTTTCCTCTTTTAAATTCCAATAGATATGAAAAAAGCAAACATATTTTCTTTTTGTTATTGTTTTAAAAAGATGAAGGTTAATTTGTCTCACTTAATTTAAATTCGAATTATTATCTAGCACTCTCGGCAACGGCCATATCACGCTGAGAACAACGGTTCTCGTCCGATCGCCGACGTTAGCAGCGTCGAGCGCAGTCAGTACTTGGGAATACTGCGTGCCGTTGGCTTTTTCACTTTTGTTTCCTCTTTTAAATTCCACCCGATATGAAAAAAGCAAACATATCTTCTTTTTGTTATTGTTTTATAAAGATGAAAGTTAATCAAATTAAAATTATTAACCAGCACTCTCGGCAACGGCCATATTACGCTGAATACAGCGGTTCTCGTCCGATAATTGATGTTAAGCAGCGTCGAGCGCAGTCACTACTTGGGAGGGAGACCACTTAGGAACACTGCGTGCCGTTGGCTTTTTCACTTTTTTTTCCTCTTTTAAATTTTAATAGATATGAAAAAAGCAAACATGTTTTCATTTTGTTATTGTTTTAAAATGATGAAGGTTAATTTGTCTCACTTAATTTAAATTCGAATTATTAACTAGCACTCTCGGCAACGACCATATCACGCTGAATACAGCGGTTCTCGTCCGATCACCGAAGTTAAGCAGCGTCGAGCGCAGTCAGTACTTGGGAGGGAGACCACTTAGGAACACTGCGTGCCGTTGGCTTTTTCACTTTTTTTTCCTCTTTTAAATTTTAATAGATATGAAAAAAGCAAACATGTTTCTTTGTTATTGTTTTAAAATGATGAAGGTTAATTTGTCTCACTTAATTTAAATTCGAATTATTAACTAGCACTCTCGGCAACGGCCATATCACGCTGAAAACACCGGTTCTCGTCCGATCACCGAAGTTAAGCAGCGTCGAGCGCATACAGTACTTGGGAATACTGCGTGCCGTTGGCTTTTTCACTTTTATTTCCTCTTTCAAATTCCACCAGATATGAAAAAAGCAAACATATCTTCTTTTTGTTATTGTTTTATAAAGATGAAAGTAAATTTAATTCAAATTATTAACTAGCACTCTCGGCAACGGCCATATCACGCTGAGAACACCGGTTCTCGTCCGATCGCCGACGTTAGCAGCGTCGAGCGCAGTCAGTACTTGGGAATACTGCGTGCCGTTGGCTTTTTCACTTTTGTTTCCTCTTTTAAATTCTACCCGATATGAAAAAAGCAAACATATTTTCTTTTTGTTAATGTTTTATAAAGATGAAGGTTAATTTGTCTCACTTAATTTAAATTCGAATTTTTAACTAGCACTCTCGGCAACGGCCATATCACGCTGAATACAGCGGTTCTCGTCCGATCACCGAAGTTAAGCAGCGTCGAGCGCAGTCAGTACTTGGGAGGGAGACCACTTAGGAACACTGCGTGCCGTTGGCTTTTTCACTTTTTTTTCCTCTTTTAAATTTTAATAGATATGAAAAAAGCAAACATGTTTCTTTGTTATTGTTTTAAAATGATGAAGGTTAATTTGTCTCACTTAATTTAAATTCGAATTATTAACTAGCACTCTCGGCAACGGCCATATCACGCTGAAAACACCGGTTCTCGTCCGATCACCGAAGTTAAGCAGCGTCGAGCGCATACAGTACTTGGGAATACTGCGTGCCGTTGGCTTTTTCACTTTTGTTTCCTCTTTCAAATTCCACCAGATATGAAAAAAAGCAAACATATCTTCTTTCTGTTATTGTTTTATAAAGATGAAAGTTAATTTAAATCAAATTATTAACTAGCACTATCGGCAACGGCCATAACACGCTGAATTCACCGGTTCTCGTACGATAACCGAAGTTAAGCAGCGTCGTGCGCAGTCAGTATTTGGGAGGGCGACCACTTAGGAACACTGCGTGCCGTTAGCTTTTTCACTTTTTTTTCCTCTTTTAAATTCCAATAGATATGAAAAAAGCAAACATATTTTCTTTTTGTTATTGTTTTAAAAAGATGAAGGTTAATTTGTCTCACTTAATTTAAATTCGAATTATTATCTAGCACTCTCGGCAACGGCCATATCACGCTGAGAACAACGGTTCTCGTCCGATCGCCGACGTTAGCAGCGTCGAGCGCAGTCAGTACTTGGGAATACTGCGTGCCGTTGGCTTTTTCACTTTTGTTTCCTCTTTTAAATTCCACCCGATATGAAAAAAGCAAACATATCTTCTTTTTGTTATTGTTTTATAAAGATGAAAGTTAATTAAATTAAAATTATTAACCAGCACTCTCGGCAACGGCCATATCACGCTGAATACAGCGGTTCTCGTCCGATAACCGATGTTAAGCAGCGTCGAGCGCAGTCACTACTTGGGAGGGAGACCACTTAGGAACACTGCGTGCCGTTGGCTTTTTCACTTTTTTTTCCTCTTTTAAATTCCAATAGATATGAAAAAGCAAACATATCTTCTTTTTGTTATTGTTTTAGAAAGATGAAGGTTAATTTGTCTCACTTAATTTAAATTCGAATTTTTAACTAGCACTCTCGGCAACGGCCATATCACGCTGAGAACACCGGTTCTCGTCCGATCGCCGACGTTAGCAGCGTCGAGCGCAGTCAGTACTTGGGAATATTGCGTGCCGTTGGTTTTTCACTTTTGTTTCCTCTTTTAAGTTCCACCCGATTTGAAAAAAGCACACATATCTTCATTTTGTTATTGTTTTATAAAGATGAAAGTTAATTAAATTCAAATTATTAACTAGCACTCTCGGCAACAGCCATACACGCTGAAAACACCGGTTCTCGTCCGATCACCGAAGTTAAGCAGCGTCGAGCGCATACAGTACTTGGGAATACTGCGTGCCGTTGGCTTTTTCACTTTTGTTTCCTCTTTCAAATTCCACCAGATATGAAAAAAAGCAAACATATCTTCTTTCTGTTATTGTTTTATAAAGATGAAAGTTAATTTAAATCAAATTATTAACTAGCACTATCGGCAACGGCCATAACACGCTGAATTCACCGGTTCTCGTACGATAACCGAAGTTAAGCAGCGTCGTGCGCAGTCAGTATTTGGGAGGGCGACCACTTAGGAACACTGCGTGCCGTTAGCTTTTTCACTTTTTTTTCCTCTTTTAAATTCCAATAGATATGAAAAAAGCAAACATATTTTCTTTTTGTTATTGTTTTAAAAAGATGAAGGTTAATTTGTCTCACTTAATTTAAATTCGAATTATTATCTAGCACTCTCGGCAACGGCCATATCACGCTGAGAACAACGGTTCTCGTCCGATCGCCGACGTTAGCAGCGTCGAGCGCAGTCAGTACTTGGGAATACTGCGTGCCGTTGGCTTTTTCACTTTTGTTTCCTCTTTTAAATTCCACCCGATATGAAAAAAGCAAACATATCTTCTTTTTGTTATTGTTTTATAAAGATGAAAGTTAATCAAATTAAAATTATTAACCAGCACTCTCGGCAACGGCCATATTACGCTGAATACAGCGGTTCTCGTCCGATAATTGATGTTAAGCAGCGTCGAGCGCAGTCACTACTTGGGAGGGAGACCACTTAGGAACACTGCGTGCCGTTGGCTTTTTCACTTTTTTTTCCTCTTTTAAATTTTAATAGATATGAAAAAAGCAAACATGTTTTCATTTTGTTATTGTTTTAAAATGATGAAGGTTAATTTGTCTCACTTAATTTAAATTCGAATTATTAACTAGCACTCTCGGCAACGACCATATCACGCTGAATACAGCGGTTCTCGTCCGATCACCGAAGTTAAGCAGCGTCGAGCGCAGTCAGTACTTGGGAGGGAGACCACTTAGGAACACTGCGTGCCGTTGGCTTTTTCACTTTTTTTTCCTCTTTTAAATTTTAATAGATATGAAAAAAGCAAACATGTTTCTTTGTTATTGTTTTAAAATGATGAAGGTTAATTTGTCTCACTTAATTTAAATTCGAATTATTAACTAGCACTCTCGGCAACGGCCATATCACGCTGAAAACACCGGTTCTCGTCCGATCACCGAAGTTAAGCAGCGTCGAGCGCATACAGTACTTGGGAATACTGCGTGCCGTTGGCTTTTTCACTTTTATTTCCTCTTTCAAATTCCACCAGATATGAAAAAAGCAAACATATCTTCTTTTTGTTATTGTTTTATAAAGATGAAAGTAAATTTAATTCAAATTATTAACTAGCACTCTCGGCAACGGCCATATCACGCTGAGAACACCGGTTGTCATCCGATCGCCGACGTTAGCAGCGTCGAGCGCAGTCAGTACTTGGGAATACTGCGTGCCGTTGGCTTTTTCACTTTTGTTTCCTCTTTTAAATTCTACCCGATATGAAAAAAGCAAACATATTTTCTTTTTGTTAATGTTTTATAAAGATGAAGGTTAATTTGTCTCACTTAATTTAAATTCGAATTTTTAACTAGCACTCTCGGCAACGGCCATATCACGTTGAGAACACCGGTTCTCGTCCGATCGCCCTGGTAGCAGCGTCGAGCGCAGTCAGTACTTGGGAATACTGCGTGCCGTTGGTTTTTCACTTTTGTTTCCTCTTTTAAATTCCACCCGAATTGAAAAAAGCACACATATCTTCTTTTTGTTATTGTTTTATAAAGATGTAAGTTAATTTAATTCAAATTATTAACTAGCACTATCGGCAACGGCCATAACACGCTGAATACACCGGTTCTCGTACGATAACCGAAGTTAAGCAGCGTCGAGCGCAGTCAGTATTTGGGAGGGCGACCACTTAGGAACACTGCGTGCCGTTAGCTTTTTCACTTTTTTTTCCTCTTTTAAATTCCAATAGATATGAAAAAGCAAACATATCTTCTTTTTGTTATTGTTTTAGAAAGATGAAGGTTAATTTGTCTCACTTAATTTAAATTCGAATTTTTAACTAGCACTCTCGGCAACGGCCATATCACGCTGAGAACACCGGTTCTCGTCCGATCGCCGACGTTAGCAGCGTCGAGCGCAGTCAGTACTTGGGAATATTGCGTGCCGTTGGTTTTTCACTTTTGTTTCCTCTTTTAAATTCCACCCGATTTGAAAAAAGCACACATATCTTCATTTTGTTATTGTTTTATAAAGATGAAAGTTAATTAAATTCAAATTATTAACTAGCACTCTCGGCAACGGCCATATCACGCTGAATACACCGGTTCTCGTCCGATAACCGAAGTTAAGCAGCGTCGAGCGCAGTCACTACTTGGGAGGGAGACCACTTAGGAACACTGCGTGCCGTTGGCTTTTTCACTTTTTTTTCCTCTTTTAAATTCCAATAGATTTGAAAAAAGCAAACTTATTTTCTTTTTGTTATTGTTTTAAAAAGATGATGGTTAATTTGTCTCACTTAATTTAAATTCGAATTATTACCTAGCACTCTCGGCAACGGCCATATCACGCTGAATACACCGGTTCTTGTCCGATAACCGAAGTTAAGCAGCGTCGAGCGCATACAGTACTTGGGAATACTGCGTGCCGTCGGATTTTTCACTTTTGTTTCCTCTTTCAAATTCCACCAAATATGAAAAAAGCAAACATATCTTCTTTTTGTTATTGTTTTATAAAGATGAAAGTTAATTTAATTCAAATTATTAACTAGCACTCTCGAGAAACGGCCATAACACGCTGAATACACCGGTTCTCGTCCGATAACCGAAGTTAAGAAGCGTCGAGCGCAGTCAGTCCTTGGGAGGGAGACCACTTTGAGTATTTCTTCACTATTTTCAAATATAACCACTGAAACCATTATTTTTATACCTTTTGCTTTAATTCAAGCAAATGTAACGATATTCATTCAAAAAACTGTTAAAATTCAATTTTTCAATAAGAAATCGTTGTCACGGATTTTGTATCTTGAAGAAGAAAAACATGCGATTTTTTCGGTACACTTTTGAATGCATTTTTTTCTGGAGAAATGTTTGACCGAATTCAGCTTAATTCCCTATAAAACACCCATAAAAAGTGATTTCATCTCGATTGAACATAATTAAAAATTTACCTCGATTTTTAATAACATTTTCAAAATCGGCGTTTCACGGCCAAAGAAGCATATTTTGAGTAGTTCTTCTCTATTTTCAAATATATTCATTGAGTCCATTATTTTTATACTTTTTGCTTTAATTCAAGCAATGTAACGATATTCATTCAAAAAACTGTTAAAATTCAATTTTCAATAAGAAATCGTATTCACGGATTTTGTGTCTTGAAGAAGAAAAACATGCGATTTTTTCGGTACTTTTTTGAATGCATTTTTTTCTGGAGAAATTTTTGACCGAATTCAGCTTAATTCAATATAAAACACTCATTAAAAGTGATTTCATCTCGATTGAACAATAAATAAAAATGTACCTAAATTTTTGATAACATTTTCAAAATCGACGTAACTCGGCCAAAGAAAAACATTTTGAGTATTTCTTCACTATTTTCAAATATAACCACTGAAACCATTATTTTTGTAATTTTTGCGTTAATTCAAGCAAATGTAACGATATTCATTCAACAACCTGTTAAAATTCAATTTTAAATAAGAAATCGTTGTCACGGATTTTGTATCTTGAAGAGAAAAAACATGCGATTTTTTCGGTACACTTTTAAATGCATTTTTTTCTGGAGAAATGTTTGACCGAATTCAGCTTAATTCCCTATAAAACACTCATTAAAAGTGATTTCATCTCGATTGAACAATAATTAAAAATGTACCTCGATTTTTAATAACATTTTCAAAATCGACGTTTCACCGCCAACGAAGCATATTTTGAGTATTTCTTCACTATTTACAAATATATTCACTGAAACCATTATTTTTATACTTTTTGCTTTAATTCAAGCAAATGTAACGATATTCAATCAAAAAACTGTTAAAATTAAATTTTTCAATAAGAAATCGTTGTCACGGATTTTGTATCTAGAAGAAGAAAAACATGCGATTTTTTCGGTACTTTTTTGAATGCATTTTTTTCTGGAGAAATTTTTGACCGAATTCTGTTTAATTCCCTATAAAACACTCATTGAAAGTGATTTCATCTCGATTGAACAATAATTAAAAATTTACCTCGATTTTTAATAACATTTTAAAAATCGACGTTTCACGGCCAAAGAAGCATACTTTGAGTATTTCTTCACTATTTTCAAATATGTTCACTGAAACCATTATTTTTATACTTTTTGCTTTAATTCAAGCAAATGTAACGATATTCAATCAAAAAACTGTTAAAATTAAATTTTTCAATAAGAAGTCGTTGTCACGGATTTTGTGTCTTGAAGAAGAAAAACATGCGATTTTTTCGGTACTTTTTTGAATGCATTTTTTTCTGGAGAAATTTTTGACCGAATTCAGCTTAATTCCCTATAAAACACTCATTAAAAGTGATTTCATCTCGATTGAACAATAAATAAAAATGTACCTCGATTTTTAAAAACATTTTCAAAATCGACGTAACTCGGCCAAAGAAAAACATTTTGAGTATTTCTTCACTATTTTCAAATATAACCACTGAAAACATTATTTTTGTAATTTTTGCGTTAATTCAAGCAAATGTAACGATATTCATTCAACAACCTGTTAAAATTCAATTTTAAATAAGAAATCGTTGTCACGGATTTTGTATCTTGAAGAGAAAAAACATGCGATTTTTTCGGTACACTTTTAAATGCATTTTTTTCTGGAGAAATGTTTGACCGAATACAGCTTAATTCCCTCTAAAACACTCAATAAAAGTGATTTCATCTCGATTGAACAATAATTAAAAATGTACCTCGATTTTTAATAACATTTTCAAAATCGACGTTTCACCGCCAACGAAGCATATTTTGAGTATTTCTTCACTATTTACAAATATATTCACTGAAACCATTATTTTTATACTTTTTGCTTTAATTCAAGCAAGTGTAACGATATTCAATCAAAAAACTGTTAAAATTAAATTTTTCAATAAGAAATCGTTGTCACGTATTTTGTATCTTGAAGAAGAAAAACATGCGATTTTTTCGGTACTTTTTTGAATGCATTTTTTTCTGGAGAAATTTTTGACCGAATTCTGTTTAATTCCCTATAAAACACTCATTGAAAGTGATTTCATCTCGATTGAACAATAATTAAAAATTTACCTCGATTTTTAATAACATTTTCAAAATCGACGTTTCACGGCCAAAGAAGCATACTTTGAGTATTTCTTCACTATTTTCAAATATGTTCACTGAAACCATTATTTTTATACCTTTTGCTTTAATTCAAGCAAATGTAACGATATTCAATCAAAAAAACTGTTAAAATTAAATTTTTCAATAAGAAATCGTTGTCACGGATTTTGTATCTTGAAGAAGAAAAACATTCGATTTTTTCGGTACTTTTTTGAATGCATTTTTTTCTGGAGAAATTTTTGACCGAATTCAGCTTAATTCCCAATAAAACACTCATTAAAAGTGATTTCATCTCGATTGAACAATAAATAAAAATGTACCTCGATTTTTAATAACATTTTCAAAATCGACGTTTCACGGCCAAAGAAGCATATTTTGAGTATTTCTTCACTATTTTCAAAAATAACCACTGAAACCATTATTTTTATACTTTTTGCTTTAATTCAAGCAAATGTAACGATATTCATTCAAAAAACTGTTAAAATTCAATTTTTCAATAAGAAATCGTTGTCACGGATTTTGTATCTTGAAGAAGAAAAACATGCGATTTTTTCGGTACACTTTTGAATGCATTTTTTTCTGGAGAAATGTTTGACCGAATTCTGTTTAATTCCCTATAAAACACTCATTGAAGGTGATTTCATCTCGATTGAACAATAATTAAAAATGTACCTCGATTTTTAATAACATTTTCAAAATCGACGTTTCACCGCCAACGAAGCATATTTTGAGTATTTCTTCACTATTTACAAATATATTCACTGAAACCATTATTTTTATACTTTTTGCTTTAATTCAAGCAAATGTAACGATATTCAATCAAAAAACTGTTAAAATTCAATTTTTCAATAAGAAATCGTTGTCACGGATTTTGTATCTTGAAGAAGAAAAACATGCGATTTTTTCGGTACACTTTTGAATGCATTTTTTTCTGGAGAAATGTTTGACCGAATTCAGCTTAATTCCCTATAAAACACCCATAAAAAGTGATTTCATCTCGATTGAACATAATTAAAAATTTACCTCGATTTTTAATAACATTTTCAAAATCGGCGTTTCACGGCCAAAGAAGCATATTTTGAGTAGTTCTTCTCTATTTTCAAATATATTCATTGAGTCCATTATTTTTATACTTTTTGCTTTAATTCAAGCAATGTAACGATATTCATTCAAAAAACTGTTAAAATTCAATTTTCAATAAGAAATCGTTGTCACGGATTTTGTATCTTGAAGAAGAAAAACATGCGATTTTTTCGGTACACTTTTGAATGCATTTTTTTCTGGAGAAATGTTTGACCGAATTCAGCTTAATTCCCTATAAAACACTCATTAAAAGTGATTTCATCTCGATTGAACAATAATTAAAAATGTACCTCGATTTTTAATAACATTTTCAAAATCGACGTTTCACCGCCAACGAAGCATATTTTGAGTATTTCTTCACTATTTACAAATATATTCACTGAAACCATTATTTTTATACTTTTTGCTTTAATTCAAGCAAATGTAACGATATTCAATCAAAAAACTGTTAAAATTAAATTTTTCAATAAGAAATCGTTGTCACGGATTTTGTATCTAGAAGAAGAAAAACATGCGATTTTTTCGGTACTTTTTTGAATGCATTTTTTTCTGGAGAAATTTTTGACCGAATTCTGTTTAATTCCCTATAAAACACTCATTGAAAGTGATTTCATCTCGATTGAACAATAATTAAAAATTTACCTCGATTTTTAATAACATTTTAAAAATCGACGTTTCACGGCCAAAGAAGCATACTTTGAGTATTTCTTCACTATTTTCAAATATGTTCACTGAAACCATTATTTTTATACTTTTTGCTTTAATTCAAGCAAATGTAACGATATTCAATCAAAAAACTGTTAAAATTAAATTTTTCAATAAGAAGTCGTTGTCACGGATTTTGTGTCTTGAAGAAGAAAAACATGCGATTTTTTCGGTACTTTTTTGAATGCATTTTTTTCTGGAGAAATTTTTGACCGAATTCAGCTTAATTCCCTATAAAACACTCATTAAAAGTGATTTCATCTCGATTGAACAATAAATAAAAATGTACCTCGATTTTTAAAAACATTTTCAAAATCGACGTAACTCGGCCAAAGAAAAACATTTTGAGTATTTCTTCACTATTTTCAAATATAACCACTGAAAACATTATTTTTGTAATTTTTGCGTTAATTCAAGCAAATGTAACGATATTCATTCAACAACCTGTTAAAATTCAATTTTAAATAAGAAATCGTTGTCACGGATTTTGTATCTTGAAGAGAAAAAACATGCGATTTTTTCGGTACACTTTTAAATGCATTTTTTTCTGGAGAAATGTTTGACCGAATACAGCTTAATTCCCTCTAAAACACTCAATAAAAGTGATTTCATCTCGATTGAACAATAATTAAAAATGTACCTCGATTTTTAATAACATTTTCAAAATCGACGTTTCACCGCCAACGAAGCATATTTTGAGTATTTCTTCACTATTTACAAATATATTCACTGAAACCATTATTTTTATACTTTTTGCTTTAATTCAAGCAAGTGTAACGATATTCAATCAAAAAACTGTTAAAATTAAATTTTTCAATAAGAAATCGTTGTCACGTATTTTGTATCTTGAAGAAGAAAAACATGCGATTTTTTCGGTACTTTTTTGAATGCATTTTTTTCTGGAGAAATTTTTGACCGAATTCTGTTTAATTCCCTATAAAACACTCATTGAAAGTGATTTCATCTCGATTGAACAATAATTAAAAATTTACCTCGATTTTTAATAACATTTTCAAAATCGACGTTTCACGGCCAAAGAAGCATATTTTGAGTATTTCTTCACTATTTTCAAAAATAACCACTGAAACCATTATTTTTATACTTTTTGCTTTAATTCAAGCAAATGTAACGATATTCATTCAAAAAACTGTTAAAATTCAATTTTTCAATAAGAAATCGTTGTCACGGATTTTGTATCTTGAAGAAGAAAAACATGCGATTTTTTCGGTACACTTTTGAATGCATTTTTTTCTGGAGAAATGTTTGACCGAATTCTGTTTAATTCCCTATAAAACACTCATTGAAGGTGATTTCATCTCGATTGAACAATAATTAAAAATGTACCTCGATTTTTAATAACATTTTCAAAATCGACGTTTCACCGCCAACGAAGCATATTTTGAGTATTTCTTCACTATTTACAAATATATTCACTGAAACCATTATTTTTATACTTTTTGCTTTAATTCAAGCAAATGTAACGATATTCAATCAAAAAACTGTTAAAATTCAATTTTTCAATAAGAAATCGTTGTCACGGATTTTGTATCTTGAAGAAGAAAAACATGCGATTTTTTCGGTACACTTTTGAATGCATTTTTTTCTGGAGAAATTTTTGACCGAATTCTGTTTAATTCCCTATAAAACACTCATTGAAAGTGATTTCATCTCGATTGAACAATAATTAAAAATTTACCTCGATTTTTAATAACATTTTCAAAATCGACGTTTCACCGCCAACGAAGCATATTTTGAGTATTTCTTCACTATTTACAAATATATTCACTGAAACCATTATTTTTATACTTTTTGCTTTAATTCAAGCAAGTGTAACGATATTCAATCAAAAAACTGTTAAAATTAAATTTTTCAATAAGAAATCGTTGTCACGTATTTTGTATCTTGAAGAAGAAAAACATGCGATTTTTTCGGTACTTTTTTGAATGCATTTTTTTCTGGAGAAATTTTTGACCGAATTCTGTTTAATTCCCTATTAAACACTCATTGAAAGTGATTTCATCTCGATTGAACAATAATTAAAAATTTACCTCGATTTTTAATAACATTTTCAAAATCGACGTTTCACGGCCAAAGAAGCATACTTTGAGTATTTCTTCACTATTTTCAAATATGTTCACTGAAACCATTATTTTTATACCTTTTGCTTTAATTCAAGCAAATGTAACGATATTCAATCAAAAAACTGTTAAAATTAAATTTTTCAATAAGAAATCGTTGTCACGGATTTTGTATCTTGAAGAAGAAAAACATTCGATTTTTTCGGTACTTTTTTGAATGCATTTTTTTCTGGAGAAATTTTTGACCGAATTCAGCTTAATTCCCAATAAAACACTCATTAAAAGTGATTTCATCTCGATTGAACAATAAATAAAAATGTACCTCGATTTTTAATAACATTTTCAAAATCGACGTTTCACGGCCAAAGAAGCATATTTTGAGTATTTCTTCACTATTTTCAAAAATAACCACTGAAACCATTATTTTTATACTTTTTGCTTTAATTCAAGCAAATGTAACGATATTCATTCAAAAAACTGTTAAAATTCAATTTTTCAATAAGAAATCGTTGTCACGGATTTTGTATCTTGAAGAAGAAAAACATGCGATTTTTTCGGTACACTTTTGAATGCATTTTTTTCTGGAGAAATGTTTGACCGAATTCTGTTTAATTCCCTATAAAACACTCATTGAAGGTGATTTCATCTCGATTGAACAATAATTAAAAATTTACCTCGATTTTTAATAACATTTTCAAAATCGACGTTTCACGGCCAAAGAAGCATACTTTGAGTATTTCTTCACTATTTTCAAATATGTTCACTGAAACCATTATTTTTATACCTTTTGCTTTAATTCAAGCAAATGTAACGATATTCAATCAAAAAACTGTTAAAATTAAATTTTTCAATAAGAAATCGTTGTCACGGATTTTGTATCTTGAAGAAGAAAAACATTCGATTTTTTCGGTACTTTTTTGAATGCATTTTTTTCTGGAGAAATTTTTGACCGAATTCAGCTTAATTCCCAATAAAACACTCATTAAAAGTGATTTCATCTCGATTGAACAATAAATAAAAATGTACCTCGATTTTTAATAACATTTTCAAAATCGACGTTTCACGGCCAAAGAAGCATATTTTGAGTATTTCTTCACTATTTTCAAAAATAACCACTGAAACCATTATTTTTATACTTTTTGCTTTAATTCAAGCAAATGTAACGATATTCATTCAAAAAACTGTTAAAATTCAATTTTTCAATAAGAAATCGTTGTCACGGATTTTGTATCTTGAAGAAGAAAAACATGCGATTTTTTCGGTACACTTTTGAATGCATTTTTTTCTGGAGAAATGTTTGACCGAATTCTGTTTAATTCCCTATAAAACACTCATTGAAGGTGATTTCATCTCGATTGAACAATAATTAAAAATTTACCTCGATTTTTAATAACATTTTCAAAATCGACGTTTCACGGCCAAAGAAGCATACTTTGAGTATTTCTTCACTATTTTCAAATATGTTCACTGAAACCATTATTTTTATACCTTTTGCTTTAATTCAAGCAAATGTAACGATATTCAATCAAAAAACTGTTAAAATTAAATTTTTCAATAAGAAATCGTTGTCACGGATTTTGTATCTTGAAGAAGAAAAACATTCGATTTTTTCGGTACTTTTTTGAATGCATTTTTTTCTGGAGAAATTTTTGACCGAATTCAGCTTAATTCCCAATAAAACACTCATTAAAAGTGATTTCATCTCGATTGAACAATAAATAAAAATGTACCTCGATTTTTAATAACATTTTCAAAATCGACGTTTCACGGCCAAAGAAGCATATTTTGAGTATTTCTTCACTATTTTCAAAAATAACCACTGAAACCATTATTTTTATACTTTTTGCTTTAATTCAAGCAAATGTAACGATATTCATTCAAAAAACTGTTAAAATTCAATTTTTCAATAAGAAATCGTTGTCACGGATTTTGTATCTTGAAGAAGAAAAACATGCGATTTTTTCGGTACACTTTTGAATGCATTTTTTTCTGGAGAAATGTTTGACCGAATTCTGTTTAATTCCCTATAAAACACTCATTGAAGGTGATTTCATCTCGATTGAACAATAATTAAAAATTTACCTCGATTTTTAATAACATTTTCAAAATCGACGTTTCACGGCCAAAGAAGCATACTTTGAGTATTTCTTCACTATTTTCAAATATGTTCACTGAAACCATTATTTTTATACCTTTTGCTTTAATTCAAGCAAATGTAACGATATTCAATCAAAAAACTGTTAAAATTAAATTTTTCAATAAGAAATCGTTGTCACGGATTTTGTATCTTGAAGAAGAAAAACATTCGATTTTTTCGGTACTTTTTTGAATGCATTTTTTTCTGGAGAAATTTTTGACCGAATTCAGCTTAATTCCCAATAAAACACTCATTAAAAGTGATTTCATCTCGATTGAACAATAAATAAAAATGTACCTCGATTTTTAATAACATTTTCAAAATCGACGTTTCACGGCCAAAGAAGCATATTTTGAGTATTTCTTCACTATTTTCAAAAATAACCACTGAAACCATTATTTTTATACTTTTTGCTTTAATTCAAGCAAATGTAACGATATTCATTCAAAAAACTGTTAAAATTCAATTTTTCAATAAGAAATCGTTGTCACGGATTTTGTATCTTGAAGAAGAAAAACATGCGATTTTTTCGGTACACTTTTGAATGCATTTTTTTCTGGAGAAATGTTTGACCGAATTCTGTTTAATTCCCTATAAAACACTCATTGAAGGTGATTTCATCTCGATTGAACAATAATTAAAAATGTACCTCGATTTTTAATAACATTTTCAAAATCGACGTTTCACCGCCAACGAAGCATATTTTGAGTATTTCTTCACTATTTACAAATATATTCACTGAAACCATTATTTTTATACTTTTTGCTTTAATTCAAGCAAATGTAACGATATTCAATCAAAAAACTGTTAAAATTAAATTTTTCAATAAGAAATCGTTGTCACGGATTTTGTATCTTGAAGAAGAAAAACATGCGATTTTTTCGGTACTTTTTTGAATGCATTTTTTTCTGGAGAAATTTTTGACCGAATTCTGTTTAATTCCCTATAAAACACTCATTGAAAGTGATTTCATCTCGATTGAACAATAATTAAAAATTTACCTCGATTTTTAATAACATTTTCAAAATCGACGTTTCACGGCCAAAGAAGCATACTTTGAGTATTTCTTCACTATTTTCAAATATGTTCACTGAAACCATTATTTTTATACCTTTTGCTTTAATTCAAGCAAATGTAACGATATTCAATCAAAAAACTGTTAAAATTAAATTTTTCAATAAGAAATCGTTGTCACGGATTTTGTATCTTGAAGAAGAAAAACATGCGATTTTTTCGGTACTTTTTTGAATGCATTTTTTTCTGGAGAAATTTTTGACCGAATTCTGTTTAATTCCCTATAAAACACTCATTGAAAGTGATTTCATCTCGATTGAACAATAATTAAAAATTTACCTCGATTTTTAATAACATTTTCAAAATCGTCGTTTCACGGCCAAAGAAGCATACTTTGAGTATTTCTTCACTATTTTCAAAAATGTTCACTGAAACCATTATTTTTATACTTTTTGCTTTAATTCAAGCAAATGTAACGATATTCAATCAAAAACTGTTAAAATTAAATTTTTCAATAAGAAATCGTTGTCACGGATTTTGTATCTTGAAGAAGAAAAACATGCGATTTTTTCGGTACTTTTTTGAATGCATTTTTTTCTGGAGAAATTTTTGACCGAATTCAGCTTAATTCCCTATAAAACACTCATTAAAAGTGATTTCATCTCGATTGAACAATAAATAAAAATGTACCTCGATTTTTAATAACATTTTCAAAATCGACGTTTCACGGCCAAAGAAGCATACTTTGAGTATTTCTTCACTATTTTCAAATATGTTCACTGAAACCATTATTTTTATACCTTTTGCTTTAATTCAAGCAAATGTAACGATATTCAATCAAAAAACTGTTAAAATTAAATTTTTCAATAAGAAATCGTTGTCACGGATTTTGTATCTTGAAGAAGAAAAACATGCGATTTTTTCGGTACTTTTTTGAATGCATTTTTTTCTGGAGAAATTTTTGACCGAATTCAGCTTAATTCCCAATAAAACACTCATTAAAAGTGATTTCATCTCGATTGAACAATAAATAAAAATGTACCTCGATTTTTAATAACATTTTCAAAATCGACGTTTCACGGCCAAAGAAGCATATTTTGAGTATTTCTTCACTATTTTCAAAAATAACCACTGAAACCATTATTTTTATACTTTTTGCTTTAATTCAAGCAAATGTAACGATATTCATTCAAAAAACTGTTAAAATTCAATTTTTCAATAACAAATCGTTGTCACGGATTTTGTGTCTTGAAGAAGAAAAACATGCGATTTTTTCGGTACTTTTTTGAATGCATTTTTTTCTGGAGAAATTTTTGACCGAATTCTGTTTAATTCCCTATAAAACACTCATTGAAAGTGATTTCATCTCGATTGAACAATAATTAAAAATTTACCTCGATTTTTAATAACATTTTCAAAATCGTCGTTTCACGGCCAAAGAAGCATACTTTGAGTATTTCTTCACTATTTTCAAATATGTTCACTGAAACCATTATTTTTATACTTTTTGCTTTAATTCAAGCAAATGTAACGATATTCAATCAAAAACTGTTAAAATTAAATTTTTCAATAAGAAATCGTTGTCACGGATTTTGTATCTTGAAGAAGAAAAACATGCGATTTTTTCGGTACTTTTTTGAATGCATTTTTTTCTGGAGAAATTTTTGACCGAATTCAGCTTAATTCCCTATAAAACACTCATTAAAAGTGATTTCATCTCGATTGAACAATAAATAAAAATGTACCTCGATTTTTAATAACATTTTCAAAATCGACGTTTCACGGCCAAAGAAGCATATTTTGAGTATTTCTTCACTATTTTCAAATATAACCACTGAAACCATTATTTTTATACTTTTTGCTTTAATTCAAGCAAATGTAACGATATTCATTCAAAAAACTGTTAAAATTCAATTTTTCAATAAGAAATCGTTGTCACGGATTTTGTATCTTGAAGAAGAAAAACATGCGATTTTTTCGGTACACTTTTGAATGCATTTTTTTCTGGAGAAATGTTTGACCGAATTCAGCTTAATTCCCTATAAAACACTCATTGAAAGTGATTTCATCTCGATTGAACAATAATTAAAAATGTTCCTCGATTTTTAATAACATTTTCAAAATCGTTGAGCCCTCCCGGGAGCGGTGTTGTGACGTCTCAGATGTAACGTAAAATATCAGAGTTTTTCCACAATACCTGACGAACATTTAATTTTTGGGCTTCCGTGGCGCAATGGTTAGCGCGTTCAGCTGTTAATCGAAAGATTGGTGGTTCGAGCACACCCGGGAGAGGTGTTGTGTGGTCTCAGATGTAGCGTAAAAAGTCAAAACTTTTCCACAATACGTGACAACCATTTAATTTCTGAGCTTCCGTGGCTCAATGGTTAGCGCGTTCGGCTGTTAACAAATAGGTTGGTGGTTCGAGCCCATCCGGGAGCGGTGTTGTGACGTCTCAGATGTGACGTAAAAAGTCAAGGTTTTTCCAAAATACCTGACGACCATTTAATTTTTGGGCTTCCGTGGCGCAATGGTTAGCGCGTTCAGCTGCTATTCAGAAGACTGGTGGTTTGAGCCCTCCCGGGAGCGTTGTTGTGACGTCTCAGATGTAACGTAAAATGTCAGAGTTATTCCACAATCCCTGACGAACATTCAATTTTTTGGCTTCCGTGGCGCAATGGTTAGCGCGTTCAGCTGTTAATCGAAAGGTTGGTGGTTCGAGCCCACCCGGGAGAGGTGTTGTACGGTCTCAGATGTAGCGGAAAAAGTCAAAACATTTCCACAATACGTGACAACCATTTAATTTCAGAGCTTCCGTGGCTCAATGGTTAGCGCGTTCGGCTGTTAACAAATAGGTTGGTGGTTCGAGCCCATCCGGGAGCGGTGTTGTGACGTCTCAAGATGACGTCAAAAGTCAAGGTTTTTCCACAATACCTGACGACCAATTATATTTTGGGCTTCCGTGGCGCAATGGTTAGCGCGTTCAGCTGCTATTCAAAAGACTGGTGGTTTGAGCCCACCCGGGAGCGGTGTTGTGACGTCTCAGATGTAACGTAAAATGTTAGAGTTTTTCCAAATTACCTGACGAACATTTAATTTTTGGGCGTCCGTGGCGCAATTGGTTAGCGCGTTCAGCTGTTAATCGAAAGGTTGGTGGTTCGAGCCCATCCGGGAGAGGTGTTGTGTGGTCTCAGATGTAGCGTAAAAAGTCAAAACTTTTCCACAATACTTGACAACCATTTAATTTCAGAGCTTCCGTGGCTCAATGGTTAGCGCGTTCGGCTGTTAACAAATAGGTTGGTGGTTCGAGCCCATCCGGGAGCGGTGTTGTGACGTCTCAAGACGACGTCAAAAGTCAAGGTTTTTCCACAATACCTGACGACCATTTAATTTTTGGGCTTCCGTGGCGCAATGGTTAGCAAGTTCAGCTGCTATTCAAAAGACTGGTGGTTTGAGCCCACCCGGGAGCGGTGTTGTGACGTCTCAGATGTAACGTAAAATGTTAGAGTTTTTCCAAAATACCTGACGAACATTTAATTTTTGGGCGTCCGTGGCTCAATGGTTAGCGCGTTCGGCTGTTAACCGAAAGATTGGTGGTTCGAGCCCATCCGGGAGAGGTGTTGTGACGTCTCAAGATGACGTCAAAAGTCAAGGTTTTTCCACAATACCTGACGACCAATTAATTTTTGGGCTTCCGTGGCGCAATGGTTAGCGCGTTCAGCTGCTATTCAAAAGACTGGTGGTTTGAGCCCACCCGGGAGCGGTGTTGTGACGTCTCAGATGTAACGTAAAATGTTAGTTTTTCCAAAATACCTGACGAACATTTAATTTTTGGGCGTCCGTGGCGCAATTGGTTAGCGCGTTCAGCTGTTAATCGAAAATTTGGTGGTTCGAGCCCACCCGGGAGAGGTGTTGTGGGGTCTCAGATGTAGCGTAAAAAGTCAAAACATTTCCACAATACGTGACAACCATTTTATTTTTAGAGCTTCAGTGGCTCAATGGTTAGCGCGTTCGGCCCACCCAGGAGCGGTGTTGTGGGGTCTCAAATGTAACGTAGAAAGCCAAAGTTTTTCCACAATACCTGACGACCATTTCATTTTTGGGCTTCCGTGGCGCAATGGTTAGCGCGTTCAGCTGTTAATCGAAAGATTGTTGGTTCGAGCCCAACCGGGAGAGGTGTTGTGTGGTCTCAGATGTAGCGTAAAAAGTCATAACTTATCCACAATACCTGACAACCATTTAATTTCTGAGCTTCCGTGGCTCAAAGGTTAGCGCGTTCGGCTGTTAACCAATAGGTGTGTTGTTCGAGCCCATCCGGGAGCGGTGTTGTGACGTCTCAGATGTGACGTAAAAAGTCAAGGTTTTTTCCACAACACCTGACGACCATTTAATTTTTGGTCTTCCGTGGCGCAATGGTTAGCGCGTTCGGCTGTTAACCGAAAGGTTGGTGGTTCGAGCCCATCCGGGAGCGGTGTTGTGACGTCTCAGATGTAACGTAAAATGTCAAAACTTTTCCACAATATGTGACAACCACTTAAATTCTGAGCTTCCGTGGCTCAATGGTTAGCGAATTCGGCTGTTAACCAATAGGTTGGTGGTTCGAGCCCACCCGGGAGCGGTATTTTGGGATCTCAAATGTAACGTTGAAAGCCAAAATTTTTCCACAATACCTGACGACCATTTAATTTTTGGGCTTCCGTGGCGCAATGGTCAGCGCGTTCAGCTGTTAACCGAAAGGTTGGTGGTTCGAGCCCATCCGGGAGCGGTGTTGTGACGTCTCAGATGTAACGTAAAATGTCAGAGTTTTTCCACAATACCTGACGATCATTTAGTTTTTGGGCTTCCGTGGCGCAGTTATTAGCGCGTTCAACTGTTAATCGAAAGGCTGGCGGTTCAAGCCCACCCGGAAGAGGTGTTGTGGGGTCTCAGATGTAGTGTAAAAAGTCAAAACCTATCCACAATACGTGACAACCATTTAATTTCTGAGCTTCCGTGGCTCAATGGTTAGCGCGTTCGGCTGTTAACCAATAGGTTGGTGGTTCGAGCCCACCCGGGACCGGTGGTGTGGGATCTCAAATGTAACGTAGAAAGCCAAAGTTTTGCCACAATACCTGACGACCATTAAATTTTTGGGCTTCCTTGGCTCAAAGGTTAGCGCGTTCGGCTGTTAACGAATAGGTGTGTGGTTCGAGCCCATCCGGGAGCGGTGTTGTGACGTCTCAGATGTGACGTAAAAAGTCAAGGTTTTTTCCACAGCACCTGACGACCATTTAATTTTTGGGCTTCCGTGGCGCAATGATTAGCGCGTTCAGCTGTTAATCGAAAGGTTGAAGGTTCGAGCCCACCCGAGAGAGGTGTTGTGGGGTCTCAGATGTAGCGTAAAAAGTCAAAACTTTTCCGCAATACGTGACAACCATTTAAATTCTGAGCTTCCGTGGCTCAATGGTTAGCGCGTTCGCCTGTTAACCAATAGGTTGGTGGTTCGAGCCCATCCGGGAGCGGTGTTGTGACGTCTCAGATGTAGCGTAAAAAGTCAAAACTTTTCCACAATACGTGACAACCATTTAATTTCTGAGCTTCCGTGGCTGAATGGTTAGCGCGTTCGGCTGTTAACCAATAGGTTGGTGGTTAGAGCCCATCCGGGAGCGGTGTTGTGAGGTCTCAGATGTAACGTAAAATGTCAGAGTTTTTCCACAATACCTGACGAACATTTAATTTTTGGGCTTCCGTGGCGCAATTATTAGCGCGTTTAACTGTTAATCGAAAGGCTGGTGGTTCAGGCCCACCCGGAATAGGTGTTGTGGGGTCTCAGATGTAGCGTAAAAAGTCAAAACTTATCCACAATACGTGACAACCATTTAATTTCTGAGCTTCCGTGGCTCAATGGTTAGCGCGTTCGGCTGTTAACCAATAGGTTGGTGGTTCGAGCCCACCCGGGAGCGGTGGTGTGGGATCTCAAATGTAACGTAGAAAGCCAAAGTTTTGCCACAATACCTGACGACCATTAAATTTTTGGGCTTCCTTGGCGCAATGGTTAACGCGTTCGGCTGTTAACCAATAGGTTGGTGGTTCGAGCCCACCCGGGAGCGGTGTTGTGGGATCTCAAATGTAACGTAGAAAGCCAAAGTTTTTCCACAATACGTGACGACCATTTAATTTCTGAGCTTTCGTGGCTCAATGGTTAGCGCGTTCGGCTGTTAACCAATAGGTTGGTGGTTAGAGCCCATCCGGGAGCGGTGTTGTGAGGTCTCAGATGTGACGTAAAAAGTCAAGGTTTTTCCACAATACCTAACAAGAATTTAACTTTTGGGCTTCCGTGGCGCAATGGTTAGCGCGTTCGGCTGTTAACCAATAGGTTGGTGGTTCGAGCCCATCCGGGAGCGGTGTTGTGAGGTCTCAGATGTGACGTAAAAAGTCAAGGTTTTTACACAATACCTGACGAGCATTTAACTTTTGGGCTTCCGTGGCGCAATGGTTTGCGCGTTCGGCTGTTAACCAATAGGTTGGTGGTTCGAGCCCATCCGGGAGCGGTGTTGTGAGGTCTCAGATGTGACGTAAAAAGTCAAGGTTTTTACACAATACCTGACGAGCATTTAATTTTTGGGCTTCCGTGGCACAATGGTTAGCGCGTTCAGCTGTTAATCGAAAGGTTGGTGGTTCGAGCCCACCCGGGAGAGGTGTTGTGGGGTCTCAAATGTAACGTAGAAAGCCAAAGTATTTCCACAATACCTGACAACAATTTAATTTCTGAGCTTCCGTGGCTCAATGGTTAGCGCGTTCGGCTGTTAACCAATAGGTTGGTGGTTCGACCCCATCCGGGAGCGGTGTTGTGAGGTCTCAGATGTGACGTAAAAAGCCAAGGTTTTTACATAATACCTGACGAGCATTTAACTTTTGGGCTTCCGTGGCGCAATGGTTTGCGCGTTCGGCTGTTAACCAATGGGTTGGTGGTTCGAGCCCATCCGGGAGCGGTGTTGTGAGGTCTCAGATGTGACGTAAAAAGTCAAGGTTTTTACACAATACCTGACGAGCATTTAATTTTTGGGCTTCCGTGGCACAATGGTTAGCGCGTTCAGCTGTTAATCGAAAGGTTGGTGGTTCGAGCCCACCCGGGAGAGGTGTTGTGGGGTCTCAAATGTAACGTAGAAAGCCAAAGTATTTCCACAATACCTGACAACAATTTAATTTCTGAGCTTCCGTGGCTCAATGGTTAGCGCGTTCGGCTGTTAACCAATAGGTTGGTGGTTCGACCCCATCCGGGAGCGGTGTTGTGAGGTCTCAGATGTGACGTAAAAAGCCAAGGTTTTTACATAATACCTGACGAGCATTTAACTTTTGGGCTTCCGTGTCGCAATGGTTAGCGCGTTCGGCTGTTAACCAATAGGTTGGTGGTTCGAGCCCATCCGGGAGCGGTGTAGTGAGGTCTCAGATGTGACGTAAAAAGTCAAGGTTTTTACACAATACCTAACGAGCATTTAACTTTTGGGCTTCCGTGGCACAATGGTTAGCGCGTTCAGCTGTTAATCGAAAGGTTGGTGGTTCGAGCCCACCCGGGAGAGGTGTTGTGGGGTCTCAAATGTAACGTAGAAAGCCAAAGTTTTTCCACAATACCTGACAACAGTTTAATTTCTGAGCTTCCGTGGCTCAATGGTTAGCGCGTTCGGCTGTTAACCAATAGGTTGGTGGTTCGAGCCCATCCGGGAGCGGTGTTGTGACGTCTCAGATGTGACGTAAAAAGTCAAGGTTTTTCCACAATACCGGACGACCATTTAAATTCTGGGCTTCCGTGGCGCAATCGTTAGCGCGTTCGGCTGTTAACAGAAAGGTTGGTGGTTCGAGCACACCCGGGAGCGGTGCTATGAGGTCTCAGATGTTACGTAAAAAGTCAAAGTTTTTCCACAATACCGGACGACCATTTAATTTTTGGGCTTCCGTGGCGCAATGGTTAGCGCGTTCAGCTGCTATTCAAAAGACTGGTGGTTTGAGCCCTCCCGGGAGCGGTGTTGTGACGTCTCAGATGTAACATAAAATGTCAGAGTTTTTCCACAATACCTGACGAACATTGAAATTATGGGCTTCCGTGGCGCAATGGTTAGCGCGTTCAGCTGTTAATCGAAAGGTTGGTGGTTCGAGCCCACCCGGGAGAGGTGTTGTGGGGTCTCAGATGTAGCGTAAAAAGTCAAAACTTTTCCACAATACGTGACAACCATTTAATTTCTGAGCTTCCGTGGCGCAATGCTTAGCGCGTTCAGCAGTTAACAAATAATTTAGTGGTTCGAGCCCACCCGGGAGCGGCGTTGTGGGATCTCAAACGTAACGTAGAAAGCCAAAGTTTTTCCACAATACCTGACGACCATTTAATTTTTGGGCTTCCGTGGCGCAATGGTTAACGCGTTCGGCTGTTAACCAATAGGTTGGTGGTTCGAGCCCACCCGGGAGCGGTGTTGTGGGATCTCAAATGTAACGTAGAAAGCCAAAGTTTTTCCACAATACGTGACGACCATTTAATTTCTGAGCTTTCGTGGCTCAATGGTTAGCGCGTTCGGCTGTTAACCAATAGGTTGGTGGTTAGAGCCCATCCGGGAGCGGTGTTGTGAGGTCTCAGATGTAACGTAAAATGTCAGAGTTTTTCCACAATACCTGACGAACATTTAATTTTTGGGCTTCCGTGGCGCAATTATTAGCGCGTTCAACTGTTAATCGAAAGGCTGGTGGTTCAGGCCCACTCGGAATAGGTGTTGTGGGGTCTCAGATGTAGCGTAAAAAGTCAAAACTTATCCACAATACGTGACAACCATTTAATTTCTGAGCTTCCGTGGCTGAATGGTTAGCGCGTTCGGCTGTTAACCAATAGGTTGGTGGTTAGAGCCCATCCGGGAGCGGTGTTGTGAGGTCTCAGATGTAACGTAAAATGTCAGAGTTTTTCCACAATACCTGACGAACATTTAATTTTTGGGCTTCCGTGGCGCAATTATTAGCGCGTTCAACTGTTAATCGAAAGGCTGGTGGTTCAGGCCCACTCGGAATAGGTGTTGTGGGGTCTCAGATGTAGCGTAAAAAGTCAAAACTTATCCACAATACGTGACAACCATTTAATTTCTGAGCTTCCGTGGCTCAATGGTTAGCGCGTTCGGCTGTTAACCAATAGGTTGGTGGTTCGAGCCCACCCGGGAGCGGTGGTGTGGGATCTCAAATGTAACGTAGAAAGCCAAAGTTTTGCCAAAATACCTGACGACCATTAAATTTTTGGGCTTCCTTGGCGCAATGGTTAACGCGTTCGGCTGTTAACCAATAGGTTGGTGGTTAGAGCCCATCCGGGAGAGGTGTTGTGGGGTCTCAGATGTAGCGTAAAAAGTCAAAACTTTTCCACAATACGTGACAAACATTTAATTTCTGAGCTTCCGTGGCGCAATGGTTAGCGCGTTCAGCAGTTAACAAATAATTTAGTGGTTCGAGCCCACCCGGGAGCGGCGTTGTGGGATCTCAAACGTAACGTAGAAAGCCAAAGTTTTTCCACAATACCTGACGACCATTTAATTTTTGGGCTTCCGTGGCGCAATGGTTAACGCGTTCGGCTGTTAACCAATAGGTTGGTGGTTCGAGCCCACCCGGGAGCGGTGTTGTGGGATCTCAAATGTAACGTAGAAAGCCAAAGTTTTTCCACAATACGTGACGACCATTTAATTTCTGAGCTTTCGTGGCTCAATGGTTAGCGCGTTCGGCTGTTAACCAATAGGTTGGTGGTTAGAGCCCATCCGGGAGCGGTGTTGTGAGGTCTCAGATGTAACGTAAAATGTCAGAGTTTTTCCACAATACCTGACGAACATTTAATTTTTGGGCTTCCGTGGCGCAATTATTAGCGCGTTCAACTGTTAATCGAAAGGCTGGTGGTTCAGGCCCACTCGGAATAGGTGTTGTGGGGTCTCAGATGTAGCGTAAAAAGTCAAAACTTATCCACAATACGTGACAACCATTTAATTTCTGAGCTTCCGTGGCTGAATGGTTAGCGCGTTCGGCTGTTAACCAATAGGTTGGTGGTTAGAGCCCATCCGGGAGCGGTGTTGTGAGGTCTCAGATGTAACGTAAAATGTCAGAGTTTTTCCACAATACCTGACGAACATTTAATTTTTGGGCTTCCGTGGCGCAATTATTAGCGCGTTCAACTGTTAATCGAAAGGCTGGTGGTTCAGGCCCACTCGGAATAGGTGTTGTGGGGTCTCAGATGTAGCGTAAAAAGTCAAAACTTATCCACAATACGTGACAACCATTTAATTTCTGAGCTTCCGTGGCTCAATGGTTAGCGCGTTGGGCTGTTAACCAATAGGTTGGTGGTTCGAGCCCAACCGGGAGCGGTGGTGTGGGATCTCAAATGTAACGTAGAAAGCCAAAGTTTTGCCAAAATACCTGACGACCATTAAATTTTTGGGCTTCCTTGGCGCAATGGTTAACGCGTTCGGCTGTTAACCAATAGGTTGGTGGTTAGAGCCCATCCGGGAGAGGTGTTGTGGGGTCTCAGATGTAGCGTAAAAAGTCAAAACTTTTCCACAATACGTGACAACCATTTAATTTCTGAGCTTCCGTGGCGCAATGGTTAGCGCGTTCAGCAGTTAACAAATAATTTAGTGGTTCGAGCCCACCCGGGAGCGGCGTTGTGGGATCTCAAACGTAACGTAGAAAGCCAAAGTTTTTCCACAATACCTGACGACCATTTAATTTTTGGGCTTCCGTGGCGCAATGGTTAACGCGTTCGGCTGTTAACCAATAGGTTGGTGGTTCGAGCCCACCCGGGAGCGGTGTTGTGGGATCTCAAATGTAACGTAGAAAGGCAAAGTTTTTCCACAATACGTGACGACCATTTAATTTCTGAGCTTTCGTGGCTCAATGGTTAGCGCGTTCGGCTGTTAACCAATAGGTTGGTGGTTAGAGCCCATCCGGGAGCGGTGTCGTGAGGTCTCAGATGTAACGTAAAATGTCAGAGTTTTTCCACAATACCTGACGAACATTTAACTTTTGGGCTTCCGTGGCGCAATTATTAGCGCGTTCAACTGTTAATCGAAAGGCTGGTGGTTCAGGCCCACCCGGAAGAGGTGTTGTGGGGTCTCAGATGTAGCGTAAAAAGTCAAAACTGATCCACAATACGTGACGACCATTTAATTTTTGGGCTTCCGTGGCGCAATGGTTAGCGCGTTCGGCTGTTAACCAATAGGTTGGTGGTTCGACCCCATCCGGGAGCGGTGTTGTGAGGTCTCAGATGTGACGTAAAAAGTCAAGGTTTTTACATAATACCTGACGAGCATTTAACTTTTGGGCTTCCGTGGCGCAATGGTTAGCGCGTTCGGCTGTTAACCAATAGGTTGGTGGTTCGAGCCCATCCGGGAGCGGTGTAGTGAGGTCTCAGATGTGACGTAAAAAGTCAAGGTTTTTACACAATACCTAACGAGCATTTAACTTTTGGGCTTCCGTGGCACAATGGTTAGCGCGTTCAGCTGTTAATCGAAAGGTTGGTGGTTCGAGCCCACCCGGGAGAGGTGTTGTGGGGTCTCAAATGTAACGTAGAAAGCCAAAGTTTTTCCACAATACCTGACAACAGTTTAATTTCTGAGCTTCCGTGGCTCAATGGTTAGCGCGTTCGGCTGTTAACCAATAGGTTGGTGGTTCGAGCCCATCCGGGAGCGGTGTTGTGACGTCTCAGATGTGACGTAAAAAGTCAAGGTTTTTCCACAATACCGGACGACCATTTAAATTCTGGGCTTCCGTGGCGCAATCGTTAGCGCGTTCGGCTGTTAACAGAAAGGTTGGTGGTTCGAGCACACCCGGGAGCGGTGCTATGAGGTCTCAGATGTTACGTAAAAAGTCAAAGTTTTTCCACAATACCGGACGACCATTTAATTTTTGGGCTTCCGTGGCGCAATGGTTAGCGCGTTCAGCTGCTATTCAAAAGACTGGTGGTTTGAGCCCTCCCGGGAGCGGTGTTGTGACGTCTCAGATGTAACATAAAATGTCAGAGTTTTTCCACAATACCTGACGAACATTGAAATTATGGGCTTCCGTGGCGCAATGGTTAGCGCGTTCAGCTGTTAATCGAAAGGTTGGTGGTTCGAGCCCACCCGGGAGAGGTGTTGTGGGGTCTCAGATGTAGCGTAAAAAGTCAAAACTTTTCCACAATACGTGACAACCATTTAATTTCTGAGCTTCCGTGGCGCAATGCTTAGCGCGTTCAGCAGTTAACAAATAATTTAGTGGTTCGAGCCCACCCGGGAGCGGCGTTGTGGGATCTCAAACGTAACGTAGAAAGCCAAAGTTTTTCCACAATACCTGACGACCATTTAATTTTTGGGCTTCCGTGGCGCAATGGTTAACGCGTTCGGCTGTTAACCAATAGGTTGGTGGTTCGAGCCCACCCGGGAGCGGTGTTGTGGGATCTCAAATGTAACGTAGAAAGCCAAAGTTTTTCCACAATACGTGACGACCATTTAATTTCTGAGCTTTCGTGGCTCAATGGTTAGCGCGTTCGGCTGTTAACCAATAGGTTGGTGGTTAGAGCCCATCCGGGAGCGGTGTTGTGAGGTCTCAGATGTAACGTAAAATGTCAGAGTTTTTCCACAATACCTGACGAACATTTAATTTTTGGGCTTCCGTGGCGCAATTATTAGCGCGTTCAACTGTTAATCGAAAGGCTGGTGGTTCAGGCCCACTCGGAATAGGTGTTGTGGGGTCTCAGATGTAGCGTAAAAAGTCAAAACTTATCCACAATACGTGACAACCATTTAATTTCTGAGCTTCCGTGGCTCAATGGTTAGCGCGTTCGGCTGTTAACCAATAGGTTGGTGGTTCGAGCCCACCCGGGAGCGGTGGTGTGGGATCTCAAATGTAACGTAGAAAGCCAAAAATTTGCCAAAATACCTGACGACCATTAAATTTTTGGGCTTCCTTGGCGCAATGGTTAACGCGTTCGGCTGTTAACCAATAGGTTGGTGGTTAGAGCCCATCCGGGAGAGGTGTTGTGGGGTCTCAGATGTAGCGTAAAAAGTCAAAACTTTTCCACAATACGTGACAACCATTTAATTTCTGAGCTTCCGTGGCGCAATGGTTAGCGCGTTCAGCAGTTAACAAATAATTTAGTGGTTCGAGCCCACCCGGGAGCGGCGTTGTGGGATCTCAAACGTAACGTAGAAAGCCAAAGTTTTTCCACAATACCTGACGACCATTTAATTTTTGGGCTTCCGTGGCGCAATGGTTAACGCGTTCGGCTGTTAACCAATAGGTTGGTGGTTCGAGCCCACCCGGGAGCGGTGTTGTGGGATCTCAAATGTAACGTAGAAAGCCAAAGTTTTTCCACAATACGTGACGACCATTTAATTTCTGAGCTTTCGTGGCTCAATGGTTAGCGCGTTCGGCTGTTAACCAATAGGTTGGTGGTTAGAGCCCATCCGGGAGCGGTGTTGTGAGGTCTCAGATGTAACGTAAAATGTCAGAGTTTTTCCACAATACCTGACGAACATTTAATTTTTGGGCTTCCGTGGCGCAATTATTAGCGCGTTCAACTGTTAATCGAAAGGCTGGTGGTTCAGGCCCACTCGGAATAGGTGTTGTGGGGTCTCAGATGTAGCGTAAAAAGTCAAAACTTATCCACAATACGTGACAACCATTTAATTTCTGAGCTTCCGTGGCTGAATGGTTAGCGCGTTCGGCTGTTAACCAATAGGTTGGTGGTTAGAGCCCATCCGGGAGCGGTGTTGTGAGGTCTCAGATGTAACGTAAAATGTCAGAGTTTTTCCACAATACCTGACGAACATTTAATTTTTGGGCTTCCGTGGCGCAATTATTAGCGCGTTCAACTGTTAATCGAAAGGCTGGTGGTTCAGGCCCACTCGGAATAGGTGTTGTGGGGTCTCAGATGTAGCGTAAAAAGTCAAAACTTATCCACAATACGTGACAACCATTTAATTTCTGAGCTTCCGTGGCTCAATGGTTAGCGCGTTGGGCTGTTAACCAATAGGTTGGTGGTTCGAGCCCAACCGGGAGCGGTGGTGTGGGATCTCAAATGTAACGTAGAAAGCCAAAGTTTTGCCAAAATACCTGACGACCATTAAATTTTTGGGCTTCCTTGGCGCAATGGTTAACGCGTTCGGCTGTTAACCAATAGGTTGGTGGTTAGAGCCCATCCGGGAGAGGTGTTGTGGGGTCTCAGATGTAGCGTAAAAAGTCAAAACTTTTCCACAATACGTGACAACCATTTAATTTCTGAGCTTCCGTGGCGCAATGGTTAGCGCGTTCAGCAGTTAACAAATAATTTAGTGGTTCGAGCCCACCCGGGAGCGGCGTTGTGGGATCTCAAACGTAACGTAGAAAGCCAAAGTTTTTCCACAATACCTGACGACCATTTAATTTTTGGGCTTCCGTGGCGCAATGGTTAACGCGTTCGGCTGTTAACCAATAGGTTGGTGGTTCGAGCCCACCCGGGAGCGGTGTTGTGGGATCTCAAATGTAACGTAGAAAGGCAAAGTTTTTCCACAATACGTGACGACCATTTAATTTCTGAGCTTTCGTGGCTCAATGGTTAGCGCGTTCGGCTGTTAACCAATAGGTTGGTGGTTAGAGCCCATCCGGGAGCGGTGTCGTGAGGTCTCAGATGTAACGTAAAATGTCAGAGTTTTTCCACAATACCTGACGAACATTTAACTTTTGGGCTTCCGTGGCGCAATTATTAGCGCGTTCAACTGTTAATCGAAAGGCTGGTGGTTCAGGCCCACCCGGAAGAGGTGTTGTGGGGTCTCAGATGTAGCGTAAAAAGTCAAAACTGATCCACAATACGTGACGACCATTTAATTTTTGGGCTTCCGTGGCGCAATGGTTAGCGCGTTCGGCTGTTAACCAATAGGTTGGTGGTTCGACCCCATCCGGGAGCGGTGTTGTGAGGTCTCAGATGTGACGTAAAAAGTCAAGGTTTTTACATAATACCTGACGAGCATTTAACTTTTGGGCTTCCGTGGCGCAATGGTTAGCGCGTTCGGCTGTTAACCAATAGGTTGGTGGTTCGAGCCCATCCGGGAGCGGTGTTGTGAGGTCTCAGATGTGACGTAAAAAGTCAAGGTTTTTACCTCTCCGAGTGACGTATGTCACGGAGAGGTATTACACCGGCCGTGTCTGTCTGTGTGTGTGTGTGTCTGTCTGTCTGTGTGTGTGTCTGTCTGTCAGACCCCACGTGACCGCGTTCGCAGTTTACAAATCGGAGCAAACAAATACCCGATTTCCGGAACGCGTTCGCGGTTCACGGAAATTTGGCCATTCATCTACCAACACCAGTCTTTACTTATTGGCTTCTAAGGACCACAATCTGCTAGTCTTTGTCCGTCCCACATGGACACTAGTCTGTACTTGCTTGCTTCTATGCACCACCATCTTCTGTTCTTCGTCAAGTTTACCTTGACACCAGCTTCTATGCACCACCATCTTCTGTTCTTCGTCAATTCCACATTGACACCAGCTTCTATGCACCACCATCTTCTGTTCTTCGTCAATTCCACATTGACACCAGCTTCTATGCACCACCATCTTCTGTTCTTCGTCAATTCCACATTGACACCAGCTTCAATGCACCACCATCTTCAGGTCTTTTGTCCATTCCACATGGACGCCAGTCAGTACATTCTGGCTTCTTTTCCTCCGTCATCGTTTGGTTTCAAGATATACGCGGCGATCGGCTAGGGTTACGAGAAACGTCTAGCCTCCCAATGGCAGGGCTTCCACCATCGGTTCACGCGAATGCGTTTTTATTTGGTTTTAAGATTTACGCGGCGAGCGGCTAGGGTTACGAGAAACGTCTAGCCTCCCAATGGCAGGGCTTCCACCATCGGTTCAAGCGAATGCGTTTTTATCTATTATTATAATGGAAACGAAACGTATATATACCCCAAAATTTGAAAAAAGCGGGCAAGAGGGGTACCCTTCACTTTAAACGTCAATATTAGCAAAGTTTCGAAAGATAATAGGAACAACTTTATTTTAAACGATTTAACTATTTTTAAAGTTATTTACTGGCGATTAAAATAATTAAAAATAATTATATTTATTTAAATATTAAAGATAAACCCAAGTACCGAAGTCGTTAAATCATTGCCTCCTATATCTATCAAGGCCCGTGCATTGCGTTATATTTCCTACATTGCCTCCTGTATCTATCAAGGCCCATGCATTGTGATATATTTCCTTCATTGCCTCCAATATCTATCGAGGCCCGTGCATTGCGATATATTTTTGAGAACAACAACCAAAATGGGAAGCTCCTCTCAGAACCATAATAATTTGTTTTCTCAGTTATATGAAATGAAAATATGGATAATATTTTCGGCAATTCGATTTGAATGGCTCTTTCTGATGTATCATTCTCTCAGCACTGTTCATAATGGACAGGAACGTAGAGATTCGAGACACTAGGAATTACGATAGTGTTTCAAATCCTCTGTATTGAGGGCTTAAAGGCTTGGAGTGAGTCGAAAGATAAATACACATCCTATTTTGTAGTTGTACCATGCGTACCACAATGTTGCCAGGCGTTTATTGAAGGATGCTTGGGTACTTGGTACAGACTGTTACGTCTACCAAGTTTCCTAGCATCCAAGAATAAATAGGATTCATAGAAGCCAGTGTTAAGGGCATGTCATGGGTCAAGTCGTTAAATATATCGACGCAGTTAAATAGCTGATGGCATTATTTTATCCACTTTCCCATTGCCTTCGAGTGGAAGTTCAACGTTGGCACGGACGACAGATGGCGCTCTTAAACTTCTACCCCCAAAAATCGTTGTTGTCTGCTCGTTTTGCCCTTCCGCGTTTTTTCGTTATAAACTTATGATTTAACGAACTGTTAAGATAAAATTTCATATTTCCTAAGACAGATAAGCTTCTACTCCTTTCATATTACTCCCAGTTAGATTTAATGCTTAAAAAATATATTTTCAATAAAAACACCGCTTCCACTAGTGGATTTATACTCCTTGTTAGATTAGTGTAGGTGTAGAGAGTAATCATTACAAACGCTAAAAAATATATTTTCAAAAATGAAGAACATAGAACATTTATTCTATATCAAAAAATATTTTGGTGGTAAGATTGCTTTAGAAAAATCCAAACGGCTAGATATTGGTAAAAAAGACATGTGTAAGCTATTTGTAGATGAAATAATTGTTTTACATGTTTTAAATGAGACTAAAACTTCCACTATTGTGTCTAAAAAAGTGTTGGCCATGTATATTTTTTAAATATGACGGAATTGCGGTTGATATGATAGCGCCCTATTTGCGAAAAAAACCTTTTTTTAAACAGTTGAATCATTCTTTGATAGAATTTCGAAGGAAGAAGTTAAGTGTTAGATTTGCTCGATTAATTTTGTTCGGCAAATAATATAATTAAGCCTTACGTATTACTGAAGGAGATTGATTTTGCCAACCTTTGTGAGTATTTAACTGTTTAATAATTATTTTGGTTAAGTGGGAGCCTAGCTTATGTGTGATTGGGTTGTGGCTTCCATGATTTGGGCACATTTGCTTTTTGTGTGGCGAGGTATGATTCAGCTTTGATATGGACAAATGTTACAAATCATACTGGTAGACTAAGAATGCGGTTGAGGTATAGCGAGAGAGTAGAGTTTCCACAGCAATTGAGAGATATTGAAAAGGCTTGAACAATAGACTATTTTAAAATTCAATTCCTGCACTTGCAAAGAATTAAAAAAAGCGATAGATGCATATATTTAGGTTGTTTAAGGGGTAGTGATAGTCATCTCCACTCGGAGAGGTAATATTTTGGCTTTCCCAACTTGTTACACAATACCTAACAAGCTTTTAACTTTTGGGCTTCCGTGGCGCAATGGTTAGCGCGTTCGGCTGTTAACCAATAGGTTGGTGGTTCGAGCCCATCCGGGAGCGGTGTTTTGAGGTCTCAGATGTGACGTAAAAAGTCAAGGTTTTTACACAATACCTGACGAGCATTTAACTTTTGGGCTTCCGTGGCGCAATGGTTTGCGCGTTCGGCTGTTAACCAATAGGTTGGTGGTTCGAGCCCATCCGGGAGCGGTGTTGTGAGGTCTCAGATGTGACGTAAAAAGTCAAGGTTTTTACACAATATCTGACGAGCATCTAATTTTTGGGCTTCCGTGGCGCAATGGTTAGCGCGTTCAGCTGTTAATCGAAAGGTTGGTGGTTCGAGCCCACCCGGGAGAGGTGTTGTGGGGTCTCAAATGTAACGTAGAAAGCCAAAGTTTTTCCACAATACCTGACAACCGTTTAATTTCTGAGCTTCCGTGGCTCAATGGTTAGCGCGTTCAGCTGTTAACCAATAGGTTGGTGGTTCGAGCCCACCCGGGAGCGGTGTTGTGTGATCTCAAATGTAACGTAGAAAGCCAAAGTTTTTCCTCAATACCTGACGACCATTTAATTTTTGGGCTTCCGTGGCGCAATGGTTAGCGCGTTCGGCTGTTAACCAATAGGTTGGTGGTTCGAGCCCATCCGGGAGCGGTGTTGTCTGGTCTCAGATGTGACGTAAAAAGTCAAGGTTTTTACACAATACCTGACGAGCATTTAATTTTTGGGCTTCCGTGGCACAAAGGTTAGCGCGTGCAGCTGTTAATCGAAAGGTTGGTGGTTCGAGCCCACCCGGGAGAGGTGTTGTGGGGTCTCAAATGTAACGTAGAAAGCCAAAGTTTTTCCACAATACCTGACAACAATTTAATTTCTGAGCTTCCGTGGCTCAATGGTTAGCGCGTTCGGCTGTTAACCAATAGGTTGGTGGTTCGACCCCATCCGGGAGCGGTGTTGTGAGGTCTCAGATGTGACGTAAAAAGTCAAGGTTTTTACATAATACCTGACGAGCATTTAACTTTTGGGCTTCCGTGTCGCAATGGTTAGCGCGTTCGGCTGTTAACCAATAGGTTGGTGGTTCGAGCCCATCCGGGAGCGGTGTTGTGAGGTCTCAGATGTGACGTAAAAAGTCAAGGTTTTTACACAATACCTGACGAGCATTTAATTTTTGGGCTTCCGTGGCACAATGGTTAGCGCGTGCAGCTGTTAATCGAAAGGTTGGTGGTTCGAGCCCACCCGGGAGAGGTGTTTTGGGGTCTCAAATGTAACGTAGAAAGCCAAAGTTTTTCCACAATACCTGACAACAATTTAATTTCTGAGCTTCCGTGGCTCAATGGTTAGCGCGTTCGGCTGTTAACCAATAGGTTGGTGGTTCGACCCCATCCGGGAGCGGTGTTGTGAGGTCTCAGATGTGACGTAAAAAGTCAAGGTTTTTACATAATACCTGACGAGCATTTAACTTTTGGGCTTCCGTGTCGCAATGGTTAGCGAGTTCGGCTGTTAACCAATAGGTTGGTGGTTCGAGCCATCCGGGAGCGGTGTTGTGAGGTCTCAGATGTGACGTAAAAAGTCAAGGTTTTTACACAATACCTAACGAGCATTTAACTTTTGGTCTTCCGTGGCACAATGGTTAGCGCGTTCAGCTGTTAATCGAAAGGTTGGTGGTTCGAGCCCACCCGGGAGAGGTGTTGTGGGGTCTCAAATGTAACGTAGAAAGCCAAAGTTTTTCCACAATACCTGACAACAATTTAATTTCTGAGCTTCCGTGGCTCAATGGTTAGCGCGTTCGGCTGTTAACCAATAGGTTGGTGGTTCGACCCCATCCGGGAGCGGTGTTGTGAGGTCTCAGATGTGACGTAAAACGTCAAGGTTTTTACATAATACCTGACGAGCATTTAACTTTTGGGCATCCGTGTCGCAATGGTTAGCGCGTTCGGCTGTTAACCAATAGGTTGGTGGTTCGAGCCCATCCGGGAGCGGTGTTGTGAGGTCTCAGATGTGACGTAAAAAGTCAAGGTTTTTACACAATACCTAACGAGCATTTAGCTTTTGGGCTTCCGTGGCACAATGGTTAGCGCGTTCAGCTGTTAATCGAAAGGTTGGTGGTTCGAGCCCACCCGGGAGAGGTGTTGTGGGGTCTCAAATGTAACGTAGAAAGCCAAAGTTTTTCCACAATACCTGACAACAATTTAATTTCTGAGCTTCCGTGGCTCAATGGTTAGCGCGTTCGGCTGTTAACCAATAGGTTGGTGGTTCGACCCCATCCGGGAGCGGTGTTGTGAGGTCTCAGATGTGACGTAAAAAGTCAAGATTTTTACACAATACCTGACGAGCATTTAACTTTTGGGCTTCCGTGGCGCAATGGTTAGCGCGTTCGGCTGTTAACCAATAGGTTGGTGGTTCGAGCCCATCCGGGAGCGGTGTTGTGAGGTCTCAGATGTGACGTAAGAAGTCAAGGTTTTTACACAATACCTGACGATTATTTAACTTTTGGGCTTCCGTGGCGCAATGGTTAGCGCGTTCGGCTGTTAATCAATAGGTTGGTGGTTCGAGCCCATCCGGGAGCGGTGTTGTGAGGTCTCAGATGTGACGTAAAAAGTCAAGGTTTTTACACAATACCTGACGAGCATTTAATTTTTGGGATTCCGTGGCGCAAAGGTTAGCGCGTTCAGCTGTTAATCGAAAGGTTAGTGGTTCGAGCCCATCCGGGAGCGGTGTTGTGAGGTCTCAGATGTGACGTAAGATGTCAAGGTTTTTACACAATACCTGACGAGTATTTAACTTTTGGGCTTCCGTGGCGCAATGGTTAGCGCGTTCGGCTGTTAACAAATAGGTTGGTGGTTCGAGCCCATCCGGGAGCGGTGTTGTGAGTTCTCAGATGTGACGTAAAAAGTCAAGTTTTTTGCACAATACCTGACGAGCATTTAGCTTTTGGGCTTCCGTGGCGCAATGGTTAGCGCGTTCGGCTGTTAAGCAATAGGTTGGTGGTTCGAGCCCATCCGGGAGCGGTGTTGTGAGGTCTCAGATGTGACGTAAAAAGTCAAGGTTTTTACACAATACCTGACGAGCATTTAAATTTTGGGCTTCCTTGGCGCAATGGTTAGAGCGTTCGGCTGTTAACCAATAGGTTGGTGGTTCGAGCCCACCCGGAACGGTGTTGTGGGATCTGAAATGTAACGTAGAAAGCCAAAGTTTTTGAACAATAAATGACGACCATTTAATTTTTGGGCTTCCGTGGCGCAATGGTTAGCGCGTTCGGCTGTTAACCAATAGGTTGGTGGTTCGACCCCATCCGGGAGCGGTGTTGTGAGGTCTCAGATGTGACGTAAAATGTCAAGGTTAGAAAGATGAAGGTTAATTTGTCTCACTTAATTTAAATTCGAATTTTTAACTAGCACTCTCGGCAACGGTTCTCGTCCGATCGCCGACGTTAGCAGCGTCGAGCGCAGTCAGTACTTGGGAATACTGCGTGCCGTTGGTTTTTCACTTTTGTTTCCTCTATTAAATTCCACCCGATTTGAAAAAAGCACACATATCTTCTTTTTGTTATTGTTTTATAAAGATGAAAGTTAATTAAATTCAAATTATTAACTTGCACTCTCGGCAACGGCCATATCACGCTGAATACACCGGTGTTCGTCCGAAAACCGAAGTTAAGCAGCGTCGAGCGTAGTCACTACTTGGGAGGGAGACCACTTAGGTACACTGCGTGCCGTTGGCTTTTTCACATTTTTTTCCTCTTTTAAATTCCAATAGATTTGAAAAGAGCAAACTTATTTTCTTTTTGTTATTGTTTTAAAAAGATGATGGTTAATTTGTCTCACTTAATTTAAATTCGAATTATTAACTAGCACTCTCGGCAACGACCATATCACGCTGAAAAAAGCGGTTCTCGTCCGATCACCGAAGTTAAGCAGCGTCGAGCGCAGTCAGTACTTGCGATGGAGACCACTTAGGAACACTGCGAGCCGTTGGCTTTTTCACTTTTTTTTCCTCTTTTAAATTTTAATAGATAAGAAAAAAGCAAACATATCTTCTTTTTTGTTATTGTTTTATAAAGATGAAAGTTAATTAAATTCAAATTATTAACTAGCACTCTCGGCAACGGCCATATCACGCTGAATACACCGGTTCTCGTCCGATAACCGAAGTTAAGCAGCGTCGAGCGCAGTCAGTACTTGGGAGGGAGACCACTTAGGAACACTGCGTGCCGTTGATTTTTTCACTTTTTTTTCCTCTTATAAATTTTAATAGATATGAAAAAAGCAAACATGTTTTTTTTGTTATTGTTTTAAAATGATGAAGGTTAATTTGTCTCACTTAATTTAAATTCGAATTATTAACAAGCACTCTCGGCAACGGCCATATCACGCTGAAAACACCGGTTTTCCTCCGACCACCGAAGTTAAGCAGCGTCGAGCGCATACAGTACTTGGGAATACTGCGTTCCGTTGGTTTTTCACTTTTGTTTCCTCTTTTAAATTCCACCCGATATGAAAGAAGCAAACATATCTTCTTTTTGTTATTGTTTTATAAAGATGAAAGTTAATTAAATTCAAATTATTAACTAGCACTCTCGGCAACGGCCGTATCACGCTGAATACACCGGTTCTCGTCCGATAACCGAAGTTAAGCAGCGTCGAGCGCAGTCAGTACTTGGGAACACTGCATGCCGATGGCTTTTTCACTTTTGTTTCCTCTTAAATTCCACCAGATATGAAAAAACAAACATATCTTCTTATTGTTATTTTTTATAAAGATGAAGGTTAATTAAGTTCAAATTATTAACTAGCACTCTCGGCAACGGCCATATCACGCTGAATACACCGGTTCTCGTCCGATCACCGAAGTTAAGCAGCGTCGAGCGCAGTCAGTACTTGGGAGGGCGACCACTTAGGAACACTGCGTACCGTTAGCTTTTTCACTTTTTTTTTCCTCTTTTAAATTCCAATAGATATGAAAAAAGCAAACATATTTTCTTTTTTTTTATTGTTTTAAAAAGATGAAGGTTAATTTGTCTCACTTAATTTAAATTCGAATTATTATCTAGCACTCTCGGCAACGGCCATATCACGCAGAGAACACCGGTTCTCGTCCGATCGCCGACGTTAGCAGCGTCGAGCGCAGTCAGTACTTGGGAATACTGCGTGCCGTTGGTTTTTCACTTTTGTTTCCTCTTTTAAATTCCACCCGATTTGAAAAAGCACACATATCTTCTTTTTGTTATTGTTTTATAAAGATGAAAGTTAATTAAATTAAAATTATTAACTAGCACTCTCGGCAACGGCCATATCACGCTGAATACACCGGTTCTCGTCCGATAACTGAAGTTAAGCAGCGTCGAGCGCAGTCACTACTTGGGAGGGAGACCACTTAGGAACACTGCGTGCCGTTGGCTTTTTCACTTTTTTTTCCTCTTTTAAATTTTAATAGATATGAAAAAAGCAAACATGTTTTCATTTTGTTATTGTTTTAAAATGATGAAGGTTAATTTGTCTCACTTAATTTATATTCGAATTATTAACTAGCACTCTCGGCAACGACCATATCACGCTGAATACAGCGGTTCTCGTCCGATCACCGTAGTTAAGCAGCGTCGAGGGCAGTCAGTACTTGGGATGGAGACCACTTAGGAACACTGCGTGCCGTTGGCTTTTTCACTTTTTTTCCTCTTTTAAATTTTAATAGATATGAAAAAAGCAAACATATCTTCTTTTTTGTTATTGTTTTATAAAGATGAAAGTTAATTAAATTCAAATTATTAACTAGCACTCTCGGCAACGGCCATATCACGCTGAATACACCCGTTCTCGTCCGATCACCGAAGTTAAGCAGCGTCGAGCGCAGTCAGTACTTGGGAGGGCGACCACTTAGGAACACTGCGTGCCGTTAGCTTTTTCACTTTTTTTTTCCTCTTTTAAATTCCAATAGATATGAAACAAGTTGGGAAAGCCAAAATATTACCTCTCCGAGTGGAGATGACTATCACTACCCCTTAAACAACCTAAATATATGCATCTATCGCTTTTTTTAATTCTTTGCAAGTGCAGGAATTGAATTTTAAAATAGTCTATTGTTCAAGCCTTTTCAATATCTCTCAATTGCTGTGGAAACTCTACTCTCTCGCTATACCTCAACCGCATTCTTAGTCTACCAGTATGATTTGTAACATTTGTCCATATCAAAGCAGAATCATACCTCGGCACAAAAAAAGCAAATGTGCCCAAATCATGGAAGCCGCAACCCAATCACACATAAGCTAGGCTCCCACTTAACCAAAATAATTATTAAACAGTTAAATACTCACAAAGGTTGGCAAAATCAATCTCCTTCAGCAGGGTTGGCAAGTTTTTAACAAATTGTTTTAAACTTTGGTTTAAAACTTGTTTTAAACAGCCATGAAAAAAAACTTTAATTTGTTTAAAACGTTTTAAACAAAAAGTTTAAAACATGTTTTTTTTATGGAGAAAAATTTCGAATATTTTTAACTCTTTTTTTATTTGAAAATGAGCGAAAAGATTAAATAATAGAAATAATAAGCTTCAGTCAAAACCTTCCTTTATTCGACTGTTTCAAATGTGTGTTTAATTGTTTGGAGACCCTACCAGTTGTTTTATCCATTACTAATCTGTATTGAAGACTATTATTCAAAAATATGATTAAGGATAACTTATTTTGTCATCTACTTAAAGCAAAGCAATAACATTTTTCCTATGTGGTTTCTCTACACTGTTGGTACATTTTACTGTTCTAAAAAGATTACGCGTAATCTATAAAGCCAGGCCTTTGACAATGCTAAAATTAATACGCCTAATCCGAAAACGGAAAACATGAGCGCCTACAAATAAGTAAGGGGTGGTGACGTTTCAAATGTATGATGAGTTCTGACCAAGAAACTCGGAAGTACGGAAGCTTAAATGACTGAATAGTGGCCACAAAAGAAATCAGGCATTTAGACATTAGGGGTTAAATGTACAAATTTACGCATCACACTCATTTTGTATCCGCTATTAAAAAAATTATATTTTCCTTTTGAAAAGATCGTTTGCTCTTTTTTAAACAGTCAGTAGAATTTTTCAAATATTCAATATTGTACCCTCAACACGTACTCCCTTTTAAATAATTAATTTCATGATAAAATGTTTTCCGAAAATCTAACTTTAAATCGTGTTATAAACAATAAAAACACAAATTTTTTTAACTAAGTTTTTGCCAACCCTGACAAGGACCCTTTCTTACACCTTCAAATTCTAAATTTTAGGAGCTCTTGATTTTCCTGTTTGACTTTGCAGTACATGTTCGTTGTACGTTGGTCTAGGGGTATGATGCTCGCGCTGGTTGCGAGTGGTACCAGGTTAAATCCCGGAAGGTCGCGTCTTAGAGCTTCATATTATAAATTTAGGAGTATTTTTATTTTCGTGTTTTACTTCTCAACACGTTTCGTGGTCCGTTGGTCTAGGTGTATAATACTTGCTTTGGGTTCAAGTGGTCCCTGGTTTTAATTCCACACGGACAATTTCTTAAACCTTGAAATTCTAAATTTATTCAATATTGAACGCTCAAAATAATTAATATCATAAAATAATTTAGGAAAATATAATTTGTTCTTGAAAATGCTTAAATTTGTAGTTTTTTCAATCAATTTGGAGGGAATAAAACGACTAACTGTTAAATCAGTTGATTGAATTAAATATTGATTAAGGATTAAATTAATATAAATAAAGAAAAATTGCAATATCGGGACTTCAGTCAATTGATAAACGTCACTCTTATCGTTTATTTTTCCGGCTTGGTCCAAACCAAGACCTTTTTTTAATCAAGTAGGTTGTGAAAATAAGCGCCTTGCGCTAGCGAGAGTAGTGGCTTAAATGGAGAGCCGCGATATAGACTATTAGATCTGGAAGAGTGATTTAAACATGTTTAAAACTAGTTTTTTTGTGTTTTTTTACTGTTTTTTTCTACTTGTTTAAAAAACAGTTTAAATCAAAAAATCGTGTTTCAAACAATAAAAAACACAACTTTTGTTTTTTTTTAAAAAAAACTTAATTTTTGCCAACCCTGTCCTTCAGTAATACGTAAGGCTTAATTATATTATTTGCCGAACAAAATTAATCGAGCAAATCTAACACTTAACTTCTTCCTTCGAAATTCTATCAAAGAATGATTCAACTGTTTAAAAAAAGGTTTTTTTCGCAAATAGGGCGCTATCATATCAACCGCAATTCCGTCATATTTAAAAAATATACATGGCCAACACTTTTTTAGACACAATAGTGGAAGTTTTAGTCTCATTTAAAACATGTAAAACAATTATTTCATCTACAAATAGCTTACACATGTCTTTTTTACCAATATCTAGCCGTTTGGATTTTTCTAAAGCAATCTTACCACCAAAATATTTTTTGATATAGAATAAATGTTCTATGTTCTTCATTTTTGAAAATATATTTTTTAGCGTTTGTAATGATTACTCTCTACACCTACACTAATCTAACAAGGAGTATAAATCCACTAGTGGAAGCGGTGTTTTTATTGAAAATATATTTTTTAAGCATTAAATCTAACTGGGAGTAATATGAAAGGAGTAGAAGCTTATCTGTCTTAGGAAATATGAAATTTTATCTTAACAGTTCGTTAAATCATAAGTTTATAACGAAAAAACGCGGAAGGGCAAAACGAGCAGACAACAACGATTTTTGGGGGTAGAAGTTTAAGAGCGCCATCTGTCGTCCGTGCCAACGTTGAACTTCCACTCGAAGGCAATGGGAAAGTGGATAAAATAATGCCATCAGCTATTTAACTGCGTCGATATATTTAACGACTTGACCCATGACATGCCCTTAACACTGGCTTCTATGAATCCTATTTATTCTTGGATGCTAGGAAACTTGGTAGACGTAACAGTCTGTACCAAGTACCCAAGCATCCTTCAATAAACGCCTGGCAACATTGTGGTACGCATGGTACAACTACAAAATAGGATGTGTATTTATCTTTCGACTCACTCCAAGCCTTTAAGCCCTCAATACAGAGGATTTGAAACACTATCGTAATTCCTAGTGTCTCGAATCTCTACGTTCCTGTCCATTATGAACAGTGCTGAGAGAATGATACATCAGAAAGAGCCATTCAAATCGAATTGCCGAAAATATTATCCATATTTTCATTTCATATAACTGAGAAAACAAATTATTATGGTTCTGAGAGGAGCTTCCCATTTTGGTTGTTGTTCTCAAAAATATATCGCAATGCACGGGCCTCGATAGATATTGGAGGCAATGAAGGAAATATATCACAATGCATGGGCCTTGATAGATACAGGAGGCAATGTAGGAAATATAACGCAATGCACGGGCCTTGATAGATATAGGAGGCAATGATTTAACGACTTCGGTACTTGGGTTTATCTTTAATATTTAAATAAATATAATTATTTTTAATTATTTTAATCGCCAGTAAATAACTTTAAAAATAGTTAAATCGTTTAAAATAAAGTTGTTCCTATTATCTTTCGAAACTTTGCTAATATTGACGTTTAAAGTGAAGGGTACCCCTCTTGCCCGCTTTTTTCAAATTTTGGGGTATATATACGTTTCGTTTCCATTATAATAATAGATAAAAACGCATTCGCTTGAACCGATGGTGGAAGCCCTGCCATTGGGAGGCTAGACGTTTCTCGTAACCCTAGCCGATCGCCGCGTATATCTTGAAACCAAACGATGACGGAGGAAAAGAAGCCAGAATGTACTGACTGGCGTCCATGTGGAATGGACAAAAGACCTGAAGATGGTGGTGCATTGAAGCTGGTGTCAATGTGGAATTGACGAAGAACAGAAGATGGTGGTGCATAGAAGCTGGTGTCAATGTGGAATTGACGAAGAACAGAAGATGGTGGTGCATAGAAGCTGGTGTCAATGTGGAATTGACGAAGAACAGAAGATGGTGGTGCATAGAAGCTGGTGTCAAGGTAAACTTGACGAAGAACAGAAGATGGTGGTGCATAGAAGCAAGCAAGTACAGACTAGTGTCCATGTGGGACGGACAAAGACTAGCAGATTGTGGTCCTTAGAAGCCAATAAGTAAAGACTGGTGTTGGTAGATGAATGGCCAAATTTCCGTGAACCGCGAACGCGTTCCGGAAATCGGGTATTTGTTTGCTCCGATTTGTAAACTGCGAACGCGGTCACGTGGGGTCTGACAGACGGACACACACACAGACAGACAGACACACACACAGACAGACACGGCCGGTGTAATACCTCTCCGTGACATACGTCACTCGGAGAGGTAAAAAGCAAACATATTTTCTTTTTTTTATTGTTTTAAAAAGATGAAGGTTAATTTGTCTCACTTAATTTAAATTCGAATTATTATCTAGCACTCTCGGCAACGGCCATATCACGCAGAGAACACCGGTTCTCGTCCGATCGCCGACGTTAGCAGCGTCGAGCGCAGTCAGTACTTGGGAATACTGCGTGCCGTTGGTTTTTCACTTTTGTTTCCTCTTTTAAATTCCACCCGATTTGAAAAAGCACACATATCTTCTTTTTGTTATTGTTTTATAAAGATGAAAGTTAATTAAATTAAAATTATTAACTTGCACTCTCGGCAACGGCCATATCACGCTGAATACACCGGTTCTCGTCCGATAACTGAAGTTAAGCAGCGTCGAGCGCAGTCACTACTTGGGAGGGAGACCACTTAGGAACACTGCGTGCCGTTGGCTTTTTCACTTTTTTTTCCTCTTTTAAATTTTAATAGATATGAAAAAAGCAAACATGTTTTCATTTTGTTATTGTTTTAAAATGATGAAGGTTAATTTGTCTCACTTAATTTATTTTCGAATTATTAACTAGCACTCTCGGCAACGACCATATCACGCTGAATACAGCGGTTCTCGTCCGATCACCGTAGTTAAGCAGCGTCGAGGGCAGTCAGTACTTGGGATGGAGACCACTTAGGAACACTGCGTGCCGTTGGCTTTTTCACTTTTATTTCCTCTTTTAAATTTTAATAGATATGAAAAAAGCAAACATATCTTCTTTTTTGTTATTGTTTTATAAAGATGAAAGTTAATTAAATTCAAATTATTAACTAGCACTCTCGGCAACGGCCATATCACGCTGAATACACCCGTTCTCGTCCGATCACCGAAGTTAAGCAGCGTCGAGCGCAGTCAGTACTTGGGAGGGCGACCACTTAGGAACACTGCGTGCCGTTAGCTTTTTCACTTTTTTTTTCCTCTTTTAAATTCCAATAGATATGAAAAAAGCAAACATATTTTCATTTTGTTATTGTTTTAAAAAGATGAAGGTTAATTTGTCTCACTTAATTTAAATTCGAATTATTATCTAGCACTCTCGGCAACGGCCATATCACGCTGAGAACACCGGTTCTCGTCCGATCGCCGACGTTAGCAGCGTCGAGCGCAGTCAGTACTTGGGAATACTGCGTGCCGTTGGCTTTTTCACTTTTGTTTCCTCTTTAAAATTTTAATAGATATGAAAAAAGCAAACATATCTTCTTTTTTGTTATTGTTTTATAAAGATGAAAGTTAATTAAATTCAAATTATTAACTAGCACTCTCGGCAACGGCCATATCACGCTGAATACACCGGTTCTCGTCCGATAACCGTAGTTAAGCAGCGTCGAGCGCATACAGTACTTGGGAATACTGCGTTCCGTTGGTTTTTTACTTTTGTTTCCTCTTTTAAATTTCACCCGATATGAAAGAAGCAAACATATCTTTTTTTGTTATTGTTTTATAAAGATGAAAGTTAATTAAATTCAAATTATTAACTAGCACTCTCGGCAACGGCCATATCACACTGAATACACCGGTTCTCGTACGATCACCGAAGTTAAGAAGCGTCGAGCGCAGTCAGTACTTGGGAGGGCGTCCACTTAGGAACACTGCGTGCCGTTAGCTTTTTCACTTTTTTCCTCTTTTAAATTCCAATAGATATAAAAAAGCAAACATATTTTCTTTTTGTTATTGTTTTAAAAAGATGAAGGTTAATTTGTCTCACTTAATTTAAGTTCGAATTATTATCTAGCACTCTCGGCAACGGCCATATCACGCTGAGAACACCGGTTCTCGTCCGATCGCCGACGTTGGCAGCGTCGAGCGCAGTCAGTACTTGGGAATACTGCGTGCCGTTGGCTTTTTCACTTTTGTTTCCTCTTTTAAATTCCACCTGATATGAAAAAAGCAAACATATCTTCTTTTTGTTATTGTTTTATAAAGATGAAAGTTGATTTAGTTCAAATTATTAACTAGCACTTTCGGCAACGGCCATAACACGCTGAATACACCGGTTCTCGTCCGATCACCGAAGTTAAGCAGCGTCGAGCGCAGTCAGTACTTGGGAGGGAGACCACTTAGGAACACTGCGTGCCGTTGGGTTTTTCACTTTTTTTCCTCTTTTAAATTTTAATAGATATGAAAAAAGCAAACATGTTTTTTTTGTTATTGTTTTAAAATTATGAAGGTTAATTTGTCTCACTTAATTTAAATTCGAATTATTAACTAGCACTCTCGGCAACGGCCATATGACGCTGAATACAGCGGTTCTCGTCCGATCACCGAAGTTAAGCAGCGTCGAGCGCAGTCAGTACTTGGGATGGAGACCACTTAGGAACACTGCGTGTCGTTGGCTTTTTCACTTTTTTTTCCTCTTTTAAATTTTAATAGATATGAAAAAAGCAAACATATCTTCTTTTTTGTTATTGTTTTATAAAGATGAAAGTTAATTAAATTCAAATTATTAACTAGCACTGTCGGCAACGGCCATATCACGCTGAATACACCGGTTCTCGTCCGATAACCGAAGTTAAGCAGCGTCGAGCGCAGTCAGTTCTTGGGAGGGAGACCACTTAGGAACACTGCGTGCCGTTTTTCCACTTTTTTTCCCTCTTATAAATTTTAATAGATATGAAAAAGCAAACATATCTTCTTTTTTGTTATTGTTTTATAAAGATGAAAGTTAATTAAATTCAAATTATTAACTAGCACTCTCGGCAACGGCCATATCACGCTGAATACACCGGTTCTCGTCCGATCACCGAAGTTAAGCAGCGTCGAGCGCAGTCAGTACTTGGGAGGGAGACCACTTAGGAACACTGCGTGCCGTTGGGGTTTTCACTTTTTTTCCTCTTTTAAATTTTAATAGATATGAAAAAAGCAAACATGTTTTTTTTGTTATTGTTTTAAAATTATGAAGGTTAATTTGTCTCACTTAATTTAAATTCGAATTATTAACTAGCACTCTCGGCAACGGCCATACACGCTGAAAACACCGGTTCTCGTCCGATCACCGAATTAAGCAGCGTCGAGCGCATACAGTACTTGGGAATACTGCGTGCCGTTGGCTTTTTCACTTTTGTTTCCTCTTTCAAATTCCACCAGATATGAAAAAAAGCAAACATATCTTCTTTCTGTTATTGTTTTATAAAGATGAAAGTTAATTTAAATCAAATTATTAACTAGCACTATCGGCAACGGCCATAACACGCTGAATTCACCGGTTCTCGTACGATAACCGAAGTTAAGCAGCGTCGTGCGCAGTCAGTATTTGGGAGGGCGACCACTTAGGAACACTGCGTGCCGTTAGCTTTTTCACTTTTTTTTTCCTCTTTTAAATTCCAATAGATATGAAAAAAGCAAACATATTTTCATTTTGTTATTGTTTTAAAAAGATGAAGGTTAATTTGTCTCACTTAATTTAAATTCGAATTATTATCTAGCACTCTCGGCAACGGCCATATCACGCTGAGAACACCGGTTCTCGTCCGATCGCCGACGTTAGCAGCGTCGAGCGCAGTCAGTACTTGGGAATACTGCGTGCCGTTGGCTTTTTCACTTTTGTTTCCTCTTTAAAATTTTAATAGATATGAAAAAAGCAAACATATCTTCTTTTTTGTTATTGTTTTATAAAGATGAAAGTTAATTAAATTCAAATTATTAACTAGCACTCTCGGCAACGGCCATATCACGCTGAATACACCGGTTCTCGTCCGATAACCGTAGTTAAGCAGCGTCGAGCGCATACAGTACTTGGGAATACTGCGTTCCGTTGGTTTTTCACTTTTGTTTCCTCTTTTAAATTTCACCCGATATGAAAGAAGCAAACATATCTTCTTTTTGTTATTGTTTTATAAAGATGAAAGTTAATTAAATTCAAATTATTAACTAGCACTCTCGGCAACGGCCATATCACACTGAATACACCGGTTCTCGTACGATCACCGAAGTTAAGAAGCGTCGAGCGCAGTCAGTACTTGGGAGGGCGTCCACTTAGGAACACTGCGTGCCGTTAGCTTTTTCACTTTTTTCCTCTTTTAAATTCCAATAGATATAAAAAAGCAAACATATTTTCTTTTTGTTATTGTTTTAAAAAGATGAAGGTTAATTTGTCTCACTTAATTTAAGTTCGAATTATTATCTAGCACTCTCGGCAACGGCCATATCACGCTGAGAACACCGGTTCTCGTCCGATCGCCGACGTTGGCAGCGTCGAGCGCAGTCAGTACTTGGGAATACTGCGTGCCGTTGGCTTTTTCACTTTTGTTTCCTCTTTTAAATTCCACCTGATATGAAAAAAGCAAACATATCTTCTTTTTGTTATTGTTTTATAAAGATGAAAGTTGATTTAGTTCAAATTATTAACTAGCACTTTCGGCAACGGCCATAACACGCTGAATACACCGGTTCTCGTCCGATCACCGAAGTTAAGCAGCGTCGAGCGCAGTCAGTACTTGGGAGGGAGACCACTTAGGAACACTGCGTGCCGTTTTTCCACTTTTTTTCCCTCTTATAAATTTTAATAGATATGAAAAAGCAAACATATCTTCTTTTTTGTTATTGTTTTATAAAGATGAAAGTTAATTAAATTCAAATTATTAACTAGCACTCTCGGCAACGGCCATATCACGCTGAATACACCGGTTCTCGTCCGATCACCGAAGTTAAGCAGCGTCGAGCGCAGTCAGTACTTGGGAGGGAGACCACTTAGGAACACTGCGTGCCGTTGGGGTTTTCACTTTTTTTCCTCTTTTAAATTTTAATAGATATGAAAAAAGCAAACATGTTTTTTTTGTTATTGTTTTAAAATTATGAAGGTTAATTTGTCTCACTTAATTTAAATTCGAATTATTAACTAGCACTCTCGGCAACGGCCATACACGCTGAAAACACCGGTTCTCGTCCGATCACCGAATTAAGCAGCGTCGAGCGCATACAGTACTTGGGAATACTGCGTGCCGTTGGCTTTTTCACTTTTGTTTCCTCTTTCAAATTCCACCAGATATGAAAAAAAGCAAACATATCTTCTTTCTGTTATTGTTTTATAAAGATGAAAGTTAATTTAAATCAAATTATTAACTAGCACTATCGGCAACGGCCATAACACGCTGAATTCACCGGTTCTCGTACGATAACCGAAGTTAAGCAGCGTCGTGCGCAGTCAGTATTTGGGAGGGCGACCACTTAGGAACACTGCGTGCCGTTAGCTTTTTCACTTTTTTTTCCTCTTTTAAATTCCAATAGATATGAAAAAAGCAAACATATTTTCTTTTTGTTATTGTTTTAAAAAGATGAAGGTTAATTTGTCTCACTTAATTTAAATTCGAATTATTATCTAGCACTCTCGGCAACGGCCATATCACGCTGAGAAAAACGGTTCTCGTCCGATCGCCGACGTTAGCAGCGTCGAGCGCAGTCAGTACTTGGGAATACTGCGTGCCGTTGGCTTTTTCACTTTTGTTTCCTCTTTTAAATTCCACCCGATATGAAAAAAGCAAACATATCTTCTTTTTGTTATTGTTTTATAAAGATGAAAGTTAATTAAATTAAAATTATTAACCAGCACTCTCGGCAACGGCCATATCACGCTGAATACAGCGGTTCTCGTCCGATAACCGATGTTAAGCAGCGTCGAGCGCAGTCACTACTTGGGAGGGAGACCACTTAGGAACACTGCGTGCCGTTGGCTTTTTCACTTTTTTTTCCTCTTTTAAATTTTAATAGATATGAAAAAAGCAAACATGTTTTCATTTTGTTATTGTTTTAAAATGATGAAGGTTAATTTGTCTCACTTAATTTAAATTCGAATTATTAACTAGCACTCTCGGCAACGACCATATCACGCTGAATACAGCGGTTCTCGTCCGATCACCGAAGTTAAGCAGCGTCGAGCGCAGTCAGTACTTGGGAGGGAGACCACTTAGGAACACTGCGTGCCGTTGGCTTTTTCACTTTTTTTCCTCTTTTAAATTTTAATAGATATGAAAAAAGCAAACATGTTTCTTTGTTATTGTTTTAAAATGATGAAGGTTAATTTGTCTCACTTAATTTAAATTCGAATTATTAACTAGCACTCTCGGCAACGGCCATATCACGCTGAAAACACCGGTTCTCGTCCGATCACCGAAGTTAAGCAGCGTCGAGCGCATACAGTACTTGGGAATACTGCGTGCCGTTGGCTTTTTCACTTTTATTTCCTCTTTCAAATTCCACCAGATATGAAAAAAGCAAACATATCTTCTTTTTGTTATTTTTTTATAAAGATGAAAGTAAATTTAATTCAAATTATTAACTAGCACTCTCGGCAACGGCCATATCACGCTGAGAACACCGGTTCTCGTCCGATCGCCGACGTTAGCAGCGTCGAGCGCAGTCAGTACTTGGGAATACTGCGTGCCGTTGGCTTTTTCACTTTTGTTTCCTCTTTTAAATTCCACCCGATATGAAAAAAGCAAACATATTTTCTTTTTGTTAATGTTTTATAAAGATGAAGGTTAATTTGTCTCACTTAATTTAAATTCGAATTTTTAACTAGCACTCTCGGCAACGGCCATATCACGTTGAGAACACCGGTTCTCGTCCGATCGCCCTGGTAGCAGCGTCGAGCGCAGTCAGTACTTGGGAATACTGCGTGCCGTTGGTTTTTCACGTTTGTTTCCTCTTTTAAATTCCACCCGAATTGAAAAAAGCACACATATCTTCTTTTTGTTATTGTTTTATAAAGATGTAAGTTTTTTAATTCAAATTATTAACTAGCACTATCGGCAACGGCCATAACACGCTGAATACACCGGTTCTCGTACGATAACCGAAGTTAAGCAGCGTCGAGCGCAGTCAGTATTTGGGAGGGCGACCACTTAGGAACACTGCGTGCCGTTAGCTTTTTCACTTTTTTTTCCTCTTTTAAATTCCAATAGATATGGAAAAGCAAACATATCTTCTTTTTGTTATTGTTTTAGAAAGATGAAGGTTAATTTGTCTCACTTAATTTAAATTCGAATTTTTAACTAGCACTCTCGGCAACGGCCATATCACGCTGAGAACACCGGTTCTCGTCCGATCGCCGACGTTAGCAGCGTCGAGCGCAGTCAGTACTTGGGAATATTGCGTGCCGTTGGTTTTTCACTTTTGTTTCCTCTTTTAAATTCCACCCGATTTGAAAAAAGCACACATATCTTCATTTTTTTATTGTTTTATAAAGATGAAAGTTAATTAAATTCAAATTATTAACTAGCACTCTCGGCAACGGCCATATCACGCTGAATACACCGGTTCTCGTCCGATAACCGAAGTTAAGCAGCGTCGAGCGCAGTCACTACTTGGGAGGGAGACCACTTAGGAACACTGCGTGCCGTTGGCTTTTTCACTTTTTTTCCCTCTTTTAAATTCCAATAGATTTGAAAAAAGCAAACTTATTTTCTTTTTGTTATTGTTTTAAAAAGATGATGGTTAATTTGTCTCACTTAATTTAAATTCGAATTATTACCTAGCACTCTCGGCAACGGCCATATCACGCTGAATACACCGGTTCTCGTCCGATAACCGAAGTTAAGCAGCGTCGAGCGCATACAGTACTTGGGAATACTGCGTGCCGTCGGCTTTTTCACTTTTGTTTCCTCTTTCAAATTCCACCAAATATGAAAAAAGCAAACATATCTTCTTTTTGTTATTGTTTTATAAAGATGAAAGTTAATTTAATTCAAATTATTAACTAGCACTCTCGAGAAACGGCCATAACACGCTGAATACACCGGTTCTCGTCCGATAACCGAAGTTAAGAAGCGTCGAGCGCAGTCAGTCCTTGGGAGGGAGACCACTTTGAGTATTTCTTCACTATTTTCAAATATAACCACTGAAACCATTATTTTTATACCTTTTGCTTTAATTCTAGCAAATGTAACGATATTCATTCAAAAAACTGTTAAAATTCAATTTTTCAATAAGAAATCGTTGTCACGGATTTTGTATCTTGAAGAAGAAAAACATGCGATTTTTTCGGTACACTTTTGAATGCATTTTTTTCTGGAGAAATGTTTGACCGAATTCAGCTTAATTCCCTATAAAACACCCATAAAAAGTGATTTCATCTCGATTGAACATAATTAAAAATTTACCTCGATTTTTAATAACATTTTCAAAATCGGCGTTTCACGGCCAAAGAAGCATATTTTGAGTAGTTCTTCTCTATTTTCAAATATATTCATTGAATCCATTATTTTTATACTTTTTGCTTTAATTCAAGCAATGTAACGATATTCATTCAAAAAACTGTTAAAATTCAATTTTCAATAAGAAATCGTATTCACGGATTTTGTGTCTTGAAGAAGAAAAACATGCGATTTTTTCGGTACTTTTTTGAATGCATTTTTTTCTGGAGAAATTTTTGACCGAATTCAGCTTAATTCAATATAAAACACTCATTAAAAGTGATTTCATCTCGATTGAACAATAAATAAAAATGTACCTCGATTTTTGATAACATTTTCAAAATCGACGTAACTCGGCCAAAGAAAAACATTTTGAGTATTTCTTCACTATTTTCAAATATAACCACTGAAACCATTATTTTTGTAATTTTTGCGTTAATTCAAGCAAATGTAACGATATTCATTCAACAACCTGTTAAAATTCAATTTTAAATAAGAAATCGTTGTCACGGATTTTGTATCTTGAAGAGAAAAAACATGCGATTTTTTCGGTACACTTTTAAATGCATTTTTTTCTGGAGAAATGTTTGACCGAATTCAGCTTAATTCCCTATAAAACACTCATTAAAAGTGATTTCATCTCGATTGAACAATAATTAAAAATGTACCTCGATTTTAAATAACATTTTCAAAATCGACGTTTCACCGCCAACGAAGCATATTTTGAGTATTTCTTCACTATTTACAAATATATTCACTGAAACCATTATTTTTATACTTTTTGCTTTAATTCAAGCAAATGTAACGATATTCAATCAAAAAACTGTTAAAATTAAATTTTTCAATAAGAAATCGTTGTCACGGATTTTGTATCTAGAAGAAGAAAAACATGCGATTTTTTCGGTACTTTTTTGAATGCATTTTTTTCTGGAGAAATTTTTGACCGAATTCAGCTTAATTCCCTATAAAACACTCATTAAAAGTGATTTCATCTCGATTGAACAATAAATAAAAATGTACCTCGATTTTTAATAACATTTTCAAAATCGACGTAACTCGGCCAAAGAAAAACATTTTGAGTATTTCTTCACTATTTTCAAAAATAACCACTGAAACCATTATTTTTATACTTTTTGCTTTAATTCAAGCAAATGTAACGATATTCATTCAAAAAACTGTTAAAATTCAATTTTTCAATAAGAAATCGTTGTCACGGATTTTGTATCTTGAAGAAGAAAAACATGCGATTTTTTCGGTACACTTTTGAATGCATTTTTTTCTGGAGAAATGTTTGACCGAATTCAGCTTAATTCCCTATAAAACACTCATTGAAAGTGATTTCATCTCGATTGAACAATAATTAAAAATGTACCTCGATTTTTAATAACATTTTCAAAATCGACGTTTCACCGCCAACGAAGCATATTTTGAGTATTTCTTCACTATTTACAAATATATTCACTGAAACCATTATTTTTATACTTTTTGCTTTAATTCAAGCAAATGTAACGATATTCAATCAAAAAACTGTTAAAATTAAATTTTTCAATAAGAAATCGTTGTCACGGATTTTGTATCTTGAAGAAGAAAAACATGCGATTTTTTCGGTACTTTTTTGAATGCATTTTTTTCTGGAGAAATTTTTGACCGAATTCTGTTTAATTCCCTATAAAACACTCATTGAAAGTGATTTCATCTCGATTGAACAATAATTAAAAATTTACCTCGATTTTTAATAACATTTTCAAAATCGTCGTTTCACGGCCAAAGAAGCATACTTTGAGTATTTCTTCACTATTTTCAAATATGTTCACTGAAACCATTATTTTTATACTTTTTGCTTTAATTCAAGCAAATGTAACGATATTCAATCAAAAAACTGTTAAAATTAAATTTTTCAATAAGAAATCGTTGTCACGGATTTTGTATCTTGAAGAAGAAAAACATGCGATTTTTTCGGTACTTTTTTGAATGCATTTTTTTCTGGAGAAATTTTTGACCGAATTCAGCTTAATTCCCTATAAAACACTCATTAAAAGTGATTTCATCTCGATTGAACAATAAATAAAAATGTACCTCGATTTTTAATAACATTTTCAAAATCGCCGTTTCACGGCCAAAGAAGCATATTTTGAGTATTTCTTCACTATTTTCAAATATAACCACTGAAACCATTATTTTTATACTTTTTGCTTTAATTCAAGCAAATGTAACGATATTCATTCAAAAAACTGTTAAAATTCAATTTTTCAATAAGAAATCGTTGTCACGGATTTTGTATCTTGAAGAAGAAAAACATGCGATTTTTTTGGTACACTTTTGAATGCATTTTTTTCTGGAGAAATGTTTGACCGAATTCAGCTTAAATCCCTATAAAACGCTCATGGAAAGTGATTTCATCTCGATTGAACAATAATTAAAAATGTTCCTCGATTTTTAATAACATTTTCAAAATCGTTGAGCCCTCCCGGGAGCGGTGTTGTGACGTCTCAGATGTAACGTAAAATATCAGAGTTTTTCCACAATACCTGACGAACATTTAATTTTTGGGCTTCCGTGGCGCAATGGTTAGCGCGTTCAGCTGTTAATCGAAAGATTGGTGGTTCGAGCACACCCGGGAGAGGTGTTGTGTGGTCTCAGATGTAGCGTAAAAAGTCAAAACTTTTCCACAATACGTGACAACCATTTAATTTCTGAGCTTCCGTGGCTCAATGGTTAGCGCGTTCGGCTGTTAACAAATAGGTTGGTGGTTCGAGCCCATCCGGGAGCGGTGTTGTGACGTCTCAGATGTGACGTAAAAAGTCAAGGTTTTTCCAAAATACCTGATGACCATTTAATTTTTTGGCTTCCGTGGCGCAATGGTTAGCGCGTTCAGCTGTTAATCGAAAGGTTGGTGGTTCGAGCCCACCCGGGAGAGGTGTTGTACGGTCTCAGATGTAGCGGAAAAAGTCAAAACATTTCCACAATACGTGACAACCATTTAATTTCAGAGCTTCCGTGGCTCAATGGTTAGCGCGTTCGGCTGTTAACAAATAGGTTGGTGGTTCGAGCCCATCCGGGAGCGGTGTTGTGTGATCTCAAATGTAACGTAGAAAGCCAAAGTTTTTCCACAATACCTGACGACCATTTAATTTTTGGGCGTCCGTGGCGCAATTGGTTAGCGCGTTCAGCTGTTAATCGAAAGGTTGGTGGTTCGAGCCCATCCGGGAGAGGTGTTGTGTGGTCTCAGATGTAGCGTAAAAAGTCAAAACTTTTCCACAATACTTGACAACCATTTAATTTCAGAGCTTCCGTGGCTCAATGGTTAGCGCGTTCGGCTGTTAACAAATAGGTTGGTGGTTCGAGCCCATCCGGGAGCGGTGTTGTGTGATCTCAAATGTAACGTAGAAAGCCAAAGTTTTTCCACAATACCTGACGACCATTTAATTTTTGGGCGTCCGTGGCGCAATTGGTTAGCGCGTTCAGCTGTTAATCGAAAGGTTGGTGGTTCGAGCCCATCCGGGAGAGGTGTTGTGTGGTCTCAGATGTAGCGTAAAAAGTCAAAACTTTTCCACAATACTTGACAACCATTTAATTTCAGAGCTTCCGTGGCTCAATGGTTAGCGCGTTCGGCTGTTAACAAATAGGTTGGTGGTTCGAGCCCATCCGGGAGCGGTGTTGTGACGTCTCAAGACGACGTCAAAAGTCAAGGTTTTTCCACAATACCTGACGACCATTTAATTTTTGGGCTTCCGTGGCGCAATGGTTAGCAAGTTCAGCTGCTATTCAAAAGACTGGTGGTTTGAGCCCACCCGGGAGCGGTGTTGTGACGTCTCAGATGTAACGTAAAATGTTAGAGTTTTTCCAAAATACCTGACGAACATTTAATTTTTGGGCGTCCGTGGCTCAATGGTTAGCGCGTTCGGCTGTTAACCGAAAGATTGGTGGTTCGAGCCCATCCGGGAGAGGTGTTGTGACGTCTCAAGATGACGTCAAAAGTCAAGGTTTTTCCACAATACCTGACGACCAATTAATTTTTGGGCTTCCGTGGCGCAATGGTTAGCGCGTTCGGCTGTTAACCGACTGAAAGGTTGGTGGTTCGAGCCCATCTGGGAGCGGTGTTGTGAGGTCTCAGATGTAACGTAAAAAGTCAAGGTTTTTCCACAATACCTGACAACGATTTAATTTCTGAGCTTCCGTGGCTCAATGGTTAGCGCGTTCGGCTGTTAACCAATAGGTTGGTGGTTCGAGCCCATCCGGGAGCGGTGTTGTGACGTCTCAGATGTGAAGTAAAATCAAGGTTTTTCCACAATACCTGACGAATATTTTATTTTTGGGCTTCCGTGGCGCAATGGTTAGCGCGCTCAGCTGTTATTCAAAAGGTTGGTGGTTCGAGCCCACCCGGGAGCGGTGTTGTGTGATCTCAAATGTAACGTAGAAAGCCAAAGTTTTTCCACAATACCTGACGACCATTTAATTTTTGGGCTTCCGTGGCGCAATGGTTAGCACGTTCGGCTGTTAACGAATAGGTTGGTGGTTCGAGCCCATCCGGGAGCGGTGTTGTGGGATCTCAAATGTAACGTAGAAAGCCAAAGTTTTTGCACAATAAATGACGACCATTTAATTTTTGGGCTTCCGTGGCGCAATGGTTAGCGCGTTCGGCTGTTAACCGACTGAAAGGTTGGTGGTTCGAGCCCATCTGGGAGCGGTGTTGTGAGGTCTCAGATGTAACGTAAAAAGTCAAGGTTTTTCCACAATACCTGACGACCATTTAATTTATGGGCTTCCGTGGCGCAATGGTTAGCACGTTCAGCTGCTATTCAGAAGACTGGTTGTTTGAGCCCTCCCTGGAGCGGTGTTGTGACGTCTCAGACGTAGCGTGAAAAGTCAAAACTTTTCCACAATACCTGACAACCTTTTAATTTCTTGGCTTCCGTGGCGCAATGGTTAGCGCGTTCGGCTGTTAACCAATAGGTTGGTGGTTCGAGCCCACCCGGGAGCGGTGTTGTGTGATCTCAAATGTAACGTAGAAAGCCAAAGTTTTTCCACAATACCTGACGACCATTTATTTTTTGGGCTTCCGTGGCGCAATGGTTAGCACGTTCGGCTGTTAACGAATAGGTTGGTGGTTCGAGCCCATCCAGGAGCGGTGTTGTGGGATCTCAAATGTAACGTAGAAAGTCAAGGTTTTTACACAATACCTGACGAGCATTTAACTTTTGGGCTTCCGTGGCGCAATGGTTAGCGCGTTCGGCTGTTACCAATAGGTTGGTGGTTCGAGCCCATCCGGGAGCGGTGTTGTGAGGTCTCAGATGTAACGTAAGAAGTCAAGGTTTTTACACAATACCTGACGAGTATTTAACTTTTGGGCTTCCGTGGCGCAATGGTTAGCGCGTTCGGCTGTTAACCAATAGGTTGGTGGTTCGAGCCCATCCAGGAGCGGTGTTGTGGGATCTCAAATGTAACGTAGAAAGCCAAAGTTTTTGCACAATAAATGACGACCATTTAATTTTTGGGCTTCCGTGGCGCAATAGTTAGCGCGTTCGGCTGTTAACCAATAGGTTGGTGGTTCGACCCCATCCGGGAGCGGTGTTGTGAGGTCTCAGATGTGACGTAAAAAGTCAAGGTTTTTACACAATACCTGACGAGCATTTAACTTTTGTGCTTCCGTGGCGCAATGGTTAGCGCGTTCGGCTGTTAACCAATAGGTTGGTGGTTCGAGCCCATCCGGGAGCGGTGTTGTGAGGTCTCAGATGTAACGTAAGAAGTGAAGGTTTTTACACAATACCTGACGAGTATTTAACTTTTGGGCTTCCGTGGCGCAATGGTTAGCGCGTTCGGCTGTTAACCAATAGGTTGGTGGTTCGAGCCCATCCGGGAGCGGTGTTGTGAGGTCTCAGATGTGACGTAAAAAGTCAAGTTTTTTGCACAATACCTGACGAGTATTTAGGTTTTGGGCTTCCGTGGCGCAATGGTTAGCGCGTTCGGCTGTTAAGCAATAGGTTGGTGGTTCGAGCCCATCCGGGAGCGGTGTTGTGAGGTCTCAGATGTGACGTAAAAGGTCAAGGTTTTTACACAATACCTGACGAGCATTTAATTTTTGGGATTCCGTGGCGCAATGGTTAGCGCGTTCAGCTGTTAATCGAAAGGTTGGTGGTTCGAGCCCACCCGGGAAAGGTGTTGTGGGGTCTCAAATGTAACGTAGAAAGCCAAAGTTTTTCCACAATACCTGACGACCATTTATTTTTTGGGCTTCCGTGGCGCAATGGTTAGCACGTTCGGCTGTTAACGAATAGGTTGGTGGTTCGAGCCCATCCAGGAGCGGTGTTGTGGGATCTCAAATGTAACGTAGAAAGCCAAAGTTTTTGCACAGTAAATGACGACCATTTAATTTTTGGGCTTCCGTGGCGCAATAGTTAGCGCGTTCGGCTGTTAACCAATAGGTTGGTGGTTCGACCCCATCCGGGAGCGGTGTTGTGAGGTCTCAGATGTGACGTAAAAAGTCAAGGTTTTTACACAATACCTGACGAGCATTTAACTTTTGGGCTTCCGTGGCGCAATGGTTAGCGCGTTCGGCTGTTAACCAATTGGTTGGTGGTTCGAGCCCATCCGGGAGCGGTGTTGTGAGGTCTCAGATGTAACGTAAGAAGTCAAGGTTTTTACACAATACCTGACGAGTATTTAACTTTTGGGCTTCCGTGGCGCAATGGTTAGCGCGTTCGGCTGTTAACCAATAGGTTGGTGGTTCGAGCCCATCCAGGAGCGGTGTTGTGGGATCTCAAATGTAACGTAGAAAGCCAAAGTTTTTGCACAATAAATGACGACAATTTAATTTTTGGGCTTCCGTGGCGCAATAGTTAGCGCGTTCGGCTGTTAACCAATAGGTTGGTGGTTCGACCCCATCCGGGAGCGGTGTTGTGAGGTCTCAGATGTGACGTAAAAAGTCAAGGTTTTTACACAATACCTGACGAGCATTTAACTTTTGTGCTTCCGTGGCGCAATGGTTAGCGCGTTCGGCTGTTAACCAATAGGTTGGTGGTTCGAGCCCATCCGGGAGCGGTGTTGTGAGGTCTCAGATGTAACGTAAGAAGTCAAGGTTTTTACACAATACCTGACGAGTATTTAACTTTTGGGCTTCCGTGGCGCAATGGTTAGCGCGTTCGGCTGTTAACCAATAGGTTGGTGGTTCGAGCCCATCCGGGAGCGGTGTTGTGAGGTCTCAGATGTGACGTAAAAAGTCAAGTTTTTTGCACAATACCTGACGAGTATTTAGGTTTTGGGCTTCCGTGGCGCAATGGTTAGCGCGTTCGGCTGTTAAGCAATAGGTTGGTGGTTCGAGCCCATCCGGGAGCGGTGTTGTGAGGTCTCAGATGTGACGTAAAAGGTCAAGGTTTTTACACAATACCTGACGAGCATTTAATTTTTGGGATTCCGTGGCGCAATGGTTAGCGCGTTCAGCTGTTAATCGAAAGGTTGGTGGTTCGAGCCCACCCGGGAAAGGTGTTGTGGGGTCTCAAATGTAACGTAGAAAGCCAAAGTTTTTCCACAACACCTGACAACCATTTAATTTCTGAGCTTCCGTGGCTCAATGGTTAGCGCGTTCGGCTGTTAACCAATAGGTTGGTGGTTCGACCCCATCCGGGAGCGGTGTTGTGAGGTCTCAGATGTGACGTAAAAAGTCAAGGTTTTTACACAATACCTGACGAGCATTTAACTTTTGTGCTTCCGTGGCGCAATGGTTAGCGCGTTCGGCTGTTAACCAATAGGTTGGTGGTTCGAGCCCATCCGGGAGCGGTGTTGTGACGTCTCAAGACGACGTCAAAAGTCAAGGTTTTTCCACAATACCTGACGACCATTTAATTTTTGGGCTTCCGTGGCGCAATGGTTAGCAAGTTCAGCTGCTATTCAAAAGACTGGTGGTTTGAGCCCACCCGGGAGCGGTGTTGTGACGTCTCAGATGTAACGTAAAATGTTAGAGTTTTTCCAAAATACCTGACGAACATTTAATTTTTGGGCGTCCGTGGCTCAATGGTTAGCGCGTTCGGCTGTTAACCGAAAGATTGGTGGTTCGAGCCCATCCGGGAGAGGTGTTGTGACGTCTCAAGATGACGTCAAAAGTCAAGGTTTTTCCACAATACCTGACGACCAATTAATTTTTGGGCTTCCGTGGCGCAATGGTTAGCGCGTTCGGCTGTTAACCGACTGAAAGGTTGGTGGTTCGAGCCCATCTGGGAGCGGTGTTGTGAGGTCTCAGATGTAACGTAAAAAGTCAAGGTTTTTCCACAATACCTGACAACGATTTAATTTCTGAGCTTCCGTGGCTCAATGGTTAGCGCGTTCGGCTGTTAACCAATAGGTTGGTGGTTCGAGCCCATCCGGGAGCGGTGTTGTGGGATCTCAAATGTAACGTAGAAAGCCAAAGTTTTTGCACAATAAATGACGACCATTTAATTTTTGGGCTTCCGTGGCGCAATGGTTAGCGCGTTCGGCTGTTAACCGACTGAAAGGTTGGTGGTTCGAGCCCATCTGGGAGCGGTGTTGTGAGGTCTCAGATGTAACGTAAAAAGTCAAGGTTTTTCCACAATACCTGACGACCATTTAATTTATGGGCTTCCGTGGCGCAATGGTTAGCACGTTCAGCTGCTATTCAGAAGACTGGTTGTTTGAGCCCTCCCTGGAGCGGTGTTGTGACGTCTCAGACGTAGCGTGAAAAGTCAAAACTTTTCCACAATACCTGACAACCTTTTAATTTCTTGGCTTCCGTGGCGCAATGGTTAGCGCGTTCGGCTGTTAACCAATAGGTTGGTGGTTCGAGCCCACCCGGGAGCGGTGTTGTGTGATCTCAAATGTAACGTAGAAAGCCAAAGTTTTTCCACAATACCTGACGACCATTTATTTTTTGGGCTTCCGTGGCGCAATGGTTAGCACGTTCGGCTGTTAACGAATAGGTTGGTGGTTCGAGCCCATCCAGGAGCGGTGTTGTGGGATCTCAAATGTAACGTAGAAAGTCAAGGTTTTTACACAATACCTGACGAGCATTTAACTTTTGGGCTTCCGTGGCGCAATGGTTAGCGCGTTCGGCTGTTACCAATAGGTTGGTGGTTCGAGCCCATCCGGGAGCGGTGTTGTGAGGTCTCAGATGTAACGTAAGAAGTCAAGGTTTTTACACAATACCTGACGAGTATTTAACTTTTGGGCTTCCGTGGCGCAATGGTTAGCGCGTTCGGCTGTTAACCAATAGGTTGGTGGTTCGAGCCCATCCAGGAGCGGTGTTGTGGGATCTCAAATGTAACGTAGAAAGCCAAAGTTTTTGCACAATAAATGACGACCATTTAATTTTTGGGCTTCCGTGGCGCAATAGTTAGCGCGTTCGGCTGTTAACCAATAGGTTGGTGGTTCGACCCCATCCGGGAGCGGTGTTGTGAGGTCTCAGATGTGACGTAAAAAGTCAAGGTTTTTACACAATACCTGACGAGCATTTAACTTTTGTGCTTCCGTGGCGCAATGGTTAGCGCGTTCGGCTGTTAACCAATAGGTTGGTGGTTCGAGCCCATCCGGGAGCGGTGTTGTGAGGTCTCAGATGTAACGTAAGAAGTGAAGGTTTTTACACAATACCTGACGAGTATTTAACTTTTGGGCTTCCGTGGCGCAATGGTTAGCGCGTTCGGCTGTTAACCAATAGGTTGGTGGTTCGAGCCCATCCGGGAGCGGTGTTGTGAGGTCTCAGATGTGACGTAAAAAGTCAAGTTTTTTGCACAATACCTGACGAGTATTTAGGTTTTGGGCTTCCGTGGCGCAATGGTTAGCGCGTTCGGCTGTTAAGCAATAGGTTGGTGGTTCGAGCCCATCCGGGAGCGGTGTTGTGAGGTCTCAGATGTGACGTAAAAGGTCAAGGTTTTTACACAATACCTGACGAGCATTTAATTTTTGGGATTCCGTGGCGCAATGGTTAGCGCGTTCAGCTGTTAATCGAAAGGTTGGTGGTTCGAGCCCACCCGGGAAAGGTGTTGTGGGGTCTCAAATGTAACGTAGAAAGCCAAAGTTTTTCCACAATACCTGACGACCATTTATTTTTTGGGCTTCCGTGGCGCAATGGTTAGCACGTTCGGCTGTTAACGAATAGGTTGGTGGTTCGAGCCCATCCAGGAGCGGTGTTGTGGGATCTCAAATGTAACGTAGAAAGCCAAAGTTTTTGCACAGTAAATGACGACCATTTAATTTTTGGGCTTCCGTGGCGCAATAGTTAGCGCGTTCGGCTGTTAACCAATAGGTTGGTGGTTCGACCCCATCCGGGAGCGGTGTTGTGAGGTCTCAGATGTGACGTAAAAAGTCAAGGTTTTTACACAATACCTGACGAGCATTTAACTTTTGGGCTTCCGTGGCGCAATGGTTAGCGCGTTCGGCTGTTAACCAATTGGTTGGTGGTTCGAGCCCATCCGGGAGCGGTGTTGTGAGGTCTCAGATGTAACGTAAGAAGTCAAGGTTTTTACACAATACCTGACGAGTATTTAACTTTTGGGCTTCCGTGGCGCAATGGTTAGCGCGTTCGGCTGTTAACCAATAGGTTGGTGGTTCGAGCCCATCCAGGAGCGGTGTTGTGGGATCTCAAATGTAACGTAGAAAGCCAAAGTTTTTGCACAATAAATGACGACAATTTAATTTTTGGGCTTCCGTGGCGCAATAGTTAGCGCGTTCGGCTGTTAACCAATAGGTTGGTGGTTCGACCCCATCCGGGAGCGGTGTTGTGAGGTCTCAGATGTGACGTAAAAAGTCAAGGTTTTTACACAATACCTGACGAGCATTTAACTTTTGTGCTTCCGTGGCGCAATGGTTAGCGCGTTCGGCTGTTAACCAATAGGTTGGTGGTTCGAGCCCATCCGGGAGCGGTGTTGTGAGGTCTCAGATGTAACGTAAGAAGTCAAGGTTTTTACACAATACCTGACGAGTATTTAACTTTTGGGCTTCCGTGGCGCAATGGTTAGCGCGTTCGGCTGTTAACCAATAGGTTGGTGGTTCGAGCCCATCCGGGAGCGGTGTTGTGAGGTCTCAGATGTGACGTAAAAAGTCAAGTTTTTTGCACAATACCTGACGAGTATTTAGGTTTTGGGCTTCCGTGGCGCAATGGTTAGCGCGTTCGGCTGTTAAGCAATAGGTTGGTGGTTCGAGCCCATCCGGGAGCGGTGTTGTGAGGTCTCAGATGTGACGTAAAAGGTCAAGGTTTTTACACAATACCTGACGAGCATTTAATTTTTGGGATTCCGTGGCGCAATGGTTAGCGCGTTCAGCTGTTAATCGAAAGGTTGGTGGTTCGAGCCCACCCGGGAAAGGTGTTGTGGGGTCTCAAATGTAACGTAGAAAGCCAAAGTTTTTCCACAACACCTGACAACCATTTAATTTCTGAGCTTCCGTGGCTCAATGGTTAGCGCGTTCGGCTGTTAACCAATAGGTTGGTGGTTCGACCCCATCCGGGAGCGGTGTTGTGAGGTCTCAGATGTGACGTAAAAAGTCAAGGTTTTTACACAATACCTGACGAGCATTTAACTTTTGTGCTTCCGTGGCGCAATGGTTAGCGCGTTCGGCTGTTAACCAATAGGTTGGTGGTTCGAGCCCATCCGGGAGCGGTGTTGTGACGTCTCAAGACGACGTCAAAAGTCAAGGTTTTTCCACAATACCTGACGACCATTTAATTTTTGGGCTTCCGTGGCGCAATGGTTAGCAAGTTCAGCTGCTATTCAAAAGACTGGTGGTTTGAGCCCACCCGGGAGCGGTGTTGTGACGTCTCAGATGTAACGTAAAATGTTAGAGTTTTTCCAAAATACCTGACGAACATTTAATTTTTGGGCGTCCGTGGCTCAATGGTTAGCGCGTTCGGCTGTTAACCGAAAGATTGGTGGTTCGAGCCCATCCGGGAGAGGTGTTGTGACGTCTCAAGATGACGTCAAAAGTCAAGGTTTTTCCACAATACCTGACGACCAATTAATTTTTGGGCTTCCGTGGCGCAATGGTTAGCGCGTTCGGCTGTTAACCGACTGAAAGGTTGGTGGTTCGAGCCCATCTGGGAGCGGTGTTGTGAGGTCTCAGATGTAACGTAAAAAGTCAAGGTTTTTCCACAATACCTGACAACGATTTAATTTCTGAGCTTCCGTGGCTCAATGGTTAGCGCGTTCGGCTGTTAACCAATAGGTTGGTGGTTCGAGCCCATCCGGGAGCGGTGTTGTGACGTCTCAGATGTGAAGTAAAATCAAGGTTTTTCCACAATACCTGACGAATATTTTATTTTTGGGCTTCCGTGGCGCAATGGTTAGCGCGCTCAGCTGTTATTCAAAAGGTTGGTGGTTCGAGCCCACCCGGGAGCGGTGTTGTGTGATCTCAAATGTAACGTAGAAAGCCAAAGTTTTTCCACAATACCTGACGACCATTTAATTTTTGGGCTTCCGTGGCGCAATGGTTAGCACGTTCGGCTGTTAACGAATAGGTTGGTGGTTCGAGCCCATCCGGGAGCGGTGTTGTGGGATCTCAAATGTAACGTAGAAAGCCAAAGTTTTTGCACAATAAATGACGACCATTTAATTTTTGGGCTTCCGTGGCGCAATGGTTAGCGCGTTCGGCTGTTAACCGACTGAAAGGTTGGTGGTTCGAGCCCATCTGGGAGCGGTGTTGTGAGGTCTCAGATGTAACGTAAAAAGTCAAGGTTTTTCCACAATACCTGACGACCATTTAATTTATGGGCTTCCGTGGCGCAATGGTTAGCACGTTCAGCTGCTATTCAGAAGACTGGTTGTTTGAGCCCTCCCTGGAGCGGTGTTGTGACGTCTCAGACGTAGCGTGAAAAGTCAAAACTTTTCCACAATACCTGACAACCTTTTAATTTCTTGGCTTCCGTGGCGCAATGGTTAGCGCGTTCGGCTGTTAACCAATAGGTTGGTGGTTCGAGCCCACCCGGGAGCGGTGTTGTGTGATCTCAAATGTAACGTAGAAAGCCAAAGTTTTTCCACAATACCTGACGACCATTTATTTTTTGGGCTTCCGTGGCGCAATGGTTAGCACGTTCGGCTGTTAACGAATAGGTTGGTGGTTCGAGCCCATCCAGGAGCGGTGTTGTGGGATCTCAAATGTAACGTAGAAAGTCAAGGTTTTTACACAATACCTGACGAGCATTTAACTTTTGGGCTTCCGTGGCGCAATGGTTAGCGCGTTCGGCTGTTACCAATAGGTTGGTGGTTCGAGCCCATCCGGGAGCGGTGTTGTGAGGTCTCAGATGTAACGTAAGAAGTCAAGGTTTTTACACAATACCTGACGAGTATTTAACTTTTGGGCTTCCGTGGCGCAATGGTTAGCGCGTTCGGCTGTTAACCAATAGGTTGGTGGTTCGAGCCCATCCAGGAGCGGTGTTGTGGGATCTCAAATGTAACGTAGAAAGCCAAAGTTTTTGCACAATAAATGACGACCATTTAATTTTTGGGCTTCCGTGGCGCAATAGTTAGCGCGTTCGGCTGTTAACCAATAGGTTGGTGGTTCGACCCCATCCGGGAGCGGTGTTGTGAGGTCTCAGATGTGACGTAAAAAGTCAAGGTTTTTACACAATACCTGACGAGCATTTAACTTTTGTGCTTCCGTGGCGCAATGGTTAGCGCGTTCGGCTGTTAACCAATAGGTTGGTGGTTCGAGCCCATCCGGGAGCGGTGTTGTGAGGTCTCAGATGTAACGTAAGAAGTGAAGGTTTTTACACAATACCTGACGAGTATTTAACTTTTGGGCTTCCGTGGCGCAATGGTTAGCGCGTTCGGCTGTTAACCAATAGGTTGGTGGTTCGAGCCCATCCGGGAGCGGTGTTGTGAGGTCTCAGATGTGACGTAAAAAGTCAAGTTTTTTGCACAATACCTGACGAGTATTTAGGTTTTGGGCTTCCGTGGCGCAATGGTTAGCGCGTTCGGCTGTTAAGCAATAGGTTGGTGGTTCGAGCCCATCCGGGAGCGGTGTTGTGAGGTCTCAGATGTGACGTAAAAGGTCAAGGTTTTTACACAATACCTGACGAGCATTTAATTTTTGGGATTCCGTGTCGCAATGGTTAGCGCGTTCAGCTGTTAATCGAAAGGTTGGTGGTTCGAGCCCACCCGGGAAAGGTGTTGTGGGGTCTCAAATGTAACGTAGAAAGCCAAAGTTTTTCCACAATACCTGACGACCATTTATTTTTTGGGCTTCCGTGGCGCAATGGTTAGCACGTTCGGCTGTTAACGAATAGGTTGGTGGTTCGAGCCCATCCAGGAGCGGTGTTGTGGGATCTCAAATGTAACGTAGAAAGCCAAAGTTTTTGCACAGTAAATGACGACCATTTAATTTTTGGGCTTCCGTGGCGCAATAGTTAGCGCGTTCGGCTGTTAACCAATAGGTTGGTGGTTCGACCCCATCCGGGAGCGGTGTTGTGAGGTCTCAGATGTGACGTAAAAAGTCAAGGTTTTTACACAATACCTGACGAGCATTTAACTTTTGGGCTTCCGTGGCGCAATGGTTAGCGCGTTCGGCTGTTAACCAATTGGTTGGTGGTTCGAGCCCATCCGGGAGCGGTGTTGTGAGGTCTCAGATGTAACGTAAGAAGTCAAGGTTTTTACACAATACCTGACGAGTATTTAACTTTTGGGCTTCCGTGGCGCAATGGTTAGCGCGTTCGGCTGTTAACCAATAGGTTGGTGGTTCGAGCCCATCCAGGAGCGGTGTTGTGGGATCTCAAATGTAACGTAGAAAGCCAAAGTTTTTGCACAATAAATGACGACAATTTAATTTTTGGGCTTCCGTGGCGCAATAGTTAGCGCGTTCGGCTGTTAACCAATAGGTTGGTGGTTCGACCCCATCCGGGAGCGGTGTTGTGAGGTCTCAGATGTGACGTAAAAAGTCAAGGTTTTTACACAATACCTGACGAGCATTTAACTTTTGTGCTTCCGTGGCGCAATGGTTAGCGCGTTCGGCTGTTAACCAATAGGTTGGTGGTTCGAGCCCATCCGGGAGCGGTGTTGTGAGGTCTCAGATGTAACGTAAGAAGTCAAGGTTTTTACACAATACCTGACGAGTATTTAACTTTTGGGCTTCCGTGGCGCAATGGTTAGCGCGTTCGGCTGTTAACCAATAGGTTGGTGGTTCGAGCCCATCCGGGAGCGGTGTTGTGAGGTCTCAGATGTGACGTAAAAAGTCAAGTTTTTTGCACAATACCTGACGAGTATTTAGGTTTTGGGCTTCCGTGGCGCAATGGTTAGCGCGTTCGGCTGTTAAGCAATAGGTTGGTGGTTCGAGCCCATCCGGGAGCGGTGTTGTGAGGTCTCAGATGTGACGTAAAAGGTCAAGGTTTTTACACAATACCTGACGAGCATTTAATTTTTGGGATTCCGTGGCGCAATGGTTAGCGCGTTCAGCTGTTAATCGAAAGGTTGGTGGTTCGAGCCCACCCGGGAAAGGTGTTGTGGGGTCTCAAATGTAACGTAGAAAGCCAAAGTTTTTCCACAACACCTGACAACCATTTAATTTCTGAGCTTCCGTGGCTCAATGGTTAGCGCGTTCGGCTGTTAACCAATAGGTTGGTGGTTCGACCCCATCCGGGAGCGGTGTTGTGAGGTCTCAGATGTGACGTAAAAAGTCAAGGTTTTTACACAATACCTGACGAGCATTTAACTTTTGTGCTTCCGTGGCGCAATGGTTAGCGCGTTCGGCTGTTAACCAATAGGTTGGTGGTTCGAGCCCATCCGGGAGCGGTGTTGTGAGGTCTCAGATGTAACGTAAGAAGTCAAGGTTTTTACACAATACCTGACGAGTATTTAACTTTTGGGCTTCCGTGGCGCAATGGTTAGCGCGTTCGGCTGTTAACCAATAGGTTGGTGGTTCGAGCCCATCCGGGAGCGGTGTTGTGAGGTCTCAGATGTGACGTAAAAAGTCAAGTTTTTTGCACAATACCTGACGAGTATTTAGGTTTTGGGCTTCCGTGGCGCAATGGTTAGCGCGTTCGGCTGTTAAGCAATAGGTTGGTGGTTCGAGCCCATCCGGGAGCGGTGTTGTGAGGTCTCAGATGTGACGTAAAAAGTCAAGGTTTTTACACAATACCTGACGAGCATTTAAATTTTGGGCTTCCTTGGCGCAATGGTTAGCGCGTTCGGCTGTTAACCAATAGGTTGGTGGTTCGAGCCCACCCGGGAGCGGTGTTGTGTGATCTCAAATGTAACGTAGAAAGCCAAAGTTTTTCCACAATACCTGACGACCATTTAATTTTTGGGCTTTCGTGGCGCAATGGTTAGCACGTTCGGCTGTTAACCAATAGGTTGGTGGTTCGAGACCATCCGGGAGCGGTGTTGTGAGGTCTCAGATGTGACGTAAAAAGTCAAGGTTTTTACATAATACCTGACGAGCATTTAACTTTTGGGCTTCCGTGGCGCAATGGTTAGCGCGTTCGGCTGTTAACCAATAGGTTGGTGGTTCGAGCCCATCCGGGAGCGGTGTTGTGAGGTCTCAGATGTGACGTAAAAAGTCAAGGTTTTTACACAATACCTGACGAGCATTTAATTTTTGGGATTCCGTGGCGCAATGGTTAGCGCGTTCAGCTGTTAATCGAAAGGTTGGTGGTTCGAGCCCATCCGGGAGAGGTGTTGTGGGGTCTCAAATGTAACGTAGAAAGCCAAAGTTTTTCCACAACACCTGACAACCATTTAATTTCTGAGCTTCCGTGGCTCAATGGTTAGCGCGTTCGGCTGTTAACCAATAGGTTGGTGGTTCGAGCCCATCCGGGAGCGGTGTTGTGAGGTCTCAGATGTGACGTAAAAAGTCAAGGTTTTTACACAATACCTGACGAGCATTTAACTTTTTGGCTTCCGTGGCGCAATGGTTAGCGCGTTCGGCTGTTAACCAATAGGTTGGTGGTTCGAGCCCATCCGGGAGCGGTGTTGTGAGGTCTCAGATGTGACGTAAGAAGTCAAGGTTTTTACACAATACCTGACGAGTATTTAACTTTTGGGCTTCCGTGGCGCAATGGTTAGCGCGTTCGGCTGTTAACCAATAGGTTGGTGGTTCGAGCCCATCCGGGAGCGGTGTTGTGAGGTCTCAGATGTGACGTAAAAAGTCAAGTTTTTTGCACAATACCTGACGAGTATTTAGGTTTTGGGCTTCCGTGGCGCAATGGTTAGCGCGTTCGGCTGTTAAGCAATAGGTTGGTGGTTCGAGCCCATCCGGGAGCGGTGTTGTGAGGTCTCAGATGTGACGTAAAAAGTCAAGGTTTTTACACAATACCTGACGAGCATTTAAATTTTGGGCTTCCTTGGCGCAATGGTTAGCGCGTTCGGCTGTTAACCAATAGGTTGGTGGTTCGAGCCCACCCGGGAGCGGTGTTGTGTGATCTCAAATGTAACGTAGAAAGCCAAAGTTTTTCCACAATACCTGACGACCATTTAATTTTTGGGCTTTCGTGGCGCAATGGTTAGCACGTTCGGCTGTTAACCAATAGGTTGGTGGTTCGAGCCCATCCGGGAGCGGTGTTGTGAGGTCTCAGATGTGACGTAAAAAGTCAAGGTTTTTACATAATACCTGACGAGCATTTAACTTTTGGGCTTCCGTGGCGCAATGGTTAGCGCGTTCGGCTGTTAACCAATAGGTTGGTGGTTCGAGCCCATCCGGGAGCGGTGTTGTGAGGTCTCAGATGTGACGTAAAAAGTCAAGGTTTTTACACAATACCTGACGAGCATTTAATTTTTGGGATTCCGTGGCGCAATGGTTAGCGCGTTCAGCTGTTAATCGAAAGGTTGGTGGTTCGAGCCCATCCGGGAGAGGTGTTGTGGGGTCTCAAATGTAACGTAGAAAGCCAAAGTTTTTCCACAACACCTGACAACCATTTAATTTCTGAGCTTCCGTGGCTCAATGGTTAGCGCGTTCGGCTGTTAACCAATAGGTTGGTGGTTCGAGCCCATCCGGGAGCGGTGTTGTGAGGTCTCAGATGTGACGTAAAAAGTCAAGGTTTTGACACAATACCTGACGAGCATTTAACTTTTGGGCTTCCGTGGCGCAATGGGTAGCGCGTTCGGCTGTTAACCAATAGGTTGGTGGTTCGAGCCCATCCGGGAGCGGTGTTGTGAGGTCTCAGATGTGACGTAAAAAGTCAAGTTTTTTGCACAATACCCGACGAGCATTTAGGTTTTGGGCTTCCGTGGCGCAATGGTTAGCGCGTTCGGCTGTTAAGCAATAGGTTGGTGGTTCGAGCCCATCCGGGAAAGGTGTTGTGGGGTCTCAAATGTAACGTACAAAGCCAAAGTTTTTCCACAATACCTGACAACCATTTAATTTCTGAGCTTCCGTGGATCAATGGTTAGCGCGTTCGGCTGTTAACCAATAGGTTGGTGGTTCGAGCCCATCCGGGAGCGGTGTTGTGTGATCTCAAATGTAACGTAGAAAGCCAAAGTTTTTCCACAATACCTGACGACCATTTAATTTTTGGGCTTCCGTGGCGCAATGGTTAGCACGTTCGGCTTTTAACCAATAGATTGGTGGTTCGAGCCCATCCGGGAGCGGTGTTGTGAGGTCTCAGATGTGACGTAAAAAGTCAAGGTTTTCCACAATACCTGACAACCATTTAATTTCTGAGCTTCCGTGGCTCAATGGTTAGCGCGTTCGGCTGTTAACCAATAGGTTGGTGGTTCGACCCCATCCGGGAGCGGTGTTGTGTGATCTCAAATGTAACGTAGAAAGCCAAAGTTTTTCCACAATACCTGACGACCATTTAATTTTTGGGCTTCCGTGGCGCAATGGTTAGCACGTTCGGCTTTTAACCAATAGATTGGTGGTTCGAGCCCATCCGGGAGCGGTGTTGTGAGGTCTCAGATGTGACGTAAAAAGTCAAGGTTTTCCACAATACCTGACAACCATTTAATTTCTGAGCTTCCGTGGCTCAATGGTTAGCGCGTTCGGCTGTTAACCAATAGGTTGGTGGTTCGACCCCATCCGGGAGCGGTGTTGTGAGGTCTCAGATGTGACGTAAAAAGTCAAGGTTTTTACATAATACCTGACGAGCATTTAACCTTTGGGCTTCCGTGGCGCAATGGTTAGCGCGTTCGGCTGTTAACCAATAGGTTGGTGGTTCGAGCCCATCCGGGAGCGGTGTTGTGAGGTCTCAGATGTGACGTAAAAAGTCAAGGTTTTTACACAATACCTAACGAGCATTTAACTTTTGGGCTTCCGTGGCGCAATGGTTAGTGCGTTCGGCTGTTAACCAATAGGTTGGTGGTTCGAGCCCACCCGGGAGAGGTGTTGTGGGGTCTCAAATGTAACGTAGAAAGCCAAAGTTTTACACAACACCTGACAACCATTAAATTTCTGAGCTTCCGTGGCTCAATGATTAGCGCGTTCGGCTGTTAACCAATAGGTTGGTGGTTCGAGCCCATCCGGGAGCGGTGTTGTGAGGTCTCAGATGTAACGTAGAAAGCCAATGTTTTTACACAATACCTGACGAGCATTTAAATTTTGGGTTTCCTTGGCGCAATGGTTAGCGCGTTCGGCTGTTAACCAATAGGTTGGTGGTTCGAGCCCACCCGGGAGCGGTGTTGTGTGATCTCAAATGTAACGTAGAAAGCCAATGTTTTTCCACAATACCTGACGACCATTTAATTTTTGGGCTTCCGTGGCGCAATGGTTAGCACGTTCGGCTGTTAACCAATAGGTTGGTGGTTCGAGCTCATCCGGGAGCGGTGTTGTGAGGTCTCAGATGTGACGTAAAAAGTCAAGGTTTTCCACAATACCTGACAACCATTTAATTTCTGAGCTTCCGTGGCTCAATGGTTAGCGCGTTCGGCTGTTAACCAAAAGGTTGGTGGTTCGAGCCCACCCGGGAGCGGTGTTGTGGGATCTGAAATGTAACGTAGAAAGCCAAAGTTTTTGCACAATAAATGACGACCATTTAATTTTTGGGCTTCCGTGGCGCAATGGTTAGCGCGTTCGGCTGTTAACCCATAGGGTGGTGGTTCGACCCCATCCGGGAGCGGTGTTGTGAGGTCTCAGATGTGACGTAAAAAATCAAGGTTTTTACATAATACCTGACGAGCGTTTAACTTTTGGGCTTCCGTGGCGCAATGGTTAGCGCGTTCGGCTGTTAACCAATAGGTTGGTGGTTCGAGCCCATCCGGGAGCGGTGTTGTGAGGTCTCAGATGTGACGTAAAAAGTCAAGGTTTTTACACAATACCTGACGAGCATTTAACTTTTGGGCTTCCGTGGCGCAATGGTTAGCGCGTTCGGCTGTTAACCAATAGGTTGGTGGTTCGAGCCCATCCGGGAGCGGTGTTGTGGGATCTCAAATGTAACGTAGAAAGCCAAAGTTTTTGCACAATAAATGACGACCATTTAATTTTTGGGCTTCCGTGGCGCAATGGTTAGCGCGTTCGGCTGTTAACCAATAGGTTGGTGGTTCGAGCACATCCGGGAGTGGTGTTGTGAGGTCTCAGATGTGACGCAAAAAGTCAAGGTTTTTACACAATACCTGACGAGCATTTAATTTTTGGGCTTCCGTGGCGCAATGGTTAGCGCGTTCGGCTGTTAACCAATAGGTTGGTGGTTCGAGCCCATCCGGGAGCGGTGTTGTGAGGTCTCAGATGTGACGTAAAAAGTCAAGGTTTTTACACAATACCTGACGAGCATTTAACTTTTTGGCTTCCGTGGCGCAATGGTTAGCGCGTTCGGCTGTTAACCAATAGGTTGGTGGTTCGAGCCCATCCGGGAGCGGTGTTGTGAGGTCTCAGATGTGACGTAAGAAGTCAAGGTTTTTACACAATACCTGACGAGTATTTAACTTTTGGGCTTCCGTGGCGCAATGGTTAGCGCGTTCGGCTGTTAACCAATAGGTTGGTGGTTCGAGCCCATCCGGGAGCGGTGTTGTGAGGTCTCAGATGTGACGTAAAAAGTCAAGTTTTTTGCACAATACCTGACGAGTATTTAGGTTTTGGGCTTCCGTGGCGCAATGGTTAGCGCGTTCGGCTGTTAAGCAATAGGTTGGTGGTTCGAGCCCATCCGGGAGCGGTGTTGTGAGGTCTCAGATGTGACGTAAAAAGTCAAGGTTTTTACACAATACCTGACGAGCATTTAAATTTTGGGCTTCCTTGGCGCAATGGTTAGCGCGTTCGGCTGTTAACCAATAGGTTGGTGGTTCGAGCCCACCCGGGAGCGGTGTTGTGTGATCTCAAATGTAACGTAGAAAGCCAAAGTTTTTCCACAATACCTGACGACCATTTAATTTTTGGGCTTTCGTGGCGCAATGGTTAGCACGTTCGGCTGTTAACCAATAGGTTGGTGGTTCGAGCCCATCCGGGAGCGGTGTTGTGAGGTCTCAGATGTGACGTAAAAAGTCAAGGTTTTTACATAATACCTGACGAGCATTTAACTTTTGGGCTTCCGTGGCGCAATGGTTAGCGCGTTCGGCTGTTAACCAATAGGTTGGTGGTTCGAGCCCATCCGGGAGCGGTGTTGTGAGGTCTCAGATGTGACGTAAAAAGTCAAGGTTTTTACACAATACCTGACGAGCATTTAATTTTTGGGATTCCGTGGCGCAATGGTTAGCGCGTTCAGCTGTTAATCGAAAGGTTGGTGGTTCGAGCCCATCCGGGAGAGGTGTTGTGGGGTCTCAAATGTAACGTAGAAAGCCAAAGTTTTTCCACAACACCTGACAACCATTTAATTTCTGAGCTTCCGTGGCTCAATGGTTAGCGCGTTCGGCTGTTAACCAATAGGTTGGTGGTTCGAGCCCATCCGGGAGCGGTGTTGTGAGGTCTCAGATGTGACGTAAAAAGTCAAGGTTTTGACACAATACCTGACGAGCATTTAACTTTTGGGCTTCCGTGGCGCAATGGGTAGCGCGTTCGGCTGTTAACCAATAGGTTGGTGGTTCGAGCCCATCCGGGAGCGGTGTTGTGAGGTCTCAGATGTGACGTAAAAAGTCAAGTTTTTTGCACAATACCCGACGAGCATTTAGGTTTTGGGCTTCCGTGGCGCAATGGTTAGCGCGTTCGGCTGTTAAGCAATAGGTTGGTGGTTCGAGCCCATCCGGGAAAGGTGTTGTGGGGTCTCAAATGTAACGTACAAAGCCAAAGTTTTTCCACAATACCTGACAACCATTTAATTTCTGAGCTTCCGTGGATCAATGGTTAGCGCGTTCGGCTGTTAACCAATAGGTTGGTGGTTCGAGCCCATCCGGGAGCGGTGTTGTGTGATCTCAAATGTAACGTAGAAAGCCAAAGTTTTTCCACAATACCTGACGACCATTTAATTTTTGGGCTTCCGTGGCGCAATGGTTAGCACGTTCGGCTTTTAACCAATAGATTGGTGGTTCGAGCCCATCCGGGAGCGGTGTTGTGAGGTCTCAGATGTGACGTAAAAAGTCAAGGTTTTCCACAATACCTGACAACCATTTAATTTCTGAGCTTCCGTGGCTCAATGGTTAGCGCGTTCGGCTGTTAACCAATAGGTTGGTGGTTCGACCCCATCCGGGAGCGGTGTTGTGTGATCTCAAATGTAACGTAGAAAGCCAAAGTTTTTCCACAATACCTGACGACCATTTAATTTTTGGGCTTCCGTGGCGCAATGGTTAGCACGTTCGGCTTTTAACCAATAGATTGGTGGTTCGAGCCCATCCGGGAGCGGTGTTGTGAGGTCTCAGATGTGACGTAAAAAGTCAAGGTTTTCCACAATACCTGACAACCATTTAATTTCTGAGCTTCCGTGGCTCAATGGTTAGCGCGTTCGGCTGTTAACCAATAGGTTGGTGGTTCGACCCCATCCGGGAGCGGTGTTGTGAGGTCTCAGATGTGACGTAAAAAGTCAAGGTTTTTACATAATACCTGACGAGCATTTAACCTTTGGGCTTCCGTGGCGCAATGGTTAGCGCGTTCGGCTGTTAACCAATAGGTTGGTGGTTCGAGCCCATCCGGGAGCGGTGTTGTGAGGTCTCAGATGTGACGTAAAAAGTCAAGGTTTTTACACAATACCTAACGAGCATTTAACTTTTGGGCTTCCGTGGCGCAATGGTTAGTGCGTTCGGCTGTTAACCAATAGGTTGGTGGTTCGAGCCCACCCGGGAGAGGTGTTGTGGGGTCTCAAATGTAACGTAGAAAGCCAAAGTTTTACACAACACCTGACAACCATTAAATTTCTGAGCTTCCGTGGCTCAATGATTAGCGCGTTCGGCTGTTAACCAATAGGTTGGTGGTTCGAGCCCATCCGGGAGCGGTGTTGTGAGGTCTCAGATGTAACGTAGAAAGCCAATGTTTTTACACAATACCTGACGAGCATTTAAATTTTGGGTTTCCTTGGCGCAATGGTTAGCGCGTTCGGCTGTTAACCAATAGGTTGGTGGTTCGAGCCCACCCGGGAGCGGTGTTGTGTGATCTCAAATGTAACGTAGAAAGCCAATGTTTTTCCACAATACCTGACGACCATTTAATTTTTGGGCTTCCGTGGCGCAATGGTTAGCACGTTCGGCTGTTAACCAATAGGTTGGTGGTTCGAGCTCATCCGGGAGCGGTGTTGTGAGGTCTCAGATGTGACGTAAAAAGTCAAGGTTTTCCACAATACCTGACAACCATTTAATTTCTGAGCTTCCGTGGCTCAATGGTTAGCGCGTTCGGCTGTTAACCAAAAGGTTGGTGGTTCGAGCCCACCCGGGAGCGGTGTTGTGGGATCTGAAATGTAACGTAGAAAGCCAAAGTTTTTGCACAATAAATGACGACCATTTAATTTTTGGGCTTCCGTGGCGCAATGGTTAGCGCGTTCGGCTGTTAACCCATAGGGTGGTGGTTCGACCCCATCCGGGAGCGGTGTTGTGAGGTCTCAGATGTGACGTAAAAAATCAAGGTTTTTACATAATACCTGACGAGCGTTTAACTTTTGGGCTTCCGTGGCGCAATGGTTAGCGCGTTCGGCTGTTAACCAATAGGTTGGTGGTTCGAGCCCATCCGGGAGCGGTGTTGTGAGGTCTCAGATGTGACGTAAAAAGTCAAGGTTTTTACACAATACCTGACGAGCATTTAACTTTTGGGCTTCCGTGGCGCAATGGTTAGCGCGTTCGGCTGTTAACCAATAGGTTGGTGGTTCGAGCCCATCCGGGAGCGGTGTTGTGGGATCTCAAATGTAACGTAGAAAGCCAAAGTTTTTGCACAATAAATGACGACCATTTAATTTTTGGGCTTCCGTGGCGCAATGGTTAGCGCGTTCGGCTGTTAACCAATAGGTTGGTGGTTCGAGCACATCCGGGAGTGGTGTTGTGAGGTCTCAGATGTGACGCAAAAAGTCAAGGTTTTTACACAATACCTGACGAGCATTTAATTTTTGGGCTTCCGTGGCGCAATGGTTAGCGCGTTCGGCTGTTAACCAATAGGTTGGTGGTTCGAGCACATCCGGGAGTGGTGTTGTGAGGTCTCAGATGTGACGCAAAAAGTCAAGGTTTTTACACAATACCTGACGAGCATTTAATTTTTGGGGTTCCGTGGCGCAATGGTTAGCGCGTTCAGCTGTTAATCGAAAGGATGGTGGTTCGAGCCCACCCGGGAGAGGTGTTGTGGGGTCTCAGATGTAGCGTAAAAAGTCCAAACTTTTCCACAATACCTGACGACCATTTAATATTTGGGCTTCTGTGGCGCAATGTTTAGCGCGTTCGGCTGTTAAACAATAGGTTAGTGGTTCGAGCCCATCCGGGAACGGTGTTGTGAGGTCTCAGATGTGACGTAAAAAGTCAAGGTTTTTACACAATACCTGACGAGCATTTAATTTTTGGGCTTCCGTGGCGCAATGGTTAGCACGTTCAGCTGTTATTCGAAAGGTTGGTGGTTCGAGCCCACCCGGGAGAGGTGTTGTAGGGTCTCAGATTGTTAAATCCGGCGATCCACAACGAGCCTGGTCATTTAGACCTAAATAATGATTGAAATTAATGGTTTTCCCCACTGGGGTTTTCCCAGGACCTTTTTTCCCATAAGCAGAAGTTATGGGTTTTTATGGTCCGAATTTAGTTTAGATACAGTTTAGTTAAGATTATTTAAGGTTTACTTATAATGAATACTTATGTTTGATATGTTTTTTATGTAAAGACCTTTAAGATAACATTTAACTCTAAACCAAAATAAGAACTGTCGTATGGCACGGCCTGTAATTGCTAAGAAATACTGTACAATTGTAAAGGCTATAGTAATGCATTTGAAAGGTTCGACGGATGGTTTTTGTTACTAGGATGTTAAAAGGCCCTCTGGCCCTGTAAAGTCATAAAACTTCGGAGTGACGAATATTGGGGATCGCTTTGTAACAATAATAGGGGGTAAAACTTGAACTTTGTGTTAAAACTAGCAAAAGCAAAGCCTGAGTAGAACGTATTGGACTCTTGATGGAAAAAGAGCGCTTGTTACCATCGGACAATATAGAAAGCAAACCGACTCTGCCGAGAGAGGTTGTAAAAGAAAGATTTAGAACTTTAGATAAACGGACGTGTTTTAAGGAAAATTAATGTAAAGATATGTTAATTTGAGTATGATTTGACAGACAATACAACAATTAAAGAAATTATTGACGATTGCATTTGGAGCTTCTTCGTTTTTGAATAAAGACACACAAATAAGTTAGGGATTTAGATCGGTGTTTCAGTCCGCCAATGTGATATCAGAAGGGTATCACAAACTCTTATGTTGGGATGGAAGTCGCAACATAAAATGGTGCCGAAACCCGGGACTAATTACGTGCTCGGGAATAATTACGCGCCCGGGACTAATTACGTGCTCGGGAAAAATTACGTTAATTGGACAATTTTGTGAAAATTGGACTTGGTTCGAGAACTTCGAAAAATTTTGGAAATCTTCAAGTCTCTAGTCAACTCCACGATGGATGCTTTTTGCCGATGCCTGAGAGAAAGGGAACATGAACGTGCCGCAAGAAGTCCAGCGGCGGAGAGCGACAAGGAGCGGGATAAAGGAGTCCCAGCCCAAAGACATCAGAGTCTACAGAAGCCGAAGGAGTGGTGTTTGTCAAGGTTGGATGCAACTATATGCAGTTTGGAAGCAACGAACAACCGTTACACTTCAGGTTGATAAAATTGATTCGCACTTCGCAATGAAGTTGGGTTCGTAGAAAAATTTGTATTAAGTGAAACGAAGGTTTGACACTAAGTTGACGTAAGATAGAAACTTGTGCTCTGGTTGAGCTTGGTTAAAGTTGTGCTCTGGTTGAGCTGAGTTAAAGTTGTGCTCTGGTTGAGCTGAGTTAAAGTTGTGCTCTGGTTGAGCTGAGTTAAAGTTGTGCTCTGGTTGAGCTTGGTTAAAGTTGCGCTCTGGTTGAGCTGAGTTAAAGTTGTGCTCTGGTTGAGCTGAGTTAAAGTTGTGCTCTGGTTGAGCTTGGTTAAAGTTGTCCTCTGGTTGAACTTGGTTAAAGTTGTCCTCTGGTTGAGCTTGGTTAAAGTTGTGCTCTGGTTGAGATTGGTTAAAGGTGTTCTGGTTGAGCTTGGTTTAAGTGCTCTGGTTGAGCTTGGTATAAGGGTTTATTACCAATAGGTCGGTCTTGGCTTGTTGTGAAAGAGAGGTTGTATGATGGCGTGGCCACGGTAAGAAATTAGATGCCCCATAAAGAGCGAAAATAAGTAAATAACCTAGCCGGGTATCCCCTCCCATGCCCCAGCACGGGCATTAGACAAAGTCCATGAAAGGACAAAAAGCTCTTAATTGAGCACGAACCTTTTCCTAAAAGGATAAAAGGGTTAGCCAAGATAAAAGAGTTGCACATGGGCATTATTAAGACCTGATCGGGGCGTACCTAAGAAAAAGGCGACGCTTATTAGTTGGCTATTTCGATACACTTAGTAGCGCATTCACGATACGAGCGGCGCTGTAAGATTTATTTCGAACGGCGTCGACGAGTGATTAACAGGTGTACAGACCGAAGTTTGGATACTCCCTTTTTGGTGGTCCCTTCGCGAGTCCCTGGCTGACTTTGTCCAATCATTATTGCCGTTAACTAGGTTGTTTGGTAAAAGGTAAAATTACTATTTGTAAAAGGTAATGTTGGTATTTGTTAAAAGTATAAAGGGTGTATTGGTTTAAATGGAACACTTATAAGGTGATTGCATTACATGTATTTAGTGAAATATGGTAAAAAGAAAATTTGGTACAATGACATTGATACTGGTATAAGTAATTGCACTGTAAAAAATGGTTGTTTAAAAGGGAAAGATAAGTTAGTACCCCTGGTGTGAAGGGATGAACGACGTGGATGGTGGCATTCCTACTTTTCTTTGGTGCCTCTATTTTCATGGCACGTCCTTTTCCCACTTCCCGGCCCACCTGACATGATTCGTTCTAGTTGTATCGAGCCCACCAGGGAAAGGTGTTGTGGGGTCTCAGATTTAGCGTAAAAAGTCAAAACTTTTCCACAATACCTGACAACCATTTAATTTCTGAGCTTCCGTGGCTCAATGGTTAGCGCGTTCGGCTGTTAACCAATAGATTGGAGTATGTTATAGTCCAATTTGTCCCCCATCTAACCATACTAAAAACATTGCGCTACGACAAACAAGGGCCGAGATATTAAGCAAAATGTTCGTCAACTTTGGTATCGTCTTACTTATTTTTATTATGTTACTTATGATTTTTGCACTAAACTTTGGAGGCTCATAACTCTTGTTCTACAAGAAATACTGGGATCTCCTTTGGATATGTTATAGTACTTTTTGCTCCCCATACAAGGATACTTTAAACTTGAGGCTACCTCAATATCGTCGTCAACTTATTTTTTGTCTCACTTATTGTTAGAAGGTTACTTGCATTTCCTTTGGACGGGTTGTTTGTTTTAGTGTAGCGGTTATCGCATCCGCCTCACTCCCGGAAGGCCACATGTTCGAAACCGCGAAGTTTTTTTTTTGCTTGGAACATGCAAAGACCTTTATAATTATCCGAACATTTGTGTCAAGGTCACATTATTTACATCCCCGTATCTCTGGTAGAACCAGAGTTACGAGCCTGCAAAGTTTATTTTCAAAAATCAAAAGTAACCTTCTAACAATAAGTGAGACAAAAAATAAGTTGAAGACGATATTGAGGTAGCCTCAAGTTTAAAGTATCCTTGTATGGGGAGCAAAGAGTACTATAACATATCCAAAGGAGATCCCAGTATCTCTTGTAGAACAAGAGTTATGAGCCTCCAAAGTTTAGTGCAAAAATCATAAGTAACATAATAAAAATAAGTGAGACGATACCAAAGTTGACGAACATTTTGCTTAATATCTCGGCCCCTGTTTGTCGTAGCTCAATGTTTTTAGTATGGTTAGATGGGGGACAATTTGGACTATAACATATCCTAAGGACATCCCCGTATCTCTAGTAGACACAGAGTTATGGGCCTGCAAAATATAGTCTACTGCAATTCCTATGGACGGGTTGTTTGTTTACGTTTAGCTTAATTACTCGGCCCCTGTTTTTCGTAGCTCAATGTTTTTAGTATGGTTAGATGGGGGACAAATTGGAATATAACATACTCAAAGGACATCGCCGTATCTACAGTAGAAACAGAGTTACGAGCCTGCAAAGTATAGTCTAATGCATTTTCTATGGAGGGGTTTGTTTGTTCATGTATTGCTTAATTACTTGACCCTGTTCTTTCGATTAAAAATAATAACATATCTTTAGTGTAGCGGTTATCGCATCCGCCTCACTCCCGGAAGGCCACAGGTTCGAAACCGCGAAGTTTTTTTTTATAATTATCCGAACATTTGTGTCAAGGTCACATTATTTACATCCCCGTATCTCTGGTAGAACCAGAGTTACGAGCCTCCAGAATTTAGTCTAATGGATTTCCTATGGAGGGGTTTGTTTGTTTACGATTAGCTTAATTACTCGACTACTGTTTGTCGTAGCTCAATGTTTTTAGTATGGTTAGATGGGGGACAAATTGGACTATAACATACTCAAAGGACATCCCCGTATCTACAGTAGAAACAGATTTACGAGCCTGCAAAATATAGTCTAATGCATTTTCTATGGAGGGGTTTGTTTGTTCGCGTATTGCTTAATTACTTGACCCTGTTCTTTCGATTAAAAATAATAACATATCTTTAGTGTAGCGGTTATCGCATCCGCCTCACTCCCGGAAGGCCACAGGTTCGAAACCGCGAGGTTTTTTTTTTTTTGCTTGGAACATGCAAAGACCTTTATAATTATCCGAACATTTGTGTCAAGGTCACATTATTTACATCCCCGTATCTCTGGTAGAACCAGAGTTACGAGCCTCCAGAATTTAGTCTAATGTATTTCCTATGGAGGGGTTTGTTTGTTTACGATTAGCTTAATTACTCGACTACTGTTTGTCGTAGCCCTAATTCTTAGTATGGCTAGATGGGGGACAAATTGGTCTATAACATACTCAAAGGACATCCCCGTATCTCCAGTAGAAACAGAGTTACGAGCCTGCAAAGTTTATTTTCAAAAATCAAAAGTAACCTTCTAACAATAAGTGAGACAAAAAGTAAGTTGACGACGATATTGAGGTAGCCTCAAGTTTAAAGTATCCTTGTATGGGGAGCAAAGAGTACTATAACATATCCAAAGGAGATCCCAGTATCTCTTGTAGAACAAGAGTTATGAGCCTCCAAAGTTTAGTGCAAAAATCGTAAGTAACATAATAAAAATAAGTGAGACGATACCAAAGTTGACGAACATTTTGCTTAATATCTCGGCCCCTGTTTGTCGTAGCTCAATGTTTTTAGTATGGTTAGATGGGGGACAATTTGGACTATAACATATCCTAAGGACATCCCCGTATCTCTAGTAAACACAGAGTTATGGGCCTGCAAAGCATAGTCTAATGCATTTCCTTTGGACGGGTTGTTTGTTTACGTTTAGCTTAATTACTCGGCCCCTGTTTTTCGTAGCTCAATGTTTTTAGTATGGTTAGATGGGGGACAAATTGGAATATAACATACTCAAAGGACATCGCCGTATCTACAGTAGAAACAGAGTTACGAGCCTCCAGAATTTAGTCTAAAGTATTTCCTATAATCCAATTTGTCCCCCATCTAACCGTACTAAAAACATTGAGCTACGACAAACAGTAGTCGAGTAATTAAGCTAATCGTAAACAAACAAACCCCTCCATAGGAAATACATTAGACTAAATTCTGGAGGCTCGTAACTCTGGTTCTACCAGAGATACGGGGATGTAAATAATGTGACCTTGACACAAATGTTCGGATAATTATAAAAAAAAACTTCGCGGTTTCGAACCTGTGGCCTTCCGGGAGTGAGGCGGATGCGATAACCGCTACACTAAAGATATGTTATTATTTTTAATCGAAAGAACAGGGTCAAGTAATTAAGCAATACATGAACAAACAAACCCCTCCATAGAAAATGCATTAGAGTATACTTTGCAGGCTCGTAACTCTGTTTCTACTGTAGATACGGCGATGTCCTTTGAGTATGTTATATTCCAATTTGTCCCCCATCTAACCATACTAAAAACATTGAGCTACGAAAAACAGGGGCCGAGTAATTAAGCTAAACGTAAACAAACAACCCGTCCATAGGAAATACATTAGACTAAATTCTGGAGGCTCGTAACTCTGGTTCTACCAGAGATACGGGGATGTAAATAATGTGACCTTGACACAAATGTTCGGATAATTATAAAAAAAAACTTAGCGGTTTCGAACCTGTGGCCTTCCGGGAGTGAGGCGGATGCGATAACCGCTACACTAAAGATATGTTATTATTTTTAATCGAAAGAACAGGGTCAAGTAATTAAGCAATACATGAACAAACAAACCCCTCCATAGAAAATGCATTAGACTATACTTTGCAGGCTCGTAACTCTGTTTCTTCTGTAGATACGGCGATGTCCTTTGAGTATGTTATATTCCAATTTGTCCCCCATCTAACCATACTAAAAACATTGAGCTACGAACAGCAGGGGCCGAGTAATTAAGCTAAACGTAAACAAACAACCCGTCCATAGGAAATACATTAGACTAAATTCTGGAGGCTCGTAACTCTGGTTCTACCAGAGATACGGGGATGTAAATAATGTGACCTTGACACAAATGTTCGGATAATTATAAAAAAAAACTTCGCGGTTTCGAACCTGTGGCCTTCCGGGAGTGAGGCGGATGCGATAACCGCTATACTAAAGATATGTTATTATTTTTAATCGAAAGAACAGGGTCAAGTAATTAAGCAATACATGAACAAACAAACCCCTCCATAGAAAATGCATTAGAGTATACTTTGCAGGCTCGTAACTCTGATTCTACTGTAGATACGGCGATGTCCTTTGAGTATGTTATATTCCAATTTGTCCCCCATCTAACCATACTAAAAACATTGAGCTACGAAAAACAGGGGCCGAGTAATTAAGCTAAACGTAAACAAACAACCCGTCCAAAGGAAATGCCTTAGACTATGCTTTGCAGGCCCATAACTCTGTGTTTACTAGAGATACGGGGATGTCCTTAGGATATGTTATAGTCCAAATTGTCCCCCATCTAACCATACTAAAAACATTGAGCTAGGACAAACAGGGGCCGAGATATTAAGCAAAATGTTCGTCAACTTGGTATCGTCTCACTTATTTTTATTATGTTACTTATGATTTTTGCACTAAACTTTGGAGGCTCATAACTCTTGTTCTACAAGAGATACTGGGATCTCCTTTGGATATGTTATAGTACTCTTTGCTCCCCATACAAGGATACTTTAAACTTGAGGCTACCTCAATATCGTCGTCAACTTATTTTTTGTCTCACTTATTGTTAGAAGGTTACTTTTGATTTTTGAAAATAAACTTTGCAGGCTCGTAACTCTGGTTCTACCAGAGATACGGGGATGTAAATAATGTGACCTTGACACAAATTTTCGGATAATTATAAAGGTCTTTGCATGTTCCAAGCAAAAAAGAAAAAGTTTCGCGGTTTCGAACCTGTGGCCTTCCGGGAGTGAGGCGGATGCGATAACCGCTACACTAAAGATATGTTATTATTTTTAATCGAAAGAACAGGGTCAAGTAATTAAGCAATACGTGAACAAACAAACCCCTCCATAGAAAATGCATTAGACTATACTTTGCAAGGCCCATAACTCTGTGTCTACTAGACATACTGGGATCTCCTTTGGATATGTTATAGTACTCTTTGATCCCCATACAAGGATACTTTAAACTTGAGGCTACCTCAATATCGTCGTCAACTTATTTTTTGTCTCACTTATTGTTAGATGGTTACTTTTGATTTTTGAAAATAAACTTTGCAGGCTCGTAACTCTGTTTCTACTGGAGATACGGGGATGTCCTTTGAGTTTGTTATAGACCAATTTGTCCCCCATCTAGCCATACTAAGAATTAGGGCTTCGACAAACAGTAGTCGAGTAATTAAGCTAATCGTAAACAAACAAACCCCTCCATAGGAAATACATTAGACTAAATTCTGGAGGCTGGTAACTCTGGTTCTACAAGAGATACGGGGATGTAAATAATGTGAACTTGACACAAATGTTCGGATAATTATAAAAAAAAACTTCGCGGTTTCGAACCTGTGGCCTTCCGGGAGTGAGGCGGATGCGATAACCGCTACACTAAAGATATGTTATTATTTTTAATCGAAAGAACAGGGTCAAGTAATTAAGCAATACGTGAACAAACAAACCCCTCCATAGAAAATGCATTAGACTATACTTTGCAAGGCCCATAACTCTGTGTCTACTAGACATACCGGGATGTCCTTAGGATATGTTATAGTCCAATTTGTCATTCATCTAACCATACTAAAAACTTTGGGCTACGACAAACAGGGGCCGAGTACTTAAGCGAAACGTAAAGAAACAAACCCCCTCCATAGGAAATGAGTTAGACTATACTTTGCAGGCTCGTAACTCTGTTTCCACTGGAGATACGGGGATGTCCTTTGAGTATGTTATAGTCCAATTTGTCCCCCATCTAACCATACTAAAAACATTGAGCTACGAAAAACAGGGGCCGAGTAACCCTTACAAAAATCTTCTTAAGAGTTCTAAAGGAATTTCTTTGGAACCCTACGGAGCCCTTGGGATCATTTTCCAAAGAAACTATTTCCAAAGACTTCCATGGAATTTCCTAAAGAATTCTTGAGATAAATTTCCAAAGAATGGCTTGGGATTATTTTCTAAAGAAAATCTTTAGGAATTCTAAAGATAAATTTCCTAAGAAGGTCTAGGGATTATTTTCTAAAGAAATTCTTTAGGAATTCTAAAGATAAATTTCCTAAGAAGGTCTAGGGATTATTTTCTAAAGAAATTCTTTAGGTATTCTAGAGATAAATTTCCAAAGAATGTCTTGGGATTATTTTCTAAAGAAATTCGTTAGGAATTCTAAAGATAAATTTCCTAAGAAGGTCTAGGGATTATTTTCTAAAGAAATTCTTTAGGAATTCTGGAGATAAATTTCCAAAGAATGTCTTGGGACTATTTTCTAAAGAAATTCTTTAGGAATTCTAAAGATGAATTTCCTAAGAAGGTCTAGGGACTATTTTCTAAAGAAATTCTTTAGGAATTCTAGAGATAAATTTCCTAAGAGGGTCTTGGGATTATTTTCGAAAGAAATTCTTTAGGAATTCTAGAGATAAATTTCCAAAGAATGTCTTGGGATTACTTTCTAAAGAAACTCTTTTGGAAGTCTAGAGATAAATTTCCAAAGAATTTCTTGGTATTATTTTGTAACGAAATTATTTAGGAATTCTAGGGATAAATTTCCAAAGTAGGTCTAGGGGTTTTTTTCCAAAGAAGTTCTTTAGAAATGCTTGAGATAAATTTCCAAAGAATGTCTAGGGAATATTTTCCAACGAAATTCTTTAGAATTCTTCAGATCAATTTCCAAAGAAGGTCCATGGTTTATTTCCAAAAGAAATTCGTTAGCATTATTGAGATAAATGTCCAATGAAGCTCTAGGGTTGGTTTTCCAGAGAAGATCTAGGGTTTATCTTCCAACGAAATTCGTTTGGAATTCAAGAGATGAATTTCAAAGGGCCAGATATATTGCAATTATGCTTTACATATAATTATCTCAAAATATTTTTACCCAAATTGTTTAGCTAAAGTTTTCCTAGATAGACATTAACTTGATGGTTAAAAAAATTAAAAACGTTTCACGAAGGCTTGTCCCGTAGCTAAGGCTAGGCAAGCGCTGAAATGGAATGTTACATTTACCTATTTTTTTATTATATTTTTTGCCTTCAATAATCCGTGAGGTGTTTATGTAAAGGATAAAATAGATTAAAAGTAAAATAAGAGTAATTAAAATCGTTATGTTTAGATTTACAGGGAATCTAAGCTGTCAGTCGGAATTTTTGCTTAATTCTCTTACGGCATGTTTTATCTTTGTTTCGAGCGTAATTAGAGTCCAAAATAAATATTTTTTTAAAAACATTGTAGAGGAAATTAGGTTAAACGCGTTTCTGATACTCGAAAAACTATCAGTGAATATACATTATTAAATTTAACAACGACGTCTGTATCTACTGCTTGGCCGTTAAAGCCTCCAAAACCCACTTAGTACCCCATACAATTGCACAAGGTTTAAAACTTTCTGCCGTTTACGGATGTTTTTAATAAGTCGATTAAATGTCTGACTTTTAAAGCAACTTCAACTCTGCATGCGAGAACTTCACTCTGCATGCGAGAACTTCCCTCTCTATAAGGGGTGTAGTTCAGCGTAAAAGAACTACACTTCCTGTATTGGGATATGGTTCTGCATGTAAGAACTATCCTCGTTTCAAGTGGCTAAATTAATTTACCCACTTCTCTATATATTTCCCAAGAAAATTCCAAAGATATTACCCAAGAACATTCCAAAGATATTTCCCAAGAGAATTCCAAAGATATTTCCCAAGATAATTCCAAAGATATTTCCCAAGAAGATTCCAAAGATATTTCCCAAGAAAATTCCAAAGATATTTCCCAAGGAAATTCCAAAGATATTTCCCAAGAAAAATCCAAAGATATTTCCCAAGGAAATTCCAAAGATATTTCCCAAGAACATTCCAAAGATATTTCCCAAGGAAATTCCAAAGATATTTCCCAAGAACATTCCAAAGATATTTCCCAAGAAAATTCCAAAGATATTTCCCAAGAAAATTCCAAAGATATTTCCCAAGAAAATTCCAAAGATATTTCCCAAGAAAATTCCAAAGATATTTCGCAAGGAAATTCCAAAGATATTTCCCAAGAAAATTCCAAAGATATTTCCAAAGTAATTTCCAAAGAAAAAGAGGCCAATATTCCCCAATTTCCTAAAGAACGCCTTAAGGATTTCCAAAGAAATTTCCCAAGGAATTTTCTTAAGAGTTCTTAAGAAGATTTTTGTAAGGGAATTAAGCTAAACGTAAACAAACAACCCGTCCAAAGGAAATGCATTAGACTATGCTTTGCAGGCCCATAACTCTGTGTTTACTAGAGATACGGGGATGTCCTTAGGATATGTTATAGTCCAAATTGTCCCCCATCTAACCATACTAAAAACATTGAGCTAGGACAAACAGGGGCCGAGATATTAAGCAAAATGTTCGTCAACTTGGTATCGTCTCACTTATTTTTATTATGTTACTTATGATTTTTGCACTAAACTTTGGAGGCTCATAACTCTTGTTCTACAAGAGATACTGGGATCTCCTTTGGATATGTTATAGTACTCTTTGCTCCCCATACAAGGATACTTTAAACTTGAGGCTACCTCAATATCGTCGTCAACTTATTTTTTGTCTCACTTATTGTTAGAAGGTTACTTTTGATTTTTGAAAATAAACTTTGCAGGCTCGTAACTCTGGTTCTACCAGAGATACGGGGATGTAAATAATGTGACCTTGACACAAATTTTCGGATAATTATAAAGGTCTTTGCATGTTCCAAGCAAAAAAGAAAAAGTTTCGCGGTTTCGAACCTGTGGCCTTCCGGGAGTGAGGCGGATGCGATAACCGCTACACTAAAGATATGTTATTATTTTTAATCGAAAGAACAGGGTCAAGTAATTAAGCAATACGTGAACAAACAAACCCCTCCATAGAAAATGCATTAGACTATACTTTGCAAGGCCCATAACTCTGTGTCTACTAGACATACTGGGATCTCCTTTGGATATGTTATAGTACTCTTTGATCCCCATACAAGGATACTTTAAACTTGAGGCTACCTCAATATCGTCGTCAACTTATTTTTTGTCTCACTTATTGTTAGATGGTTACTTTTGATTTTTGAAAATAAACTTTGCAGGCTCGTAACTCTGTTTCTACTGGAGATACGGGGATGTCCTTTGAGTTTGTTATAGACCAATTTGTCCCCCATCTAGCCATACTAAGAATTAGGGCTTCGACAAACAGTAGTCGAGTAATTAAGCTAATCGTAAACAAACAAACCCCTCCATAGGAAATACATTAGACTAAATTCTGGAGGCTGGTAACTCTGGTTCTACAAGAGATACGGGGATGTAAATAATGTGAACTTGACACAAATGTTCGGATAATTATAAAAAAAAACTTCGCGGTTTCGAACCTGTGGCCTTCCGGGAGTGAGGCGGATGCGATAACCGCTACACTAAAGATATGTTATTATTTTTAATCGAAAGAACAGGGTCAAGTAATTAAGCAATACGTGAACAAACAAACCCCTCCATAGAAAATGCATTAGACTATACTTTGCAAGGCCCATAACTCTGTGTCTACTAGACATACCGGGATGTCCTTAGGATATGTTATAGTCCAATTTGTCATTCATCTAACCATACTAAAAACTTTGGGCTACGACAAACAGGGGCCGAGTACTTAAGCGAAACGTAAAGAAACAAACCCCCTCCATAGGAAATGAGTTAGACTATACTTTGCAGGCTCGTAACTCTGTTTCCACTGGAGATACGGGGATGTCCTTTGAGTATGTTATAGTCCAATTTGTCCCCCATCTAACCATACTAAAAACATTGAGCTACGAAAAACAGGGGCCGAGTAACCCTTACAAAAATCTTCTTAAGAGTTCTAAAGGAATTTCTTTGGAACCCTACGGAGCCCTTGGGATCATTTTCCAAAGAAACTATTTCCAAAGACTTCCATGGAATTTCCTAAAGAATTCTTGAGATAAATTTCCAAAGAATGGCTTGGGATTATTTTCTAAAGAAAATCTTTAGGAATTCTAAAGATAAATTTCCTAAGAAGGTCTAGGGATTATTTTCTAAAGAAATTCTTTAGGAATTCTAAAGATAAATTTCCTAAGAAGGTCTAGGGATTATTTTCTAAAGAAATTCTTTAGGTATTCTAGAGATAAATTTCCAAAGAATGTCTTGGGATTATTTTCTAAAGAAATTCGTTAGGAATTCTAAAGATAAATTTCCTAAGAAGGTCTAGGGATTATTTTCTAAAGAAATTCTTTAGGAATTCTGGAGATAAATTTCCAAAGAATGTCTTGGGACTATTTTCTAAAGAAATTCTTTAGGAATTCTAAAGATGAATTTCCTAAGAAGGTCTAGGGACTATTTTCTAAAGAAATTCTTTAGGAATTCTAGAGATAAATTTCCTAAGAGGGTCTTGGGATTATTTTCGAAAGAAATTCTTTAGGAATTCTAGAGATAAATTTCCAAAGAATGTCTTGGGATTACTTTCTAAAGAAACTCTTTTGGAAGTCTAGAGATAAATTTCCAAAGAATTTCTTGGTATTATTTTGTAACGAAATTATTTAGGAATTCTAGGGATAAATTTCCAAAGTAGGTCTAGGGGTTTTTTTCCAAAGAAGTTCTTTAGAAATGCTTGAGATAAATTTCCAAAGAATGTCTAGGGAATATTTTCCAACGAAATTCTTTAGAATTCTTCAGATCAATTTCCAAAGAAGGTCCATGGTTTATTTCCAAAAGAAATTCGTTAGCATTATTGAGATAAATGTCCAATGAAGCTCTAGGGTTGGTTTTCCAGAGAAGATCTAGGGTTTATCTTCCAACGAAATTCGTTTGGAATTCAAGAGATGAATTTCAAAGGGCCAGATATATTGCAATTATGCTTTACATATAATTATCTCAAAATATTTTTACCCAAATTGTTTAGCTAAAGTTTTCCTAGATAGACATTAACTTGATGGTTAAAAAAATTAAAAACGTTTCACGAAGGCTTGTCCCGTAGCTAAGGCTAGGCAAGCGCTGAAATGGAATGTTACATTTACCTATTTTTTTATTATATTTTTTGCCTTCAATAATCCGTGAGGTGTTTATGTAAAGGATAAAATAGATTAAAAGTAAAATAAGAGTAATTAAAATCGTTATGTTTAGATTTACAGGGAATCTAAGCTGTCAGTCGGAATTTTTGCTTAATTCTCTTACGGCATGTTTTATCTTTGTTTCGAGCGTAATTAGAGTCCAAAATAAATATTTTTTTAAAAACATTGTAGAGGAAATTAGGTTAAACGCGTTTCTGATACTCGAAAAACTATCAGTGAATATACATTATTAAATTTAACAACGACGTCTGTATCTACTGCTTGGCCGTTAAAGCCTCCAAAACCCACTTAGTACCCCATACAATTGCACAAGGTTTAAAACTTTCTGCCGTTTACGGATGTTTTTAATAAGTCGATTAAATGTCTGACTTTTAAAGCAACTTCAACTCTGCATGCGAGAACTTCACTCTGCATGCGAGAACTTCCCTCTCTATAAGGGGTGTAGTTCAGCGTAAAAGAACTACACTTCCTGTATTGGGATATGGTTCTGCATGTAAGAACTATCCTCGTTTCAAGTGGCTAAATTAATTTACCCACTTCTCTATATATTTCCCAAGAAAATTCCAAAGATATTACCCAAGAACATTCCAAAGATATTTCCCAAGAGAATTCCAAAGATATTTCCCAAGATAATTCCAAAGATATTTCCCAAGAAGATTCCAAAGATATTTCCCAAGAAAATTCCAAAGATATTTCCCAAGGAAATTCCAAAGATATTTCCCAAGAAAAATCCAAAGATATTTCCCAAGGAAATTCCAAAGATATTTCCCAAGAACATTCCAAAGATATTTCCCAAGGAAATTCCAAAGATATTTCCCAAGAACATTCCAAAGATATTTCCCAAGAAAATTCCAAAGATATTTCCCAAGAAAATTCCAAAGATATTTCCCAAGAAAATTCCAAAGATATTTCCCAAGAAAATTCCAAAGATATTTCGCAAGGAAATTCCAAAGATATTTCCCAAGAAAATTCCAAAGATATTTCCAAAGTAATTTCCAAAGAAAAAGAGGCCAATATTCCCCAATTTCCTAAAGAACGCCTTAAGGATTTCCAAAGAAATTTCCCAAGGAATTTTCTTAAGAGTTCTTAAGAAGATTTTTGTAAGGGAATTAAGCTAAACGTAAACAAACAACCCGTCCAAAGGAAATGCATTAGACTATGCTTTGCAGGCCCATAACTCTGTGTTTTCTAGAGATACGGGGATGTCCTTAGGATATGTTATAGTCCAAATTGTCCCCCATCTAACCATACTAAAAACATTGAGCTACGACAAACAGGGGCCGAGATATTAAGCAAAATGTTCGTCAACTTTGGTATCGTCTCACTTATTTTTATTATGTTACTTATGATTTTTGCACTAAACTTTGGAGGCTCATAACTCTTGTTCTACAAGAGATACTGGGATCTCCTTTGGATATGTTATAGTACTCTTTGCTCCCCATACAAGGATACTTTAAACTTGAGGCTACCTCAATATCGTCGTCAACTTATTTTTTGTCTCACTTATTGTTAGAAGGTTACTTTTGATTTTTGAAAATAAAGTTTGCAGGCTCGTAAATCTGGTTCAACCAGAGATACGGGGATGTAAATAATGTGACCTTGACACAAATGTTCGGATAATTATAAAGGTCTTTGCATGTTCCAAGCAAAAAAAAAACTTCGCGGTTTCGAACCTGTGCCCTTCCGGGAGTGAGGCGGATGCGATAACCGCTACACTAAAGATATGTTATTATTTTTAATCGAAAGAACAGGTTCAAGTAATTAAGCAATACATGAACAAACAAACCCCTCCATAGAAAATGCATTAGACTATACTTTGCAGGCTCGTAACTCTGTTTCTACTGTAGATACGGCGAGGTCCTTTGAGTATGTTATATTCCAATTTGTCCCCCATCTAACCATACTAAAAACATTGAGCTACGAAAAACAGGGGCCGAGTAATTAAGCTAAACGTAAACAAACAACCCGTCCAAAGGAAATGCATTAGACTATACTTTGCAAGGCCCATACCTCTGTGTCTACTAGACATACCGGGATGTCCTTAGGATATGTTATAGTCCAATTTGTCATTCATCTAACCATACTAAAAACTTTGGGCTACGACAAACAGGGGCCGAGTACTTAAGCGAAACGTAAAGAAACAAACCCCCTCCATAGGAAATGAGTTAGACTATACTTTGCAGGCCCATAACTCTGTGTCTATTAGAGATACGGGGATGTCCTTTGAGTATGTTATAGTCCAATTTGTCCCCCATCTAACCATACTAAAAACATTGAGCTACGAAAAACAGGGGCCGAGTAATTAAGCTAAACGTAAACAAACAACCCGTCCAAAGGAAATGCATTAGACTATGCTTTGCAGGCCCATAACTCTGTGTTTACTAGAGATACGGGGATGTCCTTAGGATATGTTATAGGTCAAATTGTCCCCCATCTAACCATTCTAAAAACATTGAGCTACGACAAACAGGGGCCGAGATATTAAGCAAAATGTTCGTCAACTTTGGTATCGTCTCACTTATTTTTATTATGTTACTTATGATTTTTGCACTAAACTTTGGAGGCTCATAACTCTTGTTCTACAAGAGATACTGGGATCTCCTTTGGATATGTTATAGTACTCTTTGCTCCCCATACAAGGATACTTTAAACTTGAGGCTACCTCAATATCGTCGTCAACTTATTTTTTGTCTCACTTATTGTTAGAAGGTTACTTTTGATTTTTGAAAATAAAGTTTGCAGGCTCGTAACTCTGGTTCAACCAGAGATACGGGGATGTAAATAATGTGACCTTGACACAAATGTTCGGATAATTATAAAGGTCTTTGCATGTTCCAAGCAAAAAAAAAAACTTCGCGGTTTCGAACCTGTGGCCTTCCGGGAGTGTGGCGGATGCGATAACCGTTACACTAAAGATATGTTATTATTTTTAATCGAAAGAACAGGGTCAAGTAATTAAGCAATACGTGAACAAACAAACCCCTCCATAGAAAATGCTTTAGACTATATTTTGCAGGCCCATAACTCTGTGTCTACTAGAGATACCGGGATGTCCTTAGGATATGTTATAGTACAATTTGTCCTTCATCTAAATATACTAAAAACTTTGGGCTACGACAAACAGGGGCCGAGTACTTAAGCAAAACGTAAAGAAACAAACCCCCTCCATAGGAAATGAGTTAGACTATACTTTGCAGGCTCTTAACTCTGTTTCTACTGGAGATACGGGGATGTCCTTTGAGTATTTTATAGTCCAATTTGTCCACCATCTAACCATACTAAAAACATTGAGCTACGACAAACAGGGGCCGAGTAATTAAGCTAAACGTAAACAAACAACCCGTCCAAAGGAAATGCATTAGACTATGCTTTGCAGGCCCATAACTCTGTGTTTACTAGAGATACGGGGATGTCCTTAGGATATGTTATAGTCCAAATTGTCCCCCATCTAACCATACTAAAAACATTGAGCTAAGACAAACAGGGGCCGAGATATTAAGCAAAATGTTCGTCAACTTTGGTATCGTCTCACTTATTTTTATTATGTTACTTATGATTTTTGCACTAAACTTTGGAGGCTCATAACTCTTGTTCTACAAGAGATACTGGGATCTCCTTTGGATATGTTATAGTACTCTTTGCTTCCCATACAAGGATACTTTAAACTTGAGGCTACCTCAATATCGTCGTCAACTTATATTTTGTCTCACTTATTGTTAGAAGGTTACTTTTGATTTTTGAAAATAAACTTTGCAGGCTCGTAACTCTGGTTCTACTGGAGATACGGGGATGTCCTTTGAGTATGTTATAGACCAATTTGTCCCCCATCTAGCCATACTAAGAATTAGGGCTACGACAAACAGTAGTCGAGTAATTAAGCTAATCGTAAACAAACAAACCCCTCCATAGGAAATACATTAGACTAAATTCTGGAGGCTCGTAACTCTGGTTCTACCAGAGATACGGGGATGTAAATAATGTGACCTTGACACAAATGTTCGGATAATTATAAAGGTCTTTGCATGTTCCAAGCAAAAAAAAACTTCGCGGTTTCGAACCTGTGGCCTTCCGGGAGTGAGGCGGATGCGATAACCGCTACACTAAAGATTTGTTATTATTTTTTATCGAAAGAACAGGGTCAAGTAATTAAGCAATACGTGAACAAACAAACCCCTCCATAGAAAATGCATTAGACTATACTTTGCAGGCTCGTAACTCTGTTTCTACTGGAGATACGGGGATGTCCTTAGGATATGTTATAGTCCAAATTGTCCCCCATCTAACCATACTAAAAACTTTGGGCTACGACAAACAGTAGTCGAGTAATTAAGCTAATCGTAAACAAACAACCCGTCCATAGGAAATGCATTAGACTATACTTTGCAGGCCCATAACTCTGTGTCTATTAGAGATACGGGGATGTCCTTAGGATATGATATAGTCCAAATTGTCCCCCATCTAACTATACTAAAAACTTTGGGCTACGACAAACAGGGGCCGAGTAATTAAGCTAAACGTAAACAAACAACCCCTCCATAGGAAATGCATTAGATTATACTTTGCAGGCTCGTAACTCTGTTTCTACTGGAGATACGGGGATGTCCTTTGAGTATGTTATAGTCCAATTTGTCCCGCATCTAACCATACTAAAAACATTGAGCTACGACAAACAGTAGTCGAGTAATTAAGCTAATCGTAAACAAACAAACCCCTCCATAGGAAATGCATTAGACTATATTTTGCAGGCCCATAACTCTGTGTCTACTAGAGATACGGGGATGTCGTTAGGATATGTTATAGTCCAAATTGTCCCCCATCTAACCATACTAAAAACTTTGGGCTACGACAAACAGGGGCCGAGTACTTAAGCAAAACGTAACGAAACAAACCCCCTCCATAGGAAATGCATTAGACTATACTTTGCAGGCTCATAACTCTTGTTCTACAAGAGGTACTGGGATCTCCTTTGGATATGTTATAGTACTCTTTGCTCCCCATACAAGGATACTTTAAACTTGAGGCTACCTCAATATCGTCGTCAACTTATTTTTTGTCTCACTTATTGTTAGAAGGTTACTTTTGATTTTTGAAAATAAACTTTGCAGGCTCGTAACTCTGGTTCTACCAGAGATACGGGGATGTAAATAATGTGACCTTGACACAAATGTTCGGATAATTATAAAGGTCTTTGCATGTTCCAAGCAAAAAAAAAAAAGCTTCGCGGTTTCGAACCTGTGGCCTTCCGGGAGTGAGGCGGTTGCGATAACCGCTACACTAAAGATATGTTATTATTTTTAATCGAAAGAACAGGGTCAAGTAATTAAGCAATACGTGAACAAACAAACCCCTCCATAGAAAATGCATTAGACTATACTTTGCAAGGCCCATAACTCTGTGTCTACTAGACATACCGGGATGTCCTTAGGATATGTTATAGTCCAATTTGTCCTTCATCTAAATATACTAAAAACTTTGGGCTACGACAAACAGGGGCCGAGTACTTAAGCAAAACGTAAAGAAACAAACCCCCTCCATAGGAAATGAGTTAGACTATACTTTGCAGGCTCGTAACTCTGTTTCTACTGGAGATACGGGGATGTCCTTTGAGTATTTTATAGTCCAATTTGTCCACCATCTAACCATACTAAAAACATTGATCTACGAAAAACAGGGGCCGAGTAATTAAGCTAAACGTAAACAAACAACCCGTCCAAAGGAAATGCATTAGACTATGCTTTGCAGGCCCATAACTCTGTGTTTACTAGAGATACGGGGATGTCCTTAGGATATGTTATAGTCCAAATTGTCCCCCATCTAACCATACTAAAAACATTGAGCTACGACAAACAGGGGCCTAGATATTAAGCAAAATGTTCGTCAACTTTGGTATCGTCTCACTTATTTTTATTATGTTACTTATGATTTTTGCACTAAATTTTGGAGGCTCATAACTCTTGTTCTACAAGAGATACTGGGATCTCCTTTGGATATGTTATAGTACTCTTTGCTCCCCATACAAGGATACTTTAAACTTGAGGCTACCTCAATATCGTCGTCAACTTATTTTTTGTCTCACTTATTGTTAGAAGGTTACTTTTGATTTTTGAAAATAAAGTTTGCAGGCTCGTAACTCTGGTTCTACCAGAGATACGGGGATGTAAATAATGTGACCTTGACACAAATGTTCGGATAATTATAAAGGTCTTTGCATGTTCCAAGCAAAAAAAAAAGCTTCGCGGTTTCGAGCCTGTGGCCTTCCGGGAGTGAGGCGTATGCGATAACCGCTACACTAAAGATATGTTATTATTTTTAATCGAAAGAACAGGGTCAAGTAATTAAGCAATACGTGAACAAACAAACCCCTCCATAGAAAATGCATTAGACTATACTTTGCAAGGCCCATAACTCTGTGTCTACTAGACATACCGGGATGTCCTTAGGATATGTTATAGTCCAATTTGTCATTCATCTAACCATACTAAAAACTTTGGGCTACGACAAACAGGGGCCGAGTACTTAAGCGAAACGTAAAGAAACAAACCCCCTCCATAGGAAATGAGTTAGACTATACTTTGCAGGCTCGTAACTCTGTTTCCACTGGAGATACGGGGATGTCCTTTGAGTATGTTATAGTCCAATTTGTCCCCCATCTAACCATACTAAAAACATTGAGCTACGAAAAACAAGGGCCGAGTAATTAAGCTAAACGTAAACAAACAACCCGTCCAAAGGAAATGCATTAGACTATGCTTTGCAGGCCCATAACTCTGTGTTTACTAGAGATACGGGGATGTCCTTAGGATATGTTATAGTCCAAATTGTCCCCCATCTAACCATACTAAAAACATTGAGCTACGACAAACAGGGGCCGAGATATTAAGCAAAATGTTCGTCAACTTTGGTATCGTCTCACTTATTTTTATTATGTTACTTATGATTTTTGCACTAAACTTTGGAGGCTCATAACTCTTGTTCTACAAGAGATACTGGGATCTCCTTTGGATATGTTATAGTACTCTTTGCTCCCCATACAAGGATACTTTAAACTTGAGGCTACCTCAATATCGTCGTCAACTTATTTTTTGTCTCACTTATTGTTAGAAGGTTACTTTTGATTTTTGAAAATAAAGTTTGCAGGCTCGTAACTCTGGTTCTACTGGAGATACGGGGATGTCCTTTGAGTATGTTATAGACCAATTTGTCCCCCATCTAGCCATACTAAGAATTAGGGCTATGACAAACAGTAGTCGAGTAATTAAGCTAATCGTAAACAAACAAACCCCTCCATAGGAAATACATTAGACTAAATTCTGGAGGCTCGTAACTCTGGTTCTACCAGAGATACGGGGATGTAAATAATGTGACCTTGACACAAATGTTCGGATAATTATAAAGGTCTTTGCATGTTCCAAGCAAAAAAAAACTTCGCGGTTTCGAACGTGTGGCCTTCCGAGAGTGAGGCGGATGCGATAACCGCTACACTAAAGATATGTTATTATTTTTAATCGAAAGAACAGGGTCAAGTAATTAAGCAATACGTGAACAAACAAACCCCTCCATAGAAAATGCATTAGACTATACTTTGCAAGCTCGTAACTCTGTTTCTACTGGAGATACGGGGATGTCCTTAGGATATGTTATGGTCCAATTTGTCCTTCATCTAACCATACTAAAAACTTTGGGCTACGACAAACAGGGGCCGAGTACTTAAGCAAAACGTAAAGAAACAAACCCCCTCCATAGGAAATGCATTAGACTATACTTTGCAGGCTCGTAACTCTGTTTCTACTGGAGATACGGGGATGTCCTTTGAGTATGTTATAGTCCAATTTGTCCCCCATCTAACCATACTAAAAACATTGAGCTACGACAAACAGTAGTCGAGTAATTAAGCTAATCGTAAACAATCAAACCCCTCCATAGGAAATGCATTAGACTATACTTTGCAGGCCCATAACTCTGTGTCTACTAGAGATACGGGGATGTCCTTAGGATATGTTATAGTCCAAATTGTCCCCCATCTAACCATACTAAAAACTTTGGGCTACGACAAACAGGGGCCGAGTACTTAGGCAAAACGTAACGAAACAAACCCCCTCCATAGGAAATGCATTAGACTATACTTTGCAGGCTCGTAACTCTGTTTCTACTGGAGATACGGGGATGTCCTTTGAGTATGTTATAGTCCAATTTGTCCCCCATCTAACCATACTAAAAATATTGAGCTACGACAAACAGGGGCCGAGTAATTAAGCTAAACGTAAACAAACAACCCGTCCATAGGAAATGCATTAGACTATATTTTGCAGGCCCATAACTCTGTGTCTACTAGAGATACGGGGATGTCCTTAGGATATGATATAGTCCAAATTGTCCCCCATCTAACCATACTAAAAACATTGAGCTACGACAAACAGGGGCCGAGATATTAAGCAAAATGTTCGTCAACTTTGGTATCGTCTCACTTATTTTTATCATGTTACTTATGATTTTTGCACTAAACTTTGGAGGCTCATAACTCTTGTTCTACAAGAGGTACTGGGATCTCCTTTGGATATGTTATAGTACTCTTTGCTCCCCATACAAGGATACTTTAAACTTGAGGCTACCTCAATATCGTCGTCAACTTACTTTTTGTCTCACTTATTGTTAGAGGGTTACTTTTGATTTTTGAAAATATACTTTGCAGGCTCGTAACTCTGGTTCTACCAGAGATACGGGGATGTCCTTAGAGTATGTTATAGACCAATTTGTCCCCCATCTAGCCACACTAAGAATTAGGGCTACGACAAACAGTAGTCGAGTAATTAAGCTAATCGTAAACAAACAAACCCCTCCATAGGAAATACATTAGACTAAATTCTGGAGGCTCGTAACTCTGGTTCTACCAGAGATACGGGGATGTAAATAATGTGACCTTGACACAAATGTTCGGATAATTATAAAGGTCTTTGCATGTTCCAAGCAAAAAAAAACTTCGCGGTTTCGAACCTGTGGCCTTCCGAGAGTGAGGCGGATGCGATAACCGCTACACTAAAGATATGTTATTATTTTTAATCGAAAGAACAGGGTCAAGTAATTAAGCAATACATGAACAAACAAACCCCTCCATAGAAAATGCATTAGACTATACTTTGCAGGCTCGTAACTCTGTATCTACTGGAGATACGGGGATGTCCTTTGAGTATGTTATAGTCCAATTTGTCCCCCATCTAACCATACTAAAAACATTGAGCTACGACAAACAGGGGCCGAGTAATTAAGCTAAACGTAAACAAACAACCCGTCCTTAGGAAATGCATTAGACTATACTTTGCAGGCCCATAACTCTGTGTCTACTAGAGATACGGGGATGTCCTTAGGATATGTTATAGTCCAAATTGTCCCCCATCTAACCATACTAAAAACATTGAGCTACGACAAACAGGGGCCGAGTAATTAAGCTAAACGTAAACAAACAACCCGTCCATAGGAAATGCATTAGACTATATTTTGCAGGCCCATAACTCTGTGTCTACTAGAGATACGGGGATGTCCTTAGGATATGATATAGTCCAAATTGTCCCCCATCTAACCATACTAAAAACATTGAGCTACGACAAACAGGGGCCGAGATATTAAGCAAAATGTTCGTCAACTTTGGTATCGTCTCACTTATTTTTATAATGTTACTTATGATTTTTGCACTAAACTTTGGAGGCTCATAACTCTTGTTCTACAAGAGGTACTGGGATCTCCTTTGGATATGTTATAGTACTCTTTGCTCCCCATACAAGGATACTTTAAACTTGAGGCTACCTCAATATCGTCGTCAACTTATTTTTTGTCTCACTTATTGTTAGAAGGTTACTTTTGATTTTTGAAAATAAACTTTGCAGGCTCGTAACTCTGGTTCTACCAGAGATACGGGGATGTAAATAATGTGACCTTGACACAAATGTTCGGATAATTATAAAGGTCTTTGCATGTTCCAAGCAAAAAAAAAAGCTTCGCGGTTTCGAACCTGTGGCCTTCCGGGAGTGAGGCGGATGCGATAACCGCTACACTAAAGATATGTTATTATTTTTAATCGAAAGAACAGGGTCAAGTAATTAAGCAATACGTGAACAAACAAACCCCTCCATAGAAAATGCATTAGACTATACTTTGCAAGGCCCATAACTCTGTGTCTACTAGAGATACCGGGATGTCCTTAGGATATGTTATAGTCCAATTTGTCATTCATCTAACCATACTAAAAACTTTGGGCTACGACAAACAGGGGCCGAGTACTTAAGCGAAACGTAAAGAAACAAACCCCCTCCATAGGAAATGAGTTAGACTATACTTTGCAGGCTCGTAACTCTGTTTCCACTGGAGATACGGGGATGTCCTTTGAGTATGTTATAGTCCAATTTGTCCCCCATCTAACCATACTAAAAACATTGAGCTACGACAAACAGGGGCCGAGTAATTAAGCTAAACGTAAACAAACAACCCGTCCTTAGGAAATGCATTAGACTATACTTTGCAGGCCCATAACTCTGTGTCTACTAGAGATACGGGGATGTCCTTAGGATATGTTATAGTCCAAATTGTCCCCCATCTAACCATACTAAAAACATTGAGCTACGACAAACAAGGGCCGAGATATTAAGCAAAATGTTCGTCAACTTTGGTATCGTCTCACTTATTTTTATTATGTTACTTATGATTTTTGCACTAAACTTTGGAGGCTCATAACTCTTGTTCTACAAGAGATACTGGGATCTCCTTTGGAAATGTTATAGTACTCTTTGCTCCCCATACAAGGATACTTTAAACTTGTGGCTACCTCAATATCGTCGTCAACTTATTTTTTGTCTCACTTATTGTTAGAAGGTTACTTTTGATTTTTGAAAATAAAGTTTGCAGGCTCGTAACTCTGGTTCTACCAGAGATACGGGGATGTAAATAATGTGACCTTGACACAAATGTTCGGATAATTATAAAGGTCTTTGCATGTTCCAAGCAAAAAAAAAAAACTTCGCGGTTTCGAACCTGTGGCCTTCCGGGAGTGAGGCGGATGCGATAACCGCTACACTAAAGATATGTTATTATTTTTAATTGAAAGAACAGGTTCAAGTAATTAAGCAATACATGAACAAACAAACCCCTCCTTGTTCACAGTGGCTGGTGCTCTGAAGTGTGAAAAATTGAGATTCCAAATTTTTCGTCGGTTGCTGATAAAATAAGAGATATTCGATTTTATTTTTTATATAGCGGGCGTTGAATGTTTCACGAAAGTACGTTGGTCTTGAATTTACACGCCAGTTTTTTTAGGTTGCGACGCAATAACAGAAGATTTTTTAACACGGTTTGCTAGTTACTCGTTTTTGATGGGGCCGGATTTGGCAACAAAACTAATCGATCACGAGCGAAAGCGAACTGACTTCTCACAAGTAGGGCACAACAGAAAGATAGCAATAATCACGGTAGTGGGAGCGTCGAGAATGCAGTTAGATCTTGTTACCAGTGACTGAAGCTCCAAAGCGTTGAGATCACAATTTAAATCCTCGGTTGTAGATGAGATAAGCGAGAGTAGTTCCTTTCTTTTTTTTTAGAAGCGGGCTTTGATTTTTTTAAGAAGACCGATGCTCTTGGCTTTGCACGCCAGGTCTTTTTTAAGCGACGCAAGAACGGATGTTTTTTGTTTCAGCACGGATTGTAAGTTATGCGTTAATGGTACTTATCACGAGGCAAATACGGGTCTTGGAGAAAGCTGTCCACCAGCAAAAGCGGGATGACTTACGACGATTTGCAAGTAGCTAAGCCGACGGTAGCGATCACAGTGGAAGGCGAGACGTTGAATACGTTAAAGGTGATCATTCATACCTGAAAGATAGAATACAGTTAGTCCTTGTTCACAGTGGCTGGTGCTCTGAAGAGTGAAAAATTGAGATTCCAAATTTTTCGTCGGTTGCTGATAAAATAAGAGATATTCGATTTTATTTTTATATAGCGGGCGTTGAATGTTTCACGAAAGTACGTTGGTCTTGAATTTACACGCCATTTTTTTTAGGTTGCGACGCAATAACAGAAGATTTTTTAACACGGTTTGCTAGTTTCTCGTTTTTGATGGGGCCGGATTTGGCAACAAAACTAATCGATCACGAGCGAAAGCGAACTGACTTCTCACAAGTAGGGCACAACAGAAAAATAGCAATAATCACGGTAGTGGGAGCGTCGAGAATGCAGTTAGATCTTGTTACCAGTGACTGTAGTATTTCTTCACTATTTTCAAATATGTTCACTGAAACCATTATTTTTATACTTTTTGCTTTAATTCAAGCAAATGTAACGATATTCAATCAAAAAAACTGTTAAAATTCAATTTTTCAATAAGAAATCGTTGTCACGGATTTTGTATCTTGAAGAAGAAAAACATGCGATTTTTTCGGTACACTTTTGAATGCATTTTTTTCTGGAGAAATTTTTGACCCAATTCAGCTTAATTCCCTATAAAACACTCATTTAAAGTGATTTCATCTCGATTGAACAATAAATAAAAATGTACCTCGATTTTTAATAACATTTTCAAAATCGACGTTTCACGGCCAAAGAAGCATATTTTGAGTATTTCTTCACTATTTTCAAATATAACCACTGAAACCATTATTTTTATACTTTTTGCTTTAATTCAAGCAAATATAACGATATTCATTCAAAAAACTGTTAAAATTCAATTTTTCAATAAGAAATCGTTGTCACGGATTTTGTATCTTGAAGAAGAAAAACATGCGATTTTTTCGGTACACTTTTGAATGCATTTTTTCTGGAGAAATGTTTGACCGAATTCAGCTTAATTCCCTATAAAACACTCAATAAAAGTGATTTCATCTCGATTGAACAATAAATAAAAATGTACCTCGATTTTTAATAACATTTTCAAAATCGACGTTTCACGGCCAAAGAATCATACTTTGAGTATTTCTTCACTATTTTCAAATATATTCATTGAAACCATTATTTTTATACTTTTTGCTTTAATTCAAGCAATGTAACGATATTCATTCAAAAAACTTAAAATTCAATTTTCAATAAGAAATCGTATTCACGGATTTTGTGTCTTGAAGAAGGAAAACCTGCGATTTTTTCGGTACTTTTTTGAATGCATTTTTTTTTGGAGGAATTTTTGACCGAATTCAGCTTAATTCCCTATAAAACACTCATTGAAAGTGGTGGTTCGAGCCCACCCGGGACCGGTGTTGTGGGATCTCAAATGTAACGTAAAAACCAAAGTTTTTCCACAATACCTGACAACCATTTAATTTTTGGGTTTCCGTGCAGCATTGGTTAGCGCTTTCGGCTATGAACCGAAAGGTTGGTGGTTCGTGCCCATCCGGGAGCGGTGTTGTGAGGTCTCAGAAGTGACGTAAAAAGTCAGAGTTTTTCCACAATACCTGACAAACATTTAATATTTGGGCTTCCGTGGCGCAATGGTTAGCGCGCTCAACTGTTATTCAAAAGGTTGGTGGTTCGAGCGTACCCGGGAGTGGTGTTGTGATGTCTCAGATGTGACGTAAAAAGTCGAGGTTTTTTCACAATACCTGACGACCATTTAATATTTGGGCTTCCGTGGCGCAATGGTTAGCGCGTTCGGCTGTTCACCGAAAGGTTAGTGGTTCGAGCCCACCCGAAAGCGGTGTTGTGAGGTCTCAGATGTAACGTAAAATGTCATAGTTTTTCCACAATAACTGACGAACATTTAACATTTGGGCTTCCGTGGAGCAATGGTTAGCGCGTTCAGCAGTTAACCGAAAGGTTGGTGTTTCGAGCCCACCCAGGAGAGGCGTTGTGGGGTCTCAGTTGTAGCGTAAAAAGTCAAAACTTTTCCACAATACGGGACAAACATTTAATTTCTGAATTTCCGTGGCTCAATGGTTAGCTCGTACAGCTGTTAACCGAAAGTTTGGTGGTTCGAGCCCACCCGGGAGAGGTGTTGTGAGGTCTCAGATGTGACGTAAAAAGTCAAAGTTTTTCCACAATACCTGACGACCATATAAGTTTCTAGCTTCCATGGCGCAATGGTTGGCGCGTTCGGCTGTTAACCGAAAGGTTGGTGGTTCGAGCCCATCCGGGAGCGGTGTTGTAGGGTATCAGATATAACGTAATAAGTCATAACTTATCCACAATACCTGACAACCATTTAATTTCTGAGCTTCCGTGGCTCAATGGTTATCGCGTTCGGCTGTTAACCAATAGATTTGTGGTTCGAGCCCATCCGGGATGCGGTGTTGTGAGGTCTCAGATGTAACGTAAAATGTCAGAGTTTTTCACAATACCTGACGAACATTTAATTTTTGGGCTTCCGTGGCGCAATGATTAGCGCGTTCAGCTGTTAATCGAAAGGTTGAAGGTTCGAGCCCACCCGGGAGAGGTGTTGTGGGGTCTCAGATGTAGCGTAAAAAGTCAAAACTTTTCCACAATACGTGACAACCATTTAATTTCTGAGCTTCCGTGGCTCAATGGTTAGCGCGTTCGGCTGTTAACCAATAGGTTGGTGGTTCGAGCCCATCCGGGAGCGGTGTTGTGAGGTCTCAGATGTGACGTAAAAAGTCAAGGTTTTTACACAATACCTGACGAGCATTTAACTTTGGGCTTCCGTGGCTCAATGGTTAGCGCGTTCGGCTGTTAACCAATAGGTTGGTGGTTCGACCCCATCCGGGAGCGGTGTTGTGAGGTCTCAGATGTAACGTAAAATGTCAGAGTTTTTCCACAATACCTGACGAACATTTAATTTTTGGGTTTCCGTGACGCAATGATTAGCGCGTTCAGCTGTTAATCGAAAGGTTGAAGGTTCGAGCCCACCCGGGAGAGGTGTTGTGGGGTCTCAGATGTAGCGTAAAAAGTCAAAACTTTTCCACAAGACGTGACAACCATTTAATTTCTGAGCTTCCGTGGCTCAATGGTTAGCGCGTTCAGCTGTTAACCAATAGGTTAGTGGTTCGAGCCCATCCGGGAACGGTGTTGTGAGGTCTCAGATGTGACGTAAAAAGTCAAGGTTTTTCCAAAATACATGACGACCATTTAATTTTTGGGCTTCCGTGGCGCAATGGTTAGCGCGTTCAGCTGCTATTCAAAAGACTGGTGGTTTGAGCCCTCCCGGGAGCGGTGTTGTGACGTCTCAAATGTAACATAAAATGTCAGAGTTTTTCCACAATACCTGTCGAACATTGAATTTTTGGGCTTCCGTGCGCAATGATTAGCGCGATCAGCTGTTAATCGAAAGGTTGGTGGTACGAGCCCACACGGGAGAGGTGTTGTGGGGTCTCAGATGTAGCGTAAAAGGTCATAACTTTTCCACAATACGTGACAACCATTTAATTTCTGAGCTTCCGTGGCTCAATGGTTAGCGCGTTCGGCTGTTAACCAATAGGTTAGTGGTTCGAGCCCATCCGGGAACGGTGTTGTGAGGTCTCAGATGTGACGTAAAAAGTCAAGGTTTTTACACAATACCTGACGAGCATTTAATTTTTGGGCTTCCGTGGCGCAATGGTTAGCGCGTTCGGCTGTTAACCAATAGGTTGGTGGTTCGGCCCCTGTTTGTCGTAGAGCCGAGATATTAAGCAAAATGTTCGTCAACTTTGGTATCGTCTCACTTATTTTTATTATGTTACTTATGATTTTTGCACTAAACTTTGGAGGCTCATAACTCTTGTTCTACAAGAGATACTGGGATCTCCTTTGGATATGTTATAGTACTCTTTGCTCCCCATACAAGGATACTTTAAACTTGAGGCTACCGCAATATCGTCGTCAACTTATTTTTTGTCTCACTTATTGTTAGAAGGTTACTTTTGATTTTTGAAAATAAATTTTGCAGGCTCGTAACTCTGTTTCTACTGGAGATACGGGGATGTCCTTTGAGTATGTTATAGACCAATTTGTCCTTCATCTAGCCATACCAAGTATTAGGGCTACGACAAACAGTAGTCGAGTAATTAAGCTAATCGTAAACAAACAAACCCCCTCCATAGGAAATACATTAGACTAAATTCTGGAGGCTCGTAACTCTGGTTCTACCAGAGATACGGGGATGTAAATAATGTGACCTTGACACAAATGTTCGGATAATTATAAAAAAAAACTTCGCGGTTTCGAACCTGTGGCCTTCCGGGAGTGAGGCGGATGCGATAACCGCTACACTAAAGATATGTTATTATTTTTAATCGAAAGAACAGGGTCAAGTAATTAAGCAATACGTGAACAAACAAACCCCTCCATAGAAAATGCATTAGACTATACTTTGCAGGCTCGTAACTCTGTTTCTACTGGAGATACGGGGATGTCCTTTGAGTATGTTATAGTCCAATTTGTCCCCCATCTAACTATACTAAAAACATTGAGCTACGACAAACAGCAGTCGAGTAATTAAGCTAAACGTAAACAAACAACCCGTCCATAGGAAATGCAGTAGACTATATTTTGCAGGCCCATAACTCTGTGTCTACTAGAGATACGGGGATGTCCTTAGGATATGTTATAGTCCAAATTGTCCCCCATCTAACCATACTAAAAACATTGAGCTACGACAAACTCAAAGGACATACCCGTATCTCCAATAGAAACAGAGTTACGAGCCTGCAAACTATAGTCTAATGCATTTCCTATGCAGGGGGTTTGTTTCGTTACGTTTTGCTTAAGTACTCGGCCCCTGTTTGTCGTAGCCCAAAGTTTTAAGTATGGTTAGATGGGGGACAATTTGGACTATAACATATCCTAAGGACATCCCCGTATCTCTAGTAGACACAGAGTTATGGGCCTGCAAAGTATAGTCTAATGCATTTCCTATGGAGGGGTTTGTTTGTTTACGATTAGCTTAATTACTCGACTGCTGTTTGTCGTAGCTCAATGTTTTTAGTATGGTTAGATGGGGGACAAATTGGACTATAACATACTCAAAGGACATCCCCGTATCTCCAGTAGAAACAGAGTTACGAGCCTGCAAAGTATAGTCTAATGCATTTTCTATGGAGGGGTTTGTTTGTTCACGTATTGCTTAATTACTTGACCCTGTTCTTTCGATTAAAAATAATAACATATCTTTAGTGTAGCGGTTATCGCATCCGCCTCACTCTCGGAAGGCCACAGGTTCGAAACCGCGAAGTTTTTTTTTTGCTTGGAACATGCAAAGACCTTTATAATTATCCGAACATTTGTGTCAAGGTCACATTATTTACATCCCCGTATCTCTGGTAGAACCAGAGTTACGAGCCTGCAAAGTTTATTTTCAAAAATCAAAAGTAACCTTCTAACAATAAGTGAGACAAAAAATAAGTTGACGACGATATTGAGGTAGCCTCAAGTTTAAAGAATCCTTGTATGGGGAGCAAAGAGTACTATAACATATCCAAAGGAGATCCCAGTATCTCTTGTAGAACAAGAGTTATGAGCCTCCAAAGTTTAGTGCAAAAATCATAAGTAACATAATAAAAATAAGTGAGACGATACCAAAGTTGACGAACATTTTGCTTAATATCTCGGCCAATGTTTGTCGAAGCTCAATGTTTTTAGTATAATTAGATGGGGGACAATTTGGACTATAACATATCCTAAGGACATCCCCGTATCTCTAGTAGACACAGAGTTATGGGCCTGCAAAATATAGTCTACTGCATTTCCTATGGACGGGTTGTTTGTTTACGTTTAGCTTAATTACTCGGCTCCTGTTGGTCGTAGCTCAATAATTTTAGTATGGTTAGATGGGGGACAAATTGGACTATAAAATACTCAAAGGACATCCCTGTATCTCCAGTAGAAACAGAGTTAGGAGCCTGCAAAGTATAGTCTAATGCATTTTCTATGGAGGGGTTTGTTTTTTCACGTATTGCTTAATTACTTGACCCTGTTCTTTCGATTAAAAATAATAACATATCTTTAGTGTAGCGGTTATCGCATCCGCCTCACTCCCGGAAGGCCACAGGTTCGAAACCGCGAAGTTTTTTTTTATAATTATCCGAACATTTGTGTCAAGGTCACATTATTTACATCCCCGTATCTCTGGTAGAACCAGAGTTACGAGCCTCCAGAATTTAGTCTAATGTATTTCCTATGGAGGGGGTTTGTTTGTTTACGATTAGCTTAATTACTCGACTACTGTTTGTCGTAGCCCTAATACTTGGAATGGCTAGATGAAGGACAAATTGGTCTATAACATACTCAAAGGACATCCCCGTATCTCCAGTAGAAACAGAGTTACGAGCTTGCAAAATTTATTTTCAAAAATCAAAAGTAACCTTCTAACAATAAGTGAGACAAAAAATAAGTTGACGACGATATTGCGGTAGCCTCAAGTTTAAAGTATCCTTGTATGGGGAGCAAAGAGTACTATAACATATCCAAAGGAGATCCCAGTATCTCTTGTAGAACAAGAGTTATGAGCCTCCAAAGTTTAGTGCAAAAATCATAAGTAACATAATAAAAATAAGTGAGACGATACCAAAGTTGACGAACATTTTGCTTAATATCTCGGCTCTACGACAAACAGGGGCCGAACCACCAACCTATTGGTTAACAGCCGAACGCGCTAACCATTGCGCCACGGAAGCCCAAAAATTAAATGCTCGTCAGGTATTGTGTAAAAACCTTGACTTTTTACGTCACATCTGAGACCTCACAACACCGTTCCCGGATGGGCTCGAACCACTAACCTATTGGTTAACAGCCGAACGCGCTAACCATTGAGCCACGGAAGCTCAGAAATTAAATGGTTGTCACGTATTGTGGAAAAGTTATGACCTTTTACGCTACATCTGAGACCCCACAACACCTCTCCCGGGTGGGCTCGTACCACCAACCTTTCGATTAACAGCTGATCGCGCTAATCATTGCGCACGGAAGCCCAAAAATTCAATGTTCGACAGGTATTGTGGAAAAACTCTGACATTTTATGTTACATTTGAGACGTCACAACACCGCTCCCGGGAGGGCTCAAACCACCAGTCTTTTGAATAGCAGCTGAACGCGCTAATCATTGCGCCACGGAAGCCCAAAAATTAAATGGTCGTCATGTATTTTGGAAAAACCTTGACTTTTAACGTCACATCTGAGACGTCAATATACCGCTCCCGGATGGGCTCTAACCACCAACCTATTGGTTAACAGCTGAACGCGCTAACCATTGAGCCACGGAAGCTCAGAAATTAAATGGTTGTCACGTATTGTGGAAAAGTTTTGACTTTTTACGCTACATCTGAGACCCCACAACACCTCTCCCGGGTGGGCTCGAACCTTCAACCTTTCGATTAACAGCTGAACGCGCTAATCATTGCGTCACGGAAACCCAAAAATTAAATGTTCGTCAGGTATTGTGGAAAAACTCTGACATTTTACGTTACATCTGAGACCTCACAACACCGCTCCCGGATGGGGTCGAACCACCAACCTATTGGTTAACAGCCGAACGCGCTAACCATTGAGCCACGGAAGCCCAAAGTTAAATGCTCGTCAGGTATTGTGTAAAAAGCTTGACTTTTTACGTCACATCTGAGACCTCACAACACCGCTCCCGGATGGGCTCGAACCACCAACCTATTGGTTAACAGCCGAACGCGCTAACCATTGAGCCACGGAAGCTCAGAAATTAAATGGTTGTCACGTATTGTGGAAAAGTTTTGACTTTTTACGCTATATCTGAGACCCCACAACACCTCTCCCGGGTGGGCTCGAACCTTCAACCTTTCGATTAACAGCTGAACGCGCTAATCATTGCGCCACGGAAGCCCAAAAATTAAATGTTCGTCAGGTATTGTGAAAAACTCTGACATTTTACGTTACATCTGAGACCTCACAACACCGCATCCCGGATGGGCTCGAACCACAAATCTATTGGTTAACAGCCGAACGCGATAACCATTGAGCCACGGAAGCTCAGAAATTAAATGGTTGTCAGGTATTGTGGATATGTTATGACTTATTACGTTATATCTGATACCCTACAACACCTCTCCCGGTTGGCATCGAACCACCAACCTTTCGGTTAACAGCCGAACGAGCTAACCATTGCCCCAAGGAACCCCAAAAATTAAATGTTCGTCAGGTATTGTGGAAAAACCTTGAATTTTTACGTTACATTTGAGATCCCACAACACCGCTCCCGGGTGGGCTCGAACCACCAACCTATTGGTTAACAGCCGAACGCGCTAATCATTGAGCCACGGAAGCTCAGAAATTAAATGGTTGTCACGTGTTGTGGAAAAGTTTTGACTTTTTACGCTACATCTGAGACCCCACAACACCTCTCCCGGGGGGGCTCGTACCACCAACCTTTCGATTAACAGCTGAACGCGCTAACCATTGCGCCACGGAAGCCCAAAAATTCAATGTTCGACAGGTATTGTGGAAAAACTCTGACATTTTATGTTACATTTGAGACGTCACAACACCGCTCCCGGGAGGGCTCAAACCACCAGTTTTTTGAATAGCAGCTGAACGCGATAACCATTGCGCCACGGAAGCTCAGAAATTAAATGGTTGTCACGTATTGTGGAAAAGTTTTGACTTTTTACGCTACATCTGAGACGTCACAACACCGCTCCCGGATGGGCTCGAACCACCAACCTATTGGTTAACAGCCGAACGCGCTAACCATTGAGCCACGGAAGCCCAAAGTTAAATGCTCGTCAGGTATTGTGTAAAAACCTTGACTTTTTACGTCACATCTGAGACCTCACAACACCGCTCCCGGATGGGCTCGAACCACCAACCTATTGGTTAACAGCCGAACGCGCTAACCATTGAGCCACGGAAGCTCAGAAATTAAATGGTTGTCACGTATTGTGGAAAAGTTTTGACTTTTTACGCTACATCTGAGACCCCACAACACCCCTCCCGGGTGGGCTCGAACCTTCAACCTTTCGATTAACAGCTGAACGCGCTAATCATTGCGCCACGGAAGCCCAAAAATTAAATGTTCGTCAGGTATTGTGGAAAAACTCTGACATTTTACGTTACATCTGAGACCTCACAACACCGCTCCCGGATGGGCTCGAACCACCAACCTATTGGTTAACAGCCGAACGCGCTAACCATTGCGCCACGGAAGCCCAAAAATTAAATGGTCGTCAGGTGTTGTGGAAAAAACCTTGACTTTTTACGTCACATCTGAGACGTCACAACACCGCTCCCGGATGGGCTCGAGCCACACACCTATTGGTTAACAGCCGAACGCGCTAACCTTTGAGCCACGGAAGCTCAGAAATTAAATGGTTGTCAGGTATTGTGGATAAGTTATGACTTTTTACGTTACATCTTAGACCCTACAACACCTCTTCCGGTTGGGCTCGAACCACCAACCTTTCGGTTAACAGCCGAACGCGCTAACCATTGCGCCAAGGAAGCCCAAAAATTTAATGGTCGTCAGGTATTGTGGCAAAACTTTGGCTTTCTACGTTACATTTGAGATCCTACACCAACCGCTCCCGGGTGGGCTCGAACCACCAACCTATTGGTTAACAGCCGAACGCGCTAACCATTGAGCCACGGAAGCTCAGAAATTAAATGGTTGTCACGTATTGTGGATAAGTTTTGACTTTTTACGCTACATCTGAGACCCCACAACACCTCTTCCGGGTGCGCTTGAACCACCAGCCTTTCGATTAACAGTTGAACGCGCTAATAATAGCGCCACGGAAGCCCAAAAATTAAATGTTCGTCAGGTATTGTGGAAAAACTCTGACATTTTACGTTACATCTGAGACGTCACAACACCGCTCCCGGATGGGCTCGAACCACCAACCTTTCGGTTAACAGCTGAACGCGCTGACCATTGCGCCACGGAAGCCCAAAAATTAAATGGTCGTCAGTTATTGTGGAAAAATTTTGGCTTTCAACGTTACATTTGAGATCCCAAAACACCGCTCCCGGGTGGGCTCGAACCACCAACCTATTTGTTAGCAGCCGAATTCGCTAACCATTGAGCCACGGAAGCTCAGAATTTAAATGGTCGTCAGGTGTTGTGGAAAAAACCTTGACTTTTTACGTCACATCTGAGACGTCTCAACACCGCTCCCGGATGGGCTCGAACCACACACCTATTGGTTAACAGCCGAACGCGCTAACCTTTGAGCCACGGAAGCTCAGAAATTAAATGGTTGTCAGGTATTGTTGATAAGTTATGACTTTTTACGTTACATCTGAGACCCTACAACACCTCTCCCGGGTGGGCTCGAACCTTCAACCTTTCGATTAACAGCTGAACGCGCTAATCATTGCGCCACGGAAGCCCAAAAATTAAATGTTCGTCAGGTATTGTGGAAAAACTCTGACATTTTACGTTACAACTGAGACCTCACAACACCGCTCCCGGATGGGCTCGAACCACCAACCTATTGGTTAACAGCCGAACGCGCTAACCATTGCGCCACGGAAGCCCAAAATTTAAATGGTCGTCAGATGTTGTGGAAAAAACCTTGACTTTTTACGTCACATCTGAGACGTCACAACACCGCTCCCGGATGGGCTCGAACCACACACCTATTGGTTAACAGCCGAACGCGCTAACCTTTGAGCCACGGAAGCTCAGAAATTAAATGGTTGTCAGGTATTGTAGATAAGTTATGACTTTTTACGTTACATCTGAGACCCTACAACACCTCTTCCGGTTGGGCTCGAACCACCAACCTTTCGGTTAACAGCCGAACGCACTAACAATTGCGCCAAGGAAGCCCAAAAATTTAATGGTCGTCAGGTATTGTGGCAAAACTTTGGCTTTCTACGTTACATTTGAGATCCCACACCACCGCTTCCGGGTGGGCTCGAACCACCAACCTATTGGTTAACAGCCGAACGCGCTAACCATTGAGCCACGAAAGCTCAGAAATTAAATGGTTGTCACGTATTGTGGATAAGTTTTGACTTTTTACGCTACATCTGAGACCCCACAACACCTCTTCCGGGTGGGCTTGAACCACCAGCCTTTCGATTAACAGTTGAACGCGCTAATAATTGCGCCAAGGAAGCCCAAAAATTAAATGTTCGTCGGGTATTGTGGAAAAGCTCTGACATTTTACGTTACATCTGAGACGTCACAACACCGCTCCCGGATGGGCTCGAACCACCAACCTTTCGGTTAACAGCCGAACGCGCTAACCATTGCGCCAAGGAAGCCCAAAAATTAAATGTTCGTCAGGTATTGTGGAAAAACCTTGACTTTTTACGTCACTTCTGAGACCTGACAACACCGCTCCCGGATGGGCTCGAACCACCAACCTATTGGTTAACAGCCGAACGCGCTAACCATTGAGCCACGGAAGCTCAGAAATTAAATGGTCGTCACGTATTGTGGAAAAACTTTGGCTTTCTACGTTACATTTGAGATCCCACAACACCGCTCCCGGATGGGCTCGAACCACCAACCTATTGGTTAACAGCCGAACGCGCTAACCATTGCGCCACGGAAGCACAAAAGCTAAATGCCCGTCAGGTATTGTGCAAAAACCATGACTTTTTACGTCACATCTGAGACCTCACAACACCGCTCCCGGATGGGCTCGAACCACCAACCTATTGGTTAACAGCCGAACGCGCTAACCATTGCGCCACGGAAGCCCAGAAGTTAAATGCTCGTCAGGTATTGTGTAAAAACCTTGACTTTTTACGTCACATCTGAGACCTCACAACACCTCTCCCGGATGGGCTCGAACCACCAACCTATTGGTTAACAGCCGAACGCGCTAACCATTGCGCCACGGAAGCCCAAAAGTTAAATGCTCGTCAGGTATTGTGTAAAAACCTTGACTTTTTACGTCACATCTGAGACCTCACAACACCGCTCCCGGATGGGCTCGAACCACCAACCTATTGGTTAACAGCCGAACGCGCTAACCATTGCGCCACGGAAGCCCAAAAGTTAAACGCTCGTCAGGTTATATGTAAAAACCTTGATTTTTTACGTCACATCTGAGACCTCACAACACCGCTCCCGGATGGGGTCGAACCACCAACCTATTGGTTAACAGCCGAACGCGCTAACCATTGCGCCACGGAAGCCCAAAAGTTAAAGGCTCGTCAGGTATTGTGTAAAAACCTTGACTTTTTACGTCACATCTGAGACCTCACAACACCTATCCCGGATGGGCTCGAACCACCAACCTATTGGTTAACAGCCGAACGCGCTAACCATTGTGCCACGGAAGCCCAAAAGTTAAATGCTCGTCAGGTATTGTGTAAAAACCTTGACTTTTTACGTCACATCTGAGACCTCACAACACCGCTCCCGGATGGGCTCGAACCACCAACCTATTGGTTAACAGCCGAACGCGCTAACCATTGCGCCACGGAAGCCCAAAAGTTAAACGCTCGTCAGGTATTATGTAAAAACCTTGATTTTTTACGTCACATCTGAGACCTCACAACACCGCTCCCGGATGGGGTCGAACCACCACCCTATGGGTTAACAGCCGAACGCGCTAACCATTGCGCCACGGAAGCCAAAAAATTAAATGTTCGTCAGGGATTGTGGAAAAACTCTGACATTTTACGTTACATCTGAGACGTCACAACACCGCTCCCGGGAGGGCTCAACGATTTTGAAAATGTTATTAAAAATCGAGGTACATTTTTAATTATTGTTCAATCGAGATGAAATCACTTTCAATGAGTGTTTTATAGGGAATTAAGCTGAATTCGGTCAAACATTTCTCCAGAAAAAAATGCATTCAAAAGTGTACCGAAAAAATCGCATGTTTTTCTTCTTCAAGATACAAAATCCGTCACAACGATTTCTTATTGAAAAATTGAATTTTAACAGTTTTTTGAATGAATATCGTTACATTTGCTTGAATTAAAGCAAAAAGTATAAAAATAATGGTTTCAGTGGTTATATTTGAAAATAGTGAAGAAATACTCAAAATATGCTTCTTTGGCCGTGAAACGTCGATTTTGAAAATGTTATTAAAAATCGAGGTACATTTTTATTTATTGTTCAATCGAGATGAAATCACTTTTAATGAGTGTTTTATAGGGAATTAAGCTGAATTCGGTCAAAAATTTCTCCAGAAAAAAATGCATTCAAAAAAGTACCGAAAAAATCGCATGTTTTTCTTCTTCAAGATACAAAATCCGTGACAACGATTTCTTATTGAAAAATTTAATTTTAACAGTTTTTTGATTGAATATCGTTACATTTGCTTGAATTAAAGCAAAAAGTATAAAAATAATGGTTTCAGTGAATATATTTGAAAATAGTGAAGAAATACTCAAAATATGCTTCGTTGGCGGTGAAACGTCGATTTTGAAAATGTTATTAAAAATCGAGGTACATTTTTAATTATTGTTCAATCGAGATGAAATCACTTTTATTGAGTGTTTTAGAGGGAATTAAGCTGAATTCGGTCAAACATTTCTCCAGAAAAAAATGCATTTAAAAGTGTACCGAAAAAATCGCATGTTTTTTCTCTTCAAGATACAAAATCCGTGACAACGATTTCTTATTTAAAATTGAATTTTAACAGGTTGTTGAATGAATATCGTTACATTTGCTTGAATTAACGCAAAAATTACAAAAATAATGGTTTCAGTGGTTATATTTGAAAATAGTGAAGAAATACTCAAAATGTTTTTCTTTGGCCGAGTTACGTCGATTTTGAAAATGTTATTAAAAATCGAGGTACATTTTTATTTATTGTTCAATCGAGATGAAATCACTTTTAATGAGTGTTTTATAGGGAATTAAGCTGAATTCGGTCAAAAATTTCTCCAGAAAAAAATGCATTCAAAAAAGTACCGAAAAAATCGCATGTTTTTCTTCTTCAAGATACAAAATCCGTGACAACGATTTCTTATTGAAAAATTTAATTTTAACAGTTTTTTGATTGAATATCGTTACATTTGCTTGAATTAAAGCAAAAAGTATAAAAATAATGGTTTCAGTGAACATATTTGAAAATAGTGAAGAAATACTCAAAGTATGCTTCTTTAGCCGTGAAATGTCGATTTTGAAAATGTTATTAAAAATCGAGGTAAATTTTTAATTATTGTTCAATCGAGATGAAATCACTTTCAATGAGTGTTTTATAGGGAATTAAACAGAATTCGGTCAAAAATTTCTCCAGAAAAAAATGCATTCAAAAAAGTACCGAAAAAATCGCATGTTTTTCTTCTTCAAGATACAAAATCCGTGACAACGATTTCCTATTGAAAAATTTAATTTTAACAGTTTTTTGATTGAATATCGTTACATTTGCTTGAATTAAAGCAAAAAGTATAAAAATAATGGTTTCAGTGAATATATTTGTAAATAGTGAAGAAATACTCAAAATATGCTTCGTTGGCGGTGAAACGTCGATTTTGAAAATGTTATTAAAAATCGAGGTACATTTTTAATTATTGTTCAATCGAGATGAAATCACTTTTATTGAGTGTTTTAGAGGGAATTAAGCTGAATTCGGTCAAACATTTCTCCAGAAAAAAATGCATTTAAAAGTGTACCGAAAAAATCGCATGTTTTTTCTCTTCAAGATACAAAATCCGTGACAACGATTTCTTATTTAAAATTGAATTTTAACAGGTTGTTGAATGAATATCGTTACATTTGCTTGAATTAACGCAAAAATTACAAAAATAATGGTTTCAGTGGTTATATTTGAAAATAGTGAAGAAATACTCAAAATGTTTTTCTTTGGCCGAGTTACGTCGATTTTGAAAATGTTATTAAAAATCAAGGTACATTTTTATTTATTGTTCAATCGAGATGAAATCACTTTTAATGAGTGTTTTATAGGGAATTAAGCTGAATTCGGTCAAAAATTTCTCCAGAAAAAAATGCATTCAAAAAAGTACCGAAAAAATCGCATGTTTTTCTTCTTCAAGAGACAAAATCCGTGACAACGATTTCTTATTGAAAAATTTAATTTTAACAGTTTTTTGATTGAATATCGTTACATTTGCTTGAATTAAAGCAAAAAGTATAAAAATAATGGTTTCAGTGAACATATTTGAAAATAGTGAAGAAATACTCAAAATGTTTTTCTTTGGCCGAGTTACGTCGATTTTGAAAAGTTATTAAAAATCGAGGTACATTTTTATTTATTGTTCAATCGAGATGAAATCACTTTTAATGAGTGTTTTATAGGGAATTAAGCTGAATTCGGTCAAAAATTTCTCCAGAAAAAAATGCATTCAAAAAAGTACCGAAAAAATCGCATGTTTTTCTTCTTCAAGACACAAAATCCGTGAATACGATTTCTTATTGAAAATTGAATTTTAACAGTTTTTTGAATGAATATCGTTACATTGCTTGAATTAAAGCAAAAAGTATAAAAATAATGGATTCAATGAATAAATTTGAAAATAGAGAAGAACTACTCAAAATATGCTTCTTTGGCCGTGAAACGCCGATTTTGAAAATGTTATTAAAAATCGAGGTAAATTTTTAATTATGTTCAATCGAGATGAAATCACTTTTTATGGGTGTTTTATAGGGAATTAAGCTGAATTCGGTCAAACATTTCTCCAGAAAAAAATGCATTCAAAAGTGTACCGAAAAAATCGCATGTTTTTCTTCTTCAAGATACAAAATCCGTGACAACGATTTCTTATTGAAAAATTTAATTTTAACAGTTTTTTAATGAATATCGTTACATTTGCTTGAATTAAAGCAAAAGGTATAAAAATAATGGTTTCAGTGGTTATATTTGAAAATAGTGAAGAAATACTCAAAGTGGTCTCCCTCCCAAGGACTGACTGCGCTCGACGCTTCTTAACTTCGGTTATCGGACGAGAACCGGTGTATTCAGCGTGTTATGGCCGTTTCTCGAGAGTGCTAGTTAATAATTTGAATTAAATTAACTTTCATCTTTATAAAACAATAACAAAAAGAAGATATGTTTGCTTTTTTCGTATTTGGTGGAATTTGAAAGAGGAAACAAAAGTGAAAAACCAACGGCACGCAGTGTTCCTAAGTGGTCTCCCTCCCAAGTAGTGACTGCGCTCGACGCTGCTTAACTTCGGTTATCGGACGAGAACCGGTGTATTCACCGTGATATGGCCGTTGCCGAGAGTGCTAGTTAGTAATTTGAATTTAATTAACTTTCATCTTTATAAAACAATAACAAAATGAAGATATGTGTGCTTTTTTCAAATCGGGTGGAATTTAAAAGAGGAAACAAAAGTGAAAAACCAACGGCACGCAATATTCCCAAGTACTGACTGCGCTCGACGCTGCTAACGTCGGCGATCGGACGAGAACCGGTGTTCTCAGCGTGATATGGCCGTTGCCGAGAGTGCTAGTTAAAAATTCGAATTTAAATTAAGTGAGACAAATTAACCCTCATCTTTCTAAAACAATAACAAAATGAAGATATGTTTGCTTTTTTCATATCTATTGGAATTTAAAAGAGGAAAAAAAAAGTGAAAAAGCTAACGGCACGCAGTGTTCCTAAGTGGTCGCCCTCCCAAATACTGACTGCGCTCGACGCTGCTTAACTTCGGTTATCGTACGAGAACCGGTGTATTCAGCGTGTTATGGCCGTTGCCGATAGTGCTAGTTAATAATTTGAATTAAATTAACTTTCATCTTTATAAAACAATAACAAAAAGAAGATATGTGTGCTTTTTTCAATTCGGGTGGAATTTAAAAGAGGAAACAAAAGTGAAAAACCAACGGCACGCAGTATTCCCAAGTACTGACTGCGCTCGACGCTGCTACCAGGGCGATCGGACGAGAACCGGTGTTCTCAACGTGATATGGCCGTTGCCGAGAGTGCTAGTTAAAAATTCGAATTTAAATTAAGTGAGACAAATTAACCTTCATCTTTATAAAACATTAACAAAAAGAAAATATGTTTGCTTTTTTCATATCGGGTGGAATTTAAAAGAGGAAACAAAAGTGAAAAAGCCAACGGCACGCAGTATTCCCAAGTACTGACTGCGCTCGACGCTGCTAACGTCGGCGATCGGACGAGAACCGGTGTTCTCAGCGTGATATGGCCGTTGCCGAGAGTGCTAGTTAATAATTTGAATTAAATTAACTTTCATCTTTATAAAACAATAACAAAAAGAAGATATGTTTGCTTTTTTCATATCTGGTGGAATTTGAAAGAGGAAATAAAAGTGAAAAAGCCAACGGCACGCAGTATTCCCAAGTACTGTATGCGCTCGACGCTGCTTAACTTCGGTGATCGGACGAGAACCGGTGTTTTCAGCGTGATATGGCCGTTGCCGAGAGTGCTAGTTAATAATTCGAATTTAAATTAAGTGAGACAAATTAACCTTCATCATTTTAAAACAATAACAAAAAAACATGTTTGCTTTTTTCATATCTATTAAAATTTAAAAGAGGAAAAAAAGTGAATAAGCCAACGGCACGCAGTGTTCCTAAGTGGTCTCCCTCCCAAGTACTGACTGCGCTCGACGCTGCTTAACTTCGGTGATCGGACGAGAACCGCTGTATTCAGCGTGATATGGTCGTTGCCGAGAGTGCTAGTTAATAATTCGAATTTAAATTAAGTGAGACAAATTAACCTTCATCATTTTAAAACAATAACAAAATGAAAACATGTTTGCTTTTTTCATATCTATTAAAATTTAAAAGAGGAAAAAAAAAGTGAAAAAGCCAACGGCACGCAGTGTTCCTAAGTGGTCTCCCTCCCAAGTAGTGACTGCGCTCGACGCTGCTTAACATCGGTTATCGGACGAGAACCGCTGTATTCAGCGTGATATGGCCGTTGCCGAGAGTGCTGGTTAATAATTTTAATTTAATTAACTTTCATCTTTATAAAACAATAACAAAAAGAAGATATGTTTGCTTTTGTCATATCGGGTGGAATTTAAAAGAGGAAACAAAAGTGAAAAAGCCAACGGCACGCAGTATTCCCAAGTACTGACTGCGCTCGACGCTGCTAACGTCGGCGATCGGACGAGAACCGTTGTTCTCAGCGTGATATGGCCGTTGCCGAGAGTGCTAGATAATAATTCGAATTTAAATTAAGTGAGACAAATTAACCTTCATCTTTTTAAAACAATAACAAAAAGAAAATATGTTTGCTTTTTTCATATCTATTGGAATTTAAAAGAGGAAAAAAAAAGTGAAAAAGCTAACGGCACGCAGTGTTCCTAAGTGGTCGCCCTCCCAAATACTGACTGCGCACGACGCTGCTTAACTTCGGTTATCGTACGAGAACCGGTGTATTCAGCGTGTTATGGCCGTTGCCGATAGTGCTAGTTAATAATTTGATTTAAATTAACTTTCATCTTTATAAAACAATAACAGAAAGAAGATATGTTTGCTTTTTTTCATATCTGGTGGAATTTGAAAGAGGAAACAAAAGTGAAAAAGCCAACGGCACGCAGTATTCCCAAGTACTGTATGCGTTCGACGCTGCTTAACTTCGGTGATCGCACGAGAACCGGTGTTTTCAGCGTGATATGGCCGTTGCCGAGAGTGCTAGTTAATAATTCGAATTTAAATTAAGTGAGACAAATTAACCTTCATAATTTTAAAACAATAACAAAAAAAACATGTTTGCTTTTTTCATATCTATTAAAATTTAAAAGAGGAAAAAAAGTGAAAAACCCAACGGCACGCAGTGTTCCTTAGTGGTCTCCCTCCCAAGTTGTGACTGCGCTCGACGCTGCTTAACATCGGTTATCGGACGAGAACCGCTGTATTCAGCGTGATATGGCCGTTGCCGAGAGTGCTGGTTAATAATTTTAATTTAATTAACTTTCATCTTTATAAAACAATAACAAAAAGAAGATATGATTGCTTTTGTCATATCGGGTGGAATTTAAAAGAGGAAACAAAAGTGAAAAAGCCAACGGCACGCAGTATTCCCAAGTACTGACTGCGCTCGACGCTGCTAACGTCGGCGATCGGACGAGAACCGTTGTTCTCAGCGTGATATGGCCGTTGCCGAGAGTGCTAGATAATAATTCGAATTTAAATTAAGTGAGACAAATTAACCTTCATCTTTTTAAAACAATAACAAAAAGAAAATATGTTTGCTTTTTTAATATCTATTGGAATTTAAAAGAGGAAAAAAAAGTGAAAAAGCTAACGGCACGCAGTGTTCCTAAGTGGTCGCCATACTAAAAACATTGAGCTACGACAAACATTGGCCGAGATATTAAGCAAAATGTTCGTCAACTTTGGTATCGTCTCACTTATTTTTATTATGTTACTTATGATTTTTGCACTAAACTTTGGAGGCTCATAACTCTTGTTCTACAAGAGATACTGGGATCTCCTTTGGATATGTTATAGTACTCTTTGCTCCCCATACAAGGATTCTTTAAACTTGAGGCTACCTCAATATCGTCGTCAACTTATTTTTTGTCTCACTTATTGTTAGAAGGTTACTTTGATTTTTGAAAATAAACTTTGCAGGCACGTAACTCTGGTTCTACCAGAGATACGGGGATGTAAATAATGTGACCTTGACACAAATGTTCGGATAATTATAAAGGTCTTTGCATGTTCCAAGCAAAAAAAAAACTTCGCGGTTTCGAACCTGTGGCCTTCCGAGAGTGAGGCGGATACGATAACCGCTACCCTAAAGATATGTTATTATTTTTAATCGAAAGAACAGGGTCAAGTAATTAAGCAATACGTGAAAAAACAAACCCCTCCATAGAAAATGCATTAGACTATACTTTGCAGGCTCCTAACTCTGTTTCTACTGGAGATACGGGGATGTCCTTTGAGTATGTTATAGTCCAATTTGTCCCCCATCTAACCATACTAAAAATATTGAGCTACGACCAACAGGGGCCGAGTCATTAAGCTAAACGTAAACAAACAACCCGTCCATAGGAAATGCAGTAGACTATATTTTGCAGGCCCATAACTCTGTGTCTACTAGAGATACGGGGATGTCCTTAGGATATGTTATAGTCCAAATTGTCCCCCATCTAATTATACTAAAAACATTGAGCTTCGACAAACATTGGCCGAGATATTAAGCAAAATGTTCGTCAACTTTGGTATCGTCTCACTTATTTTTATTATGTTACTTATGATTTTTGCACTAAACTTTGGAGGCTCATAACTCTTGTTCTACAAGAGATACTGGGATCTCCTTTGGATATGTTATAGTACTCTTTGCTCCCCATACAAGGATTCTTTAAACTTGAGGCTACCTCAATATCGTCGTCAACTTATTTTTTGTCTCACTTATTGTTAGAAGGTTACTTTTGATTTTTGAAAATAAACTTTGCAGGCACGTAACTCTGGTTCTACCAGAGATACGGGGATGTAAATAATGTGACCTTGACACAAATGTTCGGATAATTATAAAGGTCTTTGCATGTTCCAAGCAAAAAAAAACTTCGCGGTTTCGAACCTGTGGCCTTCCGAGAGTGAGGCGGATGCGATAACCGCTACCCTAAAGATATGTTATTATTTTTAATCGAAAGAACAGGGTCAAGTAATTAAGCAATACGTGAACAAACAAACCCCTCCATAGAAAATGCATTAGACTATACTTTGCAGGCTCGTAACTCTGTTTCTACTGGAGATACGGGGATGTCCTTTGAGTATGTTATAGTCCAATTTGTCCCCCATCTAACCATACTAAAAACATTGAGCTACGACAAACAGCAGTCGAGTAATTAAGCTAATCGTAAACAAACAAACCCCTCCATAGGAAATGCATTAGACTATACTTTGCAGGCCCATAACTCTGTGTCTACTAGAGATACGGGGATGTCCTTAGGATATGTTATAGTCCAAATTGTCCCCCATCTAACCATACTAAAAACGTTGGGCTACGACAAACAGGGGCCGAGTACTTAAGCAAAACGTAACGAAACAAACCCCCTGCATAGGAAATGCATTAGACTATAGTTTGCAGGCTCGTAACTCTGTTTCTATTGGAGATACGGGGATGTCCTTTGAGTTTGTCGTAGCTCAATGTTTTTAGTATGGTTAGATGGGGGACAATTTGGACTATAACATATCCTAAGGACATCCCCGTATCTCTAGTAGACACAGAGTTATGGGCCTGCAAAATATAGTCTACTGCATTTCCTATGGACGGGTTGTTTGTTTACGTTTAGCTTAATTACTCGGCCCCTGTTGGTCGTAGCTCAATGTTTTTAGTATGGTTAGATGGGGGACAAATTGGACTATAACATACTCAAAGGACATCCCCGTATCTCCAGTAGAAACAGAGTTACGAGCCTGCAAAGTATAGTCTAATGCATTTTCTATGGAGGGGTTTGTTTGTTCACGTATTGCTTAATTACTTGACCCTGTTCTTTCGATTAAAAATAATAACATATCTTTAGTGTAGCGGTTATCGCATCCGCCTCACTCTCGGAAGGCCACAGGTTCGAAACCGCGAAGTTTTTTTTTGCTTGGAACATGCAAAGACCTTTATAATTATCCGAACATTTGTGTCAAGGTCACATTATTTACATCCCCGTATCTCTGGTAGAACCAGAGTTACGAGCCTGCAAAGTTTATTTTCAAAAATCAAAAGTAACCTTCTAACAATAAGTGAGACAAAAAATAAGTTGACGACGATATTGAGGTAGCCTCAAGTTTAAAGTATCCTTGTATGGGGAGCAAAGAGTACTATAACATATCCAAAGGAGATTCCAGTATCTCTTGTAGAACAAGAGTTATGAGCCTCCAAAGTTTAGTGCAAAAATCATAAGTAACATAATAAAAATAAGTGAGACGATACCAAAGTTGACGAACATTTTGCTTAATATCTCGGCCAATGTTTGTCGTAGCTCAATGTTTTTAGTATGGCGACCACTTAGGAACACTGCGTGCCGTTAGCTTTTTCACTTTTTTTTCCTCTTTTAAATTCCAATAGATATTAAAAAAGCAAACATATTTTCTTTTTGTTATTGTTTTAAAAAGATGAAGGTTAATTTGTCTCACTTAATTTAAATTCGAATTATTATCTAGCACTCTCGGCAACGGCCATATCACGCTGAGAACAACGGTTCTCGTCCGATCGCCGACGTTAGCAGCGTCGAGCGCAGTCAGTACTTGGGAATACTGCGTGCCGTTGGCTTTTTCACTTTTGTTTCCTCTTTTAAATTCCACCCGATATGACAAAAGCAATCATATCTTCTTTTTGTTATTGTTTTATAAAGATGAAAGTTAATTAAATTAAAATTATTAACCAGCACTCTCGGCAACGGCCATATCACGCTGAATACAGCGGTTCTCGTCCGATAACCGATGTTAAGCAGCGTCGAGCGCAGTCACAACTTGGGAGGGAGACCACTAAGGAACACTGCGTGCCGTTGGGTTTTTCACTTTTTTTCCTCTTTTAAATTTTAATAGATATGAAAAAAGCAAACATGTTTTTTTTGTTATTGTTTTAAAATTATGAAGGTTAATTTGTCTCACTTAATTTAAATTCGAATTATTAACTAGCACTCTCGGCAACGGCCATATCACGCTGAAAACACCGGTTCTCGTGCGATCACCGAAGTTAAGCAGCGTCGAACGCATACAGTACTTGGGAATACTGCGTGCCGTTGGCTTTTTCACTTTTGTTTCCTCTTTCAAATTCCACCAGATATGAAAAAAAGCAAACATATCTTCTTTCTGTTATTGTTTTATAAAGATGAAAGTTAATTTAAATCAAATTATTAACTAGCACTATCGGCAACGGCCATAACACGCTGAATACACCGGTTCTCGTACGATAACCGAAGTTAAGCAGCGTCGTGCGCAGTCAGTATTTGGGAGGGCGACCACTTAGGAACACTGCGTGCCGTTAGCTTTTTCACTTTTTTTTTCCTCTTTTAAATTCCAATAGATATGAAAAAAGCAAACATATTTTCTTTTTGTTATTGTTTTAAAAAGATGAAGGTTAATTTGTCTCACTTAATTTAAATTCGAATTATTATCTAGCACTCTCGGCAACGGCCATATCACGCTGAGAACAACGGTTCTCGTCCGATCGCCGACGTTAGCAGCGTCGAGCGCAGTCAGTACTTGGGAATACTGCGTGCCGTTGGCTTTTTCACTTTTGTTTCCTCTTTTAAATTCCACCCGATATGACAAAAGCAAACATATCTTCTTTTTGTTATTGTTTTATAAAGATGAAAGTTAATTAAATTAAAATTATTAACCAGCACTCTCGGCAACGGCCATATCACGCTGAATACAGCGGTTCTCGTCCGATAACCGATGTTAAGCAGCGTCGAGCGCAGTCACTACTTGGGAGGGAGACCACTTAGGAACACTGCGTGCCGTTGGCTTTTTCACTTTTTTTTTCCTCTTTTAAATTTTAATAGATATGAAAAAAGCAAACATGTTTTCATTTTGTTATTGTTTTAAAATGATGAAGGTTAATTTGTCTCACTTAATTTAAATTCGAATTATTAACTAGCACTCTCGGCAACGACCATATCACGCTGAATACAGCGGTTCTCGTCCGATCACCGAAGTTAAGCAGCGTCGAGCGCAGTCAGTACTTGGGAGGGAGACCACTTAGGAACACTGCGTGCCGTTGGCTTATTCACTTTTTTTCCTCTTTTAAATTTTAATAGATATGAAAAAAGCAAACATGTTTTTTTGTTATTGTTTTAAAATGATGAAGGTTAATTTGTCTCACTTAATTTAAATTCGAATTATTAACTAGCACTCTCGGCAACGGCCATATCACGCTGAAAACACCGGTTCTCGTCCGATCACCGAAGTTAAGCAGCGTCGAGCGCATACAGTACTTGGGAATACTGCGTGCCGTTGGCTTTTTCACTTTTATTTCCTCTTTCAAATTCCACCAGATATGAAAAAAGCAAACATATCTTCTTTTTGTTATTGTTTTATAAAGATGAAAGTTAATTTAATTCAAATTATTAACTAGCACTCTCGGCAACGGCCATATCACGCTGAGAACACCGGTTCTCGTCCGATCGCCGACGTTAGCAGCGTCGAGCGCAGTCAGTACTTGGGAATACTGCGTGCCGTTGGCTTTTTCACTTTTGTTTCCTCTTTTAAATTCCACCCGATATGAAAAAAGCAAACATATTTTCTTTTTGTTAATGTTTTATAAAGATGAAGGTTAATTTGTCTCACTTAATTTAAATTCGAATTTTTAACTAGCACTCTCGGCAACGGCCATATCACGTTGAGAACACCGGTTCTCGTCCGATCGCCCTGGTAGCAGCGTCGAGCGCAGTCAGTACTTGGGAATACTGCGTGCCGTTGGTTTTTCACTTTTGTTTCCTCTTTTAAATTCCACCCGAATTGAAAAAAGCACACATATCTTCTTTTTGTTATTGTTTTATAAAGATGAAAGTTAATTTAATTCAAATTATTAACTAGCACTATCGGCAACGGCCATAACACGCTGAATACACCGGTTCTCGTACGATAACCGAAGTTAAGCAGCGTCGAGCGCAGTCAGTATTTGGGAGGGCGACCACTTAGGAACACTGCGTGCCGTTAGCTTTTTCACTTTTTTTTTCCTCTTTTAAATTCCAATAGATATGAAAAAAGCAAACATATCTTCATTTTGTTATTGTTTTAGAAAGATGAGGGTTAATTTGTCTCACTTAATTTAAATTCGAATTTTTAACTAGCACTCTCGGCAACGGCCATATCACGCTGAGAACACCGGTTCTCGTCCGATCGCCGACGTTAGCAGCGTCGAGCGCAGTCAGTACTTGGGAATATTGCGTGCCGTTGGTTTTTCACTTTTGTTTCCTCTTTTAAATTCCACCCGATTTGAAAAAAGCACACATATCTTCATTTTGTTATTGTTTTATAAAGATGAAAGTTAATTAAATTCAAATTACTAACTAGCACTCTCGGCAACGGCCATATCACGGTGAATACACCGGTTCTCGTCCGATAACCGAAGTTAAGCAGCGTCGAGCGCAGTCACTACTTGGGAGGGAGACCACTTAGGAACACTGCGTGCCGTTGGTTTTTCACTTTTGTTTCCTCTTTCAAATTCCACCAAATACGAAAAAAGCAAACATATCTTCTTTTTGTTATTGTTTTATAAAGATGAAAGTTAATTTAATTCAAATTATTAACTAGCACTCTCGAGAAACGGCCATAACACGCTGAATACACCGGTTCTCGTCCGATAACCGAAGTTAAGAAGCGTCGAGCGCAGTCAGTCCTTGGGAGGGAGACCACTTTGAGTATTTCTTCACTATTTTCAAATATAACCACTGAAACCATTATTTTTATACCTTTTGCTTTAATTCAAGCAAATGTAACGATATTCATTAAAAAACTGTTAAAATTAAATTTTTCAATAAGAAATCGTTGTCACGGATTTTGTATCTTGAAGAAGAAAAACATGCGATTTTTTCGGTACACTTTTGAATGCATTTTTTTCTGGAGAAATGTTTGACCGAATTCAGCTTAATTCCCTATAAAACACTCATTAAAAGTGATTTCATCTCGATTGAACATAATTAAAAATTTACCTCGATTTTTAATAACATTTTCAAAATCGGCGTTTCACGGCCAAAGAAGCATATTTTGAGTAGTTCTTCTCTATTTTCAAATTTATTCATTGAATCCATTATTTTTATACTTTTTGCTTTAATTCAAGCAATGTAACGATATTCATTCAAAAAACTGTTAAAATTCAATTTTCAATAAGAAATCGTATTCACGGATTTTGTGTCTTGAAGAAGAAAAACATGCGATTTTTTCGGTACTTTTTTGAATGCATTTTTTTCTGGAGAAATTTTTGACCGAATTCAGCTTAATTCCCTATAAAACACTCATTAAAAGTGATTTCATCTCGATTGAACAATAAATAAAAATGTACCTCGATTTTTAATAACTTTTCAAAATCGACGTAACTCGGCCAAAGAAAAACATTTTGAGTATTTCTTCACTATTTTCAAATATGTTCACTGAAACCATTATTTTTATACTTTTTGCTTTAATTCAAGCAAATGTAACGATATTCAATCAAAAAACTGTTAAAATTAAATTTTTCAATAAGAAATCGTTGTCACGGATTTTGTCTCTTGAAGAAGAAAAACATGCGATTTTTTCGGTACTTTTTTGAATGCATTTTTTTCTGGAGAAATTTTTGACCGAATTCAGCTTAATTCCCTATAAAACACTCATTAAAAGTGATTTCATCTCGATTGAACAATAAATAAAAATGTACCTCGATTTTTAATAACATTTTCAAAATCGACGTAACTCGGCCAAAGAAAAACATTTTGAGTATTTCTTCACTATTTTCAAATATAACCACTGAAACCATTATTTTTGTAATTTTTGCGTTAATTCAAGCAAATGTAACGATATTCATTCAACAACCTGTTAAAATTCAATTTTAAATAAGAAATCGTTGTCACGGATTTTGTATCTTGAAGAGAAAAAACATGCGATTTTTTCGGTACACTTTTAAATGCATTTTTTTCTGGAGAAATGTTTGACCGAATTCAGCTTAATTCCCTCTAAAACACTCAATAAAAGTGATTTCATCTCGATTGAACAATAATTAAAAATGTACCTCGATTTTTAATAACATTTTCAAAATCGACGTTTCACCGCCAACGAAGCATATTTTGAGTATTTCTTCACTATTTTCAAATATATTCACTGAAACCATTATTTTTATACTTTTTGCTTTAATTCAAGCAAATGTAACGATATTCAATCAAAAAACTGTTAAAATTAAATTTTTCAATAAGAAATCGTTGTCACGGATTTTGTATCTTGAAGAAGAAAAACATGCGATTTTTTCGGTACTTTTTTGAATGCATTTTTTTCTGGAGAAATTTTTGACCGAATTCAGCTTAATTCCCTATAAAACACTCATTAAAAGTGATTTCATCTCGATTGAACAATAAATAAAAATGTACCTCGATTTTTAATAACATTTTCAAAATCGACGTTTCACGGCCAAAGAAGCATATTTTGAGTATTTCTTCACTATTTTCAAATATAACCACTGAAACCATTATTTTTATACTTTTTGCTTTAATTCAAGCAAATGTAACGATATTCATTCAAAAAACTGTTAAAATTCAATTTTTCAATAAGAAATCGTTGTGACGGATTTTGTATCTTGAAGAAGAAAAACATGCGATTTTTTCGGTACACTTTTGAATGCATTTTTTTCTGGAGAAATGTTTGACCGAATTCAGCTTAATTCCCTATAAAACACTCATTGAAAGTGATTTCATCTCGATTGAACAATAATTAAAAATGTACCTCGATTTTTAATAACATTTTCAAAATCGTTGAGCCCTCCCGGGAGCGGTGTTGTGACGTCTCAGATGTAACGTAAAATGTCAGAGTTTTTCCACAATCCCTGACGAACATTTAATTTTTTGGCTTCCGTGGCGCAATGGTTAGCGCGTTCGGCTGTTAACCCATAGGGTGGTGGTTCGACCCCATCCGGGAGCGGTGTTGTGAGGTCTCAGATGTGACGTAAAAAATCAAGGTTTTTACATAATACCTGACGAGCGTTTAACTTTTGGGCTTCCGTGGCGCAATGGTTAGCGCGTTCGGCTGTTAACCAATAGGTTGGTGGTTCGAGCCCATCCGGGAGCGGTGTTGTGAGGTCTCAGATGTGACGTAAAAAGTCAAGGTTTTTACACAATACCTGACGAGCATTTAACTTTTGGGCTTCCGTGGCACAATGGTTAGCGCGTTCGGCTGTTAACCAATAGGTTGGTGGTTCGAGCCCATCCGGGATAGGTGTTGTGAGGTCTCAGATGTGACGTAAAAAGTCAAGGTTTTTACACAATACCTGACGAGCCTTTAACTTTTGGGCTTCCGTGGCGCAATGGTTAGCGCGTTCGGCTGTTAACCAATAGGTTGGTGGTTCGACCCCATCCGGGAGCGGTGTTGTGAGGTCTCAGATGTGACGTAAAAAATCAAGGTTTTTACATATAACCTGACGAGCGTTTAACTTTTGGGCTTCCGTGGCGCAATGGTTAGCGCGTTCGGCTGTTAACCAATAGGTTGGTGGTTCGAGCCCATCCGGGAGCGGTGTTGTGAGGTCTCAGATGTGACGTAAAAAGTCAAGGTTTTTACACAATACCTGACGAGCATTTAACTTTTGGGCTTCCGTGGCGCAATGGTTAGCGCGTTCGGCTGTTAACCAATAGGTTGGTGGTTCGAGCCCATCCGGGAGAGGTGTTGTGAGGTCTCAGATGTGACGTAAAAAGTCAAGGTTTTTACACAATACCTGACGAGCATTTAACTTCTGGGCTTCCGTGGCGCAATGGTTAGCGCGTTCGGCTGTTAACCAATAGGTTGGTGGTTCGAGCCCATCCGGGAGCGGTGTTGTGAGGTCTCAGATGTGACGTAAAAAGTCATGGTTTTTGCACAATACCTGACGGGCATTTAGCTTTTGTGCTTCCGTGGCGCAATGGTTAGCGCGTTCGGCTGTTAACCAATAGGTTGGTGGTTCGAGCCCATCCGGGAGCGGTGTTGTGGGATCTCAAATGTAACGTAGAAAGCCAAAGTTTTTCCACAATACGTGACGACCATTTAATTTCTGAGCTTCCGTGGCTCAATGGTTAGCGCGTTCGGCTGTTAACCAATAGGTTGGTGGTTCGAGCCCATCCGGGAGCGGTGTTGTCAGGTCTCAGAAGTGACGTAAAAAGTCAAGGTTTTTCCACAATACCTGACGAACATTTAATTTTTGGGCTTCCTTGGCGCAATGGTTAGCGCGTTCGGCTGTTAACCGAAAGGTTGGTGGTTCGAGCCCATCCGGGAGCGGTGTTGTGACGTCTCAGATGTAACGTAAAATGTCAGAGCTTTTCCACAATACCCGACGAACATTTAATTTTTGGGCTTCCTTGGCGCAATTATTAGCGCGTTCAACTGTTAATCGAAAGGCTGGTGGTTCAAGCCCACCCGGAAGAGGTGTTGTGGGGTCTCAGATGTAGCGTAAAAAGTCAAAACTTATCCACAATACGTGACAACCATTTAATTTCTGAGCTTTCGTGGCTCAATGGTTAGCGCGTTCGGCTGTTAACCAATAGGTTGGTGGTTCGAGCCCACCCGGAAGCGGTGGTGTGGGATCTCAAATGTAACGTAGAAAGCCAAAGTTTTGCCACAATACCTGACGACCATTAAATTTTTGGGCTTCCTTGGCGCAATTGTTAGTGCGTTCGGCTGTTAACCGAAAGGTTGGTGGTTCGAGCCCAACCGGAAGAGGTGTTGTAGGGTCTCAGATGTAACGTAAAAAGTCATAACTTATCTACAATACCTGACAACCATTTAATTTCTGAGCTTCCGTGGCTCAAAGGTTAGCGCGTTCGGCTGTTAACCAATAGGTGTGTGGTTCGAGCCCATCCGGGAGCGGTGTTGTGACGTCTCAGATGTGACGTAAAAAGTCAAGGTTTTTTCCACAACATCTGACGACCATTTAAATTTTGGGCTTCCGTGGCGCAATGGTTAGCGCGTTCGGCTGTTAACCAATAGGTTGGTGGTTCGAGCCCATCCGGGAGCGGTGTTGTGAGGTCTCAGTTGTAACGTAAAATGTCAGAGTTTTTCCACAATACCTGACGAACATTTAATTTTTGGGCTTCCGTGGCGCAATGATTAGCGCGTTCAGCTGTTAATCGAAAGGTTGAAGGTTCGAGCCCACCCGGGAGAGGTGTTGTAGGGTCTCAGATGTAACGTAAAAAGTCATAACTTATCAACAATACCTGACAACCATTTAATTTCTGAGCTTCCGTGGCTCAAAGGTTAGCGCGTTCGGCTGTTAACCAATAGGTGTGTGGTTCGAGCCCATCCGGGAGCGGTGTTGAGACGTCTCAGATGTGACGTAAAAAGTCAAGGTTTTTTCCACAACACCTGACGACCATTTAAATTCTGAGCTTCCGTGGCTCAATGGTTAGCGAATTCGGCTGCTAACAAATAGGTTGGTGGTTCGAGCCCACCCGGGAGCGGTGTTTTGGGATCTCAAATGTAACGTTGAAAGCCAAAATTTTTCCACAATAACTGACGACCATTTAATTTTTGGGCTTCCGTGGCGCAATGGTCAGCGCGTTCAGCTGTTAACCGAAAGGTTGGTGGTTCGAGCCCATCCGGGAGCGGTGTTGTGACGTCTCAGATGTAACGTAAAATGTCAGAGTTTTTCCACAATACCTGACGAACATTTAATTTTTGGGCTTCCGTGGCGCTATTATTAGCGCGTTCAACTGTTAATCGAAAGGCTGGTGGTTCAAGCGCACCCGGAAGAGGTGTTGTGGGGTCTCAGATGTAGCGTAAAAAGTCAAAACTTATCCACAATACGTGACAACCATTTAATTTCTGAGCTTCCGTGGCTCAATGGTTAGCGCGTTCGGCTGTTAACCAATAGGTTGGTGGTTCGAGCCCACCCGGGAGCGGTTGGTGTAGGATCTCAAATGTAACGTAGAAAGCCAAAGTTTTGCCACAATACCTGACGACCATTAAATTTTTGGGCTTCCTTGGCGCAATGGTTAGCGCGTTCGGCTGTTAACCGAAAGGTTGGTGGTTCGAGCCCAACCGGAAGAGGTGTTGTAGGGTCTAAGATGTAACGTAAAAAGTCATAACTTATCCACAATACCTGACAACCATTTAATTTCTGAGCTTCCGTGGCTCAAAGGTTAGCGCGTTCGGCTGTTAACCATTAGGTGTGTGGCTCGAGCCCATCCGGGAGCGGTGTTGTGACGTCTCAGATGTGACGTAAAAAGTCAAGGTTTTTTCCACAACACCTGACGACCATTTAATTTTTGGGCTTCCGTGGCGCAATGGTTAGCGCGTTCGGCTGTTAACCAATAGGTTGGTGGTTCGAGCCCATCCGGGAGCGGTGTTGTGAGGTCTCAGATGTAACGTAAAATGTCAGAGTTTTTCCACAATACCTGACGAACATTTAATTTTTGGGCTTCCGTGGCGCAATGATTAGCGCGTTCAGCTGTTAATCGAAAGGTTGAAGGTTCGAGCCCACCCGGGAGGGGTGTTGTGGGGTCTCAGATGTAGCGTAAAAAGTCAAAACTTTTCCACAATACGTGACAACCATTTAATTTCTGAGCTTCCGTGGCTCAATGGTTAGCGCGTTCGGCTGTTAACCAATAGGTTGGTGGTTCGAGCCCATCCGGGAGCGGTGTTGTGAGGTCTCAGATGTGACGTAAAAAGTCAAGGTTTTTACACAATACCTGACGAGCATTTAACTTTGGGCTTCCGTGGCTCAATGGTTAGCGCGTTCGGCTGTTAACCAATAGGTTGGTGGTTCGAGCCCATCCGGGAGCGGTGTTGTGACGTCTCAGATGTAGCGTAAAAAGTCAAAACTTTTCCACAATACGTGACAACCATTTAATTTCTGAGCTTCCGTGGCGCAATGGTTATCGCGTTCAGCTGCTATTCAAAAAACTGGTGGTTTGAGCCCTCCCGGGAGCGGTGTTGTGACGTCTCAAATGTAACATAAAATGTCAGAGTTTTTCCACAATACCTGTCGAACATTGAATTTTTGGGCTTCCGTGGCGCAATGGTTAGCGCGTTCAGCTGTTAATCGAAAGGTTGGTGGTACGAGCCCCCCCGGGAGAGGTGTTGTGGGGTCTCAGATGTAGCGTAAAAAGTCAAAACTTTTCCACAACACGTGACAACCATTTAATTTCTGAGCTTCCGTGGCTCAATGATTAGCGCGTTCGGCTGTTAACCAATAGGTTGGTGGTTCGAGCCCACCCGGGAGCGGTGTTGTGGGATCTCAAATGTAACGTAAAAATTCAAGGTTTTTCCACAATACCTGACGAACATTTAATTTTTGGGGTTCCTTGGGGCAATGGTTAGCTCGTTCGGCTGTTAACCGAAAGGTTGGTGGTTCGATGCCAACCGGGAGAGGTGTTGTAGGGTATCAGATATAACGTAATAAGTCATAACATATCCACAATACCTGACAACCATTTAATTTCTGAGCTTCCGTGGCTCAATGGTTATCGCGTTCGGCTGTTAACCAATAGATTTGTGGTTCGAGCCCATCCGGGATGCGGTGTTGTGAGGTCTCAGATGTAACGTAAAATGTCAGAGTTTTTCACAATACCTGACGAACATTTAATTTTTGGGCTTCCGTGGCGCAATGATTAGCGCGTTCAGCTGTTAATCGAAAGGTTGAAGGTTCGAGCCCACCCGGGAGAGGTGTTGTGGGGTCTCAGATATAGCGTAAAAAGTCAAAACTTTTCCACAATACGTGACAACCATTTAATTTCTGAGCTTCCGTGGCTCAATGGTTAGCGCGTTCGGCTGTTAACCAATAGGTTGGTGGTTCGAGCCCATCCGGGAGCGGTGTTGTGAGGTCTCAGATGTGACGTAAAAAGTCAAGCTTTTTACACAATACCTGACGAGCATTTAACTTTGGGCTTCCGTGGCTCAATGGTTAGCGCGTTCGGCTGTTAACCAATAGGTTGGTGGTTCGACCCCATCCGGGAGCGGTGTTGTGAGGTCTCAGATGTAACGTAAAATGTCAGAGTTTTTCCACAATACCTGACGAACATTTAATTTTTGGGTTTCCGTGACGCAATGATTAGCGCGTTCAGCTGTTAATCGAAAGGTTGAAGGTTCGAGCCCACCCGGGAGAGGTGTTGTGGGGTCTCAGATGTAGCGTAAAAAGTCAAAACTTTTCCACAATACGTGACAACCATTTAATTTCTGAGCTTCCGTGGCTCAATGGTTAGCGCGTTCAGCTGTTAACCAATAGGTTGGTGGTTAGAGCCCATCCGGGAGCGGTATATTGACGTCTCAGATGTGACGTTAAAAGTCAAGGTTTTTCCAAAATACATGACGACCATTTAATTTTTGGGCTTCCGTGGCGCAATGATTAGCGCGTTCAGCTGCTATTCAAAAGACTGGTGGTTTGAGCCCTCCCGGGAGCGGTGTTGTGACGTCTCAAATGTAACATAAAATGTCAGAGTTTTTCCACAATACCTGTCGAACATTGAATTTTTGGGCTTCCGTGCGCAATGATTAGCGCGATCAGCTGTTAATCGAAAGGTTGGTGGTACGAGCCCACCCGGGAGAGGTGTTGTGGGGTCTCAGATGTAGCGTAAAAGGTCATAACTTTTCCACAATACGTGACAACCATTTAATTTCTGAGCTTCCGTGGCTCAATGGTTAGCGCGTTCGGCTGTTAACCAATAGGTTAGTGGTTCGAGCCCATCCGGGAACGGTGTTGTGAGGTCTCAGATGTGACGTAAAAAGTCAAGGTTTTTACACAATACCTGACGAGCATTTAATTTTTGGGCTTCCGTGGCGCAATGGTTAGCGCGTTCGGCTGTTAACCAATAGGTTGGTGGTTCGGCCCCTGTTTGTCGTAGAGCCGAGATATTAAGCAAAATGTTCGTCAACTTTGGTATCGTCTCACTTATTTTTATTATGTTACTTATGATTTTTGCACTAAACTTTGGAGGCTCATAACTCTTGTTCTACAAGAGATACTGGGATCTCCTTTGGATATGTTATAGTACTCTTTGCTCCCCATACAAGGATACTTTAAACTTGAGGCTACCGCAATATCGTCGTCAACTTATTTTTTGTCTCACTTATTGTTAGAAGGTTACTTTTGATTTTTGAAAATAAATTTTGCAAGCTCGTAACTCTGTTTCTACTGGAGATACGGGGATGTCCTTTGAGTATGTTATAGACCAATTTGTCCTTCATCTAGCCATTCCAAGTATTAGGGCTACGACAAACAGTAGTCGAGTAATTAAGCTAATCGTAAACAAACAAACCCCCTCCATAGGAAATACATTAGACTAAATTCTGGAGGCTCGTAACTCTGGTTCTACCAGAGATACGGGGATGTAAATAATGTGACCTTGACACAAATGTTCGGATAATTATAAAAAAAAACTTCGCGGTTTCGAACCTGTGGCCTTCCGGGAGTGAGGCGGATGCGATAACCGCTACACTAAAGATATGTTATTATTTTTAATCGAAAGAACAGGGTCAAGTAATTAAGCAATACGTGAAAAAACAAACCCCTCCATAGAAAATGCATTAGACTATACTTTGCAGGCTCCTAACTCTGTTTCTACTGGAGATACAGGGATGTCCTTTGAGTATTTTATAGTCCAATTTGTCCCCCATCTAACCATACTAAAATTATTGAGCTACGACCAACAGGAGCCGAGTAATTAAGCTAAACGTAAACAAACAACCCGTCCATAGGAAATGCAGTAGACTATATTTTGCAGGCCCATAACTCTGTGTCTACTAGAGATACGGGGATGTCCTTAGGATATGTTATAGTCCAAATTGTCCCCCATCTAATTATACTAAAAACATTGAGCTTCGACAAACATTGGCCGAGATATTAAGCAAAATGTTCGTCAACTTTGGTATCGTCTCACTTATTTTTATTATGTTACTTATGATTTTTGCACTAAACTTTGGAGGCTCATAACTCTTGTTCTACAAGAGATACTGGGATCTCCTTTGGATATGTTATAGTACTCTTTGCTCCCCATACAAGGATTCTTTAAACTTGAGGCTACCTCAATATCGTCGTCAACTTATTTTTTGTCTCACTTATTGTTAGAAGGTTACTTTTGATTTTTGAAAATAAACTTTGCAGGCTCGTAACTCTGGTTTTCTCTGAAGATTCCAAAGATATTTCCCAAGAAAATTCCAAAGATATTTCCCAAGGAAATTCCAAAGATATTTCCCAAGAAAAATCCAAAGATATTTCCCAAGGAAATTCCAAAGATATTTCCCAAGAACATTCCAAAGATATTTCCCAAGGAAATTCCAAAGATATTTCCCAAGAACATTCCAAAGATATTTCCCAAGAAAATTCCAAAGATATTTCCCAAGAAAATTCCAAAGATATTTCCCAAGAAAATTCCAAAGATATTTCCCAAGAAAATTACAAAGATATTTCGCAAGGAAATTCCAAAGATATTTCCCAAGAAAATTCCAAAGATATTTCCAAAGTAATTTCCAAAGAAAAAGAGGCCAATATTCCCCAATTTCCTAAAGAACGCCTTAAGGATTTCCAAAGAAATTTCCCAAGGAATTTTCTTAAGAGTTCTTAAGAAGATTTTTGTAAGGTGCCATTAGCCCTCTCGGGACCGATGAGGTGTAGCTAGGTCCCTTCTGAACCCCTCTCTTAGGGACCATGGGGACGCTACGTGCAATTCAAATCAACTTGCACCATAGTAAGGCGGCCTCTGCGGTACTCTGCAGGAGGTTTGCTATAGAGGGTCTTGATCTGGCCCTCATACAAGAACCGTGGATTTGCCATGGCAAAATCCTCGGTCTTGACGCGGCGGGGTCATTATTCTATGACCAAACTGCTGCTAGACCTAGGGCGTGTATTTTGGTTCGGAGGGATCTTTGTTGTATCTCTCTACCGCTGTACACATCCCAGGACACGGCGGCCGTGAATCTAGTCCTGGCCACTGGGCATGCCAAGTTGACTATCACGGCTGCCTCCGCATACTTTGCCCACGACGCGGACTCTCTCCCGACAATTGAGGTGATCAATTTGGTCAATCAATGTGAAAAGAGAGGGGACAAACTAATCATTGGCTGCGATGCCAATGCTCATCACATCACGTGGGGCAGCTCTGACTGCAACAAGAGGGGTGATGATTTACTAGAATATTTAGTTGGTTGTAAACTCTATATTCTTAATCAAAACAATGAACCTACTTTTGTTACTTCTAATAGAAGGGAGGTCATTGACCTCACGCTAGCCACAGAAAACCTCGTGTCTTCCGTGTCTAACTGGCATGTGTCAAATGAACCGTCTCTGTCGGATCATAGGCACATCTGCTTTACTGTCGCGATTACTTCTGTCCCGGCGGGGACGGAGATACGCAACCCAAAACGGACTAATTGGGCCGGCTATAGGGAAGACCTAATCCTACGCTACGGAGGGGGTCACACTCTTAAACTTACTTCACCTAAGGATCTTGATCGGGCTGCTGGTGATTTACAGTGCTCCATCATGGAGTCGTTCCACCGGAACTGCCCACTTAAGACCGTCAACCGCTCGAGGCTTGTCCCTTGGTGGAACGCGGATCTCAGCCGGCTTCGTAAATACACGCGCAGGCTCTTTAACAAAGCCAAGCGCACGGGTGACTGGGCTGGATACAGGCAGTCCCTTAACGCCTACAACAGGGCCATTAGAGCTGCTAAGAAGGACTCCTGGCGGACCTTCTGTGAGCAAATCTCCAATGTCCCTGCCACGGCTAGGGTCATGAAGATTCTAGCGCACGACAGCACACATCGACTTAATGCTATTAAGCTACGGGAGGGTGTGTACACTAAATCTGGGGCTGAGACTCTCAAGCATATGCTGGAGGTCCATTTTCCTGATTCTACTTTTATTAATCCAACAAACCCTGACTCTCTCTACCCTGTCCTGCACAGGGCTAAGAGGGAAGACTGGCTTGTAGCCAGACAGGTTGTCACGATTCCCAAGCTTCGGTGGGCTGTCAACTGTTTTGAGCCCTACAAGTCTCCGGGACCCGATGGGGTCTTCCCTCTGCTTTTGCAGGAGGGCTTAGACCACATCGCCTCTCCGCTATGCAAGATCTACAGACTTTGCATTGCTCTCGGTCACATACCTCGTGACTGGAAACGCTCTAGGGTCATCTTTATTCCCAAGCCCGGGAAGGCTTCCTATCTCGAGGCGAAAGCATTTAGACCCATATGCCTGACCTCCTTCTTCCTCAAAATTCTGGAGAAGTTGGTGGACAGGTACATCAGAGACGAGGTACTTTCGATAACTCCTCTCTCTTCTTCACAATTTGCCTACCAAAAAGGCAAATCCACTGAGACGGCCCTTCACGGCCTTACGAATTGCCTGGATAGGGCATTCGAGTTTCAGGAAATTTCACTGGCTGTCTTCCTCGATATCGAGGGGGCCTTTGACAAAGTCTCTAGCTCGGTTATTACTGAAGCTGTTGAGAGATTTGGCATCAGCGCCACTCTTGGCCGCTGGATCAAGTCCATGCTTACCGACCGCGAGGTGTCGGCGTCCCTCCTTGGGGACTCTCTAGGGGTGACTACCAGCAGGGGCTGCCCTCAGGGTGGAGTGCTCTCCCCCCTGTTGTGGTGCCTGGTGGTGGACGAGCTCCTGGGGAGGCTCGGGGGTGCTGGGGGCTGTTGCTGCTTCGGGTATGCGGACGATGTAGCGATAGTCTTTACGGGGAAGTTCCCGGATACTGTTACCGCGCTTATGAGATCTGCTCTCTCTAGCGTGGAGCAATGGTGTCAGGCGGTTAACCTCACCGTTAATCCTGATAAAACTGTCCTTGTTCCTTTTACGAGGAAGAATACTAAGGATCTGTTCAATGATATCTCTTTCTTTGGCCAGGTCCTGACAAAGTCCTCCGAGGTGAAATACCTGGGGGTGACTTTTGATTGTAGACTCACATGGAAGCCGCATCTTGATCGGTGTATTAAGAAGGCCAAGATGCTCTTCTGGAGGACCAGGAGCTCTGTCGGCCAGACTTGGGGCCTCAACCCCAAGGCTGTACACTGGCTCTATACTGGGATCATCAGACCCATACTATCTTACGGGGCACTTGTCTGGTGGACAAGGGTCCGGCTTAAGACGGTGCAGGCTGCCCTGCGCAAGCTTCAAAGGCTTGCCTGCATTGGTGTTACGGGGGCCATGAGATCGACCCCAACTGCTTCCCTGGAGGTGCTCCTTGACATGCTTCCTCTTCATCTCTTCATTGAGGAGGAGGCTGTCATGGGAGCCTACAGGCTCAACATTAGTGGCTGTTGGGTTCCAAGACTTTGGGATTACAGCCATACGAAGCTCTTTCGGGAGTACGCCGCACTTGAGCCGTCGCTTACGATGTGCTCTGACAAAACCGTTACCAGTTTTGATTTCACTAAGCCATTCAGTATCCACTTCCCCAGTCGGGCAGAGTGGACTAACCTGCTGCCTCTTGGCACTGGGGGTGAAACCATTTGGTTCACCGATGGCTCCAAGACTGATTCCGGCGCTGGCGCCGGCTATTACTGTCAAACCACAAGGGTCGGCTTTTCTGCTTGCCTGGGCACCTTCGCTAGTGTGTTCCAGGCTGAAATTGCCGCGATCTGTTATTGCGCAGATTACTGTATTAACAAAGGGTATACCGGACGGACTGTGAGAATTTATTCTGACAGTCAGGCTGCCCTGAACGCTCTGAACCAGTGTCAGATTTCTTCTCAACTGGTGCGTAGCTGCCTCGACCTGCTAGCGCGACTGGCATCCTGCAACAGGGTTCTGCTGTACTGGGTGCCAGGGCATAGCGGTTATTATGGCAATGAGCAAGCCGATAGATTTGCGAAAAGGGGTGCGGAGGCCAAGCTCTTGGGGCCGGAGCCGGCCGTCCCCATCCCTTACAGGCACGTCAAACGGTGTCTGCATGACAGGTTGACTGTCATACAAAATCAGCTCTGGCACAGCATGGAGGGCCAGAGACAGACAAAGTTGTTTGTCGATGGTCCCTGCAGGTCTCGTGCTAGGGACCTAATTTCGCTCGGCAGATGGGATATTAGGCTGGCCACCGGTCTTTTGACCGGGCATTGCCGGCTTAATAGGCACCTCCATCTGATGGGTTTTGCCGACGACCCTCTCTGTAGGTCGTGTCAGGAGATGGAAGAAACATCCGCCCACGTACTTTGCGAGTGCGACTACTTCGCCTCGCTTAGATTAGAATATTTTGATTCACACACCCTGGAACCCTCGAGGGTCTCCTCTCTCACGGTGGAGCGAATTCTTCGCTACGCTGCAGCTACAGGCCTATTCAAGGCCTGATTACGAGGATGCACAATATGCCTTTGGCATCGGTGCTAGGGCGCGTACCCTCCTCATAAAAAAAAAAAAAAAAAAAAAAAGGGAATTAAGCTAAACGTAAACAAACAACCCGTCCAAAGGAAATGCATTAGACTATGCTTTGCAGGCCCATAACTCTGTGTTTACTAGAGATACGGGGATGTCCTTAGGATATGTTATAGTCCAAATTGTCCCCCATCTAACCATACTAAAAACATTGAGCTACGACAAACAGGGGCCTAGATATTAAGCAAAATGTTCGTCAACTTTGGTATCGTCTCACTTATTTTTATTATGTTACTTATGATTTTTGCACTAAACTTTGGAGGCTCATAACTCTTGTTCTACAAGAGATACTGGGATCTCCTTTGGATATGTTATAGTACTCTTTGCTCCCCATACAAGGATACTTTAAACTTGAGGCTACCTCAATATCGTCGTCAACTTATTTTTTGTCTCACTTATTGTTAGAAGGTTACTTTTGATTTTTGAAAATAAAGTTTGCAGGCTCGTAACTCTGGTTCTACCAGAGATACGGGGATGTAAATAATGTGACCTTGACACAAATGTTCGGATAATTATAAAGGTCTTTGCATGTTCCAAGCAAAAAAAAAAAACTTCGCGGTTTCGAACCTGTGGCCTTCCGGGAGTGTGGCGGATGCGATAACCGTTACACTAAAGATATGTTATTATTTTTAATCGAAAGAACAGGGTCAAGTAATTAAGCAATACGTGAACAAACAAACCCCTCCATAGAAAATGCATTAGACTATATTTTGCAGGCCCATAACTCTGTGTCTACTAGAGATACCGGGATGTCCTTAGGATATGTTATAGTCCAATTTGTCCTTCATCTAAATATACTAAAAACTTTGGGCTACGACAAACAGGGGCCGAGTACTTAAGCAAAACGTATAGAAACAAACCCCCTCCATAGGAAATGAGTTAGACTATACTTTGCAGGCTCGTAACTCTGTTTCTGCTGGAGATACGGGGATGTCCTTTGAGTATTTTATAGTCCAATTTATCCACCATCTAACCATACTAAAAACATTGATCTACGAAAAACAGGGGCCGAGTAATTAAGCTAAACGTAAACAAACAACCCGTCCAAAGGAAATGCATTAGACTATGCTTTGCAGGCCCATAACTCTGTGTTTACTAGAGATACGGGGATGTCCTTAGGATATGTTATAGTCCAAATTGTCCCCCATCTAACCATACCATAAACATTGAGCTACGACAAACAGGGGCCGAGATATTAAGCAAAATGTTCGTCAACTTTGGTATCGTCTCACTTATTTTTATTATGTTACTTATGATTTTTGCACTAAACTTTGGAGGCTCATAACTCTTGTTCTACAAGAGATACTGGGATCTCCTTTGGATATGTTATAGTACTCTTTGCTCCCCATACAAGGATACTTTAAACTTGAGGCTACCTCAATATCGTCGTCAACTTATTTTTTGTCTCACTTATTGTTAGAAGGTTACTTTTGATTTTTGAAAATAAAGTTTGCAGGCTCGTAACTCTGGTTCTACCAGAGATACGGGGATGTAAATAATGTGACCTTGACACAGATGTTCGGATAATTATAAAGGTCTTTGCATGTTCCAAGCAAAAAAAAAAACTTCGCGGTTTCGAACCTGTGGCCTTCCGGGAGTGTGGCGGATGCGATAACCGTTACACTAAAGATATGTTATTATTTTTAATCGAAAGAACAGGGTCAAGTAATTAAGCAATACGTGAACAAACAAACCCCTCCATAGAAAATGCATTAGACTATATTTTGCAGGCCCATAACTCTGTGTCTACTAGAGATACCGGGATGTCCTTAGGATATGTTATAGTCCAATTTGTCCTTCATCTAAATATACTAAAAACTTTGGGCTACGACAAACAGGGGCCGAGTACTTAAGCAAAACGTAAAGAAACAAACCCCCTCCATAGGAAATGAGTTAGACTATACTTTGCAGGCTCGTAACTCTGTTTCTACTGGAGATACGGGGATGTCCTTTGAGTATTTTATAGTCCAATTTGTCCACCATCTAACCATACTAAAAACATTGATCTACGAAAAACAGGGGCCGAGTAATTAAGCTAAACGTAAACAAACAACCCGTCCAAAGGAAATGCATTAGACTATGCTTTGCAGGCCCATAACTCTGTGTTTACTAGAGATACGGGGATGTCCTTAGGATATGTTATAGTCCAAATTGTCCCCCATCTAACCATACTAAAAACATTGAGCTACGACAAACAGGGGCCTAGATATTAAGCAAAATGTTCGTCAACTTTGGTATCGTCTCACTTATTTTTATTATGTTACTTATGATTTTTGCACTAAACTTTGGAGGCTCATAACTCTTGTTCTACAAGAGATACTGGGATCTCCTTTGGATATGTTATAGTACTCTTTGCTCCCCATACAAGGATACTTTAAACTTGAGGCTACCTCAATATCGTCGTCAACTTATTTTTTGTCTCACTTATTGTTAGAAGGTTACTTTTGATTTTTGAAAATAAAGTTTGCAGGCTCGTAACTCTGGTTCTACCAGAGATACGGGGATGTAAATAATGTGACCTTGACACAAATGTTCGGATAATTATAAAGGTCTTTGCATGTTCCAAGCAAAAAAAAAAAGCTTCGCGGTTTCGAGCCTGTGGCCTTCCGGGAGTGAGGCGGATGCGATAACCGCTACACTAAAGATATGTTATTATTTTTAATCGAAAGAACAGGGTCAAGTAATTAAGCAATACGTGAACAAACAAACCCCTCCATAGAAAATGCATTAGACTATACTTTGCAAGGCCCATAACTCTGTGTCTACTAGACATACCGGGATGTCCTTAGGATATGTTATAGTCCAATTTGTCATTCATCTAACCATACTAAAAACTTTGGGCTACGACAAACAGGGGCCGAGTACTTAAGCAAAACGTAAAGAAACAAACCCCCTCCATAGGAAATGAGTTAGACTATACTTTGCAGGCTCGTAACTCTGTTTCTACTGGAGATACGGGGATGTCCTTTGAGTATTTTATAGTCCAATTTGTCCACCATCTAACCATACTAAAAACATTGAGCTACGACAAACAGGGGCCTAGATATTAAGCAAAATGTTCGTCAACTTTGGTATCGTCTCACTTATTTTTATTATGTTACTTATGATTTTTGCACTAAACTTTGGAGGCTCATAACTCTTGTTCTACAAGAGATACTGGGATCTCCTTTGGATATGTTATAGTACTCTTTGCTTCCCATACAAGGATACTTTAAACTTGAGGCTACCTCAATATCGTCGTCAACTTATATTTTGTCTCACTTACGTTTTGCTTAAGTACTCGGCCCCTGTTTGTCGTAGCCCAAAGTTTTTAGTATGGTTAGATGAATGACAAATTGGACCATAACATATCCTAAGGACATCCCGGTATCTCTAGTAGACACAGAGTTATGGGCCTTGCAAAGTATAGTCTAATGCATTTTCTATGGAGGGGTTGTTTGTTTACGTTTAGCTTAATTTTTTCGGCCCCTGTTTGTCGTAGCTCAATGTTTTTAGTATGGTTAGATGGGGGACAAATTGGACTATAACATACTCAAAGGACATCCCCGTATCTCCAGTAGAAACAGAGTTACGAGCCTGCAAAGTATAGTCTAATGCATTTTCTATGGAGGGGTTTGTTTGTTCACGTATTGCTTAATTACTTGACCCTGTTCTTTCGATTAAAAATAATAACATATCTTTAGTGTAGCGGTTATCGCATCCGCCTCACTCTCGGAAGGCCACACGTTCGAAACCGCGAAGTTTTTTTTTGCTTGGAACATGCAAAGACCTTTATAATTATCCGAACATTTGTGTCAAGGTCACATTATTTACATCCCCGTATCTCTGGTAGAACCAGAGTTACGAGCCTCCAGAATTTAGTCTAATGTATTTCCTATGGAGGGGTTTGTTTGTTTACGATTAGCTTAATTACTCGACTACTGTTTGTCGTAGCCCTAATTCTTAGTATGGCTAGATGGGGGACAAATTGGTCTATAACATACTCAAAGGACATCCCCGTATCTCCAGTAGAACCAGAGTTACGAGCCTGCAAAGTTTATTTTCAAAAATCAAAAGTAACCTTCTAACAATAAGTGAGACAAAATATAAGTTGACGACGATATTGAGGTAGCCTCAAGTTTAAAGTATCCTTGTATGGGAAGCAAAGAGTACTATAACATATCCAAAGGAGATCCCAGTATCTCTTGTAGAACAAGAGTTATGAGCCTCCAAAGTTTAGTGCAAAAATCATAAGTAACATAATAAAAATAAGTGAGACGATACCAAAGTTGACGAACATTTTGCTTAATATCTAGGCCCCTGTTTGTCGTAGCTCAATGTTTTTAGTATGGTTAGATGGTGGACAAATTGGACTATAAAATACTCAAAGGACATCCCCGTATCTCCAGTAGAAACAGAGTTACGAGCCTGCAAAGTATAGTCTAACTCATTTCCTATGGAGGGGGTTTGTTTCTTTACGTTTTGCTTAAGTACTCGGCCCCTGTTTGTCGTAGCCCAAAGTTTTTAGTATGGTTAGATGAATGACAAATTGGACTATAACATATCCTAAGGACATCCCGGTATGTCTAGTAGACACAGAGTTATGGGCCTTGCAAAGTATAGTCTAATGCATTTTCTATGGAGGGGTTTGTTTGTTCACGTATTGCTTAATTACTTGACCCTGTTCTTTCGATTAAAAATAATAACATATCTTTAGTGTAGCGGTTATCGCATCCGCCTCACTCCCGGAAGGCCACAGGCTCGAAACCGCGAAGCTTTTTTTTTTTGCTTGGAACATGCAAAGACCTTTATAATTATCCGAACATTTGTGTCAAGGTCACATTATTTACATCCCCGTATCTCTGGTAGAACCAGAGTTACGAGCCTGCAAACTTTATTTTCAAAAATCAAAAGTAACCTTCTAACAATAAGTGAGACAAAAAATAAGTTGACGACGATATTGAGGTAGCCTCAAGTTTAAAGTATCCTTGTATGGGGAGCAAAGAGTACTATAACATATCCAAAGGAGATCCCAGTATCTCTTGTAGAACAAGAGTTATGAGCCTCCAAAGTTTAGTGCAAAAATCATAAGTAACATAATAAAAATAAGTGAGACGATACCAAAGTTGACGAACATTTTGCTTAATATCTAGGCCCCTGTTTGTCGTAGCTCAATGTTTTTAGTATGGTTAGATGGGGGACAATTTGGACTATAACATATCCTAAGGACATCCCCGTATCTCTAGTAAACACAGAGTTATGGGCCTGCAAAGCATAGTCTAATGCATTTCCTTTGGACGGGTTGTTTGTTTACGTTTAGCTTAATTACTCGGCCCCTGTTTTTCGTAGATCAATGTTTTTAGTATGGTTAGATGGTGGACAAATTGGACTATAAAATACTCAAAGGACATCCCCGTATCTCCAGTAGAAACAGAGTTACGAGCCTGCAAAGTATAGTCTAACTCATTTCCTATGGAGGGGGTTTGTTTCTTTACGTTTTGCTTAAGTACTCGGCCCCTGTTTGTCGTAGCCCAAAGTTTTTAGTATATTTAGATGAAGGACAAATTGGACTATAACATATCCTAAGGACATCCCGGTATCTCTAGTAGACACAGAGTTATGGGCCTGCAAAATATAGTCTAATGCATTTTCTATGGAGGGGTTTGTTTGTTCACGTATTGCTTAATTACTTGACCCTGTTCTTTCGATTAAAAATAATAACATATCTTTAGTGTAACGGTTATCGCATCCGCCACACTCCCGGAAGGCCACAGGTTCGAAACCGCGAAGTTTTTTTTTTTGCTTGGAACATGCAAAGACCTTTATAATTATCCGAACATCTGTGTCAAGGTCACATTATTTACATCCCCGTATCTCTGGTAGAACCAGAGTTACGAGCCTGCAAACTTTATTTTCAAAAATCAAAAGTAACCTTCTAACAATAAGTGAGACAAAAAATAAGTTGACGACGATATTGAGGTAGCCTCAAGTTTAAAGTATCCTTGTATGGGGAGCAAAGAGTACTATAACATATCCAAAGGAGATCCCAGTATCTCTTGTAGAACAAGAGTTATGAGCCTCCAAAGTTTAGTGCAAAAATCATAAGTAACATAATAAAAATAAGTGAGACGATACCAAAGTTGACGAACATTTTGCTTAATATCTCGGCCCCTGTTTGTCGTAGCTCAATGTTTATGGTATGGTTAGATGGGGGACAATTTGGACTATAACATATCCTAAGGACATCCCCGTATCTCTAGTAAACACAGAGTTATGGGCCTGCAAAGCATAGTCTAATGCATTTCCTTTGGACGGGTTGTTTGTTTACGTTTAGCTTAATTACTCGGCCCCTGTTTTTCGTAGATCAATGTTTTTAGTATGGTTAGATGGTGGATAAATTGGACTATAAAATACTCAAAGGACATCCCCGTATCTCCAGCAGAAACAGAGTTACGAGCCTGCAAAGTATAGTCTAACTCATTTCCTATGGAGGGGGTTTGTTTCTATACGTTTTGCTTAAGTACTCGGCCCCTGTTTGTCGTAGCCCAAAGTTTTTAGTATATTTAGATGAAGGACAAATTGGACTATAACATATCCTAAGGACATCCCGGTATCTCTAGTAGACACAGAGTTATGGGCCTGCAAAATATAGTCTAATGCATTTTCTATGGAGGGGTTTGTTTGTTCACGTATTGCTTAATTACTTGACCCTGTTCTTTCGATTAAAAATAATAACATATCTTTAGTGTAACGGTTATCGCATCCGCCACACTCCCGGAAGGCCACAGGTTCGAAACCGCGAAGTTTTTTTTTTTTGCTTGGAACATGCAAAGACCTTTATAATTATCCGAACATTTGTGTCAAGGTCACATTATTTACATCCCCGTATCTCTGGTAGAACCAGAGTTACGAGCCTGCAAACTTTATTTTCAAAAATCAAAAGTAACCTTCTAACAATAAGTGAGACAAAAAATAAGTTGACGACGATATTGAGGTAGCCTCAAGTTTAAAGTATCCTTGTATGGGGAGCAAAGAGTACTATAACATATCCAAAGGAGATCCCAGTATCTCTTGTAGAACAAGAGTTATGAGCCTCCAAAGTTTAGTGCAAAAATCATAAGTAACATAATAAAAATAAGTGAGACGATACCAAAGTTGACGAACATTTTGCTTAATATCTAGGCCCCTGTTTGTCGTAGCTCAATGTTTTTAGTATGGTTAGATGGGGGACAATTTGGACTATAACATATCCTAAGGACATCCCCGTATCTCTAGTAAACACAGAGTTATGGGCCTGCAAAGCATAGTCTAATGCATTTCCTTTGGACGGGTTGTTTGTTTACGTTTAGCTTAATTACTCGGCCCCTGTTTTTCGTAGCTCAATGTTTTTAGTATGGTTAGATGGGGGACAAATTGGAATATAACATACTCAAAGGACCTCGCCGTATCTACAGTAGAAACAGAGTTACGAGCCTGCAAAGTATAGTCTAATGCATTTTCTATGGAGGGGTTTGTTTGTTCATGTATTGCTTAATTACTTGAACCTGTTCTTTCGGTTAAAAATAATAACATATCTTTAGTGTAGCGGTTATCGCATCCGCCTCACTCCCGGAAGGCCACAGGTTCGAAACCGCGAAGTTTTTTTTTTGCTTGGAACATGCAAAGACCTTTATAATTATCCGAACATTTGTGTCAAGGTCACATTATTTACATCCCCGTATCTCTGGTTGAACCAGAGTTACGAGCCTGCAAACTTTATTTTCAAAAATCAAAAGTAACCTTCTAACAATAAGTGAGACAAAAAATAAGTTGACGACGATATTGAGGTAGCCTCAAGTTTAAAGTATCCTTGTATGGGGAGCAAAGAGTACTATAACATATCCAAAGGAGATCCCAGTATCTCTTGTAGAACAAGAGTTATGAGCCTCCAAAGTTTAGTGCAAAAATCATAAGTAACATAATAAAAATAAGTGAGACGATACCAAAGTTGACGAACATTTTGCTTAATATCTCGGCCCCTGTTTGTCGTAGCTCAATGTTTTTAGTATGGTTAGATGGGGGACAATTTGGACTATAACATATCCTAAGGACATCCCCGTATCTCTAGTAAACACAGAGTTATGGGCCTGCAAAGCATAGTCTAATGCATTTCCTTTGGACGGGTTGTTTGTTTACGTTTAGCTTAATTCCCTTTTTTTTTTTTTTTTTTTTTTTTTTATGAGGAGGGTACGCGCCCTAGCACCGATGCCAAAGGCATATTGTGCATCCTCGTAATCAGGCCTTGAATAGGCCTGTAGCTGCAGCGTAGCGAAGAATTCGCTCCACCGTGAGAGAGGAGACCCTCGAGGGTTCCAGGGTGTGTGAATCAAAATATTCTAATCTAAGCGAGGCGAAGTAGTCGCACTCGCAAAGTACGTGGGCGGATGTTTCTTCCATCTCCTGACACGACCTACAGAGAGGGTCGTCGGCAAAACCCATCAGATGGAGGTGCCTATTAAGCCGGCAATGCCCGGTCAAAAGACCGGTGGCCAGCCTAATATCCCATCTGCCGAGCGAAATTAGGTCCCTAGCACGAGACCTGCAGGGACCATCGACAAACAACTTTGTCTGTCTCTGGCCCTCCATGCTGTGCCAGAGCTGATTTTGTATGACAGTCAACCTGTCATGCAGACACCGTTTGACGTGCCTGTAAGGGATGGGGACGGCCGGCTCCGGCCCCAAGAGCTTGGCCTCCGCACCCCTTTTCGCAAATCTATCGGCTTGCTCATTGCCATAATAACCGCTATGCCCTGGCACCCAGTACAGCAGAACCCTGTTGCAGGATGCCAGTCGCGCTAGCAGGTCGAGGCAGCTACGCACCAGTTGAGAAGAAATCTGACACTGGTTCAGAGCGTTCAGGGCAGCCTGACTGTCAGAATAAATTCTCACAGTCCGTCCGGTATACCCTTTGTTAATACAGTAATCTGCGCAATAACAGATCGCGGCAATTTCAGCCTGGAACACACTAGCGAAGGTGCCCAGGCAAGCAGAAAAGCCGACCCTTGTGGTTTGACAGTAATAGCCGGCGCCAGCGCCGGAATCAGTCTTGGAGCCATCGGTGAACCAAATGGTTTCACCCCCAGTGCCAAGAGGCAGCAGGTTAGTCCACTCTGCCCGACTGGGGAAGTGGATACTGAATGGCTTAGTGAAATCAAAACTGGTAACGGTTTTGTCAGAGCACATCGTAAGCGACGGCTCAAGTGCGGCGTACTCCCGAAAGAGCTTCGTATGGCTGTAATCCCAAAGTCTTGGAACCCAACAGCCACTAATGTTGAGCCTGTAGGCTCCCATGACAGCCTCCTCCTCAATGAAGAGATGAAGAGGAAGCATGTCAAGGAGCACCTCCAGGGAAGCAGTTGGGGTCGATCTCATGGCCCCCGTAACACCAATGCAGGCAAGCCTTTGAAGCTTGCGCAGGGCAGCCTGCACCGTCTTAAGCCGGACCCTTGTCCACCAGACAAGTGCCCCGTAAGATAGTATGGGTCTGATGATCCCAGTATAGAGCCAGTGTACAGCCTTGGGGTTGAGGCCCCAAGTCTGGCCGACAGAGCTCCTGGTCCTCCAGAAGAGCATCTTGGCCTTCTTAATACACCGATCAAGATGCGGCTTCCATGTGAGTCTACAATCAAAAGTCACCCCCAGGTATTTCACCTCGGAGGACTTTGTCAGGACCTGGCCAAAGAAAGAGATATCATTGAACAGATCCTTAGTATTCTTCCTCGTAAAAGGAACAAGGACAGTTTTATCAGGATTAACGGTGAGGTTAACCGCCTGACACCATTGCTCCACGCTAGAGAGAGCAGATCTCATAAGCGCGGTAACAGTATCCGGGAACTTCCCCGTAAAGACTATCGCTACATCGTCCGCATACCCGAAGCAGCAACAGCCCCCAGCACCCCCGAGCCTCCCCAGGAGCTCGTCCACCACCAGGCACCACAACAGGGGGGAGAGCACTCCACCCTGAGGGCAGCCCCTGCTGGTAGTCACCCCTAGAGAGTCCCCAAGGAGGGACGCCGACACCTCGCGGTCGGTAAGCATGGACTTGATCCAGCGGCCAAGAGTGGCGCTGATGCCAAATCTCTCAACAGCTTCAGTAATAACCGAGCTAGAGACTTTGTCAAAGGCCCCCTCGATATCGAGGAAGACAGCCAGTGAAATTTCCTGAAACTCGAATGCCCTATCCAGGCAATTCGTAAGGCCGTGAAGGGCCGTCTCAGTGGATTTGCCTTTTTGGTAGGCAAATTGTGAAGAAGAGAGAGGAGTTATCGAAAGTACCTCGTCTCTGATGTACCTGTCCACCAACTTCTCCAGAATTTTGAGGAAGAAGGAGGTCAGGCATATGGGTCTAAATGCTTTCGCCTCGAGATAGGAAGCCTTCCCGGGCTTGGGAATAAAGATGACCCTAGAGCGTTTCCAGTCACGAGGTATGTGACCGAGAGCAATGCAAAGTCTGTAGATCTTGCATAGCGGAGAGGCGATGTGGTCTAAGCCCTCCTGCAAAAGCAGAGGGAAGACCCCATCGGGTCCCGGAGACTTGTAGGGCTCAAAACAGTTGACAGCCCACCGAAGCTTGGGAATCGTGACAACCTGTCTGGCTACAAGCCAGTCTTCCCTCTTAGCCCTGTGCAGGACAGGGTAGAGAGAGTCAGGGTTTGTTGGATTAATAAAAGTAGAATCAGGAAAATGGACCTCCAGCATATGCTTGAGAGTCTCAGCCCCAGATTTAGTGTACACACCCTCCCGTAGCTTAATAGCATTAAGTCGATGTGTGCTGTCGTGCGCTAGAATCTTCATGACCCTAGCCGTGGCAGGGACATTGGAGATTTGCTCACAGAAGGTCCGCCAGGAGTCCTTCTTAGCAGCTCTAATGGCCCTGTTGTAGGCGTTAAGGGACTGCCTGTATCCAGCCCAGTCACCCGTGCGCTTGGCTTTGTTAAAGAGCCTGCGCGTGTATTTACGAAGCCGGCTGAGATCCGCGTTCCACCAAGGGACAAGCCTCGAGCGGTTGACGGTCTTAAGTGGGCAGTTCCGGTGGAACGACTCCATGATGGAGCACTGTAAATCACCAGCAGCCCGATCAAGATCCTTAGGTGAAGTAAGTTTAAGAGTGTGACCCCCTCCGTAGCGTAGGATTAGGTCTTCCCTATAGCCGGCCCAATTAGTCCGTTTTGGGTTGCGTATCTCCGTCCCCGCCGGGACAGAAGTAATCGCGACAGTAAAGCAGATGTGCCTATGATCCGACAGAGACGGTTCATTTGACACATGCCAGTTAGACACGGAAGACACGAGGTTTTCTGTGGCTAGCGTGAGGTCAATGACCTCCCTTCTATTAGAAGTAACAAAAGTAGGTTCATTGTTTTGATTAAGAATATAGAGTTTACAACCAACTAAATATTCTAGTAAATCATCACCCCTCTTGTTGCAGTCAGAGCTGCCCCACGTGATGTGATGAGCATTGGCATCGCAGCCAATGATTAGTTTGTCCCCTCTCTTTTCACATTGATTGACCAAATTGATCACCTCAATTGTCGGGAGAGAGTCCGCGTCGTGGGCAAAGTATGCGGAGGCAGCCGTGATAGTCAACTTGGCATGCCCAGTGGCCAGGACTAGATTCACGGCCGCCGTGTCCTGGGATGTGTACAGCGGTAGAGAGATACAACAAAGATCCCTCCGAACCAAAATACACGCCCTAGGTCTAGCAGCAGTTTGGTCATAGAATAATGACCCCGCCGCGTCAAGACCGAGGATTTTGCCATGGCAAATCCACGGTTCTTGTATGAGGGCCAGATCAAGACCCTCTATAGCAAACCTCCTGCAGAGTACCGCAGAGGCCGCCTTACTATGGTGCAAGTTGATTTGAATTGCACGTAGCGTCCCCATGGTCCCTAAGAGAGGGGTTCAGAAGGGACCTAGCTACACCTCATCGGTCCCGAGAGGGCTAATGGCACCTTACAAAAATCTTCTTAAGAACTCTTAAGAAAATTCCTTGGGAAATTTCTTTGGAAATCCTTAAGGCGTTCTTTAGGAAATTGGGGAATATTGGCCTCTTTTTCTTTGGAAATTACTTTGGAAATATCTTTGGAATTTTCTTGGGAAATATCTTTGGAATTTCCTTGCGAAATATCTTTGTAATTTTCTTGGGAAATATCTTTGGAATTTTCTTGGGAAATATCTTTGGAATTTTCTTGGGAAATATCTTTGGAATTTTCTTGGGAAATATCTTTGGAATGTTCTTGGGAAATATCTTTGGAATTTCCTTGGGAAATATCTTTGGAATGTTCTTGGGAAATATCTTTGGAATTTCCTTGGGAAATATCTTTGGATTTTTCTTGGGAAATATCTTTGGAATTTCCTTGGGAAATATCTTTGGAATTTTCTTGGGAAATATCTTTGGAATCTTCTTGGGAAATATCTTTGGAATTATCTTGGGAAATATCTTTGGAATTCTCTTGGGAAATATCTTTGGAATGTTCTTGGGTAATATCTTTGGAATTTTCTTGGGAAATATATAGAGAAGTGGGTAAATTAATTTAGCCACTTGAAACGAGGATAGTTCTTACATGCAGAACCATATCCCAATACAGGAAGTGTAGTTCTTTTACGCTGAACTACACCCCTTATAGAGAGGGAAGTTCTCGCATGCAGAGTGAAGTTCTTGCATGCAGAGTTGAAGTTGCTTTAAAAGTCAGACATTTAATCGACTTATTAAAAACATCCGTAAACGGCAGAAAGTTTTAAACCTTGTGCAATTGTATGGGGTACTAAGTGGGTTTTGGAGGCTTTAACGGCCAAGCAGTAGATACAGACGTCGTTGTTAAATTTAATAATGTATATTCACTGATAGTTTTTCGAGTATCAGAAACGCGTTTAACCTAATTTCCTCTACAATGTTTTTAAAAAAATATTTATTTTGGACTCTAATTACGCTCGAAATAAAGATAAAACATGCCATAAGAGAATTAAGCAAAAATTCCGACTGACAGCTTAGATTCCCTGTAAATCTAAACATAACGATTTTAATTACTCCTATTTTACTTTTAATCTATTTTATCCTTTACATAAACACCTCACGGATTATTGAAGGCAAAAAATATAATAAAAAAATAGGTAAATGTAACATTCCATTTCAGCGCTTGCCTAGCCTTAGCTACGGGACAAGCCTTCGTGAAACGTTTTTAATTTTTTTAACCATCAAGTTAATGTCTATCTAGGAAAACTTTAGCTAAACAATTTGGGTAAAAATATTTTGCGATAATTATATGTAAAGCATAATTGCAATATATCTGGCCCTTTGAAATTCATCTCTTGAATTCCAAACGAATTTCGTTGGAAGATAAACCCTAGATCTTCTCTGGAAAACCAACCCTAGAGCTTCATTGGACATTTATCTCAATAATGCTAACGAATTTCTTTTGGAAATAAACCATGGACCTTCTTTGGAAATTGATCTGAAGAATTCTAAAGAATTTCGTTGGAAAATATTCCCTAGACATTCTTTGGAAATTTATCTCAAGCATTTCTAAAGAACTTCTTTGGAAAACAACCCCTAGACCTACTTTGGAAATTTATCCCTAGAATTCCTAAATAATTTCGTTACAAAATAATACCAAGAAATTCTTTGGAAATTTATCTCTAGTCTTCCAAAAGAGTTTCTTTAGAAAGTAATCCCAAGACATTCTTTGGAAATTTATCTCTAGAATTCCTAAAGAATTTCTTTCGAAAATAATCCCAAGACCCTCTTAGGAAATTTATCTCTAGAATTCCTAAAGAATTTCTTTAGAAAATAGTCCCTAGACCTTCTTAGGAAATTCATCTTTAGAATTCCTAAAGAATTTCTTTAGAAAATAGTCCCAAGACATTCTTTGGAAATTTATCTCCAGAATTCCTAAAGAATTTCTTTAGAAAATAATCCCTAGACCTTCTTAGGAAATTTATCTTTAGAATTCCTAACGAATTTCTTTAGAAAATAATCCCAAGACATTCTTTGGAAATTTATCTCTAGAATACCTAAAGAATTTCTTTAGAAAATAATCCCTAGACCTTCTTAGGAAATTTATCTTTAGAATTCCTAAAGAATTTCTTTAGAAAATAATCCCTAGACCTTCTTAGGAAATTTATCTTTAGAATTCCTAAAGATTTTCTTTAGAAAATAATCCCAAGCCATTCTTTGGAAATTTATCTCAAGAATTCTTTAGGAAATTCCATGGAAGTCTTTGGAAATAGTTTCTTTGGAAAATGATCCCAAGGGCTCCGTAGGGTTCCAAAGAAATTCCTTTAGAACTCTTAAGAAGATTTTTGTAAGGGTTACTCGGCCCCTGTTTTTCGTAGCTCAATGTTTTTAGTATGGTTAGATGGGGGACAAATTGGACTATAACATACTCAAAGGACATCCCCGTATCTCCAGTGGAAACAGAGTTACGAGCCTGCAAAGTATAGTCTAACTCATTTCCTATGGAGGGGGTTTGTTTCTTTACGTTTCGCTTAAGTACTCGGCCCCTGTTTGTCGTAGCCCAAAGTTTTTAGTATGGTTAGATGAATGACAAATTGGACTATAACATATCCTAAGGACATCCCGGTATGTCTAGTAGACACAGAGTTATGGGCCTTGCAAAGTATAGTCTAATGCATTTTCTATGGAGGGGTTTGTTTGTTCACGTATTGCTTAATTACTTGACCCTGTTCTTTCGATTAAAAATAATAACATATCTTTAGTGTAGCGGTTATCGCATCCGCCTCACTCCCGGAAGGCCACAGGTTCGAAACCGCGAAGCTTTTTTTTTTGCTTGGAACATGCAAAGACCTTTATAATTATCCGAACATTTGTGTCAAGGTCACATTATTTACATCCCCGTATCTCTGGTAGAACCAGAGTTACGAGCCTGCAAAGTTTATTTTCAAAAATCAAAAGTAACCTTCTAACAATAAGTGAGACAAAAAATAAGTTGACGACGATATTGAGGTAGCCTCAAGTTTAAAGTATCCTTGTATGGGGAGCAAAGAGTACTATAACATATCCAAAGGAGATCCCAGTACCTCTTGTAGAACAAAAGTTATGAGCCTCCAAAGTTTAGTGCAAAAATCATAAGTAACATAATAAAAATAAGTGAGACGATACCAAAGTTGACGAACATTTTGCTTAATATCTCGGCCCCTGTTTGTCGTAGCTCAATGTTTTTAGTATGGTTAGATGGGGGACAATTTGGACTATATTATATCCTAAGGACATCTCCGTATCTCTAGTAGACACAGAGTTATGGGCCTGCAAAATATAGTCTAATGCATGTCCTATGGACGGGTTGTTTGTTTACGTTTAGCTTAATTACTTGGCCCCTGTTTGTCGTAGCTCAATATTTTTAGTATGGTTAGATGAGGGACAAATTGGACTATAACATACTCAAAGGACATCCCCGTATCTCCAGTAGAAACCGAGTTACGAGCCTGCAAAGTATAGTCTAATGCATTTCCTATGGAGGGGGTTTGTTTCGTTACGTTTTGCTTAAGTACTCGGCCCCTGTTTGTCGTAGCCCAAAGTTTTTAGTATGGTTAGATGGGGGACAATTTGGACTATAACATATCCTAACGACATCCCCGTATCTCTAGTAGACACAGAGTTATGGGCCTGCAAAGCATAGTCTAATGCATTTCCTTTGGACGGGTTGTTTGTTTACGTTTAGCTTAATTCCCTTACAAAAATCTTCTTAAGAACTCTTAAGAAAATTCCTTGGGAAATTTCTTTGGAAATCCTTAAGGCGTTCTTTAGGAAATTGGGGAATATTGGCCTCTTTTTCTTTGGAAATTACTTTGGAAATATCTTTGGAATTTTCTTGGGAAATATCTTTGGAATTTCCTTGCGAAATATCTTTGTAATTTTCTTGGGAAATATCTTTGGAATTTTCTTGGGAAATATCTTTGGAATTTTCTTGGGAAATATCTTTGGAATTTTCTTGGGAAATATCTTTGGAATTTTCTTGGGAAATATCTTTGGAATTTCCTTGGGAAATATCTTTGGATTTTTCTTGGGAAATATCTTTGGAATTTCCTTGGGAAATATCTTTGGAATTTTCTTGGGAAATATCTTTGGAATCTTCTTGGGAAATATCTTTGGAATTATCTTGGGAAATATCTTTGGAATTCTCTTGGGAAATATCTTTGGAATTTTCTTGGGAAATATCTTTGGAATTTCCTTGCGAAATATCTTTGTAATTTTCTTGGGAAATATCTTTGGAATTTTCTTGGGAAATATCTTTGGAATTTTCTTGGGAAATATCTTTGGAATTTTCTTGGGAAATATCTTTGGAATGTTCTTGGGAAATATCTTTGGAATTTCCTTGGGAAATATCTTTGGAATGTTCTTGGGAAATATCTTTGGAATTTCCTTGGGAAATATCTTTGGATTTTTCTTGGGAAATATCTTTGGAATTTCCTTGGGAAATATCTTTGGAATTTTCTTGGGAAATATCTTTGGAATCTTCTTGGGAAATATCTTTGGAATTATCTTGGGAAATATCTTTGGAATTCTCTTGGGAAATATCTTTGGAATGTTCTTGGGTAATATCTTTGGAATTTTCTTGGGAAATATATAGAGAAGTGGGTAAATTAATTTAGCCACTTGAAACGAGGATAGTTCTTACATGCAGAACCATATCCCAATACAGGAAGTGTAGTTCTTTTAGGCTGAACTACACCCCTTATAGAGAGGGAAGTTCTCGCATGCAGAGTGAAGTTCTCGCATGCAGAGTTGAAGTTGCTTTAAAAGTCAGACATTTAATCGACTTATTAAAAACATCCGTAAACGGCAGAAAGTTTTAAACCTTGTGCAATTGTATGGGGTACTAAGTGGGTTTTGGAGGCTTTAACGGCCAAGCAGTAGATACAGACGTCGTTGTTAAATTTAATAATGTATATTCACTGATAGTTTTTCGAGTATCAGAAACGCGTTTAACCTAATTTCCTCTACAATGTTTTTAAAAAAATATTTATTTTGGACTCTAATTACGCTCGAAATAAAGATAAAACATGCCATAAGAGAATTAAGCAAAAATTCCGACTGACAGCTTAGATTCCCTGTAAATCTAAACATAACGATTTTAATTACTCTTATTTTACTTTTAATCTATTTTATCCTTTACATAAACACCTCACGGATTATTGAAGGCAAAAAATATAATAAAAAAATAGGTAAATGTAACATTCCATTTCAGCGCTTGCCTAGCCTTAGCTACGGGACAAGCCTTCGTGAAACGTTTTTAATTTTTTTAACCATCAAGTTAATGTCTATCTAGGAAAACTTTAGCTAAACAATTTGGGTAAAAATATTTTGCGATAATTATATGTAAAGCATAATTGCAATATATCTGGCCCTTTGAAATTCATCTCTTGAATTCCAAACGAATTTCGTTGGAAGATAAACCCTAGATCTTCTCTGGAAAACCAACCCTAGAGCTTCATTGGACATTTATCTCAATAATGCTAACGAATTTCTTTTGGAAATAAACCATGGACCTTCTTTGGAAATTGATCTGAAGAATTCTAAAGAATTTCGTTGGAAAATATTCCCTAGACATTCTTTGGAAATTTATCTCAAGCATTTCTAAAGAACTTCTTTGGAAAACAACCCCTAGACCTACTTTGGAAATTTATCCCTAGAATTCCTAAATAATTTCGTTACAAAATAATACCAAGAAATTCTTTGGAAATTTATCTCTAGACTTCCAAAAGAGTTTCTTTAGAAAGTAATCCCAAGACATTCTTTGGAAATTTATCTCTAGAATTCCTAAAGAATTTCTTTCGAAAATAATCCCAAGACCCTCTTAGGAAATTTATCTCTAGAATTCCTAAAGAATTTCTTTAGAAAATAGTCCCTAGACCTTCTTAGGAAATTCATCTTTAGAATTCCTAAAGAATTTCTTTAGAAAATAGTCCCAAGACATTCTTTGGAAATTTATCTCCAGAATTCCTAAAGAATTTCTTTAGAAAATAATCCCTAGACCTTCTTAGGAAATTTATCTTTAGAATTCCTAACGAATTTCTTTAGAAAATAATCCCAAGACATTCTTTGGAAATTTATCTCTAGAATACCTAAAGAATTTCTTTAGAAAATAATCCCTAGACCTTCTTAGGAAATTTATCTTTAGAATTCCTAAAGAATTTCTTTAGAAAATAATCCCTAGACCTTCTTAGGAAATTTATCTTTAGAATTCCTAAAGATTTTCTTTAGAAAATAATCCCAAGCCATTCTTTGGAAATTTATCTCAAGAATTCTTTAGGAAATTCCATGGAAGTCTTTGGAAATAGTTTCTTTGGAAAATGATCCCAAGGGCTCCGTAGGGTTCCAAAGAAATTCCTTTAGAACTCTTAAGAAGATTTTTGTAAGGGTTACTCGGCCCCTGTTTTTCGTAGCTCAATGTTTTTAGTATGGTTAGATGGGGGACAAATTGGACTATAACATACAAAAAGGACATCCCCGTATCTCCAGTGGAAACAGAGTTACGAGCCTGCAAAGTATAGTCTAACTCATTTCCTATGGAGGGGGTTTGTTTCTTTACGTTTCGCTTAAGTACTCGGCCCCTGTTTGTCGTAGCCCAAAGTTTTTAGTATGGTTAGATGAATGACAAATTGGACTAAAACATATCCTAAGGACATCCCGGTATGTCTAGTAGACACAGAGTTATGGGCCTTGCAAAGTATAGTCTAATGCATTTTCTATGGAGGGGTTTGTTTGTTCACGTATTGCTTAATTACTTGACCCTGTTCTTTCGATTAAAAATAATAACATATCTTTAGTGTAGCGGTTATCGCATCCGACTCACTCCCGGAAGGCCACAGGTTCGAAACCGCGAAGCTTTTTTTTTTGCTTGGAACATGCAAAGACCTTTATAATTATCCGAACATTTGTGTCAAGGTCACATTATTTACATCCCCGTATCTCTGGTAGAACCAGAGTTACGAGCCTGCAAAGTTTATTTTCAAAAATCAAAAGTAACCTTCTAACAATAAGTGAGACAAAAAATAAGTTGACGACGATATTGAGGTAGCCTCAAGTTTAAAGTATCCTTGTATGGGGAGCAAAGAGTACTATAACATATCCAAAGGAGATCCCAGTACCTCTTGTAGAACAAAAGTTATGAGCCTCCAAAGTTTAGTGCAAAAATCATAAGTAACATAATAAAAATAAGTGAGACGATACCAAAGTTGACGAACATTTTGCTTAATATCTCGGCCCCTGTTTGTCGTAGCTCAATGTTTTTAGTATGGTTAGATGGGGGACAATTTGGACTATATTATATCCTAAGGACATCTCCGTATCTCTAGTAGACACAGAGTTATGGGCCTGCAAAATATAGTCTAATGCATTTCCTATGGACGGGTTGTTTGTTTACGTTTAGCTTAATTACTTGGCCCCTGTTTGTCGTAGCTCAATATTTTTAGTATGGTTAGATGAGGGACAAATTGGACTATAACATACTCAAAGGACATCCCCGTATCTCCAGTAGAAACCGAGTTACGAGCCTGCAAAGTATAGTCTAATGCATTTCCTATGGAGGGGGTTTGTTTCGTTACGTTTTGCTTAAGTACTCGGCCCCTGTTTGTCGTAGCCCAAAGTTTTTAGTATGGTTAGATGGGGGACAATTTGGACTATAACATATCCTAACGACATCCCCGTATCTCTAGTAGACACAGAGTTATGGGCCTGCAAAGTATAGTCTAATGCATTTCCTATGGAGGGGTTTGTTTGTTTACGATTAGCTTAATTACTCGACTACTGTTTGTCGTAGCTCAATGTTTTTAGTATGGTTAGATGGGGGACAAATTGGACTATAACATACTCAAAGGACATCCCCGTATCTCCAGTAGAAACAGAGTTACGAGCCTGCAAAGTATAGTCTAATGCATTTCCTATGGAGGGGTTGTTTGTTTACGTTTAGCTTAATTACTCGGCCCCTGTTTGTCGTAGCCCAAAGTTTTTAGTATGGTTAGATGGGGGACAATTTGGACTATATCATATCCTAAGGACATCCCCGTATCTCTAATAGACACAGAGTTATGGGCCTGCAAAGTATAGTCTAATGCATTTCCTATGGACGGGTTGTTTGTTTACGTTTAGCTTAATTACTCGGCCCCTGTTTGTCGTAGCTCAATGTTTTTAGTATGGTTAGATGGGGGACAAATTGAACTGTAACATACTCAAAGGACATCCCCGTATCTACAGTAGAAACAGAGTTACGAGCCTGCAAAGTATAGTCTAATGCATTTTCTATGGAGGGGTTTGTTTGTTCACGTATTGCTTAATTACTTGACCCTGTTCTTTAGATTAAAAATAATAACATATCTTTAGTGTAGCGGTTATCGCATCCGCCTCACTCCCGGAAGGCCACAGGTTCGAAACCGCGAAGTTTTTTTTTATAATTATCCGAACATTTGTGTCAAGTTCACATTATTTACATCCCCGTATCTCTTGTAGAACCAGAGTTACCAGCCTCCAGAATTTAGTCTAATGTATTTCCTATGGAGGGGTTTGTTTGTTTACGATTAGCTTAATTACTCGACTACTGTTTGTCGAAGCCCTAATTCTTAGTATGGCTAGATGGGGGACAAATTGGTCTATAACAAACTCAAAGGACATCCCCGTATCTCCAGTAGAAACAGAGTTACGAGCCTGCAAAGTTTATTTTCAACAATCAAAAGTAACCATCTAACAATAAGTGAGACAAAAAATAAGTTGACGACGATATTGAGGTAGCCTCAAGTTTAAAGTATCCTTGTATGGGGAGCAAAGAGTACTATAACATATCCAAAGGAGATCCCAGTATGTCTAGTAGACACAGAGTTATGGGCCTTGCAAAGTATAGTCTAATGCATTTTCTATGGAGGGGTTTGTTTGTTCACGTATTGCTTAATTACTTGACCCTGTTCTTTCGATTAAAAATAATAACATATCTTTAGTGTAGCGGTTATCGCATCCGCCTCACTCCCGGAAGGCCACAGGTTCGAAACCGCGAAGCTTTTTCTTTTTTGCTTGGAACATGCAAAGACCTTTATAATTATCCGAACATTTGTGTCAAGGTCACATTATTTACATCCCCGTATCTCTGGTAGAACCAGAGTTACGAGCCTGCAAAGTTTATTTTCAAAAATCAAAAGTAACCTTCTAACAATAAGTGAGACAAAAAATAAGTTGACGACGATATTGAGGTAGCCTCAAATTTAAAGTATCCTTGTATGGGGAGCAAAGAGTACTATAACATATCCAAAGGAGATCCCAGTACCTCTTGTAGAACAAGAGTTATGAGCCTCCAAAGTTTAGTGCAAAAATCATAAGTAACATAATAAAAATAAGTGAGACGATACCAAAGTTGACGAACATTTTGCTTAATATCTCGGCCCCTGTTTGTCGTAGCTCAATGTTTTTAGTATGGTTAGATGGGGGACAATTTGGACTATAACATATACTAAGGACATCCCCGTATCTCTAGTAAACACAGAGTTATGGGCCTGCAAAGCATAGTCTAATGCATTTCCTTTGGACGGGTTGTTTGTTTACGTTTAGCTTAATTACTCGGCCCCTGTTTTTCGTAGCTCAATGTTTTTAGTATGGTTAGATGGGGGACAAATTGGAATATAACATACTCAAAGGACATCGCCGTATCTACAGTAGAAACAGAGTTACGAGCCTGCAAAGTATAGTCTAATGCATTTTCTATGGAGGGGTTTGTTTGTTCATGTATTGCTTAATTACTTGACCCTGTTCTTTCGATTAAAAATAATAACATATCTTTAGTGTAGCGGTTATCGCATCCGCCTCACTCCCGGAAGGCCACAGGTTCGAAACCGCGAGGTTTTTTTTTTGCTTGGAACATGCAAAGACCTTTATAATTATCCGAACATTTGTGTCAAGGTCACATTATTTACATCCCCGTATCTCTGGTAGAACCAGAGTTACGAGCCTCCAGAATTTAGTCTAATGTATTTCCTATGGAGGGGTTTGTTTGTTTACGATTAGCTTAATTACTCGACTACTGTTTGTCGTAGCCCTAATTCTTAGTATGGCTAGATGGGGGACAAATTGGTCTATAACATACTCAAAGGACATCCCGTATCTCCAGTAGAAACAGAGTTACGAGCCTGCAAAGTTTATTTTCAAAAATCAAAAGTAACCTTCTAACAATAAGTGAGACAAAAAGTAAGTTGACGACGATATTGAGGTAGCCTCAAGTTTAAAGTATCCTTGTATGGGGAGCAAAGAGTACTATAACATATCCAAAGGAGATCCCAGTATCTCTTGTAGAACAAGAGTTATGAGCCTCCAAAGTTTAGTGCAAAAATCATAAGTAACATAATAAAAATAAGTGAGACGATACCAAATTGACGAACATTTTGCTTAATATCTCGGCCCCTGTTTGTCCTAGCTCAATGTTTTTAGTATGGTTAGATGGGGGACAATTTGGACTATAACATATCCTAAGGACATCCCCGTATCTCTAGTAAACACAGAGTTATGGGCCTGCAAAGCATAGTCTAAGGCATTTCCTTTGGACGGGTTGTTTGTTTACGTTTAGCTTAATTACTCGGCCCCTGTTTTTCGTAGCTCAATGTTTTTAGTATGGTTAGATGGGGGACAAATTGGAATATAACATACTCAAAGGACATCGCCGTATCTACAGTAGAATCAGAGTTACGAGCCTGCAAAGTATACTCTAATGCATTTTCTATGGAGAGGTTTGTTTGTTCATGTATTGCTTAATTACTTGACCCTGTTCTTTCGATTAAAAATAATAACATATCTTTAGTGTAGCGGTTATCGCATCCGCCTCACTCCCGGAAGGCCACAGGTTCGAAACCGCGAAGTTTTTATTTATAATTATCCGAACATTTGTGTCAAGGTCACATTATTTACATCCCCGTATCTCTGGTAGAACCAGAGTTACGAGCCTCCAGAATTTAGTCTAATGTATTTCCTATGGACGGGTTGTTTGTTTACGTTTAGCTTAATTACTCGGCCCCTGCTGTTCGTAGCTCAATGTTTTTATTATGGTTAGATGGGGGACAAATTGGAATATAACATACTCAAAGGACATCGCCGTATCTACAGAAGAAACAGAGTTACGAGCCTGCAAAGTATAGTCTAATGCATTTTCTATGGAGGGGTTTGTTTGTTCACGTATTGCTTAATTACTTGACCCTGTTCTTTAGATTAAAAATAATAACATATCTTTAGTGTAGCGGTTATCGCATCCGCCTCACTCCCGGAAGGCCACAGGTTCGAAACCGCGAAGTTTTTTTTTATAATTATCCGAACATTTGTGTCAAGTTCACATTATTTACATCCCCGTATCTCTTGTAGAACCAGAGTTACCAGCCTCCAGAATTTAGTCTAATGTATTGCCTCTGGAGGGGTTTGTTTGTTTACGATTAGCTTAATTACTCGACTACTGTTTGTCGAAGCCCTAATTCTTAGTATGGCTAGATGGGGGACAAATTGGTCTATAACAAACTCAAAGGACATCCCCGTATCTCCAGTAGAAACAGAGTTACGAGCCTGCAAAGTTTATTTTCAAAAATCAAAAGTAACCATCTAACAATAAGTGAGACAAAAAATAAGTTGACGACGATATTGAGGTAGCCTCAAGTTTAAAGTATCCTTGTATGGGGAGCAAAGAGTACTATAACATATCCAAAGGAGATCCCAGTATGTCTAGTAGACACAGAGTTATGGGCCTTGCAAAGTATAGTCTAATGCATTTTCTATGGAGGGGTTTGTTTGTTCACGTATTGCTTAATTACTTGACCCTGTTCTTTCGATTAAAAATAATAACATATCTTTAGTGTAGCGGTTATCGCATCCGCCTCACTCCCGGAAGGCCACAGGTTCGAAACCGCGAAGCTTTTTCTTTTTTGCTTGGAACATGCAAAGACCTTTATAATTATCCGAACATTTGTGTCAAGGTCACATTATTTACATCCCCGTATCTCTGGTAGAACCAGAGTTACGAGCCTGCAAAGTTTATTTTCAAAAATCAAAAGTAACCTTCTAACAATAAGTGAGACAAAAAATAAGTTGACGACGATATTGAGGTAGCCTCAAGTTTAAAGTATCCTTGTATGGGGAGCAAAGAGTACTATAACATATCCAAAGGAGATCCCAGTACCTCTTGTAGAACAAGAGTTATGAGCCTCCAAAGTTTAGTGCAAAAATCATAAGTAACATAATAAAAATAAGTGAGACGATACCAAAGTTGACGAACATTTTGCTTAATATCTCGGCCCCTGTTTGTCGTAGCTCAATGTTTTTAGTATGGTTAGATGGGGGACAATTTGGACTATAACATATACTAAGGACATCCCCGTATCTCTAGTAAACACAGAGTTATGGGCCTGCAAAGCATAGTCTAATGCATTTCCTTTGGACGGGTTGTTTGTTTACGTTTAGCTTAATTACTCGGCCCCTGTTTTTCGTAGCTCAATGTTTTTAGTATGGTTAGATGGGGGACAAATTGGAATATAACATACTCAAAGGACATCGCCGTATCTACAGTAGAAACAGAGTTACGAGCCTGCAAAGTATAGTCTAATGCATTTTCTATGGAGGGGTTTGTTTGTTCATGTATTGCTTAATTACTTGACCCTGTTCTTTCGATTAAAAATAATAACATATCTTTAGTGTAGCGGTTATCGCATCCGCCTCACTCCCGGAAGGCCACAGGTTCGAAACCGCGAGGTTTTTTTTTTGCTTGGAACATGCAAAGACCTTTATAATTATCCGAACATTTGTGTCAAGGTCACATTATTTACATCCCCGTATCTCTGGTAGAACCAGAGTTACGAGCCTCCAGAATTTAGTCTAATGTATTTCCTATGGAGGGGTTTGTTTGTTTACGATTAGCTTAATTACTCGACTACTGTTTGTCGTAGCCCTAATTCTTAGTATGGCTAGATGGGGGACAAATTGGTCTATAACATACTCAAAGGACATCCCGTATCTCCAGTAGAAACAGAGTTACGAGCCTGCAAAGTTTATTTTCAAAAATCAAAAGTAACCTTCTAACAATAAGTGAGACAAAAAGTAAGTTGACGACGATATTGAGGTAGCCTCAAGTTTAAAGTATCCTTGTATGGGGAGCAAAGAGTACTATAACATATCCAAAGGAGATCCCAGTATCTCTTGTAGAACAAGAGTTATGAGCCTCCAAAGTTTAGTGCAAAAATCATAAGTAACATAATAAAAATAAGTGAGACGATACCAAAGTTGACGAACATTTTGCTTAATATCTCGGCCCCTGTTTGTCGTAGCTCAATGTTTTTAGTATGGTTAGATGGGGGACAATTTGGACTATAACATATACTAAGGACATCCCCGTATCTCTAGTAAACACAGAGTTATGGGCCTGCAAAGTATAATCTAATGCATTTTCTATGGAGGGGTTTGTTTGTTCACGTATTGCTTAATTACTTGACCCTGTTCTTTCGATTAAAAATAATAACATATCTTTAGTGTAGCGGTTATCGCATCCGCCTCACTCCCGGAAGGCCACAGGTTCGAAACCGCGAAGCTTTTTCTTTTTTGCTTGGAACATGCAAAGACCTTTATAATTATCCGAACATTTGTGTCAAGGTCACATTATTTACATCCCCGTATCTCTGGTAGAACCAGAGTTACGAGCCTGCAAAGTTTATTTTCAAAAATCAAAAGTAACCTTCTAACAATAAGTGAGACAAAAAATAAGTTGACGACGATATTGAGGTAGCCTCAAGTTTAAAGTATCCTTGTATGGGGAGCAAAGAGTACTATAACATATCCAAAGGAGATCCCAGTACCTCTTGTAGAACAAGAGTTATGAGCCTCCAAAGTTTAGTGCAAAAATCATAAGTAACATAATAAAAATAAGTGAGACGATACCAAAGTTGACGAACATTTTGCTTAATATCTCGGCCCCTGTTTGTCGTAGCTCAATGTTTTTAGTATGGTTAGATGGGGGACAATTTGGACTATAACATATACTAAGGACATCCCCGTATCTCTAGTAAACACAGAGTTATGGGCCTGCAAAGCATAGTCTAATGCATTTCCTTTGGACGGGTTGTTTGTTTACGTTTAGCTTAATTACTCGGCCCCTGTTTTTCGTAGCTCAATGTTTTTAGTATGGTTAGATGGGGGACAAATTGGAATATAACATACTCAAAGGACATCGCCGTATCTACAGTAGAAACAGAGTTACGAGCCTGCAAAGTATAGTCTAATGCATTTTCTATGGAGGGGTTTGTTTGTTCATGTATTGCTTAATTACTTGACCCTGTTCTTTCGATTAAAAATAATAACATATCTTTAGTGTAGCGGTTATCGCATCCGCCTCACTCCCGGAAGGCCACAGGTTCGAAACCGCGAAGTTTTTTTTTATAATTATCCGAACATTTGTGTCAAGGTCACATTATTTACATCCCCGTATCTCTGGTAGAACCAGAGTTACGAGCCTCCAGAATTTAGTCTAATGTATTTCCTATGGAGGGGTTTGTTTGTTTACGATTAGCTTAATTACTCGACTACTGTTTGTCGTAGCTCAATGTTTTTAGCATGGTTAGATGGGGGACAAATTGGACTATATCATACTCAAAGGACATCCCCGTATCTCCAGTAGAAACAGAGTTACGAGCCTGCAAAGTATAGTCTAATGCATTTTCTATGGAGGGGTTTGTTTGTTCACGTATTGCTTAATTACTTGACCCTGTTCTTTCGATTAAAAATAATAACATATCTTTAGTGTAGCGGTTATCGCATCCGCCTCACTCCCGGAAGGCCACAGGTTCGAAACCGCGAAGTTTTTTTTTATAATTATCCGAACATTTGTGTCAAGGTCACATTATTTACATCCCCGTATCTCTGGTAGAACCAGAGTTACGAGCCTCCAGAATTTAGTCTAATGGATTTCCTATGAGGGGTTTGTTTGTTTACGATTAGCTTAATTACTCGACTACTGTTTGTCGTAGCTCAATGTTTTTAGTACGGTTAGATGGGGGACAAATTGGATTATAGGAAATACATTAGACTAAATTCTGGAGGCTCGTAACTCTGTTTCTACTGTAGATACGGCGATGTCCTTTGAGTATGTTATATTCCAATTTGTCCCCCATCTAACCATACTAAAAACATTGAGCTACGAAAAACAGGGGCCGAGTAATTAAGCTAAACGTAAACAAACAACCCGTCCAAAGGAAATGCATTAGACTATGCTTTGCAGGCCCATAACTCTGTGTTTACTAGAGATACGGGGATGTCCTTAGGATATGTTATAGTCCAAATTGTCCCCCATCTAACCATACTAAAAACATTGAGCTACGACAATCAGGGGCCGAGATATTAAGCAAAATGTTCGTCAACTTTGGTATCGTCTCACTTATTTTTATTATGTTACTTATGATTTTTGCACTAAACTTTGGAGGCTCATAACTCTTGTTCTACAAGAGATACTGGGATCTCCTTTGGATATGTTATAGTACTCTTTGCTCCCCATACAAGGATACTTTAAACTTGAGGCTACATCAATATCGTCGTCAACTTACTTTTTGTCTCACTTATTGTTAGAAGGTTACTTTTGATTTTTGAAAATAAATTTTGCAGGCTCGTAACTCTGTTTCTACTGGAGATACGGGGATGTCCTTTGAGTATGTTATAGACCAATTTGTCCCCCATCTAGCCATACTAAGAATTAGGGCTACGACAAACAGTAGTCGAGTAATTAAGCTAATCGTAAACAAACAAACCCCTCCATAGGAAATACATTAGACTAAATTCTGGAGGCTCGTAACTCTGGTTCTACCAGAGATACGGGGATGTAAATAATGTGACCTTGACACAAATGTTCGGATAATTATAAAGGTCTTTGCATGTTCCAAGCAAAAAAAAAAAACCTCGCGGTTTCGAACCTGTGGCCTTCCGGGAGTGAGGCGGATGCGATAACCGCTACAATAAAGATATGTTATTATTTTTAATCGAAAGAACAGGGTCAAGTAATTAAGCAATAAGCGAACAAACAAACCCCTCCATAGAAAATGCATTAGACTATATTTTGCAGGCTCGTAAATCTGTTTCTACTGTAGATACGGGGATGTCCTTTGAGTATGTTATAGTCCAATTTGTCCCCCATCTAACCATACTAAAAACATTGAGCTACGACAAACAGTAGTCGAGTAATTAAGCTAATCGTAAACAAACAAACCCCTCCATAGGAAATCCATTAGACTAAATTCTGGAGGCTCGTAACTCTGGTTCTACCAGAGATACGGGGATGTAAATAATGTGACCTTGACACAAATGTTCGGATAATTATAAAAAAAACTTCGCGGTTTCGAACCTGTGGCCTTCCGGGAGTGAGGCGGATGCGATAACCGCTACACTAAAGATATGTTATTATTTTTAATCGAAAGAACAGGGTCAAGTAATTAAGCTAATCGTAAACAAACAAACCCCTCCATAGGAAATACATTAGACTAAATTCTGGAGGCTGGTAACTCTGGTTCTACAAGAGATACGGGGATGTAAATAATGTGAACTTGACACAAATGTTCGGATAATTATAAAAAAAAACTTCGCGGTTTCGAACCTGTGGCCTTCCGGGAGTGAGGCGGATGCGATAACCGCTACACTAAAGATATGTTATTATTTTTAATCTAAAGAACAGGGTCAAGTAATTAAGCAATACGTGAACAAACAAACCCCTCCATAGAAAATGCATTAGACTATACTTTGCAGGCTCGTAACTCTGTTTCTACTGTAGATACGGGGATGTCCTTTGAGTATGTTACAGTTCAATTTGTCCCCCATCTAACCATACTAAAAACATTGAGCTACGACAAACAGGGGCCGAGTAATTAAGCTAAACGTAAACAAACAACCCGTCCATAGGAAATGCATTAGACTATACTTTGCAGGCCCATAACTCTGTGTCTATTAGAGATACGGGGATGTCCTTAGGATATGATATAGTCCAAATTGTCCCCCATCTAACCATACTAAAAACTTTGGGCTACGACAAACAGGGGCCGAGTAATTAAGCTAAACGTAAACAAACAACCCCTCCATAGGAAATGCATTAGACTATACTTTGCAGGCTCGTAACTCTGTTTCTACTGGAGATACGGGGATGTCCTTTGAGTATGTTATAGTCCAATTTGTCCCCCATCTAACCATACTAAAAACATTGAGCTACGACAAACAGTAGTCGAGTAATTAAGCTAATCGTAAACAAACAAACCCCTCCATAGGAAATGCATTAGACTATACTTTGCAGGCCCATAACTCTGTGTCTACTAGAGATACGGGGATGTCGTTAGGATATGTTATAGTCCAAATTGTCCCCCATCTAACCATACTAAAAACTTTGGGCTACGACAAACAGGGGCCGAGTACTTAAGCAAAACGTAACGAAACAAACCCCCTCCATAGGAAATGCATTAGACTATACTTTGCAGGCTCGTAACTCGGTTTCTACTGGAGATACGGGGATGTCCTTTGAGTATGTTATAGTCCAATTTGTCCCTCATCTAACCATACTAAAAATATTGAGCTACGACAAACAGGGGCCAAGTAATTAAGCTAAACGTAAACAAACAACCCGTCCATAGGAAATGCATTAGACTATATTTTGCAGGCCCATAACTCTGTGTCTACTAGAGATACGGAGATGTCCTTAGGATATAATATAGTCCAAATTGTCCCCCATCTAACCATACTAAAAACATTGAGCTACGACAAACAGGGGCCGAGATATTAAGCAAAATGTTCGTCAACTTTGGTATCGTCTCACTTATTTTTATTATGTTACTTATGATTTTTGCACTAAACTTTGGAGGCTCATAACTTTTGTTCTACAAGAGGTACTGGGATCTCCTTTGGATATGTTATAGTACTCTTTGCTCCCCATACAAGGATACTTTAAACTTGAGGCTACCTCAATATCGTCGTCAACTTATTTTTTGTCTCACTTATTGTTAGAAGGTTACTTTTGATTTTTGAAAATAAACTTTGCAGGCTCGTAACTCTGGTTCTACCAGAGATACGGGGATGTAAATAATGTGACCTTGACACAAATGTTCGGATAATTATAAAGGTCTTTGCATGTTCCAAGCAAAAAAAAAAGCTTCGCGGTTTCGAACCTGTGGCCTTCCGGGAGTGAGTCGGATGCGATAACCGCTACACTAAAGATATGTTATTATTTTTAATCGAAAGAACAGGGTCAAGTAATTAAGCAATACGTGAACAAACAAACCCCTCCATAGAAAATGCATTAGACTATACTTTGCAAGGCCCATAACTCTGTGTCTACTAGACATACCGGGATGTCCTTAGGATATGTTTTAGTCCAATTTGTCATTCATCTAACCATACTAAAAACTTTGGGCTACGACAAACAGGGGCCGAGTACTTAAGCGAAACGTAAAGAAACAAACCCCCTCCATAGGAAATGAGTTAGACTATACTTTGCAGGCTCGTAACTCTGTTTCCACTGGAGATACGGGGATGTCCTTTTTGTATGTTATAGTCCAATTTGTCCCCCATCTAACCATACTAAAAACATTGAGCTACGAAAAACAGGGGCCGAGTAACCCTTACAAAAATCTTCTTAAGAGTTCTAAAGGAATTTCTTTGGAACCCTACGGAGCCCTTGGGATCATTTTCCAAAGAAACTATTTCCAAAGACTTCCATGGAATTTCCTAAAGAATTCTTGAGATAAATTTCCAAAGAATGGCTTGGGATTATTTTCTAAAGAAAATCTTTAGGAATTCTAAAGATAAATTTCCTAAGAAGGTCTAGGGATTATTTTCTAAAGAAATTCTTTAGGAATTCTAAAGATAAATTTCCTAAGAAGGTCTAGGGATTATTTTGTAAAGAAATTCTTTAGGTATTCTAGAGATAAATTTCCAAAGAATGTCTTGGGATTATTTTCTAAAGAAATTCGTTAGGAATTCTAAAGATAAATTTCCTAAGAAGGTCTAGGGATTATTTTCTAAAGAAATTCTTTAGGAATTCTGGAGATAAATTTCCAAAGAATGTCTTGGGACTATTTTCTAAAGAAATTCTTTAGGAATTCTAAAGATGAATTTCCTAAGAAGGTCTAGGGACTATTTTCTAAAGAAATTCTTTAGGAATTCTAGAGATAAATTTCCTAAGAGGGTCTTGGGATTATTTTCGAAAGAAATTCTTTAGGAATTCTAGAGATAAATTTCCAAAGAATGTCTTGGGATTACTTTCTAAAGAAACTCTTTTGGAAGTCTAGAGATAAATTTCCAAAGAATTTCTTGGTATTATTTTGTAACGAAATTATTTAGGAATTCTAGGGATAAATTTCCAAAGTAGGTCTAGGGGTTGTTTTCCAAAGAAGTTCTTTAGAAATGCTTGAGATAAATTTCCAAAGAATGTCTAGGGAATATTTTCCAACGAAATTCTTTAGAATTCTTCAGATCAATTTCCAAAGAAGGTCCATGGTTTATTTCCAAAAGAAATTCGTTAGCATTATTGAGATAAATGTCCAATGAAGCTCTAGGGTTGGTTTTCCAGAGAAGATCTAGGGTTTATCTTCCAACGAAATTCGTTTGGAATTCAAGAGATGAATTTCAAAGGGCCAGATATATTGCAATTATGCTTTACATATAATTATCGCAAAATATTTTTACCCAAATTGTTTAGCTAAAGTTTTCCTAGATAGACATTAACTTGATGGTTAAAAAAATTAAAAACGTTTCACGAAGGCTTGTCCCGTAGCTAAGGCTAGGCAAGCGCTGAAATGGAATGTTACATTTACCTATTTTTTTATTATATTTTTTGCCTTCAATAATCCGTGAGGTGTTTATGTAAAGGATAAAATAGATTAAAAGTAAAATAAGAGTAATTAAAATCGTTATGTTTAGATTTACAGGGAATCTAAGCTGTCAGTCGGAATTTTTGCTTAATTCTCTTATGGCATGTTTTATCTTTATTTCGAGCGTAATTAGAGTCCAAAATAAATATTTTTTTAAAAACATTGTAGAGGAAATTAGGTTAAACGCGTTTCTGATACTCGAAAAACTATCAGTGAATATACATTATTAAATTTAACAACGACGTCTGTATCTACTGCTTGGCCGTTAAAGCCTCCAAAACCCACTTAGTACCCCATACAATTGCACAAGGTTTAAAACTTTCTGCCGTTTACGGATGTTTTTAATAAGTCGATTAAATGTCTGACTTTTAAAGCAACTTCAACTCTGCATGCGAGAACTTCACTCTGCATGCGAGAACTTCCCTCTCTATAAGGGGTGTAGTTCAGCCTAAAAGAACTACACTTCCTGTATTGGGATATGGTTCTGCATGTAAGAACTATCCTCGTTTCAAGTGGCTAAATTAATTTACCCACTTCTCTATATATTTCCCAAGAAAATTCCAAAGATATTACCCAAGAACATTCCAAAGATATTTCCCAAGAGAATTCCAAAGATATTTCCCAAGATAATTCCAAAGATATTTCCCAAGAAGATTCCAAAGATATTTCCCAAGAAAATTCCAAAGATATTTCCCAAGGAAATTCCAAAGATATTTCCCAAGAAAAATCCAAAGATATTTCCCAAGGAAATTCCAAAGATATTTCCCAAGAACATTCCAAAGATATTTCCCAAGGAAATTCCAAAGATATTTCCCAAGAACATTCCAAAGATATTTCCCAAGAAAATTCCAAAGATATTTCCCAAGAAAATTCCAAAGATATTTCCCAAGAAAATTCCAAAGATATTTCCCAAGAAAATTACAAAGATATTTCGCAAGGAAATTCCAAAGATATTTCCCAAGAAAATTCCAAAGATATTTCCCAAGAGAATTCCAAAGATATTTCCCAAGATAATTCCAAAGATATTTCCCAAGAAGATTCCAAAGATATTTCCCAAGAAAATTCCAAAGATATTTCCCAAGGAAATTCCAAAGATATTTCCCAAGAAAAATCCAAAGATATTTCCCAAGGAAATTCCAAAGATATTTCCCAAGAAAATTCCAAAGATATTTCCCAAGAAAATTCCAAAGATATTTCCCAAGAAAATTCCAAAGATATTTCCCAAGAAAATTCCAAAGATATTTCCCAAGAAAATTACAAAGATATTTCGCAAGGAAATTCCAAAGATATTTCCCAAGAAAATTCCAAAGATATTTCCAAAGTAATTTCCAAAGAAAAAGAGGCCAATATTCCCCAATTTCCTAAAGAACGCCTTAAGGATTTCCAAAGAAATTTCCCAAGGAATTTTCTTAAGAGTTCTTAAGAAGATTTTTGTAAGGGAATTAAGCTAAACGTAAACAAACAACCCGTCCAAAGGAAATGCATTAGACTATGCTTTGCAGGCCCATAACTCTGTGTCTACTAGAGATACGGGGATGTCGTTAGGATATGTTATAGTCCAAATTGTCCCCCATCTAACCATACTAAAAACTTTGGGCTACGACAAACAGGGGCCGAGTACTTAAGCAAAACGTAACGAAACAAACCCCCTCCATAGGAAATGCATTAGACTATACTTTGCAGGCTCGTAACTCGGTTTCTACTGGAGATACGGGGATGTCCTTTGAGTATGTTATAGTCCAATTTGTCCCTCATCTAACCATACTAAAAATATTGAGCTACGACAAACAGGGGCCAAGTAATTAAGCTAAACGTAAACAAACAACCCGTCCATAGGACATGCATTAGACTATATTTTGCAGGCCCATAACTCTGTGTCTACTAGAGATACGGAGATGTCCTTAGGATATAATATAGTCCAAATTGTCCCCCATCTAACCATACTAAAAACATTGAGCTACGACAAACAGGGGCCGAGATATTAAGCAAAATGTTCGTCAACTTTGGTATCGTCTCACTTATTTTTATTATGTTACTTATGATTTTTGCACTAAACTTTGGAGGCTCATAACTTTTGTTCTACAAGAGGTACTGGGATCTCCTTTGGATATGTTATAGTACTCTTTGCTCCCCATACAAGGATACTTTAAACTTGAGGCTACCTCAATATCGTCGTCAACTTATTTTTTGTCTCACTTATTGTTAGAAGGTTACTTTTGATTTTTGAAAATAAACTTTGCAGGCTCGTAACTCTGGTTCTACCAGAGATACGGGGATGTAAATAATGTGACCTTGACACAAATGTTCGGATAATTATAAAGGTCTTTGCATGTTCCAAGCAAAAAAAAAAGCTTCGCGGTTTCGAACCTGTGGCCTTCCGGGAGTGAGGCGGATGCGATAACCGCTACACTAAAGATATGTTATTATTTTTAATCGAAAGAACAGGGTCAAGTAATTAAGCAATACGTGAACAAACAAACCCCTCCATAGAAAATGCATTAGACTATACTTTGCAAGGCCCATAACTCTGTGTCTACTAGACATACCGGGATGTCCTTAGGATATGTTATAGTCCAATTTGTCATTCATCTAACCATACTAAAAACTTTGGGCTACGACAAACAGGGGCCGAGTACTTAAGCGAAACGTAAAGAAACAAACCCCCTCCATAGGAAATGAGTTAGACTATACTTTGCAGGCTCGTAACTCTGTTTCCACTGGAGATACGGGGATGTCCTTTGAGTATGTTATAGTCCAATTTGTCCCCCATCTAACCATACTAAAAACATTGAGCTACGAAAAACAGGGGCCGAGTAACCCTTACAAAAATCTTCTTAAGAGTTCTAAAGGAATTTCTTTGGAACCCTACGGAGCCCTTGGGATCATTTTCCAAAGAAACTATTTCCAAAGACTTCCATGGAATTTCCTAAAGAATTCTTGAGATAAATTTCCAAAGAATGGCTTGGGATTATTTTCTAAAGAAAATCTTTAGGAATTCTAAAGATAAATTTCCTAAGAAGGTCTAGGGATTATTTTCTAAAGAAATTCTTTAGGAATTCTAAAGATAAATTTCCTAAGAAGGTCTAGGGATTATTTTCTAAAGAAATTCTTTAGGTATTCTAGAGATAAATTTCCAAAGAATGTCTTGGGATTATTTTCTAAAGAAATTCGTTAGGAATTCTAAAGATAAATTTCCTAAGAAGGTCTAGGGATTATTTTCTAAAGAAATTCTTTAGGAATTCTGGAGATAAATTTCCAAAGAATGTCTTGGGACTATTTTCTAAAGAAATTCTTTAGGAATTCTAAAGATGAATTTCCTAAGAAGGTCTAGGGACTATTTTCTAAAGAAATTCTTTAGGAATTCTAGAGATAAATTTCCTAAGAGGGTCTTGGGATTATTTTCGAAAGAAATTCTTTAGGAATTCTAGAGATAAATTTCCAAAGAATGTCTTGGGATTACTTTCTAAAGAAACTCTTTTGGAAGACTAGAGATAAATTTCCAAAGAATTTCTTGGTATTATTTTGTAACGAAATTATTTAGGAATTCTAGGGATAAATTTCCAAAGTAGGTCTAGGGGTTGTTTTCCAAAGAAGTTCTTTAGAAATGCTTGAGATAAATTTCCAAAGAATGTCTAGGGAATATTTTCCAACGAAATTCTTTAGAATTCTTCAGATCAATTTCCAAAGAAGGTCCATGGTTTATTTCCAAAAGAAATTCGTTAGCATTATTGAGATAAATGTCCAATGAAGCTCTAGGGTTGGTTTTCCAGAGAAGATCTAGGGTTTATCTTCCAACGAAATTCGTTTGGAATTCAAGAGATGAATTTCAAAGGGCCAGATATATTGCAATTATGCTTTACATATAATTATCGCAAAATATTTTTACCCAAATTGTTTAGCTAAAGTTTTCCTAGATAGACATTAACTTGATGGTTAAAAAAATTAAAAACGTTTCACGAAGGCTTGTCCCGTAGCTAAGGCTAGGCAAGCGCTGAAATGGAATGTTACATTTACCTATTTTTTTATTATATTTTTTGCCTTCAATAATCCGTGAGGTGTTTATGTAAAGGATAAAATAGATTAAAAGTAAAATAGGAGTAATTAAAATCGTTATGTTTAGATTTACAGGGAATCTAAGCTGTCAGTCGGAATTTTTGCTTAATTCTCTTATGGCATGTTTTATCTTTATTTCGAGCGTAATTAGAGTCCAAAATAAATATTTTTTTAAAAACATTGTAGAGGAAATTAGGTTAAACGCGTTTCTGATACTCGAAAAACTATCAGTGAATATACATTATTAAATTTAACAACGACGTCTGTATCTACTGCTTGGCCGTTAAAGCCTCCAAAACCCACTTAGTACCCCATACAATTGCACAAGGTTTAAAACTTTCTGCCGTTTACGGATGTTTTTAATAAGTCGATTAAATGTCTGACTTTTAAAGCAACTTCAACTCTGCATGCAAGAACTTCACTCTGCATGCGAGAACTTCCCTCTCTATAAGGGGTGTAGTTCAGCGTAAAAGAACTACACTTCCTGTATTGGGATATGGTTCTGCATGTAAGAACTATCCTCGTTTCAAGTGGCTAAATTAATTTACCCACTTCTCTATATATTTCCCAAGAAAATTCCAAAGATATTACCCAAGAACATTCCAAAGATATTTCCCAAGAGAATTCCAAAGATATTTCCCAAGATAATTCCAAAGATATTTCCCAAGAAGATTCCAAAGATATTTCCCAAGAAAATTCCAAAGATATTTCCCAAGGAAATTCCAAAGATATTTCCCAAGAAAAATCCAAAGATATTTCCCAAGGAAATTCCAAAGATATTTCCCAAGAACATTCCAAAGATATTTCCCAAGGAAATTCCAAAGATATTTCCCAAGAACATTCCAAAGATATTTCCCAAGAAAATTCCAAAGATATTTCCCAAGAAAATTCCAAAGATATTTCCCAAGAAAATTCCAAAGATATTTCCCAAGAAAATTACAAAGATATTTCGCAAGGAAATTCCAAAGATATTTCCCAAGAAAATTCCAAAGATATTTCCAAAGTAATTTCCAAAGAAAAAGAGGCCAATATTCCCCAATTTCCTAAAGAACGCCTTAAGGATTTCCAAAGAAATTTCCCAAGGAATTTTCTTAAGAGTTCTTAAGAAGATTTTTGTAAGGTGCCATTAGCCCTCTCGGGACCGATGAGGTGTAGCTAGGTCCCTTCTGAACCCCTCTCTTAGGGACCATGGGGACGCTACGTGCAATTCAAATCAACTTGCACCATAGTAAGGCGGCCTCTGCGGTACTCTGCAGGAGGTTTGCTATAGAGGGTCTTGATCTGGCCCTCATACAAGAACCGTGGATTTGCCATGGCAAAATCCTCGGTCTTGACGCGGCGGGGTCATTATTCTATGACCAAACTGCTGCTAGACCTAGGGCGTGTATTTTGGTTCGGAGGGATCTTTGTTGTATCTCTCTACCGCTGTACACATCCCAGGACACGGCGGCCGTGAATCTAGTCCTGGCCACTGGGCATGCCAAGTTGACTATCACGGCTGCCTCCGCATACTTTGCCCACGACGCGGACTCTCTCCCGACAATTGAGGTGATCAATTTGGTCAATCAATGTGAAAAGAGAGGGGACAAACTAATCATTGGCTGCGATGCCAATGCTCATCACATCACGTGGGGCAGCTCTGACTGCAACAAGAGGGGTGATGATTTACTAGAATATTTAGTTGGTTGTAAACTCTATATTCTTAATCAAAACAATGAACCTACTTTTGTTACTTCTAATAGAAGGGAGGTCATTGACCTCACGCTAGCCACAGAAAACCTCGTGTCTTCCGTGTCTAACTGGCATGTGTCAAATGAACCGTCTCTGTCGGATCATAGGCACATCTGCTTTACTGTCGCGATTACTTCTGTCCCGGCGGGGACGGAGATACGCAACCCAAAACGGACTAATTGGGCCGGCTATAGGGAAGACCTAATCCTACGCTACGGAGGGGGTCACACTCTTAAACTTACTTCACCTAAGGATCTTGATCGGGCTGCTGGTGATTTACAGTGCTCCATCATGGAGTCGTTCCACCGGAACTGCCCACTTAAGACCGTCAACCGCTCGAGGCTTGTCCCTTGGTGGAACGCGGATCTCAGCCGGCTTCGTAAATACACGCGCAGGCTCTTTAACAAAGCCAAGCGCACGGGTGACTGGGCTGGATACAGGCAGTCCCTTAACGCCTACAACAGGGCCATTAGAGCTGCTAAGAAGGACTCCTGGCGGACCTTCTGTGAGCAAATCTCCAATGTCCCTGCCACGGCTAGGGTCATGAAGATTCTAGCGCACGACAGCACACATCGACTTAATGCTATTAAGCTACGGGAGGGTGTGTACACTAAATCTGGGGCTGAGACTCTCAAGCATATGCTGGAGGTCCATTTTCCTGATTCTACTTTTATTAATCCAACAAACCCTGACTCTCTCTACCCTGTCCTGCACAGGGCTAAGAGGGAAGACTGGCTTGTAGCCAGACAGGTTGTCACGATTCCCAAGCTTCGGTGGGCTGTCAACTGTTTTGAGCCCTACAAGTCTCCGGGACCCGATGGGGTCTTCCCTCTGCTTTTGCAGGAGGGCTTAGACCACATCGCCTCTCCGCTATGCAAGATCTACAGACTTTGCATTGCTCTCGGTCACATACCTCGTGACTGGAAACGCTCTAGGGTCATCTTTATTCCCAAGCCCGGGAAGGCTTCCTATCTCGAGGCGAAAGCATTTAGACCCATATGCCTGACCTCCTTCTTCCTCAAAATTCTGGAGAAGTTGGTGGACAGGTACATCAGAGACGAGGTACTTTCGATAACTCCTCTCTCTTCTTCACAATTTGCCTACCAAAAAGGCAAATCCACTGAGACGGCCCTTCACGGCCTTACGAATTGCCTGGATAGGGCATTCGAGTTTCAGGAAATTTCACTGGCTGTCTTCCTCGATATCGAGGGGGCCTTTGACAAAGTCTCTAGCTCGGTTATTACTGAAGCTGTTGAGAGATTTGGCATCAGCGCCACTCTTGGCCGCTGGATCAAGTCCATGCTTACCGACCGCGAGGTGTCGGCGTCCCTCCTTGGGGACTCTCTAGGGGTGACTACCAGCAGGGGCTGCCCTCAGGGTGGAGTGCTCTCCCCCCTGTTGTGGTGCCTGGTGGTGGACGAGCTCCTGGGGAGGCTCGGGGGTGCTGGGGGCTGTTGCTGCTTCGGGTATGCGGACGATGTAGCGATAGTCTTTACGGGGAAGTTCCCGGATACTGTTACCGCGCTTATGAGATCTGCTCTCTCTAGCGTGGAGCAATGGTGTCAGGCGGTTAACCTCACCGTTAATCCTGATAAAACTGTCCTTGTTCCTTTTACGAGGAAGAATACTAAGGATCTGTTCAATGATATCTCTTTCTTTGGCCAGGTCCTGACAAAGTCCTCCGAGGTGAAATACCTGGGGGTGACTTTTGATTGTAGACTCACATGGAAGCCGCATCTTGATCGGTGTATTAAGAAGGCCAAGATGCTCTTCTGGAGGACCAGGAGCTCTGTCGGCCAGACTTGGGGCCTCAACCCCAAGGCTGTACACTGGCTCTATACTGGGATCATCAGACCCATACTATCTTACGGGGCACTTGTCTGGTGGACAAGGGTCCGGCTTAAGACGGTGCAGGCTGCCCTGCGCAAGCTTCAAAGGCTTGCCTGCATTGGTGTTACGGGGGCCATGAGATCGACCCCAACTGCTTCCCTGGAGGTGCTCCTTGACATGCTTCCTCTTCATCTCTTCATTGAGGAGGAGGCTGTCATGGGAGCCTACAGGCTCAACATTAGTGGCTGTTGGGTTCCAAGACTTTGGGATTACAGCCATACGAAGCTCTTTCGGGAGTACGCCGCACTTGAGCCGTCGCTTACGATGTGCTCTGACAAAACCGTTACCAGTTTTGATTTCACTAAGCCATTCAGTATCCACTTCCCCAGTCGGGCAGAGTGGACTAACCTGCTGCCTCTTGGCACTGGGGGTGAAACCATTTGGTTCACCGATGGCTCCAAGACTGATTCCGGCGCTGGCGCCGGCTATTACTGTCAAACCACAAGGGTCGGCTTTTCTGCTTGCCTGGGCACCTTCGCTAGTGTGTTCCAGGCTGAAATTGCCGCGATCTGTTATTGCGCAGATTACTGTATTAACAAAGGGTATACCGGACGGACTGTGAGAATTTATTCTGACAGTCAGGCTGCCCTGAACGCTCTGAACCAGTGTCAGATTTCTTCTCAACTGGTGCGTAGCTGCCTCGACCTGCTAGCGCGACTGGCATCCTGCAACAGGGTTCTGCTGTACTGGGTGCCAGGGCATAGCGGTTATTATGGCAATGAGCAAGCCGATAGATTTGCGAAAAGGGGTGCGGAGGCCAAGCTCTTGGGGCCGGAGCCGGCCGTCCCCATCCCTTACAGGCACGTCAAACGGTGTCTGCATGACAGGTTGACTGTCATACAAAATCAGCTCTGGCACAGCATGGAGGGCCAGAGACAGACAAAGTTGTTTGTCGATGGTCCCTGCAGGTCTCGTGCTAGGGACCTAATTTCGCTCGGCAGATGGGATATTAGGCTGGCCACCGGTCTTTTGACCGGGCATTGCCGGCTTAATAGGCACCTCCATCTGATGGGTTTTGCCGACGACCCTCTCTGTAGGTCGTGTCAGGAGATGGAAGAAACATCCGCCCACGTACTTTGCGAGTGCGACTACTTCGCCTCGCTTAGATTAGAATATTTTGATTCACACACCCTGGAACCCTCGAGGGTCTCCTCTCTCACGGTGGAGCGAATTCTTCGCTACGCTGCAGCTACAGGCCTATTCAAGGCCTGATTACGAGGATGCACAATATGCCTTTGGCATCGGTGCTAGGGCGCGTACCCTCCTCATAAAAAAAAAAAAAAAAAAAAAAAAAGGGAATTAAGCTAAACGTAAACAAACAACCCGTCCAAAGGAAATGCATTAGACTATGCTTTGCAGGCCCATAACTCTGTGTTTACTAGAGATACGGGGATGTCCTTAGGATATGTTATAGTCCAAATTGTCCCCCATCTAACCATACTAAAAACATTGAGCTACGACAAACAGGGGCCGAGATATTAAGCAAAATGTTCGTCAACTTTGGTATCGTCTCACTTATTTTTATTATGTTACTTATGATTTTTGCACTAAACTTTGGAGGCTCATAACTCTTGTTCTACAAGAGATACTGGGATCTCCTTTGGATATGTTATAGTACTCTTTGCTCCCCATACAAGGATACTTTAAACTTGAGGCTACCTCAATATCGTCGTCAACTTATTTTTTGTCTCACTTATTGTTAGAAGGTTACTTTTGATTTTTGAAAATAAAGTTTGCAGGCTCGTAACTCTGGTTCAACCAGAGATACGGGGATGTAAATAATGTGACCTTGACACAAATGTTCGGATAATTATAAAGGTCTTTGCATGTTCCAAGCAAAAAAAAAACTTCGCGGTTTCGAACCTGTGGCCTTCCGGGAGTGAGGCGGATGCGATAACCGCTACACTAAAGATATGTTATTATTTTTAACCGAAAGAACAGGTTCAAGTAATTAAGCAATACATGAACAAACAAACCCCTCCATAGAAAATGCATTAGACTATACTTTGCAGGCTCGTAACTCTGTTTCTGCTGGAGATACGGGGATGTCCTTTGAGTATTTTATAGTCCAATTTATCCACCATCTAACCATACTAAAAACATTGATCTACGAAAAACAGGGGCCGAGTAATTAAGCTAAACGTAAACAAACAACCCGTCCAAAGGAAATGCATTAGACTATGCTTTGCAGGCCCATAACTCTGTGTTTACTAGAGATACGGGGATGTCCTTAGGATATGTTATAGTCCAAATTGTCCCCCATCTAACCATACCATAAACATTGAGCTACGACAAACAGGGGCCGAGATATTAAGCAAAATGTTCGTCAACTTTGGTATCGTCTCACTTATTTTTATTATGTTACTTATGATTTTTGCACTAAACTTTGGAGGCTCATAACTCTTGTTCTACAAGAGATACTGGGATCTCCTTTGGATATGTTATAGTACTCTTTGCTCCCCATACAAGGATACTTTAAACTTGAGGCTACCTCAATATCGTCGTCAACTTATTTTTTGTCTCACTTATTGTTAGAAGGTTACTTTTGATTTTTGAAAATAAAGTTTGCAGGCTCGTAACTCTGGTTCTACCAGAGATACGGGGATGTAAATAATGTGACCTTGACACAGATGTTCGGATAATTATAAAGGTCTTTGCATGTTCCAAGCAAAAAAAAAAACTTCGCGGTTTCGAACCTGTGGCCTTCCGGGAGTGTGGCGGATGCGATAACCGTTACACTAAAGATATGTTATTATTTTTAATCGAAAGAACAGGGTCAAGTAATTAAGCAATACGTGAACAAACAAACCCCTCCATAGAAAATGCATTAGACTATATTTTGCAGGCCCATAACTCTGTGTCTACTAGAGATACCGGGATGTCCTTAGGATATGTTATAGTCCAATTTGTCCTTCATCTAAATATACTAAAAACTTTGGGCTACGACAAACAGGGGCCGAGTACTTAAGCAAAACGTAAAGAAACAAACCCCCTCCATAGGAAATGAGTTAGACTATACTTTGCAGGCTCGTAACTCTGTTTCTACTGGAGATACGGGGATGTCCTTTGAGTATTTTATAGTCCAATTTGTCCACCATCTAACCATACTAAAAACATTGATCTACGAAAAACAGGGGCCGAGTAATTAAGCTAAACGTAAACAAACAACCCGTCCAAAGGAAATGCATTAGACTATGCTTTGCAGGCCCATAACTCTGTGTTTACTAGAGATACGGGGATGTCCTTAGGATATGTTATAGTCCAAATTGTCCCCCATCTAACCATACTAAAAACATTGAGCTACGACAAACAGGGGCCTAGATATTAAGCAAAATGTTCGTCAACTTTGGTATCGTCTCACTTATTTTTATTATGTTACTTATGATTTTTGCACTAAACTTTGGAGGCTCATAACTCTTGTTCTACAAGAGATACTGGGATCTCCTTTGGATATGTTATAGTACTCTTTGCTCCCCATACAAGGATACTTTAAACTTGAGGCTACCTCAATATCGTCGTCAACTTATTTTTTGTCTCACTTATTGTTAGAAGGTTACTTTTGATTTTTGAAAATAAAGTTTGCAGGCTCGTAACTCTGGTTCTACCAGAGATACGGGGATGTAAATAATGTGACCTTGACACAAATGTTCGGATAATTATAAAGGTCTTTGCATGTTCCAAGCAAAAAAAAAAAGCTTCGCGGTTTCGAGCCTGTGGCCTTCCGGGAGTGAGGCGGATGCGATAACCGCTACACTAAAGATATGTTATTATTTTTAATCGAAAGAACAGGGTCAAGTAATTAAGCAATACGTGAACAAACAAACCCCTCCATAGAAAATGCATTAGACTATACTTTGCAAGGCCCATAACTCTGTGTCTACTAGACATACCGGGATGTCCTTAGGATATGTTATAGTCCAATTTGTCATTCATCTAACCATACTAAAAACTTTGGGCTACGACAAACAGGGGCCGAGTACTTAAGCAAAACGTAAAGAAACAAACCCCCTCCATAGGAAATGAGTTAGACTATACTTTGCAGGCTCGTAACTCTGTTTCTACTGGAGATACGGGGATGTCCTTTGAGTATTTTATAGTCCAATTTGTCCACCATCTAACCATACTAAAAACATTGAGCTACGACAAACAGGGGCCTAGATATTAAGCAAAATGTTCGTCAACTTTGGTATCGTCTCACTTATTTTTATTATGTTACTTATGATTTTTGCACTAAACTTTGGAGGCTCATAACTCTTGTTCTACAAGAGATACTGGGATCTCCTTTGGATATGTTATAGTACTCTTTGCTTCCCATACAAGGATACTTTAAACTTGAGGCTACCTCAATATCGTCGTCAACTTATATTTTGTCTCACTTATTGTTAGAAGGTTACTTTTGATTTTTGAAAATAAACTTTGCAGGCTCGTAACTCTGGTTCTACTGGAGATACGGGGATGTCCTTTGAGTATGTTATAGACCAATTTGTCCCCCATCTAGCCATACTAAGAATTAGGGCTACGACAAACAGTAGTCGAGTAATTAAGCTAATCGTAAACAAACAAACCCCTCCATAGGAAATACATTAGACTAAATTCTGGAGGCTCGTAACTCTGGTTCTACCAGAGATACGGGGATGTAAATAATGTGACCTTGACACAAATGTTCGGATAATTATAAAGGTCTTTGCATGTTCCAAGCAAAAAAAAACTTCGCGGTTTCGAACGTGTGGCCTTCCGAGAGTGAGGCGGATGCGATAACCGCTACACTAAAGATATGTTATTATTTTTAATCGAAAGAACAGGGTCAAGTAATTAAGCAATACGTGAACAAACAAACCCCTCCATAGAAAATGCATTAGACTATACTTTGCAGGCTCGTAACTCTGTTTCTACTGGAGATACGGGGATGTCCTTTGAGTATGTTATAGTCCAATTTGTCCCCCATCTAACCATACTAAAAACATTGAGCTACGACAAACAGGGGCCGAAAAAATTAAGCTAAACGTAAACAAACAACCCCTCCATAGAAAATGCATTAGACTATACTTTGCAAGGCCCATAACTCTGTGTCTACTAGAGATACCGGGATGTCCTTAGGATATGTTATGGTCCAATTTGTCATTCATCTAACCATACTAAAAACTTTGGGCTACGACAAACAGGGGCCGAGTACTTAAGCAAAACGTAAAGAAACAAACCCCCTCCATAGGAAATGAGTTAGACTATACTTTGCAGGCTCGTAACTCTGTTTCCACTGAAGATACGGGGATGTCCTTTGAGTATGTTATAGTGCAATTTGTCACCCATCTAATTATACTAAAAACATTGAGCTACGACAAACAGGGGCCGAATAATTAAGCCAAACGTAAACAAACACCCGTCCTTAGGAAATGCATTAGACTATATTTTGCAGGCCCATAACTCTGTGTCTACTAGAGATACGGGGATGTCCTTAGGATATGTTATAGTCCAAATTGTCCCCCATCTAATTATATTAAAAACATTGAGCTACGACAAACAAGGGCCGAGATATTAAGCAAAATGTTCGTCAACTTTGGTATCGTCTCACTTATTTTTATTATGTTACTTATGATTTTTGCACTAAACTTTGGAGGCTCATAACTCTTGTTCTACAAGAGATACTGGGATCTCCTTTGGATATGTTATAGTACTCTTTGCTCCCCATACAAGGATACTTTAAACTTGAGGCTACCTCAATATCGTCGTCAACTTATTTTTTGTCTCACTTATTGTTAGAAGGTTACTTTTGATTTTTGAAAATAAACTTTGCAGGCTCGTAACTCTGGTTCTACCAGAGATACGGGGATGTAAATAATGTGACCTTGACACAAATGTTCGGATAATTATAAAGGTCTTTGCATGTTCCAAGCAAAAAAAAAAGCTTCGCGGTTTCGAACCTGTGGCCTTCCGGGAGTGAGGCGGATGCGATAACCGCTACACTAAAGATATGTTATTATTTTTAATCGAAAGAACAGGGTCAAGTAATTAAGCAATACGTGAACAAACAAACCCCTCCATAGAAAATGCATTAGACTATACTTTGCAAGGCCCATAACTCTGTGTCTACTAGAGATACCGGGATGTCCTTAGGATATGTTATAGTCCAATTTGTCATTCATCTAACCATACTAAAAACTTTGGGCTACGACAAACAGGGGCCGAGTACTTAAGCGAAACGTAAAGAAACAAACCCCCTCCATAGGAAATGAGTTAGACTATACTTTGCAGGCTCGTAACTCTGTTTCCACTGGAGATACGGGGATGTCCTTTGACTATGTTATAGTCCAATTTGTCCCCCATCTAATTATACTAAAAACATTGAGCTACGACAAACAGGGGCCGAATAATTAAGCCAAACGTAAACAAACACCCGTCCTTAGGAAATGCATTAGACTATATTTTGCAGGCCCATAACTCTGTGTCTACTAGAGATACGGGGATGTCCTTAGGATATGTTATAGTCCAAATTGTCCCCCATCTAATTATATTAAAAACATTGAGCTACGACAAACAAGGGCCGAGATATTAAGCAAAATGTTCGTCAACTTTGGTATCGTCTCACTTATTTTTATTATGTTACTTATGATTTTTGCACTAAACTTTGGAGGCTCATAACTCTTGTTCTACAAGAGATACTGGGATCTCCTTTGGATATGTTATAGTACTCTTTGCTCCCCATACAAGGATACTTTAAACTTGAGGCTACCTCAATATCGTCGTCAACTTATTTTTTGTCTCACTTATTGTTAGAAGGTTACTTTTGATTTTTGAAAATAAACTTTGCAGGCTCGTAACTCTGGTTCTACCAGAGATACGGGGATGTAAATAATGTGACCTTGACACAAATGTTCGGATAATTATAAAGGTCTTTGCATGTTCCAAGCAAAAAAAAAAGCTTCGCGGTTTCGAACCTGTGGCCTTCCGGGAGTGAGGCGGATGCGATAACCGCTACACTAAAGATATGTTATTATTTTTAATCGAAAGAACAGGGTCAAGTAATTAAGCAATACGTGAACAAACAAACCCCTCCATAGAAAATGCATTAGACTATACTTTGCAAGGCCCATAACTCTGTGTCTACTAGAGATACCGGGATGTCCTTAGGATATGTTATAGTCCAATTTGTCATTCATCTAACCATACTAAAAACTTTGGGCTACGACAAACAGGGGCCGAGTACTTAAGCGAAACGTAAAGAAACAAACCCCCTCCATAGGAAATGAGTTAGACTATACTTTGCAGGCTCGTAACTCTGTTTCCACTGGAGATACGGGGATGTCCTTTGACTATGTTATAGTCCAATTTGTCCCCCATCTAACCATACTAAAAACATTGAGCTACGACAAACAGGGGCCGAGTAATTAAGCTAAACGAAAACAAACAACGCGTCCTTAGGAAATGCATTAGACTATAATTTGCAGGCCCATAACTCTGTGTCTACTAGAGATACGGGGATGTCCTTAGGATATGTTATAGTCCAAATTGTCCCCCATCTAACCATTTTAAAAACATTGAGCTACGACAAACAAGGGCCGAGATATTAAGCAAAATGTTCGTCAACTTTGGTATCGTCTCACTTATTTTTATTATGTTACTTATGATTTTTGCACTAAACTTTGGAGGCTCATAACTCTTGTTCTACAAGAGATACTGGGATCTCCTTTGGAAATGTTATAGTACTCTTTGCTCCCCATACAAGGATACTTTAAACTTGAGGCTACCTCAATATCGTCGTCAACTTATTTTTTGTCTCACTTATTGTTAGAAGGTTACTTTTGATTTTTGAAAATAAAGTTTGCAGGCTCGTAACTCTGGTTCTACCAGAGATACGGGGATGTAAATAATGTGACCTTGACACAAATGTTCGGATAATTATAAAGGTCTTTGCATGTTCCAAGCAAAAAAAAAAAACTTCGCGGTTTCGAACCTGTGGCCTTCCGGGAGTGAGGCGGATGCGATAACCGCTACACTAAAGATATGTTATTATTTTTAATTGAAAGAACAGGATCAAGTAATTAAGCAATACATGAACAAACAAACCCCTCCTTGTTCACAGTGGCTGGTGCTCTGAAGTGTGAAAAATTGAGATTCCAAATTTTTCGTCGGTTGCTGATAAAATAAGAGATATTCGATTTTATTTTTTATATAGCGGGCGTTGAATGTTTCACGAAAGTACGTTGGTCTTGAATTTACACGCCAGTTTTTTTAGGTTGCGACGCAATAACAGAAGATTTTTTAACACGGTTTGCTAGTTACTCGTTTTTGATGGGGCCGGATTTGGCAACAAAACTAATCGATCACGAGCGAAAGCGAACTGACTTCTCACAAGTAGGGCACAACAGAAAGATAGCAATAATCACGGTAGTGGGAGCGTCGAGAATGCAGTTAGATCTTGTTACCAGTGACTGAAGCTCCAAAGCGTTGAGATCACAATTTAAATCCTCGGTTGTAGATGAGATAAGCGAGAGTAGTTCCTTTCTTTTTTTTTAGAAGCGGGCGTTGATTTTTTTAAGAAGACCGATGCTCTTGGCTTTGCACGCCAGGTCTTTTTTAAGCGACGCAAGAACGGATGTTTTTTGTTTCAGCACGGATTGTAAGTTATGCGTTAATGGTACTTATCACGAGGCAAATACGGGTCTTGGAGAAAGCTGTCCACCAGCAAAAGCGGGATGACTTACGACGATTTGCAAGTAGCTAAGCCGACGGTAGCGATCACAGTGGAAGGCGAGACGTTGAATACGTTAAAGGTGATCATTCATACCTGAAAGATAGAATACAGTTAGTCCTTGTTCACAGTGGCTGGTGCTCTGAAGAGTGAAAAATTGAGATTCCAAATTTTTCGTCGGTTGCTGATAAAATAAGAGATATTCGATTTTATTTTTTATATAGCGGGCGTTGAATGTTTCACGAAAGTACGTTGGTCTTGAATTTACACGCCATTTTTTTTAGGTTGCGACGCAATAACAGAAGATTTTTTAACACGGTTTGCTAGTTTCTCGTTTTTGATGGGGCCGGATTTGGCAACAAAACTAATCGATCACGAGCGAAAGCGAACTGACTTCTCACAAGTAGGGCACAACAGAAAAATAGCAATAATCACGGTAGTGGGAGCGTCGAGAATGCAGTTAGATCTTGTTACCAGTGACTGTAGTATTTCTTCACTATTTTCAAATATGTTCACTGAAACCATTATTTTTATACTTTTTGCTTTAATTCAAGCAAATGTAACGATATTCAATCAAAAAACTGTTCAAATTAAATTTTTCAATCAGAAATCGTTGTCACGGATTTTGTATCTTGAAGAAGAAAAACATGCGATTTTTTCGGTACTTTTTTGAATGCATTTTTTTCTGGAGAAATTTTTGACCCAATTCAGCTTAATTCCCTATAAAACACTCATTTAAAGTGATTTCATCTCGATTGAACAATAAATAAAAATGTACCTCGATTTTTAATAACATTTTCAAAATCGACGTTTCACGGCCAAAGAAGCATATTTTGAGTATTTCTTCACTATTTTCAAATATAACCACTGAAACCATTATTTTTATACTTTTTGCTTTAATTCAAGCAAATATAACGATATTCATTCAAAAAACTGTTAAAATTCAATTTTTCAATAAGAAATCGTTGTCACGGATTTTGTATCTTGAAGAAGAAAAACATGCGATTTTTTCGGTACACTTTTGAATGCATTTTTTTCTGGAGAAATGTTTGACCGAATTCAGCTTAATTCCCTATAAAACACTCAATAAAAGTGATTTCATCTCGATTGAACAATAAATAAAAATGTACCTCGATTTTTAATAACATTTTCAAAATCGACGTTTCACGGCCAAGGAATCATACTTTGAGTATTTCTTCACTATTTTCAAATATATTCATTGAAACCATTATTTTTATACTTTTTGCTTTAATTCAAGCAATGTAACGATATTCATTCAAAAAACTTAAAATTCAATTTTTAATAAGAAATCGTATTCACGGATTTTGTGTCTTGAAGAAGGAAAACCTGCGATTTTTTCGGTACTTTTTTGAATGCATTTTTTTTTTTGGAGGAATTTTTGACCGAATTCAGCTTAATTCCCTATAAAACACTCATTGAAAGTGGTGGTTCGAGCCCACCCGGGACCGGTGTTGTGGGATCTCAAATGTAACGTAAAAACCAAAGTTTTTCCACAATACCTGACAACCATTTAATTTTTGGGTTTCCGTGCAGCATTGGTTAGCGCTTTCGGCTATGAACCGAAAGGTTGGTGGTTCGTGCCCATCCGGGAGCGGTGTTGTGAGGTCTCAGTTGTAGCGTAAAAAGTCAAAACTTTTCCACAATACGGGACAAACATTTAATTTCTGAATTTCCGTGGCTCAATGGTTAGCTCGTACAGCTGTTAACCGAAAGTTTGGTGGTTCGAGCCCACCCGGGAGAGGTGTTGTGAGGTCTCAGATGTGACGTAAAAAGTCAAAGTTTTTCCACAATACCTGACGACCATATAAGTTTCTAGCTTCCATGGCGCAATGGTTGGCGCGTTCGGCTGTTAACCGAAAGGTTGGTGGTTCGAGCCCATCCGGGAGCGGTGTTGTAGGGTATCAGATATAACGTAATAAGTCATAACTTATCCACAATACCTGACAACCATTTAATTTCTGAGCTTCCGTGGCTCAATGGTTATCGCGTTCGGCTGTTAACCAATAGATTTGTGGTTCGAGCCCATCCGGGATGCGGTGTTGTGAGGTCTCAGATGTAACGTAAAATGTCAGAGTTTTTCACAATACCTGACGAACATTTAATTTTTGGGCTTCCGTGGCGCAATGATTAGCGCGTTCAGCTGTTAATCGAAAGGTTGAAGGTTCGAGCCCACCCGGGAGAGGTGTTGTGGGGTCTCAGATGTAGCGTAAAAAGTCAAAACTTTTCCACAATACGTGACAACCATTTAATTTCTGAGCTTCCGTGGCTCAATGGTTAGCGCGTTCGGCTGTTAACCAATAGGCTGGTGGTTCGAGTCCATCCGGGAGCGGTGTTGTGAGGTCTCAGATGTGACGTAAAAAGTCAAGGTTTTTACTTTTTACACAATACCTGACGAGCATTTAACTTTGGGCTTCCGTGGCTCAATGGTTAGCGCGTTCGGCTGTTAACCAATAGGTTGGTGGTTCGACCCCATCCGGGAGCGGTGTTGTGAGGTCTCAGATGTAACGTAAAATGTCAGAGTTTTTCCACAATACCTGACGAACATTTAATTTTTGGGTTTCCGTGACGCAATGATTAGCGCGTTCAGCTGTTAATCGAAAGGTTGAAGGTTCGAGCCCACCCGGGAGAGGTGTTGTGGGGTCTCAGATGTAGCGTAAAAAGTCAAAACTTTTCCACAAGACGTGACAACCATTTAATTTCTGAGCTTCCGTGGCTCAATGGTTAGCGCGTTCAGCTGTTAACCAATAGGTTGGTGGTTCGAGCCCATCCGGGAGCGGTATATTGACGTCTCAGATGTGACGTTAAAAGTCAAGGTTTTTCCAAAATACATGACGACCATTTAATTTTTGGGCTTCCGTGGCGCAATGGTTAGCGCGTTCAGCTGCTATTCAAAAGACTGGTGGTTTGAGCCCTCCCGGGAGCGGTGTTGTGACGTCTCAAATGTAACATAAAATGTCAGAGTTTTTCCACAATACCTGTCGAACATTGAATTTTTGGGCTTCCGTGCGCAATGATTAGCGCGATCAGCTGTTAATCGAAAGGTTGGTGGTACGAGCCCACACGGGAGAGGTGTTGTGGGGTCTCAGATGTAGCGTAAAAGGTCATAACTTTTCCACAATACGTGACAACCATTTAATTTCTGAGCTTCCGTGGCTCAATGGTTAGCGCGTTCGGCTGTTAACCAATAGGTTAGTGGTTCGAGCCCATCCGGGAACGGTGTTGTGAGGTCTCAGATGTGACGTAAAAAGTCAAGGTTTTTACACAATACCTGACGAGCATTTAATTTTTGGGCTTCCGTGGCGCAATGGTTAGCGCGTTCGGCTGTTAACCAATAGGTTGGTGGTTCGGCCCCTGTTTGTCGTAGAGCCGAGATATTAAGCAAAATGTTCGTCAACTTTGGTATCGTCTCACTTATTTTTATTATGTTACTTATGATTTTTGCACTAAACTTTGGAGGCTCATAACTCTTGTTCTACAAGAGATACTGGGATCTCCTTTGGATATGTTATAGTACTCTTTGCTCCCCATACAAGGATACTTTAAACTTGAGGCTACCGCAATATCGTCGTCAACTTATTTTTTGTCTCACTTATTGTTAGAAGGTTACTTTTGATTTTTGAAAATAAGTTTTGCAGGCTCGTAACTCTGTTTCTACTGGAGATACGGGGATGTCCTTTGAGTATGTTATAGACCAATTTGTCCTTCATCTAGCCATACCAAGTATTAGGGCTACGACAAACAGTAGTCGAGTAATTAAGCTAATCGTAAACAAACAAACCCCCTCCATAGGAAATACATTAGACTAAATTCTGGAGGCTCGTAACTCTGGTTCTACCAGAGATACGGGGATGTAAATAATGTGACCTTGACACAAATGTTCGGATAATTATAAAAAAAAACTTCGCGGTTTCGAACCTGTGGCCTTCCGGGAGTGAGGCGGATGCGATAACCGCTACACTAAAGATATGTTATTATTTTTAATCGAAAGAACAGGGTCAAGTAATTAAGCAATACGTGAACAAACAAACCCCTCCATAGAAAATGCATTAGACTATACTTTGCAGGCTCGTAACTCTGTTTCTACTGGAGATACGGGGATGTCCTTTGAGTATGTTATAGTCCAATTTGTCCCCCATCTAACCATACTAAAAACATTGAGCTACGACAAACAGCAGTCGAGTAATTAAGCTAATCGTAAACAAACAAACCCCTCCATAGGAAATGCATTAGACTATACTTTGCAGGCCCATAACTCTGTGTCTACTAGAGATACGGGGATGTCCTTAGGATATGTTATAGTCCAAATTGTCCCCCATCTAACCTTACTAAAAACTTTGGGCTACGACAAACAGGGGCCGAGTACTTAAGCAAAACGTAACGAAACAAACCCCCTCCATAGGAAATGCATTAGACTATACTTTGCAGGCTCGTAAATCTGTTTCTACTGGAGATACGGGGATGTCCTTTGAGTATGTTATAGTCCAATATGTCTCCCATCTAACCATACTACAAATAATGAGCTACGACAAACAAGGGCCGAGTAATTAAGCTAAACGTAAACAAACAACCCGTCCATAGGAAATGCATTAGACTATATTTTGCAGGCCCATAACTCTGTGTCTACTAGAGATACGGGGATGTCCTTAGGATATGTTATAGTCCAAATTGTCCCCCATCTAACCATACTAAAAACTTTGGGCTACGACAAACAGGGGCCGAGTACTTAAGCAAAACGTAACGAAACAAACCCCCTGCATAGGAAATGCATTACACTATAGTTTGCAGGCTCGTAACTCTGTTTCTATTGGAGATACGGGGATTTCCTTTGAGTATGTTTTAGTCCAATTTGTCCCCCATCTAACTATACTAAAAACATTGAGCTACGACAAACAGGGGCCGAGTAATTAAGCTAAACGTAAACAAACAACCCGTCCATAGCAAATGCATTAGACTATACTTTGCAGGCTCGTAACTCTGTTTCTACTGGAGATACGGGGATGTCCTTTGAGTATGTTATAGACCAATTTGTCCTTCATCTAGCCATACCAAGTATTAGGGCTACGACAAACAGTAGTCGAGTAATTAAGCTAATCGTAAACAAACAAACCCCCTCCATAGGAAATACATTAGACTAAATTCTGGAGGCTCGTAACTCTGGTTCTACCAGAGATACGGGGATGTAAATAATGTGACCTTGACACAAATGTTCGGATAATTATAAAAAAAAACTTCGCGGTTTCGAACCTGTGGCCTTCCGGGAGTGAGGCGGATGCGATAACCGCTACACTAAAGATATGTTATTATTTTTAATCGAAAGAACAGGGTCAAGTAATTAAGCAATACGTGAACAAACAAACCCCTCCATAGAAAATGCATTAGACTATACTTTGCAGGCTCGTAACTCTGTTTCTACTGGAGATACGGGGATGTCCTTTGAGTATGTTATAGTCCAATTTGTCCCCCATCTAACCATACTAAAAACATTGAGCTACGACAAACAGCAGTCGAGTAATTAAGCTAATCGTAAACAAACAAACCCCTCCATAGGAAATGCATTAGACTATACTTTGCAGGCCCATAACTCTGTGTCTACTAGAGATACGGGGATGTCCTTAGGATATGTTATAGTCCAAATTGTCCCCCATCTAACCTTACTAAAAACTTTGGGCTACGACAAACAGGGGCCGAGTACTTAAGCAAAACGTAACGAAACAAACCCCCTCCATAGGAAATGCATTAGACTATACTTTGCAGGCTCGTAAATCTGTTTCTACTGGAGATACGGGGATGTCCTTTGAGTATGTTATAGTCCAATATGTCTCCCATCTAACCATACTACAAATAATGAGCTACGACAAACAAGGGCCGAGTAATTAAGCTAAACGTAAACAAACAACCCGTCCATAGGAAATGCATTAGACTATATTTTGCAGGCCCATAACTCTGTGTCTACTAGAGATACGGGGATGTCCTTAGGATATGTTATAGTCCAAATTGTCCCCCATCTAACCATACTAAAAACTTTGGGCTACGACAAACAGGGGCCGAGTACTTAAGCAAAACGTAACGAAACAAACCCCCTGCATAGGAAATGCATTACACTATAGTTTGCAGGCTCGTAACTCTGTTTCTATTGGAGATACGGGGATTTCCTTTGAGTATGTTTTAGTCCAATTTGTCCCCCATCTAACTATACTAAAAACATTGAGCTACGACAAACAGGGGCCGAGTAATTAAGCTAAACGTAAACAAACAACCCGTCCATAGCAAATGCATTAGACTATACTTTGCAGGCTCGTAACTCTGTTTCTACTGGAGATACGGGGATGTCCTTTGAGTATGTTATAGACCAATTTGTCCTTCATCTAGCCATACCAAGTATTAGGGCTACGACAAACAGTAGTCGAGTAATTAAGCTAATCGTAAACAAACAAACCCCCTCCATAGGAAATACATTAGACTAAATTCTGGAGGCTCGTAACTCTGGTTCTACCAGAGATACGGGGATGTAAATAATGTGACCTTGACACAAATGTTCGGATAATTATAAAAAAAAACTTCGCGGTTTCGAACCTGTGGCCTTCCGGGAGTGAGGCGGATGCGATAACCGCTACACTAAAGATATGTTATTATTTTTAATCGAAAGAACAGGGTCAAGTAATTAAGCAATACGTGAAAAAACAAACCCCTCCATAGAAAATGCATTAGACTATACTTTGCAGGCTCCTAACTCTGTTTCTACTGGAGATACGGGGATGTCCTTTGAGTATTTTATAGTCCAATTTGTCCCCCATCTAACCATACTAAAATTATTGAGCTACGACCAACAGGGGCCGAGTAATTAAGCTAAACGTAAACAAACAACCCGTCCATAGGAAATGCAGTAGACTATATTTTGCAGGCCCATAACTCTGTGTCTACTAGAGATACGGGGATGTCCTTAGGATATGTTATAGTCCAAATTGTCCCCCATCTAACCATACTAAAAACATTGAGCTACGACAAACATTGGCCGAGATATTAAGCAAAATGTTCGTCAACTTTGGTATCGTCTCACTTATTTTTATTATGTTACTTATGATTTTTGCACTAAACTTTGGAGGCTCATAACTCTTGTTCTACAAGAGATACTGGAATCTCCTTTGGATATGTTATAGTACTCTTTGCTCCCCATACAAGGATACTTTAAACTTGAGGCTACCTCAATATCGTCGTCAACTTATTTTTTGTCTCACTTATTGTTAGAAGGTTACTTTTGATTTTTGAAAATAAACTTTGCAGGCTCGTAACTCTGGTTCTACCAGAGATACGGGGATGTAAATAATGTGACCTTGACACAAATGTTCGGATAATTATAAAGGTCTTTGCATGTTCCAAGCAAAAAAAAAACTTCGCGGTTTCGAACCTGTGGCCTTCCGAGAGTGAGGCGGATGCGATAACCGCTACACTAAAGATATGTTATTATTTTTAATCGTAAGAACAGGGTCAAGTAATTAAGCAATACGTGAACAAACAAACCCCTCCATAGAAAATGCATTAGACTATACTTTGCAGGCTCGTAACTCTGTTTCTACTGGAGATACGGGGATGTCCTTTGAGTATGTTATAGTCCAATTTGTCCCCCATCTAACCATACTAAAAACATTGAGCTACGACAAACAGCAGTCGAGTTATTAAGCTAATCGTAAACAAACAAACCCCTCCATAGGAAATGCATTAGACTATACTTTGCAGGCCCATAACTCTGTGTCTACTAGAGATACGGGGATGTCCTTAGGATATGTTATAGTCCAAATTGTCCCCCATCTAACCATACTAAAAACATTGAGCTACGACAAACTCAAAGGACATCCCCGTATCTCCAATAGAAACAGAGTTACGAGCCTGCAAACTATAGTCTAATGCATTTCCTATGCAGGGGGTTTGTTTCGTTACGTTTTGCTTAAGTACTCGGCCCCTGTTTGTCGTAGCCCAAAGTTTTTAGTATGGTTAGATGGGGGACAATTTGGACTATAACATATCCTAAGGACATCCCCGTATCTCTAGTAGACACAGAGTTATGGGCCTGCAAAATATAGTCTAATGCATTTCCTATGGAGGGGTTTGTTTGTTTACGATTAGCTTAATTACTCGACTGCTGTTTGTCGTAGCTCAATGTTTTTAGTATGGTTAGATGGGGGACAAATTGGACTATAACATACTCAAAGGACATCCCCGTATCTCCAGTAGAAACAGAGTTACGAGCCTGCAAAGTATAGTCTAATGCATTTTCTATGGAGGGGTTTGTTTGTTCACGTATTGCTTAATTACTTGACCCTGTTCTTTCGATTAAAATAATAACATATCTTTAGTGTAGCGGTTATCGCATCCGCCTCACTCTCGGAAGGCCACAGGTTCGAAACCGCGAAGTTTTTTTTTTGCTTGGAACATGCAAAGACCTTTATAATTATCCGAACATTTGTGTCAAGGTCACATTATTTACATCCCCGTATCTCTGGTAGAACCAGAGTTACGAGCCTGCAAAGTTTATTTTCAAAAATCAAAAGTAACCTTCTAACAATAAGTGAGACAAAAAATAAGTTGACGACGATATTGAGGTAGCCTCAAGTTTAAAGAATCCTTGTATGGGGAGCAAAGAGTACTATAACATATCCAAAGGAGATCCCAGTATCTCTTGTAGAACAAGAGTTATGAGCCTCCAAAGTTTAGTGCAAAAATCATAAGTAACATAATAAAAATAAGTGAGACGATACCAAAGTTGACGAACATTTTGCTTAATATCTCGGCCAATGTTTGTCGAAGCTCAATGTTTTTAGTATAATTAGATGGGGGACAATTTGGACTATAACATATCCTAAGGACATCCCCGTATCTCTAGTAGACACAGAGTTATGGGCCTGCAAAATATAGTCTACTGCATTTCCTATGGACGGGTTGTTTGTTTACGTTTAGCTTAATTACTCGGCCCCTGTTGGTCGTAGCTCAATAATTTTAGTATGGTTAGATGGGGGACAAATTGGACTATAAAATACTCAAAGGACATCGCCGTATCTCCAGTAGAAACAGAGTTAGGAGCCTGCAAAGTATAGTCTAATGCATTTTCTATGGAGGGGTTTGTTTTTTCACGTATTGCTTAATTACTTGACCCTGTTCTTTCGATTAAAAATAATAACATATCTTTAGTGTAGCGGTTATCGCATCCGCCTCACTCCCGGAAGGCCACAGGTTCGAAACCGCTAAGTTTTTTTTTATAATTATCCGAACATTTGTGTCAAGGTCACATTATTTACATCCCCGTATCTCTGGTAGAACCAGAGTTACGAGCCTCCAGAATTTAGTCTAATGTATTTCCTATGGAGGGGGTTTGTTTGTTTACGATTAGCTTAATTACTCGACTACTGTTTGTCGTAGCCCTAATACTTGGTATGGCTAGATGAAGGACAAATTGGTCTATAACATACTCAAAGGACATCCCCGTATCTCCAGTAGAAACAGAGTTACGAGCCTGCAAAATTTATTTTCAAAAATCAAAAGTAACCTTCTAACAATAAGTGAGACAAAAAATAAGTTGACGACGATATTGCGGTAGCCTCAAGTTTAAAGTATCCTTGTATGGGGAGCAAAGAGTACTATAACATATCCAAAGGAGATCCCAGTATCTCTTGTAGAACAAGAGTTATGAGCCTCCAAAGTTTAGTGCAAAAATCATAAGTAACATAATAAAAATAAGTGAGACGATACCAAAGTTGACGAACATTTTGCTTAATATCTCGGCTCTACGACAAACAGGGGCCGAACCACCAACCTATTGGTTAACAGCCGAACGCGCTAACCATTGCGCCACGGAAGCCCAAAAATTAAATGCTCGTCAGGTATTGTGTAAAAACCTTGACTTTTTACGTCACATCTGAGACCTCACAACACCGTTCCCGGATGGGCTCGAACCACTAACCTATTGGTTAACAGCCGAACGCGCTAACCATTGAGCCACTGAAGCTCAGAAATTAAATGGTTGTCACGTATTGTGGAAAAGTTATGACCTTTTACGCTACATCTGAGACCCCACAACACCTCTCCCGGGTGGGCTCGTACCACCAACCTTTCGATTAACAGCTGATCGCGCTAATCATTGCGCACGGAAGCCCAAAAATTCAATGTTCGACAGGTATTGTGGAAAAACTCTGACATTTTACGTTACATCTGAGACCTCACAACACCGCTCCCGGATGGGGTCGAACCACCAACCTATTGGTTAACAGCCGAACGCGCTAACCATTGAGCCACGGAAGCCCAAAGTTAAATGCTCGTCAGGTATTGTGTAAAAACCTTGACTTTTTACGTCACATCTGAGACCTCAACACACCGCTCCCGGATGGGCTCGAACCACCAACCTATTGGTTAACAGCCGAACGCGCTAACCATTGAGCCACGGAAGCTCAGAAATTAAATGGTTGTCACGTATTGTGGAAAAGTTTTGACTTTTTACGCTACATCTGAGACCCCACAACACCTCTCCCGGGTGGGCTCGAACCTTCAACCTTTCGATTAACAGCTGAACGCGCTAATCATTGCGCCACGGAAGCCCAAAAATTAAATGTTCGTCAGGTATTGTGAAAAACTCTGACATTTTACGTTACATCTGAGACCTCACAACACCGCATCCCGGATGGGCTCGAACCACAAATCTATTGGTTAACAGCCGAACGCGATAACCATTGAGCCACGGAAGCTCAGAAATTAAATGGTTGTCAGGTATTGTGGATAAGTTATGACTTATTACGTTATATCTGATACCCTACAACACCTCTCCCGGTTGGCATCGAACCACCAACCTTTCGGTTAACAGCCGAACGAGCTAACCATTGCCCCAAGGAACCCCAAAAATTAAATGTTCGTCAGGTATTGTGGAAAAACCTTGAATTTTTACGTTACATTTGAGATCCCACAACACCGCTCCCGGGTGGGCTCGAACCACCAGTTTTTTGAATAGCAGCTGAACGCGATAACCATTGCGCCACGGAAGCTCAGAAATTAAATGGTTGTCACGTATTGTGGAAAAGTTTTGACTTTTAACGCTACATCTGAGACGTCACAACACCGCTCCCGGATGGGCTCGAACCACCAACCTATTGGTTAACAGCCGAACGCGCTAACCATTGAGCCACGGAAGCTCAGAAATTAAATGGTTGTCACGTATTGTGGAAAAGTTTTGACTTTTTACGCTACATCTGAGACCCCACAACACCTCTCCCGGGTGGGCTCGAACCTTCAACCTTTCGATTAACAGCTGAACGCGGTAATCATTGCGCCACGGAAGCCCAAAAATTAAATGTTCGTCAGGTATTGTGGAAAAACTCTGACATTTTACGTTACATTTGAGATCCCACAACACCGCTCCCGGATGGGCTCGAACCACCAACCTATTGGTTAACAGCCGAACGCGCTAACCATTGCGCCACGGAAGCACAAAAGCTAAATGCCCGTCAGGTATTGTGCAAAAACCATGACTTTTTACGTCACATCTGAGACCTCACAACACCGCTCCCGGATGGGCTCGAACCACCAACCTATTGGTTAACAGCCGAACGCGCTAACCATTGCGGCACGGAAGCCCAAAAGTTAAATGCTCGTCAGGTATTGTGTAAAAACCTTGACTTTTTACGTCACATCTGAGACCTCACAACACCTCTCCCGGATGGGCTCGAACCACCAACCTATTGGTTAACAGCCGAACGCGCTAACCATTGCGCCACGGAAGCCCAAAAGTTAAATGCTCGTCAGGTATTGTGTAAAAACCTTGACTTTTTACGTCACATCTGAGACCTCACAACACCGCTCCCGGATGGGCTCGAACCACCAACCTATTGGTTAACAGCCGAACGCGCTAACCATTGCGCCACGGAAGCCCAAAAGTTAAACGCTCGTCAGGTATTATGTAAAAACCTTGATTTTTTACGTCACATCTGAGACCTCACAACACCGCTCCCGGATGGGGTCGAACCACCACCCTATGGGTTAACAGCCGAACGCGCTAACCATTGCGCCACGGAAGCCAAAAAATTAAATGTTCGTCAGGGATTGTGGAAAAACTCTGACATTTTACGTTACATCTGAGACGTCACAACACCGCTCCCGGGAGGGCTCAACGATTTTGAAAATGTTATTAAAAATCGAGGTACATTTTTAATTATTGTTCAATCGAGATGAAATCACTTTCAATGAGTGTTTTATAGGGAATTAAGCTGAATTCGGTCAAACATTTCTCCAGAAAAAAATTCATTCAAAAGTGTACCGAAAAAATCGCATGTTTTTCTTCTTCAAGATACAAAATCCGTCACAACGATTTCTTATTGAAAAATTGAATTTTAACAGTTTTTTGAATGAATATCGTTACATTTGCTTGAATTAAAGCAAAAAGTATAAAAATAATGGTTTCAGTGGTTATATTTGAAAATAGTGAAGAAATACTCAAAATATGCTTCTTTGGCCGTGAAGCGTCGATTTTGAAAATGTTATTAAAAATCGAGGTACATTTTTAATTATTTTTCAATCGAGATGAAATCACTTTCAATGAGTGTTTTATAGGGAATTAAGCTGAATTCGGTCAAACATTTCTCCAGAAAAAAATGCATTCAAAAGTGTACCGAAAAAATCGCATGTTTTTCTTCTTCAAGATACAAAATCCGTCACAACGATTTCTTATTGAAAAATTGAATTTTAACAGTTTTTTGAATGAATATCGTTACATTTGCTTGAATTAAAGCAAAAAGTATAAAAATAATGGTTTCAGTGGTTATATTTGAAAATAGTGAAGAAATACTCAAAATATGCTTCTTTGGCCGTGAAACGTCGATTTTGAAAATGTTATTAAAAATCGAGGTACATTTTTATTTATTGTTCAATCGAGATGAAATCACTTTTAATGAGTGTTTTATAGGGAATTAAGCTGAATTCGGTCAAAAATTTCTCCAGAAAAAAATGCATTCAAAAAAGTACCGAAAAAATCGCATGTTTTTCTTCTTCAAGATACAAAATCCGTGACAACGATTTCTTATTGAAAAATTTAATTTTAACAGTTTTTTGGTTGAATATCGTTACATTTGCTTGAATTAAAGCAAAAAGTATAAAAATAATGGTTTCAGTGAATATATTTGTAAATAGTGAAGAAATACTCAAAATATGCTTCGTTGGCGGTGAAACGTCGATTTTGAAAATGTTATTAAAAATCGAGGTACATTTTTAATTATTGTTCAATCGAGATGAAATCACTTTTAATGAGTGTTTTATAGGGAATTAAGCTGAATTCGGTCAAACATTTCTCCAGAAAAAAATGCATTTAAAAGTGTACCGAAAAAATCGCATGTTTTTTCTCTTCAAGATACAAAATCCGTTACAACGATTTCTTATTTAAAATTGAATTTTAACAGGTTGTTGAATGAATATCGTTACATTTGCTTGAATTAACGCAAAAATTACAAAAATAATGGCTTCAGTGGTTATATTTGAAAATAGTGAAGAAATACTCAAAATGTTTTTCTTTGGCCGAGTTACGTCGATTTTGAAAAGTTTTTAAAAATCGAGGTACATTTTTATTTATTGTTCAATCGAGATGAAATCACTTTTAATGAGTGTTTTATAGGGAATTAAGCTGAATTCGGTCAAAAATTTCTCCAGAAAAAAATGCATTCAAAAAAGTACCGAAAAAATCGCATGTTTTTCTTCTTCAAGACACAAAATCCGTGAATACGATTTCTTATTGAAAATTGAATTTTAACAGTTTTTTGAATGAATATCGTTACATTGCTTGAATTAAAGCAAAAAGTATAAAAATAATGGATTCAATGAATATATTTAAAAATAGAGAAGAACTACTCAAAATATGCTTCTTTGGCCGTGAAACGCCGATTTTGAAAATGTTATTAAAAATCGAGGTAAATTTTTAATTATGCTCAATCGAGATGAAATCACTTTTTATGGGTGTTTTATAGGGAATTAAGCTGAATTCGGTCAAACATTTCTCCAGAAAAAAATGCATTCAAAAGTGTACCGAAAAAATCGCATGTTTTTCTTCTTCAAGATACAAAATCCGTGACAACGATTTCTTATTGAAAAATTTAATTTTAACAGTTTTTTTTAATGAATATCGTTACATTTGCTTGAATTAAAGCAAAAGGTATAAAAATAATGGTTTCAGTGGTTATATTTGAAAATAGTGAAGAAATACTCAAAGTGGTCTCCCTCCCAAGTACTGACTGCGCTCGACGCTTCTTAACTTCGGTTATCGGACGAGAACCGGTGTATTCAGCGTGTTATGGCCGTTTCTCGAGAGTGCTAGTTAATAATTTGAATTAAATTAACTTTCATCTTTATAAAACAATAACAAAAAGAAGATATGTTTGCTTTTTTCATATTTGGTGGAATTTGAAAGAGGAAACAAAAGTGAAAAAGCCGACGGCACGCAGTATTCCCAAGTACTGTATGCGCTCGACGCTGCTTAACTTCGGTTATCGGACGAGAACCGGTGTATTCAGCGTGATATGGCCGTTGCCGAGAGTGCTAGGTAATAATTCGAATTTAAATTAAGTGAGACAAATTAACCATCATCTTTTTAAAACAATAACAAAAAGAAAATAAGTTTGCTTTTTTCAAATCTACTGGAATTTAAAAGAGGAAAAAAAAGTGAAAAAGCCAACGGCACGCAGTGTTCCTAAGTGGTCTCCCTCCCAAGTAGTGACTGCGCTCGACGCTGCTTAACTTCGGTTATCGGACGAGAACCGGTGTATTCAGCGTGATATGGCCGTTGCCGAGAGTGCTAGTTAATAATTTGAATTTAATTAACTTTCATCTTTATAAAACAATAACAAAATGAAGATATGTGTGCTTTTTTCAAATCGGGTGGAATTTAAAAGAGGAAACAAAAGTGAAAAACCAACGGCACGCAATATTCCCAAGTACTGACTGCGCTCGACGCTGCTAACGTCGGCGATCGGACGAGAACCGGTGTTCTCAGCGTGATATGGCCGTTGCCGAGAGTGCTAGTTAAAAATTCGAATTGAAATTAAGTGAGACAAATTAACCCTCATCTTTCTAAAACAATAACAAAAAGAAGATATGTTTGCTTTTTTCATATCTATTGGAATTTAAAAGAGGAAAAAAAAAGTGAAAAAGCTAACGGCACGCAGTGTTCCTAAGTGGTCGCCCTCCCAAATACTGACTGCGCTCGACGCTGCTTAACTTCGGTTATCGTACGAGAACCGGTGTATTCAGCGTGTTATGGCCGTTGCCGATAGTGCTAGTTAATAATTTGAATTAAATTAACTTTCATCTTTATAAAACAATAACAAAAAGAAGATATGTGTGCTTTTTTCAATTCGGGTGGAATTTAAAAGAGGAAACAAAAGTGAATAACCAACGGCACGCAGTATTCCCAAGTACTGACTGCGCTCGACGCTGCTACCAGGGCGATCGGACGAGAACCGGTGTTCTCAACGTGATATGGCCGTTGCCGAGAGTGCTAGTTAAAAATTCGAATTTAAATTAAGTGAGACAAATTAACCCTCATCTTTCTAAAACAATAACAAAAAGAAGATATGTTTGCTTTTTTCATATCTATTGGAATTTAAAAGAGGAAAAAAAAAGTGAAAAAGCTAACGGCACGCAGTGTTCCTAAGTGGTCGCCCTCCCAAATACTGACTGCGCTCGACGCTGCTTAACTTCGGTTATCGTACGAGAACCGGTGTATTCAGCGTGTTATGGCCGTTGCCGATAGTGCTAGTTAATAATTTGAATTAAATTAACTTTCATCTTTATAAAACAATAACAAAAAGAAGATATGTGTGCTTTTTTCAATTCGGGTGGAATTTAAAAGAGGAAACAAAAGTGAAAAACCAACGGCACGCAGTATTCCCAAGTACTGACTGCGCTCGACGCTGCTACCAGGGCGATCGGACGAGAACCGGTGTTCTCAACGTGATATGGCCGTTGCCGAGAGTGCTAGTTAAAAATTCGAATTTAAATTAAGTGAGACAAATTAACCATCATCTTTATAAAACATTAACAAAAAGAAAATATGTTTGCTTTTTTCATATCGGGTGGAATTTAAAAGAGGAAACAAAAGTGAAAAAGCCAACGGCACGCAGTATTCCCAAGTACTGACTGCGCTCGACGCTGCTAACGTCGGCGATCGGACGAGAACCGGTGTTCTCAGCGTGATATGGCCGTTGCCGAGAGTGCTAGTTAATAATTTGAATTAAATTAACTTTCATCTTTATAAAACAATAACAAAAAGAAGATATGTTTGCTTTTTTCATATCTGGTGGAATTTGAAAGAGGAAATAAAAGTGAAAAAGCCAACGGCACGCAGTATTCCCAAGTACTGTATGCGCTCGACGCTGCTTAACTTCGGTGATCGGACGAGAACCGGTGTTTTCAGCGTGATATGGCCGTTGCCGAGAGTGCTAGTTAATAATTCGAATTTAAATTAAGTGAGACAAATTAACCTTCATCATTTTAAAACAATAACAAAAAAACATGTTTGCTTTTTTCATATCTATTAAAATTTAAAAGAGGAAAAAAAGTGAATAAGCCAACGGCACGCAGTGTTCCTAAGTGGTCTCCCTCCCAAGTACTGACTGCGCTCGACGCTGCTTAACTTCGGTGATCGGACGAGAACCGCTGTATTCAGCGTGATATGGTCGTTGCCGAGAGTGCTAGTTAATAATTCGAATTTAAATTAAGTGAGACAAATTAACCTTCATCATTTTAAAACAATAACAAAATGAAAACATGTTTGCTTTTTTCATATCTATTAAAATTTAAAAGAGGAAAAAAAAGTGAAAAAGCCAACGGCACGCAGTGTTCCTAAGTGGTCTCCCTCCCAAGTAGTGACTGCGCTCGACGCTGCTTAACATCGGTTATCGGACGAGAACCGCTGTATTCAGCGTGATATGGCCGTTGCCGAGAGTGCTGGTTAATAATTTTAATTTAATTAACTTTCATCTTTATAAAACAATAACAAAAAGAAGATATGTTTGCTTTTGTCATATCGGGTGGAATTTAAAAGAGGAAACAAAAGTGAAAAAGCCAACGGCACGCAGTATTCCCAAGTACTGACTGCGCTCGACGCTGCTAACGTCGGCGATCGGACGAGAACCGTTGTTCTCAGCGTGATATGGCCGTTGCCGAGAGTGCTAGATAATAATTCGAATTTAAATTAAGTGAGACAAATTAACCTTCATCTTTTTAAAACAATAACAAAAAGAAAATATGTTTGCTTTTTTCATATCTATTTTAATTTAAAAGAGGAAAAAAAAAGTGAAAAAGCTAACGGCACGCAGTGTTCCTAAGTGGTCGCCCTCCCAAATACTGACTGCGCACGACGCTGCTTAACTTCGGTTATCGTACGAGAACCGGTGTATTCAGCGTGTTATGGCCGTTGCCGATAGTGCTAGTTAATAATTTGATTTAAATTAACTTTCATCTTTATAAAACAATAACAGAAAGAAGATATGTTTGCTTTTTTTCATATCTGGTGGAATTTGAAAGAGGAAACAAAATTAAAAAAGCCAACGGCACGCAGTATTCCCAAGTACTGTATGCGTTCGACGCTGCTTAACTTCGGTGATCGCACGAGAACCGGTGTTTTCAGCGTGATATGGCCGTTGCCGAGAGTGCTAGTTAATAATTCGAATTTAAATTAAGTGAGACAAATTAACCTTCATAATTTTAAAACAATAACAAAAAAAAACATGTTTGCTTTTTTCATATCTATTAAAATTTAAAAGAGGAAAAAAAGTGAAAAACCCAACGGCACGCAGTGTTCCTAAGTGGTCTCCCTCCCAAGTTGTGACTGCGCTCGACGCTGCTTAACATCGGTTATCGGACGAGAACCGCTGTATTCAGCGTGATATGGCCGTTGCCGAGAGTGCGGGTTAATAATTTTAATTTAATTAACTTTCATCTTTATAAAACAATAACAAAAAGAAGATATGTTTGCTTTTGTCATATCGGGTGGAATTTAAAAGAGGAAACAAAAGTGAAAAAGCCAACGGCACGCAGTATTCCCAAGTACTGACTGCGCTCGACGCTGCTAACGTCGGCGATCGGACGAGAACCGTTGTTCTCAGCGTGATATGGCCGTTGCCGAGAGTGCTAGATAATAATTCGAATTTAAATTAAGTGAGACAAATTAACCTTCATCTTTTTAAAACAATAACAAAAAGAAAATATGTTTGCTTTTTTAATATCTATTGGAATTTAAAAGAGGAAAAAAAAGTGAAAAAGCTAACGGCACGCAGTGTTCCTAAGTGGTCGCCATACTAAAAACATTGAGCTACGACAAACATTGGCCGAGATATTAAGCAAAATGTTCGTCAACTTTGGTATCGTCTCACTTATTTTTATTATGTTACTTATGATTTTTGCACTAAACTTTGGAGGCTCATAACTCTTGTTCTACAAGAGATACTGGAATCTCCTTTGGATATGTTATAGTACTCTTTGCTCCCCATACAAGGATACTTTAAACTTGAGGCTACCTCAATATCGTCGTCAACTTATTTTTTGTCTCACTTATTGTTAGAAGGTTACTTTTGATTTTTGAAAATAAACTTTGCAGGCTCGTAACTCTGGTTCTACCAGAGATACGGGGATGTAAATAATGTGACCTTGACACAAATGTTCGGATAATTATAAAGGTCTTTGCATGTTCCAAGCAAAAAAAAACTTCGCGGTTTCGAACCTGTGGCCTTCCGAGAGTGAGGCGGATGCGATAACCGCTACACTAAAGATATGTTATTATTTTTAATCGAAAGAACAGGGTCAAGTAATTAAGCAATACGTGAACAAACAAACCCCTCCATAGAAAATGCATTAGACTATACTTTGCAGGCTCGTAACTCTGTTTCTACTGGAGATACGGGGATGTCCTTTGAGTATGTTATAGTCCAATTTGTCCCCCATCTAACCATACTAAAAACATTGAGCTACGACAAACAGCAGTCGAGTAATTAAGCTAATCGTAAACAAACAAACCCCTCCATAGGAAATGCATTAGACTATACTTTGAAGGCCCATAACTCTGTGTCTACTAGAGATACGGGGATGTCCTTAGGATATGTTATAGTCCAAATTGTCCCCCATCTAACCATACTAAAAACTTTGGGCTACGACAAACAGGGGCCGAGTACTTAAGCAAAACGTAACGAAACAAACCCCCTGCATAGGAAATGCATTAGACTATAGTTTGCAGGCTCGTAACTCTGTTTCTATTGGAGATACGGGGATGTCCTTTGAGTATGTTTTAGTCCAATTTGTCCCCCATCAAACCATTCTAAAAACATTGAGCTACGACCAACAGGGGCCGAGTAATTAAGCTAAACGTAAACAAACAACCCGTCCATAGGAAATGCAGTAGACTATATTTTGCAGGCCCATAACTCTGTGTCTACTAGAGATACGGGGATGTCCTTAGGATATGTTATAGTCCAAATTGCCCCCCATCTAACCATACTAAAAACATTGAGCTACGACAAACTCAAAGGACATCCCCGTATCTCCAATAGAAACAGAGTTACGAGCCTGCAAACTATAGTCTAATGCATTTCCTATGCAGGGGGTTTGTTTCGTTACGTTTTGCTTAAGTACTCGGCCCCTGTTTGTCGTAGCCCAAAGTTTTTAGTATGGTTAGATGGGGGACAATTTGGACTATAACATACCCTAAGGACATCCCCGTATCTCCAGTAGAAACAGAGTTACGAGCCTGCAAAGTATAGTCTAATGCATTTTCTATGGAGGGGTTTGTTTGTTCACGTATTGCTTAATTACTTGACCCTGTTCTTTCGATTAAAAATAATAACATATCTTTAGTGTAGCGGTTATCGCATCCGCCTCACTCTCGGAAGGCCACAGGTTCGAAACCGCGAAGTTTTTTTTTTGCTTGGAACATGCAAAGACCTTTATAATTATCCGAACATTTGTGTCAAGGTCACATTATTTACATCCCCGTATCTCTGGTAGAACCAGAGTTACGAGCCTGCAAAGTTTATTTTCAAAAATCAAAAGTAACCTTCTAACAATAAGTGAGACAAAAAATAAGTTGACGACGATATTGAGGTAGCCTCAAGTTTAAAGAATCCTTGTATGGGGAGCAAAGAGTACTATAACATATCCAAAGGAGATCCCAGTATCTCTTGTAGAACAAGAGTTATGAGCCTCCAAAGTTTAGTGCAAAAATCATAAGTAACATAATAAAAATAAGTGAGACGATACCAAAGTTGACGAACATTTTGCTTAATATCTCGGCCAATGTTTGTCGAAGCTCAATGTTTTTAGTATAATTAGATGGGGGACAATTTGGACTATAACATATCCTAAGGACATCCCCGTATCTCTAGTAGACACAGAGTTATGGGCCTGCAAAATATAGTCTACTGCATTTCCTATGGACGGGTTGTTTGTTTACGTTTAGCTTAATGACTCGGCCCCTGTTGGTCGTAGCTCAATATTTTTAGTATGGTTAGATGGGGGACAAATTGGACTATAACATACTCAAAGGACATCCCCGTATCTCCAGTAGAAACAGAGTTAGGAGCCTGCAAAGTATAGTCTAATGCATTTTCTATGGAGGGGTTTGTTTTTTCACGTATTGCTTAATTACTTGACCCTGTTCTTTCGATTAAAAATAATAACATATCTTTAGTGTAGCGGTTATCGCATCCGCTTCACTCCCGGAAGGCCACAGGTTCGAAACCGCGAAGTTTTTTTTATAATTATCCGAACATTTGTGTCAAGGTCACATTATTTACATCCCCGTATCTCTGGTAGAACCAGAGTTACGAGCCTCCAGAATTTAGTCTAATGTATTTGGGCTCGAACCACCAGCCTTTCGGTTAACAGCCGAACGCGCTAACCCTTGCGTCACGGAAGCCCAAAAATTAAATGGTCGTTAGGTATTGTGGAAAAACTTTGGTTTTTTACGTTACATTTGAGACTTCACAACACCGCTCCCGGGTGGGCTGGAACCACCAACCTTTTGGTTAACATCCGAACGCGCTAACCATGGAGCCACGGAAGCTCAGAAACTAAATGTTCGTCAGGTGTTGTGGAAAAACTCTGACTTTTTACGTTACACTAGAGACCTCACAACACCGCTCCCGGGTGGGCTCGAACCACAAGCCTTTTGAATAACAGCTGAGCGCGCTAACCAGTGCGCCACGGAAGCCCAAAAATTATATGGTCGTCAGGTATTGTGAAAAACTTTGGCTTTTTACGTTACATTTGAGATACCACAACACCGCTCCCTGGTGGGCTCGAACCACAAACCTATTGGTTAACAGCCGAACGCGCTAACTATTGAGCCACGGAAGCTCAGAAATTAAATGGTTGTCACGTATTGTGGAAAAGTTTTGACATTTTACGTCACATCAGAGACCTCACAACACCGCTCCCGGATGGGCTCGAACCACCAATTTTTCGGTTAACAGCCGAACGCGCTAACCATTGCGCCACGGAAGCCCAAAAATTAAATGGTCGTCAGGTACTGTGGAAAAACTTTGGGTTTTTACGTTACATTTGAGATCTTACAACACAGCTCCCGGGTGGGCCCGAACCACCAACCTTTCGGTTAACAGCTGAACGCGCTAACCATTGCGCCACGGAAGCCCAAAAATTAAATGTTCGTCAGGTATTGTGGAAAAACTTTGGGTTTTTACGTTACATTTGAGATCTTACAACACAGCTCCCGGGTGGGCTCGAACCACCAACCTTTCGGTTAACAGCTGAACGCGCTAACCATTGCGCCACGGAAGCCCAAAAATTAAATGTTCGTCAGGTATTGTGGAAAAACTCTGACTTTTTACGTTATATCTGAGACCTCACATCACCGCTCCCGGGTGGGCTCGAACCACCAGCCTTTTGGATAACAGCTGAGCGCGCTAACCAGTGCGCCACGGAAGCCCAAAAATTATATGGTCATCAGGTATTGTGGAAAAACTTTGGCTTTTTACGTTACATTTGAGATACCACAACACCGCTCCCGGATGGGCTCGAACCACCAACCTTTCGGTTAACAGCCCACGGCGCTAACCATTGCGATACGGCATCCCAAAGATTAAATGTTCGTCAGGTATTGTGGAAAAACTTTGGCTTTTTACGTTACATTTGAGATACCACAACACCGCTCCCGGATGGGCTCGATCCACCAACCTTTCGGTTAACAGCCGAACGCGCTAACCATTGCACCACGGAAGCCCAAAAATTAAATGGTCGTCAGGTATTGTGGAAAAACTTTTGCTTTTTACGTTACATTTATGACTTCACAACACCGCTCCTGGGTGGGCTCGAACCACCAAACTTTTGGTTAATATCCGAACGAGCTAACCATGGAGCCAAGAAAGCTCAGAAGTGAAATGGTCGTCAGGTATTGTGGAAAAACTTTGACTTTTTTCGTCACATCTGAGACCTCACAACACCGCTCCCGAATGGGCTCGAACCACCAACCTTTCGGTTAACAGCCGAACGCGCTAACCATTGCGACACGGAAGCCCAAAAATTTAATGGTCTTCAGGTATTGTGGAAAAGCTTTGGCATTTTACATTTCATTTGAGATCCCACAACAACGCTCCCAGGTGGGCTCGAACAACCAACCTATTGGTTAACAGCCAAACGCGCTAACCATTGAGCCACGGAAGCTCAGAAATTAAATGGTTGTCACGTTATGTGGAAAAGTTTTGACTTTTTACGATACTTCTGAGACCCCACAACACCACTTCCGGGTGGGATCGAACCACCAGCCTTTCGGTTAACAGCCGAACGCGCTAACCCTTGCGTCACGGAAGCCCAAAAATTAAATGGTCGTCAGGTATTGTGGAAAAACTCTGACTTTTTACGTTACACTAGAGACCTCACAACACCGCTCCCGGGTGAGCTCGAACCACCAGCCTTTTGAATAACAGCTGAGCGCGCTAACCAGTGCGCCACGGAAGCCCAAAAATTATATGGTCGTCAGGTATTGTGGAAAAAATTTGGCTTTTAACGTTACATTTGAGATACCACAACACCGCTCCCTGGTGGGCTCGATCCACAAACCTATTGGTTAACAGCCGAACGCGCTAACTATTGAGCCACGGAAGCTCAGAAATTAAATGGTTGTCACGTATTGTGGAAAAGTTTTGACATTTTACGTCACATCAGAGACCTCACAACACCGCTCCCGGATGGGCTCGAACCACCAATTTTTCGGTTAACAGCCGAACGCGCTAACCATTGCGCCACGGAAGCCCAAAAATTAAATGGTCGTCAGGTACTGTGGAAAAACTTTGGGTTTTTACGTTACATTTGAGATCTTACAACACAGCTCCCGGGTGGGCCCGAACCACCAACCTTTCGGTTAACAGCTGAACGCGCTAACCATTGCGCCACGGAAGCCCAAAAATTAAATGTTCGTCAGGTATTGTGGAAAAACTCTGACTTTTTACGTTATATCTGAGACCTCACATCACCGCTCCCGGGTGGGCTCGAACCACCAGCCTTTTGGATAACAGCTGAGCGCGCTAATCAGTGCGCCACGGAAGCCCAAAAATTATATGGTCATCAGGTATTGTGGAAAAACTTTGGCTTTTTACGTTACATTTGAGAAACCACAACACCGCTCCCGGATGGGGTCGAACCACCAACCTTTCGGTTAACAGCCGAACGCGCTAACCATTGCGCCACGGAAGCTCAAAAATTAAATGGTCGTCAGTTATTGTGGAAAAACTTTGACTTTTTACGTCACATCTGAGACCTCACAACACCGCTCCCGGATGGTCTCGAACCACCAACCTTTCAGTTAACAGCCGAACGCGCTAACCATAGCGCCACGGAAGCCCAAAAATTAAATGGTCGTCAGGTATTGTGGAAAAACTTTGGCATTTTACATTACGTTTGAGATCCCACAACACCGCTCCCGGGTGGGCTCGAACCACCAACCTATTGGTTAACAGAAGAACGCGCTAACCATTGAGCCAAGGAAGCTCAGAAATGAAATGGTCGTCAGGTATTGTGGAAAAACTTTGACTTTTTACGTCACATTTGAGACTTCACAACACCGCTCCCGGATGGGCTCGAACCACAAACCTTTTGAATAACTGCTGAACGCTCTAACCATTGCGCCACGGAAGCCCAAAAATTAAATGTTCGTCAGTTATTTTTAAAAAACTCTGAATTTTACGTTACATCTAAGACCTCACAACACCGCTCCCGGATGGGCTCGAACCACCAACCTTTCGGTTAACAGCCGACGGCGTTAACCATTGCGCAACGGAAGCCCAAAGATCAAATGTTCGTCAGGTATTGTGGAAAAACTTTGGATTTTTACGTTACACGTGAGATTTTACAACACCGCTCCCGGGTGGGCTCGAACCACCAACCTTTCAGTTAACAGCCGAACGCGCTAACCATTGCGCCACGGAAGCCCAAAAATTAAATGGTCGTCAGGTATTGTGGAAAAACTTTGGCATTTTACATTACGTTTGAGATCCCACAACACCGCTCCCGGGTGGGCTCGAACCACCAACCTATTGGTTAACAGAAGAACGCGCTAACCATTGAGCCAAGGAAGCTCAGAAATGAAATGGTCGTCAGGTATTGTGGAAAAACTTTGACTTTTTACGTCACATTTGAGACTTCACAACACCGCTCCCGGATGGGCTCGAACCACAAACCTTTTGAATAACAGCTGAACGCTCTAACCATTGCGCCACGGAAGCCCAAAAATTAAATGTTCGTCAGTTATTTTTAAAAAACTCAAAATTTTACGTTACATCTAAGACCTCACAACACCGCTCCCGGATGGGCTCGAACCACCAACCTTTCGGTTAACAGCCGACGGCGTTAACCATTGCGCAACGGAAGCCCAAAGATTAAATGTTCGTCAGGTATTGTGGAAAAACTTTGGATTTTTACGTTACACGTGAGATTTTACAACACCGCTCCCGGGTGGGCTCGAACCACCAACCTTTCGGTTAACAGCCGAACGCGCGAACCATTGCGCCACGGAAGCTCAGAAATGAAATGGTCGTCAGGTATTGTGGAAAAACTTTGACTTTTTACGTCACATCTGAGACCTCACAACACCGCTCCCGGATGGGCTCGAACCACCAACCTTTCGGTTAACAGCCGAACGCGCTAATCATTGCGCCACGGAAGCTCAAAAATTAAATGGTCGTCAGGTATTGTGGAAAAACTTTGACTTTTTACGTCACATCTGAGACCTCACAACACCGCTCCCGGATGGTCTCGAACCACCAACCTTTCAGTTAACAGCCGAACGCGCTAACCATTGCGCCACGGAAGCCCAAAAATTAAATGGTCGTCAGGTATTGTGGAAAAACTTTGGCATTTTACATTACGTTTGAGATCCCACAACACCGCTCCCGGGTGGGCTCGAACCACCAACCTATTGGTTAACAGAAGAACGCGCTAACCATTGAGCCAAGGAAGCTCAGAAATGAAATGGTCGTCAGGTATTGTGGAAAAACTTTGACTTTTTACGTCACATTTGAGACTTCACAACACCGCTCCCGGATGGGCTCGAACCACAAACCTTTTGAATAACAGCTGAACGCTCTAACCATTGCGCCACGGAAGCCCAAAAATTAAATGTTCGTCAGTTATTTTTAAAAAACTGTGAATTTTACGTTACATCTAAGACCTCACAACACCGCTCCCGGATGGGCTCGAACCACCAACCTTTCGGTTAACAGCCGACGGCGTTAACCATTGCGCAACGGAAGCCCAAAGATTAAATGTTCGTCAGGTATTGTGGAAAAACTTTGGATTTTTACGTTACACGTGAGATTTTACAACACCGCTCCCGGGTGGGCTCGAACCACCAACCTTTCGGTTAACAGCCGAACGCGCGAACCATTGCGCCACGGAAGCTCAGAAATGAAATGGTCGTCAGGTATTGTGGAAAAACTTTGACTTTTTACGTCACATCTGAGACCTCACAACACCGCTCCCGGATGGGCTCGAACCACCAACCTTTCGGTTAACAGCCGAACGCGCTAACCATTGCGCCACGGAAGCTCAAAAATTAAATGGTCGTCAGGTATTGTGGAAAAACTTGACTTTTTACGTCACATCTGAGACCTCACAACACCGCTCCCGGATGGTCTCGAACCACCAACCTTTCAGTTAACAGCCGAACGCGCTAACCATTGTGCCACGGAAGCCCAAAAATTAAATGCTCGTCAGGTATTGTGGAAAAACTTTGGCATTTTACATTACGTTTGAGATCCCACAACACCGCTCCCGGGTGGGCTCGAACCACCAACCTATTGGTTAACAGAAGAACGCGCTAACCATTGAGCCAAGGAAGCTCAGAAATGAAATGGTCGTCAGGTATTGTGGAAAAACTTTGACTTTTTACGTCACATTTGAGACTTCACAACACCGCTCCCGGATGGGCTCGAACCACAAACCTTTTGAATAACAGCTGAACGCTCTAACCATTGCGCCACGGAAGCCCAAAAATTAAATGTTCGTCAGTTATTTTTAAAAAACTGTGAATTTTACGTTACATCTAAGACCTCACAACACCGCTCCCGGATGGGCTCGAACCACCAACCTTTCGGTTAACAGCCGACGGCGTTAACCATTGCGCAACGGAAGCCCAAAGATTAAATGTTCGTCAGGTATTGTGGAAAAACTTTGGATTTTTACGTTACACGTGAGATTTTACAACACCGCTCCCGGGTGGGCTCGAACCACCAACCTTTCGGTTAACAGCCGAACGCGCAAACCATTGCGCCACGGAAGCTCAGAAATGAAATGGTCGTCAGGTATTGTGGAAAAACTTTGACTTTTTACGTTACATCTAAGACCTCACAACACCGCTCCCGGATGGGCTCGAACCACCAACCTTTCGTTTAACAGCCGACGGCGTTAACCATTGCGCAACAATAGCCCAAAGATTAAATGTTCGTCAGGCATTGTTGAAAAACTTTGGATTTTTACGTTACACGTGAGATTTCACAACACCGCTCCCGGGTAGGCTCGAACCACCAACCTTTCGGTTAACAGCCGAACGCGCTAACCATTGCGCCACGGAAGCCCAAAAATTAAATGGTCATCAGGTATTGTGGAAAAAAAACAAAAGTGAAAAAGCCAACGGCACGCAGTATTCCCAAGTACTGTATGCGCTCGACGCTGCTTAACTTCGGTGATCGGACGAGAATCGGTGTTTTCAGCCTGATATGGCCGTTGCCGAGAGTGCTAGTTAATAATTTGAATTTATTTAACATTCATCTTTATAAAACAATAACAAAAAGAAAATATGTTTGCTTTTTTCATATCTATTGGAATTTAAAACAGGAAAAAAAAGTGAAAAAGCCAACGGCACGCAGTGATCCTAAGTTGTCCTACTCCCAAGTACTGACTGCGCTCGACGCTGCTTAACTTCGGTGATCGGACGAGAACCGGTGATTTCAGCGTGATGTGGCCGTTGCCGAGAGTGCTGGTTAATAATTCGAATTTAAATTAAGTGAGACAAATTAACCTTCATCTTTTTAAAACAAAAACAAAAAGAAAATATGTTTGCTTTTTTCATATCTATTGGAATTTAAAAGAGGAAAAAAAAGTGAAAAAAGCCAACGGCACGCAGTGTTCCTAAGTGGTCTCCTACCCAAGTACTGACTGCGCTCGACGCTGCTTAACTTCGGTGATCGGACGAGAACCGGTGTTCTCAGCGTGATATGGCCGTTGCCGAAAGTCATAGTTAATCATTTGAATTTAATTAACCTTCATCATTATAAAACAATATCAAAAAGAAGATATGTTTGCTTTTTTCATATCTGGTGGAATTTCAAAGAGGAAATAAAAGTGAAAAAGCCAACGTCACGCAGTGTTTTCAAGTACTGACTGCGCTCGACGCTGCTAAACTTCGGTGATCGGACGAGAACCGGTGTTTTCAGCGTCATATGGGCGTTGACGAGAGTGCTAGTTAATAATTTTCAATTTAATTAACCTTCATGTTTATAAATCAATAAAAAAGAAGATATGTTTGCTTTTTTCATATCTGGTGGAATTTATAAGAGGAAACAAAAAGGAAAAAGCCAACGGCACGCAGTGTTCCTAAGTCGTCTCCCTCCCAAGTACTGACTGCGCTCGACGCTGCTTAACTTCGGTGATCGGACGAGAACCGGTGTTTTCAGCGTGATATGGCCGTTGTCGAGAGTGCTAGTTAATAATTTGAATTTAAAGTTTCAAAGTTTCAAAGTTTATTTGGCATAGTTTAGTACAAAAGCTCATGAGGAGGGACCAAGTCTTCAAGCGACTTATTGCCCTCCTTAAATTTCTTAAGATTAACGACAATTGGACAACAAAATTAGATAAAGAACATTAAAAGAGAATAACCACAAAAAAAATAATATAAATTAAAATTTAAATAAAGTTTTGCAAATACATGGATATAGTTTAATATCTTTTGTAAAGCATGACTTTACAAACCTTAATTAACCTTCATCTTTATAAAACAATAACAAAAAGAAAATATGTTTGCTTTTTTCATATCTGGTGGAATTTAAAAGAAGAACGCGCTAACCATTGAGCCACGGAAGCCCAAAAATTAAATGGTCGTCCGGTATTGTTAAAAAACTATGGCTTTTTACGTTACATTTGAGACTTCACAACACCGCTCCCGGGTGGGCTCGAACCACCAACCTTTTGGTTAACATCCGAACACGCTAACCATGGAGCCAATGAAGCTCAGAAATGAAATGGTCGTCAGGTATTGTGGAAAAACTTTGACTTTTTACGTCACATCTGAGACTTCACAACACCGCTCCCGGATGGGCTCGAACCACAAACCTTTTGACTAACAGCTGAACGCTCTAACCATTGCGCCACGGAAGCCCAAAAATTAAATGTTCGTCAGTTATTTTTAAAAAACTCTGAATTTTACGTTACATCTAAGACCGCACAACACCGCTCCCGGATGGGCTCGAACCACCAACCTTTCGGTTAACAGCCGAACGCGCTAACCATTGCGCCACGGAAGCTCAGAAATGAAATTGTCGTCAGGTATTGTGGAAAAACTTTGACTTTTTACGTCACATCTGAGACCTCACAACACCGCTCCCGGGTGGGCTCGAACCACCAACCTATTGGTTAACAGCCGAATGCGCTAACCATTGAGCCACGGAAGCCCAAAAATTAAATGGTCGTCAGGTATTGTGGAAAAACTTTGGCTTTTTATGTTATTGTTTTAAAAAGATGGTTAATTTGTGTCACTTAATTTAAATTCGAATTATTAACTAGCACTCTCGGCAACGGCCATATCACGCTGAAAACAAAGGTTCTCGTCCGATCACCGAAGATAAACAGCGTCGAGCGCAGTCAGTACTTGGGAACACTGCGTGCCGTTGGCTTTGTCACTTTTGTTTTCTCTTTTAAATTCCACCAGATATGAAAAAAGCAAACATATCTTCTTTTTGTTATTGTTTTATAAAGATGAATGTTAATTAAATTCAAATTATTAAATAGCACTCTCGGCAACGGCCATATCACGCTGAAAACACCCTTTCTCGTCCGATCACCGAAGTTAAGCAGCGTCGAGCGCTGTCAGTACTTTGGAGGGAGACCAATTAGGAACACTGCGTGCCGTTGGGTTTTTCACTTTTATTCGTCTTTTAAATTCCAATAGATTTGAAAAAAGCAAACATATTTTCTTTTGTTATTGTTTTAAAAAGATGAAGGTTAATTGGTTTCACTTATTTTAAATTCGAATTATCAGGAGCAGATGACAAAGGAGTCTCGGACGCTAGCTTCCACAATATAGAGGGCAATGGGACCCGCGTACGTCACAGCTGTAGCGGTATCGTTTGCCATAGAGGCGCTATCAGACATTATAGCAGACGATGCTTTTGGTGGATTATATCTGGCATCAAAGTCTGCTGGGAATTTTTTTTTGTAATAACGGACTAACGGTGGCTACTGAGGTTCGTCTTACCCGATCGCGACATAAATATACACAATATAATTACTTTTTTTCAAACAGCTGTAATCGTTGGTATTAAGATAAAAGATAAGACTACATTTTGTGACCTTAAAGGTAGGAATTAATTGTCTGCTATAAGAGGTTGGAAACGAAATCACTGTCTCTTACTTTTTGGGTTTTAAAAGATCGTGAGTGATTTCTTTTCCCAACCTCTTGTAGCTATCATTTAATTCAAGAAGAAATTTAGAAAAAAATTGGCACTTAAACACATTTTAGTTTTTTAATAGTGTACATACGTTACTCGCTGGGCTTTTCATTATCAATTTTAGTCTAAAAAAAAGATTAAAAAGTCGTTGAAATCCATTTTTTAACTGTAATACTCGTTAAGCCTAGGCTAATTATAAGCAGACGATACATATTTTTAAAGAGAGGCTCCAGACGCGATTTCCCAGATCTCCTTTCGAGACTTTGCAGCCACGCTATTGGTTGGAAAATAAAGCTCAAATTTCCTACGAGAGGTGGCACTGGCGTAATGATTTTGGTTAATAACCGTGACGTTCGCGGATCCCATTGCCCTCTACATTATGGAAGCTAGCGTCCGAGACTCCTTTGTCATCTGCTCCTGGAATTATTAACTACCAATCTCGGCAACGGCCATATCACGCTGAAAACACCCGTTCTCGTCCGATCACCGAAGTTAAACAGCGTCGAGCGCAGTCAGTACTTGGGAACACTGCGTGCCGTTGGCTTTGTCACTTTTGTTTCCTCTTTTAAATTCCACCAGATATGAAAAAAACAAACATATCTTCTTTTTGTTATTGTTTTATAAAAATGAAGGTTAATTAAATTCAAATTATTAAATAGCACTCTCGGCAACGGCCATATCACGCTGAAAACAAAGGTTCTCGTCCGATCACCGAAGTTAAGCAGCGTCAAGCGCAGTCAGTACTTGGGAGGGAGACCAATTAGGAACACTGCGTGCCGTTGGGTTTTTCACTTTTATTCGTCTTTTAAATTCCAATAGATTTGAAAAAAGCAAACATATTTTCTTTTGTTATTGTTTTAAAAAGATGAAGGTTAATTGGTTTCACTTATTTTAAATTCGAATTATTAACTACCAATCTCGGCAACGGCCATATCACGCTGAAAACACTGGTTCTCGTCCGATCACCGAAGTTAAACAGCGTCGAGCGCAGTCAGTACTTGCGAACACTGCGTGCCGTTGGCTTTGTCACTTTTGTTTCCTCTTTTAAATTCCACCAGATATGAAAAAAACAAACATATCTTCTTTTTGTTATTATTTTATAAAGATGAAGGTTAATTAAATTCAAATTATTAAATAGCACTCTCGGCAACGGCCATACCACGCTCAAAACAGAGGTTGTCGTCCGATCACCGAAGTTAAGCAGCGTCGAGCGCAGTAAGTACTTGGGAGGGAGACAACTTAGGAACACTGCATGCCGTTGGCTTTTTCACTTTTCTTCCTCTTTTAAATTCCAATAGATATGAAAAAAGCAAACATATTTTCTTTTGCTATTGTTTTAAAAAGATGAAGGTTAATTGGTTTCACTTAATTTAAATTTGAATTATTAACTACCAATCTCGGCAACGGCCATATCACGCTGAAAACACCGGTTCTCGTCCGATCACCGAAGTTAAACAGCGTCGAGCGCAGTCAGTACTTGAAAACACTGCGTGCCGTTGGCTTTGTCACTTTTATTTCCTCTTTTAAATTCCACCAGATATGAAAAAAACAAACATATCTTCTTTTTGTTATTGTTTTATAAAAATGAAGGTTAATTAAATTCAAATTATTAAATAGCACTCTCGGCAACGGCCATATCACGCTGAAAACAAAGGTTCTCGTCCGATCACCGAAGTTAAGCAGCGTCGAGCGCAGTCAGTACTTGGGAGAGAGACCAATTAGGAACACTGCGTGCCGTTGGGTTTTTCACTTTTCTTCGTCTTTTAAATTCCAATAGATATGAATAAAGCAAACATATTTTCATTTGTTATTGTTTTAAAACGATGAAGGTTAATTTGTCTCACTTAATTTAAATTCTGATTATTAACTAGCACTTTCGGCAACGGCCATATCACGCTGAAAACACCGGTTCTCGTCCGATCACCGAAGTTAAGCAGCGTCGAGCGCAGTCAGTACTTGGGAGGGAGACCACTTAGGAACACTGCGCGCCGTTGGCTTTTTCAATTTTTTTCCTCTTTTAAATTCCAATAGATATGAAAAAAGCAAACATATTTTCTTTTGTTATTGTTTTAAAAAGATGAAGGTTAATTTGTCTCACTTAATTTAAATTCGAATTATTAACTAGCACTATCGGCAACGGCCATATCACGCTGAAAACAAAGGTTCTCGTCCGATCACCGAAGATAAACAGCGTCGAGCGCAGTCAGTACTTGGGAGGGAGACCACTTAGGAACACTGCGTGCCGTTGGCTTTTTAACTTTTCTTCCTCTTTTAAATTCCAATAGATATGAAAAAAGCAAACATATTTTCTTTATGTTATTGTTTTAAAATGATGAAGGTTAATTTATATCACTTAATTTAAATTCGAATTATTAACTAGCACTCTCGGCAACGGCCATATCACCCTGAAAACACCGGTTCTCGTCCGATCACCATAATTAAGCATCGTCGAGCAGTCAGTACTCCACGCTGCTTAACCGGTGTTTTCAGCGTGCCGAGAGTGCTATTTAATAATTTGAATTTATTTAACCTTCATCTTTATAAAACAATAACAAAAAGAAAATATTTTGCTTTTTCCATATCTATTGGAATTTAAAACAGGAGAAAAAATGTGAAAAAGCCAATGGCACGCAGTGATCCTAAGTGGTCTCCCTCCCAAGTACTGACTGCGCTCGACGCTGCTTAACTTCGGTGATCGGACGAGAACCGGTGTTTTCAGCGTGATATGGCCGTTGCCGAGAGTGCTAGTTAATAATTCGAATTTAAATTAAGTGAGACAAATTAACCTTCATCTTTTTAAAACAATAACAAAATGAAAATATGTTTGCTTTTTTCATATCTATTGGAATTTAAAAGACAAAAAAAAAGTGAAAAAGCTAACGGCAAGCAGTGTTCCTAAGTGGTCTCCCTCCCAAGTACTGACTGCGCTCGACGCTGCTTAACTTCGGTTATCGCACGAGAACCGGTGTATTCAGCGTGATATGGCCGTTTCCGAGAGTGCTAGTTAATAATTTGAATTTAATTAACCTTCATCTTTATAAAACAATAACAAAATGAAGATGTGTTTGCTTTTTTCATATCAATTGGAATTTAAAAGAGGAAAAAAGAGTGAAAAAGCCAACGGCACGCAGTGTTCCTAAATGGTCTACCTCCCAAGTACTGACTGCGCTCGACGCTGCTTAACTTCGGTGATCGGACGAGAACCGGTGTTTTCAGCCTGATATGGCCGTTGCCGAGAGTGCTATTTAATAATTTGAATTTAATTAACCTTCATTTTTTAAAAAAAAATCAAAAAGAATATATGTTTGCTTTTTTCATATCTGGTGGAATTTAAAAGAGGAAACAAAAAGGAAAAAGCCAACGGCACGCATTGTTCCCAAGTACTGACTGCGCTCGACGCTGCTTAACTTTGGTGATCGGACGAGAACCGGTGATTTCAGCGTGATATAGCCGTTGCCGAGAGTGCTAGTTAATAATTCGAATTTAAATTAAGTGAGACAAATTAGCCTTCATCATTTTAATACAATAACAAAAAGAAAACATGTTTGCTTTTTTCATATCTTTTAAAATTTAAAAGAGGAAAAAAAGTGAAAAAGCCAACGGCACGCAGTGTTCCTAAGTGGTCTCCCTCCCAAGTATTGACTGCGCTCGACGCTGCTAACGTCGGCGATCGGACGAGAACCGGTGTTCTCAGCGTGATATGGCCGTTGCCGAGAGGTCTAGTTAATAATTCGAATTTAAATTTAGTGAGACAAATTAACCTTCATCTTTTAAACAATGGCTTTTTAATTTTTTTCCTCTTTTAAATTCCAATAGATATGAAAAAACAAACATATCTTCTTTTTGTTATTGTTTGATAAAGATGAAAAGCTTTGACTTTCTACGTTACTTCTAAAACTTCACACCATCGTTCCCGGATGGGCTCGAACCACCGACCTTTCAGTTAACAGCTGAACGCGCTAACTATTGCGCCCCGGAAGCCCAAAAATTAAATGTTCTTCAGGTATTGTGGAAAAACTTTGACATTTTACGTTACATCTGAGACCTGAAATGGTCGTCAGGTATTGTGGAAAAACTTTGGCTTTTTACGTTATATCTGATACCTCAAAACACCGCTCCCGGGTGTGCTCGATCCACCAACCTTTCTGATAACAGCCGAACGCGCTAAAAGGCGCCACGGAAGCCCAGAAATTAAATGGTCGTCAGGTATTGTGGAAAAGCTTTGACTTTTTACGTTACATCTGAGACCTCACAACACCGCTCCCGGGCGTGCTCGATCCACAAACCTTTCGATTAACAGCCGAACGCGTTAACCATTGCGCAAAGGAAGCCCAAAATGTAAATGGTCGTCAGGTATTGTGGAAAAGCTTTGACTTTTTACGTTACCGATATATTTGCTTGAATTAAAGAAAAAAGTACAAAAATAATGGTGTCAGTGGTTATACTTGAAAATAGCGAAAAAAAACTCAAAATGTTCTTCTCTGGTCGAGAAACGTCGATTTTGAAAATGGTATTAAAAATCGAGGTACATTTTTATTTATTGATCAATCGAGATGAAATCACTTTTAATGAGTATTTAATAGGTATTTAAGCTAAATTCGGTCAAAAATTTGTGCAGAAAATAATGCATTCAAAAGTGTACCGAAAAAATCGCATGTTTTTTTATTCAAGGTAGAAAGTCCGTGACAACGATTTATTTTTGAAAGTTGAATTTGAACAGTTTTTTGAATGAATATCGTTACATTTGCTTGAATTAAAGCAAAAAGTACAAAAATAATGGTTTCAGTGGTTATATTTGAAAATAGTGAAGAAATACTCAAAATATGCTTCTATGGCCGAGAAACGTCGATTTTGAAAATGTTATTAAAAATCTAGGTACATTTTTATTTATTGATCAATCGAGATGAAATCACTTTTAATGAGTATTTTATAGGTAATTAAGCTGAATTCGGTCAAAAAATTGTCCAGAAAAAAATGCATTCAAAAGTCTATCGAAAAAATCGCATATTTTTTGTCTTCAAGATACAAAATCCGTGACAACGATTTCTTATTGAAAATTCAATTTGAAGTTTTTTGAATGAATATCGTTAAATTTGCTTCAATTAAAGCAAAAAGTACAAAAAAAATGGTTTCAGTGGTTATATTTGAAAATAGTGAAAAAATTCTCAGATGTAACGTAAATAGCAAGTTTTTCCACAATACATGTCGAACATTTAATTCTTGGGCTTCCGTGGCGCAATGGTTAGCGCGTTCAGCTGTTAACCGAAAGGTTTGTGGTTCGAGACGACCCGGGAGCGTAGGTGTGAAGTTTTATAAGTAATGTAAAAAGGCAAACTTTTCCACAATACTTGACAACCATTTATTTTCTAAGCTTCCATGGCGCAATGCTTTACGCGTTCGGCTGTTAACTGAAATGTTGGTGCTTGGAGCCCACCCTGGAGCGGTGTTGTGGGGTCTCAGATGTAGCGTAAAAAGTCATAATGTTTCAACAATATCTGAAGACCATGTAATTTTTGGGCTTCCGTGGCGCGATGGTTAGCGCGTTCAGCTGTTAACCGAAAGGTTGGTGGATGGAGCACACCCGGGAGCGGTGTTGTGAGGTCTCAGATGTAACGTAAAAAGTCAAAGTTTTTCCACAATAGCTGAAGAACATTTAATTTTTGGGCTTCCGTTGCGCAATGGTTAGCGCGTTTGGCTGTTAACCGAAAGGTTGGTGGTTCGAGCACACCCGGGAGCGGTGTTGTGGGATCTCAAATGTATCGAAAAAAGTCAAAACTTTTCCACAATACGTGACAGCCATTTAATATCTGAGCTTCCGTGGCTCAATGGTTATCGCGTTCGGCTGTTAACCAATAGGTTGGGTGTTCGAGCCCACCCGGGAGCGGTGTTGTGGGATCTCAAATGTATCGTAAAAAGCCAAAGTTTCTCCACAATACCTGACGACCATTTAATACTTGGGGTTCCGTGGTGCAATGGTTAGCGCGTTCAGCTGTTAACCGAAAGGATGGTGGTTCGAGCCCATCCGGGGGCGGTGTTGTGAGGCCTCAGATGTGACGTAAAAAGTCAAATTATTTCCACAATAATTTACGACCATTTCATTTCTGAGCTTCCTTGGCTCCATGGTTAGCGCGTTCGGATGTTAACCAAAAGGTTGGTGGTACGAGCCCACCCGGGAGCGGTGTTGTGAAGTCTCAAATGTAACGTAAAAAGCCAAAGTTTTTCCACAATACCTGACGACCATTTCATTTCTGAACTTCCTTGGCTCCATGGTTTGCGCGTTCGGATGTTAACGAAAAGGTTCGTGGTTCGGGCCCACCCGGGAGCGGTGTTGTGAAGTCTCAAATGTAACGTAAAAAGCCAAAGTTTTTCCACAATACCTGACGACCATTTAATTTTTAGGCTTCCGTGGCGCAATGGTTAGCGCGTTCGGCTGTTAACCGAAAGGCTGGTGGTTCGAGCCCACCCGGGAGAGGTGTTGTGAGGTCTCAGATGTAGCGTAAAAGGTCAAAACTTTTCCACATTACGTGACAACTTTTAATTTCGGAGCTTCCGTGGCTCAATGGTTAGCGCGTTCGGCTGTTAATCAATAGGTTGGTGGTTCGAGCCCACCCGGGAGAAGTGTTGTGAGGTCTTAGATGTAACGTAAAATTCAGTCCTGACTGCGTTCGACGCTGCTTAATTGGAATTTAAAAGAGGAAAAAAAGTGAAAAAGCCAACGGCACGCAGTGTTCCTAAGTGGTCTCCCTCCCAAGTACTGACTGCGCTCGACGCTGCTTAACTTCGGTGATCGGACGATAACCGGTGTTTTCAGCGTGATATGGCCGTTGCCGAGAGTGCTAGTTAATAATTCGAATTTAAATTAAGTGAGACAAATTAACCTTCATCTTTTTAAAACAATAACAAAAAGAAAATGTGTTTGTTTTTTTCATATCTTTTGGACTTAAAAGACAAAAAAAGTGAAAAAGCTAACGGCACGCAGTGTTCCTAAGTGGTCTCCCTCCCCAATACTGACTGCGCTCGACGCTGCTTAACTTCGGTGATCGGACGAGAACCGTTGTTTTCAGCGTGATATGGCCGTTGGCGAGAATGCTAGTTAATAATTCGAATTTAAATTAAGTGAGACAAATTAACCTTCATATTTTTAAAACAATAACAAAAAGAAAATATGTTTGCTTTTTTCATATCTATTGGAATTTATAAAAGGAAAAAAAAGTGAAAAAGCCAACGGCACGCAGTGTTCCTAAGTGGTCTCCCTCCCAAGTACTGACTGCGCTCGACGCTGCTTAACTTCGGTGATCGGACGAGAACCAGTGTTATCAGCGTTATATGGCCGTTGCCGAGAATGTTAGTTAATAATTCGAATTTAAATTAAGTGAGACAAATTAACCTTCATCTTTTTAAAACAATAACAAAAAGAAAATGTGTTTGCTTTTTTCATATCGTTTGGACTTAAAAGACAAAAAAAGTGAAAAAGCTAACGGCCCGCAGTGTTCCTAAGTGGTCTCCCACCCCAGTACTGACTGCGCTCGACGCTGCTTAACTTCTGTGATCGGACGAGAACCGGTGTTCTCAGCGTGTTATGGCCGTGGCCGAGAGTGGTAGTTAATAATTCGAATTTAAATTAAGTGAGACAAATTAACCTTCATCTTTTTAAAACAATAACAATAAGAAAATATGTTTGCTTTTATAATATCTATTGGATTTAAAAGACAAAAAAAGTGAAAAAGCTAACGGCACGCAGTGTTCCTAAGTGGTCTCCCTCCCAAGTACTGTCTGCGCTTGACGCTGCTTAACTGCGGTGATCGGACGAGAACTGGTGTTTTCAGCGTGATATGGCCTTTGCCGAGAGTGCTACTTAATAATTTGAATTTAATTAACCTTCATCTTTATAAAACAATAACAAAAAGAAGATATGTTTGGTTTTTTCATATCTGGTGGAATTTAAAAGAGGAAACAGAAAGGAAAAAGCCAACGGCACGCTGTGTTCCCAAGTACTGACTGCGCTCGACGCTGCTTAACTTCGGTGATCGGACGAGAACCGGTGTTTTCAGCGGGATATGGCCGTTGCCGAGAGTGCTAGTTAATAATTCGAATTTAATTAACCTTCATATTTATAAAACAATATCAAAAAGAACATATGTTTGGATTTTTCATATCTGGTGGAATTTAAAAGAGGAAACAAAAAGGAAAAGCCAACGGCACGCAGTGTTCCCAAGTACTGACTGCGATCGACGCTGCTTAACTTCGGTGATCGGACGAGAACTGGTGTTTTCAGCGTGATATGGCCTTTGCCGAGAGTGCTACTTAATAATTTGAATTTAATTAACCTTCATCTTTATAAAACAATAACAAAAAGAAGATATGTTTGGTTTTTTCATATCTGGTGGAATTTAAAAGAGGAAACAGAAAGGAAAAAGCCAACGGCACGCTGTGTTCCCAAGTACTGACTGCGCTCGACGCTGCTTAACTTCGGTGATCGGACGAAAACCGGTGTTTTCAGCGGGATATGGCCGTTGCCGAGAGTGCTAGTTAATAATTCGAATTTAATTAACCTTCATATTTATAAAACAATAACAAAAAGAACATATGTTTGGATTTTTCATATCTGGTGGAATTTAAAAGAGGAAACAAAAAGGAAAAGCCAACGGCACGCAGTGTTCCCAAGTACTGACTGCGATCGACGCTACTTAACTTCGGTGAGCGGACGAGAACCGGTGTTTTCAGCGTGATATGGCCGTTGCCGAGAGTGATAGTTAATAAATCGAATTTAAATTAAGTGAGACAAATTAACCTTCATATTTTTAAAACAATAACAAAAAGAAAATATGTTTGCTTTTTTCATATCTATTGGACTTAAAAGACAAAAAAAGTGAAAAAGCTAACGGCACGCAGTGTTCCTAAGTGGTCTCCCTCCCCAGTACTGACTGCGCTCAACGCTGCTTAACTTCGGTGATCGGACGAGAACCGTTGTTTTCAGCGTGATATGGCCGTTGCCGAGAGTGCTAGTTAATAATTCGAATTTAAATTAAGTGAGACAAATTAACCTTCATATTTTTAAAACAATAACAAAAAGAAAATATGTTTTCTTTTTTCATATCTATTGGAATTTAAAAAAGAGGAAAAAAAGTGAAAAAGCCAACGGCACGCAGTGTTCCTAAGTGGTCTCCCTCCCAAGTACCGACTGCGCTCGACGCTGCTTAACTTCGGTGATCGGACGAGAACCGGTGTTCTCAGCGTGTTATGGCCGTGGCCGAGAGTGGTAGTTAATAATTCGAATTTAAATTAAGTGAGACAAATTAACCTTCATATTTTTAAAACAATAACAAAAAGAAAATATGTTTGCTTTTTTCATATCTATTGGAATTTAAATGAGGAAAAAAAAGTGAAAAAGCCAACGGCACGCAGTGTTCCTAAGTGGTCTCCCTCCCAAGTACTGACTGCGCTCGACGCTGCTTAACTTCGGTGATCGGACGAGAACCGGTGTTCTCAGCGTTATATGGCCGTGGCCGATAATGTTAGTTAATAATTCGAATTTAAATTAAGTGAGACAAATTAACCTTCATCTTTTTAAAACAATAACAAAAAGAAAATGTGTTTGCTTTTTTCATATCTATTGGACTTAAAAGACAATAAAAGTGAAAAACCTAACGGCACGCAGTGTTCCTAAGTGGTCTCCCTCCCCAGTACTGACTGCGCTCGACGCTGCTTAACTTCGGTGATCGGACGAGAACCGGTGTTCTCAGCGTTATATGGCCGTGGCCGATAATGTTAGTTAATAATTCGAATTTAAATTAAGTGAGACAAATTAACCTTCATCTTTTTAAAACAATAACAAAAAGAAAATGTGTTTGCTTTTTTCATATCTATTGGACTTAAAAGACAAAAAAAGTGAAAAAGCTAACGGCACGCAGTGTTCCTAAGTGGTCTCCCTCCCCAGTACTGACTGCGCCCGACGCTGCTTAACTTCGGTGATCGGACGAGAACCGTTGTTTTCAGCGTGATATGGCCGTTGCCGAGAGTGCTAGTTAAAAATTCGAATTTAAATTAAGTGAGACAAATTAACCTTCATATTTTTAAAACAATAACAAAAAGAAAATATGTTTGCTTTTTTCATATCTATTGGAATTTAAAAGAGGAAAAAAAAATTAAAAAGCCAACGGCACGCAGTGTTCCTAATTGGTCTCCCTCCCAAGTACTGACTGCGCTCGACGCTGCCTAACTTCGGTGATCGGACGAGAACCGGTGTTCTCAGCGTTATATGGCCGTGGTCGAGAGTGCTAGTTAATAATTCGAATTTAAATTAAGTGAGACAAATTAACCTTCATCTTTTTAAAACAATAACAATAAGAAAATATGTTTGCTTTTATAATATCTATTGGATTTAAAAGACAAAAAAAGTGAAAAAGCTAACGGCACGCAGTGTTCCTAAGTGGTCTCCCTCCCAAGTACTGTCTGCGCTTGACGCTGCTTAACTGCGGTGATCGGACGAGAACTGGTGTTTTCAGCGTGATATGGCCTTTGCCGAGAGTGCTACTTAATAATTTGAATTTAATTAACCTTCATCTTTATAAAACAATAACAAAAAGAAGATATGTTTGGTTTTTTCATATCTGGTGGAATTTAAAAGAGGAAACAGAAAGGAAAAAGCCAACGGCACGCTGTGTTCCCAAGTATTGACTGCGCTAGACGCTGCTTAACTTCGGTGATCGGACGAGAACCGGTGTTTTCAGCGTGATATGGCCGTTGCCGAGAGTGCTAATTAATAATTTGAATTTAATTAACCTTCATCTTTATAAATAAATAACAAAAAGAAGATATGTTTGGTTTTTTCATATCTGGTGGAATTTAAAAGAGGAAACAAAAAGGAAAAAGCCAACGGCACGCAGTGTTCTCAAGTACTGACTGCGCTCGACGCTGCTTAACTTCGGTGATCGGACGAGAACCGTTGTTTTCAGCAAGATATGGCCGTTGCCGAGAGTGCTAGTTAACAAATCGAATTTAAATTAAGTGAGACAAATTAACCTTCATCTTTTTAAAACAATGACAAAAAGAAAATATGTTTGCTTTTTTCATATCTATTGGAATTTAAAAGAGGAAAAAAAGTGAAAAAGTCAACGGCACGCAGTGTTTCTAACTGGTCTCCCTCCCAAGTGCTGACTGCGCTCGACGCTGTTTAACTTCGGTGATCGGACAAGAACCGGTGTATTCAGTGTGATATGGCCGTTGCCGAGAGTGCTAGTTAATAATTTGAATTTAATTCACCTTCAACTTTATAAAACAATAACAAAAAGAAGATATGTTTGCTTTTTTCATATCTGGTGGAATTTAAAAGAGGAAACAGAAAGGAAAATCCAGCGGCACGCTGTGTTCCCAAGTACTGACTGCGCTAGACGCTGCTTAACTTCGGTGATCGGACGAGAACCGCTGTTTTCAGCGTGATATGGCCGATGCCGAGAGTGCTAGATAATAATTCGAATTTAAATTAAGTGAGACAAATTAAGCTTCATCTTTTTAAAACAATAACAAAAAGAAGATATGTTTGCTTTTTTCATATCTATTGGAATTAAAAAGACAAAAAAAAAGTGAAAACCTAACGGCTAGCAGTGTTCCAAAGTGGCCTCTCTCCTAAGTACTGACTTCGTTGATAGATTGAGAACCCGTGTATTCAGCGTGATATGGCCGTTGCCGAGAGTGCTAGTTAATAATTTGAATTTAATTCACCTTCATCTTTATAAAACAATAACAAAAAGAAGATATGTGTGCTTTTTTCATATCTGGTGGAATTTAAAAGAGGAAACAAAAAGGAAGAAGCCAACGGCACGCAGTGTTCCCAAGTACTGACTGCGCTCGACGCTGCTTAACTTTGGTGATCGGACGAGAACCGGTATTTTCAGCGTGATATGGCGATTGCCGAGAGTGCTAGTTAATTATTCGAATTTAAATTGAGTGAGACAAATTAACCTTCATCTTTTTAAAACAATAACAAAAAGAAAACATGTTTGCTTTTTTCATATCTTTTATAATTTAAAAGAGGAAAGAAAGTGAAAAAGCCAACGGCACGCAGTGTTCCTAAGTGGTCTCCCTCCCAAGTACTGACTGCGCTCGACGCTGCTAACGTCGGCGATCGGACGAGAACCGGTGTTCTCAGCGTGATATGACCGTTGCCGAGAGGTCTAGTTAATAATTCGAATTTAAATTTAGTGAGACAAATTAACCTTCATCTTTTAAACAATGGCTTTTTAATTTTTTTTCCTCTTTTAAATTCCAATAGATATGAAAAAACAAACATATCTTCTTTTTGTTATTGTTTGATAAAGATGAAAAGCTTTGACTTTTTACGTTACTTCTAAAACTTCACACCATCGTTCCCGGATGGGCTCGAACCACCGACCTTTCAGTTAACAGCTGAACGCGCTAACTATTGCGCCCCGGAAGCCCAAAAATTAAATGTTCTTCAGGTATTGTGGAAAAACTTTGACATTTTACGTTACATCTGAGACCTGAAATGGTCGTCAGGTATTGTGGAAAAACTTTGGCTTTTTACGTTATATCTGATACCTCAAAACACCGCTCCCGGGTGTGCTCGATCCACCAACCTTTCAGATAACAGCCGAACGCGCTAAAAGGCGCCACGGAAGCCCAGAAATTAAATGGTCGTCAGGTATTGTGGAAAAGCTTTGACTTTTTACGTTACATCTGAGACCTCACAACACCGCTCCCGGGCGTGCTCGATCCACAAACCTTTCGGTTAACAGCCGAACGCGTTAACCATTGCGCAAAGGAATCCCAAAATATAAATGGTCGTCAGGTATTGTGGAAAAGCTTTGACTTTTTACGTTACCGATATATTTGCTTGAATAAAAGAAAAAAGTACAAAAATAATGGTGTCAGTGGTTATACTTGAAAAGAGCGAAAAAAAACTCAAAATGTTCTTCTCTGGTCGAGAAACGTCGATTTTGAAAATGGTATTAAAAATCGAGGTACATTTTTATTTATTGATCAATCGAGATGAAATCACTTTTAATGAGTATTTAATAGGTATTTAAGCTAAATTCGGTCCAAAATTTAACAGAAAATAATGCATTCAAAAGTGTACCGAAAAAATCGCATGTTTTTTTATTCAAGGTAGAAAGTCCGTGACAACGATTTATTTTTGAAAATTGAATTTGAACAGTTTTTTGAATGAATATCGTTACATTTGCTTGAATTAAAGCAGAAAGTACAAAAATAATGGTTTCAGTGGTTATATTTGAAAATAGTGAAGAAATACTCAAAATATGCTTCTATGGCCGAGAAACGTCGATTTTGAAAATGTTATTAAAAATCTAGGTACATTTTTATTTATTGATCAATCGAGATGAAATCACTTTTAATGAGTATTTTATAGGTAATTAAGCTGAATTCGGTCAAAAAATTGTCCAGAAAAAAATGCATTCAAAAGTCTATCGAAAAAATCGCATATTTTTGTCTTCAAGATACAAAATCCGTGACAACGATTTCTTATTGAAAATTCAATTTGAAGTTTTTTGAATGAATATCGTTACATTTGCTTGAATTAAAGCAAAAAGTACAAAAAAAATGGTTTCAGTGGTTATATTTGAAAATAGTGAAAAAATTCTCAGATATAATGTAAATAGCAAGGTTTTTCCACAATACCTGTCGAACATTTAATTCTTGGGCTTCCGTGGCGCAATGGTTAGCGCGTTCAGCTGTTAACCGAAAGGTTTGTGGTTCGAGACGACCCGGGAGCGTAGGTGTGAAGTTTTATAAGTAATGTATAAAAGCAAACTTTTCCACAATACTTGACAACCATTTATTTTCTAAGCTTCCATGGCGCAATGCTTTACGCGTTCGGCTGTTAACTGAAATGTTGGTGCTTGGAGCCCACCCTGGAGCGGTGTTGTGGGGTCTCAGATGTAGCGTAAAAAGTCATAATTTTTCAACAATATCTGAAGACCATGTAATTTTTGGGCTTCCGTGGCTCAATGGTAAGCGCGTTCGGCTGCTAACCGAAAGGTTGGTGGTTCGAGCCCACCCGGGAGCGGTGTTGTGAGGTATCAGATGTAACGTAAAAAGTCAAAGTTTTTCCACAATACCTGACGAAAGTTTAATTTTAGGGCTTCCGTGGCGCGGTGGTTAGCGCGTTCAGCTGTTAACCGAAAGGTTGGTGGATGGAGCACACCCGGGAGCAGTGTTGTGAGGTCTCAGATGTAACGTAAAAAGTCAAAGTTTTTCCACAATAGCTGAAGAACATTTAATTTTTGGGCTTCCGTTGCGCAATGGTTAGCGCGTTTGGCTGTTAACCGAAAGGTTGGTGGTTCGAGCACACCCGGAAGCGGTGTTGTGAGGTATCAGATGTAACGTAAAAAGCTAAAGTTTTTCTACAATACCTGACGACCATTTCAGGTCTCAGATGTAAGGTAAAAAGTCCAAGTTTTTCCACAATAGCTGAAGAACATTTAATTTTTGGGCTTCCGTGGCGCAATGGTTGGCGCGTTCAGCTGTTAACCGTAAGGTTGGTGGTTCGAGCCCACCTGGGAGCGGTGTTGTGAGGTATCAGATGTAACGTAAAAAGTCAAAGCTTTTCCACAATACCTGACGACCATTTAATTTCTGAATTTCCGTGGCTCAATGGTTAGCGCGTTCGGCTGTTAACCGAAAGGTTGATGCTTGGAGCCCACCCGGGAGCGGTGTTGTGGGGTCTCATATGTAACGTAAAAAGACAAAGATTTTACACAATACCTGACGACAATTTAACTTATAGGCTTTCGTAGCGCAATGGTTAGCTTGTTTAGCTCTTAAGCAAAAGGTTGGTGGATCGAGCACAAACGGGAGCGGTGTTGAGAGGTCTCAGATGTAACGTAAAAAGTCAAAATGTTTCCACAACACCTGACGAACATTTAATTTTTGGGCTTCCGTTGCGCAATGGTTAGCGCGTTCGGCTGTTAACCGAAAGGTTGGTGGTTCGAGCACACCCGGAAGCGGTGTTGTGAGGTATCAGATGTAACGTAAAAAGCCAAAGTTTTTCTGCAATACCTGACGACCATTTCAGGTCTCAGATGTAAGGTAAAAAGTCCAAGTTTTTCCACAATAGCTGAAGAACATTTAATTTTTGGGCTTCCGTGGCGCAATGGTTGGCGCGTTCAGCTGTTAACCGAAAGGTTGGTGGTTCGAGCCCACCTGGAAGCGGTGTTGTGAGGTATCAGATGTAACGTAAAAAGTCAAAGCTTTTCCACAATACCTGACGACCATTTAATTTCTGAATTTCCGTGGCTCAATGGTTAGCGCGTTCGGCTGTTAACCGAAAGGTTGATGCTTGGAGCCCACCCGGGAGCGGTGTTGTGGGGTCTCATATGTAACGTAAAAAGACAAAGATTTTCCACAATACCTGACGACAATTTAACTTATAGGCTTTCGTAGCGCAATGGTTAGCTTGTTTAGCTCTTAAGCAAAAGGTTGGTGGATCGAGCACAAACGGGAGCGGTGTTGAGAGGTCTCAGATGTAACGTAAAAAGTCAAAATGTTTCCACAACACCTGACGAACATTTAATTTTTGGGCTTTCGTAGCGCAATGGTTAGCGCGTTTAGCTCTTAATCAAATGTTTGGTGGTTCGAGCACACCCGGGAGCGGTGTTGTGAGGTATCAGATGTAACGTAAAAAGCCAAAGTTTTTCTACAATACCTGACGACCATTTCAGGTCTCAGATGTAAGGTAAAAAGTCCAAGTTTTTCCACAATAGCTGAAGAACATTTAATTTTTGGGCTTCCTTGGCGCAATGGTTGGCGCGTTCAGCTGTTAACCGAAAGGTTGGTGGTTCGAGCCCACCTGGGAGCGGTGTTGTGAGGTATCAGATGTAACGTAAAAAGTCAAAGCTGTTCCACAATACCTGACGACCATTTAATTTCTGAATTTCCGTGGCTCAATGGTTAGCGCGTTCGGCTGTTAACCGAAAGGTTGATGCTTGGAGCCCACCCGGGAGCGGTGTTGTGGGGTCTCATATGTAACGTAAAAAGACAAAGATTTTCCACAATACCTGACGACAATTTAACTTATAGGCTTTCGTAGCGCAATGGTTAGCTTGTTTAGCTCTTAAGCAAAAGGTTGGTGGATCGAGCACAAACGGGAGCGGTGTTGAGAGGTCTCAGATGTAACGTAAAAAGTCAAAATGTTTCCACAACACCTGACGAACATTTAATTTTTGGGCTTTCGTAGCGCAATGGTTAGCGCGTTTAGCTCTTAATCAAATGTTTGGTGGTTCGAGCACACCCGGGAGCGGTGTTGTGAGGTATCAGATGTAACGTAAAAAGCCAAAGTTTTTCTGCAATACCTGACGACCATTTCAGGTCTCAGAAGTAAGGTAAAAAGTCCAAGTTTTTCCACAATAGCTGAAGAACATTTAATTTTTGGGCTTCCGTGGCGCAATGGTTGGCGCGTTCAGCTGTTAACCGAAAGGTTGGTGGTTCGAGCCCACCTGGGAGCGGTGTTGTGAGGTATCAGATGTAACGTAAAAAGTCAAAGCTTTTCCACAATACCTGACGACCATTTAATTTCTGAATTTCCGTGGCTCAATGGTTAGCGCGTTCGGCTGTTAACCGAAAGGTTGATGCTTGGAGCCCACCCGGGAGCGGTGTTGTGGGGTCTCATATGTAACGTAAAAAGACAAAGATTTTCCACAATACCTGACGACAATTTAACTTATAGGCTTTCGTAGCGCAATGGTTAGCTTGTTTAGCTCTTAAGCAAAAGGTTGGTGGATCGAGCACAAACGGGAGCGGTGTTGAGAGGTCTCAGATGTAACGTAAAAAGTCAAAATGTTTCCACAACACCTGACGAACATTTAATTTTTGGGCTTTCGTAGCGCAATGGTTAGCGCGTTTAGCTCTTAATCAAATGTTTGGTGGTTCGAGCACACCCGGGAGCGGTGTTGTGAGGTATCAGATGTAACGTAAAAAGCCAAAGTTTTTCTGCAATACCTGACGACCATTTCAGGTCTCAGATGTAAGGTAAAAAGTCCAAGTTTTTCCACAATAGCTGAAGAACATTTAATTTTTGGGCTTCCTTGGCGCAATGGTTGGCGCGTTCAGCTGTTAACCGAAAGGTTGGTGGTTCGAGCCCACCTGGGAGCGGTGTTGTGAGGTATCAGATGTAACGTAAAAAGTCAAAGCTTTTCCACAATACCTGACGACCATTTAATTTCTGAATTTCCGTGGCTCAATGGTTAGCGCGATCGGCTGTTAACCGAAAGGTTGATGCTTGGAGCCCACCCGGGAGCGGTGTTGTGGGGTCTCATATGTAACGTAAAAAGACAAAGATTTTCCATAATACCTGACGACAATTTAACTTATAGGCTTTCGTAGCGCAATGGTTAGCTTGTTTAGCTCTTAAGCAAAAGGTTGGTGGATCGAGCACAAACGGGAGCGGTGTTGAGAGGTCTCAGATGTAACGTAAAAAGTCAAAATGTTTCCACAACACCTGACGAACATTTAATTTTTGGGCTTCCGTTGCGCAATGGTTAGCGCGTTCGGCTGTTAACCGAAAGGTTGGTGGTTCTAGCACACCCGGGAGCGGTGTTGTAAGGTCTCAGATGTAACGTAAAATGCCAAAGATTTTCCTCAATTCCTGACGACCTTTTAATTTATAGGCTTTCGTAGCGCAATGGTTAGCGCGATTAGCTCTTAATCAAATGTTTGGTGGTTCGAGCACACCCGGGGGCGGTGTTGTGAGGTATCAGATGTAACGTAAAAAGCCAAAGTTTTTCTACAATACCTGACGACCATTTCAGGTCTCAGATGTAAGGTAAAAAGTCCAAGTTTTTCCACAATAGCTGAAGAACATTTAATTTTTGGGCTTCCGTGGCGCAATGTTTGGCGCGTTCAGCTGTTAACCGAAAGGTTGGTGATTCGAGCCCACCTGGGAGCGGTGTTGTGAGGTATCAGATGTAACGTAAAAAGTCAAAGCTTTTCCACAATACCTGACGACCATTAAATTTCTGAATTTCCGTGGCTCAATGGTTAGCGCGTTCGGCTGTTAACCGAAAGGTTGATGCTTGGAGCCCACCCGGGAGCGGTGTTGTGGGGTCTCATATGTAACGTAAAAAGACAAAGATTTTCCACAATACCTGACGACAATTTAACTTATAGGCTTTCGTAGCGCAATGGTTAGCTTGTTTAGCTCTTAAGCAAAAGGTTGGTGGATCGAGCACAAACGGGAGCGGTGTTGAGAGGTCTCAGATGTAACGTAAAAAGTCAAAATGTTTCCACAACACCTGACGAACATTTAATTTTTGGGCTTTCGTAGCGCAATGGTTAGCGCGTTTAGCTCTTAATCAAATGTTTGGTGGTTCGAGCACACCCGGGAGCGGTGTTGTGAGGTATCAGATGTAACGTAAAAAGCCAAAGTTTTTCTACAATACCTGACGACCATTTCAGGTCTCAGATGTAAGGTAAAAAGTCCAAGTTTTTCCACAATAGCTGAAGAACATTTAATTTTTGGGCTTCCGTGGCGCAATGGTTGGCGCGTTCAGCTGTTAACCGAAAGGTTGGTGGTTCGAGCCCACCTGGGAGCGGTGTTGTGAGGTATCAGATGTAACGTAAAAAGTCAAAGCTTTTCCACAATACCTGACGACCATTTAATTTCTGAATTTCCGTGGCTCAATGGTTAGCGCGTTCGGCTGTTAACCGAAAGGTTGATGCTTGGAGCCCACCCGGGAGCGGTGTTGTGGGGTCTCATATGTAACGTAAAAAGACAAAGATTTTCCACAATACCTGACGACAATTTAACTTATAGGCTTTCGTAGCGCAATGGTTAGCTTGTTTAGCTCTTAAGCAAAAGGTTGGTGGATCGAGCACAAACGGGAGCGGTGTTGAGAGGTCTCAGATGTAACGTAAAAAGTCAAAATGTTTCCACAACACCTGACGAACATTTAATTTTTGGGCTTTCGTAGCGCAATGGTTAGCGCGTTTAGCTCTTAATCAAATGTTTGGTGGTTCGAGCACACCCGGGAGCGGTGTTGTGAGGTATCAGATGTAACGTAAAAAGCCAAAGTTTTTCTAGAATACCTGACGACCATTTCAGGTCTCAGATGTAAGGTAAAAAGTCCAAGTTTTTCCACAATAGCTGAAGAACATTTAATTTTTGGGCTTCCGTGGCGCAATGGTTGGCGCGTTCAGCTGTTAACCGAAAGGTTGGTGGTTCGAGCCCACCTGGGAGCGGTGTTGTGAGGTATCAGATGTAACGTAAAAAGTCAAAGCTTTTCCACAATACCTGACGACCATTTAATTTCTGAATTTCCGTGGCTCAATGGTTAGCGCGATCGGCTGTTAACCGAAAGGTTGATGCTTGGAGCCCACCCGGGAGCGGTGTTGTGGGGTCTCATATGTAACGTAAAAAGACAAAGATTTTCCATAATACCTGACGACAATTTAACTTATAGGCTTTCGTAGCGCAATGGTTAGCTTGTTTAGCTCTTAAGCAAAAGGTTGGTGGATCGAGCACAAACGGGAGCGGTGTTGAGAGGTCTCAGATGTAACGTAAAAAGTCAAAATGTTTCCACAACACCTGACGAACATTTAATTTTTGGGCTTCCGTTGCGCAATGGTTAGCGCGTTCGGCTGTTAACCGAAAGGTTGGTGGTTCTAGCACACCCGGGAGCGGTGTTGTAAGGTCTCAGATGTAACGTAAAATGCCAAAGATTTTCCTCAATTCCTGACGACCTTTTAATTTATAGGCTTTCGTAGCGCAATGGTTAGCGCGATTAGCTCTTAATCAAATGTTTGGTGGTTCGAGCACACCCGGGGGCGGTGTTGTGAGGTATCAGATGTAACGTAAAAAGCCAAAGTTTTTCTACAATACCTGACGACCATTTCAGGTCTCAGATGTAAGGTAAAAAGTCCAAGTTTTTCCACAATAGCTGAAGAACATTTAATTTTTGGGCTTCCGTGGCGCAATGTTTGGCGCGTTCAGCTGTTAACCGAAAGGTTGGTGATTCGAGCCCACCTGGGAGCGGTGTTGTGAGGTATCAGATGTAACGTAAAAAGTCAAAGCTTTTCCACAATACCTGACGACCATTAAATTTCTGAATTTCCGTGGCTCAATGGTTAGCGCGTTCGGCTGTTAACCGAAAGGTTGATGCTTGGAGCCCACCCGGGAGCGGTGTTGTGGGGTCTCATATGTAACGTAAAAAGACAAAGATTTTCCACAATACCTGACGACAATTTAACTTATAGGCTTTCGTAGCGCAATGGTTAGCTTGTTTAGCTCTTAAGCAAAAGGTTGGTGGATCGAGCACAAACGGGAGCGGTGTTGAGAGGTCTCAGATGTAACGTAAAAAGTCAAAATGTTTCCACAACACCTGACGAACATTTAATTTTTGGGCTTTCGTAGCGCAATGGTTAGCGCGTTTAGCTCTTAATCAAATGTTTGGTGGTTCGAGCACACCCGGGAGCGGTGTTGTGAGGTATCAGATGTAACGTAAAAAGCCAAAGTTTTTCTACAATACCTGACGACCATTTCAGGTCTCAGATGTAAGGTAAAAAGTCCAAGTTTTTCCACAATAGCTGAAGAACATTTAATTTTTGGGCTTCCGTGGCGCAATGGTTGGCGCGTTCAGCTGTTAACCGAAAGGTTGGTGGTTCGAGCCCACCTGGGAGCGGTGTTGTGAGGTATCAGATGTAACGTAAAAAGTCAAAGCTTTTCCACAATACCTGACGACCATTTAATTTCTGAATTTCCGTGGCTCAATGGTTAGCGCGTTCGGCTGTTAACCGAAAGGTTGATGCTTGGAGCCCACCCGGGAGCGGTGTTGTGGGGTCTCATATGTAACGTAAAAAGACAAAGATTTTCCACAATACCTGACGACAATTTAACTTATAGGCTTTCGTAGCGCAATGGTTAGCTTGTTTAGCTCTTAAGCAAAAGGTTGGTGGATCGAGCACAAACGGGAGCGGTGTTGAGAGGTCTCAGATGTAACGTAAAAAGTCAAAATGTTTCCACAACACCTGACGAACATTTAATTTTTGGGCTTCCGTTGCGCAATGGTTAGCGCGTTCGGCTGTTTACCGAAAGGTTGGTGGTTCGAGCACACCCGGAAGCGGTGTTGTGAGGTATCAGATGTAACGTAAAAAGCTAAAGTTTTTCTGCAATACCTGACGACCATTTCAGGTCTCAGATGTAAGGTAAAAAGTCCAAGTTTTTCCACAATAGCTGAAGAACATTTAATTTTTGGGCTTCCTTGGCGCAATGGTTGGCGCGTTCAGCTGTTAACCGAAAGGTTGGTGGTTCGAGCCCACCTGGGAGCGGTGTTGTGAGGTATCAGATGTAACGTAAAAAGTCAAAGCTTTTCCACAATACCTGACGACCATTTAATTTCTGAATTTCCGTGGCTCAATGGTTAGCGCGTTCGGCTGTTAACCGAAAGGTTGATGCTTGGAGCCCACCCGGGAGCGGTGTTGTGGGGTCTCATATGTAACGTAAAAAGACAAAGATTTTCCACAATACCTGACGACAATTTTACTTATAGGCTTTCGTAGCGCAATGGTTAGTTTCTTGGCATAAAACCCCAGTTAAATCCCAATCAATTTGATGGTCGTTGTTTTGTTTTATTTGGGTCGCCAGTCCATTGGTTTCGTCATATTTTTTTACAGCATATTTATGTTCTGTTTGTCTTTTCTATAGTTGTCGTTTTGTTTGTCCTATGTATTTTTTATCACATTTACATCTAATTTCATATATTATACCTGTTTTTTTCATTTGATCTATTCTAGGTTTATTTTTAATTAATTCTGATTTTAATGTGTTCGTTGTTTTGTTAACTAAGGTAATAGTGTGTTTTTTAATTGTCTGTTTGTCTTTTCAGAGATTCCTTTAACATAGGGTAATGATATAATGTGTTCTGGTTTTTCCTTGGTTTTAATATTCTCGACATCATGATTGTTAAATATTTGATCAATTAAGTGGTTCGGGTATCCACTATTTATAAATTGTTCTTTGAACTTATTTTTATCGCTAAGTGGTTTATCTGATAAATATTCTATTCGTTTTTTAAATGTTTGAAGTAGCAGTTCTTATTAAATAAACAACATTCGAAATGTTCAAATTCAATTTTCAATTATAAATCGTTGTCACGGATTTTGTATCTTGGAGAAAAAAACATACGATTTTTTCGGTACACTTTTGAATGCATTTTTTTCTGGACAAATGTTTGACCGAATTCAAATTAATTACCTATAAAATACTCATTAAAAGTGATTTCATCTCGATTGATCAATAAATAAAAATGAACCTCGATTTTTAATAACATTTTCAAAATCGACGTTTCTTGGCCAGAGAAGCCATTTTTGAGTATTTCTTCACTATTTTCAAATATAACCACTGAAACCATTAAATGTAACGTAAAAAGCCAAAGTTTTCCCACAATACCTGACGACCGTTTAATTTTTGGGCTTCCGTGGCGCAATGGTTAGCGCGTTCGGCTGTTAACCGAAAGGTTGGTGGTTCGAGCCCACCCGGGAGCGGTGTTGTGAAATCTCACATGTAACGTAAAAATGCAAAGTTTTTCCACAATACCTGACGAACACTGAATCTTTGGGCTTCCGTTGCGCAATGGTTAACGCCGTCGGCTGTTAACCGAAAGGTTGGTGGTTCGAGCCCACCCGGGAGCGGTGTTGTGGGATCTCAAATGTATCGTAAAAAGCCATAGTTTCTCCACAATACCTGACGACCATTTAATTCTTGTGGTTCCGTGGCGCAATGGTTAGCGCGTTCGGCTGTTAACCGAAAGGATGGTGGTTCGAGCCCATCCGGGAGCGGTGTTGTGAAGTCTCAAATGTAACGTAAAAAGCCAAAGTTTTTCCACAATACCTGACGACCATTTCATTTCTGAGCTTCCTTGGCTCCATGGTTTGCGCGTTCGGATGCTAACGAAAAGGTTCGTGGTTCGAGCCAACCCGGGAGCGGTGTTGTGAAGTCTCAAATGTAACGTAAAAAGTCAAGGTTTTTACACAATACCTGACGAGCATTTAACTTTTGGGCTTCCGTGGCGCAATGGTTAGCGCGTTCGGCTGTTAACGAATAGGTTGGTGGTTCGAGCCCATCCGGGAGCGGTGTTGTGGGATCTCAAATGTAACGTAGAAAGCCAAAGTTTTTGCACAATAAATGACGACCATTTAATTTTTGGGCTTCCGTGGCGCAATGGTTAGCGCGTTCGGCTGTTAACCAGTAGGTTGGTGGTTCGACCCCATCCGGGAGCGGTGTTGTGAGGTCTCAGATGTGACGTAAAAAGTCAAGGTTTTTACACAATACCTGACGAGCATTTTACTTTTGGGCTTCCGTGGCGCAATGGTTAGCGCGTTCGGCTGTTAACCAATAGGTTGGTGGTTCGAGCCCATCCGGGAGCGGTGTTGTGAGGTCTCAGATGTGACGTAACAAGTTGGGAAAACCAAAATATTACCTCTCCGAGTCAAGAGAAGGACTACCTTAAAACTTATTTACCCAGTTATGGAAATGTTTCTTTTTTTTATGAACAAATACTGAAGTTAAAATTTATGAAATATTAAAGCAGTATACAAAGCATAGAAAATATACTGTAAATCAGACGACATTTTACATCCAATAAGGATATACTTGTACACATTAAAATCATCCGATGGGGGAAAAACGGGAAATGAAGAGATAAAACTTTGGAGGGATATTACCTTTACGTGTTTGTAAAGGCCCAATTTGCTACTCCTCAACTGTATACCCTCTATGTTCAAAGCCATATTCACAACAGGGTTGCCATGTAAACACTATCCTCTCCTTTCACCTCAACAATTTTCTTAGTTTGTCAACATGACGATTAAAGTTACATAACACCAAAGCTAATTTGTGGCTACACACACTGAAAGTAAACGTGCACCATTAAAATCATGATAACACGAAGCTATAATCCGATTACGATCAGACCTTTCACTGATCTGGGCTGCGTTCAGCAGAGCTCACCAAAAAAGACAGCGGATTTTGGAAAACGTTTACCGGTGAGATCTGTCGTCATAGCTTTTCTCCGGTCATCGGTGTTTTAAAAATGAAGCTAGCGCAATAAAGCGTGCAAGGTACAAAGGCTTAACAAAAATTGTATGATAACATATTTATGGAGATAGATAAGAACAACTTTTATAATTAAACATAGAAACTAACATATCTCTTAAAATTCTCGCGTGATCAACTGGTTTCACGTCAAATAAATAGCTATAGTCCCATCAGAACATAGAGACTAGAAACCCCAAGGAGTGGCAGGTCCCCCGCTCTACAAGCGCAAATAATATGTTGCTCATAAATTGGTACATGAGAGCTTCCGGCCCGTTTAATTTTGCTTAGCGGAAGTCGCCGTGTACCCATTGCTAGTACCATGAAAAAGGGCAACAAGTTGAGGCATTCCTGCCACTCCTTGGGGTTTCTAGTCTCTATGATCAGAATCAGCAAGAGCTATTTGTATTAATTCCTCCATGTTTTTTTCGCCAAGCTGAGAACTACGCGTTTTACGTCACGTTATCCAAAAACCTGACTATTTTCATTGGTGACCGAGCTGGCTCAACGCTGAGCACCGTGCCGTCAAAATTCATAACCAAAATCCCGTTCTGTAGGACACTGCTAACAGCGCTGAGCTCTGCTCAACGCGGCCCAGACTTCCACCATGATTATAAAATCTTAGCCTGATTATTTAAAAGTGTAATTAACTTTCGGCTCACTCTGAACCGTTAATGTCTCTGCATTACAGAAACGAAAACCTAGCGTTTACTTTATGGTTCACTAGGCCTATTGACAGATGAAAGTTCATTTGACCAATATAGTGGCGTTCTTCTTGAAATCACTTTAGAAAGGATTATGCTATAAACAGATGTAGTATAGCTTAAGTAATATATAAACATCGATTTCAAATAATAATATTAAAAAAAGTTCTTGGGATATCAAAATGAAACAGAGCTTTATAGCTACAAAACCACTAAAGGCATCGAAATTACGAAAAATATTTCCATATATTAATTATACATTATGAGAAAACCAAATATTAAGGTTTTGTAGGATTTCTTTCCACAAAACAAAGCGAACTGCTAACGCGATGCACTAACGGACGGACATACACAGACTAAAACATAGACAGCTTTTTAACTCTTTCCGTTTTAATTTTGAGTTGAGAAACAAGATTATCTTAAATATTAAAATAAATATAATTAATATTAAATATTTTCTTCGTTAGTTGTTCGCCTTATTGAGCGTTACATCGCGTTGATAAAGAACAATTAGACATTCTTGAGAGACTTGACTAATATTGGCGTTTGAAATGAAGCATACGCCGGTTGCATTACCTTACTCAAATAGGTAGTATATAAGGGTGTCGAACTACAGCTAAAAGCAAGAACAACCGCAATTGCGAAAACCTTTGGTGGACAACCCACCCTAGGGAGGCTAGACGTTTCTCGTAACCCTAGCTGATCGCCGCGAATGTCTTAAACCCAACGATGACGATGGAGTAGAAGCCAGGTGTACAGACTGGTGTCCAAGTGGAATGGACGAAGACCAGAAGATGGTGGTGATTAGAAGCCAGTATGTACAGACTGGTGTCCATGTGGGATGGACGAAGACCAGAAGATGGTGGTGATTAGAAGCCAGTATGTACAGACTGGTGTCCATGTGGGATGGACGAAGACCAAAAGATGGTGGTGATTAGAAGCCAGTATGTACAGACTGGTGTCCATGTGGGATGGACGAAGACCAAAAGATGGTGGTGATTAGAAGCCAGTATGTACAGACTGGTGTCCAAGTGGAATGGACGAAGACGAGAAGATGGTGGTGTGAGAACTCAAGTAAAGGAGCCATTTCCGTGACTGTGAAAGCAGTTCGGAAATGGCGAACACGTTTGCTCCGATTTGGAAACTGCGAACGCGGTCACGTGGGTGTAACAAAAGACACACACACACACAGACACACACACACGTCGAAATTAGAACCTCTCCGTGACATACGTCACTCGGAGAGGTAAAAAGTCAAGGTTTTTAAACAATACCTGACGAGCATTTAACTTTTGGGCTTCCGTGGCGCAATGGTTAGCGCGTTCGGCTGTTAACCAATAGGTTGGTGGTTCGAGCCCATTCGGGAGCGGTGTTGTGAGGTCTCAGATGTGACGTAAAAAGTCATGGTTTTTGCACAATACCTGACGGGCATTTAGCTTTTGGGCTTCCGTGGCGCAATGGTTAGCGCGTTCGGCTGTTAACCAATAGGTTGGTGGTTCGAGCCCATCCGGGAGCGGTGTTGTGAGGTCTCAGATGTGACGTAAAAAGTCAAGGTTTTTACACAATACCTGACGGGCATTTAACTTTCGGGCTTCCGTGGCGCAATGGTTAGCGCGTTCGGCTGTTAACCAATAGGTTGGTGGTTCGAGCCCATCCGGGAGCGGTGTTGTGAGGTCTCAGATGTGACGTAAAAAGTCATGGTTTTTGCACAATACCTGACGGGCATTTAGCTTTTGGGCTTCCGTGGCGCAATGGTTAGCGCGTTCGGCTGTTAACCAATAGGTTGGTGGTTCGAGCCCATCCGGGAGCGGTGTTGTGAGGTCTCAGATGTGACGTAAAAAGTCAAGGTTTTTACACAATACCTGACGGGCATTTAGCTTTTGGGCTTCCGTGGCGCAATGGTTAGCGCGTTCGGCTGTTAACCAATAGGTTGGTGGTTCGAGCCCACCCGGGAGCGGTGTTGTGGGATCTCAAATGTAACGTAGAAAGCCAAAGTTTTTCCACAATACCTGACGACCATTTATTTTTTGGGCTTCCTTGGCGCAATCGTTAGCGCGTTCGGCTGTTAACCGAAAGGTTGGAGGTTCGAGCCCAACCGAGAGAGGTGTTGTAGGGTCTCAGATGTAACGTAATAAGTCATAACTTATCCACAATACCTGACAACCATTTAATTTCTGAGCTTCCGTGGCTGAATGGTTAGCGCGATCGGCTCTTAGCCAATAGGTTGGTGGTTCGAGCCCATCCGGGAGCGGTGTTGTGAGGTCTCAGATGTGACGTAAAAAGCCAAGGTTTTTACACAATACCTGACGAGCATTTAATTTTTGGGCTTCCGTGGCGCAATGGTTAGCGCGTTCGGCTGTTAACCAATAGGTTGGTGGTTCGAGCCCATCCGGGAGCGGTGTTGTGAGGTCTCAGATGTGACGTAAAAAGTCAAGGTTTTTACACAATACCTGACGGGCATTTAGCTTTTGGGCTTCCGTGGCGCAATGGTTAGCGCGTTCGGCTGTTAACCAATAGGTTGGTGGTTCGAGCCCACCCGGGAGCGGTGTTGTGGGATCTCAAATGTAACGTAGAAAGCCAAAGTTTTTCCACAATACCTGACGACCATTTATTTTTTGGGCTTCCTTGGCGCAATCGTTAGCGCGTTCGGCTGTTAACCGAAAGGTTGGTGGTTCGAGCCCAACCGAGAGGGGTGTTGTAGGGTCTCAGATGTAACGTAATAAGTCATAACTTATCCACAATACCTGACAACCATTTAATTTCTGAGCTTCCGTGGCTGAATGGTTAGCGCGTTCGGCTCTTAGCCAATAGGTTGGTGGTTCGAGCCCATCCGGGAGCGGTGTTGTGAGGTCTCAGATGTGACGTAAAAAGCCAAGGTTTTTACACAATACCTGACGAGCATTTAATTTTTGGGCTTCCGTGGCGCAATGGTTAGCGCGTTCGGCTGTTAACCAATAGGTTGGTTGTTCGAGCCCATCCGGGAGCGGTGTTGTGAGGTCTCAGATGTGACGTAAAAAGTCAAGGTTTTTACACAATACCTGACGAGCATTTAACTTTTGGGCTTCCGTGGCGCATTGGTTTGCGCGTTCGGCTGTTAACCAATAGGTTGGTTGTTCGAGCCCATCCGGGAGCGGTGTTGTGAGGTCTCAGATGTGACGCAAAAAGTCAAGGTTTTTACACAATACCTGACGAGCATTTAATTTTTGGGCTTCCGTGGCTCAATGGTTAGCGCGTTCGGCTGTTAACCTAAAGGTTGGTGGTTCGAGCCCATCCGGGAGCGGTGTTGTGACGTCTCAGATGTAACGTAATATGTCAGAGTTTTTCCACAATACCTGACGAACATTTAATTTTTGGGCTTCATTGGCGCAATTATTAGCGCGTTCAACTGTTAATCGAAAGGCTGGTGGTTCAAGCGCACCCGGAAGAGGTGTTGTGGGGTCTCAGATGTAGCGTAAAAAGTCAAAACTTATCCACAGTACGTGACAACCATTTAATTTCTGAGCTTCCGTGGCTCAATGGTTAGCGCGTTCGGCTGTTAACCAATAGGTTGGTGGTTCGAGCCCACCCGGGAGCGGTGGTGTGGGATCTCAAATGTAACGTAGAAAGACAAAGTTTTGCCACAATACCTGACGACCATTAAATTTTTGGGCTTCCTTGGCGCAATGGTTAGCGCGTTCGGCTGTTAACCGAAAGGTTGGTGGTTCGAGCCCAACCGGGAGAGGTGTTGTGGGGTCTCAGATGTAGCGTAAAAGTCAAAACTTTTCCACAATACGTGACAACCATTTAATTTCCGAGCTTCCGTGGCTGAATGGTTAGCGCGTTCGGCTGTTAACCAATAGGTTGGTGGTTCGAGCCCATCCGGGAGCGGTGTTGTGAGGTCTCAGATGTGACGTAAAAAGCCAAGGTTTTTACACAATACCTGACGAGCATTTAATTTTTGGGCTTCCGTGGCGCAATGGTTAGCGCGTTCAGCTTTTTACCAATAGGGTGGTGGTTCGAGCCCACCCGGGAGCGGTGTTGTGGGATCTCAAATGTAACGTAGAAAGCCAAAGTTTTTCCACAATACCACACGACCATTTATTTTTTGGGCTTCCTTGGCGCAATGGTTAGCGCGTTCGGCTGTTAACCAATAGGTTGGTGGTTCGAGCCCACCCGGGAGCGGTGTTGTGGGATCTCAAATGTAACGTAGAAAGCCAAAGTTTTTCCACAATACCTGACGACCATTTATTTTTTGGGCTTCCTTGGCGCAATCGTTAGCGCGTTCGGCTGTTAACCGAAAGGTTGGTGGTTCGAGCCCAACCGAGAGAGGTGTTGTAGGGTCTCAGATGTAACGTAATAAGTCATAACTTATCCACAATACCTGACAACCATTTAATTTCTGAGCTTCCGTGGCTGAATGGTTAGCGCGTTCGGCTCTTAGCCAATAGGTTGGTGGTTCGAGCCCATCCGGGAGCGGTGTTGTGAGGTCTCAGGTGTGACGTAAAAAGCCAAGGTTTTTACACAATACCTGACGAGCATTTAATTTTTGGGCTTCCGTGGCGCAATGGTTAGCGCGTTCGGCTGTTAACCAATAGGTTGGTTGTTCGAGCCCATCCGGGAGCGGTGTTGTGAGGTCTCAGATGTGACGTAAAAAGTCAAGGTTTTTACACAATACCTGACGAGCATTTAACTTTTGGGCTTCCGTGGCGCATTGGTTTGCGCGTTCGGCTGTTAACCTAAAGGTTGGTGGTTCGAGCCCATCCGGGAGCGGTGTTGTGACGTCTCAGATGTAACGTAATATGTCAGAGTTTTTCCACAATACCTGACGAACATTTAATTTTTGGGCTTCCTTGGCGCAATTATTAGCGCGTTCAACTGTTAATCGAAAGGCTGGTGGTTCAAGCGCACCCGGAAGAGGTGTTGTGGGGTCTCAGATGAAGCGTAAAAAGTCAAAACTTATCCACAGTACGTGACAACCATTTAATTTCTGAGCTTCCGTGGCTCAATGGTTAGCGCGTTCGGCTGTTAACCAATAGGTTGGTGGTTCGAGCCCACCCGGGAGCGGTGGTGTGGGATCTCAAATGTAACGTAGAAAGACAAAGTTTTGCCACAATACCTGACGACCATTAAATTTTTGGGCTTCCTTGGCGCAATGGTTAGCGCGTTCGGCTGTTAACCGAAAGGTTGGTGGTTCGAGCCCAACCGGGAGAGGTGTTGTGGGGTCTCAGATGTAGCGTAAAAAGTCAAACCTTTCCACAATACGTGACAACCATTTAATTTCTGAGCTTCCGTGGCTGAATGGTTAGCGCGTTCGGCTGTTAACCAATAGGTTGGTGGTTCGAGCCCATCCGGGAGCGGTGTTGTGAGGTCTCAGATGTGACGTAAAAAGCCAAGGTTTTTACACAATACCTGACGAGCATTTAATTTTTGGGCTTCCGTGGCGCAATGGTTAGCGCGTTTAGCTTTTAACCAATAGGGTGGTGGTTCGAGCCCACCCGGGAGCGGTGTTGTGGGATCTCAAATGTAACGTAGAAAGCCAAAGTTTTTCCACAATACCTGACGACCATTTATTTTTCGGGCTTCCTTGGCGCAATGGTTAGCGCGTTCGGCTGTTAACCGAAAGGTTGGTGGTTCGAGCCCAACCGAGAGAGGTGTTGTAGGGTCTCAGATGTAACGTAATAAGTCATAACTTATCCACAATACCTGACAACCATTTAATTTCTGAGCTTCCGTGGCTGAATGGTTAGCGCGTTCGGCTGTTAGCCAATAGGTTGGTGGTTCGAGCCCATCCAGGAGCGGTGTTGTGAGGTCTCAGATGTGACGTAAAGAGCCAAGGTTTTTACACAATACCTGACGAACATTTAATTTTTGGGCTTCCGTGGCGCAATGGTTAGCGCGTTCGGCTGTTAACCAATAGGTTGGTTGTTCGAGCCCATCCGGGAGCGGTGTTGTGAGGTCTCAGATGTGACGTAAAAAGTCAAGGTTTTTACACAATACCTGACGAGCATTTAACTTTTGGGCTTCCGTGGCGCATTGGTTAGCGCGTTCGGCTGTTAACCAATAGGTTGGTTGTTCGAGCCCCTCCGGGAGCGGTGTTGTGAGGTCTCAGATGTGAGGCAAAAAGTCAAGGTTTTTACACAATACCTGACGAGCATTTAATTTTTGGGCTTCCGTGGCTCAATGGTTAGCGCGTTCGGCTGTTAACCTAAAGGTTGGTGGTTCGAGCCCATCCTGGAGCGGTGTTGTGACGTCTCAGATGTAACGTAATATGTCAGAGTTTTTCCACAATACCTGACGAACATTTAATTTTTGGGCTTCCTTGGCGCAATTATTAGCGCGTTCAACTGTTAATCGAAAGGCTGGTGGTTCAAGCGCACCCGGAAGAGGTGTTGTGGGGTCTCAGATGTAGCGTAAAAAGTCAAAACTTATCCACAATACGTGACAACCATTTAATTTCTGAGCTTCCGTGGCTCAATGGTTAGCGCGTTCGGCTGTTAACCAATAGGTTGGTGGTTCGAGCCCACCCGGGAGCGGTGGTGTGGGATCTCAAATGTAACGTAGAAAGACAAAGTTTTGCAACAATACCTGACGACCATTAAATTTTTGGGCTTCCTTGGCGCAATGGTTAGCGCGTTTGGCTGTTAACCGAAAGGTTGGTGGTTCGAGCCCAACCGGAAGAGGTGTTGTAGGGTCTCAGATGTAACGTAAAAAGTCATAACTTATACACAATACCTGACAACCATTTAATTTCTGAGCTTCCGTGGCTCAAAGGTTAGCGCGTTCGGCTGTTAACCAATAGGTGTGTGGCTCGAGCCCATCCGGGAGCGGTGTTGTGACGTCTCAGATGTGACGTAAAAGGTCAAAACTTTTCCACAATACGTGACAACCATTTAATTTCTGAGCTTCCGTGGCTCAATGGTTAGCGCGTTCGGCTGTTAACCAATAGGTTAGTGGTTCGAGCCCATCCGGGAACGGTGTTGTGAGGTCTCAGATGTGACGTAAAAAGTCAAGGTTTTTACACAATACCTGACGAGCATTTAATTTTTGGGCTTCCGTGGCGCAATGGTTAGCGCGTTCAGCTGTTAATCGAAAGGTTGGTGGTTCGAGCCCATCCGGGAGAGGTGTTGTGGGGTCTCAGATGTAGCGTAAAAAGTCAAAACTTTTCCACAATACCTGACGACCATTTAATTTTTGGGCTTCTGTGGCGCAATGTTTAGCGCGTTCGGCTGTTAAACAATAGGTTAGTGGTTCGAGCCCATCCGGGAACGGTGTTGTGAGGTCTCAGATGTGACGTAAAAAGTCAAGGTTTTTACACAATACCTGACGAGCATTTAATTTTTGGGCTTCCGTGGCGCAATGGTTAGCGCGTTCAGCTGTTATTCGAAAGGTTGGTGGTTCGAGCCCACCCGGGAGAGGTGTTGTAGGGTCTCAGATTGTTGAATCCGGCGATCCACAACGAGCCTGGTCATTTAGACCTAAATAATGATTGAAATTAATGGTTTTCCCCACTGGGGTTTTCCCAGGACCTTTTTTCCCATAAGCAGAAGTTATGGGTTTTTATGGTCCGAATTTAGTTTAGATACAGTTTAGTTAAGATTATTTAAGGTTTACTTATAATGAATACTTATGTTTGATATGTTTTTTATGTAAAGACCTTTAAGATAACATTTAACTCTAAACCAAAATAAGAACTGTCGTATGGCACGGCCTGTAATTGCTAAGAAATACTGTACTATTGTAAAGGCTATAGTAATGCATTTGAAAGGTTCGACGGATGGTTTTTGTTACTAGGATGTTAAAAGGCCCTCTGGCCCTGTAAAGTCATAAAACTTCGGAGTGACGAATATTGGGGATCGCTTTGTAACAATAATAGGGGGTAAAACTTGAACTTTGTGTTAAAACTAGCAAAAGCAAAGCCTGAGTAGAACGTATTGGACTCTTGATGGAAAAAGAGCGCTTGTTACCATCGGACAATATAGAAAGCAAACCGACTCTGCCGAGAGAGGTTGTAAAAGAAAGATTTAGAACTTTAGATAAACGGACGTGTTTTAAGGAAAATTAATGTAAAGATATGTTAATTTGAGTATGATTTGACAGACAATACAACAATTAAAGAAATTATTGACGATTGCATTTGGAGCTTCTTCGTTTTTGAATAAAGACACACAAATAATAATAGCACCGCTCCCGGGTGTGCTCGAACCACCAACCTTTCTGTTAACAGCCGAACGCGCTAACGATTGCGCCACGGAAGCCCAGAATTTAAATGGTCGTCCGGTATTGTGGAAAAACCTTGACTTTTTACGTCACATCTGAGACGTCACAACACCGCTCCCGGATGGGCTCGAACCACCAACCTATTGGTTAACAGCCGAACGCGCTAACCATTGAGCCACGGAAGCTCAGAAATTAAACTGTTGTCAGGTATTGTGGAAAAACTTTGGCTTTCTACGTTACATTTGAGACCCCACAACACCTCTCCCGGGTGGGCTCGAACCACCAACCTTTCGATTAACGCGCTAACCATTGAGCCACGGAAGCTCAGAAATTAAATGGTTGTCAGGTATTGTGGAAAAGTTTTGACTTTTAACGCTAAATCTGAGACCCCACAACACCTTTCCCGGGTGGGCTCGATACAACTAGAACGAATCATGTCAGGTGGGCAGGGAAGTGGGAAAAGGACGTGCCATGAAAATAGAGGCACCAAAGAAAAGTAGGAATGCCACCATCCACGTCGTTCATCCCTTCACACCAGGGGTACTAACTTATCTTTCCCTTTTAAACAACCATTTTTTACAGTGCAATTACTTATACCAGTATCAATGTCATTGTACCAAATTTTCTTTTTACCATATTTCACCAAATACATGTAATGCAATCACCTTATAAGTGTTCCTTTTAAACCAATACACCCTTTATACTTTTAACAAATACCAACATTACCTTTTACAAATAGTAATTTTACCTTTTACCAAACAACCTAGTTAACGGCAATAATGATTGGACAAAGTCAGCCAGGGACTCGCGAAGGGACCACCAAAAATTGAGTATCCAAACTTCGGTCTGTACACCTGTTAATCACTCGTCGACGCCGTTCGAAATAAATCTTACAGCGCCGCTCGTATCGTGAATGCGCTACTAAGTGTATCGAAATAGCCAACTAATAAGCGTCGCCTTTTTCTTAGGTACGCCCCGATTAGGTCTTAATAATGCCCATGTGCAACTCTTTTATCTTGGCTAACCCTTTTATCCTTTTAGGAAAAGGTTCGTGCTCAATTAAGAGCTTTTTGTCCTTTCATGGACTTTGTCTAATGCCCGTGCTGGGGCATGGGAGGGGATACCCGGCTAGGTTATTTACTTATTTTCGCTCTTTATGGGGCATCTAATTTCTTACCGTGGCCACGCCATCATACAACCTCTCTTTCACAACAAGCCAAGACCGACCTATTGGTAATAAACCGTTATACCAAGCTCAACCAGAGCACTTAAACCAAGCTCAACCAGAACACCTTTAACCAATCTCAACCAGAGCACAACTTTAACCAAGCTCAACCAGAGGACAAATTTAACCAAGTTCAACCGGAGGACAACTTTAACCAAGCTCAACCAGAGCACAACTTTAACTCAGCTCAACCAGAGCACAACTTTAACTCAGCTCAACCAGAGCGCAACTTTAACCAAGCTCAACCAGAGCACAACTTTAACTCAGCTCAACCAGAGCACAACTTTAACTCAGCTCAATCAGAGCACAACTTTAACTCAGCTCAACCAGAGCACAACTTTAACCAAGCTCAACCAGAGCACAAGTTTCTATCTTACGTCAACTTAATGTCAAACCTTCGTTTCACTTAATACAAATTTTTCTACGAACCCAACTTCATTGCGAAGTGCGAATCAATTTTATCAACCTGAAGTGTAACGGTTGTTCGTTGCTTCCAAACTGCATATAGTTGCATCCAACCTTGACAAACACCACTCCTTCGGCTTCTGTAGACTCTGATGTCTTTGGGCTGGGACTCCTTTATCCCGCTCCTTGTCGCTCTCCGCCGCTGGACTTCTTGCGGCACGTTCATGTTCCCTTTCTCTCAGACATCGGCAAAAAGCATCCATCGTGGAGTTGACTAGAGACTTGAAGATTTCCAAAATTTTTCGAAGTTCTCGAACCAAGTCCAATTTTCACAAAATTGTCCAATTAACGTAATTTTTCCCGAGCACGTAATTTGTCCCGGGCGCGTAATTAATCCCGAGCACGTAATTAGTCCCGGGTTTCGGCACCATTTTATGTTGCGACTTCCATCCCAACATAAGAGTTTGTGATACCCTTCTGATATCACATTGGCGGACTGAAACACCGATCTAAATCCCTAACTTATTTGTGTGTCTTTATTCAAAAACGAAGAAGCTCCAAATGCAATCGTCAATAATTTCTTTAATTGTTGTATTGTCTGTCAAATCATACTCAAATTAACATATCTTTACATTAATTTTCCTTAAAACACGTCCGTTTATCTAAAGTTCTAAATCTTTCTTTTACAACCTCTCTCGGCAGAGTCGGTTTGCTTTCTATATTGTCCGATGGTAACAAGCGCTCTTTTTCCATCAAGAGTCCAATACGTTCTACTCAGGCTTTGCTTTTGCTAGTTTTAACACAAAGTTCAAGTTTTACCCCCTATTATTGTTACAAAGCGATCCCCAATATTCGTCACTCCGAAGTTTTATGACTTTACAGGGCCAGAGGGCCTTTTAACATCCTAGTAACAAAAACCATCCGTCGAACCTTTCAAATGCATTACTATAGCCTTTACAATAGTACAGTATTTCTTAGCAATTACAGGCCGTGCCATACGACAGTTCTTCTTTGGTTTAGAGTTAAATGTTATCTTAAAGGTCTTTACATAAAAAACATATCAAACATAAGTATTCATTATAAGTAAACCTTAAATAATCTTAACTAAACTGTATCTAAACTAAATTCGGACCATAAAAACCCATAACTTCTGCTTATGGGAAAAAAGGTCCTGGGAGAACCCCAGTGGGGAAAACCATTAATTTCAATCATTATTTAGGTCTAAATGACCAGGCTCGTTGTGGATCGCCGGATTCAACAATCTGAGACCCTACAACACCTCTCCCGGGTGGGCTCGAACCACCAACCTTTCGAATAACAGCCGAACGCGTTAACCATTGCGCCACGGAAGCCCAAAAATTAAATGGTCGTCAGGTATTGTGGAAAAACTTTGGCTTTCTACGTTACGTTTGAGATCCCACAACGCCGCTCCCGGGTGGGCTCGAACCACATGGAAACCGCGAAGTTTTTTTTTGCTTGGAACATGCATAGACCTTTATAATTATCCGAACATTTGTGTCAAGGTCACATTATTTACATCCCCGTATCTCTGGTAGAACCAGAGTTACGAGCCTCCAGAATTTAGTCTAATGTATTTCCTATGGAGGGGTTTGTTTGTTTACGATTAGCTTAATTACTCGACTACTGTTTGTCGTAGCCCTAATTCTTAGTATGGCTAGATGGGGGACAAATTGGTCTATAACATACTCAAAGGACATCCCCGTATCTCCAGTAGAAACAGAGTTACGAGCCTGCAAAGTATATTTTCAAAAATCAAAAGTAACCTTCTAACAATAAGTGAGACAAAAAGTAAGTTGGCGACGATATTGAGGTAGCCTCAAGTTTAAAGTATCCTTGTATGGGGAGCAAAGAGTACTATAACATATCCAAAGGAGATCCCAGTATCTCTTGTAGAACAAGAGTTATGAGCCTCCAAAGTTTAGTGCAAAAATCATAAGTAACATAATAAAAATAAGTGAGACGATACCAAAGTTGACGAACATTTTGCTTAATATCTCGGCCCCTGTTTGTCGTAGCTCAATGTTTTTAGTATGGTTAGATGGGGGACAATTTGGACTATATCACATCCTAAGGACATCCCCGTATCTCTTGTAGACAAAGAGTTATGGGCCTGCAAAATATAGTCTAATGCATTTCCTATGGACGGTTTGTTTGTTTACGTTTAGCTTAATTACTCGGCCCCTGTTTGTCGTAGCTCAATGTTTTTAGTATGGTTTGATGAAGGACAAATTGGACTATAACATATCCTAAGGACATCCCGGTATCTCTAGTAGACGCAGAGTTATGGGACTGCAAAGTATAGTCTAATGCATTTCCTAGGGAGGGGGTTTGTTTCTTTACGTTTTGCTTAAGTACTCGGCCCCTGTTTGTCGTAGCCCAAAGTTTTTAGTATGGTTAGATGAAGGACAATTTGGACTATAACATATCCTAAGGACATCCCCATATCTCTAGTAGACACAGAGTTATGGGCCTGCAAAGCATAGTCTAATGCATTTCCTTTGGACGGGTTGTTTGTTTACGTTTAGCTTAATTACTCGGCCCCTGTTTTTCGTAGCTCAATGTTTTTAGTATGGTTAGATGGGGGACAAATTGGAATATAACATACTCAAAGGACATCGCCGTATCTACAGTAGAAACAGAGTTACGAGCCTGCAAAGTATAGTCTAATGCATTTTCTATGGAGGGGTTTGTTTGTTCATGTATTGCTTAATTACTTGACCCTGTTCTTTCGATTAAAAATGATAACATATCTTTAGTGTAGCGGTTATCGCATCCGCCTCACTCCCGGAAGGCCGCAGTTTCGAAACCGCGAAGTTTTTTTTTATAATTATCCGAACATTTGTGTCAAGGTCACATTGTTTACATCCCCGTATCTCTGGTAGAACCAGAGTTACGAGCCTCCAGAATTTAGTCTAATGGATTTCCTATGGAGGGGTTTGTTTGTTTACGATTAGCTTAATTACTCGACTACTTTTTGTCGTAGCTCAATGTTTTTAGTATGGTTAGATGGGGGACAAATTGGACTATAACATACTCAAAGGACATCCCCGTATCTACAGTAGAAACAGATTTACGAGCCTGCAAAATATAGTCTAATGCATTTTCTATGGAGGGGATTGTTTGTTCACGTATTGCTTAATTACTTGACCCTGTTCTTTCGATTAAAAATAATAACATATCTTTAGTGTAGCGGTTATCGCATCCGCCTCAGCCCGGAAGGCCACAGGTTCGAAACCGCGAAAATTTTTTTTGCTTGGAACATGCAAAGACCTTTATAATTATCCGAACATTTGTGTCAAGGTCACATTATTTACATCCCCGTATCTCTGGTAGAACCAGAGTTACGAGCCTGCAAAGTTTATTTTCAAAAATCAAAAGTAACCTTCTAACAATAAGTGAGACAAAAAATAAGTTGACGACGATATTGAGGTAGCCTCAAGTTTAAAGTATCCTTGTATGGGGAGCAAAGAGTACTATAACATATCCAAAGGAGATCCCAGTATCTCTTGTAGAACAAGAGTTATGAGCCTCCAAAGTTTAGTGCAAAAATCATAAGTAACATAATAAAAATAAGTGAGACGATACCAAAGTTGACGAACATTTTGCTTAATATCTCGGCCCTTGTTTGTCGTAGCTCAATGTTTTTAGTATGGTTAGATGGGGGACAAATTGGACTATAACATACTCAAAGGACATCCCCGTATCTCCAGTAGAAACAGAGTTACGAGCCTGCAAAGTATAGTCTAATGCATTTTCTATGGAGGGGTTTGTTTGTTCACGTATTGCTTAATTACTTGACCCTGTTCTTTCTATTACAAATAATAACATATCTTTAGTGTAGCGGTTATCGCATCCGCCTCACTCTCGGAAGGCCACAGGTTCGAAACCACGAAGTTTTTTTTTTTTGCTTGGAACATGCAAAGACCTTTATAATTATCCGAACATTTGTGTCAAGGTCACATTATTTACATCCCCGTATCTCTGGTAGAACCAGAGTTACGAGCCTCCAGAATTTAGTCTAATGTATTTCCTATGGAGGGGTTTGTTTGTATACGATTAGCTTAATTACTCGACTACTGTTTGTCGTAGCCCTAATTCTTAGTATGGCTAGATGGGGGACAAATTGGTCTATAACATACTCAAAGGACATCCCCGTATCTCCAGTAGAAACAGAGTTACGAGCCTGCAAATTATATTTTCAAAAATCAAAAGTAACCTTCTAACAATAAATGAGACAAAAAGTAAGTTGACGACGATATTGAGGTAGCCTCAAGTTTAAAGTATCCTTGTATGGGGAGCAAAGAGTACCATAACATATCCAAAGGAGATCCCAGTATCTCTTGTAGAACAAGAGTTATGAGCCTCCAAAGTTTAGTGCAAAAATCATAAGTAACATAATAAAAATAAGTAAGACGATACCAAAATTCACGAACATTTTGCTTAATATCTCGGCCCTTGTTTGTCGTAGCTCAATGTTTTTAGTATGGTTAGATGGGGGACAATTTGGACTATATCATATCCTAAGGACATCCCCGTATCTCTTGTAGACACAGAGTTATGGGCCTGCAAAGTATAGTCTAATGCATTTCCTATGGACGGGTTGTTTGTTTACGTTTAGCTTAATTACTCGGCCCCTGTTTGTCGTAGCCCAAAGTTTTTAGTATGGTTAGATGAAGGACAAATTGGACTATAACATATCCTAAGGACATCCCGGTATCTCCAGTAGAAACAGAGTTACGAGCCTGCAAAGTTTATTTTCAAAAATCAAAAGTAACCTTCTAACAATGAGTGAGACAAAAAATAAGTTGTAAGTAATTAAGCTAAACGTAAACAAACAAACCGTCCATAGGAAATGCATTAGACTATATTTTGCAGGCCCATAACTCTGTGTCTACAAGAGATACGGGGATGTCCTTAGGATGTGATATAGTCCAAATTGTCCCCCATCTAACCATACTAAAAACATTGAGCTACGACAAACAGGGGCCGAGATATTAAGCAAAATGTTCGTCAACTTTGGTATCGTCTCACTTATTTTTATTATGTTACTTATGATTTTTGCACTAAACTTTGGAGGCTCATAACTCTTGTTCTACAAGAGATACTGGGATCTCCTTTGGATATGTTATAGTACTCTTTGCTCCCCATACAAGGATACTTTAAACTTGAGGCTACCTCAATATCGTCGCCAACTTACTTTTTGTCTCACTTATTGTTAGAAGGTTACTTTTGATTTTTGAAAATATACTTTGCAGGCTCGTAACTCTGTTTCTACTGGAGATACGGGGATGTCCTTTGAGTATGTTATAGACCAATTTGTCCCCCATCTAGCCATACTAAGAATTAGGGCTACGACAAACAGTAGTCGAGTAATTAAGCTAATCGTAAACAAACAAACCCCTCCATAGGAAATACATTAGACTAAATTCTGGAGGCTCGTAACTCTGGTTCTACCAGAGATACGGGGATGTAAATAATGTGACCTTGACACAAATGTTCGGATAATTATAATGGTCTATGCATGTTCCAAGCAAAAAAAAACTTCGCGGTTTCCATGTGGTTCGAGCCCGCCCGGGAGCGGCGTTGTGGGATCTCAAACTTAACGTAGAAAGCCAAAGTTTTTCCACAATACCTGACGACCATTTAATTTTTGGGCTTCCGTGGCGCAATGGTTAACGCGTTTGGCTGTTATTCGAAAGGTTGGTGGTTCGAGCCCACCCGGGAGAGGTGTTGTAGGGTCTCAGATTGTTGAATCCGGCGATCCACAACGAGCCTGGTCATTTAGACCTAAATAATGATTGAAATTAATGGTTTTCCCCACTGGGGTTTTCCCAGGACCTTTTTTCCCATAAGCAGAAGTTATGGGTTTTTATGGTCCGAATTTAGTTTAGATACAGTATAGTTAAGATTATTTAAGGTTTACTTATAATGAATACTTATGTTTGATATGTTTTTTATGTAAAGACCTTTAAGATAACATTTAACTCTAAACCAAAATAAGAACTGTCGTATGGCACGGCCTGTAATTGCTAAGAAATACTGTACTATTGTAAAGGCTATAGTAATGCATTTGAAAGGTTCGACGGATGGTTTTTGTTACTAGGATGTTAAAAGGCCCTCTGGCCCTGTAAAGTCATAAATCTTCGGAGTGACGAATATTGGGGATCGCTTTGTAACAATAATAGGGGGTAAAACTTGAACTTTGTGTTAAAACTAGCAAAAGCAAAGCCTGAGTAGAACGTATTGGACTCTTGATGGAAAAAGAGCGCTTGTTACCATCGGACAATATAGAAAGCAAACCGACTCTGCCGAGAGAGGTTGTAAAAGAAAGATTTAGAACTTTAGATAAACGGACGTGTTTTAAGGAAAATTAATGTAAAGATATGTTAATTTGAGTATGATTTGACAGACAATACAACAATTAAAGAAATTATTGACGATTGCATTTGGAGCTTCTTCGTTTTTGAATAAAGACACACAAATAAGTTAGGGATTTAGATCGGTGTTTCAGTCCGCCAATGTGATATCAGAAGGGTATCACAAACTCTTATGTTGGGATGGAAGTCGCAACATAAAATGGTGCCGAAACCCGGGACTAATTACGTGCTCGGGATTAATTACGCGCCCGGGACAAATTACGTGCTCGGGAAAAATTACGTTAATTGGACAATTTTGTGAAAATTGGACTTGGTTCGAGAACTTCGAAAAATTTTGGAAATCTTCAAGTCTCTAGTCAACTCCACGATGGATGCTTTTTGCCGATGCCTGAGAGAAAGGGAACATGAACGTGCCGCAAGAAGTCCAGCGGCGGAGAGCGACAAGGAGCGGGATAAAGGAGTCCCAGCCCAAAGACATCAGAGTCTACAGAAGCCGAAGGAGTGGTGTTTGTCAAGGTTGGATGCAACTATATGCAGTTTGGAAGCAACGAACAACCGTTACACTTCAGGTTGATAAAATTGATTCGCACTTCGCAATGAAGTTGGGTTCGTAGAAAAATTTGTATTAAGTGAAACGAAGGTTTGACACTAAGTTGACGTAAGATAGAAACTTGTGCTCTGGTTGAGCTTGGTTAAAGTTGTGCTCTGGTTGAGCTGAGTTAAAGTTGTGCTCTGATTGAGCTGAGTTAAAGTTGTGCTCTGGTTGAGCTGAGTTAAAGTTGTGCTCTGGTTGAGCTTGGTTAAAGTTGCGCTCTGGTTGAGCTGAGTTAAAGTTGTGCTCTGGTTGAGCTGAGTTAAAGTTTTGCTCTGGTTGAGCTTGGTTAAAGTTGTCCTCTGGTTGAACTTGGTTAAAGTTGTCCTCTGGTTGAGCTTGGTTAAAGTTGTGCTCTGGTTGAGATTGGTTAAAGGTGTTCTGGTTGAGCTTGGTTTAAGTGCTCTGGTTGAGCTTGGTATAAGGGTTTATTACCAATAGGTCGGTCTTGGCTTGTTGTGAAAGAGAGGTTGTATGATGGCGTGGCCACGGTAAGAAATTAGATGCCCCATAAAGAGCGAAAATAAGTAAATAACCTAGCCGGGTATCCCCTCCCATGCCCCAGCACGGGCACTAGACAAAGTCCATGAAAGGACAAAAAGCTCTTAATTGAGCACGAACCTTTTCCTAAAAGGATAAAAGGGTTAGCCAAGATAAAAGAGTTGCACATGGGCATTATTAAGACCTGATCGGGGCGTACCTAAGAAAAAGGCGACGCTTATTAGTTGGCTATTTCGATACACTTAGTAGCGCATTCACGATACGAGCGGCGCTGTAAGATTTATTTCGAACGGCGTCGACGAGTGATTAACAGGTGTACAGACCGAAGTTTGGATACTCCCTTTTTGGTGGTCCCTTCGCGAGTCCCTGGCTGACTTTGTCCAATCATTATTGCCGTTAACTAGGTTGTTTGGTAAAAGGTAAAATTACTATTTGTAAAAGGTAATGTTGGTATTTGTTAAAAGTATAAAGGGTGTATTGGTTTAAAAGGAACACTTATAAGGTGATTGCATTACATGTATTTGGTGAAATATGGTAAAAAGAAAATTTGGTACAATGACATTGATACTGGTATAAGTAATTGCACTGTAAAAAATGGTTGTTTAAAAGGGAAAGATAAGTTAGTACCCCTGGTGTGAAGGGATGAACGACGTGGATGGTGGCATTCCTACTTTTCTTTGGTGCCTCTATTTTCATGGCACGTCCTTTTCCCACATCCCTGCCCACCTGACATGATTCGTTCTAGTTGTATCGAGCCCACCCGGGAAAGGTGTTGTGGGGTCTCAGATTTAGCGTTAAAAGTCAAAACTTTTCCACAATACCTGACAACCATTTAATTTCTGAGCTTCCGTGGCTCAATGGTTAGCGCGTTAATCGAAAGGTTGGTGGTTCGAGCCCACCCGGGAGAGGTGTTGTGGGGTCTCAAATGTAACGTAGAAAGCCAAAGTTTTTCCACAATACCTGACAACAGTTTAATTTCTGAGCTTCCGTGGCTCAATGGTTAGCGCGTTCGGCTTTTAACCAATAGGTTGGTGGTTCGAGCCCATCCGGGAGCGGTGTTGTGACGTCTCAGATGTGACGTAAAAAGTCAAGGTTTTTCCACAATACCGGACGACCATTTAAATTCTGGGCTTCCGTGGCGCAATCGTTAGCGCGTTCGGCTGTTAACAGAAAGGTGGGTGGTTCGAGCACACCCGGGAGCGGTGCTATGAGGTCTCAGATGTTACGTAAAAAGTCAAAGTTTTTCCACAATACCGGACGACCATTTAATTTTTGGGCTTCCGTGGCGCAATGGTTAGCGCGTTCAGCTGCTATTCAAAAGACTGGTGGTTTGAGCCCTCCCGGGAGCGGTGTTGTGACGTCTCAGATGTAACATAAAATGTCAGAGTTTTTCCACAATACCTGACGAACATTGAAATTTTGGGCTTCCGTGGCGCAATGGTTAGCGCGTTCAGCTGTTAATCGAAAGGTTGGTAGTTCGAGCCCACCCGGGAGAGGTGTTGTGGGGTCTCAGATGTAGCGTAAAAAGTCAAAACTTTTCCACAATACGTGACAACCATTTAATTTCTGAGCTTCCGTGGCGCAATGGTTAGCGCGTTCAGCAGTTAACAAATAATTTAGTGGTTCGAGCCCACCCGGGAGCGGCGTTGTGGGATCTCAAACGTAACGTAGAAAGCCAAAGTTTTTCCACAATACCTGACGACCATTTAATTTTTGGGCTTCCGTGGCGCAATGGTTAACGCGTTCGGCTGTTAACCAATAGGTTGGTGGTTCGAGCCCACCCGGGAGCGGTGTTGTGGGATCTCAAATGTAACGTAGAAAGCCAAAGTTTTTCCACAATACGTGACGACCATTTAATTTCTGAGCTTTCGTGGCTCAATGGTTAGCGCGTTCGGCTGTTAACCAATAGGTTGGTGGTTAGAGCCCATCCGGGAGCGGTGTTGTGAGGTCTCAGATGTGACGTAAAAAGTCAAGGTTTTTCCACAATACCTAACAAGCATTTAACTTTTGGGCTTCCGTGGCGCAATGGTTAGCGCGTTCGGCTGTTAACCAATAGGTTGGTGGTTCGAGCCCATCCGGGAGCGGTGTTGTGAGGTCTCAGATGTGACGTAAAAATTCAAGGTTTTTACACAATACCTGACGAGCATTTAACTTTTGGGCTTCCGTGGCGCAATGGTTAGCGCGTTCGGCTGTTAACCAATAGGTTGGTGGTTCGAGCCCATCCGCTAGCGGTGTTGTGAGGTCTCGGATGTGACGTAAAAAGTCAAGGTTTTTACACAATACCTAACAAGCATTTAACTTTTGGGCTTCCGTGGCGCAATGGTTAGCGCGTTCGGCTGTTAATCGAAAGGTTGGTGGTTCGAGCCCACCCGGGAGAGGTGTTGTGGGGTCTCAAATGTAACGTAGAAAGCCAAAGTTTTTCCACAATACCTGACAACAATTTAATTTCTGAGCTTCCGTGGCTCAATGGTTAGCGCGTTCGGCTGGTAACCAATAGGTTGGTGGTTCGACCCCATCCGGGAGCGGTGTTGTGAGGTCTCAGATGTGACGTAAAAAGCCAAGGTTTTTACATAATACCTGACGAGCATTTAACTTTTGGGCTTCCGTGTCGCAATGGTTAGCGCGTTCGGCTTTTAACCAATAGGTTGGTGGTTCGAGCCCATCCGGGAGCGGTGTAGTGAGGTCTCAGATGTGACGTAAAAAGTCAAGGTTTTTACACAATACCTAACGAGCATTTAACTTTTGGGCTTCCGTGGCACAATGGTTAGCGCGTTCAGCTGTTAATCGAAAGGTTGGTGGTTCGAGCCCACCCGGGAGAGGTGTTGTGGGGTCTCAAATGTAACGTAGAAAGCCAAAGTTTTTCCACAATACCTGACAACAGTTTAATTTCTGAGCTTCCGTGGCTCAATGGTTAGCGCGTTCGGCTGTTAACCAATAGGTTGGTGGTTCGAGCCCATCCGGGAGCGGTGTTGTGACGTCTCAGATGTGACGTAAAAAGTCAAGGTTTTTCCACAATACCGGACGACCATTTAAATTCTGGGCTTCCGTGGCGCAATCGTTAGCGCGTTCGGCTGTTAACAGAAAGGTTGGTGGTTCGAGCACACCCGGGAGCGGTGCTATGAGGTCTCAGATGTTACGTAAAAAGTCAAAGTTTTTCCACAATACCGGACGACCATTTAATTTTTGGGCTTCCGTGGCGCAATGGTTAGCGCGTTCAGCTGCTATTCAAAAGACTGGTGGTTTGAGCCCTCCCGGGAGCGGTGTTGTGACGTCTCAGATGTAACATAAAATGTCAGAGTTTTTCCACAATACCTGACGAACATTGAAATTTTGGGCTTCCGTGGCGCAATGGTTAGCGCGTTCAGCTGTTAATCGAAAGGTTGGTGGTTCGAGCCCACCCGGGAGAGGTGTTGTGGGGTCTCAGATGTAGCGTAAAAAGTCAAAACTTTTCCACAATACGTGACAACCATTTAATTTCTGAGCTTCCGTGGCGCAATGGTTAGCGCGTTCAGCAGTTAACAAATAATTTAGTGGTTCGAGCCCACCCGGGAGCGGCGTTGTGGGATCTCAAACGTAACGTAGAAAGCCAAAGTTTTTCCACAATACCTGACGACCATTTAATTTTTGGGCTTCCGTGGCGCAATGGTTAACGCGTTCGGCTGTTAACCAATAGGTTGGTGGTTCGAGCCCACCCGGGAGCGGTGTTGTGGGATCTCAAATGTAACGTAGAAAGCCAAAGTTTTTCCACAATACGTGACGACCATTTAATTTCTGAGCTTTCGTGGCTCAATGGTTAGCGCGTTCGGCTGTTAACCAATAGGTTGGTGGTTAGAGCCCATCCGGGAGCGGTGTTGTGAGGTCTCAGATGTGACGTAAAAAGTCAAGGTTTTTCCACAATACCTGACGAACATTGAATTTTTGGGCTTCCGTGGCGCAATGGTTAGCGCGTTCAGCTGTTAATCGAAAGGTTGGTGGTTCGAGCCCAACCGGGAGAGGTGTTGTGGGGTCTCAGATGTAGCGTAAAAAGTCAAAACTTTTCCACAATACGTGACAACCATTTAATTTCTGAGCTTCCGTGGCTGAATGGTTAGCGCGTTCGGCTGTTAACCAATAGGTTGGTGGTTAGAGCCCATCCGGGAGCGGTGTCGTGAGGTCTCAGATGTAACGTAAAATGTCAGAGTTTTTCCACAATACCTGACGAACATTTAATTTTTGGGCTTCCGTGGCGCAATTATTAGCGCGTTCAACTGTTAATCGAAAGGCTGGTGGTTCAGGCCCACCCGGAAGAGGTGTTGTGGGGTCTCAGATGTAGCGTAAAAAGTCAAAACTTATCCACGATACGTGACAACCATTTAATTTCTGAGCTTCCGTGGCTCAATGGTTAGCGCGTTCGGCTGTTAACCAATAGGTTGGTGGTTCGAGCCCACCCGGGAGCGGTGGTGTGGGATCTCAAATGTAACGTAGAAAGCCAAAGTTTTGCCACAATACCTGACGACCATTAATTTTTTGGGCTTCCTTGGCGCAATGTTTAGCGCGTTCGGCTGTTAACCGAAAGGTTGGTGGTTCGAGCCCAACCGGAAGAGGTGTTGTAGGGTCACACATGTAACGTAGAAAGTCATAACTTATCCACAATACCTGACGACCATTTAATTTCTGAATTTCCGTGGCTCAATGGTTAGCGCGTTCGGCTGTTAACCGAAAGGTTGATGCTTGGAGCCCACCCGGGAGCGGTGTTGTGGGGTCTCATATGTAACGTAAAAGGACAAAGATTTTCCACAATACCTGACGACAATTTAACTTATAGGCTTTCGTAGCGCAATGGTTAGCTTGTTTAGCTCTTAAGCAAAAGGTTGGTGGATCGAGCACAAACGGGAGCGGTGTTGAGAGGTCTCAGATGTAACGTAAAAAGTCAAAATGTTTCCACAACACCTGACGAACATTTAATTTTTGGGCTTCCGTGGCGCAATGATTAGCGCGCTCAGCTGTTAACCGAAAGGTTGGTGGTTCGAGCCCATCCGGGAGCGGTGTTGTGACGTCTCAGATGTAACGTAAAATGTCAAAACTTTTCCACAATATGTGACAACCACTTAAATTCTGAGCTTCCGTGGCTCAATGGTTAGCGAATTCGGCTGTTAACCAATAGGTTGGTGGTTCGAGCCCACCCGGGAGCGGTATTTTGGGATCTCAAATGTAACGTTGAAAGCCAAAATTTTTCCACAATACCTGACGACCATTTAATTTTTGGGCTTCCGTGGCGCAATGGTCAGCTAGTTCAGCTGTTAACCGAAAGGTTGGTGGTTCGAGCCCATCCGGGAGCGGTGTTGTGACGTCTCAGATGTAACGTAAAATGTCAGAGTTTTTCCACAATACCTGACGAACATTTAATTTTTGGGCTTCCGTGGCGCAATTATTAGCGCGTTCAACTGTTAATCGAAAGGCTGGCGGTTCAAGCCCACCCGGAAGAGGTGTTGTGGGGTCTCAGATGTAGTGTAAAAAGTCAAAACCTATCCACAATACGTGACAACCATTTAATTTCTCAGCTTCCGTGGCTCAATGGTTAGCGCGTTCGGCTGTTAACCAATAGGTTGGTGGTTCGAGCCCACCCGGGACCGGTGGTGTGGGATCTCAAATGTAACGTAGAAAGCCAAAGTTTTGCCACAATACCTGACGACCATTAAATTTTTGGGCTTCCTTGGCTCAAATGTTAGCGCGTTCGGCTGTTAACGAATAGGTGTGTGGTTCGAGCCCATCCGGGAGCGGTGTTGTGACGTCTCAGATGTGACGTAAAAAGTCAAGGTTTTTTCCACAGCACCTGACGACCATTTAATTTTTGGGCTTCCGTGGCGCAATGATTAGCGCGTTCAGCTGTTAATCGAAAGGTTGAAGGTTCGAGCCCACTCGAGAGAGGTGTTGTGGGGTCTCAGATATAGCGTAAAAAGTCAAAACTTTTCCGCAATAAGTGACAACCATTTAAATTCTGAGCTTCCGTGGCTCAATGGTTAGCGCGTTCGCCTGTTAACCAATAGGTTGGTGGTTCGAGCCCATCCGGGAGCGGTGTTGTGACGTCTCAGATGTAGCGTAAAAAGTCAAAACTTTTCCACAATACGTGACAACCATTTAATTTCTGAGCTTCCGTGGCTGAATGGTTAGCGCGTTCGGCTGTTAACCAATAGGTTGGTGGTTAGAGCCTATCCGGGAGCGGTGTTGTGAGGTTTCAGATGTAACGTAAAATGTCAGAGTTTTTCCACAATACCTGACGAACATTTAAGTTTTGGGCTTCCGTGGCGCAATGATTAGAGCGTTCAGCTGTTAACCGAAAGGTTGGTGGTTCGAGCCCATCCGGGAGCGGTGTTGTGACGTCTCAGATGTAACGTAAAATGTCAAAACTTTTCCACAATATGTGACAAACACTTAAATTCTGAGCTTCCGTGGCTCAATGGTTAGCGAATTCGGCTGTTAACCAATAGGTTGGTGGTTCGAGCCCACCCGGGAGCGGTGTTGTGACGTCTCAGATGTGACGTAAAAAGTCAAAGTTTTACCTCAATACCTGACGACCATTTAATATTTGGCCTCCGTTGCGCAATGGTTAGCGCGTTCGGCTGTTAACCGAAAGGTTGGTGGTTCGAGCCCACCCGGGAGCGGTGTTGTGGGATCTCAAATGTAACGTAGAAAACCAAAGTTTTTCCACAGCACCTGACGACCATTTAATTTTTGGGCTTCCGTGGCGCAATGATTAGCGCGTTCAGCTGTTAACCGAAAGGTTGGTGGTTCGAGCCCATCCGGGAGCGGTGTTGTGACGTCTCAGATGTAACGTAAAATGTCAAAACTTTTCCACAATATGTGACAACCACTTAAATTCTGAGCTTCCGTGGCTCAATGGTTAGCGAATTCGGCTGTTAACCAATAGGTTGGTGGTTCGAGCCCACCCGGGAGCGGTATTTTGGGATCTCAAATGTAACGTTGAAAGCCAAAATTTTTCCACAATACCTGACGAACATTTAATTTTTGGGCTTCCGTGGCTCAATGGTTAGCGCGTTCGGTTGTTAACCAATAGGTTGGTGGTTCGAGCCCACCCGGGACCGGTGGTGTGGGATCTCAAATGTGACGTAGAAAGCCAAAGTTTTGCCACAATACCTGACGACCATTAAATTTTTGGGCTTCCTTGGCTCAAAGGTTAGCGCGTTCGGCTGTTAACGAATAGGTGTGTGGTTCGAGCCCATCCGGGAGCGGTGTTGTGACGTCTCAGATGTGACGTAAAAAGTCAAGGTTTTTTCCACAGCACCTGACGACCATTTAATTTTTGGGCTTCCGTGGCGCAATGATTAGCGCGTTCAGCTGTTAATCGAAACGTTGAAGGTTCGAGCCCACCCGAGAGAGGTGTTGTGGGGTCTCAGATGTAGCGTAAAAAGTCAAAACTTTTCCGCAATACGTGACAACCATTTAAATTCTGAGCTTCCGTGGCTCAATGGTTAGCGCGTTCGCCTGTTAACCAATAGGTTGGTGGTTCGAGCCCATCCGGGAGCGGTGTTGTGACGTCTCAGATGTGACGTAAAAAGTCAAAGTTTTTCCACAACACCGGACGACCATTTAATTTTTGGGCTTCCCTTGCGCAATGGTTAGCGCGTTCAGCTGCTGTTCAAAAGACTGGTGGTTTGAGCCCTCCCGGGAGCGGTGTTGTGACGTCTCAGATGTAACATAAAATGTCAGAGTTTTTCCACAATACCTGACGAACATTGAATTTTTGGGCTTCCGTGGCGCAATGGTTAGCGCGTTCAGCTGTTAATCGAAAGGTTGGTGGTTCGAGCCCACCCGGGAGAGGTGTTGTGGGGTCTCAGATGTAGCGTAAAAAGTCAAAACGTTTCCACAATACGTGACAACCACTTAATTTCTGAGCCTCCGTGGCTCAATGGTTAGCGCGTTCGGCTGTTAACCAATAGGTTAGTGGTTCGAGCCCACCCGGGAGCGGCGTTGTGGGATCTCAAATGTAACGTAGAAAGCCAAAGTTTTTCCACAATACCTGACGATCATTTAATTTTTGGGCTTCCGTGGCGCAATGGTTAGGGCGTTCGGTTGTTAACCAATAGGTTGGTGGTTCGAGCCCTCCCGGGCGCGGTGTTGTGGGATCTCAAACGTAACGTAGAAAGCCAAAGTTTTTCCACAATACCTGACGACCATCTAATTTTTGGGCTTCCGTGGCGCAATGATTAGCGCGTTCAGCTGTTAATCGAAAGGTTGAAGGTTCGAGCCCACCCGGGAGAGGTGTTGTGAGGTCTCAGATGTAGCGTAAAAATTCAAAACTTTTCCACAATACGTGACAACCATTTAATTTCTGAGCTTCCGTGGCTCAATGGTTAGCGCTTTCGGCTGTTAACCAATAGGTTGGTGGTTCGAGCCCATCCGGGAGCGGTGTTGTGAGGTCTCAGAAGTGACGTAAAAAGTCAAGGTTTTTCCACAATACCTGACGAACATTTAATTTTTGGGCTTCCTTGGCGCAACGGTTAGCGCGTTCGGCTGTTAACCGAAAGGTTGGTGGTTCGAGCCCAACCGGGAGAGGTGTTGTAGGGTCTCAGATGTAACGTAATAAGTCATAACTTATCCACAATTCCTGACAACCATTTAATTTTTGAGCTTCCGTGGCTCAATGGTTAGCGCGTTCGGCTGTTAACCAATAGGTTGGTGGTTCGAGCCCATCCGGGAGCGGTCTTGTGAGGTCTCAGATGTAACGTAAAATGTCAGAGTTTTTCCACAATACCTGACGAACATTTAATTTTTGGGCTTCCGTGGCGCAATGGTTAGCGCGTTCGGCTGTTAACCAATAGGTGGGTTGTTCGAGCCCATCCGGGAGCTGTGTTGTCAGGTCTCAGATGTGACGCAAAAAGTCAAGGTTTTTACACAATACCTGACGAGCATTTAATTTTTGGGCTTCCGTGGCTCAATGGTTAGCGCGTTCGGCTGTTAACCTAAAGGTTGGTTCTTCGAGCCCATCCGGGAGCGGTGTTGTGACGTCTCAGATGTAACGTAAAATGTCAGAGTTTTTCCACAATACCTGACGAACATTTAATTTTTGGGCTTCCTTGGCGCAATTATTAGCGCGTTAAACTGTTAATCGAAAGGCTGGTGGTTCAAGCCCACCCGGAAGAGGTGTTGTGGGGTCTCAGATGTAGCGTAAAAAGTCAAAACTTATCCACAATACGTGACAAACATTTAATTTCTGAGCTTCCGTGGCTCAATGGTTAGCGCGTTCGGCTGTTAACCAATAGGTTGGTGGTTCGAGCCCACCCGGGAGCGGTGGTGTGGGATCTCATATGTATCGTAGAAAGCCAAAGTTTTGCCACAATACCTGACGACCATTAAATTTTTGGGCCTTCTTGGCGCAATTGTTAGTGCGTTCGGCTGTTAACCGAAAGGTTGGTGGTTCGAGCCCAACCGGAAGAGGTGTTGTAGGGTCTCAGATGTAACGTAAAAAGTCATAACTTATCTACAATACCTGACAACCATTTAATTTCTGAGCTTCCGTGGCTCAAAGGTTAGCGCGTTCGGCTGTTAACCAATAGGTGTGTGGTTCGAGCCCATCCGGGAGCGGTGTTGTGACGTCTCAGATGTGACGTAAAAAGTCAAGGTTTTTTCCACAACACCTGACGACCATTTAAATTTTGGGCTTCCGTGGCGCAATGGTTAGCGCGTTCGGCTGTTAACCAATAGGTTGGTGGTTCGAGCCCATCCGGTAGCGGTGTTGTGAGGTCTCAGATGTAACGTAAAATGTCAGAGTTTTTCCACAATACCTGACGAACATTTAATTTTTGGGCTTCCGTGGCGCAATAACTAGCGCTTTCAGCTGTTAATCGAAATTTTGAAGGTTCGAGCCCACCCGGGAGAGGTGTTGTGGGGTCTCAGATGTAGCGTAAAAAGTCAAAACTTTTCCACAATACGTGACAACCATTTAATTTCTGAGCTTCCGTGGCTCAATGGTTAGCGCGTTCGGCTGTTAACCAATAGGTTGGTGGTTCGAGACCATCCGGGAGCGGTGTTGTGAGGTCTCAGATGTGAAGTAAAAAGTCAAAGTTTTACCTCAATACCTGACGACCATTTAATATTTGGCCTCCGTTGCGCAATGGTTAGCGCGTTCGGCTGTTAACCGAAAGGTTGGTGGTTCGAGCCCACCCGGGAGCGGTGTTGTGGGATCTCAAATGTAACGTAGAAAACCAAAGTTTTTCCACAATACCTGACTACCATTTAATTTTTGGGCTTCCTTGGCGCAATGGTTAGCGCGTTCGGCTGTTAACCGAAAGGATGGTGGTTCGAGCCCACCTGGGAGAAGTGTTGTAGGGTCTCAGATGTAACGTAAAAAGTCATAACTTATCTACAAAACCTAACAACCATTTAATTTCTGAGCTTCTGTGGCTCAATGGTTAGCGCGTTCGGCTGTTAACCAATTGGTTGGTGGTTCGAGCCTATCCGGGAGAAGTGTTGTGACGTCTCAGATGTAACGTAAAATGTCAGAGTTTTTCCACAATACCTGACGAACATTTAATTTTTGGGCTTGCGTGGCGCAATGGTTAGCGCGTTCAGCTGTTAACCGAAAGGTTGGTGGTTCGAGCCCGCCCGGAAGAGGTATTGTGTGGTCTCAGATGTAGCGTAAAAAGTCAAAACTTTTCCACAATACGTGACAACCATTTAATTTCTGAGCTTTCGTGGCTCAATGGTTAGCGCGTTCGGCTGTTAATCGAAAGGTTGGTGGTTCGAGCCCATCCGGGAGCGGTGTTGTGAGGTCTCGGATGTGAAGTAAAAAGTCAAAGTTTTACCTCAATACCTGACGAAAATTTAATTTTTGGGCTTCAGTGGCGCAATGGTCAGCGCGTTCAGCTGTTAACCGAAAGGTTGGTGGTTCGAGCCCTCCCGGGAGCGGTGTTGTGTCGTCTCAGATGTAACGTAAAATGTCAGAGTTTTTCCACAATACCTGACGAGCATTTAATTTTTGGGCTTCCGTGGCGCAATGGTTAGCGCGTTCAGCTGTTAATCGAAAGGTTGGTGGTTCGAGCCCACCCGGGAGAGGTGTTGTGAGGTCTCAGATGTAGCGTGAAAAGTCAAACTTTTTCCATAATACGTGATAACCATTTATTTTCTTATCTTTCGTGGCTCAATGGTTAGCGCGTTCGGCTGTTAACCAATAGCTTGGTGGTTCGAGCCCACCCGGGAGCGGTGTTTTTGGATCTCAAATAAAACGTAAATAGCCAAAGTTTTTCTACAATACCTGACGACCATTTAATTTTTGGGCTTCCGTGGCGCAATGGTTAGTGCAATCAGCTGTTAACCGAAAGGTTGGTGGTTCGAGCCCAAACGAGAGAGGATTTGTGGGGTCTCAGATGTAGCGAGAAAAGTCGTAACTTTTCAACAATACCTGACAACCATTTAATTTTTGGGCGTCCGTGGCGCAATGGCTAGCGCGTTCGGCTGTTAACCGAAAGGTTGGTGGTTCGAGCCCATCCGGGAGCGGTGTTGTGACGTCTCAGATGTTACGTAAAATGTCAGAGTTTTTCCACAATACCTGACGAACATTTAATTTTTGGGCTTCCGTGGCGCAGTAATTAGCGCGTCCAGCTCTTAATCGAGAGGTTGGTGGTTCGAGTCCACCCGGAAGAGGTGTTGTGGGGTCTCAGATGTTGCGTTAAAAGTCAAAACTTTTCCACAATACGTGACAACCATTTAATTTCTGATCTTCCTTGGCTCAGCGCGTTCGGCTGTTAACCAATAGGTTGGTGGTTCGTGCCCACCCGGGAGCGGTAATTTTGGATCTCAAATGTAACGTAAATAGCCAAAGTTTTTCCACAATACCTGACGACCATTTAATTTTTGGGCGTCCGTGGCGAATGGTTAGCGCGTTCGGCTGTTAACCGAAAGGTTGGTGGTTCGAGCCCGCCCGGAAGAGGTATTGTGTGGTCTCAGATGTAGCGTAAAAAGTCAAAACTTTTCCACAATACGTGACAACCATTTAATTTCTGAGCTTCCGTGGCTCAATGGTTAGCGCGTTCGGCTGTTAATCGAAAGGTTGGTGGTTCGAGCCCATCCGGGAGCGGTGTTGTGAGGTCTCAGATGTAGCGTGAATAGTCAAACTTTTTCCATAATACGTGATAACCATTTATTTTCTGAGCTTCCGTGGCTCTCAATGGTTAGCGCGTTCGGCTGTTATCCAATAGGTTGGTGGTTCGAGCCCTCCCGGGAGCGGTGTTTTGGGATCTCAAATGTAACGTAAATAGCCAAAGTTTTTCCACAATACCTGACGACCATTTAATTTTTGGGCCTCAGTGGCGCAATGGTTAGCGCGTTCAGCTGTTAACCGAAAGGTTGGTGGTTCGAGCCCAAACGAGAGAGGATTTGTGGGGTCTCAGAAGTAGCGTGAAAAGTCGTAACTTTTCAACAATACCTGACAACCATTTAATTTTCGGGCGTCCGTGGCGCAATGGTTAGCATGTTCGGCTGTTAACCGAAAGGTTGGTGGTTCGAGCCCATCCAGGAGCGGTGTTGTGACGTCTCAGATGTGACGTAAAAAGTCAAGGTTTTTACACGATACCTGACGAGCATTAAACTTTTGGGCTTCCGTGGCGCAATGGTTAGCGCGTTCAGCTGTTAATCGAAAGGTTGGTGGTTCGAGCCCACCCGGGAGAGGTGTTGTGGGGTCTCAAATGTAACGTAGAAAGCCAAAGTTTTTCCACAATACCTGACAACCGTTTAATTTCTGAGCTTCCGTGGCTCAATGGTCTAGGGGTATGATGCTCGCGCTGGTTGCGAGTGGTACCAGGTTAAATCCCGGAAGGTCGCGTCTTAGAGCTTCATATTATAAATTTAGGAGTATTTTTATTTTCGTGTTTTACTTCTCAACACGTTTCGTGGTCCGTTGGTCTAGGTGTATAATACTTGCTTTGGGTTCAAGTGGTCCCTGGTTTTAATTCCACACGGACAATTTCTTACACCTTGAAATTCTAAATTTATTCAATATTGAACGCTCAAAATAATTAATATCATAAAATAATTTAGGAAAATATAATTTGTTCTTGAAAATGCTTAAATTTGTAGTTTTTTCAATCAATTTGGAGGGAATAAAACGACTAACTGTTAAATCAGTTGATTGAATTAAATATTGATTAAGGATTAAATTAATATAAATAAAGAAAAATTGCAATATCGGGACTTCAGTCAATTGATAAACGTCACTCTTATCGTTTGTTTTTTCTGTCTTGGTCCAAACCAAGACCTTTTTTTAATCAAGTAGGTTGTGAAAATAAGCGCCTTGCGCTAGCGAGAGTAGTGGCTTAAATGGAGAGCCGCGATATAGACTATTAGATCTGGAAGAGTGATTTAAACATGTTTAAAACTAGTTTTTTTTTGTGTTTTTTTACTGTTTTTTTCTACTTGTTTAAAAAACAGTTTAAATCAAAAAATCGTGTTTCAAACAATAAAAAACACAACTTTTGTTTTTTTTTAAAAAAAACTTAATTTTTGCCAACCCTGTCCTTCAGTAATACGTAAGGCTTAATTATATTATTTGCCGAACAAAATTAATCGAGCAAATCTAACACTTAACTTCTTCCTTCGAAATTCTATCAAAGAATAATTCAACTGTTTAAAAAAAGGTTTTTTTCGCAAATAGGGCGCTATCATATCAACCGCAATTCCGTCATATTTAAAAAATATACATGGCCAACACTTTTTTAGACACAATAGTGGAAGTTTTAGTCTCATTTAAAACATGTAAAACAATTATCTCATCTACAAATAGCTTACACATGTCTTTTTTTACCAATATCTAGCCGTTTGGATTTTTCTAAAGCAATCTTACCACCAAAATATTTTTTGATATAGAATAAATGTTCTATGTTCTTCATTTTTGAAAATATATTTTTTAGCGTTTGTAATGATTACTCTCTACACCTACACTAATCTAACAAGGAGTATAAATCCACTAGTGGAAGCGGTGTTTTTATTGAAAATATATTTTTTAAGCATTAAATCTAACTGGGAGTAATATGAAAGGAGTAGAAGCTTATCTGTCTTAGGAAATATGAAATTTTATCTTAACAGTTCGTTAAATCATAAGTTTATAACGAAAAAACGCGGAAGGGGAAAACGAGCAGACAACAACGATTTTTGGGGGTAGAAGTTTAAGAGCGCCATCTGTCGTCCGTGCCAAAGTTGAACTTCCACTCGAAGGCAATGGGAAAGTGGATAAAATAATGCCATCAGCTATTTAACTGCGTCGAAATATTTAACGACTTGACCCATGACATGCCCTTAACACTGGCTTCTATGAATCCTATTTATTCTTGGATGCTAGGAAACTTGGTAGACGTAACAGTCTGTACCAAGTACCCAAGCATCCTTCAATAAACGCCTGGCAACATTGTGGTACGCATGGTACAACTACAAAATAGGATGTGTATTTATCTTTCGACTCACTCCAAGCCTTTAAGCCCTCAATACAGAGGATTTGAAACACTATCGTAATTCCTAGTGTCTCGAATCTCTACGTTCCTGTCCATTATGAACAGTGCTGAGAGAATGATACATCAGAAAGAGCCATTCAAATCGAATTGCCGAAAATATTATCCATATTTTCATTTCATATAACTGAGAAAACAAATTATTATGGTTCTGAGAGGAGCTTCCCATTTTGGTTGTTGTTCTCAAAAATATATCGCAATGCACGGGCCTCGATAGATATTGGAGGCAATGAAGGAAATATATCACAATGCATGGGCCTTGATAGATACAGGAGGCAATGTAGGAAATATAACGCAATGCACGGGCCTTGATAGATATAGGAGGCAATGATTTAACGACTTCGGTACTTGGGTTTATCTTTAATATTTAAATAAATATAATTATTTTTAATTATTTTAATCGCCAGTAAATAACTTTAAAAATAGTTAAATCGTTTAAAATAAAGTTGTTCCTATTATCTTTCGAAACTTTGCTAATATTGACGTTTAAAGTGAAGGGTACCCCTCTTGCCCGCTTTTTTCAAATTTTGGGGTATATATACGTTTCGTTTCCATTATAATAATAGATAAAAACGCATTCGCGTGAACCGATGGTGGAAGCCCTGCCATTGGGAGGCTAGACGTTTCTCGTAACCCTAGCCGCTCGCCGCGTAAATCTTAAAACCAAATAAAAACGCATTCGCGTGAACCGATGGTGGAAGCCCTGCCATTGGGAGGCTAGACGTTTCTCGTAACCCTAGCCGATCGCCGCGTATATCTTGAAACCAAACGATGACGGAGGAAAAGAAGCCAGAATGTACTGACTGGCGTCCATGTGGAATGGACAAAAGACCTGAAGATGGTGGTGCATTGAAGCTGGTGTCAATGTGGAATTGACGAAGAACAGAAGATGGTGGTGCATAGAAGCTGGTGTCAATGTGGAATTGACGAAGAACAGAAGATGGTGGTGCATAGAAGCTGATGTCAATGTGGAATTGACGAAGAACAGAAGATGGTGGTGCATAGAAGCTGGAGTCAAGGTGAAATTGACGAAGAACAGAAGTTGGTGGTGCTTGGAAGCAAGCACGTACAGACTAGTGTCCATGTGGGATGGACAAAGACTAGCAGATTGTGGTCCTTAGAAGCCAGTTAGTAAAGACTGGTGTTGGTAGATGAATGACCAAATTTCCGTGAACCGCGAACGCGTTCCGGAAATCGGGTATTTGTTTGCTCCGATTTGTAAACTGCGAACGCGGTCACGTGGGGTCTGACAGACGGACACAAACACAGACAGACAGACACACACACAGACAGACAGACACACACACAGACAGACACGGCCGGTGTAATACCTCTCCGTGACATACGTCACTCGGAGAGGTAAAAAGCAAACATATTTTCTTTTTTTTTATTGTTTTAAAAAGATGAAGGTTAATTTGTCTCACTTAATTTAAATTCGAATTATTATCTAGCACTCTCGGCAACGGCCATATCACGCAGAGAACACCGGTTCTCGTCCGATCGCCGACGTTAGCAGCGTCGAGCGCAGTCAGTACTTGGGAATACTGCGTGCCGTTGGTTTTTCACTTTTGTTTCCTCTTTTAAATCTATTGGTTAACAGCCGAACGCGCTAACCATTGAGCCACGGAAGCTCAGAAATTAAATGGTTGTCAGGTATTGTGGAAAAGTTTTGACTTTTTACGCTAAATCTGAGACCCCACAACACCTTTCCCGGGTGGGCTCGATACAACTAGAACGAATCATGTCAGGTGGGCAGGGAAGTGGGAAAAGGACGTGCCATGAAAATAGAGGCACCATAGAAAAGTAGGAATGCCACCATCCACGTCGTTCATCCCTTCACACCAGGGGTACTAACTTATCTTTCCCTTTTAAACAACCATTTTTTACAGTGCAATTACTTATACCAGTATCAATGTCATTGTACCAAATTTTCTTTTTACCATATTTCACTAAATACATGTAATGCAATCACCTTATAAGTGTTCCTTTTAAACCAATACACCCTTTATACTTTTAACAAATACCAACATTACCTTTTACAAATAGTAATTTTACCTTTTACCAAACAACCTAGTTAACGGCAATAATGATTGGACAAAGTCAGCCAGGGACTCGCGAAGGGACCACCAAAAAGGGAGTATCCAAACTTCGGTCTGTACACCTGTTAATCACTCGTCGACGCCGTTCGAAATAAATCTTACAGCGCCGCTCGTATCGTGAATGCGCTACTAAGTGTATCGAAATAGCCAACTAATAAGCGTCGCCTTTTTCTTAGGTACGCCCCGATCAGGTCTTAATAATGCCCATGTGCAACTCTTTTATCTTGGCTAACCCTTTTATCCTTTTAGGAAAAGGTTCGTGCTCAATTAAGAGCTTTTTGTCCTTTCATGGACTTTGTCTAATGCCCGTGCTGGGGCATGGGAGGGGATACCCGGCTAGGTTATTTACTTATTTTCGCTCTTTATGGGGCATCTAATTTCTTACCGTGGCCACGCCATCATACAACCTCTCTTTCACAACAAGCCAAGACCGACCTATTGGTAATAAACCCTTATACCAAGCTCAACCAGAGCACTTAAACCAAGCTCAACCAGAACACCTTTAACCAATCTCAACCAGAGCACAACTTTAACCAAGCTCAACCAGAGGACAACTTTAACCAAGTTCAACCAGAGGACAACTTTAACCAAGCTCAACCAGAGCACAACTTTAACTCAGCTCAACCAGAGCACAACTTTAACTCAGCTCAACCAGAGCGCAACTTTAACCAAGCTCAACCAGAGCACAACTTTAACTCAGCTCAACCAGAGCACAACTTTAACTCAGCTCAACCAGAGCACAACTTTAACTCAGCTCAACCAGAGCACAACTTTAACCAAGCTCAACCAGAGCACAAGTTTCTATCTTACGTCAACTTAGTGTCAAACCTTCGTTTCACTTAATACAAATTTTTCTACGAACCCAACTTCATTGCGAAGTGCGAATCAATTTTATCAACCTGAAGTGTAACGGTTGTTCGTTGCTTCCAAACTGCATATAGTTGCATCCAACCTTGACAAACGCCACTCCTTCGGCTTCTGTAGACTCTGATGTCTTTGGGCTGGGACTCCTTTATCCCGCTCCTTGTCGCTCTCCGCCGCTGGACTTCTTGCGGCACGTTCATGTTCCCTTTCTCTCAGGCATCGGCAAAAAGCATCCATCGTGGAGTTGACTAGAGACTTGAAGATTTCCAAAATTTTTCGAAGTTCTCGAACCAAGTCCAATTTTCACAAAATTGTCCAATTAACGTAATTTTTCCCGAGCACGTAATTAGTCCCGGGCGCGTAATTAATCCCGAGCACGTAATTAGTCCCGGGTTTCGGCACCATTTTATGTTGCGACTTCCATCCCAACATAAGAGTTTGTGATACCCTTCTGATATCACATTGGGGGACTGAAACACCGATCTAAATCCCTAACTTATTTGTGTGTCTTTATTCAAAAACGAAGAAGCTCCAAATGCAATCGTCAATAATTTCTTTAATTGTTGTATTGTCTGTCAAATCATACTCAAATTAACATATCTTTACATTAATTTTCCTTAAAACACGTCCGTTTATCTAAAGTTCTAAATCTTTTTTTACAACCTCTCTCGGCAGAGTCGGTTTGCTTTCTATATTGTCCGATGGTAACAAGCGCTCTTTTTCCATCAAGAGTCCAATACGTTCTACTCAGGCTTTGCTTTTGCTAGTTTTAACACAAAGTTCAAGTTTTACCCCCTATTATTGTTACAAAGCGATCCCCAATATTCGTCACTCCGAAGTTTTATGACTTTACAGGGCCAGAGGGCCTTTTAACATCCTAGTAACAAAAACCATCCGTCGAACCTTTCAAATGCATTACTATAGCCTTTACAATAGTACAGTATTTCTTAGCAATTACAGGCCGTGCCATACGACAGTTCTTATTTTGGTTTAGAGTTAAATGTTATCTTAAAGGTCTTTACATAAAAAACATATCAAACATAAGTATTCATTATAAGTAAACCTTAAATAATCTTAACTAAACTGTATCTAAACTAAATTCGGACCATAAAAACCCATAACTTCTGCTTATGGGAAAAAAGGTCCTGGGAAAACCCCAGTGGGGAAAACCATTAATTTCAATCATTATTTAGGTCTAAATGACCAGGCTCGTTGTGGATCGCCGGATTCAACAATCTGAGACCCTACAACACCTCTCCCGGGTGGGCTCGAACCACCAACCTTTCGAATAACAGCTGAACGCGCTAACCATTGCGCCACGGAAGCCCAAAAATTAAATGCTCGTCAGGTATTGTGTAAAAACCTTGACTTTTTACGTCACATCTGAGACCTCACAACACCGTTCCCGGATGGGCTCGAACCACTAACCTATTGTTTAACAGCCGAACGCGCTAAACATTGCGCCACAGAAGCCCAAAAATTAAATGGTCGTCAGGTATTGTGGAAAAGTTTTGACTTTTTACGCTACATCTGAGACCCCACAACACCTCTCCCGGATGGGCTCGAACCACCAACCTTTCGATTAACAGCTGAACGCGCTAACCATTGCGCCACGGAAGCCCAAAAATTAAATGCTCGTCAGGTATTGTGTAAAAACCTTGACTTTTTACGTCACATCTGAGACCTCACAACACCACTCCCGGATGGGCTCGAACCACCAACCTATTGGTTAACAGCCGAACGCGCTAACCATTGCGCCACGGAAGCCCAAAAATTAAATGGTCGTCAGGTGTTGTGGAAAAAACCTTGACCTTTTACGTCACATCTGAGACGTCACAACACCGCTCCCGGATGGGCTCGAGCCACACACCTATTGGTTAACAGCCGAACGCGCTAACCTTTGAGCCACGGAAGCTCAGAAATTAAATGGTTGTCAGGTATTGTGTATAAGTTATGACTTTTTACGTTACATCTGAGACCCTACAACACCTCTTCCGGTTGGGCTCGAACCACCAACCTTTCGGTTAACAGCCGAACGCGCTAACCATTGCGCCAAGGAAGCCCAAAAATTTAATGGTCGTCAGGTATTGTTGCAAAACTTTGTCTTTCTACGTTACATTTGAGATAACACACCACCGCTCCCGGGTGGGCTCGAACCACCAACCTATTGGTTAACAGCCGAACGCGCTAACCATTGCGCCACGGAAGCCCAAAAATTAAATGCTCGTCAGGTATTGTGTAAAAACCTTGACTTTTTACGTCACATCTGAGACCTCACAACACCGTTCCCGGATGGGCTCGAACCACTAACCTATTGTTTAACAGCCGAACGCGCTAAACATTGCGCCACAGAAGCCCAAAAATTAAATGGTCGTCAGGTATTGTGGAAAAGTTTTGACTTTTTACGCTACATCTGAGACCCCACAACACCTCTCCCGGGTGGGCTCGAACCACCATCCTTTCGATTAACAGCTGAACGCGCTAACCATTGCGCCACGGAACCCCAAAAATTAAATGCTCGTCAGGTATTGTGTAAAAACCTTGACTTTTTGCGTCACATCTGAGACCTCACAACACCACTCCCGGATGGGCTCGAACCACCAACCTATTGGTTAACAGCCGAACGCGCTAACCATTGCGCCACGGAAGCCCAAAAATTAAATGGTCGTCAGGTGTTGTGGAAAAAACCTTGACTTTTTACGTCACATCTGAGACGTCACAACACCGCTCCCGGATGGGCTCGAGCCACACACCTATTGGTTAACAGCCGAACGCGCTAACCTTTGAGCCACGGAAGCTCAGAAATTAAATGGTTGTCAGGTATTTTGTATAAGTTATGACTTTTTACGTTACATCTGAGACCCTACAACACCTCTTCCGGTTGGGCTCGAACCACCAACCTTTCGGTTAACAGCCGAACGCGCTAACCATTGCGCCAAGGAAGCCCAAAAATTTAATGGTCGTCAGGTATTGTTGCAAAACTTTGTCTTTCTACGTTACATTTGAGATCCCACACCACCGCTCCCGGGTGGGCTCGAACCACCAACCTATTGGTTAACAGGCGAACGCGCTAACCATTGAGCCACGGAAGCTCAGAATTTAAATGGTTGTCACGTATTGCGGAAAAGTTTTGACTTTTTACGCTATATCTGAGACCCCACAACACCTCTCTCGAGTGGGCTCGAACCTTCAACCTTTCGATTAACAGCTGAACGCGCTAATCATTGCACCACGGAAGCCCAAAAATTAAATGTTCGTCAGGTGCTGTGGAAAAAACCTTGACTTTTTACGTCACATCTGAGACGTCACAACACCGCTCCCGGATGGGCTCGAACCACACACCTATTGGTTAACAGCCGAACGCGCTAACCTTTGAGCCACGGAAGCTCAGAAATTAATAGGTTGTCAGGTATTGTGGATAAGTTATGACTTTTTACGTTACATGTGTGACCCTACAACACCTCTTCCGGTTGGGCTCGAACCACCAACCTTTCGGTTAACAGCCGAACGCGCTAACCATTGCGCCAAGGAAGCCCAAAAATTTAATGGTCGTCAGGTATTGTGGCAAAACTTTGGCTTTCTACGTTACATTTGAGATCCCACACCACCGCTCCCGGGTGGGCTCGAACCACCAACCTATTGGTTAACAGCCGAACGCGCTAACCATTGAGCCACGGAAGCTCAGAAATTAAATGGTTGTCACGTATTGTGGATAAGTTTTGACTTTTTACGCTACATCTGAGACCCCACAACACCTCTTCCGGGTGGGCCTGAACCACCAGCCTTTCGATTAACAGTTGAACGCGCTAATAATTGCGCCACGAAAGCCCAAAAATTAAATGTTCGTCAGGTATTGTGGAAAAACTCTGACATTTTACGTTACATCTGAGACCTCACAACACCGCTCCCGGATAGGCTCTAACCACCAACCTATTGGTTAACAGCCGAACGCGCTAACCATTCAGCCACGGAAGCTCAGAAATTAAATGGTTGTCACGTATTGTGGAAAAGTTTTGACTTTTTACGCTACATCTGAGACGTCACAACACCGCTCCCGGATGGGCTCGAACCACCAACCTATTGGTTAACAGGCGAACGCGCTAACCATTGAGCCACGGAAGCTCAGAATTTAAATGGTTGTCACGTATTGCGGAAAAGTTTTGACTTTTTACGCTATATCTGAGACCCCACAACACCTCTCTCGAGTGGGCTCGAACCTTCAACCTTTCGATTAACAGCTGAACGCGCTAATCATTGCGCCACGGAAGCCCAAAAATTAAATGGTCGTCAGGTGCTGTGGAAAAAACCTTGACTTTTTACGTCACATCTGAGACGTCACAACACCGCTCCCGGATGGGCTCGAACCACACACCTATTCGTTAACAGCCGAACGCGCTAACATTTGAGCCAAGGAAGCCCAAAAATTTAATGGTCGTCAGGTATTGTGGCAAAACTTTGGCTTTCTACGTTACATTTGAGATCCCACACCACCGGTCCCGGGTGGGCTCGAACCACCAACCTATTGGTTAACAGCCGAACGCGCTAACCATTGAGCCAAGGAAGCTCAGAAATTAAATGGTTGTCACGTATTGTGGATAGGTTTTGACTTTTTACACTACATCTGAGACCCCACAACACCTCTTCCGGGTGGGCTTGAACCGCCAGCCTTTCGATTAACAGTTGAACGCGCTAATAATTGCGCCACGGAAGCCCAAAAATTAAATGTTCGTCAGGTATTGTGGAAAAACTCTGACATTTTACGTTACATCTGAGACGTCACAACACCGCTCCCGGATGGGCTCGAACCACCAACCTTTCGGTTAACAGCTGAACGCGCTGACCATTGCGCCACGGAAGCCCAAAAATTAAATGGTCGTCAGGTATTGTGGAAAAATTTTGGCTTTCAACGTTACATTTGAGATCCCAAAATACCGCTCCCGGGTGGGCTCGAACCACCAACCTATTGGTTAACAGCCGAATTCGCTAACCATTGAGCCACGGAAGCTCAGAATTTAAGTGGTTGTCACATAGTGTGGAAAAGTTTTGACATTTTACGTTACATCTGAGACGTCACAACACCGCTCCCGGATGGGCTCGAACCACCAACCTTTCGGTTAACAGCTGAACGCGCTAATCATTGCGCCACGGAAGCCCAAAAATTAAATGTTCGTCAGGTATTGTGGAAAAACTCTGACATTTTACGTTACATCTGAGACCTCACAACACCGCTCCCGGATGGGCTCGAACCACCAACCTATTGGTTAACAGCCGAACGCGCTAACCATTGCGCCACGGAAGACCAAAAATTAAATGGTCGTCAGGTGTTGTGGAAAAAACCTTGACTTTTTACGTCACATCTGAGACGTCACAAAACCGCTCCCGGATGGGCTCGAACCACACACCTATTGGTTAACAGCCGAACGCGCTAACCTTTGAGCCACGGAAGCTCAGAAATTAAATGGTTGTCAGGTATTGTGGATAAGTTATGACTTTTTACGTTACATGTGTGACCCTACAACACCTCTTCCGGTTGGGCTCGAACCACCAACCTTTCGGTTAACAGCCGAACGCGCTAAACATTGCGCCAAGGAAGCCCAAAAATTTAATGAACGTCAGGTATTGTGGCAAAAGTTTGGCTTTCTACGTTACATTTGAGATCCCACACCACCGCTCCCGGGTGGGCTCGAACCACCAACCTATTGGTTAACAGCCGAACGCGCTAACCATTGAGCCACGGAAGCTCAGAAATTAAATGGTTGTCACGTATTGTGGATAAGTTTTGACTTTTTACGCTACATCTGAGACCCCACAACACCTCTTCCGGGTGGGCCTGAACCAATAGCCTTTCGATTAACAGTTGAACGCGCTAATAATTGCGCCACGGAAGCCCAAAAATTAAATGTTCGTCAGGTATTGTGGAAAAACTCTGACATTTTACGTTACATCTGAGACCTCACGACACCGCTCCCGGATGGGCTCTAACCACCAACCTATTGGTTAACAGCCGAACGCGCTAACCATTCAGCCACGGAAGCTCAGAAATTAAATGGTTGTCACGTATTGTGGAAAAGTTTTGACTTTTTACGCTACATCTGAGACCCCACAACACCTCTCCCGGTTGGGCTCGAACCACCAACCTTTCGATTAACAGCTGAACGCGCTAACCATTGCGCCACGGAAGCCCAAAAATTCAATGTTCGTCAGGTATTGTGGAAAAACCTTGACGTTTTACGTCACATCTGAGACCTCACAACACCGCTCCCGGATGGGCTCTAACCACCAACCTATTGGTTAACAGCCGAACGCGCTAACCATTGAGCCACGAAAGCTCAGAAATTAAATGGTCGTCACGTATTGTGGAAAAACTTTGGCTTTCTACGTTACATTTGAGATCCCACAACACCGCTCCCGGGTGGGCTCGAACCACCAACCTATTGGTTAACAGCCGAACGCGTTAACCATTGCGCCACGGAAGCCCAAAAATTAAATGGTCGTCAGGTATTGTGGAAAAACTTTGGCTTTCTACGTTACGTTTGAGATCCCACAACGCCGCTCCCGGGTGGGCTCGAACCACTAAATTATTTGTTAACTGCTGAACGCGCTAACCATTGCGCCACGGAAGCTCAGAAATTAAATGGTTGTCACGTATTGTGGAAAAGTTTTGACTTTTTACGCTACATCTGAGACCCCACAACACCTCTCCCGGGTGGGCTCGAACCACCAACCTTTCGATTAACAGCTGAACGCGCTAACCATTGTGCCACGGAAGCCCAAAAGTTAAATGCTCGTTAGGTATTGTGTAAAAACCTTGACTTTTTACGTCACATTTGAGACCTCACTACACCGCTCCCGGATGGGCTCGAACCACCAACCTATTGGTTAACAGCCGAACGCGCTAACCATTGCGACACGGAAGCCCAAAAGTTAAATGCTCGTCAGGTATTATGTAAAAACCTTGGCTTTTTACGTCACATCTGAGACCTCACAACACCGCTCCCGGATGGGGTCGAACCACCAACCTATTGGTTAACAGCCGAACGCGCTAACCATTGAGCCACGGAAGCTCAGAAATTAAATTGTTGTCAGGTATTGTGGAAAAACTTTGGCTTTCTACGTTACATTTGAGACCCCACAACACCTCTCCCGGGTGGGCTCGAACCACCAACCTTTCGATTAACAGCTGAACGCGCTAACCATTGTGCCACGGAAGCCCAAAAATTAAATGCTCGTCAGGTATTGTGTAAAAACCTTGACTTTTTACGTCACATCTGAGACCTCACAACACCGCTCCCAGATGGGCTCGAACCACCAACCTATTGGTTAACAGCCGAACGCGCAAACCATTGCGCCACGGAAGCCCAAAAGTTAAATGCTCGTCAGGTATTGTGTAAAAACCTTGACTTTTTACGTCACATCTGAGACCTCACAACACCGCTCCCGGATGGGCTCGAACCACCAACCTATTGGTTAACAGCCGAACGCGCTAACCATTGCGCCACGGAAGCCCAAAAGTTAAATGCTTGTTAGGTATTGTGGAAAACCTTGACTTTTTACGTCACATCTGAGACCTCACAACACCGCTCCCGGATGGGCTCTAACCACCAACCTATTGGTTAACAGCCGAACGCGCTAACCATTGAGCCACGAAAGCTCAGAAATTAAATGGTCGTCACGTATTGTGGAAAAACTTTGGCTTTCTACGTTACATTTGAGATCCCACAACACCGCTCCCGAGTGGGCTCGAACCACCAACCTATTGGTTAACAGCCGAACGCGTTAACCATTGCGCCACGGAAGCCCAAAAATTAAATGGTCGTCAGGTTTTGTGGAAAAACTTTGGCTTTCTACGTTACGTTTGAGATCCCACAACGCCGCTCCCGGGTGGGCTCGAACCACTAAATTATTTGTTAACTGCTGAACGCGCTAACCATTGCGCCACGGAAGCTCAGAAATTAAATGGTTGTCACGTATTGTGGAAAAGTTTTGACTTTTTACGCTACATCTGAGACCCCACAACACCTCTCCCGGGTGGGCTCGAACCACCAACCTTTCGATTAACAGCTGAACGCGCTAACCATTGCGCCACGGAAGCCCAAAATTTCAATGTTCGTCAGGTATTGTGGAAAAACTCTGACATTTTATGTTACATCTGAGACGTCACAACACCGCTCCCGGGAGGGCTCAAACCACCAGTCTTTTGAATAGCAGCTGAACGCGCTAACCATTGCGCCACGGAAGCCCAAAAATTAAATTGTCGTCCGGTATTGTGGAAAAACTTTGACTTTTTACGTAACATCTGAGACCTCATAGCACCGCTCCCGGGTGTGCTCGAACCACCAACCTTTCTGTTAACAGCCGAACGCGCTAACGATTGCGCCACGGAAGCCCAGAATTTAAATGGTCGTCCGGTATTGTGGAAAAACCTTGACTTTTTACGTCACATCTGAGACGTCACAACACCGCTCCCGGATGGGCTCGAACCACCAACCTATTGGTTAACAGCCGAACGCGCTAACCATTGAGCCACGGAAGCTCAGAAATTAAACTGTTGTCAGGTATTGTGGAAAAACATTGGCTTTCTACGTTACATTTGAGACCCCACAACACCTCTCCCGGGTGGGCTCGAACCACCAGTCTTTTGAATAGCAGCTGAACGCGCTAACCATTGCGCCACGGAAGCCCAAAAATTAAATTGTCGTCCGGTATTGTGGAAAAACTTTGACTTTTTACGTAACATCTGAGACCTCATAGCACCGCTCCCGGGTGTGCTCGAACCACCAACCTTTCTGTTAACAGCCGAACGCGCTAACCATTGTGCCACGGAAGCCCAAAAGTTAAATGCTCGTTAGGTATTGTGTAAAAACCTTGACTTTTTACGTCACATCTGAGACCTCACTACACCGCTCCCGGATGGGCTCGAACCACCAACCTATTGGTTAACAGCCGAACGCGCTAACCATTGCGACACGGAAGCCCAAAAGTTAAATGCTCGTCAGGTATTATGTAAAAACCTTGGCTTTTTACGTCACATGTGAGACCTCACAACACCGCTCCCGGATGGGGTCGAACCACCAACCTATTGGTTAACAGCCGAACGCGCTAACCATTGAGCCACGGAAGCTCAGAAATTAAATTGTTGTCAGGTATTGTGGAAAAACTTTGGCTTTCTACGTTACATTTGAGACCCCACAACACCTCTCCCGGGTGGGCTCGAACCACCAACCTTTCGATTAACAGCTGAACGCGCTAACCATTGTGCCACGGAAGCCCAAAAATTAAATGCTCGTCAGGTATTGTGTAAAAACCTTGACTTTTTACGTCACATCTGAGACCTCACAACACCGCTCCCGGATGGGCTCGAACCACCAACCTATTGGTTAACAGCCGAACGCGCAAACCATTGCGCCACGGAAGCCCAAAAGTTAAATGCTCGTCAGGTATTGTGTAAAAACCTTGACTTTTTACGTCACATCTGAGACCTCACAACACCGCTCCCGGATGGGCTCGAACCACCAACCTATTGGTTAACAGCCGAACGCGCTAACCATTGCGCCACGGAAGCCCAAAAGTTAAATGCTTGTTAGGTATTGTGTAAAAACATTGACTTTTTACGTCACATCCGAGACCTCACAACACCGCTAGCGGATGGGCTCGAACCACCAACCTATTGGTTAACAGCCGAACGCGCTAACCATTGCGCCACGGAAGCCCAAAAGTTAAATGCTCGTCAGGTATTATGTAAAAACCTTGACTTTTTACGTCACATCTGAGACCTCACAACACCGCTCCCGGATGGGGTCGAACCACCAACCTATTGGTTAACAGCCGAACGCGCTAACCATTGCGCCACGGAAGCCCAAAAATTAAATGGTCGTCATTTATTGTGCAAAAACTTTGGCTTTCTACGTTACATTTCAGATCCCACAACACCGCTCCCGGGTGGGCTCGAACCACCAACCTATTGGTTAACAGCCGAACGCGCTAACCATTGAGCCACGGAAGCTCAAAAATTAAATGGTTGTCAGGTATTGTGGAAAACCTTGACTTTTTACGTCACATCTGAGACCTCACAACACCGCTCCCGGATGGGCTCGAACCACCAACCTATTGGTTAACAGCCGAACGCGCTAACCATTGCGCCACGGAAGCCCAAAAGTTAAATGCTCGTCAGGTATTGTGTAAAAACCTTGACTTTTTACGTCACATCTGAGACCTCACGACACCGCTCCCGGATGGGCTCGAACCACCAACCTATTGGTTAACAGCCGAACGCGCTAACCATTGAGCCACGGAAGCTCAGAAATTAAATTGTTGTCAGGTATTGTGGAAAAACTTTGGCTTTCTACGTTACATTTGAGACCCCACAACACCTCTCCAGGGTGGGCTCGAACCACCAACCTTTCGATTAACAGCTGAACGCGCAAACCATTGTGCCACGGAAGCCCAAAAATTAAATGCTCGTCAGGTATTGTTTAAAAACCTTGACTTTTTACGTCACGTCTGAGACCTCACAACCCCGCTCCCGGATGGGCTCGAACCACCAACCTATTGGTTAACAGCCGAAAGCGCTAACCATTGCGCCACGGAAGCCCAAAAATTAAATGGTCGTCAGGTATTGTGGAAAAACTTTGGCTTTCTACGTTACATTTGAGATCACACAACACCGCTCCCGGGTGGGCTCGAACCACCAACCTATTGGTTAACAGCTGAACGCGCTTACCATTGAGCCACGGAAGCTCAGAAATTAAACGGTTGTCAGGTATTGTGGAAAAACTTTGGCTTTCTACGTTACATTTGAGACCCCACAACACCTCTCCAGGGTGGGCTCGAACCACCAACCTTTCGATTAACAGCTGAACGCGCTAACCATTGCGCCACGGAAGCCCAAAAATTAGATGCTCGTCAGATATTGTGTAAAAACCTTGACTTTTTACGTCACATCTTAGACCTCACAACACCGCTCCCGGATGGGCTCGAACCACCAACCTATTGGTTAACAGCCGAACGCGCTAACCATTGCGCCACGGAAGCCCAAAAGTTAAATGCTCGTCAGGTATCGCGTAAAAACCTTGACTTTTTACGTCACATCTGAGACGTCACAACACCGCTCCTGGATGGGCTCGAACCACCAACCTTTCGGTTAACAGCCGAACGCGCTAACCATTGCGCCACGGAAGCCCAAAAATTAAATGGTCGTCAGGTATTGTGGCAAAACTTTGGCTTTCTACGTTACATTTGAGATCCCACACCACCGCTCCCGGGTGGGCTCGAACCACCAACCTATTGGTTAACAGCCGAACGCGCTAACCATTGAGCCACGGAAGCTCAGAAATTAAATGGTTGTCACGTATTGTGGATAAGTTTTGACTTTTTACGCTACATCTGAGACCCCACAACACCTCTTCCGGGTGGGCCTGAACCACCAGCCTTTCGATTAACAGTTGAACGCGCTAATAATTGCGCCACGGAAGCCCAAAAATTAAATGTTCGTCAGGTATTGTGGAAAAACTCTGACATTTTACGTCACATCTGAGACCTCACAACACCGCTCCCGGATGGGCTCGAACCACCAACCTATTGGTTAACAGCCGAACGCGCTAACCATTGAGCCACGGAAGCTCAAAAATTAAATGGTTGTCAGGTATTGTGGAAAACCTTGACTTTTTACGTCACATCTGAGACCTCACAACACCGCTCCCGGATGGGCTCGAACCACCAACCTATTGGTTAACAGCCGAACGCGCTAACCATTGCGCCACGGAAGCCCAAAAGTTAAATGCTCGTCAGGTATTGTGTAAAAACCTTGACTTTTTACGTCACATCTGAGACCTCACGACACCGCACCCGGATGGGCTCGAACCACCAACCTATTGGTTAACAGCCGAACGCGCTAACCATTGAGCCACGGAAGCTCAGAAATTAAATTGTTGTCAGGTATTGTGGAAAAACTTTGGCTTTCTACGTTACATTTGAGACCCCACAACACCTCTCCCGGGTGGGCTCGAACCACCAACCTTTCGATTAACAGCTGAACGCGCAAACCATTGTGCCACGGAAGCCCAAAAATTAAGTGCTCGTCAGGTATTGTTTAAAAACCTTGACTTTTTACGTCACGTCTGAGACCTCACAACACCGCTCCCGGATGGGCTCGAACCACCAACCTATTGGTTAACAGCCGAAAGCGCTAACCATTGCGCCACGGAAGCCCAAAAATTAAATGGTCGTCAGGTATTGTGGAAAAACTTTGGCTTTCTACGTTACATTTGAGATCACACAACACCGCTCCCGGGTGGGCTCGAACCACCAACCTATTGGTTAACAGCTGAACGCGCTAACCATTGAGCCACGGAAGCTCAGAAATTAAACGGTTGTCAGGTATTGTGGAAAAACTTTGGCTTTCTACGTTACATTTGAGACCCCACAACACCTCTCCAGGGTGGGCTCGAACCACCAACCTTTCGATTAACAGCTGAACGCGCTAACCATTGCGCCACGGAAGCCCAAAAATTAGATGCTCGTCAGATATTGTGTAAAAACCTTGACTTTTTACGTCACATCTGAGACCTCACAACACCGCTCCCGGATGGGCTCGAACCACCAACCTATTGGTTAACAGCCGAACGCGCTAACCATTGCGCCACGGAAGCCCAAAAGTTAAATGCTCGTCAGGTATCGCGTAAAAACCTTGACTTTTTACGTCACATCTGAGACGTCACAACACCGCTCCTGGATGGGCTCGAACCACCAACCTTTCGGTTAACAGCCGAACGCGCTAACCATTGCGCCACGGAAGCCCAAAAATTAAATGGTCGTCAGGTATTGTGGCAAAACTTTGGCTTTCTACGTTACATTTGAGATCCCACACCACCGCTCCCGGGTGGGCTCGAACCACCAACCTATTGGTTAACAGCCGAACGCGCTAACCATTGAGCCACGGAAGCTCAGAAATTAAATGGTTGTCACGTATTGTGGATAAGTTTTGACTTTTTACGCTACATCTGAGACCCCACAACACCTCTTCCGGGTGGGCCTGAACCACCAGCCTTTCGATTAACAGTTGAACGCGCTAATAATTGCGCCACGGAAGCCCAAAAATTAAATGTTCGTCAGGTATTGTGGAAAAACTCTGACTTTTTACGTCACATCTGAGACCTCACAACACCGCTCCCGGATGGGCTCTAACCACCAACCTATTGGTTAACAGCCGAACGCGCTAACCATTGAGCCACGAAAGCTCAGAAATTAAATGGTCGTCACGTATTGTGGAAAAACTTTGGCTTTCTACGTTACATTTGAGATCCCACAACACCGCTCCCGGGTGGGCTCGAACCACCAACCTATTGGTTAACAGCCGAACGCGTTAACCACTGCGCCACGGAAGCCCAAAAATTAAATGGTCGTCAGGTATAGTGGAAAAACTTTGGCTTTCTACGTTACGTTTGAGATCCCACAACGCCGCTCCCGGGTGGGCTCGAACCACTAAATTATTTGTTAACTGCTGAACGCGCTAACCATTGCGCCACGGAAGCTCAGAAATTAAATGGTTGTCACGTATTGTGGAAAAGTTTTGACTTTTTACGCTACATCTGAGACCCCACAACACCTCTCCTGGGTGGGCTCGAACCACCAACCTTTCGATTAACAGCTGAACGCGCTAACCATTGCGCCACGGAAGCCCAAAATTTCAATGTTCGTCAGGTATTGTGGAAAAACTCTGACATTTTATGTTACATCTGAGACGTCACAACACCGCTCCCGGGAGGGCTCAAACCACCAGTCTTTTGAATAGCAGCTGAACGCGCTAACCATTGCGCCACGGAAGCCCAAAAATTAAATGGTCGTCCGGTATTGTGGAAAAACTTTGACTTTTTACGTAACATCTGAGACCTCATAGCACCGCTCCCGGGTGTGCTCGAACCACCAACCTTTCTGTTAACAGCCGAACGCGCTAACGATTGCGCCACGGAAGCCCAGAATTTAAATGGTCGTCCGGTATTTTGGAAAAACCTTGACTTTTTACGTCACATCTGAGACGTCACAACACCGCTCCCGGTTGGGCTCGAACCACCAACCTATTGGTTAACAGCCGAACGCGCTAACCATTGAGCCACGAAAGCTCAGAAATTAAACTGTTGTCAGGTATTGTGGAAAAACTTTGGCTTTCTACGTTACATTTGAGACCCCACAACACCTCTCCCGGGTGGGCTCGAACCACCAACCTTTCGATTAACAGCTGAACGCGCTAACCATTGTGCCACGGAAGCCCAAAAGTTAAATGCTTGTTAGGTATTGTGTAAAAACCTTGACTTTTTACGTCACATCTGAGACCTCACTACACCGCTCCCGGATGGGCTCGAACCACCAACCTATTGGTTAACAGCCGAACGCGCTAACCATTGCGACACGGAAGCCCAAAAGTTAAATGCTCGTCAGGTATTATGTAAAAACCTTGGCTTTTTACGTCACATGTGAGACCTCACAACACCGCTCCCGGATGGGGTTGAACCACCAACCTATTGGTTAACAGCCGAACGCGCTAACCATTGAGCCACGGAAGCTCAGAAATTAAATTGTTGTCAGGTATTGTGGAAAAACTTTGGCTTTCTACGTTACATTTGAGACCCCACAACACCTCTCCCGGGTGGGCTCGAACCACCAACCTTTCGATTAACAGCTGAACGCGCTAACCATTGTGCCACGGAAGCCCAAAAGTTAAATGCTCGTTAGGTATTGTGTAAAAACCTTGACTTTTTACGTCACATCTGAGACCTCACTACACCGCTCCCGGATGGGCTCGAACCACCAACCTATTGGTTAACAGCCGAACGCGCTAACCATTGCGACACGGAAGCCCAAAAGTTAAATGCTCGTCAGGTATTATGTAAAAACCTTGGCTGTTTACGTCACATCTGAGACCTCACAACACCGCTCCCGGATGGGGTCGAACCACCAACCTATTGGTTAACAGCCGAACGCGCTAACCATTGAGCCACGGAAGCTCAGAAATTAAATTGTTGTCAGGTATTGTGGAAAAACTTTGGCTTTCTACGTTACATTTGAGACCCCACAACACCTCTCCCGGGTGGGCTCGAACCACCAACCTTTCGATTAACAGCTGAACGCGCTAACCATTGTGCCACGGAAGCCCAAAAATTAAATGCTCGTCAGGTATTGTGTAAAAACCTTGACTTTTTACGTCACATCTGAGACCTCACAACACCGCTCCCGGATGGGCTCGAACCACCAACCTATTGGTTAACAGCCGAACGCACAAACCATTGCGCCACGGAAGCCCAAAAGTTAAATGCTCGTCAGGTATTGTGTAAAAACCTTGACTTTTTACGTCACATCTGAGACCTCACAACACCGCTCCCGGATGGGCTCGAACCACCAACCTATTGGTTAACAGCCGAACGCGCTAACCATTGCGCCACGGAAGCCCAAAAGTTAAATGCTTGTTAGGTATTGTGGAAAAACCTTGACTTTTTACGTCACATCTGAGACCTCACAACACCGCTCCCGGATGGGCTCTAACCACCAACCTATTGGTTAACAGCCGAACGCGCTAACCATTGAGCCACGAAAGCTCAGAAATTAAATGGTCGTCACGTATTGTGGAAAAACTTTGGCTTTCTACGTTACATTTGAGATCCCACAACACCGCTCCCGGATGGGCTCGAACCACACACCTATTCGTTAACAGCCGAACGCGCTAACCTTTGAGCCAAGGAAGCCCAAAAATTTAATGGTCGTCAGGTATTGTAGCAAAACTTTGGCTTTCTACGTTACATTTGAGATCCCACACCACCGCTCCCGGGTGGGCTCGAACCACCAACCTATTGGTTAACAGCTGAACGCGCTAACCATTGAGCCACGGAAGCTCAGAAATTAAATGGTTGTCACGTATTGCAGAAAAGTTTTGACTTTTTACGCTACATCTGAGACCCCACAACACCTCTCTCGGGTGGGCTCGAACCTTCAACCTTTCGATTAACAGCTGAACGCGCTAATCATTGCGCCACGGAAGCCCAAAAATTAAATGGTCGTCAGGTGCTGTGGAAAAAACCTTGACTTTTTACGTCACATCTGAGACGTCACAACACCGCTCCCGGATGGGCTCGAACCACACACCTATTCGTTAACAGCCGAACGCGCTAACCTTTGAGCCAAGGAAGCCCAAAAATTTAATGGTCGTCAGGTATTGTGGCAAAACTTTGGCTTTCTACGTTACATTTGAGATCCCACACCACCGGTCCCGGGTGGGCTCGAACCACCAACCTATTGGTTAACAGCCGAACGCGCTAACCATTGAGCCACGGAAGCTCAGAAATTAAATGGTTGTCACGTATTGTGGATAGGTTTTGACTTTTTACACTACATCTGAGACCCCACAACACCTCTTCCGGGTGGGCTTGAACCGCCAGCCTTTCGATTAACAGTTGAACGCGCTAATAACTGCGCCACGGAAGCCCAAAAATTAAATGATCGTCAGGTATTGTGGAAAAACTCTGACATTTTACGTTACATCTGAGACGTCACAACACCGCTCCAGGATGGGCTCGAACCACCAACCTTTCGGTTAACAGCTGAACGCGCTGACCATTGCGCCACGGAAGCCCAAAAATTAAATGGTCGTCAGGTATTGTGGAAAAATTTTGGCTTTCAACGTTACATTTGAGATCCCAAAATACCGCTCCCGGGTGGGCTCGAACCACCAACCGATTGGTTAACAGCCGAATTCGCTAACCATTGAGCCACGGAAGCTCAGAATTTAAGTGGTTGTCACATATTGTGGAAAAGTTTTGACATTTTACGTTACATCTGAGACGTCACAACACCGCTCCCGGATGGGCTCGAACCACCAACCTTTCGGTTAACAGCCGAACGCGCTAACCATTGCGCCACGGAAGACCAAAAATTAAATGGTCGTCAGGTGTTGTGGAAAAAACCTTGACTTTTTACGTCACATCTGAGACGTCACAAAACCGCTCCCGGATGGGCTCGAACCACACACCTATTGGTTTACAGCCGAACGCGCTAACCTTTGAGCCACGGAAGCTCAGAAATTAAATGGTTGTCAGGTATTGTGGATAAGTTATGACTTTTTACGTTACATGTGTGACCCTACAACACCGCTCCCGGATGGGCTCGAACCACCAACCTTTCGGTTAACAGCCGAACGCACAAACCATTGCGCCACGGAAGCCCAAAAGTTAAATGCTCGTCAGGTATTGTGTAAAAACCTTGACTTTTTACGTCACATCTGAGACCTCACAACACCGCTCCCGGATGGGCTCGAACCACCAACCTATTGGTTAACAGCCGAACGCGCTAACCATTGCGCCACGGATGCCCAAAAGTTAAATGCTCGTCAGGTATTGTGTAAAAACCTTGACTTTTTACGTCACATCTGAGACCTCACGACACCGCTCCCGGATGGGCTCGAACCACCAACCTATTGGTTAACAGCCGAACGCGCTAACCATTGAGCCACGGAAGCTCAGAAATTAAATTGTTGTCAGGTATTGTGGAAAAACTTTGGCTTTCTACGTTACATTTGAGACCCCACAACACCTCTCCCGGGTGGGCTCGAACCACCAACCTTTCGATTAACAGCTGAACGCGCAAACCATTGTGCCACGGAACCCCAAAAATTAAATGCTCGTCAGGTATTGTGTAAAAACCTTGACTTTTTACGTCACGTCTGAGACCTCACAACACCGCTCCCGGATGGGCTCGAACCACCAACCTATTGGTTAACAGCCGAACGCGCTAACCATTGCGCCACGGAAGCCCAAAAATTAAACGGTTGTCAGGTATTGTGGAAAAACTTTGGCTTTCTACGTTACATTTGAGACCCCACAACACCTCTCCAGGGTGGGCTCGAACCACCAACCTTTCGATTAACAGCTGAACGCGCTAACCATTGCGCCACGGAAGCCCAAAAATTAGATACTCGTCAGATATTGTGTAAAAACCTTGACTTTTTACGTCACATCTGAGACCTCACAACACCGCTCCCGGATGGGCTCGAACCACCAACCTATTGGTTAACAGCCGAACGCGCTAAAATTAAATGGTCGTCACGTATTGTGGAAAAACTTTGGCTTTCTACGTTACATTTGAGATCCCACAACACCGCTCCCGGGTGGGCTCGAACCACCAACCTATTGGTTAACAGCCGAACGCGTTAACCATTGCGCCACGGAAGCCCAAAAATTAAATGGTCGTCAGGTATTGTGTAAAAAATGGTTAGCCGAACGCGCTAACCATTGCGCCACGGAAGCCCAAAAGTTAAATGCTCGTCAGGTATTGTGTAAAAACCTTGACTTTTTACGTCACATCTGAGACCTCACGACACCGCTCCCGGATGGGCTCGAACCACCAACCTATTGGTTAACAGCCGAACGCGCTAACCATTGAGCCACGGAAGCTCAGAAATTAAATTGTTGTCAGGTATTGTGGAAAAACTTTGGCTTTCTACGTTACATTTGAGACCCCACAACACCTCTCCCGGGTGGGCTCGAACCACCAACCTTTCGATTAACAGCTGAACGCGCAAACCATTGTGCCACGGAAGCCCAAAAATTAAATGCTCGTCAGGTATTGTGTAAAAACCTTGACTTTTTACGTCACGTCTGAGACCTCACAACACCGCTCCCGGATGGGCTCGAACCACCAACCTATTGGTTAACAGCCGAACGCGCTAACCATTGCGCCACGGAAGCCCAAAAATTAAACGGTTGTCAGGTATTGTGGAAAAACTTTGGCTTTCTACGTTACATTTGAGACCCCACAACACCTCTCCAGGGTGGGCTCGAACCACCAACCTTTCGATTAACAGCTGAACGCGCTAACCATTGCGCCACGGAAGCCCAAAAATTAGATACTTGTCAGATATTGTGTAAAAACCTTGACTTTTTACGTCACATCTGAGACGTCACAACACCGCTCCTGGATGGGCTCGAACCACCAACCTTTCGGTTAACAGCCGAACGCGCTAACCATTGCGCCACGGAAGCCCAAAAATTAAATGGTCGTCACGTATTGTGGAAAAACTTTGGCTTTCTACGTTACATTTGAGATCCCACAACACCGCTCCCGGGTGGGCTCGAACCACCAACCTATTGGTTAACAGCCGAACGCGTTAACCATTGCGCCACGGAAGCCCAAAAATTAAATGGTCGTCAGGTATTGTGGAAAAACTTTGGCTTTCTACGTTACGTTTGAGATCCCACAACGCCGCTCCCGGGTGGGCTCGAACCACTAAATTATTTGTTAACTGCTGAACGCGCTAACCATTGCGCCACGGAAGCTCAGAAATTAAATGGTTGTCACGTATTGTGGAAAAACTTTGACTTTTTACGTAACATCTGAGACCTCATAGCACCGCTCCCGGGTGTGCTCGAACCACCAACCTTTCTGTTAACAGCCGAACGCGCTAACGATTGCGCCACGGAAGCCCAGAATTTAAATGGTCGTCCGGTATTTTGGAAAAACCTTGACTTTTTACGTCACATCTGAGACGTCACAACACCGCTCCCGGATGGGCTCGAACCACCAACCTATTGGTTAACAGCCGAACGCGCTAACCATTGAGCCACGGAAGCTCAGCAATTAAACTGTTGTCAGGTATTGTGGAAAAACTTTGGCTTTCTACGTTACATTTGAGACCCCACAACACCTCTCCCGGGTGGGCTCGAACCACCAACCTTTCGATTAACAGCTGAACGCGCTAACCATTGTGCCACGGAAGCCCAAAAGTTAAATGCTCGTTAGGTATTGTGTAAAAACCTTGACTTTTTACGTCACATCTGAGACCTCACTACACCGCTCCCGGATGGGCTCGAACCACCAACCTATTGGTTAACAGCCGAACGCGCTAACCATTGCGACACGGAAGCCCAAAAGTTAAATGCTCGTCAGGTATTATGTAAAAACCTTGGCTTTTTACGTCACATCTGAGACCTCACAACACCGCTCCCGGATGGGGTCGAACCACCAACCTATTGGTTAACAGCCGAACGCGCTAACCATTGAGCCACGGAAGCTCAGAAATTAAATTGTTGTCAGGTATTGTGGAAAAACTTTGGCTTTCTACGTTACATTTGAGACCCCACAACACCTCTCCCGGGTGGGCTCGAACCACCAACCTTTCGATTAACAGCTGAACGCGCTAACCATTGTGCCACGGAAGCCCAAAAATTAAATGCTCGTCAGGTATTGTGTAAAAACCTTGACTTTTTACGTCACATCTGAGACCTCACAACACCGCTCCCGGATGGGCTCGAACCACCAACCTATTGGTTAACAGCCGAACGCACAAACCATTGCGCCACGGAAGCCCAAAAGTTAAATGCTCGTCAGGTATTGTGTAAAAACCTTGACTTTTTACGTCACATCTGAGACCTCACAACACCGCTTCCGGATGGGCTCGAACCACCAACCTATTGGTTAACAGCCGAACGCGCTAACCATTGCGCCACGGAAGCCCAAAAGTTAAATGCTTGTTAGGTATTGTGGAAAAACCTTGACTTTTTACGTCACATCTGAGACCTCACAACACCGCTCCCGGATGGGCTCTAACCACCAACCTATTGGTTAACAGCCGAACGCGCTAACCATTGAGCCACGAAAGCTCAGAAATTAAATGGTCGTCACGTATTGTGGAAAAACTCTGACATTTTACGTCACTTCTGAGACCTCACAACACCGCTCCCGGATGGGCTCGAACCACCACCCTATTGGTTAAAAGCTGAACGCGCTAACCATTCAGCCACGGAAGCTCAGAAATTAAATGGTTGTCACGTATTGTGGAAAAACTTTGGCTTTCTACGTTACATTTGAGATCCCACAACACCGCTCCCGGGTGGGCTCGAACCACCAACCTATTTGTTAACAGCCGAACGCGTTAACCATTGCGCCACGGAAGCCCAAAAATTAAATGGTCGTCAGGTATTGTGGAAAAACTTTGGCTTTCTACGTTACGTTTGAGATCCCACAACGCCGCTCCCGGGTGGGCTCGAACCACTAACCTATTTGTTAACTGCTGAACGCGCTAACCATTGCGCCACGGAAGCCCAAAAATTAAATGCTCGTCAGGTATTGTGTAAAAACCTTGACTTTTTACGTCACTTCTGAGACCTCACAACACCGCTCCCGGATGGGCTCGAACCACCAACCTATTGGTTAACAGCCGAACGCGCTAACCATTGAGCCACGAAAGCTCAGAAATTAAATGGTTGTCAGGTGTTGTGGATAAGTTATGACTTATTACGTTACATCTGAGACCCTACAACACCTCTCTCGGTTGGGCTCGAACCACCAACCTTTCGGTTAACAGCCGAACGCGCTAACCATTGCGCCAAGGAAGCCCAAAATATAAATGGTCGTCAGGTATTGTGGAAAAACTTTGTCTTTCTACGTTACATTTGAGATCCCACAACACCGCTCCCGGGTGGGCTCGAACCACCACCCTATTGGTTAAAAGCTGAACGCGCTAACCATTCAGCCACGGAAGCTCAGAAATTAAATGGTTGTCACGTATTGTGGAAAAACTTTGGCTTTCTACGTTACATTTGAGATCCCACAACACCGCTCCCGGGTGGGCTCGAACCACCAACCTATTTGTTAACAGCCGAACGCGTTAACCATTGCGCCACGGAAGCCCAAAAATTAAATGGTCGTCAGGTATTGTGGAAAAACTTTGGCTTTCTACGTTACGTTTGAGATCCCACAACGCCGCTCCCGGGTGGGCTCGAACCACTAACCTATTTGTTAACTGCTGAACGCGCTAACCATTGCGCCACGGAAGCCCAAAAATTAAATGCTCGTCAGGTATTGTGGAAAAACTCTGACATTTTACGTTATATCTGAGACCTCACAACACCGCTCCCGGATGGGCTCGAACCACCAACCTATTGGTTAACAGCCGAACGCGCTAACCATTGAGCCACGGAAGCTCAGAGATTAAATGGTTGTCATGTGTTGTGGATAAGTTATGACTTATGACGTTACATCTGAGACCCTACAACACCTCTCTCGGTTGGGCTCGAACCACCAACCTTTCGGTTAACAGCCGAACGCGCTAACCATTGCGCCAAGGAAGCCCAAAATATAAATGGTCGTCAGGTATTGTGGAAAAACTTTGTCTTTCTACGTTACATTTGAGATCCCACAACACAGCTCCCGGGTGGGCTCGAACCACCACCCTATTGGTTAAAAGCTGAACGCGCTAACCATTCAGCCACGGAAGCTCAGAGATTAAATGGTTGTCAGGTGTTGTGGATAAGTTATGACTTATGACGTTACATCTGAGACCCTACAACACCTCTCTCGGTTGGGCTCGAACCACCAACCTTTCGGTTAACAGCCGAACGCGCTAACCATTGCGCCAAGGAAGCCCAAAATATAAATGGTCGTCAGGTATTGTGGAAAAACTTTGTCTTTCTACGTTACATTTGAGATCCCACAACACAGCTCCCGGGTGGGCTCGAACCACCACCCTATTGGTTAAAAGCTGAACGCGCTAACCATTCAGCCACGGAAGCTCAGAAATTAAATGGTTGTCACGTATTGTGGAAAAACTTTGGCTTTCTACGTTACATTTGAGATCCCACAACACCTCTCCCGGGTGGGCTCGAACCACCAACCTTTCGATTAACAGCTGAACGCGCAAACCATTGTGCCACGGAAGCCCAAAAATTAAATGCTCGTCAGGTATTGTGTAAAAACCTTGACTTTTTACGTCACGTCTGAGACCTCACAACACCGCTCCCGGATGGGCTCGAACCACCAACCTATTGGTTAACAGCCGAACGCGCTAACCATTGCGCCACGGAAGCCCAAAAATTAAACGGTTGTCAGGTATTGTGGAAAAACTTTGGCTTTCTACGTTACATTTGAGACCCCACAACACCTCTCCAGGGTGGGCTCGAACCACCAACCTTTCGATTAACAGCTGAACGCGCTAACCATTGCGCCACGGAAGCCCAAAAATTAGATACTTGTCAGATATTGTGTAAAAACCTTGACTTTTTACGTCACATCTGAGACGTCACAACACCGCTCCTGGATGGGCTCGAACCACCAACCTTTCGGTTAACAGCCGAACGCGCTAACCATTGCGCCACGGAAGCCCAAAAATTAAATGGTCGTCACGTATTGTGGAAAAACTTTGGCTTTCTACGTTACATTTGAGATCCCACAACACCGCTCCCGGGTGGGCTCGAACCACCAACCTATTGGTTAACAGCCGAACGCGTTAACCATTGCGCCACGGAAGCCCAAAAATTAAATGGTCGTCAGGTATTGTGGAAAAACTTTGGCTTTCTACGTTACGTTTGAGATCCCACAACCCCGCTCCCGGGTGGGCTCGAACCACTAAATTATTTGTTAACTGCTGAACGCGCTAACCATTGCGCCACGGAAGCTCAGAAATTAAATGGTTGTCACGTATTGTGGAAAAACTTTGACTTTTTACGTAACATCTGAGACCTCATAGCACCGCTCCCGGGTGTGCTCGAACCACCAACCTTTCTGTTAACAGCCGAACGCGCTAACGATTGCGCCACGGAAGCCCAGAATTTAAATGGTCGTCCGGTATTTTGGAAAAACCTTGACTTTTTACGTCACATCTGAGACGTCACAACACCGCTCCCGGATGGGCTCGAACCACCAACCTATTGGTTAACAGCCGAACGCGCTAACCATTGAGCCACGGAAGCTCAGAAATTAAACTGTTGTCAGGTATTGTGGAAAAACTTTGGCTTTCTACGTTACATTTGAGACCCCACAACACCTCTCCCGGGTGGGCTCGAACCACCAACCTTTCGATTAACAGCTGAACGCGCTAACCATTGTGCCACGGAAGCCCAAAAGTTAAATGCTCGTTAGGTATTGTGTAAAAACCTTGACTTTTTACGTCACATCTGAGACCTCACTACACCGCTCCCGGATGGGCTCGAACCACCAACCTATTGGTTAACAGCCGAACGCGCTAACCATTGCGACACGGAAGCCCAAAAGTTAAATGCTCGTCAGGTATTATGTAAAAACCTTGGCTTTTTACGTCACATCTGAGACCTCACAACACCGCTCCCGGATGGGGTCGAACCACCAACCTATTGGTTAACAGCCGAACGCGCTAACCATTGAGCCACGGAAGCTCAGAAATTAAATTGTTGTCAGGTATTGTGGAAAAACTTTGGCTTTCTACGTTACATTTGAGACCCCACAACACCTCTCCCGGGTGGGCTCGAACCACCAACCTTTCGATTAACAGCTGAACGCGCTAACCATTGTGCCACGGAAGCCCAAAAATTAAATGCTCGTCAGGTATTGTGTAAAAACCTTGACTTTTTACGTCACATCTGAGACCTCACAACACCGCTCCCGGATGGGCTCGAACCACCAACCTATTGGTTAACAGCCGAACGCACAAACCATTGCGCCACGGAAGCCCAAAAGTTAAATGCTCGTCAGGTATTGTGTAAAAACCTTGACTTTTTACGTCACATCTGAGACCTCACAACACCGCTTCCGGATGGGCTCGAACCACCAACCTATTGGTTAACAGCCGAACGCGCTAACCATTGCGCCACGGAAGCCCAAAAGTTAAATGCTTGTTAGGTATTGTGGAAAAACCTTGACTTTTTACGTCACATCTGAGACCTCACAACACCGCTCCCGGATGGGCTCTAACCACCAACCTATTGGTTAACAGCCGAACGCGCTAACCATTGAGCCACGAAAGCTCAGAAATTAAATGGTCGTCACGTATTGTGGAAAAACTCTGACATTTTACGTCACTTCTGAGACCTCACAACACCGCTCCCGGATGGGCTCGAACCACCACCCTATTGGTTAACAGCCGAACGCGCTAACCATTGAGCCACGGAAGCCCAAAAGTTAAATACTCGTCAGGTATTGTGTAAAAACCTTGACTTCTTACGTCACATCTGAGACCTCACGACACCGCTCCCGGATGGGCTCGAACCACCAACCTATTGGTTAACAGCCGAACGCGCTAACCATTGTGCCACGGAAGCCCAAAAGTTTAATGCTCGTCAGGTATTGTGTAAAAACCTTGACTTTTTACGTCACATCTGAGACCTCACAACACCGCTCCCGGATGGGCTCGAACCACCAACCTATTGCTTAACAGCCGAACGCGCTAACCATTGCGCCACGGAAGCCCAAAAGTTAAATACTCGTCAGGTATTGTTTAAAAACCTTGACTATTTACGTCACATCTGAGACCTCACAACACCGCTCCCGGATGGGCTCGAACTACCAACCTATTGGTTAACAGCCGAACGCGCTAACCATTGAGCCACGGAAGCTCAGAAATTAAATGGTTGTCAGGTGTTGTGGAAAAACTTTGGCTTTCTACGTTACATTTGAGACCCCACAACACCTCTCCCGGGTGGGCTCGAACCACCAACCTTTCGATTAACAGCTGAGCGCGCTAACCATTGCGCCACGGAATCCCAAAAATTAAATGCTCGTCAGGTATTGTGTAAAAACCTTGACTTTTTACGTCACATCTGAGACCTCACAACACCGCTCCCGGATGGGCTCGAACCACCAACCTATTGGTTAACAGCCGAACGCGCTAACCATTGCGCCACGGAAGCCCAAAAATTAAATGGTCGTCAGGTATTGTGGAACAATTTTGGCTTTCTACGTTACATTTGAGATCACACAACACCGCTCCCGGGTGGGCTCGAACCACCAACCTATTGGTTAACAGCCGAACGCGCTAACCATTGCGCCAAGGAAGCCCAAAATTTAAATGCTCGTCAGGTATTGTGAAAAAACCTTGACTTTTTACGTCACATCTGAGACCTCACAACACCGCTCCCGGATGGGCTCGAACCACCAACCTATTGCTTAACAGCCGAACGCGCTAACCATTGCGCCACGGAAGCCCAAAAGTTAAATACTCGTCAGGTATTGTGTAAAAACCTTGACTTCTTACGTCACATCTGAGACCTCACAACACCGCTCCCGGATGCGCTCGAACCACCAACCTATTGGTTAACAGCCGAACGCGCTAACCATTGCGCCACGGAAGCCCAAAAGTTAAATGCTCGTCAGGTATTGTGTAAAAACCTTGACTATTTACGTCACATCTGAGACCTCACAACACCGCTCCCGGATGGGCTCGAACTACCAACCTATTGGTTAACAGCCGAACGCGCTAACCATTGAGCCACGGAAGCTCAGAAATTAAATGGTTGTCAGGTGTTGTGGAAAAACTTTGGCTTTCTACGTTACATTTGAGACCCCACAACACCTCTCCCGGGTGGGCTCGAACCACCAACCTTTCGATTAACAGCTGAACGCGCTAACCATTGCGCCACGGAATCCCAAAAATTAAATGCTCGTCAGGTATTGTGTAAAAACCTTGACTTTTTACGTCACATCTGAGACCTCACAAAACCGCTACCGGATGGGCTCGAACCACCAACCTACTGGTTAACAGCCGAACGCGCTAACCATTGCGCCACGGAAGCCCAAAAGTTAAATACTCGTCAGGTATTGTGTAAAAACCTTGACTTCTTACGTCACATCTGAGACCTCACAACACCGCTCCCGGATGGGCTCGAACCACCAACCTATTGGTTAACAGCCGAACGCGCTAAACATTGCGCCACGGAAGCCCAAATGTTAAATGCTCGTCAGGTATTGTGTAAAAACCTTGACTTTTTACGTCACATCTGAGACCTCACAACACCGCTCCCGGATGGGCTCGAACCACCAACCTATTGGTTAACAGCCGAACGCGCTAACCATTGCGCCACGGAAGCCCAAAAGTTAAATGCTCGTCAGGTATTGTGTAAAAACCTTGATTTTTTACGTCAAATCTGAGACCTCACAACACCGCTCCCTGATGGGGTCGAACCACCAACCTATTGGTTAACAGCCGAACGCGCTAACCATTGCGCCACGGAAGCCCAAAAATTAAATGGTCGTCATTTATTGTGCAAAAACTTTGGCTTTCTACGTTACATTTGAGATCCCACATCACCGCTCCCGGGTGGGCTCGAACCACCAACCTATTGGTTAACAGCCGAACGCGCTAACCATTGAGCCACGGAAGCTCAGAAATTAAATGGTTGTCAGGTATTGTGGAAAAACTTTGACTTTTTACGTCACATCTGAGACCTCACAACACCGCTCCCGGATGGGCTCGAACCACCAACCTTTCGGTTAACAGCCGAACGCGCTAACCATTGCGCCACGGACGCCCAAAAAAAATGGTCGTCAGGTATTGTGGAAAAACTTTGGCTTTCTACGTTACATTTGAGATCACACAACACCGCTCCCTGGTGGGCTCGAACCACCAACCTATTGGTTAACAGCCGAACGCGCTAACCATTGCGCCACGGAAGCCCAAAAATTAAATGGTCGTCAGGTATTGTGGAAAAACTTTGGCTTTCTACGTTACATTTGAGATCACATAACACCGCTCCCGGGTGGGCTCGAACCACCAACCTATTGGTAACAGCTGATCGCGCTAACCATTGCGCCACGGAAGCCCAAAAATTAAATGCTCGTCAGGTATTGTGGAAAAACTCTGACATTTTACGTTACATCTGAGACGTCACAACACCGCTCCCGGGAGGGCTCGAACCACCAACCTTTCGGTTAACAGCTGAACGCGCTGACCATTGCGCCACTGAAGCCCAAAAATTAAATTTTCGTCAGGTATTGAGGTAAAACTTTGACTTTTTACTTCACATCCTAGACCTCACAACACCGCTCCCGGATGGGCTCCAACCAACAAACTTTCGATTGACAGCCGAACGCGCTAACCATTGAGCCACGGAAGCTCTGAAATTAAATGGTTGTCACGTATTGTGGAAAAGTTTTGACTTTTTACGCTACATCTGAGACCCCACAACACCTCTACCGGGTGGGCTCGAACCACCAACCTTTCGATTAACAGCTGAACGCGCTAACCATTGCGCCACGGAAGTCCAAAAATTAAATGTTCGTCAGGTATTGTGGAAAAACTCTGACATTTTACGTTACATCTGAGACATCACAACACCGCTCCCGGATGGGCTAGAACCTCCAACCTATTGGTTAACAGCCGAACGCGCTAACCATTGAGCCACGGAAGCTCAGAAATTAAATGGTTGTCAGGTATTGTTGAAAATTACGACTTTTCACGCTTCATCTGAGACCTCACAACACCTCTCACGGGTGGGCTCGAATACCAACCTTTCGATTAACAGCTGAACGCGCTAACCATTGCGCCACGGAAGCCCAAAAATTAAATGCTCGTCAGGTATTGTGGAAAAACTCTGACATTTTACGTTACATCTGAGACGTCACAACACCGCTCCCGGGAGGGCTCGAACCACCAACCTTTCGGTTAACAGCTGAACGCGCTGACCATTGCGCCACTGAAGCCCAAAAACTAAATTTTCGTCAGGTATTGAGGTAAAACCTTGTCTTTTTACTTCACATCTGAGACCTCACAACACCGCTCCTGGATGGGCTCGAACCACCAACCTTTCGGTTAACAGCCGAACGCGCTAACCATTCGCCACGGACGCCCAAAAATTAAATGGTCGTCAGGTATTGTGGAAAAACTTTGGCTATTTACGTTACATTTGAGATCCAAAAACACCGCTCCCGGGTGGGCTCGAACCACCAACCTATTGGTTAACAGCCGAACGCGCTAACCATTGAGCCACGGAAGATCAGAAATTAAATGGTTGTCACGTATTGTGGAAAAGTTTTGACTTTTAACGCTACATCTGAGACCCCACAACACCTCTTCCGGTGGGCTCGAACCACCAACCTTTCGATTAAGTGCTCGACGCGCTAATTATTGCGCCACGGAAGGCCAAAAATTAAATGTTCGTCAGGTATTGTGGAAAAACTCTGACATTTTACGTAACATCTGGGACGTCACAACACCGCTCCCGGATGGGCTCGAACCACCAACCTTTCGGTTAACAGCCGAACGCGCTAGCCATTGCGCCACGGACGCCCAAAAATTAAATGGTTGTCAGGTTTTGTTGAAAAGTTACGACTTTTCACGCTACATCTGAGACCCCACAAAACCTCTCTTTTGGGCTCGAACCACCAACCTTTCGGTTAACAGCTGAACGCGCTAACCATTGCGCCACGGAAGCCCAAAAATTAAATGGTCGTCAGGTATTGTGGAAAAACTTTGGCTATTTACGTTACATTTGAGATCCAAAAACACCGCTCCCGGGTGGGCTCGAACCACCAAGCTAATGGTTAACAGCCGAACGCGCTAACCATTGAGCCACGAAAGATCAGAAAATAAATGGTTATCACGTATTATGGAAAAAGTTTGACTTTTCACGCTACATCTGAGACCTCACAACACCTCTCCCGGGTGGGCTCGAACCACCAACCTTTCCATAAACAGCTGAACGCGCTAACCATTGCGCCACGGAAGCCCAAAAAATAAATGCTCGTCAGGTATTGAGGTAAAACTTTAACTTTTTACTTCACATCCGAGACCTCACAACACCGCTCCCGGATGGGCTCGAACCACCAACCTTTCGATTAACAGCCGAACGCGCTAACCATTGAGCCACGGAAGCTCAGAAATTGAATGGTTGTCACGTATTGTGGAAAAGTTTTGACTTTTTACGCTACATCTGAGACCCCACATCACCTCTTCCGGGTGGGCTCGAACCACCAACCTTTCGATTAACAGCTGAACGCGCTAACCATTGCGCCACGGAAGCCCAAAAATTAAATGTTCGTCAGGTATTGTGGAAAAACTCTGACATTTTACGTTACATCTGAGACATCACAACACCGCTCCCGGATGGGCTAGAACCACCAACCTATTGGTTAACAGCCGAACGCGCTAACCATTGAGCCACGGAAGCTCAGAAATTAAATGGTTGTCAGGTATTGTTGAAAAGTTACGACTTTTCACGCTACATCTGAGACCCCACAAAACCTCTCTCGTTTGGGCTCGAACCACCAACCTTTCGGTTAACAGCTGAACGCGCTGACCATTGCGCCACTGAAGCCCAAAAATTAAATTTTCGTCAGGTATTGAGGTAAAACTTTGACTTTTTACTTCACATCTGAGGCCTCACAACACCGCTCCCGGATGGGCTCGAACCACCAACCTTTCGGTTAACAGCCGAATGCGCTAACCATTCGCCACGGACGCCCAAAAATTAAATGGTCGTCAGGTATTGTGGAAAAATTTTGGCTATTTACGTTACATTTGAGATCCAAAAACACCGCTCCCGGATGGGCTCGAACCACCAACCTATTGGTTAACAGCCGAACGCGCTAACCATTGAGCCACGAAAGATCAGAAAATAAATGGTTATCACGTATTATGGAAAAAGTTTGACTTTTCACGCTACATCTGAGACCTCACAACACCGCTCCCGGATGGGCTCGAACCACCAACCTTTCGATTAACAGCCGAACGCGCTAACCATTGAGCCACGGAAGCTCAGAAATTGAACGGTTGTCACGTATTGTGGAAAAGTTTTGACTTTTTACGCTACATCTGAGACCCCACATCACCTCTTCCGGGTGGGCTCGAACCACCAACCTTTCGATTAACAGCTGAACGCGCTAACCATTGCGCCACGGAAGCCCAAAAATTAAATGTTCGTCAGGTATTGTGGAAAAACTCTGACATTTTACGTTACATCTGAGACATCACAACACCGCTCCCGGATGGGCTAGAACCACCAACCTATTGGTTAACAGCCGAACGCGCTAACCATTGAGCCACGGAAGCTCAGAAGTTAAATGGTTGTCAGGTATTGTTGAAAAGTTACGACTTTTCACGCTACATCTGAGACCCCACAAAACCTCTCTCGTTTGGGCTCGAACCACCAACCTTTCGGTTAACAGCTGAACGCGCTGACCATTGCGCCACTGAAGCCCAAAAATTAAATTTTCGTCAGGTATTGAGGTAAAACTTTGACTTTTTACTTCACATCTGAGGCCTCACAACACCGCTCCCGGATGGGCTCGAACCACCAACCTTTCGGTTAACAGCCGAATGCGCTAACCATTGAGCCACGAAAGCTCAGAAAATAAATGGTTGTCACGTATTGTGGAAAAGTTTTGACTTTTTACGCTACATATGAGACCCAACAACACCTCTCCCGGGTGGGCTCGAACCACCAAACTTTCGATTAACAGCTGAACGCGCTAACCATTGCGCCACGCAAGCCCAACAATTAAATGTTCGTCAGGTATTGTGGAAAAACTCTGACATTTTACGTTACATCTGAGACGTCACAACACTTCTCCCGGATAGGCTCGAACCACCAACCAATTGGTTAACAGCCGAACGCGCTAACCATTGAGCCACAGAAGCTCAGAAATTAAATGGTTGTTAGGTTTTGTGGATAAGTTATGACTTTTTACGTTACATCTTAGACCCTACAACACCTCTCCCAGGTGGGCTCGAACCACCATCCTTTCGGTTAACAGCCGAACGCGCTAACCATTGCGCCAAGGAAGCCCAAAAATTAAATGGTTGTCACGTATTGTGGAAAAGTTTTGACTTTTAACGCTACATCTGAGACCCCACAACACCTCTTACGGGTGGGCTCGAACCACCAACCTTTCGATTAAGAGCTGGACGCGCTAATTACTGCGCCACGGAAGCCCAAAAATTAAATGTTCGTCAGGTATTGTGGAAAAACTCTGACATTTTACGTAACATCTGAGACGTCACAACACCGCTCCCGGATGGGCTCGAACCACCAACCTTTCGGTTAACAGCCGAACGCGCTAGCCATTGCGCCACGGATGCCCAAAAATTAAATGGTTGTCAGGTATTTTTGAAAAGTTACGACTTTTCACGCTTCATCTGAGACCCCACAAATCCTCTCTCGTTTGGGCTCGAACCACCAACCTTTCGGTTAACAGCTGAACGCACTAACCATTGCGCCACGGAAGCCCAAAAATTAAATGGTCGTCAGGTATTGTAGAAAAACTTTGGCTATTTACGTTACATTTGAGATCCAAAAACACCGCTCCCGGGTGGGCTCGAACCACCAAGCTATTGGTTAACAGCCTAACGCGCTAACCATTGAGCCACGAAAGATCAGAAAATAAATGGTTATCACGTATTATGGAAAAATTTTGACTTTTCACGCTACATCTGAGACCTAACAACACCTCTCCCGGGTGGGCTCGAACCACCAACCTTTCGGTTAACAGCCGAATGCGCTAACCATTCGCCACGGACGCCCAAAAATTAAATGGTCGTCAGGTATTGTGGAAAAATTTTGGCTATTTACGTTACATTTGAGATCCAAAAACACCGCTCCCGGGTGGGCTCGAACCACCAACCTATTGGTTAACAGCCGAACGCGCTAACCATTGAGCCACGAAAGATCAGAAAATAAATGGTTATCACGTATTATGGAAAAAGTTTGACTTTTCACGCTACATCTGAGACCTCACAACACCGCTCCCGGATGGGCTCGAACCACCAACCTTTCGATTAACAGCCGAACGCGCTAACCATTGAGCCACGGAAGCTCAGAAATTGAATGGTTGTCACGTATTGTGGAAAAGTTTTGACTTTTTACGCTACATCTGAGACCCCACATCACCTCTTCCGGGTGGGCTCGAACCACCAACCTTTCGATTAACAGCTGAACGCGCTAACCATTGCGCCACGGAAGCCCAAAAATTAAATGTTCGTCAGGTATTGTGGAAAAACTCTGACATTTTACGTTACATCTGAGACATCACAACACCGCTCCCGGATGGGCTAGAACCACCAACCTATTGGTTAACAGCCGAACGCGCTAACCATTGAGCCACGGAAGCTCAGAAGTTAAATGGTTGTCAGGTATTGTTGAAAAGTTACGACTTTTCACGCTACATCTGAGACCCCACAAAACCTCTCTCGTTTGGGCTCGAACCACCAACCTTTCGGTTAACAGCTGAACGCGCTGACCATTGCGCCACTGAAGCCCAAAAATTAAATTTTCGTCAGGTATTGAGGTAAAACTTTGACTTTTTACTTCACATCTGAGGCCTCACAACACCGCTCCCGGATGGGCTCGAACCACCAACCTTTCGGTTAACAGCCGAATGCGCTAACCATTGAGCCACGAAAGCTCAGAAAATAAATGGTTGTCATGTATTGTGGAAAAGTTTTGACTTTTTACGCTACATATGAGACCCAACAACACCTCTCCCGGGTGGGCTCGAACCACCAAACTTTCGATTAACAGCTGAACGCGCTAACCATTGCGCCACGCAAGCCCAACAATTAAATGTTCGTCAGGTATTGTGGAAAAACTCTGACATTTTACGTTACATCTGAGACGTCACAACACTTCTCCCGGATAGGCTCGAACCACCAACCAATTGGTTAACAGCCGAACGCGCTAACCATTGAGCCACAGAAGCTCAGAAATTAAATGGTTGTTAGGTTTTGTGGATAAGTTATGACTTTTTACGTTACATCTTAGACCCTACAACACCTCTCCCAGGTGGGCTCGAACCACCATCCTTTCGGTTAACAGCCGAACGCGCTAACCATTGCGCCAAGGAAGCCCAAAAATTAAATGGTTGTCACGTATTGTGGAAAAGTTTTGACTTTTAACGCTACATCTGAGACCCCACAACACCTCTTACGGGTGGGCTCGAACCACCAACCTTTCGATTAAGAGCTGGACGCGCTAATTACTGCGCCACGGAAGCCCAAAAATTAAATGTTCGTCAGGTATTGTGGAAAAACTCTGACATTTTACGTAACATCTGAGACGTCACAACACCGCTCCCGGATGGGCTCGAACCACCAACCTTTCGGTTAACAGCCGAACGCGCTAGCCATTGCGCCACGGATGCCCAAAAATTAAATGGTTGTCAGGTATTTTTGAAAAGTTACGACTTTTCACGCTTCATCTGAGACCCCACAAATCCTCTCTCGTTTGGGCTCGAACCACCAACCTTTCGGTTAACAGCTGAACGCACTAACCATTGCGCCACGGAAGCCCAAAAATTAAATGGTCGTCAGGTATTGTAGAAAAACTTTGGCTATTTACGTTACATTTGAGATCCAAAAACACCGCTCCCGGGTGGGCTCGAACCACCAAGCTATTGGTTAACAGCCTAACGCGCTAACCATTGAGCCACGAAAGATCAGAAAATAAATGGTTATCACGTATTATGGAAAAATTTTGACTTTTCACGCTACATCTGAGACCTAACAACACCTCTCCCGGGTGGGCTCGAACCACCAACCTTTCGGTTAACAGCCGAATGCGCTAACCATTCGCCACGGACGCCCAAAAATTAAATGGTCGTCAGGTATTGTGGAAAAATTTTGGCTATTTACGTTACATTTGAGATCCAAAAACACCGCTCCCGGGTGGGCTCGAACCACCAACCTATTGGTTAACAGCCGAACGCGCTAACCATTGAGCCACGAAAGATCAGAAAATAAATGGTTATCACGTATTATGGAAAAAGTTTGACTTTTCACGCTACATCTGAGACCTCACAACACCGCTCCCGGATGGGCTCGAACCACCAACCTTTCGATTATCAGCCGAACGCGCTAACCATTGAGCCACGGAAGCTCAGAAATTGAATGGTTGTCACGTATTGTGGAAAAGTTTTGACTTTTTACGCTACATCTGAGACCCCACATCACCTCTTCCGGGTGGGCTCGAACCACCAACCTTTCGATTAACAGCTGAACGCGCTAACCATTGCGCCACGGAAGCCCAAAAATTAAATGTTCGTCAGGTATTGTGGAAAAACTCTGACATTTTACGTTACATCTGAGACATCACAACACCGCTCCCGGATGGGCTAGAACCACCAACCTATTGGTTAACAGCCGAACGCGCTAACCATTGAGCCACGGAAGCTCAGAAGTTAAATGGTTGTCAGGTATTGTTGAAAAGTTACGACTTTTCACGCTACATCTGAGACCCCACAAAACCTCTCTCGTTTGGGCTCGAACCACCAACCTTTCGGTTAACAGCTGAACGCGCTGACCATTGCGCCACTGAAGCCCAAAAATTAAATTTTCGTCAGGTATTGAGGTAAAACTTTGACTTTTTACTTCACATCTGAGGCCTCACAACACCGCTCCCGGATGGGCTCGAACCACCAACCTTTCGGTTAACAGCCGAATGCGCTAACCATTGAGCCACGAAAGCTCAGAAAATAAATGGTTGTCACGTATTGTGGAAAAGTTTTGACTTTTTACGCTACATATGAGACCCAACAACACCTCTCCCGGGTGGGCTCGAACCACCAAACTTTCGATTAACAGCTGAACGCGCTAACCATTGCGCCACGCAAGCCCAACAATTAAATGTTCGTCAGGTATTGTGGAAAAACTCTGACATTTTACGTTACATCTGAGACGTCACAACACTTCTCCCGGATAGGCTCGAACCACCAACCAATTGTTCAACAGCCGAACGCGCTAACCATTGAGCCACAGAAGCTCAGAAATTAAATGGTTGTTAGGATTTGTGGATAAGTTATGACTTTTTACGTTACATCTTAGACCCTACAACACCTCTCCCAGGTGGGCTCGAACCACCATCCTTTCGGTTAACAGCCGAACGCGCTAACCATTGCGCCAAGGAAGCCCAAAAATTAAATGGTTGTCACGTATTGTGGAAAAGTTTTGACTTTTAACGCTACATCTGAGACCCCACAACACCTCTTCCGGGTGGGCTCAAACCACCAACCTTTCGATTAAGAGCTGGACGCGCTAATTACTGCGCCACGGAAGCCCAAAAATTAAATGTTCGTCAGGTATTGTGGAAAAACTCTGACATTTTACGTAACATCTGAGACGTCACAACACCGCTCCCGGATGGGCTCGAACCACCAACCTTTCGGTTAACAGCCGAACGCGCTAGCCATTGCGCCACGGACGCCCAAAAATTAAATGGTTGTCAGGTATTGTTGAAAAGTTACGACTTTTCACGCTACATCTGAGACCCCACAAATCCTCTCTCGTTTGGGCTCGAACCACCAACCTTTCGGTTAACAGCTGAACGCACTAACCATTGCGCCACGGAAGCCCAAAAATTAAATGGTCGTCAGGTATTGTAGAAAAACTTTGGCTATTTACGTTACATTTGAGATCCAAAAACACCGCTCCCGGGTGGGCTCGAACCACCAAGCTATTGGTTAACAGCCGAACGCGCTAACCATTGAGCCACGAAAGACCAGAAAATAAATGGTTATCACGTATTATGGAAAAAGTTTGACTTTTCACGCTACATCTGAGACCTCACAACACCTCTCCCGGGTGGGCTCGAACCACCAACCTTTCGATTAACAGCTGAACGCGCTAACCATTGCGCCACGGAAGCCCAAAAATTAAATGCTCGTCAGGTATTGTGGAAAAACTCTCACATTTTACGTTACATCTGAGACGTCACAACACCGCTCCCGGGTGGGCTCGAACCACCAACCTTTCGGTTAACAGCTGAACGCGCTGACCATTGCGCCACTGAAGCCCAAAAATTAAATTTTCGTCAGCTATTGAGGTAAAACTTTGACTTTTTACTTCACATCCGAGACCTCACAACACCGCTCCCGCATGGGATCGAACCACCAACCTTTCGATTGACAGCCGAACGCGCTAACCATTGAGCCACGGAAGCTCAGAAATTAAATGGTTGTCAGGTATTGTGGAAAAACTCTGACATTTTACGTTACATCTGAGACATCACAACACCGCTCCCGGATGGGCTAGAACCTCCAACCTATAGGTTAACAGCCGAACGCGCTAACCATTGAGCCACGGAAGCCCAGAAATTAAATGGTTGTCAGGTATTGTTGAAAAGTTACGACTTTTCAAGCTACATCTGAGACCCCACAAAACCTCTCTCGTTTGGGCTCGAACCACCAACCTTTCGGTTAACAGCTGAACGCGCTGACCATTGCGCCACTGAAGCCCAAAAATTAAATTTTCGTCAGGTATTGAGGTAAAACTTTGACTTTTTACTTCACATCTGAGGCCTCAAAACACCGCTACCGGATGGGCTCGAACCACCAACCTTTCGGTTAACAGCCGAACGCGCTAACCATTGCGCCACGGACGCCCAAAAAAAATGGTCGTCAGGTATTGCGGAAAAACTTTGGCTATTTACGTTACATTTGAGATCCAAAAACACCGCTCCCGGGTGGGCTCGAACCACCAAGCTATTGGTTAACAGCCGAACGCGCTAACCATTGAGCCACGAATGATCAGAAAATAAATGGTTATCACGTATTATGGAAAAAGTTTGACTTTTCACGCTTCATCTGAGACCTCACAACACCTCTCCCGGGTGGGCTCGAATACCAACCTTTCGATTAACAGCTGAACGCGCTAACCATTGCGCCACGGAAGCCCAAAAATTAAATGCTCGTCAGGTATTGTGGAAAAACTCTGACATTTTACGTTACATCTGAGACGTCACAACACCGCTCCCGGGAGGGCTCGAACCACCAACCTTTCGGTTAACAGCTGAACGCGCTGACCATTGCGCCACTGAAGCCCAAAAATTAAATTTTCGTCAGGTATTGAGGTAAAACCTTGTCTTTTTACTTCACATCTGAGACCTCACAACACCGCTCCCGGATGGGCTCGAACCACCAACCTTTCGGTTAACAGCCGAACGCGCTAACCTTTCGCCACGGACGCCCAAAAATGAAATGGTAGTCAGGTATTGTGGAAAAACTTTGGCTATTTACGTTACATTTGAGATCCAAAAACACCGCTCCCGGGTGGGCTCGAACCACCAACCTATTGGTTAACAGCCGAACGCGCTAACCATTGAGCCACGGAAGATCAGAAATTAAATGGTTGTCACGTATTGTGGAAAAGTTTTGACTTTTAACGCTACATCTGAGACCCCACAACACCTCTTCCGGGTGGGCTCGAACCACCAACCTTTCGATTAAGTGCTCGACGCCCTAATTATTGCGCCACGGAAGGCCAAAAATTAAATGTTCGTCAGGTATTGTGGAAAAACTCTGACATTTTACGTAACATCTGAGACGTCACAACACCGCTCCCGGATGGGCTCGAACCACCAACCTTTCGGTTAACAGCCGAACGCGCTAGCCATTGCGCCACGGACGCCCAAAAATTAAATGGTTTACAGGTTTTGTTGAAAAGTTACGACTTTTCACGCTACATCTGAGACCCCACAAAACCTCTCTTTTGGGCTCGAACCACCAACCTTTCGGTTAACAGCTGAACGCGCTAACCATTGCGCCACGGAAGCCCAAAAATTAAATGGTCGTCAGGTATTGTGGAAAAACTTTGGCTATTTACGTTACATTTGAGATCCAAAAACACCGCTCCCGGGTGGGCTCGAACCACCAAGCTATTGGTTAACAGCCGAACGCGCTAACCATTGAGCCACGAAAGATCAGAAAATAAATGGTTATAACGTATTATGGAAAAAGTTTGACTTTTCACGCTACATATGAGACCTCACAACACCTCTCCCGGGTGGGCTCGAACCACCAACCTTTCGATTAACAGCTGAACGCGCTAACCATTGCGCCACGGAAGCCCAAAAAATAAATGCTCGTCAGGTATTGAGGTAAAACTCTGACATTTTACGTTACATCTGAGACATCACAACACCGCTCCCGGATGGGCTAGAACCACCAACCTATTGGTTAACAGCCGAAAGCGCTAACCATTGAGCCACGGAAGCTCAGAAATTAAATGGTTGTCAGGTATTGTTGAAAAGTTACGACTTTTCACGCTACATCTGAGACCCCACAAAACCTCTCTCGTTTGGGCTCGAACCACCAACCTTTCGGTTAACAGCTGAACGCGCTGACCATTGCGCCACTGAAGCCCAAAAATTAAATGTTCGTCAGGTATTGTGGAAAAACTCTGACATTTTACGTTACATCTGAGACGTCACAACACTTCTCCCGGATGGGCTCGAACCACCAACCTATTGGTTAATAGCCGAACGCGCTAACCATTGCGCCACTGAAGCCCAAAAATTAAATTTTCGTCAGGTATTGAGGTAAAACTCTGACATTTTACGTTACATCTGAGACGTCACAACACTTCTCCCGGATAGGCTCGAACCACCAACCAATTGGTTAACAGCCGAACGCGCTAACCATTGAGCCACAGAAGCTCAGAAATTAAATGGTTGTTAGGTTTTGTGGATAAGTGTGACATTATGCTTTGTATTATTAGTAGGCCAGTTTATGAACAGCCCCATATTAGCTTAATGTCTATTATTTATCTAATCTCTCGTGTATAAAAAGGCCCCCTCTCTGTGTTAAAAATTCAGTCTATCTCGGATCTCGATCATATATAAATCATTGTAAATAAAACCATAGTTTTAAAGTATCAACTCCTGTGTAGTCGTACAAACACACAACATGGTGTCAGAAGTTCGTTAATGTGGTATTTAGTCGCGCGATATCACGGTTAGCTTTAATTCGTTAATCAGTAATCGACTAGATTTGCGGTCTACCTCGACACGGAAAATGCAGAACGCCGCAGCCTTTCAAGTGCAACCGCCTTGCCAATTCAACTTTTCGAATTCCAATGAGAGGCCCCGATGGAGGAGGAGGTTCGAGAGATTCAGATCCGCGTCCGGTCTTAGTTCCAAGACAGGAGAGGAACAAGTCAACGCGTTAATATACATGATGGGCGACAAAGCTGATGACGTATTCTTGTCATTTACGTTTGCCACCGATGCAGAGAAGTCTGACTTCAATGTCGTTATGAATAAATTCGAAGGACATTTCATTCTCCGGAGGAACGTTATCTACGAGCGAGCAACCTTCAACTCACGAGTTCAGCAAGATGGCGAACCGGTAGAAGAGTTTATCACCGCGTGTCGAGCCCAGATTGAGAAATGTGCCTACGGAACTCTCCAAGACGAATTGCTGAGAGACCGAATAGTAGTCGGGGTGCGAGACAAAGCCCTGTCGGAAAAAATGCAATTAGACGGAAACCTTACACTGGAGAAACCGATCTCAACCGCCCGCCATGCCGAAGAAGTTCGCCGACAACAACAAGAATTAAACGCAGGAAGTTATAAAAACGGAACTCCGGCTGTTGTCGAAAAGCTTGGCTCTCGAAACACCTCTCAGACGAAGGAGAACAGGCGACCAAGAGCAACTCATCCTTCAAGACCAATTCAACGCGATCACAAGGTTACTTCAGATACCTGCAAGAAATGCGGAATGTTCGAGAAACACAATCGAGAGCGATGCCCAGCATATAGAGCAGTTTGCAGGAAGTGTAAGAAGATTGGCCGCTACGAGCGTGTGTGTCAAAGGTTAACCACCAACTACAATCGTGAGGTCACATCGCAAATGATCTCTGTGGATGATGATGACTCAACGCCAATGGATACGTTCTTGGGAAAAGTCAGCAGCGACGAGATACAAGATCGTTGGATGGTAAACATTAGGATTAATGCAAAACAAGTTCAATTCAAGATAGATACCGGCGCGGACGTTTGCGTATTACCAGACTCGCTGTACAAGGCGAAATTTCAAGACTTAGCACTGAATAAATCTGACCGACGTCTGTTTGGACCAGGGAAGACCTTGATTAACTGCAAAGGTTTCATTGAAGCCTACCTGTCAAGTAGAGATACCACCATCCATGACAAGGTCTATGTCATCGACCAATTGCAAGTTCCACTTCTAAGCCTCAGAGCAAGTGAAGACCTGAAAATAGTTCAAAGAATCGATGAGCTGCAACTCACGGAGACGAGTATAAGACCAAAGGACCATTATCCTCAACTATTTACCGGCTTAGGACGAGTCAAACGAAGCTACAAACTGAAGCTGAAACCGAACGCAGTACCGTATGCAGTGACGACTCCACGTCGAGTTGCGATTCCTTTGATGTCACAAGTCGAAGCTGAATTGAAACGAATGGTGGACTTGGGAGTAATCCGGAGAGTCGAGGACCCCACAGACTGGTGCGCTCCCATGGTGGTCGTGAGAAAGGATTCTGGCGAATTAAGGATATGCGTGGATTATACGCAACTGAATAACTACGTACAACGTGAACGGTACCAGATACCGGCTGTAGACCATACGCTTGGACGACTGGCTGGAGCCGAGATCTTCTCAAAACTTGATTGTAATTCCGGTTATTGGCAGATACCGCTACATCCGGACTCCATATTACTTACGACTTTCATGACGCCATTTGGAAGATATTGCTGCAATTGCCTGCCCTTTGGTTTAACATCTGCATCCGAGCACTACCAAAGCCAAATGTCTTCGTATATTGAAGGCGTCAAGAACACAGTTTGTCATCAGGACGACATTCTAGTATGGGGCAAGGACATGGCCGAACATGATGAAAACCTAAAGGAAGTTCTCGAAAGATTGAAAGACCAAGGAGTCACGCTCAATGAAAGGAAATGCCTCTTTGGAGTCAAAATTCAAATTCAAATTCAAAATGTTTATTTTTTACTTATCATTACATATACAGTTTGCTACGGGGCTAAGTCACATTGTGACTTGTAAGCCCCGTGCCTATCTGCTTAATTTAATACAACAATTTAATTTAAAATATAGATTTAACAATGGTGTATTATAATAATTAGTGTTAAAGATTCATGAAAAAAGAATTAATGAATTTATGTTATATCCACTTAAAATTGAACAGTGGCGTGGTATATTATAAAAAATTTAACAAAAGGATCAAGTTTTTGGGGCACGTAATAGACAGTGCCGGGATCAGTCCAGACGAGGAGAAGGTTCGAGCCATAGTCGAGATGAAATCACCATCTGATGTCGCAGAGCTACGTCGTCTATTAGGAATGGTAAATTATCTTGGAAAGTTCATTCCCCGAATGGCCGAGCAGCTTAAACCACTAAGTAGTCTATTGAGCACCAAGAACAGCTGGATTTGGGGCCCAAGTCAAGAAATGGCCTTCAAATACCTCAAGACGACACTCACAAGCAAGCCTGTTTTGGGTATCTTCGATCCAAGGAAGCCAACAGTAGTATCCGCCGATGCGTCAAGCTATGGGATTGGAGCAATACTTCGACAAGAACAAGCCAATGGAACTTACAAAGTCATTGCCTATGCCTCGAAGACGTTATCCTCGACAGAACAACGCTATGCGCAGATCGAGAACGAGGCGTATGCATTAACGTGGGCATGCCAGCGATTTGAGGATTTCATAACGGGTATAACAATAAAGCTAGAAACTGATCATCAGCCCCTTGTTTCCATATTGCATTCGAAACAACTGGACGATTTATCTCCGAGACTGCAAAGGCTACGTTTACGCATGATGCGATACTCGTACAAGGTCTCCTACGTGCCTGGAAAATCCTTAGTTGCCGCTGATACATTGTCTAGAGCTCCGTTGATAGACGTTGACGACAACGAGCTACAACAAGAAATTTCTGCTCACGTACAGTTAGTAATGATGAACCTACCCACTACAGATCCAAAGCTTGCGGAAATTCTTCATAAACAACAGGAAGATGCTACATGCAGAACATTACAACGTTACCTCGAACATGGATGGCCGGAGAAAAAACGCGTACACAGTAGTTGTAATGACTACTTCAGCTACAGGCATGAAATCACCATCCAAGACGGAATCATCATGAAAGGCAGCAGACTGCTCATTCCAAGTTCCATGCGTCCAGAAATAATGGATCGAATTCATCAAGGTCACATGGGAATCGTCAAATGTCGAGAAAGAGCCAAACAATCCGTCTGGTGGCCTGGAATTTCACGGGAAATCGAAGATAAGGTGAAAAGATGCGAACGATGTCTCAAAGAATCAGTCAACTTTCATGAGCCCTTAAAACCAACAAGCTTACCCGAACGACCATGGCAAGCAGTTGCCATAGATATGCTACATCATGGGGGAAAATGGTACCTGGTCATGATGGACTACTACTCAAAATATCTGGAATTGGCTCGAATGAAAGATCAAACTACAAAAACTGTCATCGAGATCATCGAAGATATATTTGCACGACACGGAATTCCAGAGGTGGTCCGCAGCGATAATGGCACTAATTTATCAGCGACAAGAACCTTGGAATTCATCGCATTCTCCAAGAAATATGGATTTCGATCTATCACGAGCAGCCCAAGATATCCTCAAAGTAATGGGTTCGCAGAAGCAGCAGTAAAGACAGCGAAATCCATTTTAAAGAAATCTGACAACATCCCTTTGGCACTGTTGGCGTACCGATCTACACCGACGTCCAATGGTTTCAGTCCAGCACAAATGCTTATGAGTCGCCATCTCCGAACAACGCTCCCATTACCGTCAAACATGCTTGTCCCGACGATCTTATCAGCAGAACGTATCAAAGAAACATCACTAACGCAGAAAAAAACTCAGAAACGAAATTACGACCAACGCCATAGAGTCAGAGAGCTACACAAATTAGATCTTGGGAAAAGGGTATGGATAACCGATTTACGCAAAGAAGGAACCGTTTTCGAGAAAGCAGAGGAGCCCCGATCATATATAATCGAGACGTCTAAAGGAAGGATTCGAAGAAACCGGTTCCATCTAGTTCCCCTACCGGACAGTCATCAAAATCACGGAATCAAGTCTTTCACTCCGGAATCGAGTATTGGCCCAGAGGACGTCATAGATCCACCAAACATCATTGATCGAGAGGAACCTGTCTCTGAGCCAGCCCACGACAATCATCCATGCAATGCTGAAAACCTTCAAGATACCGACCGAGAGAACTTGCGAGCTGATCCATCTGAGTCCAATACCACGAGGTCACCGGAAAGTACGAATAAGAGAAAGACAAGAAGCAAATTGCCAAAAGACGACAAAGGGACAGTAACACGATCCGGAAGAATCTCAAAGCCATCGACTAAGTTAAATTTATAAAACGCATTCTTATTTGTATAAAAAAAGGGGATGTGACATTATGCTTTATATTATTAGTAGGCCAGTTTATGAACAGCCCCATATTAGCTTAATGTCTATTATTTATCTAATCTCTCGTGTATAAAAAGGCCCCCTCTCTGTGTTAAAAATTCAGTCTACCTCGGACCTCGATCATGTATAAATCATTGTAAATAAAACCATAGTTTTAAAGTATCAACTCCTGTGTAGTCGTACAAACACACAACAATAAGTTATGACTTTTTACGTTACATCTGAGACCCTACAACACCTCTCCCAGGTGGGCTCGAACCACCATCCTTTCGGTTAACAGCCGAACGCGCTAACCATTGCGCCAAGGAAGCCCAAAAATTAAATGGTAGTCAGGTATTGTGGAAAAACTTTGGCTTTCTACGTTACATTTGAGATCCCACAACACCGCTCCCGGGTGGGCTCGAACCACCAACCTTTCGATTAACAGCTGGACGCGCTAATTATTGCGCCACGGAAGCCCAAAAATTAAATGTTCGTCAGGTATTGTGGAAAAACTCTGACATTTTACGTAACATCTGAGACGTCACAACACCGCTCCCGGATGGGCTCGAACCACCAACCTTTCGGTTAACAGCCGAACGCGCTAACCATTGCGCCATGGACGCCCAAAAAAAAATGGTCGTCAGGTATTGTGGAAAAACTTTGGCTTTTTACGTTAAATTAGAGATCCCACAACACCGCTCCCGGGTGGGCTGGAACCACCAACCTTTCGGTTAACAGCCGAACGCGCTAACCATTGCGCAACGGAAGCCCAAATATTAAATGGTCGTCAGGTATTGAGGTAAAACTTTGTCTTTTTACTTCACATCTGAGACCTCACAACACCGCTCCCGGCTGGGCTCGAACCACCACCTTTCGGTTAACAGCCGAACGCGCTAACCATTGCGCCACGGACGCCCAAAAATTAAATGGTCGTCAGGTATTGTGGAAAAACTTTGGCTATTTACGTTACATTTGAGATCCCAAAACACCGCTCCCGGATGGGCTCGAACCACCAACCTTTCGATTAACAGCCGAACGCGCTAACATTGAGCCAGGGAAGCCCAAAAATTAAATGTTCGTCAGGACAATAAATAAAAATGTACCTCAATTTTTAATAACATTTTAAAAATCGACGTTTCACGGCCAAAGAAGCATATTTTGAGTATTTCTACACTATTTTCAAATGTAACCACTGAAACCATTATTTTTATACTTTTTGCTTTAATTCAAGCAATTTAACGATATTCATTCAAAAAACTGTTAAAATTCAATTTTCAATAAGAAATCGTATTCACGGATTTTGTGTCTTGAAGAAGAAAAACCTGCGATTTTTTCGGTACTTTTTTGAATGCATTTTTTTCTGGAGAAATTTTTGACCGAATTCAGCTTAATTCAATATAAAACACTCATTAAAAGTCATTTCATCTCGATTGAACAATAAATAAAAATGTACCTCGATTTTTAATAACATTTTCAAAATCGACGTAACTCGGCCTCAGATATGGCCGTTGCCGAGAGTGCTAGTTAAAAATTCGAATTTAAATTAAGTGAGACAAATTAACCTTCATCTTTATAACCTTGACTTTTTACGTCACATCTGAGACCTCACAACACCGCTCCGGGATGGGGTCGAACCACCAACCTATTGGTTAACAGCCGAACGCGCTAACCATTGAGCCACGGAAGCTCAGAAATTAAATGGTTGTCAGGTATTGTGGAAAACCTTGACTTTTTACGTCACATCTGAGACCTCACAACACCGCTCCCGGATGGGCTCGAACCACCAACCTATTGGTTAAGAGCCGAACGTGCTAACCATTGCGCCACGGAAGCCCAAAAATTAAATGGTCGTCAGGTATTGTGGAAAAACTTTGGCTTTCTACGTTACATTTGAGATCACACAACACCGCTTCCGGGTGGGCTCGAACCACCAACCTATTGGTTAACAGCCGAAGGCGCTAACCATTGCGCCAAGGAAGCCCAAAATTTAAATGCTCGTCAGGTATTGTGTAAAAACCTTGACTTTTTACGTCACATCTGAGACCTCACAACACCGCTCCCGGATGGGCTCGAACCACCAACCTATTGGTTAACAGCCGAACGCGCTAACCATTGCGCCACGGAAGCCCAAAAGTTAAATGCTCGTTAGGTATTGTGTAAAAACCTTGACTTTTTACGTCACATCTGAGACCTCACAACACCGCTCCCGGATGGGCTCGAACCACCAACCTATTGGTTAACAGCCGAACGCGCTAACCATTGCGCCACGGAAGCCCAAAAGTTAATTGCTCGTCAGGTATTATGTAAAAACCTTGACTTTTTACGTCACATCTGAGACCTCACAACACCGCTCCCGCATGGGGTCGAACGACCAACCTATTGGTTAACAGCCGAACGCGCTAACCATTGCGCCACGGAAGCCCAAAAATTAAATGGTCGTCATTTATTGTGCAAAAACTTTGGCTTTCTACGTTACATTTCAGATCCCTCAACACCGCTCTCGGGTGGGCTCGAACCACCAACCTATTGGTTAACAGCCGAACGCGCTAACCATTGCGCCACGGAAGCCCAAAAGTTAAATGCTCGTCAGGTATTGTGTAAAAACCTTGACTTTTTACGTCACATCTGAGACCTCACAACACCGCTCCCGGATGGGCTCGAACCACCAACCTATTGGTTAACAGCCGAAAGCGCTAACCATTGCGCCACGGAAGCCCAAAAGTTAAATGATCGTTAGGTATTGTGTAAAAACCTTGACTTTTTACGTCACATCTGAGACCTCACAACACCGCTCCCGGATGGGCTCGAACCACCAACCTATTGGTTAACAGCCGAACGCGCTAACCATTGCGCCACGGAAGCCCAAAAGTTAAATGCTCGTCAGGTATTATGTAAAAACCTTGACTTTTTACGTCACATCTGAGACCTCACAACACCGCTCCCGGATGGGGTCGAACCACCAACCTATTGGTTAACAGCCGAACGCGCTAACCATTGAGCCACCGAAGCTCAGAAATTAAATGGTTGTCAGCTATTGTGGAAAAACTTTAGCTTTCTACGTTACATTTGAGACCCCACAACACCTTTCCCGGGTGGGCTCGAACCACCCACCTTTCGATTAACAGCTGAACGCGCTAACCATAGCGCCACGGGAGCCCAAAAATTAAATGCTCGTCAGGTATTGTGGAAAACCTTGACTTTTTACGTCACATCTGAGACCTCACAACACGGCTCCCGGATGGGCTCGAACCACCAACCTATTGTTTAACAGCCGAACGCGCTAACCATTGCGCCACGGAAGCCCAAAAATTAAATGGTCGTCATTTATTGTGCTAAAACTTTGGCTTTCTACGTTACATTTCAGATCCCACAACACCGCTCCCGGGTGGGCTCGAACCACCAACCTATTGGTTAACAGCCGAACGCGCTAACCATTGAGCCACGGAAGCTCCGAAATTAAATGGTTGTCAGGTATTGTGGAAAACCTTGACTTTTTACGTCACATCTGAGACCTCACAACACGGCTCCCGAATGGGCTCGAACCACCAACCTATTGGTTAACAGCCGAACGCGCTAACCATTGCGCCACGGAAGCCCAAAAGCTAAATGCTCGTCAGGTATTGTGCAAAAAACTTGACTTTTTACGTCACATCTGAGACCTCACAACACGGCTCCCGGATGGGGTCGAACCACCAACCTATTGGTTAACAGCCGAACGCGCTAACCATTGCGCCACGGAAGCCCAAAAATTAAATGGTCGTCATTTATTGTGCAAAAACTTTGGCTTTCTACGTTACATTTGAGATCCCACAACACCGCTCCCGGGTGGGCTCGAACCACCAACCTATTGGTTAACAGCCGAACGCGCTAACCATTGAGCCACGGAAGCTCAGAAATTAAATGGTTGTCAGGTATTGTGGAAAAACTTTGGCTTTCTACGTTACATTTGAGATCACACAACACCGCTCCCGGGTGGGCTCGAACCACCAACCTATTGGTTAACAGCCGAACGCGCTAACCATTGCGCCACGGAAGCCCAAAAGCTAAATGCTCGTCAGGTATTGTGCAAAAAACTTGACTTTTTACGTCACATCTGAGACCTCACAACACCGCTCCCGGATGGGCTCGAACCACCAACCTATTGGTTAACAGCCGAACGCGCTAACCATTGCGCCACGGAAGCCCAAAAGTTAAATGCTCGTCAGGTATTGTGTAAAAACCTTGACTTTTTACGTCACATCTGAGACCTCACAACACCGCTCCCGGATGGGCTCGAACCACCAACCTATTGGTTAACAGCCGAACGCGCTAACCATTGAGCCACGGAAGCTCAGATAATTAAATTGTTGTCAGGTATTGTGGAAAAACTTTGGCTTTCTACGTTACATTTGAGACCCCACAACACCTCTCCCGTGTGGGCTCGAACCACCAACCTTTCGGTTAACAGCCGAACGCGCTAACCATTGCGCAACGGAAGCCCAAATATTAAATGGTCGTCAGGTATTGAGGTAAAACTTTGTCTTTTTACTTCACATCTGAGACCTCACAACACCGCTCCCGGCTGGGCTCGAACCACCACCTTTCGGTTAACAGCCGAACGCGCTAACCATTGCGCCACGGACGCCCAAAAATTAAATGGTCGTCAGGTATTGTGGAAAAACTTTGGCTATTTACGTTACATTTGAGATCCCAAAACACCGCTCCCGGATGGGCTCGAACCACCAACCTTTCGATTAACAGCCGAACGCGCTAACATTGAGCCAGGGAAGCCCAAAAATTAAATGTTCGTCAGGACAATAAATAAAAATGTACCTCAATTTTTAATAACATTTTAAAAATCGACGTTTCACGGCCAAAGAAGCATATTTTGAGTATTTCTACACTATTTTCAAATGTAACCACTGAAACCATTATTTTTATACTTTTTGCTTTAATTCAAGCAATTTAACGATATTCATTCAAAAAACTGTTAAAATTCAATTTTCAATAAGAAATCGTATTCACGGATTTTGTGTCTTGAAGAAGAAAAACCTGCGATTTTTTCGGTACTTTTTTGAATGCATTTTTTTCTGGAGAAATTTTTGACCGAATTCAGCTTAATTCAATATAAAACACTCATTAAAAGTCATTTCATCTCGATTGAACAATAAATAAAAATGTACCTCGATTTTTAATAACATTTTCAAAATCGACGTAACTCGGCCTCAGATATGGCCGTTGCCGAGAGTGCTAGTTAAAAATTCGAATTTAAATTAAGTGAGACAAATTAACCTTCATCTTTATAACCTTGACTTTTTACGTCACATCTGAGACCTCACAACACCGCTCCGGGATGGGGTCGAACCACCAACCTATTGGTTAACAGCCGAACGCGCTAACCATTGAGCCACGGAAGCTCAGAAATTAAATGGTTGTCAGGTATTGTGGAAAACCTTGACTTTTTACGTCACATCTGAGACCTCACAACACCGCTCCCGGATGGGCTCGAACCACCAACCTATTGGTTAAGAGCCGAACGTGCTAACCATTGCGCCACGGAAGCCCAAAAATTAAATGGTCGTCAGGTATTGTGGAAAAACTTTGGCTTTCTACGTTACATTTGAGATCACACAACACCGCTTCCGGGTGGGCTCGAACCACCAACCTATTGGTTAACAGCCGAAGGCGCTAACCATTGCGCCAAGGAAGCCCAAAATTTAAATGCTCGTCAGGTATTGTGTAAAAACCTTGACTTTTTACGTCACATCTGAGACCTCACAACACCGCTCCCGGATGGGCTCGAACCACCAACCTATTGCTTAACAGCCGAACGCGCTAACCATTGCGCCACGGAAGCCCAAAAGCTAAATGCTCGTCAGGTATTGTGCAAAAGCTTGACTTTTTACGTCACATCTGAGACCTCACAACACCGCTCCCGGATGGGCTCGAACCACCAACCTATTGGTTAACAGCCGAACGCGCTAACCATTGCGCCACGGAAGCCCAAAAGTTAAATACTCGTCAGGTATTGTGTAAAAACCTTGACTTCTTACGTCACATCTGAGACCTCACAACACCGCTCCCGGATGGGCTCGAACCACCAACCTATTGGTTAACCGCCGAACGCGCTAACCATTGCGCCACGGAAGCCCAAAAGTTAAATGCTCGTCAGGTATTGTGTAAAAACCTTGACTTTTTACGTCACATCTGAGACCTCACAACACCGCTCCCGGATGGGCTCGAACCACCAACCTATTGGTTAACAGCCGAACGCGCTAACCATTGCGCCACGGAAGCCCAAAAGTTAAATGCTCGTTAGGTATTGTGTAAAAACCTTGACTTTTTACGTCACATCTGAGACCTCACAACACCGCTCCCGGATGGGCTCGAACCACCAACCTATTGGTTAACAGCCGAACGCGCTAACCATTGCGCCACGGAAGCCCAAAAGTTAATTGCTCGTCAGGTATTATGTAAAAACCTTGACTTTTTACGTCACATCTGAGACCTCACAACACCGCTCCCGCATGGGGTCGAACGACCAACCTATTGGTTAACAGCCGAACGCGCTAACCATTGCGCCACGGAAGCCCAAAAATTAAATGGTCGTCATTTATTGTGCAAAAACTTTGGCTTTCTACGTTACATTTCAGATCCCTCAACACCGCTCTCGGGTGGGCTCGAACCACCAACCTATTGGTTAACAGCCGAACGCGCTAACCATTGCGCCACGGAAGCCCAAAAGTTAAATGCTCGTCAGGTATTGTGTAAAAACCTTGACTTTTTACGTCACATCTGAGACCTCACAACACCGCTCCCGGATGGGCTCGAACCACCAACCTATTGGTTAACAGCCGAAAGCGCTAACCATTGCGCCACGGAAGCCCAAAAGTTAAATGATCGTTAGGTATTGTGTAAAAACCTTGACTTTTTACGTCACATCTGAGACCTCACAACACCGCTCCCGGATGGGCTCGAACCACCAACCTATTGGTTAACAGCCGAACGCGCTAACCATTGCGCCACGGAAGCCCAAAAGTTAAATGCTCGTCAGGTATTATGTAAAAACCTTGACTTTTTACGTCACATCTGAGACCTCACAACACCGCTCCCGGATGGGGTCGAACCACCAACCTATTGGTTAACAGCCGAACGCGCTAACCATTGAGCCACCGAAGCTCAGAAATTAAATGGTTGTCAGCTATTGTGGAAAAACTTTAGCTTTCTACGTTACATTTGAGACCCCACAACACCTTTCCCGGGTGGGCTCGAACCACCCACCTTTCGATTAACAGCTTAACGCGCTAACCATAGCGCCACGGGAGCCCAAAAATTAAATGCTCGTCAGGTATTGTGGAAAACCTTGACTTTTTACGTCACATCTGAGACCTCACAACACGGCTCCCGGATGGGCTCGAACCACCAACCTATTGTTTAACAGCCGAACGCGCTAACCATTGCGCCACGGAAGCCCAAAAATTAAATGGTCGTCATTTATTGTGCTAAAACTTTGGCTTTCTACGTTACATTTCAGATCCCACAACACCGCTCCCGGGTGGGCTCGAACCACCAACCTATTGGTTAACAGCCGAACGCGCTAACCATTGAGCCACGGAAGCTCCGAAATTAAATGGTTGTCAGGTATTGTGGAAAACCTTGACTTTTTACGTCACATCTGAGACCTCACAACACGGCTCCCGAATGGGCTCGAACCACCAACCTATTGGTTAACAGCCGAACGCGCTAACCATTGCGCCACGGAAGCCCAAAAGCTAAATGCTCGTCAGGTATTGTGCAAAAAACTTGACTTTTTACGTCACATCTGAGACCTCACAACACGGCTCCCGGATGGGGTCGAACCACCAACCTATTGGTTAACAGCCGAACGCGCTAACCATTGCGCCACGGAAGCCCAAAAATTAAATGGTCGTCATTTATTGTGCAAAAACTTTGGCTTTCTACGTTACATTTGAGATCCCACAACACCGCTCCCGGGTGGGCTCGAACCACCAACCTATTGGTTAACAGCCGAACGCGCTAACCATTGAGCCACGGAAGCTCAGAAATTAAATGGTTGTCAGGTATTGTGGAAAAACTTTGGCTTTCTACGTTACATTTGAGATCACACAACACCGCTCCCGGGTGGGCTCGAACCACCAACCTATTGGTTAACAGCCGAACGCGCTAACCATTGCGCCACGGAAGCCCAAAAGCTAAATGCTCGTCAGGTATTGTGCAAAAAACTTGACTTTTTACGTCACATCTGAGACCTCACAACACCGCTCCCGGATGGGCTCGAACCACCAACCTATTGGTTAACAGCCGAACGCGCTAACCATTGCGCCACGGAAGCCCAAAAGTTAAATGCTCGTCAGGTATTGTGTAAAAACCTTGACTTTTTACGTCACATCTGAGACCTCACAACACCGCTCCCGGATGGGCTCGAACCACCAACCTATTGGTTAACAGCCGAACGCGCTAACCATTGCGCCACGGAAGCCCAAAAATTAAATGGTCGTCATTTATTGTGCAAAAACTTTGGCTTTCTACGTTACATTTCAGATCCCTCAACACCGCTCTCGGGTGGGCTCGAACCACCAACCTATTGGTTAACAGCCGAACGCGCTAACCATTGCGCCACGGAAGCCCAAAAGTTAAATGCTCGTCAGGTATTGTGTAAAAACCTTGACTTTTTACGTCACATCTGAGACCTCACAACACCGCTCCCGGATGGGCTCGAACCACCAACCTATTGGTTAACAGCCGAAAGCGCTAACCATTGCGCCACGGAAGCCCAAAAGTTAAATGATCGTTAGGTATTGTGTAAAAACCTTGACTTTTTACGTCACATCTGAGACCTCACAACACCGCTCCCGGATGGGCTCGAACCACCAACCTATTGGTTAACAGCCGAACGCGCTAACCATTGCGCCACGGAAGCCCAAAAGTTAAATGCTCGTCAGGTATTATGTAAAAACCTTGACTTTTTACGTCACATCTGAGACCTCACAACACCGCTCCCGGATGGGGTCGAACCACCAACCTATTGGTTAACAGCCGAACGCGCTAACCATTGAGCCACCGAAGCTCAGAAATTAAATGGTTGTCAGCTATTGTGGAAAAACTTTAGCTTTCTACGTTACATTTGAGACCCCACAACACCTTTCCCGGGTGGGCTCGAACCACCCACCTTTCGATTAACAGCTTAACGCGCTAACCATAGCGCCACGGGAGCCCAAAAATTAAATGCTCGTCAGGTATTGTGGAAAACCTTGACTTTTTACGTCACATCTGAGACCTCACAACACGGCTCCCGGATGGGCTCGAACCACCAACCTATTGTTTAACAGCCGAACGCGCTAACCATTGCGCCACGGAAGCCCAAAAATTAAATGGTCGTCATTTATTGTGCTAAAACTTTGGCTTTCTACGTTACATTTCAGATCCCACAACACCGCTCCCGGGTGGGCTCGAACCACCAACCTATTGGTTAACAGCCGAACGCGCTAACCATTGAGCCACGGAAGCTCCGAAATTAAATGGTTGTCAGGTATTGTGGAAAACCTTGACTTTTTACGTCACATCTGAGACCTCACAACACGGCTCCCGAATGGGCTCGAACCACCAACCTATTGGTTAACAGCCGAACGCGCTAACCATTGCGCCACGGAAGCCCAAAAGCTAAATGCTCGTCAGGTATTGTGCAAAAAACTTGACTTTTTACGTCACATCTGAGACCTCACAACACGGCTCCCGGATGGGGTCGAACCACCAACCTATTGGTTAACAGCCGAACGCGCTAACCATTGCGCCACGGAAGCCCAAAAATTAAATGGTCGTCATTTATTGTGCAAAAACTTTGGCTTTCTACGTTACATTTGAGATCCCACAACACCGCTCCCGGGTGGGCTCGAACCACCAACCTATTGGTTAACAGCCGAACGCGCTAACCATTGAGCCACGGAAGCTCAGAAATTAAATGGTTGTCAGGTATTGTGGAAAAACTTTGGCTTTCTACGTTACATTTGAGATCACACAACACCGCTCCCGGGTGGGCTCGAACCACCAACCTATTGGTTAACAGCCGAACGCGCTAACCATTGCGCCACGGAAGCCCAAAAGCTAAATGCTCGTCAGGTATTGTGCAAAAAACTTGACTTTTTACGTCACATCTGAGACCTCACAACACCGCTCCCGGATGGGCTCGAACCACCAACCTATTGGTTAACAGCCGAACGCGCTAACCATTGCGCCACGGAAGCCCAAAAGTTAAATGCTCGTCAGGTATTGTGTAAAAACCTTGACTTTTTACGTCACATCTGAGACCTCACAACACCGCTCCCGGATGGGCTCGAACCACCAACCTATTGGTTAACAGCCGAACGCGCTAACCATTGAGCCACGGAAGCTCAGATAATTAAATTGTTGTCAGGTATTGTGGAAAAACTTTGGCTTTCTACGTTACATTTGAGACCCCACAACACCTCTCCCGTGTGGGCTCGAACCACCAACCTTTCGATTAACAGCTGAACGCGGTAACCATTGCGCCACGGAAGCCCAAAAATTAAATGGTCGTCATTTATTGTGCAAAAACTTTGGCTTTCTACGTTACATTTCAGATCCCACAACACCGCTCCCGGGTGGGCTCGAACCACCAACCTATTGGTTAACAGCCGAACGCGCTAACCATTGAGCCACGGAAGCTCCGAAATTAAATGGTTGTCAGGTATTGTGGAAAACCTTGACTTTTTACGTCACATCTGAGACCTCACAACACGGCTCCCGGATAGACTCGAACCACCGACCTATTGGTTAACAGCCGAACGTGCTAACCATTGCGCCACGGAAGCCCAAAAATTAAATGGTCGTCAAGTATTGTGGAAAAACTTTGGCTTTCTACGTTACATTTGAGATCACACAACACCGCTCCCGGATGGGCTCGAACCACCAACCTATTGGTTAACAGCCGAACGCGCTAACCATTGAGCCACGGAAGCTCAGAAATTAAATGGTTGTCAGCTATTGTGGAAAAACTTTAGCTTTCTACGTTACATTTGAGACCCCACAACACCTTTCCCGGGTGGGCTCGAACCACCAACCTTTCGATTAACAGCTGAACGCGCTAACCATAGCGCCACGGGAGCCCAAAAATTAAATGCTCGTCAGGTATTGTGTAAAAACCTTGACTTTTTACGTCACATCTGAGACCTCACAACACCGCTCCCGGATGGGCTCGAACCACCAACCTATTGGTTAATAGCCGAACGCGCTAACCATTGAGCCACGGAAGCTCAGAAATTAAATGGTTGTCAGCTATTGTGGAAAAACTTTAGCTTTCTACGTTACATTTGAGACCCCACAACACCTTTCCCGGGTGGGCTCGAACCACCAACCTTTCGATTAACAGCTGAACGCGCTAACCATAGCGCCACGGGAGCCCAAAAATTAAATGCTCGTCAGGTATTGTGTAAAAACCTTGACTTTTAACGTCACATCTGAGACCTCACAACACCGCTCCCGGATGGGCTTGAACCACCAACCTATTGGTTAACAGCCGAACGCGCTAACCATTGCGCCACGGAAGCCCAAAAGTTAAATGCTCGTCAGGTATTATGTAAAATCCTTGACTTTTTACGTCACATCTGAGACCTCACAACACCGCTCCCGGATGGGCTCGAACCACCAACCTATTGGTTAACAGCCGAACGCGCTAACCATTGCGCCACGGAAGCCCAAAAGTTAAATGCTCGTCAGGTATTGTGTAAAAACCTTGACTTTTTACGTCACATCTGAGACCTCACAACACCGCTCCCGGATGGGCTCGAACCACCAACCTATTGGTTAACAGCCGAACGCGCTAACCATTGAGCCACGGAAGCTCAGATAATTAAATTGTTGTCAGGTATTGTGGAAAAACTTTGGCTTTCTACGTTACATTTGAGACCCCACAACACCTCTCCCGTGTGGGCTCGAACCACCAACCTTTCGATTAACAGCTGAACGCGGTAACCATTGCGCCACGGAAGCCCAAAAATTAAATGGTCGTCATTTATTGTGCAAAAACTTTGGCTTTCTACGTTACATTTCAGATCCCACAACACCGCTCCCGGGTGGGCTCGAACCACCAACCTATTGGTTAACAGCCGAACGCGCTAACCATTGAGCCACGGAAGCTCCGAAATTAAATGGTTGTCAGGTATTGTGGAAAACCTTGACTTTTTACGTCACATCTGAGACCTCACAACACGGCTCCCGGATAGACTCGAACCACCGACCTATTGGTTAACAGCCGAACGTGCTAACCATTGCGCCACGGAAGCCCAAAAATTAAATGGTCGTCAAGTATTGTGGAAAAACTTTGGCTTTCTACGTTACATTTGAGATCACACAACACCGCTCCCGGATGGGCTCGAACCACCAACCTATTGGTTAACAGCCGAACGCGCTAACCATTGAGCCACGGAAGCTCAGAAATTAAATGGTTGTCAGCTATTGTGGAAAAACTTTAGCTTTCTACGTTACATTTGAGACCCCACAACACCTTTCCCGGGTGGGCTCGAACCACCAACCTTTCGATTAACAGCTGAACGCGCTAACCATAGCGCCACGGGAGCCCAAAAATTAAATGCTCGTCAGGTATTGTGTAAAAACCTTGACTTTTTACGTCACATCTGAGACCTCACAACACCGCTCCCGGATGGGCTCGAACCACCAACCTATTGGTTAATAGCCGAACGCGCTAACCATTGAGCCACGGAAGCTCAGAAATTAAATGGTTGTCAGCTATTGTGGAAAAACTTTAGCTTTCTACGTTACATTTGAGACCCCACAACACCTTTCCCGGGTGGGCTCGAACCACCAACCTTTCGATTAACAGCTGAACGCGCTAACCATAGCGCCACGGGAGCCCAAAAATTAAATGCTCGTCAGGTATTGTGTAAAAACCTTGACTTTTAACGTCACATCTGAGACCTCACAACACCGCTCCCGGATGGGCTTGAACCACCAACCTATTGGTTAACAGCCGAACGCGCTAACCATTGCGCCACGGAAGCCCAAAAGTTAAATGCTCGTCAGGTATTATGTAAAATCCTTGACTTTTTACGTCACATCTGAGACCTCACAACACCGCTCCCGGATGGGGTCGAACCACCAACCTATTGGTTAACAGCCGAACGCGCTAACCATTGCGCCACGGAAGCCCAAAAATTAAATGGTCGTCATTTATTGTGCAAAAACTTTGGCTTTCTACGTTACATTTCAGATCCCACAACACCGCTCCCGGGTGGGCTCGAACCACCAACCTATTGGTTAACAGCCGAACGCGCTAACCATTGAGCCACGGAAGCTCCGAAATTAAATGGTTGTCAGGTATTGTGGAAAACCTTGACTTTTTACGTCACATCTGAGACCTCACAACACGGCTCCCGGATAGACTCGAACCACCGACCTATTGGTTAACAGCCGAACGTGCTAACCATTGCGCCACGGAAGCCCAAAAATTAAATGGTCGTCAAGTATTGTGGAAAAACTTTGGCTTTCTACGTTACATTTGAGATCACACAACACCGCTCCCGGATGGGCTCGAACCACCAACCTATTGGTTAACAGCCGAACGCGCTAACCATTGAGCCACGGAAGCTCAGAAATTAAATGGTTGTCAGCTATTGTGGAAAAACTTTAGCTTTCTACGTTACATTTGAGACAACACAACACCTTTCCCGGGTGGGCTCGAACCACCAACCTTTCGATTAACAGCTGAACGCGCTAACCATAACGCCACGGGAGCCCAAAAATTAAATGCTCGTCAGGTATTGTGTAAAAACCTTGACTTTTAACGTCACATCTGAGACCTCACAACACCGCTCCCGGATGGGCTCGAACCACCAACCTATTGGTTAACAGCCGAACGCGCTAACCATTGCGCCACGGAAGCCCAAAAGTTAAATGCTCGTCAGGTATTATGTAAAAACCTTGACTTTTTACGCCACATCTGAGACCTCACAACACCGCTCCCGGATGGGTTCGAACCACCAACCTATTGGTTAACAGCCGAACGCGCTAACCATTGAGCCACGGAAGCTCAGAAATTAAATGGTTGTCAGCTATTGTGGAAAAACTTTAGCTTTCTACGTTACATTTGAGACCCCACAACACCTTTCCCGGGTGGGCTCGAACCACGAACCTTTCAATTAACAGCTGAACGCGCTAACCATAGCGCCACGGGAGCCCAAAAATTAAATGCTCGTCAGGTATTGTGTAAAAACCTTGACTTTTAACGTCACATCTGAGACCTCACAACACCGCTCCCGGATGGGCTTGAACCACCAACCTATTGGTTAACAGCCGAACGCGCTAACCATTGCGCCACGGAAGCCCAAAAGTTAAATGCTCGTCAGGTATTATGTAAAAACCTTGACTTTTTACGTCACATCTGAGACCTCACAACACCGCTCCCGGATGGGGTCGAACCACCAACCTATTGGTTAACAGCCGAACGCGCTAACCATTGCGCCACGGAAGCCCAAAAATTAAATGGTCGTCATTTATTGTGCAAAAACTTTGGCTTTCTACGTTACATTTCAGATCCCACAACACCGCTCCCGGGTGGGCTCGAACCACCAACCTATTGGTTAACAGCCGAACGCGCTAACCATTGAGCCACGGAAGCTCCGAAATTAAATGGTTGTCAGGTATTGTGGAAAACCTTGACTTTTTACGTCACATCTGAGACCTCACAACACGGCTCCCGGATAGACTCGAACCACCGACCTATTGGTTAACAGCCGAACGTGCTAACCATTGCGCCACGGAAGCCCAAAAATTAAATGGTCGTCAAGTATTGTGGAAAAACTTTGGCTTTCTACGTTACATTTGAGATCACACAACACCGCTCCCGGATGGGCTCGAACCACCAACCTATTGGTTAACAGCCGAACGCGCTAACCATTGAGCCACGGAAGCTCAGAAATTAAATGGTTGTCAGCTATTGTGGAAAAACTTTAGCTTTCTACGTTACATTTGAGACCCCACAACACCTTTCCCGGGTGGGCTCGAACCACCAACCTTTCGATTAACAGCTGAACGCGCTAACCATAGCGCCACGGGAGCCCAAAAATTAAATGCTCGTCAGGTATTGTGTAAAAACCTTGACTTTTTACGTCACATCTGAGACCTCACAACACCGCTCCCGGATGGGCTCGAACCACCAACCTATTGGTTAATAGCCGAACGCGCTAACCATTGAGCCACGGAAGCTCAGAAATTAAATGGTTGTCAGCTATTGTGGAAAAACTTTAGCTTTCTACGTTACATTTGAGACCCCACAACACCTTTCCCGGGTGGGCTCGAACCACCAACCTTTCGATTAACAGCTGAACGCGCTAACCATAGCGCCACGGGAGCCCAAAAATTAAATGCTCGTCAGGTATTGTGTAAAAACCTTGACTTTTAACGTCACATCTGAGACCTCACAACACCGCTCCCGGATGGGCTTGAACCACCAACCTATTGGTTAACAGCCGAACGCGCTAACCATTGCGCCACGGAAGCCCAAAAGTTAAATGCTCGTCAGGTATTATGTAAAAACCTTGACTTTTTACGTCACATCTGAGACCTCACAACACCGCTCCCGGATGGGGTCGAACCACCAACCTATTGGTTAACAGCCGAACGCGCTAACCATTGCGCCACGGAAGCCCAAAAATTAAATGGTCGTCATTTATTGTGCAAAAACTTTGGCTTTCTACGTTACATTTCAGATCCCACAACACCGCTCCCGGGTGGGCTCGAACCACCAACCTATTGGTTAACAGCCGAACGCGCTAACCATTGAGCCACGGAAGCTCCGAAATTAAATGGTTGTCAGGTATTGTGGAAAACCTTGACTTTTTACGTCACATCTGAGACCTCACAACACGGCTCCCGGATAGACTCGAACCACCGACCTATTGGTTAACAGCCGAACGTGCTAACCATTGCGCCACGGAAGCCCAAAAATTAAATGGTCGTCAAGTATTGTGGAAAAACTTTGGCTTTCTACGTTACATTTGAGATCACACAACACCGCTCCCGGATGGGCTCGAACCACCAACCTATTGGTTAACAGCCGAACGCGCTAACCATTGAGCCACGGAAGCTCAGAAATTAAATGGTTGTCAGCTATTGTGGAAAAACTTTAGCTTTCTACGTTACATTTGAGACCCCACAACACCTTTCCCGGGTGGGCTCGAACCACCAACCTTTCGATTAACAGCTGAACGCGCTAACCATAACGCCACGGGAGCCCAAAAATTAAATGCTCGTCAGGTATTGTGTAAAAACCTTGACTTTTAACGTCACATCTGAGACCTCACAACACCGCTCCCGGATGGGCTCGAACCACCAACCTATTGGTTAACAGCCGAACGCGCTAACCATTGCGCCACGGAAGCCCAAAAGTTAAATGCTCGTCAGGTATTATGTAAAAACCTTGACTTTTTACGCCACATCTGAGACCTCACAACACCGCTCCCGGATGGGGTCGAACCACCAACCTATTGGTTAACAGCCGAACGCGCTAACCATTGAGCCACGGAAGCTCAGAAATTAAATGGTTGTCAGCTATTGTGGAAAAACTTTAGCTTTCTACGTTACATTTGAGACCCCACAACACCTTTCCCGGGTGGGCTCGAACCACGAACCTTTCGATTAACAGCTGAACGCGCTAACCATAGCGCCACGGGAGCCCAAAAATTAAATGCTCGTCAGGTATTGTGTAAAAACCTTGACTTTTAACGTCACATCTGAGACCTCACAACACCGCTCCCGGATGGGCTTGAACCACCAACCTATTGGTTAACAGCCAAACGCGCTAACCATTGCGCCACGGAAGCCCAAAAGTTAAATGCTCGTCAGGTATTATGTAAAAACCTTGACTTTTTACGTCACATCTGAGACCTCACAACACCGCTCCCGGATGAGGTCGAACCACCAACCTATTGGTTAACAGCCGAACGCGCTAACCATTGCGCCACGGAAGCCCAAAAATTAAATGGTCGTCATTTATTGTGCAAAAACTTTGGCTTTCTACGTTACATTTCAGATCCCACAACACCGCTCCCGGGTGGGCTCGAACCACCAACCTATTGGTTAACAGCCGAACGCGCTAACCATTGAGCCACGGAAGCTCCGAAATTAAATGGTTGTCAGGTATTGTGGAAAACCTTGACTTTTTACGTCACATCTGAGACCTCACAACACGGCTCCCGGATGGGCTCGAACCACCAACCTATTGGTTAACAGCCGAACGTGCTAACCATTGCGCCACGGAAGCCCAAAAATTAAATGGTCGTCAAGTATTGTGGAAAAACTTTGGCTTTCTACGTTACATTTGAGATCACACAACACCGCTCCAGGATGGGCTCGAACCACCAACCTATTGGTTAACAGCCGAACGCGCTAACCATTGAGCCACGGAAGCTCAGAAATTAAATGGTTGTCAGCTATTGTGGAAAAACTTTAGCTTTCTACGTTACATTTGAGACCCCACAACACCTTTCCCGGGTGGGCTCGAACCACCAACCTTTCGATTAACAGCTGAACGCGCTAACCATAACGCCACGGGAGCCCAAAAATTAAATGCTCGTCAGGTATTGTGTAAAAACCTTGACTTTTAACGTCACATCTGAGACCTCACAACACCGCTCCCGGATGGGCTCGAACCACCAACCTATTGGTTAACAGCCGAACGCGCTAACCATTGCGCCACGGAAGCCCAAAAGTTAAATGCTCGTCAGGTATTATGTAAAAACCTTGACTTTTTACGCCACATCTGAGACCTCACAACACCGCTCCCGGATGGGGTCGAACCACCAACCTATTGGTTAACAGCCGAACGCGCTAACCATTGAGCCACGGAAGCTTAGAAATTAAATGGTTGTCAGCTATTGTGGAAAAACTTTAGCTTTCTACGTTACATTTGAGACCCCACAACACCTTTCCCGGGTGGGCTCGAACCACCAACCTTTCGATTAACAGCTGAACGCGCTAACCATAACGCCACGGGAGCCCAAAAATTAAATGCTCGTCAGGTATTGTGTAAAAACCTTGACTTTTAACGTCACATCTGAGACCTCACAACACCGCTCCCGGATGGGCTCGAACCACCAACCTATTGGTTAACAGCCGAACGCGCTAACCATTGCGCCAAGGAAGCCCAAAAGTTAAAGGCTCGTCAGGTATTATGTAAAAACCTTGACTTTTTACGCCACATCTGAGACCTCACAACACCGCTCCCGGATGGGGTCGAACCACCAACCTATTGGTTAACAGCCGAACGCGCTAACCATTGCGCCACGGAAGCCCAAACATTAAATGGTCGTCATTTATTGTGCAAAAACTTTGGCTTTATACGTTACATTTGAGATCACACAACACCGCTCCCGGATGGGCGAACCACCAACCTATTGGTTAACAGCCGAACGCGCTAACCATTGAGCCACGGAAGCTCAGAAATTAAATGGTTGTCAGCTATTGTGGAAAAACTTTAGCTTTCTACGTTACATTTGAGACCCCACAACACCTTTCCCGGGTGGGCTCGAACCACCAACCTTTCGATTAACAGCTGAACGTGCTAACCATTGCGCCACGGGAGCCCAAAAATTAATTGCGCGTCAGGTATTGTGTAAAAACCTTGACTTTTTACGTCACATCTGAGACCTCACAACACCGCTCCCGGATGGGCTCGAACCACCAACCTATTGGTTAACAGCCGAACGCGCTAAACATAGCGCCACGGAAGCCCAAAAGTTAAATGCTCGTCAGGTATTGTGTAAAAACCTTGACTTTTTACGTCACATCTGAGACCTCACAACACCGCTCCCGGATGGGCTCGAACCACCAACCTATTGGTTAACAGCCGAACGCGCTAACCATTGCGCCACGGAAGCCCAAAAGTTAAATGCTCGTCAGGTATTGTGTAAAAACCTTGACTTTTTACGTCAAATCTGAGACCTCAAAACACCGCTCCCGGATGGGGTCGAACCACCTACCTATTGGCTAACAGCCGAACGCGCTAACCATTGCGCCACGGAAGCCCAAAAATTAAATGGTCGTCATTTATTGTGCAAAAACTTGGGCTTTCTACGTTACATTTGAGATCCCACAACACCGCTCCCGGGTGGGCTCGAACCACCAACCTATTGGTTAACAGCCGAACGCGCTAACCATTGAGCCACGGAAGCTCAGAAATTAAATGGTTGTCAGGTATTGTGGAAAAACTTTGGCTTTCTACGTTACATTTGAGATCACACAACACCGCTCCCGGGTGGGCTCGAACCACCAACCTATTGGTTAACAGCCGAACGCGCTAACCATTGCGCCACGGAAGCCCAAAAGCTAAATGCTCGTCAGGTATTGTGCAAAAAACTTGACTTTTTACGTCACATCTGAGACCTCACAACACCGCTCCCGGATGGGCTCGAACCACCAACCTATTGGTTAACAGCCGAACGCGCTAACCATTGCGCCACGGAAGCCCAAAAGTTAAATGCTCGTCAGGTATTGTGTAAAAACCTTGACTTTTTACGTCACATCTGAGACCTCACAACACCGCTCCCGGATGGGCTCGAACCACCAACCTATTGGTTAACAGCCGAACGCGCTAACCATTGAGCCACGGAAGCTCAGAAATTAAATTGTTGTCAGGTATTGTGGAAAAACTTTGGCTTTCTACGTTACATTTGAGACCCCACAACACCTCTCCCGGGTGGGCTCGAACCACCAACCTTTCGATTAACAGCTGAACGCGGTAACCATTGTGCCACGGAAGCCCAAAAATTAAATGCTCGTCAGGTATTGTGTAAAAACCTTGACTTTTTACGTCACATCTGAGACCTCACAACACCGCTCCCGGATGGGCTCGAACCACCAACCTATTGGTTAACAGCCGAACGCGCTAACCATTGCGCCACGGAAGCCCAAAAGTTAAATGCTCGTCAGGTATTGTGCAAAAACTTTGGCTTTCTACGTTACATTTCAGATCCCTCAACACCGCTCTCGGGTGGGCTCGAACCACCAACCTATTGGTTAACAGCCGAACGCGCTAACCATTGCGCCACGGAAGCCCAAAAGTTAAATGCTCGTCAGGTATTGTGTAAAAACCTTGACTTTTTACGTCACATCTGAGACCTCACAACACCGCTCCCGGATGGGCTCGAACCACCAACCTATTGGTTAACAGCCGAACGCGCTAACCATTGCCCCACGGAAGCCCAAAAGTTAAATGATCGTTAGGTATTGTGTAAAAACCTTGACTTTTTACGTCACATCTGAGACCTCACAACACCGCTCCCGGATGGGCTCGAACCACCAACCTATTGGTTAACAGCCGAACGCGCTAACCAATGCGCCACGGAAGCCCAAAAGTTAAATGCTCGTCAGGTATTATGTAAAAACCTTGACTTTTTACGTCACATCTGAGACCTCACAACACCGCTCCCGGATGGGGTCGAACCACCAACCTATTGGTTAACAGCCGAACGCGCTAACCATTGCGCCACGGAAGCCCAAAAATTAAATGGTCGTCATTTATTGTGCAAAAACTTTGGCTTTCTACGTTACATTTCAGATCCCACAACACCGCTCCCGGGTGGGCTCGAACCACCAACCTATTGGTTAACAGCCGAACGCGCTAACCATTGAGCCACGGAAGCTCCGAAATTAAATGGTTGTCAGGTATTGTGGAAAACCTTGACTTTTTACGTCACATCTGAGACCTCACAACACGGCTCCCGGATGGGCTCGAACCACCAACCTATTGGTTAACAGCCGAACGTGCTAACCATTGCGCCACGGAAGCCCAAAAATTAAATGGTCGTCAGGTATTATGTAAAAACCTTGACTTTTTACGTCACATCTGAGACCTCACAACACCGCTCCCGGATGGGCTCGAACCACCAACCTATTGGTTAACAGCCGAACGCGCTAACCAATGCGCCACGGAAGCCCAAAAGTTAAATGCTCGTCAGGTATTATGTAAAAACCTTGACTTTTTACGTCACATCTGAGACCTCACAACACCGCTCCCGGATGGGGTCGAACCACCAACCTATTGGTTAACAGCCGAACGCGCTAACCATTGCGCCACGGAAGCCCAAAAATTAAATGGTCGTCATTTATTGTGCAAAAACTTTGGCTTTCTACGTTACATTTCAGATCCCACAACACCGCTCCCGGGTGGGCTCGAACCACCAACCTATTGGTTAACAGCCGAACGCGCTAACCATTGAGCCACGGAAGCTCCGAAATTAAATGGTTGTCAGGTATTGTGGAAAACCTTGACTTTTTACGTCACATCTGAGACCTCACAACACGGCTCCCGGATGGGCTCGAACCACCAACCTATTGGTTAACAGCCGAACGTGCTAACCATTGCGCCACGGAAGCCCAAAAATTAAATGGTCGTCAGGTATTGTGGAAAAACTTTGGCTTTCTACGTTACATTTGAGACCACACAACACCGCTCCCGGATGGGCTCGAACCACCAACCTATTGGTTAACAGCCGAACGCGCTAACCATTGAGCCACGGAAGCTCAGAAATTAAATGGTTGTCAGGTATTGTGGAAAAACTTTGGCTTTCTACGTTACATTTGAGATCACACAACACCGCTCCCGGGTGGGCTCGAACCACCAACCTATTGGTTAACAGCCGAACGCGCTAACCATTGCGCCACGGAAGCCCAAAAGCTAAATGCTCGTCAGGTATTGTGCAAAAAACTTGACTTTTTACGTCACATCTGAGACCTCACAACACCGCTCCCGGATGGGCTCGAACCACCAACCTATTGGTTAACAGCCGAACGCGCTAACCATTGCGCCACGGAAGCCCAAAAGTTAAATGCTCGTCAGGTATTGTGTAAAAACCTTGACTTTTTACGTCACATCTGAGACCTCACAACACCGCTCCCGGATGGGCTCGAACCACCAACCTATTGGTTAACAGCCGAACGCGCTAACCATTGAGCCACGGAAGCTCAGAAATTAAATTGTTGTCAGGTATTGTGGAAAAACTTTGGCTTTCTACGTTACATTTGAGACCCCACAACACCTCTCCCGGGTGGGCTCGAACCACCAACCTTTCGATTAACAGCTGAACGCGGTAACCATTGTGCCACGGAAGCCCAAAAATTAAATGCTCGTCAGGTATTGTGTAAAAACCTTGACTTTTTACGTCACATCTGAGACCTCACAACACCGCTCCCGGATGGGCTCGAACCACCAACCTATTGGTTAACAGCCGAACGCGCTAACCATTGCGCCACGGAAGCCCAAAAGTTAAATGCTCGTCAGGTATTGTGCAAAAACTTTGGCTTTCTACGTTACATTTCAGATCCCTCAACACCGCTCTCGGGTGGGCTCGAACCACCAACCTATTGGTTAACAGCCGAACGCGCTAACCATTGCGCCACGGAAGCCCAAAAGTTAAATGCTCGTCAGGTATTGTGTAAAAACCTTGACTTTTTACGTCACATCTGAGACCTCACAACACCGCTCCCGGATGGGCTCGAACCACCAACCTATTGGTTAACAGCCGAACGCGCTAACCATTGCCCCACGGAAGCCCAAAAGTTAAATGATCGTTAGGTATTGTGTAAAAACCTTGACTTTTTACGTCACATCTGAGACCTCACAACACCGCTCCCGGATGGGCTCGAACCACCAACCTATTGGTTAACAGCCGAACGCGCTAACCAATGCGCCACGGAAGCCCAAAAGTTAAATGCTCGTCAGGTATTATGTAAAAACCTTGACTTTTTACGTCACATCTGAGACCTCACAACACCGCTCCCGGATGGGGTCGAACCACCAACCTATTGGTTAACAGCCGAACGCGCTAACCATTGCGCCACGGAAGCCCAAAAATTAAATGGTCGTCATTTATTGTGCAAAAACTTTGGCTTTCTACGTTACATTTCAGATCCCACAACACCGCTCCCGGGTGGGCTCGAACCACCAACCTATTGGTTAACAGCCGAACGCGCTAACCATTGAGCCACGGAAGCTCCGAAATTAAATGGTTGTCAGGTATTGTGGAAAACCTTGACTTTTTACGTCACATCTGAGACCTCACAACACGGCTCCCGGATGGGCTCGAACCACCAACCTATTGGTTAACAGCCGAACGTGCTAACCATTGCGCCACGGAAGCCCAAAAATTAAATGGTCGTCAGGTATTGTGGAAAAACTTTGGCTTTCTACGTTACATTTGAGACCACACAACACCGCTCCCGGATGGGCTCGAACCACCAACCTATTGGTTAACAGCCGAACGCGCTAACCCTTGAGCCACGGAAGCTCAGAAATTAAATGGTTGTCAGCTATTGTGGAAAAACTTTAGCTTTCTACGTTACATTTGAGACCCCACAACACCTTTCCCGGGTGGGCTCGAACCACCAACCTTTCGATTAACAGCTGAACGTGCTAACCATTGCGCCACGGGAGCCCAAAAATTAAATGCTCGTCAGGTATTGTGTAAAAACCTTGACTTTTTACGTCACATCTGAGACCTCACAACACCGCTCCCGGATGGGCTCGAACCACCAACCTATTGGTTAACAGCCGAACGCGCTAACCATTGCGCCACGGAAGCCCAAAAGTTAAATGCTCGTCAGGTATTATGTAAAAACCTTGACTTTTTACGTCACATCTGAGACCTCACAACACCGCTCCCGGATGGGGTCGAACCACCAACCTATTGGTTAACAGCCGAACGCGCTAACCATTGCGCCACGGAAGCCCAAAAGTTAAATGATCGTTAGGTATTGTGTAAAAACCTGGACTTTTTACGTCACATCTGAGACCTCACAACACCGCTCCCGGATGGGCTCGAACCACCAACCTATTGGTTAACAGCCGAACGCGCTAACCATTGCGCCACGGAAGCCCAAAAGTTAAATGCTCGTCAGGTATTATGTAAAAACCTTGACTTTTTACGTCACATCTGAGACCTCACAACACCGCTCCCGGATGGGGTCGAACCACCAACCTATTGGTTAACAGCCGAACGCGCTAACCATTGCGCCACGGAAGCCCAAAATTTAAATGGTCGTCATTTATTGTGCAAAAACTTTGGCTTTCTACGTTACATTTCAGATCCCACAACACCGCTCCCGGGTGGGCTCGAACCACGTACCTATTGGTTAACAGACGAACGCGCTAACCATTGAGCCACGGAAGCTCCGAAATTAAATGGTTGTCAGGTATTGTGGAAAACCTTGACTTTTTACGTCACATCTGAGACCTCACAACACGGCTCCCGGATGGGCTCGAACCACCAACCTATTGGTTAACAGCCGAACGTGCTAACCATTGCGCCACGGAAGCCCAAAAATTAAATGGTCGTCAAGTATTGTGGAAAAACTTTGGCTTTCTACGTTACATTTGAGATCACACAACACCGCTCCCGGATGGGCTCGAACCACCAACCTATTGGTTAACAGCCGAACGCGCTAACCATTGAGCCACGGAAGCTCAGAAATTAAATGGTTGTCAGCTATTGTGGAAAAACTTTAGCTATCTACGTTACATTTGAGACCCCACAACACCTTTCCCGGGTGGGCTCGAACCACCAACCTTTCGATTAACAGCTGAACGCGCTAACCATAGCGCCACGGGAGCCC